>NC_066365.1:45138449-46338449 GCF_013377495.2 Cygnus atratus | reverse complement strand
GAAATTGAATTCCTCTGAATTTATTTTTTTCGGACTTTTCACTGAGGATTAGGCTTTTGATACGTAACCTAAACGTATAAGTGGCATTAGGAACTTCCTGTGTGTGTGCTTGCAGTAAGCCTGGGCAGCTTTGAGAACAGTGGTGCACAGAGACATTTTTTTCTTGGACAGTCTGTGGCCTGCACTCGCTTGTAGCAGAGCAGAAAAATAAGCCTAGCGTAGCAAATGTAAAGGCTTGGACTTAAGATACTCGATGCTGATGCCGAGTCAGTTGTATTTCACTGGTTTGATAAATTTCCATAAACTTCAGGCAAGATTGTTTTTTGTACAACTGCACAGTGCATGAAACTGAACATGCAGTGCATCCTATGCTGACAAACTGAGATGTGGAGCCTTAGCCCCAAGCCCTAGCCACCGGCTCAGGAGGGGCACAGAGGCTCTGGGCAAGTTTCTTTCTTGCTGACAAAAAGATGATCTACAGAGGATGTTACTCATTGGTAGTCAGGGCTGGAAATAGGTTTACTTTTTTCTTTTGCCGTTTGACTTTGAAGTAGTCGGGTATTCCTGAGTGTAAATAGAAAAGGATCCTGTCAGGGAGTGTTTTGTGCGTGTGTACAGGAAGGAGGTGTATGCGCCGTGCACAGGACAAATCCTGTACCACAGGCAACTTGAGGTAATTTGCTAGTGCTCATCTGTTTGCCAGCAGTCCTGCAGCGTTGTCCCTCTTACCACCCCTCTGTGGGGCCCCTTTCCTTTTCTATGATAATAGTGACATTCAGCGGGGAAAGGGGAGAAGCAAACGTTGAAAAGCCCAGGCACTGTGCTGGTGCCTTACTTGATTTGTTTATTTTGGTAAGCTACTATGCAGTGAACCTGCGCAGCCTTGTTGAAATGACAGTGCAGGAACATGCTGGTGGATGGCCTGGATAACAAGCCCAGAAAAGAGCGGCCCTGGCTTGGCAGCGAGGAAGAATTTTTCTGCTGAGCTCCTCTCTTGCTGAAGAATATTTGCCTGGCACGGTGACAAGGAAGACCCCTTCCTCCCTGCTCATATATGGCAAAGTTTCTTGCTGAGCTCCTAGGCTGCGTGTTGCCAGATAAGGGCGCCTCTTCTGCATGTGAGGTAGGTGACTGTGCAGTGATGCTCTTTGACTAGTGATTTTTAAATGTCTTCGGGGTGTTGCAGGTACCTTCTGGCAGCTTGTGTGCCTCTTCTCCACTGAGCAGTAGCCAGGGCTGGGGCAGGGGTTCAGGAAACTGGGATGTTTTGTTTTCTGTGTAATAGTAACCCCCGACGGGCTTACTGTTCCACATGTTGGTGGACAAAGAGCTGGAGCTTAATTGTCTGCTGCTGCTAACTGCTCACCTGAAAAGTGCTTGGCTTCGGAAATGAACAGCCATCAGTTCTCCCACCCCCAAATATATGCACATGAACTGGCACGTCTCAACTACCAGCAGACAAACAAGCTCCCTTGGTGTGTATAGCAAGACGCAGCATGTGCCTTAAGTTCCCTGTCTGATTTTTGGGGTGACGATAGTGCTGTAGGCATTTCTAGTGTTCTGGAAAAAATATGGTTCAGAAAATGAAGTTCTTCAACTTCAGGATGAGGGTAGTACCTCTGTAGTGTTCCTTCTAAGTGAACTCTCAGTGCTTTGGAGAAGTCTGGTCTAAAGGCTCATGAGAGGATTTTACCCCCAGTGCAGTGTATTGAATGGGAGGGTTATTTGCCTGGTTTTAGGGGCTCCAGTCCAAACCTGGATAGCAACTTACTGCAGCAGTGTCCCTTTGTGTGTGGGCAGCAGGAGCAGAGGAAGAGCTTGCCTTTTAGCATGCATTTGGGGATTTGGCTGGTATTTCAAAGGAGGTACTGCTGAACTCTATTTTGTCTGAGGAAAAAGCACAAAAAGGTGTATTAGTTCGGAATTGCGCAGTTCTTCCACCACGTGGATTATACCTGGTAAAAGTATAAATAAGTTGGCAAATAAATAGTCAATGTTTTTAATTTAAGTTTCCCAGTTAGCTTGTGTTATCCCGTGTCTTAATTGTTGGCAATGTACTTGAGATTGCTTGCTATTCTGTGCCCTAACCTCTCATGGTAAATAGCTTCTTGAAAGTATGACTTGAAAGTTTTGTTCTAGTTCAACAAATTGTACTTTTTGTCCTGTGCTTGGGCGACTGCTATAACCATCCATCACAGCAGATCGCAAATACTGTAATTAAACTTCTCCATTTAAAAGATGGGGTTTAGCATGTAGCTCTTCAGTTGAGTGTATGCCTGTGCCCCTCTGAGCCTGTCTCTGGTGGTGAAACCCAAATGAATTGGTGGTCTCACTCCAGAAGCTTGATTGCAGTGCTTAAGGCAGCCTGAATGGAGCTGATGGGTGAGAGGGATGTCCTCGAGCAGGCTTTGGGTTGACAGTGCACAGTGGCTGCAGTCATGGGGCAGCTTAGGGGGGTAGTGAGGGGCTTCCAGCTGTGCCTGCCCTCTGGCCCTTGTGGCTCAACGGGACCTGGTTTGCCAGCTGCGATTGTGCATGGCACAGCTGCGTGTGCAGAGCCTTGCCTCAATTTGGCGAATGCTCTTCAGACCTGTCTGAGGCCACGCTTTGCAAGTGGAAGCTAGCAGGCATCAGGTCTCCTGGGCAGCCTCTGGGTTTTAGTAGAGTTTGTCCCAGGCAAGTCTGCTTTGTGGAGCCTGTGCTCCAGTGAGGCGATGTGGCAGGGCTGCTGTGGAGATAAGTGCTCTGCAGACCAGCAGGTGAGCACGAGTGGCAATGAAGGAGGTAGGAGTATTCATGGTAGAATTAAATTTCATTTCAACAGCTATCACTGTCCAGATCTCATTCTGGATTGATCTATTACACTAGAAAACCTTTTTCCTAAAGTTAGCTCAGTATTGGTTTGATGATAACTGGTCTGCAAGAAATTAACATGGCCTGCTTTGCTTGGCCTCTGTTTCTGGGACAGTCTCTCAGGATAATAACAGATGTAGGAATTGGTGGTTATGGAACCTGGAAGTCACCCACAACCACATGGCTGCGAAGGAGCAGCTGCAGGCCAGCTGGCATGCCTGGTAGCACTTGAAATGGTTCTGTGCACCTATATTTAGGCACGTAATAGAGTCTTTAATCATTTTGATTGGGAAACGGGCATTTTGTGTTGGTCAGCTGTGGCTGTTGGCTACTGTTCCTTTGCTAGGTCTCTGGTGCCTCCAGTAGGAGCTAAGCAGAGGTCTCCGGTGCTTCCAGTAGGAGCTAAGCAGCTTTGTTTACATATATGCAGCTACCTTTAGATGTGCTAACCTTGAGCTTCATCCTACCTCGATTTTTATGCAGTCTTAATTGTGCTCTTCTTGTTGATAATGAAAAATGTGACAAAGCAGTCTGAAACCAATAACAAAATACTAGCAGGGGTGATGTTTGTTCAAACTGTCAGCATCTGTCACATGAGAACAAGATGTTCAAAGCGTGGTGTGATCTGCCTTGCGTTTGATATTGGCAAGCCTGCACCTCCAGAATGTCTGTAGAGAACAGTGTCTGTAATGTTTGGTGCGTGTTCCTCTGGGTGCCTGTTGGGAAATGCTACCTTTAGGTTTGGGAAAGAGTGTGGATAGTTTTGTGCAAGACCAGTTCAGGAGGACTTCATTTTGAAATCTATGTTTGTTAATGTACCCATAGATACAGAGGGATGTGTGCATGTGGCTGTGAAGGTAAGTATTAGTTGCTGATTAGAAGTTGATAAATATTAGGCTACATTCAGAAATGACTGACAAGGGTATGTGCAAGTAAAATTATCTGTTACATTTGACTACTGGTTTCCAGAGGCTTGTATGTTGATAAAAATAACTTACATGTGCATATTAGCAATAAATGACAAGCAATGAATAGCTCTGACTTGACCAGGAAAGCACTATGTGCTGCTGGAGATCTGGTTTACATCTAACCACTGCAGATGTAGATCCTGCGGCCCAGTGTTTTGCCTCCTGTGGAAGAAAAGTCCACTGCTGCTTTAGCTTCACAGGGTGGGCCATGCCCTGCGTTGACCTAGTTTGCATTGACCAGTTTGATGCAGGAAACCTACCAGTGGAATCTGTCCAAATATTTCATCTTAATGAATACTTTTGAAGTCAATGAGTTGCAGTTCTTCAGTGGTCAAGTCCATATAAGCACAATGGGAAATCCCAGACCCGATCACTGCTTGTCCCCGGGTCTTGTAATTAAAGCACAAGTCCAGCAAAACGTTGTTAGGCCAAATGATGAAACAGTTTCTGGAGAAGTACTTGGTCAAAACAGCGGACTGATTTAGCTATAAGCAGGGTTTTGCCTGTTGTTCCGTCTTAGTTCCTTGGTGACCCACAACTGGTTTAGAGAGCTATTAGAGAGTGATGTGATTTGTCCATTAATTACATGCAAATGTGATCAGAGAATTTCACCCCCAAGAGAATGCTTCAGTTGTTCATGCATAAATACCTTGCATTTGTACAGAGGAAAGTTCCTCTTGAGACCTTGATGTAACTAAAGTGGTTGAATGGTGGTTCAAAGCCAAGCATACAAAAACGTCTGATTGGATTACCTGCTGGATTTGCTGATGACCAACTAACAAGCTCTCCATGTTGCTCTCAGTTTAATTGTAATCTGAATGCAGGGCCTGTACTACTCCAAACAGATTTTGGTTGAAAGATACTAGGACTCTAACAAGGTACAGAAGTCTGGGCTTTTAATTGAAGGGATTAAAAACACTTGTTACTACTCCTTAAAGTTAACTTCACAGACTGAATTCAAGAGTAAACTTATTGGACATGTTAGTAATAGCTGTCAAGTCATATTGATTGCCGGGCTGGGGAATCTTGAGTGTCTAAATCTGTAGCTTAAAAGAAACTTTAATCTTTGACTAGTGTGACTACTCTCCTTGCTAAGAGGGTTTAAGTGAAAGCTAGGTGGAGATGATGTGCACAGGAGAAAATAGCTTGTAGCTTTCTTGCCAGGATGCCCATCTTAAAATTGTCACCATTTCACAGAGTCAGATTAAAAACTATGCAAAAAGTACTCAGAAGGCCTTAGAAGTCATAATGCTATGGGAGCTTAATAGTCAGCCTTAGTTCAAAATAGAATTAATTGCTCTGACTTGTGCCTGTGTAAATACCAACTTGTGATATAGTAAGGAGGTTATGATATGTTGTCATGATTTACAAGATTTAAAATTGGAAATCATAATTTACAGTGGACAAATCTATTAAAGACTAACCCAAACCCTGGAGAGCAGAAAGCAGCTGTGTTCATGGCTTCTATCACTGGTTCGACTGCCAGCATTACTGTCCAAGATCTGTATTTATCACTAGTGTATTTGTTCAATCCGTTTTGTACTACCTACATCTTTCTGCTGACCAGTAATGAAATACTTAAGAGCACTGGGACCTGAAACTGCAATTAGGTGTCCAATCATAAGGACTATGTCTGGCTAACATTTCTTTGAGATAAATGCAAGAAAATGTACGTAGAACTCAAAAGATTGCTTAAGGCCTAAGCAGACAGAAAAGCTACAGCATCTTCATGTGTTCATGACAGTTGAACTTCAGAGTGTCTATGAGCATATTTGCAAGACTTTCCTAACACTAATGACTGCAAGGGGTGTGGGTTTTTAATCTCTTAATGGTTAAAGAGTGAGCTTCAGGAGTTAAAAACTGTCATGTCACAGGACAAATGTGAAACATTACAGCGGTTGACAGTCTTCAGACATGTTCAGCATACCAGCAGTGTCCTTTATAAATCAGCTATCAGTCATATCTGCTCATCTTCAGACCTGGATCCTTCTTAGCTCTGGGCATGCAATTTCTCTTTAACACTGCTGGGATTGGGTCCTGCAGAGTTGGGCATTGTCATTTGACTTGCAGATTTCAGGAAGTTATTCAATGGACAGTCCCTCAATTTCTTGGGGGGAAAAAAAAAAAGAAACAGAACACTTTGTTTCTGCTATATTGGGGGGTGGAGGGGTGGGGAGAGCATATTGTAATCAAAGAGCATTTCATCTTTTGCAAACACTTGATATTGTCTGAGTGTAAGGAATTTTACCTTTAGCTTTACTCAAACTATTGCTTCTTAAGATGACTAACGTCATTCAGACTCCTGGACCTGGAAGCAGAAAGCTCAAGGTTTGGTCTGAAAAAATCACTGCAGGAGTCTGCCCTGTTTTTCTTCTTTTTCCTTTACTTGTTCCTTCCCTTTCTTCTCTATGAGCTTGAAGCAGCTGCCTCGCCTCCTTTGTTTACTGAACTGCTCCTAATCTCATAAAATGTTTTTTTCCCCTGAGGAGAAAAGTAAGCAAACATAAATGCATCCCTCTTTTTGTTCTTCTGGTAGTTTATTTTAATCTGTATGCTCAGAAAGAGCCAAGCAGAGGGAAGCTTTGCCACAGTGAGTTTGTAAAATGCAAGTGGAATGGTTCACAGAAGGGACTTTTTTTTCTTATAGGAAAAGAGTTCATTCCTGTGAGCTTTAGATACTTGCTAACAGGAAGAGTTAAGTCCTAAACTAAGTGTTCCAGATGTTATTTATTTGCTGAAGGACAGTGAGGGATGACTGGATTGGCTAGACTAAAAACATAGTTCGAAACTAGGCTTTCTGTGTATGTGGTGACAGTTGTGAGTACATCAACTTAAAACAGGAAAAACTTTATGCTTGTGAATCCTATTGAGTCCAATTTTGGAAAAGTTTTAGAACGTTTCATGGTTGAGGATGGAGATGTATGTGGAGCTGATGGCAGTGCCATGTGACAGAGTGCGCTTCTTGAGTGCTTTGTGGTCCCTTTACTTAGACAGCAGTGATATCAGAGGTGGAGTGGTGGTAATGCTTTCGGAAATTCCATTCAGAATTTCAAGTGTCTTAAGGTTAAAGCGTGTGGGTCTGTTGCTGAGGCTTAATCCTCTGGACTTGACTCCTGAGATGCAGTTTCTTGGGGCTTTTCTCAACTAGGTGTCATACTGAGCAGTGGTTTGTTAGCAGGCCTGAAATAATGGAAGCTCTGAGCTATTCCACATCTGGGTATTTGCCATCTTCATTTTCCAAGTTCTTTAGGGTTCCTGAATTAATGGTTTCCTATACAGATATTCAACTTTTTCCATGAAAGCTTAGTCTCCTGTATAGACACAGGACCCCAAAGCTTAAAAAGCAGGTGGTGGGGACTAGAGGTAGAGTTGTTGGAGCTGGCCACAGCTCTGAAGGGAAGGTAACTTGGTGTGACATGCGTCAGCTTGCTTAGTCAATAAAAACCTGAAAATGTACCTGCTTGTAAGCAAAATGAGAATTCCGATTCAGAAATAGGAATTGAACATTGTTATAGCAGCAGCGATTCAAGCTCATTTTAGTCATTTAGGATGCTTCTTTTCACCCTTGTCAGCTAAACTGAACGTGTAGTAATATTTCAGCAGCAGCTACCAGCAGTTGGGCTGTCCCTACAGCAGGGCTTGGACAATCACAGTCACCTTGTGCTAAAGCTGTCAGTACTCCTGAGCCAAGGAGGCCTGAGTTGAGGCCAAACGTTGTGGTTTTCGTCTCTTCACTCAGGACCTCAGTGTATACAAAATAAAAGAGGGTTGGGATTTGTTACCTATGAGGAGGTCTGCACCATCAGCCTTTGCAACTCTTAAAGATGGGCAAAGTTTGTCTGCCTGGGAGGCTAGTTAAATCATTGGGGTTAAGGTCTGAAAGGAATAATGATACAGTTCTAAAGATCTAAGAATTATTTAAGAAGCTATTGGCCATGAGAACTTTCTTGCAACAAACACTGTCTTCTATAACTATAGAGTGAATTTTTGCTATGTCCAATTTAGGAGAATTAATCAATGTTTCAGAGTGTGCACATTAGATTTCTCTCCTGTTCTGCTCTGTGCATTGTGGAATAGCTTGTGTGTACTGACCTTAAAATGAACTTCCTGGTTGTCTTTTCCCTGTCTGAATTCTGAATGTTTAATGAAAATATCGGCCTGCATTACTTGGAAGGGGGATTACTTGTCTTGTATTTTTCATGTGTGTTGAAGTGACACACAGAAAACGTTGTATGGTAAGGAATAATAGCAGTAGGGGGCAGTTTTCTTCAGTTGTAAGGTTTGATCAGATTTTCAGCTAGAATCCATTAAACTGAGAAAGTGCACTTGATTAGAAAAGTTATGAGAACAATACCTGATGTAATTTCATTGCTGGGATTCATTGTAGTATTTCCATGGGAGGGGAAAGAAGGAACCATTCATGTTTTGTTACTATTGTTAGGTATGAAAAATGTTGCCCCTGTGTATGATTTCAAGTTCAAGTGACTCATATGCAAGTTCAACACCAGCAAGGTTTGGTGTTTGGCTTATGTTGTATTGTAAACTTATGTTTAATTCTCTGTGGTTGTCTTAAAATTTGAAAAGTAAGCCATCCAATTTTTAGCATGAGATTTAATTTAGCCTGCTCAACATCATGTCTGTTCTTTCCCTCCAGTGCTTACATGCCTCTGTTTGACAAGTGGAGTCCATTTGACTTGATTTCATGTGACAGAATGCATGTAGCTTGGCAGAAACATGTGAGTGGCTACTGAAAGAAGAACGGGGGCATGAACTCTTGCAAGGAGGCCTCAAGAGGCAGGTCTTTCTGTGTGCAGTTAGCTTCCAGTACTGAGTAGACAGGATGTTTCTGGAACATCTGTAATTGGTTTGGAATTGATTCTTATTCTAGCCTTTCTTGATTATATGTTATTCGAGAAGAGATGTTCAGAGGATTTGATGTAGACGCCCAACTCTGAGGGAAATACTCAATGTGGGGGGGGGAAAAATCATTCTGAGCAAAGAGAAAACACAAATAACAATGTTTCTGCAACAGAAACACAAGTGCTTTAGAACTGAGTTCAACTTTCCCCCTGCTATTCCAGGGCAGGGACCTGGAATAAGTCAGTGGCAAGAAGGTTCTTCAGCATAAACCAGCTATGGTACTGGGTGGGCCATTTCCCTAGGCTTTGAGGCTTTTTGCATTGTCCTCCTGGAGGCAAAGCTTCCGCCATGCTTCATAGCAGGTGTGTTCTTCTGGAGACCCACAGCTACATTTTGGAAGTGAAAAACAGTTTTATGCAAGCCTGATGCAGCAGTCTGGAGAAGGCATTAGATCTTTAGAGGTCACTTGGAAATAACTGCACTGTAAAGAAATGTATGCTTCAGTGGAAGTGATGAAGCATTGGCTTAAGGTTGCTTGGGATACCTCAGGTGTCAGGGCTGTTGTCTAAAACCTTTAAAAAAGGTTTAAAAATCTTTAAGAAGGTTTTAAAGGTCTAAAACCTTTAAAAGGGTTTTTAAAAAGGTTTTAAAGGTTTCAAAGGTTTTTGTTGTTTTTTTTTTTAAGGTCTTAAAACCTTTAAAAAGGTTTTTGACTTGTAAGGTCTAAAGATAAGACTAATCACAATGGGATATTGGGTTTGATTTTGAGTGTTTGGTTCTAACTTTGCTCTTAGCTGTATTTGACAAAGTGCACATGAGCTTAGCTTTAAAGTATATGCTTAATACTTGGACAAATCAATTTTTGGATGTAAAACGTTTTCTCAGTGTGAAACTTTAAACCTCACTTCTTTCCAGGAAGAAATGTGAATTATGCTGACTTGGAGGGGGTGGAAAATTAATCTTTGTTGCAAAATCATCTACTAATCGTCTGTTATGAAACCTCTGGGTCAATAGTCTGGTAAAACAAGTAATCACTTCAAGATTAAAAATGCTTTAGGACAAGAGCATATTTAAATGGAGTTCTGTGAGCTTATGCTGAGTTTGAGGGATTTGCTAAATACTTACAGTGGAGAGCTTTAGTTTGGGTCTTACCTGCTTGGTTTTGTGGTCCTTTTCTACACCTCCTCATCTAAGCTGCTTTTCTTTAATATGTACAGCATACCTGAAATTTCTGAAGACTTGCTTACTGAAGTCAAATAAGAGCTGCTGTTAAACACAGTGTATTTAGTATTAGTGTAGAATATTCATCAGTTCAAGTGCAGTGGGCCTGTGAGCTGAAGGTCATTTGTTCATTTAGACACTCAAATGTGGAAAGTGCAGAGAGCTCAAGTATTTCGTGGTACTCGAGTGTTTCCTTTAGTCTGACTTACACCTTCAAAACAAGCATTACAAATGAATTCAAGTCTTCAAGCAAACAATGTTCAGCGGATGTAAAGTGACAACTCCAATTTTAACAGGAATCGTTTTTTTAAATGTGATAATCCCCTCTGAAGTATGCCGGGAGGGAGGGTGGGGCAGGGGCTTAGGGATATAATTCTAATTTATGAGAGTGACCACTCTTGTGCCATGCCTGAGGAGTATTTGCAGCCTTAGCAGCTTAGTTTAAGTGTGAAAGGCCAGCTGAATTGGACTATTTCCAAAACAAACATAATGGCTAAGCTGAAGAAGCAGACATGCTTTTGGGAGGAGGTTTGTGGTGTGCTGTGTTATTTGAAGACTGGATGAGTGATGCATGGAGCCAATTGGATGAGGTGATATCAAAATATTTTGTATCTGTAACTCAAAATAAATCATTTTTATAATTTTTATTAAAACCTATCAATGCCTCCCCCCCAGTAGTATATAGTGTTAGGAACAGGCCTGTGCTGTTTTTGTTAATGAAAAATCTCATGCATAGATACCAATTTAGACTTTTGCATTCCAGTCAGAGAATTTGGTTGTTCAACGCCTGCACCAGTTTCCTCACTGTTTTTCTTGCATGTCATACCTTGTCATTGTGTAATCTAATTTCCTCTTTTCTTAGATGGTCACTGACTATAATGACCAGTTAAAACAAGATGCCATTCAAGCATGTAATTGTAGAACTAAATTTACAGAGTACTAGTAGCAAATCCACTGCAACTAGGTACTGCCTTTCCTGTTTTGTTTACAGCCTATACAACGGACAAATGATGCTGTTGGGATTCCTAGCTACTGAACATATGGTGTTGTAGGATAAAAGATGGATTGGGGAAGCCGTTTTGCCGTACCAAATGTTAGAGAATGTGCATCATTAGAACTTTGTTATCTTGAGTAAAATATTTCATTGCTAGGTGACCGTCAGACTTGCTATCAAGTTCTGTGCAGATGTGTGTACCACAACACTCAAAACTCAGAGTGCACAGCAGTAGGTAAAAGTTGGGCTGTCTTTCTGCTTCTCACTTAAATGTAATAAAAATTTTATGGCAGTCCTTTAATAATGAGGAGCTAGACACATGGCAAGTAGCACTAGGGTAGGAACTTCTTTCAGGAACTAATTAAAGGGTCATCAATACGTGTTAAAGAGCTTAATTCTAAGGGGCTGGAACATGAAATGGTGGAATAAATTCTCTGGGAACTTCATTGGCTCTGTGAACCAGTAGTCATTACTTTTCATTAGATAAAACTTCTGTGCTGCCATGAAACCCAAAGAAAGAACTTGAGGAAATCTCATCCCTAGGAACCAGGTAGTCTTTGTTTACATGGCCACAAAATGTGTTGAGTACGTGGATTGTGGAAGGCTGAAGTTTATTTTAGTCACAGAAGACTTGAGACATCTGCTTTCAGACAGTTTATTTGGTGATACCTTGAACGTTTAGCCACTGGCAAGCTTTACTGGCTAGTTGCATTTTCTTGCTGAAGAACAAGTGAGATGCACTTGTTTTAAGTGTCTTAAGTGTTTTTGAAGCTGATAAGGCAAAATAGTCTGTGGAGATGAAGAGTATTTTGTCAAAGGAGAGATGAATGCAATTAATAAATCTGTGGTCTTAACCTAATAAGATCTGATAGCTTTTTTTATTAAAATGTTGTAGCCTGTCATACAAACGGTATCTAAAGAAGTGTTAGCTCAAGGTAAGTATAACTGGGAAGGTGGTGTAAGTGGTAATCCCAGCAGCTGTAGAGTTAAGATGGGTTGCAGTAAGGCTAAAAATCATGCTGTTACTCATTTCTGAATGACTGAAGTTTGAGCATTGTGTTTAAACATGGAACACTTGCCTGGCTGTTTATAAAGGTACTTAGGTACAAATGTCTTTCTTTGAGTCCACATATAAAAGCGTGAATAAGCACAGGTAGGAATGGCATAGTTGCAAGTAATGTTTGTGCTACTTTTCCTGAATGGTGTGCTTGCTTCTTGTTCTGAGTGGGTGTTTTGAATTGCTTGGAACTCTGCTAGGCTGAGCTCCCCTTGGCTGAGGTGAGCCTGGCTACAGAGGTACTGAAGACTGAGCACCACTGGAGTGGTTAGACCTTGACTACACACAGAGAAAGACAGCCTATTAAGTTCAGGGGGGTCTCCGCATTTCAGGACACTGGTTAATAAAACATGAGATTCAATTCATAACAAATGCACACAAAACAAGTGGCAGCAGCATGTTCTTGTTGTTTGTTTGTTTGTTTTTGTATTGGACTTTGATAATGTACTTCCAATGCAGTTGGTAGGGAATATCATTATATATGGGACTGGTTTTGTAAGCCTCTTGAATAAGGTTGTCTTACCAAATGTCCATAATGAGTTTGCTCTTAAATTATTTAAGAGTTCATTTGAAATAAACTTTTTTAATGTATCCACTGAATTGCCTAGTGTACTTGGGAATAATCATTTATGTATCATGTGAATGTTTTTGTTTTTTCTTTAATTTGGTGTTACTGACATCTGGCAACAGTGTTTTTGACAATGACAAGATTGTCTAAAGGCTCCTTCCGCTAGAAGAAAGCGTGATTTTCTTTGAAGAAGCTTTTTTTTTTTTTTTTTTCCAAAAGCTGTAGCTGAGTAATGGTTAGGGATTGTGAAGACGCTCGGAGCTTATCGGCTCTGCTGATTTTACACCAGCTCCATGCGTTCTTTGCTGGTGCTGATAAAAGCTGTGTCTGTAGTTGTTGGGTTACTGCTCAGCTGGGCCTTCTGAATGGTTACCTGCAGAGTCATACAGTAAATGTCTGACTTGCCCAGTGCTCTGGGTGTTATCCAGGAGCTTGTGTGAGGACTTGCTTATGTATCTTACTTGGACGGCCTCTTATTTTCATTGTTTTAAGGTTTGCCAGAGTGCCATCAAACACCTGTTGAAGCCAATTCTGTACAGACACTATCAAGGTGCATGTTATTAGCTGACTTGCTCACTTGCACATCCTGCTTTGGGTGCACTTAACTAGAGGCTAGGAGAATTTCATTGCTGTGCAGGGGCAAAGCATTAAGCCTTGGGAGTTGGTCTTGGGCTATTTAAATGTTTGGTTAGAGAGGAGACAGCACAATTAAGCGTTCTGCTTGCTGTTTAAAATTAATTATCCTTTACTGGCTTCCGGATTTGCTTGTGTTGCCTTAGTGGCTTTTTTCCTTTGATCCAATTGTCTCTGAACATGAAGCTCTTTAAGAAGAGTCATGAGTGTTGTCTAGGCAAGTTTCTCTTCTGTGATGTGTGATTCTTACCTGAAAAATATTTAATTCCACATATCTGAGCTGTATTTGGAGGATGGCTTCTCAGCTACGCTGGCCCTAATAGAGGGGTATGGATGAAAACCACAGTTGACTTGATATAGACTTGACTTTACACCCTGTTTCCTTGATGCTGTAGTTCCCAAGAAGCAGGGAGCATTGCACACTGCTCCAGTTGTGTCCAGTCGGTAGCAGAGGCTGGGAGCAAGTGCAGTTCTGGTGAGCTCTGCAGCTGCAGACCTGCTCCATGCAGGAGAGGTGCCCAGGGACCTGCTGGCTTGTGTCTTGCTTGGTCTGGCTGCTGGGATTGAGCACTAAGTGCTGCTTGCAGACTGGTGTGTGGATGGGGTGTAGGAAAAGGATATGGGGACAGATAGCTCTGAGAAGAACTTGGAAAAGCAGGCATGAGTGTCTTAAATGATTTTTCTGTGGTGTTTTTACCTTTTCTTTTTCTCCCAGCTGAATTTGTTTTCTTTGTTTTCTAGTCCAGACAGTCCTGTGGTGGTGTGAAGCAAAGCACTAAGCAGAAGGTATGCTCAAACTTTTTAAACAGTTGATTTGTTTTGTTTCCCCTATAAAGCATTTGGGTGCCTTTGTGTGTGATCTCATGTTGTACTTGGAGAACGTTTCTGTGTTTTCCGTGGATCCATTTCTGTGCTGTACAAAAATCTGAATATACTGTGGAGAGCTATTTGGGCCAAATGGACTTCTTAAAGGTAGGTAGTAGGCTTCCTTGGACCTATAATTTCTTTCAGTCTCGAGGGATTTTGGGGAGGGGGGGGGCAGGGTGGTGGTTGTGTAAATTGTTTGCCTTTTAACCTTGTCCACCGACAGTACAATGTTTGGAAACTTACTTAGCAAAACCCAGTGTCAGAGATGCCCCTTGCTATATCTTGAATGGCGGAAGTACTAAGGTGAGCAGGTGGAGTATTCAGTCTTCCTGCTAGATCATGTGCATAAAAGAACAATCAGGTCCAAAAAGCTAGAGGGACTTGTTTTCAATTACCATCTGCTCCCTAGGATTTTAACTCATAACCAGGAGTTATTTCCAGTTTTGCAGAGCTTGTCCTAAAGGTGCTTGGCACCTTATTGAGATGGATTTGCTTTTACCAGGCCTGACGAGCTTTTTTAAATATGCGCTTTGTAACTATACTTTTTTAACGGTTTTAAACCAATTTTTTTCTGGTTGTGGTTGTTAAAACAATTGTTGCCCTTATTGTTGTGATGAAGTGTGTGTTTGCACTCTAATAGTGTGCCAAGTCCTCAGGTAGTGTAGGAGAGCCATCATGTTGAATGCTTCATAGTGAAAAGTAGCTTAAGGTTAAATGAAAGAGCGAAAATTTGAGCTATTTTGGATGAGATTGGTGGTAAAAGCAAATGACAAGTACTATGCCAGTTTAAGAGGGAGAACTAAGACCTGAATGACTTGTTTGCTTTACTGTATTTTTGGCCTATAATAATTGAGTCTGTACCCCTTAAGGTTTAAGATCTTGTTTGAAGAAAGTGCTGTGGTATAGCTGGGCCTGTTAACATTCTCCTATCTTCTGTTGCCATCAGGCTGTAAAGTGACATATTCAGGATAGAGATAGGTATAGTGGAAGTCCCCAGTATATTCTGGACATTAAACTTCAATGGTTGTTTTTTGTTTGTCTTGGTACTTGCATTTTGTTGCTTGTATAAAACTGGAATCAATTGGATTTTTGTCTGTTTTGATGCCCACAGTCAGTAGAACTTGGTTGCTTTTCAGATGTTTGCAGAGGGACTTAGTAGTACTTACTTGAGTTCAAGTCTAGGTTTACTGTTTGGTTTTGGTTCAAGACTTTGCAAAAGCTCTTACCTAAGGCTTTGCAAGCTATAAGGAAAGCTGAGGAGCAGGATAACTAAAGTGGAGGGACCTTTATCTCTGGTCTTTGTTTCCTATTGTGACTAAATCTTGACCAAATGCATTTTGGCCATATACAGAAAGCTTTAACTGATGTAATCTGAACTTTTTGTTAACCGACCCTAGTATTTCTAGTACGTATGTCTGTGGAACTAGTGCAGAACCAATTTCATTACCGGTTTTAAGTTCTGATGTAGTAAGATAAATTAGTTTTCATATTTAATTGTTTACATTGATGTGAATCAGACCGGATAGGGGCCTTAATAATTCTGTTGGTTTGTATGTATCTTGTAATCCTTTCTGGCCCCGACTTTATGTCAAGTGTTCAAACCTTTGATCTGCTGAAAAACCATGCATATGCAGAGGGGAAACACTATTTTCAGGATAAACTCACAAATTAACTGTTAAAGCTAACTCCTGAATCTGTTTTAAGTCATATGCCTTCATTTTCCTGTATTCATATTCCATTTTGGTAGTTCTCTCCAGATGTTGCACTGAACAAGGATGTTGTACCAGTGTGCATCTGTGGAAAAAGGTGGTTTTTCGTTTGTCACTGTGTAGTATTATACCTCTCGCTGGTGCAAAAAGGACAAGGCTATTTTAGAGCTGAGTAGTCATGCCTTATGTGAATTAGACAACAGCTCTTTGCCTCCCCTTGCTTGGTGGGGACTCAGGCTATGAAATTAGTCACTTCTGTGCTGCCCATAGCCTTGTGTTTCTGCAAATTTCTTCTGGTAGCTGAGCAGGCTGCTTTGAAACACTTCTGCTGAAGGTATACAAACGAAGTTCAGAATATGCTAGAAAATTGGTAGTTCTTGAGTGACCTAATGCTTTCTCTGACTGCCTACTGACCTGGATGCATGTATTAATAAGTTATCATTTGAACAGTAATGATATTTTGGGTTTAAATCATTGTTGTGGTTTAACCCGGCTGGCAGCCAAACACCACACAGCCGTTCGCTCACCCTCCCCCCTCCCTCTCCGGGATGGGGGAGAGAAACAGGAAAGTGAAGCCTGTGAGTTGAGATAACGACAGTTTATTAAGACAGGAAAATTAATAACAATAATAATAATAATAGTAATAATGTGTACAAAATAAGTGATGCACAATGCAATTGCTCACCACCCGTTGACCGATGCCCAGCCTATCCCCGAGCAGCCGGCCCCCCCACCCCGGCTAGCCACCCCTATATATTGTTCAGCATGACGTCAGATGGTATGGAATACCCCTTTGGCCAGTTTGGGTCAGCTGTCCTGGGTCTGTCCCCTCCCAGCTCCTGCTGCACCCCCAGCCTGCTCGCTAGCAGGACAGAGCGAGAAGCTGAAAAGTCCTTGGCTTGGTGTAAGCATTGCTCTACAACAATTAAAACATCAGCATGTTATCAGCGCTCTTCTCATCCTAATCCAAAACATAACACCCTGCCAGCTACTAGGAGGAAAATTAACTCTGTCCTACCTGAAACCAGGACAATCATGCAGTAACAAGCTGATCTAAACTTTTTTTTCAAATGGTTTTGATTTGAAAATCACGTAGTTCACTACCCTAAAACCACTTGGTGTTTGCTGGTGTTGTAAAGACTAGATCTGATTTTGTATCTGTTTTGTTAGACCAGTCTGAACCATTCGTTTTACTAAATGGTCTCACTGAGTTTGCAGCTAAATGAGGATGGTAGTGTCAGACCTTGTGTCACTGAAAGAAACGTGCATCTGTGATGCCAAGGCAGTCACAAAACTCCAGAGCCATTAAGGTCACTGAAAGGATTCCAATGACTTGAGCAGAAATTGAATGAGATCTTTCAAACAGGCCTAGGGCTACATTTTTAGGAGACCTTGCACTGATGGTTTTTGTGGATAATTGGCAATTTTGCCTACACTCGCAAATCTGAGCGGGGCTGTATGCAAATGGAGCTTTCACACTTGGCCCTTGTAGTTAGTAATTACTGGGTGATACATGTAAATCTGGGAGCTGATGGAGAACTGAACTGATGTTTTCCCATTTTATGTGCTTTTTCATTTTCTTTCTACTTCAAGGAAATTATTATCTTTTGACATGGGTGGCTGGGAACTGTTTAGAGTGCAGTATCAAGCAGGAAGGTTGAAGATAGGAAATGAGTGGCAGGTGTAAGCCTGTCCTTAAGCTGCTCAAAAATCACAACTGAAAAGTGCCCTAGTGGCACACATGGAGTTCTTTGCAATTGCCTACAAACAACAATTACTAAAACTGAAAGCTTTGAGTGGTCTAATACCGAGCTGAGGTTAAAAAGCTGTCACTTCCCTGAGGCTTTCCCTTCAGGGTATTAAGGATCATGTGCAGGGGAAGAGACTGCATGTGGTCAGTGTGCCAGGGACAACAGAACAGCTGGAGTCAGACATGGTTAGTGCTGGTAGTCTGTCAGGTAGATATCAGGGGAGGGAGGAAGTGGTAGAATGTGAATTATTACTGACACCTGGTATTTTTCTTGTCATCCTGATGAGTTTCTCAAGTTAAATTTCAGGATGCTATCCCTACTATCACCCTTTGTTTTGTTTCTGTAGTTTCTGTACTGTCTCCTTAAGCTTTCTGCTAATTCTGGGTTTTCCTCAATCCCTAGCCCACTAACCTTGTTACCTTTGTTCTTTTCAAACACTGCACTTGCTGGTCCCTCTTATGCTTTGCTGCCTCATGCAAATGTAATGAGCTGTGGTAGTGAGCTGTGGTGTTGGAGTGCTCCCACTGCAGACTCCCCAGATGCTTCATTATTTGCTTATAATGCTAGCATGCCTGCAGGGTTTGGTTGAAAAGGCTGTGGGGAAGTAAGCTTGACAAGGCAGAGAAGTTGGTAACCTTTTCCCTTTTTTCCTTTGCATTAGTGCAGCATTAGCCATTTTATCAAGTGATGCCAGCTCACCAGTGAGATTGGTAGTGCCTGCACAACTGGCTTACATTTCTTCTTTGGTCTGCTGCTAATAGCAGTGGGTAGTGTTAGGCCAAATAGATCTTAACTCCAGTCGGAGGTGTAGGGCAGAAACGTGATGAGACATTTTGTTGTGAGAAAAGGAATGTTCACGTGTGTGTGCTCATATCCTGCTTAGGGGAGAAACGTGACCCTGGAGTGATATTTTCTCCTGTTGTGAGAGAAGGAACACCTGCATGTAGAGGATGGACGCTGAGTGCAGGAGAGTGGAGGGGGGCTTGAGGTAACAGCGAAGGGTACAGGAAGCAGCTTAGTTAGCTTGAACCAGGAAAAGAAGCCAAAGCCTTCAAGAAATAAGCTTTTGGCTGATGAAACTAGTGGCAGAACACAAAGTGTGCGTGTTAGCTACCTGGGCTAGCAAGGATGTTCATCATGGGGACTTCAACTTCCCAGACATATCCTGGAAGCACAACACAGCCCAGAGAAAGCAGTATAAGAGGTTTCTGGAGAGCGTGGAAGATAGCTTCCTGACGCAGCTGGTTAGAGAGCCTACCAGGGGAGGTGCCCTGCTAGACTTTCTGTTCACAAACAGTGACGGACTGGTGGGAGATGTGGTGGTCAAGAGCTGTCTTGGACAGAGTGACCACGAAATGGTTCAGTTCTCTATTCTTGGCGAAGTCAGGAAGGGGGCCAGTAAAACCGCTGTCTTGGACTTCCGGAGGGCTGACTTTGAGCTGTTCAGGACACTGGTTGGCAGAGTCCCTTGGGAGGAGGTTCTGAAGGGCAGAGGAGTCCAGGAAGGCTGGGCACTCTTCAAGAAGGAAATCTTAATGGCTCAGGAGCAGTCTGTCCCCACGTGCCCAAAGACGAGCTGGCGCGGAACTAGACCGGCCTGGCTGAACAGAGAGTTGTGGCTCGAGCTTAGGAGAAAAACGAGGGTTTATAATCTTTGGCAAAGAGGGCGGGCTACTCAAGAGGACTATAAGGATGTTGCAAGGCTGTGCAGGGACAAAATTAGAAAGGCCAAAGCTCATCTGGAGCTCAATCTGGCTACTGCCGTTAAAGATAACAAAAAAAGTTTTTACAAATACATCAACACAAAAAGGAGGACTAAGGAGAATCTCCATCCTTTACTGGATGCAGGAGGAAACTTAGTTACAAAAGATGAGGAAAAGGCTGAGGTACTCAATGCCTTCTTTGCCTAAGTCTTTAGCAGCAAGACCAGTTGTTCTCTGGATACCCGGTACCCTGAGCTGGTGGAAGGGGATGGGGAACAGGATGTGGCCCTCACTATCCACGAGGAAATGGTTGGCGACCTGCTACAGCACTTGGATGTAAGCCGGATGGGATCCACCCGAGGGTACTGAGCGAACTGGCGGAGGAGCTGGCCAAGCCGCTTTCCATCATTTATCGGCAGTCCTGGCTATCAGGAGAGGTCCCAGTCGACTGGCGGCTAGCAAATGTGACGCCCATCTACAAGAAGGGCCGGAGGGTAGACCCAGGGAACTATAGGCCTGTTAGTTTGACATCAGTGCCAGGGAAGCTCATGGAGCAGATTATCTTGAGTGTCATCACGTGGCACTTGCAGGGCAAGCAGGTGATCAGGCCCATTCAGCATGGGTTTATGAAAGGCAGGTCCTGCTTGACGAACCTGATCTCCTTCTGTGACCAAGTGACGCGCTTGGTGGATGAGGGGAAGGCTGTGGATATGATCTACCTTGACTTCAGTAAGGCTTTTGACACCGTTCCCCACAACATTCTCCTCAAGAAACTGGCTGCTCGTGGCTTGGACTGGCGTACGCTTCGTTGGGTTAAAAACTGGCTGGATAGCCGGGCCCAAAGAGTTGTGGTGAATGGAGTCAAATCCAGTTGGAGGCCGGTTACTAGTGGAGTCCCCCAGGGCTCAGTGCTGGGGCCAGTCCTCTTCAATATCTTTATCGATGATCTGGACGAGGGGATTGAGTGCACCCTCAGTAAGTTTGCAGATGACACCAAGTTAGGTGTATGTGTCGATCTGCTTGAGGGAAGGAAGGCTCTGCAGGAGGATCTGGATAGGCTGGACCAATGGGCTGAGGTCAACTGTATGAAGTTCAACAAGGCCAAGTGCCGGGTCCTGCACCTGGGGCACAACAACCCCAAGCAGCGCTACAGGCTGGGAGATGAGTGGTTGGAAAGCTGCCTGGCCGAGAAGGACCTGGGAGTCTTGGTTGATAGTCGGCTGAATATGAGCCAGCAGTGTGCTCAGGTGGCCAAGAAGGCCAACAGCATCCTGGCTTGTATAAGAGGCAGTGTGGCCAGCGGGTCTAGGGAAGTGATTGTCCCCCTGTACTCTGCTCTGGTGAGGCCGCACCTTGAGTACTGTGTTCAGTTTTGGGCCCCTCGCTACAAGAAGGACATGGAGGTGCTCGAGAGAGTCCAGAGAAGGGCAACGAAGCTGGTGTCGGGTCTAGAGAACAAGTCTTACGAGGAGCAGCTGAGGGAGCTGGGGTTGTTTAGCCTGGAGAAGAGGAGGCTCAGGGGAGACCTTATCACTCTCTACAGTTACCTTAAAAGGAGGCTGTAGCGAGGTGGGGGTTGGTCTATTCTCCCACGTGCCTGGTGACAGGACGAGGGGGAATGGGCTAAAGTTGCGCCAGGGGAGGTTTAGGTTGGATATTAGGAAGAACTTCTTTACCGAAAGGGTTGTTAGGCATTGGAATGGGCTGCCCAGGGAAGTGGCTGAGTCGCCATCCCTGGAGGTCTTTAAAAGATGTTTAGATGTAGTCCTTAGTGATATGGTTTAGTAGAGGTCTTGTTAGTGTTGGGTCAGAGGCTGGACTAGATGATCTTGAAGGTCTCTTCCAACCTAGACGATTCTGTGATCTTCGTGCCAAGCAGGTACTTGGGCCTGACCAGTGCTGGAGAGGCTCTCACATCGCTGGACGGGTAAGTTCACTGCCAAGCATCGGTGGGCTTACCTGAGGTGCAGCACCAGCACAGCAGTTGCCTCACGTAGCTGTGTGGCAGGGCATTAAGCTTTCCAGCTGGAAAACTAAGCTGCCTTCTGACAGACTTGATAGCAGAAGCTAAAATCCTTGTCCTCTTTAATTTGTTCTTTAAGTTGTAGAGAAATGACATCAGTCAAAACTTACTGAGATGACTTTGTCACCGCAGCTGCTCTTCCCCATGTGCTTCCACTATCCTTTAATGATAAAAGGAGCATACAAATCTGTGTGTAGAGATGGCTGGCGGGATGGCAGGTAATGTGGCCTCTAGGGGTCTGCTTTCATTATGCCTATGTAATTATGACTGGCTAAGTGTCTGCAAGCAAGCACGCACATATAGAATTAGTAAAGCTCAGTGATTGTTCTAATGGAAACAGTGATGCGTACCAACTCTGGAAGGTGTGCTCTGTTCTCTAGATGAACTGCCCCTCAGCGTTTCTTCCCCTTGGGCTGTGCTGTGGGAACTGGGCCTCTGAGAGAGGAACTAGGAGGCTGTGTGCGTCTGTCAGTGGAATTGCATGCATGGTTGGCTGTCTGGCTGCCATGCATGAGAAGTAACGTGGTTATCTGTCTTGAAATAATGTGGTTAACATTCTCTGTGGAGCATGATAGCATGCAAGGCTGAAGGATCTTAAGTGCTGCAAATCCTGTCGTTAGGAAGTTGCGTTCACCAGTGTGCCTTGGGCTGGCCTCGTTTGCTCGGTGCTGGAACTGCTGCTGTCTGTTGTGTGTGCTTGCTTTACCCAGCTGTGACTACTGTAGGGGAAACATGAATGTTGTGTAATGGACCCTACAGAGCTATGTCATAATTAGGAATAAATTTTTATGCTAAACTTAAGTGTGTTATGTGGTCTGTCCAGTAAATACACTTGTTTCCTAGGTTGTCTTCCGCACAAAGTTGAACAGATTTTTCTTAGTGTTGTTATTAGCATATTCCAAGTGACTGAACTGACTTTCTCCAGGTGAGTTAACAAGTGGGAGTACGGGATCTTTAAAGCTGGGGAAAGCACTGGAGGTGAGTTGCATCTTCAGAAAAACTGTCCCTATACTTTTGGTTCTGGAAAGACTAAAACTTGAATACTGTACAGGTTTGAGCAGGTTACAATGCTTTGGCGAGGTCACTAAACTTGAGTTAGACTATAAATATCACTTAGTTTTACTCACAGATTTTGTTTCAGATCAGCCTCCTTTCCTTGTGAGAGGTTGGCAGGTGTCTTGTGTGTTTCCTGTGCAGTCTAAACACAAGATCCTGTAGGGAAAGGAGGTACCAGCTACGCTTGAACTTGTAAAAGCCTTTTAGTGTTCAGGGCTGTGCCCTCTACTCCTAGGTAAAAACTATTCCTCTAAGTCCTTATCAACACTGCTTGGCCAGAAGTAAGGCTTTTTTTCCAAGCAAAGGACACTTTGCTAGTGTTGATGGAAAGCCCAGTTCAATTCTGTTGCTTAAAGTTAAGTATTGCATATACTGTTAATTAAGGGGTGAGACTCCTTTCAGACTGCTTTAGACATGTGCTTGGTTCAGACAGACCTCCTTGAAATACTGCCTACGTGAGCATTTTGGTAGTATTTAAATGGTTTCCCTTAAATATGTTTATCTGTCTGTGTCTCCAATTAAGTGAACTGCTTCCTGAAAAGGATAAGTGTTCTGATGAAAGCTGTAATTGTTCTAATGAGCTGGATCTTACTTAATTTGCAAGCTCTAATAAGGTATTCTTCAGTGAATAGGTTTGCTGCAAGCCACCTTATTTTGCATCTCCTGGTGAATGCATCAAAAGCAACCACTCTTTATTGCCAGCCTGTTTCCTGAGCATTATTTGGGTGTAGCCTTTGAAGAAACCTGGGGGATCATGCTGGTGCTCCTGGAGCAGTTTATGCTTAGACCCCGCGTGTGATGTCTACTGCTGCCACTGGTGGTGAACGGAGAGGAGTTACCAGCTGCAGCGCTGAAGTGTCCCCTGTCCTTAGGCTTTGATGGAGAAGGCCCGTGGGGGTCTTGAAACAGAAATGGTGTTTTGTAGCAGGTGGGGTTAAGTAGTGGGAGGATCTATCCATCAGTGCTGTAGCTGTGGGACAAACTTGTCAGGTTTTCCTCTTTTTCCAGTGGGCAGTGTAGCTATTGATTTCTTGTCAAGCTGTCACAGCGGCTCTGGTAGCAAATGAGGGCTGTTTCACCAGCATCAGAGCTTAGCTTTTAAGAACCCATCAGATAGTTACTTGAGGCAATCATTACTATTCTGCTTTGGTTTAAAAGATGTGTAATAGCTGGTGATTATGGTAATGACTCTCTGCATCTCTGAACTTGCCCCTTGTGTTCACTTCATCAGCCGCTATTATGCTTTTAATGCAGTCTGTTGGCAATGAGTGTAGGCTGGTAGGCGTCTGAACCTACTGGCCACAGAGGATTAACCGATGAAGAGGAAAGGATGAGGGTTAAAGGGACAGGTGAAAATCTACTGGAAAAAAACTTTAAAGTCATGTAAACTGAAAAAAGTGATTACACTAGCAGTTATCACTGAGCTGCTCACAGCTGAGATAATTTCCTGTCCATTTTTTGGTCCTTTTTATATTTCAGTACGGGGGAGGGGGGAGGTCCATTATGGTTTAAAGCACTGATGCTATTGGAAGTGAAAATTATCGCAGTGAAAATCTTAATTCAGTACTTCTATCATGATAATTTGTTCTACGCAACAGGGTGAAAGCCTCATTAAACTGGCGATACAGGATAAAGCTCTGCTTTTTTTTTTTTTGCTGGAATTTTAGCCCTAAAAATTACACTTTGAATTCATGTGCTTTCCCCTCCCCCCCCAGTGGTTACAGGGTACTTCCTGTTCCTTTTTCCCTATTTATATTTTTCTTAATTGTTACCTCTGGAAATGCAGTACAGAATGAGAACTGATCTGTGAGCTTGACATATGCCTCTGAGTAAAACCTTGCTGTACAGTTAGGCAACCCAACTGGTTGTGATGAGCTATGCAGCTAATGAAGAGATTTTCCTTTCTTCATGTTCTCAGGTGTTAATGTCTTGTTGTGACTTATGAGCAATTTTACCATTTCATACCTAGTGTGTAGCAGTTTTCATGCAATTACTGTTCTGCACTTGAAACATGTCTTAGGAAATAATACATTTGTTAACCTTGCCTTGTGAGTCATGTGTTGAAACCTTTTAATGTGGCAGGAACATTCATCTGTTTGTTAACAGGGTAGTTCAAGCTGTTTGGCTGAATTTGTAGGTAGCTGTAGCTGCAGCAGCAGTAATTGTCTTGGGCTTAAAAACCCATTATGTTAGGTTCTGCGCAGTGCCAGTTTCTTTTACTGTAGTACATTGGGAAAAACAGTTACAGATAAAGGGTAAAAATGCTGGGAGGTTGAGATGAAATGGAATTGTTTTTTCTACTCATACAGAAATGGGTAGCAGAGATAAGGCTAAGGTGGTTTTTAATCCAAGCAAAATGCTTTAAGGAGGGCCTCTGCTTTCTTGATGTGTGAGGAAGTGTATAAATATCGAATTTGGGTCCTTCCTAGGAGCTGAAAACTGAACCCAAGTCTCTGAGAATATTCTTGGTGACTAAATGAGTTAACGCTAATTAACTGCTTTTATTGCTGTAACTAACAGGATAGTGTGGTGCGATTGCTTTTTCTTGTGTATGACTTGGGTCATAAATACCCTGCATGTGTTCAAGTTGCTAGTTAAAACAGGTTCTGAGGCTACCTTACATGTTCCAATAGCCCACGCTAAACCTCAGGCAGAGCAGAGGAGCTATTAGTGGGAGAGGGAATGGATAATGTGAGTTCAGAGAAGAAAAACTCACTACAAAGACTTCTGTATAATTACCACTGTTGCCGAATGTAATCTAACTGATGCAATAAAAATGAAAATGTAGTGTGGAAGAACTTGAACATGACTTTTTATGTGCAATGAGGGCAGGTGGCTACACAAAAGGGGCTGATTCTGAAAGTGCCAAGACCTGCAGCTCCTGTCACCTTCAGGTGTTTCCCTAGCAGATGACAGCCTAACATCTGAATGTCTTTGAGCCCTTTGAGAGGTTCTTAACTGAGTATGCTCAAACACTGAAGATGGCTTTCTGGTGGATAGAATTGGGTTGGTTTTGCAAGTGGCAGCTGAAGGGCATTATAGGATGCTTATATCAATCCACTGAAACATTTTGCTTGAGTTAATCATAAATTTCTTTTCCAAATCTCAAGAGCACACCTGTGATTTCTCATGACCCGAGCCACCTGCCTGCTTTCCTTAAGAAATTGGTGTGGATGCGGGGATGTTATAAATGGGGAAACTGTAGGCTCTTGGGAATCTGTGACTTCTGGCATTTTTGTGGTACTCAGTCTTGTTGCTCATACCTGTGTGTGAGGGCTGATTGTGCTATGACCTGCTAGAGAATCCTTTCCTGACATGAACAGCTGGAATCAGGGAGGGGCTGATTCTTAGCTGGTAGGCTAGTTTCTTAAATAAAACCTAGTCCTGGTTGTGATGAGGTTTTGTCTAGTCCTAGAAGCTTTCCAGTTGATGGTTGACTAACAGCAGCAGGGAAGCAGTCCTGCAGTTTTGGAAGGTAAGTTTCTTCAGGCAGGAAGAAGATAAGAGGTTAAGTCCAAGGCTGAGGAAATTCAGGTTAAGTGAAGGTGTGGCTGTGCTGGAAAGATGTCACTGATTGTCATTTGGGACAGTGTGTATTGTGGAGAATGAGGTGGCATTTAGGCTGCAGAAATGTATTTCAACTGCATAGCCATGCTTGACCCTGTAGTTACTTGTGTAGTGCTAGATCTTGTTTTTACAAGAGTAAGCCCAGTTGTCTAATATATTGTAGTTACTTTGGAGGGTAAAAGAGTTTTGATTTTTAGGATGAGAAACAATGGAAGAGAAGACTTGTTGAACTACTTTTCCTTTTAAACTCATATTAACAAGTAAAAGATTTAAAAGGTCACTAATTTGTTCAGTATATGTAATTGGACTTCCATGTGAAATTCCCTCCCCTTTGACTTGTCTTGCTAAGAGTACTTACTCTTGCTAAGAGTATTTTCAGAGGAAACCTTCAGGGCTTCCTCTGAGGCTGGATACAGTCCATAGGGCTCTAACCCTGTCACTTAACAGACAGAAGTATGTATCTTTCTGCTCCTGTGCATTTCAGTAGAAGAAACCCCAGTAATATATGAAACCTAATGTTTTTCTTAGCCAAAAAACTTGTTCTAAGTTTTGGAACCTATTTTTATAAATGTTTTTTTTCTGTTGGCTTCTTAATGTTTATCTGAAAATGTTTTGGATCACGTGTGAATTTCAGTTAAAGTCTGAGTTGTCTAGCTTCAGGTGCTTTGTAACAGAACATCTCTGCTTCATGCTGTACGCTGGGTCATACGGGGGATTCAGCTTCAGTGGCAGTAAATCTCTCAAGGCACCAGTTCCCGTCAATGTGGGTGAAACTACTGTGAACAAGCACTGAGGATTGTTACATTCCATGCTTGACTAATATGCTGAACAGCCTTCAGGCATATAGTAGGCTGAAAGTGTTTAGTGCTCATTTCTCCAGCCTTTTTGAGGAAATGCTTGCCTAGAGTTGAAATGCTGAACATGTTTAAGAAAAAAAATGTATCAACTGATTCCAGTTTGAGAGCCTAATTTTGCCTTGAACTCCTAAGTTTTTAGGTCATCTCACTGGTAAATATTATGCCTTTATTGGGTGAGCTATTAGATACACTTTGCGTTAAATGAGGATAAGTAGTTTTCTTTGCCCTGTTTTGCATTTTATCCCAACAGCTTTTCCCTTAATTGTGCTGCAAACCTTCATTATCTAAATAGGATGCAGATGATGGTCATTAGACTGGAGGGTTGATCCTGCTGGCACAGTTAACAGTTTCTGCACTTGGGCACAGGAAAACATAAATTATCAGCTACATATGGGTTAGTATTTTAGATTATTTCTGTATATTTTATTGCTGGGTTGGTGTTGGTACCATTTGTTCTGGAAATAAAACTGATTAGAGACTCAAATAGGGCTTGATGAAGGAAAAGAACTAATGTATTTCTAGCAGGTCAGTGCTCATTCTTGATGTAATGTTCCATTTATAAGATGAGAATGTTATTGAAAGCATTGCTGTGCCCAAGCCCAAGTTGGTGGGCACCAGGTTATGGTGGTTGTTAGTACTTCAGGAATACTGTGCATCATGTGCTTAGATGCCCAAGTGCTTCTTGCTGTGCTGTGCAGAAGTGATTCATAGTGACAAGGAGATAAAATGAGGTCCTGGTACGTGAACATGAATTTCTTGCCAAAAGTATCGATGGTTTGTTGAAAGTTAATGGCCCTTCTGCAAGTGGATGGAGGGTGGTGCATGAAGCATGGGTGTCTTCTGATTGACCCCTCACTTAGGAGTGTCTTTTTGAGCCTGACACCCCTCCAGGAATGCCTTGTCTGTTACAGGAGGAGGGAAAACTTACCAGAACAGCTGAAACTGACCATTGCAGAGAGCTGTGCAAGGGACGACATTTACATTTGATTTGTAAAAGTTTTGCTGGACTGTACTTAAAGTGCTTTTGTGCATAGATACTGTGATTACTGTGAAAAAAAAATGGACCATTTAGGGTTCCATTGGGTCTTCCTACTTGTGGTTAACTCCTACTGGAACTTTGAGTGTGCCCTTTAACAGAACTTCAAGCCCAGAATATTGTATCATGTAAAACAACTGCATACATTACAGCACATGTTCCACAACTTAACACTAGAGAAACTTTTTTATTCCATGTCACCTAGCCGAAGGACTAGAAGAACCTAAGGGTAGCATGCACGTCTTGATACCGAGGCAAACTGTTTTACTATACAGTAGTGATTTGTTTTAATGTTTAGAGCCGTTTTGTTAAAAGAAAGGTGTTTTGTTAATCCCCCAGAAAATACAACAGTAGTTGTCCAGACTAACGCATCTTATGTCCTTTATTTTTCAGACTGTGCTTTTCAGGACATTGGCCAAGGAGAAGTCCTTAACTGCCCACAAACAGGTAAGCTAACCTTCCATTGTGCACGTCTTTTTAATATATTAAGAAAACGGTGGCAACTACGTGCCTGGGTGCTCCTAAGACCAAGCAGCCTCTGCAAGTAAGTAGTGTAATGCGGCAGGGAACTTGATAACCTGTGATTGAAACAGAGATGAACACCCTTTGATTTTGCCTTCAGTTTCTGGGGTAAAGTTTTTGGCATGTTGCTTCCTGTTCTGACTTTGAGCACAGGTGATTATGGGAAATGTTGCTGCCAAGCTGTTCAGATAGCTTAATGTTACTTTTATTTGAACTTTTTAATATATTGCTTTTAATACACATCAGGAGGGATGGAAAGTTAAAAGGGGTAGAAGGAACCATTATGGATTAGGGATTTGGAATAGAATTCATCTGAGAAAAAAATTCGGTTTTGAATCACCCTAGCCATTGTGAGCCTGTGTCCAGCTTCAGTAAATAGGGTTGCTGCGCTGTGGCTTAGCACTCTATGGAAACAATCCTGTATTGCTTCTGGGTCTTTTTTTTTTTTTTAATCTTAAATGGGCTAGCTTGATCTTTGGCTTGATGTAAGGCTTAACTTAATGTAATGCCAATTGCAGGGAAAACAGCTTAGATTTGTATTTCTGAAAGACTTCAGGTTTAATCTTTTAAATGTATGTAGAGGTTAATTATAAGAGGGGAAAAAAATAGAGGAAAGGAGTTCCAACAGCGTGTTCTTTTATGTGATGTAGACGTGATTGACATCACAGGACTGTAAGAAGCTTCTGTGCCATTGGTCTACATACTTAAATATCTGGGGGAGACTTTCTTCATATAAGGATTGTTCTTGGCCATCATCTTGCTTGAGTCAATAACTCAACTGTGGCTTCGGAGGATTTTTTTTTTTGTTCGCAAGGAAAGGATCTAAATGCATTCCTTCTTTATAAATACATCAAATAGGAGACCTAGTAAACTACGAATATAGATAACTCTTCTACGCTACAGTCTGACCGTTCTCTGCAGCCTGTTGTGCAGACTGGCAACCACAGGCAGGTTTTATAGTGCCTCTGTCAGCTCGAGGCTGTTGCTGGTTTTGTCTCTGCTTTCCAGTACCTTTGTAGAACATGGCTTTGGTAGTTCTTGCATGTGTAACAGAGTTCATATTGCTTTTTCAAACGTTTATATTTGATGCATCAGGCTTACTCTTCTGAACTTCTTCCTAATTAGCGACTTCGAGAAATTGCAGTTTCTGGATTACTTGGATTTGTGTGGGTTGATTTTCATGTTTTTGTCTTCTAGGTGCACTTGACTTTTTTTCAACCAAAGCAATGAGAAAACTGCCTTTATTTTCTACAGGAAGGCATCAATTTAATTCTGCATTACCTAGGGCTTTTATTTCATATTGCAATATTGAGTTGGCTGCCTTAGAAGTGTGTGAAAGAACTTGGAAGGGCTAATGTTATGGTTCAGGACTAATGTCCAATAGCCTAATGACTGGTTGCGGATCACATTGTGAAGGAAGATCTAGTGCATTCAATTGCAGCATGTGGGAGCAAAGGGCTTAGTGTTATTCAGAATAGAAAGCAAGTCCTGCCCAGTGCAGTGTGGTTTGGGATCATGTTAACACTTTGCTTATTAGCAGGTAGGTGGCACTGTTGAGAAGGCCACAGTCTCTCCAAAAAGCTCCAGTATTAACTGTACCACGTCATTGCTTGTGTCTGAACATGATTCTCTACTGAAAGACAAGACGTTTGACAAAAATTATTTAGCCAAGGTATGTGTGATGTCAGAGAAGCAATCAAAGGCAGACATTGAAATAGTCTGTTTGATCAGAGTGAAGTGGAGAAGCAGAGGTCAAAAAAGATGTAATGGGAAAGGAATGAGAAGAGTAACCCAAATGTAGGTGTGAATTTTTCTCCAAAGGAAAATGGAGCTTCACAGAAACACTGTATTATGAAGTTCTTTATTAGTACAGAGGGGGCTAAGAAATGTTCTAAGGACATACACTGTCAGGGCAGGTAGATCAACTGGATGCAGAAACAAGACTTATCCATGGTATCAAGCAACTTATTTGCCCCTTCTCCCCTCACAGGAAAAAGAACCTTAAAAAGGACACAAGTCACCAAGTGCTTTTTTCAGAGGCTTGAAAGCAAGTTTGAGTTGAGAGGTAAACCTGTGTGCATCTTGAGCCTGAAGAAGCCCAGGGCATCACTCAGTGAGTAGACACTCTTCAGATTACCCTTAGCAGTAGCAGGTGGCAGTTTTCCAGACTTTGTTTCCAACCACAGCTCTATCTCAAGAAGCAGCTGTGGAGTGAAAAACACAGGAAAATAGGTGAGCTAATATAAAGTAATTTATTTTATGAAGGGACATACACATTTCATGCATCTTAGTCATGTACTTGCTAAATAAAACTTGGTAATGCATTCCAAGTACATTATTAACAATCCTTTCACAATCCTTCATCTCTTCAAGAAATTCCTTCTTGTGCTCAGATACCTTGGGAAACTGGCTGCCCGTGGCCTGCGCAGGTATATTCTTCTCTGGGTAAAGAACTGGCTGGAGGGCCATGCCCAGCAGGTAGTGGTTAATGGAGTTAAGTCCAGCTTGCATCCCGTTACAAGTGCTGTCCCCCAGGGGTTGGTACTGGGGCCTATCTTGTTTAGTATCTTTATTGATGACCTAGATGAAGGGATTGAGTGTACCCTTGGTAAGTTTGCAGAAGACACCACATTGGGTGAAATTCTTGTAGGTCCTTTCCAACCTTGTGTTTCTATGATTCTATGAGAGGGGTGGGGGTGAGATCAATAGATGATTTGCAAGCTGAGGATTCCTGTTGGTGATTGGGAAACACAAGTAAGTTTGAGAATGAAGACAGGAAGAACTGGACATGGGATAAGTAAGAATAGTTATGATGCTGCATTTTTGTACTCAAAATAGTAAGTAAAAGTTCACATCTTTACGTCGTGTCAACATGTTTGCTACAACATAACTCCATGGAAGGGGCAAAGGAGAAAAACTCATGGATTTTGTCTGTCTCCATCTCCCTGTTGACAGATAACATATACAGCTGCAACAACAGCATGCCCAGGTTTGCTGGGGATGCTAGCCAGAATGCACTGATTTGTGTGGACTGCTGAGATATTGAAGTGTTTTGCCTTCCCTGACAAGCACTTCTTGTGTTCCTTATACCAGTATTTAATGTCATGATTGCTTACGTGTCGATGAACCTTGCAGAATAGGAGTTCATCTTAGTGCTGTGTGGTTTGGCAAATGGAACCCCAGAGGATTATTTGCTGACTGTGATGAATTGCATTGTAATGAGGATCATAATATCCAGCAGCTGAGCCTTCTGCTGGGGGATGCACAGCATGGGGTCTGAATGCTGCAGTTCTTAGTCAGCCCCCATTGACTTGAGTTTCCAAAGTCAGCAGGAGTGAAGATGTTTTCTGTCCCTGTTTTCTCCCTGTATATTTTTTAGGAAAAAGCACTTGGACTGCATTATAAAGCTCAGCTGTCAGTAACTGGTCCTGTCAAGGTTATAAGTCATATGCATCTTCCCCCTTCTCTGCATTTATTTCCTGGGGAGCAAGAAGGATGGACAGGATATCAACTGTTTCCAGAAACCTGTTACCACTGTTCCTCTTCTTACTCTAGCTACTTAGGACTTGTGATCTTTAGTTTCAGTAACACTAGTAAGGCTAACTTCTGCTACTGAGATGACCAGTGAAATTTGGCGTCATAATTTGACTACGGATAACTTTATTTTTTTTTTTTTTTTACCAGAGGAGCCAGGAAATATCATCTGTCCTATCCCGTAGCCTTGAAGCTGGTGTGTTTTCCTAGTATGTAATATATTTTGGGACTTCGTATAGTTTGTTTTTCTGTGGATGTTTGTGATGACAATATAAAACAGCTTAATAAAAAGGACCTTCTCTGACATGAGTAATAAATGCAAAAATTGTCAGGCATTAGTGCTAAGACATTAATATGAGAATTACATGTTTCTGAGGATTGTCTGCCTTGGGTGGTAAATCTCTTAGCATTTTTAGTGATAGCAATCCTGTAGGATAGAGCCATTTATAATTCTGAGCTGTCCTTTTGGTCTTTTTGTAGATTCTAGAAGATGTGTTTGAGTTTATTGCAATTCATGTGTTGTAGGATTTCCTTAAAAAAAAAAAAAAAAAAAAGGGGGGGGGCAATATACTTTAAAGGAAATGATCAGTGCTGGAGCAAAATCATGCTGCAAGAGATGTTTGTAAGTCTAGGGTAGGAGTGTTATACAATGTGTTAAGCCCTTGGCTCATTCTGTTTAGTAAGCCCTGGTACATGCTGCGGAGGCTTGTTTTCTGCCATCAGGCTGTAATTAGCGTTTAATTCAGCCTTGCATGTTTTGGAAATATGCAAAGGGAAACCTTTTGTTTCCTGTTCTCCTGGCTTCAGTTCTTTAGTGGTTGCCCTTTGTCAATGTTGTTTCCCTGAGACAGCTTAAAAGTCCTTTTGGAACTGAAATTCTTGTTTCAATCTTAACCCTCTATGCTCTGCATTTAGGCCTTTCTCTAGCATTTAAAATGGAAACTTAGGCCCTGTGTGCCAGTCCTGTATGAGCCCACCAAGGGGAGGGCTTGGTTTTCAGTTGTATTTTGAGGGAGGCATGCATAGCATGTTATGGCTGAGATGTGAATCTTCTTGCGGGGGGGGGCGGCTATCAACACAGCTAGGACTCCATCCTACTTGAGTGCTCAATTTTTTAAGTCTGAAACTTAAAAGAAACTGTTGCAAGTTTTCAGTCTTGCTCTCTGTTTCTTCTGAGCCTGAGCTTACATCCTTATGGCTTGTTCTAGGTAGAGGCATGAGGAAAAACCCTGATTGCTTTCCAGATGCTTTTACTTTGATTTCTCAAAATGCTTTATTATGAGTCTGCTGTTGGTATAGCATGTTCCAAGGGTTGAGACTCATTCCACTTCCCGCAAAGCACACAAACTACTGCAAAAGGGCTGAGCTGAGAAACTGAGAATCTCTGCGGAAGGGAGAGTCAAAGGGATGGATTTCCTGAGAGAAGGAACTTCTTACCTAGGTAAACGCAGGAACATCTAGCTGCTCACGCTTCCTTATATCTGAGACAGCTTGTATGCCTTCAGTACAGCTCAGTTGCTTCTGTTTACTGTTCAGAAGAGCTTTGGAAGCTGCCTTAGCAACATTTTCTACCTAGCAGAGCATGCGAGTGGCTTGTACAAACTAGATGATTAAGTATTGTCTTTCAGTCAAAGAAAGCACAACAATTAGAAATGAAGCTGCTGCAGTGGTGTGATGTATGCTGATCAACTGACCTAATTTAGTACCAACACTTTGTTGGGCAAGTTGCCACAGCTGCTTTCCTTCTCAAAACTTTGCAAAATAAAGGAAATCCACTTCTGTTGGCTTCGCTTCCTGTGTTGGATTTAAATTATCTATAAGCTGAAGGTGATGCCTCAGCTGTGCCGTTTAAATCTGTGAGAAAAGTTCTGTTCAACTCTAAAAGCACGAAAGCAGAACGTGGATCCATTTGAAACCGATATCATGAAAACATAGTCAAAGAACGTTGGATTAGTGCTTAACTAGCTGAATGCTGCTGCAGGTTGTAAAGTGATATCCTAGTCTGCTTCAAAATGGCTGTAAAATCAGGTACTATAAAGTGTTTTTCTGTGGCGTTTCAGGATCAAACAGGGCACAAACCAAATAATGAGCCTTGCTCCTAGAGCCCTATCATGTAATTGTTTACACAGACCTGCAAATGAGATGGTATTAAAAAGATAGAGCTTGTATTAGACAGAATTCATCTTTGAGTACAGCAAAAAGAGCACAATCAGGATGAAACTTAAGACCAGCTAAAATGTATTGTTTTGAATATAATAGCTTTTAAGCAACTTTGAAGGATCCCTCTAGCAATAAATGCTTGTTTTGCCCCAGTGCTATTTCCCAAACTGTGGAAAGTAATATTTTTGTATCCCCTCACACTTAAAATGCAATTAAAAAAAAAAAAAAAGATAAGAGGAGTAGTTACAGTTGCCGCATTGTCTCTAATATGCAAAAGGATTATATAGTGAATGTAGTTTTCTGGAGCAGCCTGGAATTCAGCTGTTACTTCAAAAAGCTTGAAGACCTGAGGTTTGCCAGCGTGTTTGACTTGTGACGCCCCCACGTAAAAGTTAGCATTGCAGTGCTCTGCTGGGGACCACAGACAAAGCATTAAGAACAAATCCAAATGTGATTAAAATGCAGTGAAAATAGTGCTTAGGGAGGCATGCGAAGTGTGGGCCAGCCTGGTACTACAGTTCTGTGGGATGTTAAAGCTTGAAGCTGGGCCCCTTCCTCAGGATTGTTTTGATGACTGTCATGTGGATGAGTGGTGGAAAGCCTTAGACCAGGCAGGGGAAATACCGACTGAAGACTTGGATAGAGCAGTAGTTCACAAAGATTTTTTTGGAGGAGGAGCTCGGTTGGGATTTCCTAATCCTGTTGGAATTCCCTGGCTTTCATATTTATCGTATCAGAATACTTGTTGGACAGTAACCTGACATCTCAGTACTGATGACTTAGCTCAGTGTGGTGCTGTACTCTGGATTGTCTAAACTTCATTTTCATCCTTAGTAATCTCTTTCCAAAGGGCTCTAATAATACAGCCTGCGGTAGCGTTGGGTGTCTACTTTCCTTGGGGTGTTGTCAAGTTTTTCTTCCAGTTCCCCCTTTAATCTGGTACCCTTCATGGAAGAGCATAGGGCTGTTTTCTTCTGCTTTTTTTTTTTTTTTTTTTTGCTTTATTCCTGATGCTTGGGCAAGAATTTTCCTAGCTTTACTTGACTAGTTTTCCTGCTTTATGGTGTTATTTAAGCTTTACAGACAAATTGTCTTACTTAGTAAACGCCATTTTCCTTGAAACAGTTTGCTATGGCTCCTGAAGGTCTCCCTTTGTGCAAGTCAGACATGGTTATTACAGTGGTGTTTGTTATTGTAGGGTTCTCAAGATTCAGAACATTACTTTTAAATGGGAGGGTGCTGGGTGTGCACCCTAACTGAGCAAAACTGTCCCTCTAACTTGGAGGGCATGATGAGAAATTGCTTAGCTATTTTTTTTGTAATACTGATCAAATTGTGTAGTTTGTTGTTGTACTATATTTCTTCTTCCTTAATTAAGCTTCTGGTGTATAAAAATATGCCACTTGTTGTGCCATAATTATAGTTTAGAATGGGACTGTCTCCTCGTCTATTTCTTGTGTTTGGTCATGAGGGATGCTTCACTTGTATGTTACTTCTGGATGCTCACAGCAGAATGACCAGTTTCAAGAAATGCTTTTGTGTATTCTGATGATGGAGGTGGTTTTCATGATCTTTCCTGATGAGTGGTAGTAAATCTTGTATGTTTTTAGAGACCACAAACCCTCACTGGCCATAAGAGCTAGAAATGTATTTTAGATCGACTTGCAGTTTGAAGTTCTCTATTAACCTTTTGGTCTTTGCCCTGTTGCAGTGGTACCTAATAATCTGGTTCCAACTCGTGAGGTGAATTTACGTCATTGGGGGCTAGGAAAGTGTGCTGATGTAGCCATACTGTAGATTTTAGAGTATTTGATATTTTTTTCCTGCTAAAAGGGATCCTCTAATGGGAATGTCAGTCCATATTTAATAATGCATTGTTACTTGTATTTTGCTCATAGCTTTCAAGGGCGCCAGACTTTGCTGCAGAGTCAGAGTTTAACACCTGAAGAGCAGCATCTCTCCAATTTCTTACTCTGTAGAAATTGGGCATAATTTCATGCTTCGTTGTCTGAAAAAAAATGTTGGTTGTCTTGTGTTTTGGAAACACTGCAGGAGTGGAGATACCTTGTTGTTTTGTGGCTAAGGCTCAAAAAAAGGCAGCAGCTTTAATCCTTAGGTGAATCCCTGGAGCCTGGTCCCAGTGTGGGACATCTCTTCCAAATCCTGTGTTTACATCCCACAAGTATGAATATTTTGTTAAATGTGTTATCTTCCGCTGCTTTCCAGACATCCATGCTTTCTTCCCTCTTGTGACATGAAAATGCCTGCAGTGCTCCCTGTTCCCCTGCTTGTGGCATCAGCTTTCCTTGTTCAGCTGCCATTCAGCACCTTCTGCTACCAAAGTGCAGTGGGCTTGAGGCAGGCTCCTGGCTGCTTGTTCTTGGTCTTGTTTTGTGCTTCTTGTCCGTAGCTGACTCAAAGATGAGAAGTACACAGGCAATGGGCAGAGATGAATTATGTGCTGGCACGCCGCCTTTTTCACTGCTCTGCGCTGGTGCTTTGACCCAGAATTGCGGTGTGCTGGTCACTTTGGTCCCGAGGTAGGTCTGAAAGCTCAGCTCCGGCTGCAGAGCTGGCCACCAGAAGCAGTGGGCCCACCGGCTATGGCTGCTAACGTGGGACTTGGCAGCAGCGCTGAGCACTTGTGACATGTACTGGATTGTATATAATTAATGCTGGTGTCTTTGTGAATACTTGTTTACTGAGACCTGGCTTAAGATCACAAAGCTTACTCTGTGCAGCATGCCAGAGACACAGCAGATGGTCGTGTTTTGTGCCCTTGTAATCTGCTGTGTATTTGGACCGGTGACCTAGAAGGGATGGGCTCTGTGATGTTTTGCCTGTTCTCTGTGGTCTGCCGTTCTACCCACAGTTGTGTCCCTTTTGTGGGCAAGGTATCATCATGAATGTTAATTTGAAGAGATTATACTGATCTCACAGTGGATGGTATCTGATACAGGGTTAGCAGCCTGAAACCGGGGGGTTTTAGGCTGCTATGGAAGCAGCAGGCTTTGGAGGCATCCCATCTGTGTGTCTGCACGGCTCTGGCCATCCTGATTACAGCGTAGTTCCCACTATGGACACCTTCTTTCAAAAAGAACCTGATTAATATTGTAAACATGCTGGGAACCTCTCCAGACTTAAACTACTTGACAGAAGCTGTCATCACAGGCTTGCTCAACCCTTTCTTCCTCCTGATTTCTCCAACTCTCCCCTGCAACTTAAAGCCGGGCTGGCAGGCTTTGGGGAGACTGATCAGTGGCAGGTTCTCCTTGCACTGTAGCCTGCTGCTACTGGCATGAAAGGTAGCTGGAGATAGCGGTCGCTGGTAGCGCTGCAAGGTTTTGTTAAGGCTCGGGCTGATCCACTTGTACTGTGTCAGCCCTTTGCTACCCATCAGCGTTATCTATTGGTATACTGGAAGAGAAAAAGAGGGTGAGTGAAGCAAAAACAAATATTGCATCTGCTTTTGTGATAACGTAAGGGATCCATTGGAGTGCACAGGAATTCAAACAAATTTCCTGATCCAGTGAAATCTCTGGTAGATTTTTCCGATCTCCAATGAATTACCGTGCATATTCTATATGATCATTGTGTGTCTAAATACATCCATTTAAAACTTAAGTAGAGCAGGAAAATAAAATGGCTTTACTGGAATTGTACAGATAGCTTCAAGCCCCAGGCAGCTAGTGACAAAAAGAGAGGTAAATTGGCAATATGTTGTAGGGATGGATAGTAAACATTGCTGGGTGTCCTCACCTCTGACCACACAGAGGTTTAATTCTGTTTGCTGCAGTCACGCAGATAGTTTGGGGAATTACTGCATTATTCTTCAGGTGGTGTTGCCCCTTTGCTGGGTGCTCCAGGCCAGCTTGTGAGAACAGATGGGAGCCCCAGCCCAGGAACAGGAGTTCACTTAGCAGTGTGGTCAAGCTGTGCACTTGAGCAGCTACCTGAAACAAGTAGGTTTGCAGTTCCGCATGGCTGTAGAGCAGATTTCTGCCTTTTTGCACCAAACCCTTTGAATGATTGGATGGTAGAGTTGAAAAGTGGAGGAGGCACAGCACCTTAGGTGGTGGGATGGGGGAAGGATCCCACATTATCTTAGCTTTCCAAGTCAGATGCTCAAGCAGTGTAAATAAGTAGATAACAGTCTACCTCATAATTTGGCCTTGTGGGATTTTTTTTAATTCACAACTCATGCTGAATAGTTAGCACAATGATGACTGTACAAAGCATCCTCCCGTGAAAGATAAATGAGTTAAATAACAAGCTAGTTTCTGGTAGGAGTATCCAGATGGTGCTGTTGTACAAAAAGTTATTGGCAGGTTTTCTCAGCGTAGGATTGCTGCTTGCTATGAAGAGCAGCTTGTACTGTTAGGAGTTTGGTGCTACAGGAGCTACTGGTGCAAGTTGTGGTAAATGGGAATTTCTGACTCACTGTGGTTGAATTAGTACCTAGGCAAGGAACTAGACCCGTGTTAGGCCTGAAACACAAAGATATGGGAAAAATGCATGCTGTTGGCTGTCTTTTCTGACACAGAGGTATAGAACTAGATAGTGCGGTCAGATGTTCTTGTTGTTTTCATTAGGATTATTATCAGAAGAAAAAATAAGGATTCTCTTCATAGAAATCCCCATTCCTTTGCATTATGGGTATAAGAGGCAGGTGGGTGTTCTGAAGTAGCTAGGAATCTGAGACAGATGTGGTGGTTTCCAGTGGCGAGAGAATGAAAGTAGGTTTTGCTTCTGATTTGCCCTTAAACTAATAAGGCTGCTGCTTTTAGTCAGTAAAATGCCATTAATATTCCCTGACAATTTTTTTCAAAATTCCAAATACATTTCTAAATTAATTGCAGGTGGAAATGGAATTGCATGGTGTCATTTCTGCATGATAAAGGGCTGCCATTGAATCCTGAGTTTTTACACCTTAGGAGGGCGTTCAGTGACTGGCAGACAAGTGAAAGTAATGACAGCTTTATAATGAGGGGACTAAAAGCTGAATGACAGAAACAGGGAAGAGAACTTGAGTGTCGTTAACTTCATCAGTTCTAATTTCAGTTCTCTAGGTTTTTGTTAACCTGTGTACTTAGCTGAAGTGACCACTGGAGGTAATGCCTTTGATTAAATGTATGTGGCACTCAGTGTCCTTGGGCAGTGTATTAACAAAAAGAGATGAGATGACACTTGTCATTTCTGGTAAGTTATTAAAAGGAAATGAACACAGCTTAGAATGCATTTGAGATCTCTTCAGTTCTTCAAGGTAAATAAAGGTCAAGTCCTCATTTGTGGGGGAAAAAAGTATCAAATTGTTTGTATCTTTTCTTAAAGCAAATGCAGTTTAATTTTGCAAGGAGAATGAAATCCTAACAGGACAGGCAACATATATCTCAAGTTCCAAGGACTTCTGTGAAGAATGCTTTTGTTTTGGCCAGTTTACTTGGCTATTAATTTATGTGCTAATGATGCTGATAACTGAAGCATAGAAGGGCAGTTAACCTGTTGTATTAACTTAGTAAAATGCTACCTTCTCCACCCATAAAAACCACTAGGCTCCCAGTTAACCATGCACTTGCAGGTATTTGATCAGGAGAAAAATGTTGCAGAGCATGAGAATAACTTTTCGCTTGGTCTTAGTGATACCTGTCTGCTTTGGAAGATCAGCTGTTGGGTTCTGCTTAGGAAGCTGGTCTAGGACTGGAAGTTCTGGATTACTTTTCGTCAGTTCCTGGGTGCTCTGGTTAAAAGGGGTCATCTGGTCTGATTTTACTTGGATCCTGTCTGTGGCTTTTCTTTCAGAAATGCTGTTTGATTTAATAAATATATGAACAAAAATTTCTGTACTGGGATTTACCATTATACCTGGACTGTCAGGGAATTTTGTCTTCATCCTTCAGCTTCTTGTTCCATACTAGCAGGACCCACAAGGTGGCAATGTCCCACAGTGGGATTGTTATGACAAGGACAGCAGACTTGTTCTGCTTAAACCTGGCAGAAATGCAGGTAACTTGAGTTTTGTTTACGGGAGGGAATTGCTGACAGGCTGGAGAGAAAACTTCCAGGCTAGTGACTCAAGCTTTTGAGGGCCTTCCTGATGGGGCTGCTTGGGCCTGAGGTGCTCTGTGCAGTTACCTACATGGCAATCTACAGCTTGGCTTCCTGCTGCTGGGAGATGTTCTGGAATTCATGTCCCCATCTGATAGTTCTCTTTGTTTCCTTCCATCTCTGTTGGGTTAGAGCACGTTTGTTTGTTTTAATTAAATTTGTTCACAATGGGTTTCTGCTGTTTCTGTTCATTTAGTCTGCTTTGTAGAGATCCCGTTAGTCTTGTTTGATTATGCTTGATGTAAGTGTACAAAATTTACACCTTTCAGGTAATTACTATAGCCCCTACTGTGGTGATGTTTAGTTTATAATGAGGAAAAGTAACGTTTGTTTCTTAAGGTCAGGTCAGTCACATTTCCTGAAGCTGAGATGAAACTGATGTAGTTTGTCTTAAATAATGAATTCTCACTGTGCCACTACATGGCAAGTGAGTTGTGATGTGCACGTAATGATTCCTTTAATGAAAGTACAGCATCCCAGTAACTTCAGCAATGTAATGTCTGTCTTGGTTGACACAAAGCCCTTCATTAGCCTTTTCACGTGCACTGTAAGGTTTGTCTTAATGGAACTCTTTGATTCCCTAAACTGTTGAAAAACATATGTACATCTTATTTCCCTTCTACATTTAGATAAGGTTCCTGGAAATAACATGACTATGGAGGGAGAGAACCTGGCTTTCTAAGTAGCTGGAGAGTAGCTGCCTAAATGCTCTTCAGCTTTGGGGTTTTTTACACAAATTGCACAATGTAAATATGCTTGATAAGATCCTTAATTAGTGTTATGTGCTCTCACTAACTGATCTTCTATTAAATGGTTAAGTTCTGAAACTGTATTCCAGTAAGCAATTGTATCTTCAGACACTGGCTTACAGTAAAGGATGGGTCTGTATATTCTGTTCTTCCTGTAATGCAAAAACCATTAGGGGATGAAGGTCTCTCCCTAAAGCTGCTATTTTAGCTGCTAGTGCTGGACCCTCTGTATGATGAGAGATCACAGACAAGCATTGGCACCTGTGAACATCTAGGTGCTTTGTAGCTCACATGTGCTGCTTAACAGTCTTAGAGAATCAACCTTTTCTCCAGGCCTCAGCAATTACTATGCTTTTTCAGCTGTCTTTATGTCTATGGGAAGTAGTAAGAAGCAGTTCTGAAGCTGTGGTCTGGTAGAGTACTTTGAGCAGATCAAACAGCACATGTCTGCAGTCAGCCTGGGCTGACTTGAAACTGCTACAGCTATTTCAGCTGGTTTCAGCTTGCAACTTGGTTGGTGGCCAGCTTGTTTGGGCAGCAGTACCATAAGGGCAGTAGAAAACCAGTGCCTGCCAAGTTTTCCTGGGAAGATGGCAGTTCTGAATATCTGTTTATATTTTATTTACTGGAAACAGAGCTGATGTTTGGCATGCTGACAGCTCGAGGCTTGCTTAAATAATGCACTTCTCCAAGATTTTTTCCTTAACGTTTTCCCCACCATTCATGCCAATTTTTTTGAGGGAAAACAAAACCAAGGACCTCGGTGACAATCCATTGGAGTTGGTAGTAACTTCCAGTGCTTTCTACTCATCTGTACCACTTGGCTTTCACATACTCTTATAACAAACTTGGAATGCTTACTTGCTCCCTTTTTTTCCTGAACTTTGTCGTTTACTCATCTCCAATATTAAAATAATTCAGGGGGCATAGCTGGCTTCAACTACTGGCAGTGTGTTTTGATTCTTCACTGTGGCCACCTACCTTTGTGTGCGTTAAGTGCATTGGAAATGACTCGAGAAAACGGAGGGTTCTGGCTACGCTGACACTGGCTGCACTTGCAGCCAAGCTGGTGAGGGAAACTGACCCCAATAGGTAATGCAGGGGTGTGTAGCCCTCCTAAAACACCTCCTTTGTAAAGGACTTGTATTTTTCCAAACAAGACAATCTTTCCCTACAGTTTTATGTGATAGATGCTCAGCCACTATTAGAGTTTGCTTCGCCAGGCAGACAGAGCCAGGTAGTGTAGGGTGCAGTATGTAAGGGAAGAAGTTACAAGTCAGATGCCACTGAAGTGTTAACTTAAATTGCCTTGCAAAAAGGGCTGACTGCTGCACTATATTGGAGTACAGCTTCTTCAGGTTGATTTAGAGCTCCAAGTGCTAGAAATTTCCCCTTTGTCACACAGCCTTCTTAGGGATGAAGTGAGAAAATGGAGGCTCGAGCTCAGATCTCCCCAGGTCCATCCTGCTGTCTTGTTCTTTGTTGTCCTGTACCTCACACAGACTAAATTTAAATTCTGCATGGAAATATAAGCTCCAAACATGTAGTAGTTGAAAAACGATGATGATTTCTAATCTCAGAACCATAGAATCATTTTGGTTGGAAAAGATCTCTAATATCAAGTCCACCCATTAAACTAGCACTACCCAGTCTACCAGTAAACCATGTCCCTAAGCACCACAGCTCCACCTCTCTTGAATCCCTACAGGGATGGTGACCCGACTACTTCCCTGGGCAACCTGTTCCAATGCCTCATAACCCTTTCAGTGGTGACATTTTTTTCCCCGATAGCGGACCTAAAACTCCCCAGGTGCAACTTGAGGCCCTTTTCTCATGTTCTTTGGCCTGGGAGAAGAGACTGACCCCACCTGCTACAACCTCCTTTGAGGTACTTGTAGAGAGCGATTAGTTGTCCCCTGTGTCTTATTTTCTCTATGCTAAATAAACACAGTTTCCTCAACTGCTCCTCCTCAGACTTGTTCCCCAGACCCCTCACCAGCTTCGTTGCCCTTCTCTGGACATGCTCCAGCACCTCCATGTCCTTCTTGTAGTGAGGGGCCCTAAACTGAACACAGCACTCAAGGTGCAGCCTCACCAGAGCCGAGTACAGAGGAGCAATCACTTCCCTAGACCTGCTGGCCACACTGCCTCTTATACAAGCCAGGATGCTGTTGGCCTTCTTGGCCACCTGAGCACACTGCTGGCTCATGTTCAGCGTCCTATCGACAAATCCCCCCAGCTCCCTTCCCACCGGGCAGCTTTCCAGCCACTCTTCCCCCAGTCTGTAGCACTGCTTGGGGTTGTTGTGCCCCAAGTGCCGGACCTGGCACTTGGCCATGTTGAACTTCGTACAGTTGACCTCAGCCCATTGGTCCAGCCTATCCAGATCCTCCTGCAGAGCTTTCCTACCCTCGAGCAGATCAACACATGCACCTAACTTGCTGTCTGTCGTTTGCAAACTTACTGAGGGTACACTCGATCCCCTCGTCCAGATCATCGATAAAGATATTGAAGAGGACTGGCCTTAGTACTGAGCCCTGGGGGGTTCGACTAGTGACCGGCCTCCAGCTGGATTTAACTCCATTCACCCCAACTCTCTGGGCCTGGCCACCCAGCCAGCTTGTTACCCAGTGAAACATGCACCCTTCCAAGCCATGAGCAGCCGGTTTCTCCAGGAGAATGCTGTGAGAAACAGTGTCAAAAGCTTTAGTAAAGTCTAGGTAGACCACAGCCTTTCCCTCATCCACTAGGCATGTCATAATTAGTAAGGATGGAACAGTGGTGTGCTACTTGCACGGCTGGTCAGAAAAGTCCTCCATCCCTTTTTTATTATTGCTCTGAGTCAATGAATCAGTGAGTTTGCAGATGACACCAAGCTGTGTGGTGCAGCTGACACACTGGAGGGAAGGGATGCCACCCAGAGGGACCTTGGCAGGCCTGAGAGATGGGCTGCACTTACCTCATGGAGTTCAACAAGGCCACCTGCAAGGTCCTGTATCTGGGCTGGGACAACCCTAAGGACAAATATGGGCTGGGTGGAGAATGGATTGAGAGCTGCCCTGAGGAGGAGGACTTGGGGGTGTTGGTTGATGAGAAGCTCAGCAGGAGCTGGCAATGGTATCCTGGCCTGCATCAGAAGAGGAATGACCAGCCGGGGGAGGGAGGTGGTGCTCCCCCTCTGCTCCTGTGAGACCCCACCTGGAGAGCTGCGTTCAGCACTGGGGCCCCCAGTATAAGAAGGACAGGGACCCATTAGAATGAGTCCAGAAGAGGATGTACGGATGTTCAGAGGACTGGAGCACCTCTTCTACAAAGACAGGCTGAGGGAGTTGGGGTTGTAAAGCCTGGAGAAGAGAAGGCTCTAGGGAGACCTTATAGCGGGCTTCCAGTACCTAAAGGGGCCTACAGGAAAGCTGGGGAGATCCTTTTAGCAACAATATGTAGTGATAGAACAAGGACTAATGGTTTTAAACTGAAAGAAGGTAGATTTACATTTCATGTAAGGAAGAAATTCCTCACCATGTGGGCGGTGGGGCCCTGGTTCAGGCTGCCCCGAGAAGCTGTGGCTGCCCCATTCCTGGCAGTGCCCAAGGCCAGCCTGGGCTGGTGAGAGGGGAACCTGCTCTTGGCAGGGGGCTGGAGCCAGGTGGGCTTTGATGGCCCTTCCAACCCAGATTATTCCATGAATCTGTGCTGAGCTGTTAGGTGCTGAGGTGCTAGCGTCCTTTTGAAAAGCTTCAACCTTTTGGCATGGAAATGGCTATTTCTTCAAAGGATGGGAAATCGTTGTTATTGAGCAATTATCTCTGCTAAATATCTGTGCTGACCAATGCTTGGGAATTCGTCTACTTGAGAATTCTTCTGCTTGAGTAGAGCTATTAACTAACAGGTGGACATTCTGAGGCTAAGGACAGCCTTGAGACAGAACTGTAAGAAGGTAAAATCAGAAGGTAAAAATCAGCACTGTGATCAGCAAGTGAGTGCTTGGACTTCATAGTACATCTTTAGAGCTGTGCTTTGGAAATATTTTTGATCTTCCCTAAAATAATATAAGTGTGTGTGTGAGCAACAAAACAAAAAAGATACAGTTGGTTCAGAGTAGCATTGATGTTTCTGTAGTGTCTCTGATGAACGCTTTCTGCTTGTTAGACATAACAAATTGCCAGTTATGGTTAGTCATTAAAATGGCACCCTTAGGGAAAGATGAGATGGCTTGTGTGCTATATGAATAGTCATACATGTGTATGTGGTGATTGTGACTTGTGGATCTTATAGCCATCAGTGCCACTGATAATAAATCGAAGACTCCCGCGTCAGAGGACTCTTCTCTGATGGGAAAGGAGCTATGAAGTTAGACAGGGGCATTTTCCCCTTCAAGCCCGCACACACTGCAACGAGTTCCAGTACTTGTCTGTGTAGGGGAATACAGGGGAGGAAGTCACAAACCAGTGGGATGATTTATGTGAGGAGAGCTGGCTTCTTCACCTGAATCACCTGGAAACCTTCTCTGCAAATAGAGTCTGTGCTCCAGTTTAATTAGCAATTGGTAGGCTTGTCTTGGGAATTATCAGTTAGTGTATTTTCCAATAGGAGCTACTAGTTGAAGGAGCTTACTGGGCAGCTAATTAATACAGATGAGAGGCTCTGTACAGTGATCAAAAACTGAGTGTAGCAACTTCATTGGAAAATGGCAGTTCTTTGAACACGTATATGGAAAACAGTAACTTGCTTGTTCCGAGGGTACCAAGTAAGAGCAGCAGAGCTCATTATGTTCTCAGCCAGTGTTTTTTATGTTTTGCTTGTCTCAGGACTGCACTCTGCTTCTGTATTTCTACTCCTTGAATCCTTTCAAACAAAGGGGGCCCTGTAAGTGAGAAAAATACTATTTTTGAAGGAGTACTTGTTATCCCAGTACAGGAACAACAGCAGTTGGAGCCATCCTGGCTGCAGGTAACCTTTAACTTCACCTATTAGTCAGTGATTCAACACTGAATGTCCAAAATGGTATTCATGTTTTTATTAATTTTTTTGACCCACCCACACAGATAAAGGGAAGGAGGGCTGAGAAATGGCATATGCTGACTGCACGCCATGTAAATTGTTGATAGTCATTCAGTTTGCAGTGTGGTGAAAGCTCTTGAAGCACCATGGAGTTATGCGTATGGCGTTACTTCCATCACCTGTCTTAGATCCAAGCAAGCACTAGCATAGCTACAAGAGGAAGAGGAACAATTTCTTCCTCTAAAAAAAAGGCAGTGATGGAGTGAGGCCCGGTTTTTGGTCAGATCAGTGAGCTGAACCAAGTGGTTGTTTAAACACTGAGTGAAAAGCTGCCTTTTAAGCAGCAGGCTGTGTGAAGCCCAGCTACCCCTGGGTATCATCGGACAAGTTAGCAGTCCCCGACATCAGTGTGAAACTGACTTGGTTGGTGGCCTGGTGCAGCTGTTTGTGACTAATGGGAAGGGGTAATTAAGCTGGGCTGGCCATAGGTCAGAGGCTGTTGTTCCAAACTAGAGCTCTGAAATAGCAAGCATCCTCTGAGGAAGCTTCATTGCCTTTCCATGCATGTTTCCTTTACTCAGAATGTCAGCCTTGGTTTTAACCTGAGGGAAAATACAGGGTGTTTCATTGTGTAAACTGAGACATGCACCAAACAGCTTTCCAAACAAAGTGTAATAATTGGCTCACTGACACACAGGGTACTGATTACCTCTGAAATGCAGCTTCGGCTCTTATATGTTATAATGCTGGCAACGAAAGATTTATGATGCCAGCTATTCGTTTCTACCTTTTTCAAGGCATTGGCTGTTGGAAATGTGATAAGAACACTTAAGTGTGTTATTTTTGGTAAATGCTTCTTTGTGGTATAAATTGGACTTAATTATGATTAAAAACTTGTTTTCTTTCAACTTTCTGGAAGTAGATGTGGGGTGGACCTGAGCTGCTCTATGATCATCAAATAGAAGTATTTCTATTTGAAAACTTTTTTTCTTTTGTGTTCTCCAATTAGAGGAAGTGTGAAATAGGCTGTGCAAATGCAGTGTGGCATTTAGCATATAGTAGAAGAGAGGACTCGCAGCAGCACCGCATGGCCCTTCATGTGCAGAATACGGGGTAGAGGCACAGCAGAGAAAACAGCTCAGTAGAACTGTTTTTGATGAATGAACAGGAACCTTATGAACAATAAAGCTAGTGGTAATCTTTTAAAATACTCTTAGAACAAACAGATATATAGGTCCTAAAAATGGCTATCAAAAGCAACGCCCCGTTGCCGGTGGCTGTTGGGAGTAAACATTTCTTCTGACATAAAATATAATGTATCAAGAAATCCTGGAAAATGATTACTGTGTCCATGTAAGAAACAAAACATTCCTGGAGCTCCGGGCAGACTCCCAGGTACCTGCTGCAAGGTGAGAGTGCTACCTTGTCTCCTGCTGAGAACAGATGTCTTCAGATAGAAGGCAGATCGAGAGGGAGCAAGGTTCTTCTGCCCATGAATACGGCTGACAGGTGAGCAGTGGTAGTGCAGTCCTTCAGTTTGCAGGAGTTTGCCAGAAGGTCAACGCGCCCTTGGCAAGTAATTTATCTTGACAGCACCAGCTGTCAGTCAGATGTCCCAGCGCCGCTCTGCCTGCCACTCTTCTGTGCTGATGGCTGAGATAAATGCTAGGTGCTGAGTTGCTTGATGGTGGAGGAGTGGATTGTGGAATTCTGTCTGCAGTTCTTTTCTTTGCTCCTTGTAGGCTACCTAAATCTTTCTTAAATACAAGACGGTTCAAGTCAAAAAAGAGAGAGCGAAGTGTGAGTTGAAGAAGCAGGTCAAGTGTCTTGTGGAGAGGCTGCTCTTCATGGAACATGGACAGGGGTTTTTTGAGCTTGCATGGAGGAAGTGTTTTCACAGATGCAGGTCTCCAGGTTCCTGTCTCAATGCTATCAATGTCCTCTGGGAATTTAGGTTTCCTCACAGTATGGAAATGCATCTTTCCTTTTACATTAGGTGAAACGTAGACATCCCTGACTAGGTCAAATGTTGCATGCAGCTGTTATTTTGGGAGCTTGCTTTCAGTGTGAACTTCCGACCCCTGTAAGTCAGTGGCAGCTTTGTCGTGATGTTACTTAGGTTGTTGATATTTGGGCAAAGATTATATATTACTACAAGCACCGCGTGAGGAATCGAAAACTAAAATGAAAAAAGCTCCCACTACCCCTATTTTGTTTTCTTGAATATTCTTAAATTATGGTGATGCACTCAACACAATGCAGACCCCCTGTAATGCCACATGCTGTTACTGAAGGCAATAGGAACTTGGCCAATAGCTCCTGTTGGAGCAGGCCTGGGGCTGTGCAGGTGTTGGGAATGCCTTTTGAATTCTTCACTTGTCTTGGTCCTTTGTTAGGCTGGTTGTATATTACTGTACAAGGGAAGGGGAGGGGGGTTCTTAGAGACCTGAGAAGGTCAGGTTTCATACATTTCCAGGTGGTTCTGGAAAGCACACCTAAATGTGATGATACCAAATGGTTTAAAAGAAAATAAATGTATGAAGTGTGTACTCTTAAGATTGACCTGTATGCTAGGCTTATAAAACTTAATATTCATGGCTCTTTACCTGGTTTAATGATCAAGGAAGGCCAAGCAATCCAGTTCAGATTAATATTTAAATAAAATTGCAACTTCCATTTTTTTTAGGGACCTACAAAGGTGGTTATTAGATGCCGGAATAATAAGAGAAGACTTTTTTGCTTTTTGTTCCTCCAGCTTTTAAGCATTGCCATGTGTCAGTAGTGATGGAAGATGAGTAGAATTTCACTCAAAGTTTGTTTTCTTGATGAATTACATTTGGAGCTGATTTCATTATAGCACAAATGGATTAAGCTATACGGCTTTGAAGAACCCCCTACTAGGCACTGATCTGGCTATTCCTTGCATGTGAAGGTGTTGGAAGTTGCTCGGGGGGAGAAAATTGGAATGGGAACTTCCCAGTACAAAGTAACATGTAGCCTCAGGGGATTCCTTTGCTCTTTTCAGGGGGTGATTGCTGACTCTAAGATGAGGCTGAAACACCGTGTGCGAGAGCATCAGGAGGTGGGTTTTGGAGGACTAGCAGACAGCATTACGTGTGTTGCCAGTCACTGAATGAGGGGGATGTTTGGCTTCAGCAGGATCCCCGGTTCCTTGTAATCTGCAAGCTAGGAGGAGGGATGTGTGCTGGAAAAGGCTTTGAAAGCTGCTTTGAAGGAGCGATGATTGATTTCTTCTCCCTCTCATCCTTCCTGTTTCCATGCAAGGAACAGCTGTGGAGAGATTGGGTTTTCCTCTTCCAGCACTATCCTGGGTTCGAGGGGATAGATGCCTTCCTGACGCTCCATGGTCTAAGGTCAAGCTTTGCTGCTTAAACTGGGCCCTGGCTCAGGATCTGAACCGTAGTGCAATTCCTCTGGAGCCTGTGACTGTAGGCTTACACCAATTTCAGCCACTGACAAAGCTGAAACAGCAAAGTCCTTTCAGATGATAGAACTAAGCGACAAGGAACATGAAGAAGGCTGCTGCTTGCTCAGTAGTGCAGGTCTTGGAGATCATCTCCTCAGGAGTAGTCCTGTGCTGCTGTAGGAGCACAGCCTGATACTGGCAATGAATTTATCCCAGAGTCCTTGGTTTTGGAGAACAGGAATACTAATAGCTCCAAGAACCGCAGGAGGAAGTTATCTCAGTCATCTTTCTCAGATGAGCTCTTCATGGTCAGCATTGGATGCACTGTTTTTCTTCATGACACTGGCTCTTTGGCTGTGAAGTCAGTCAGTCTGAAGTGAGAAGCATTATGAACAGAAAAGCAGCATATTATGGATGAGTAGCAAACTGTCAGAAATAACCTTGAAAAGTCCTTCTGGAGAGGATTACCAGCTGAAAACTGTCTTAAGCATATCTGCATTTCACAATTAACTTCTTTAAATTAAAGGCATACTGGAAAATGGCTGGTTAGAAATGGTTTCCTCTGACCTTTTCCTGATCAATGTGGGCTATTTGTATGCAATTTCGTGCTAACCTTCCCATTGCAAATAAAGTAACTGCCTGTACCTAAGCCAAAGGTAGACCTGTATGGGAAAGTGTACCCTGTGTTTTGTACAAGAACGTGCAGCCTGTAATGTGCAGTGCTCAGAAAGATGAGTGCATCTTGCAAACAGCATGTAGTTACCTGAATCTTTCAAGGGCTGAACCATCCAGAAGAAAAGAAACTTGCTGAATCAAAAGCAAGTTGCCTGTTCTTTTCTGCATATAGAAGTTGTTGGTGCCCTGCATTTTGATGCTGTTTGTACCCACCTAGAACCTGGCTCGTGCTTTTAGTTTTACCAAATGAAGTTGCCTTAAATCAAGCAAGGCACAAAGTAGAGGGGGAGCTGAAGGACTGTTCAAAGTTAAGTAGGAAATAAACAGGCTTCTATTTCAGTTCTTATGGTGTATGTTTTATGGAGCTGGGAGTTTGAACAAACTTGTGATTACTGGGGAGGAGGTAAGTGCAGAGTTGGTCATTGTGACAGAGAGTTCAGCAATACTTATTTCTTGCTGTGTAAGTGTTCTGCAGTTCAAGTCATGACTAAAGCATGCTAGAAAGCTAGGTACATAGTTTAAAAGTTGCTGGTCCCTGCTAGTTGCAGAACAGTGCAAAAACAAAATGCAGTTGTCATGATAAATGCAGGTCCCTGGATGCAATTCAGTGTTTTGCATTATGTGATAGAGAAATTTGCTCTGAGATAAGCCCATACTTCAAAGCTGAAGTTCCGATAGGAGGTTTTGTGAAACTTTAGGGTAAGTACTGAGTCAAGGTTGAAAGCTTTGTTTTTCTGAAGCATGTGAACTTTCCCCATCACTTTTTTGGCTAAGATGACTGGCTCTGATTTGATTGACTGTTTGGTTGGATATTGCTGTGTTTGCATCCTTGAACAAATTGTTTAGAACTCGTTGCTAATGCTGAAACGCAGAAGCCACAGGGAATGCACAGCTCTTAAAGAAAATCAAGTATTGTAGTGCTTTAATTGCACTGTTACCATTGGAAGTCCCTCAGTAATTTGCACACTAATTTGTGCAGTTCAGCAGCATGGGTAGATCAGCTTTCTCTCGGCAGGTCAGTGAAGTGTGGCCTTTCGGTATGGGACACTGTGTGGGGCTTGACTGTGGAGCAGCGAGGAGGCTGACACAGGTGTGCAGCATTAAACAGTGGCACAAGACAGCATCAGCCATCGAGTGACAGGCTGACCCTAGACCAGTAGAGGTGAAGACACCGAAACCCATGCAGAGCAGTGGGAACTCCTGATGGAGGGCAGGACCCCTGCATAACAGTGCTGTTGCATGGGTATTTTATCCATACGTTTTGCAGGGCATAAGCCTACCTCCACAGCGATTCAATTGTTTGTGTTAAGCAGTTTGCTATGGAATGTGCTCATAGTTGTATGATACTTGAGAGCAGAACACCTCAGATTCACTAATGATGAGATGACTCGTATCTGCTGCAGAAGACCAAGTATTCCTAAGGAATAATCCATTTGTCTAACAGGCAGGTGTGTAAGTCATCGCATCTAATTCCTGAGTGTTAGTGACTTGGGTGCAAACTGAAGGTAGAGGCAGCACAGAAAGACTTGGAAGAGATCCCATCATATATCGGGTAGTGTGACTGAAGAAGGGGATGAGTTTAGCTCATTCTTTTGATGAAGAAGCACAATGTGAAGTCTGCTTAAAGAGATCAATTTGTCAGTGTGCCAAGTGTTTTTGTGTGCAGCTTGTTGGTGACCATGAGTGTCAGGTGAGAGGGCTTTTGGAGCTTCCTAATGGAGGGGTGGGAGGGAAAAAAAATTGCAGAGGATGTTGCTGCAGGAAGAGTTCTCTGAGATTATTAAAGTCATGTAACCAGAGTAGGCAGGACATGTGCCAAGACAGGGAAGGAATAAAGACAGAGATTCTCCTAAAAGTCACTGTAGGAGCAGGTGAAGGTAATGGCTGCTGCACTGAGGGTTTTTGAAGAGGGGGATTTAAGGAAGAAACTCAGAAAAGAAAAAAGGTCTTCGTGTATTATAAAGCTAGAAAGACTGTCGTCTAGTCTGTGGGCTGTAGGACATGTGGAAATCAGTTGTTTTCTTTAGGAAGCCATCTAATCTTCTTGAAAATTTTTGCCAGTGATGGGAGTCCACATTGTCCTGTTTGCAAGTTTTACTAAAACACAGCCCTGTGCTTCCTTGCATTTCTTTAGCGTCTAAATGCTATAGACCAAGACCAGATCTCTGTGGAACTTGCTGGAGAATTGTACGCATTTACTGATCTGTTTACTGCTCATAGTTGTGATCTGAGATCTGTTAGCTAGTGTTTAGGATGCTACATGGGATACAGTTTGTAGCTGAAGGCATGTGAACTTAGGTCTCCGCATATAGGTATGTAAGCTATAGCCAGACTTTTTGGCCCCCTTTGTAGACAGCAGAGGTGTATAACAGATAATGAAGCTTATTCCAAGGTAGATGCCTAAAGTGGAGACACCTTAGCCCAGAAGCTGATTCCTGCTCTTACTGCATCATATAACACATTTTCTAAGCCATTTAATGAAACATCTTGTAGTACCACATCACTGGTAGTAGTGTAATAGCCAGTGACCTAGGATAGGACAGACCATTGAAGAAAAGAGAACTGAAAATATAGACATGAGTATCTTGAGAAAGGGAAAAAGGTGTGTCTGAAGGGAGAAGGAATGATGCCTTCTGCATAAACCTGAACTAAGGAGAAAGCGAGAGGGATGTAGTACAAGTCAAAGCTGCAGAGGTAAAGTTGAGGGGAATAGACAGTGAAGAGAGGAAGCTAACCTAATGGCTTCGGAGCTGCAGGTGAAGGTTCCTTCAAGTGGAAGGTACATACTAGAACAGCTCTTGATCACTGTCTTGTACATGTTGTCTATTAAATTTTGGATAGAAGCATGAAGAAGAGAAATGGCTAAACCTGGAATTATGGGTCTAGAGCTATTTCAGGTTTTCAGGATGCTAATGAGGGGACTCTTAGAGGCAGAATGAACTGCAGATCATCTGTCATCACGCAGTGTGCTTGTGATTAGGGTGGGTTTGTGGTGACAGCGCAGAAGAGAGAGTCGGAAGATATCTGGGTTCTATTACTGTCACTGCCTTACACTTACAGATTGACTCAGCTCTCAATACTTTACTGCTTCTGTTTCCTGTAGATAAAAGAAAGCTGACAGGATATTATTCCCTTATTTTGCAAGGGTGTGACGATGATGTAGGCCAAACTTGTCACTCTGGTGGTTCTGATTGTTGCTTCTCGTTTTAGAGCAGTGACAGGGGAAATGGTGAGTTGCTCAGAACTCCTGCAATACTTCCTAGTTGTAAGGCCAGGCTGTGACTGACCCTCACAGCCTCATTGGTGTAACTGATTTCCTGACTGACCTTGTAGATGGCTGTTCCAAATGAGTTTGGAAGCATTAACACAGGGTTCTTGCTCTGGCTGAACTGCAATTGGCTTTGAAACTGCAAATTCATTTGAGGCAGCTTGAGAGAGCAGCGATGGAAAGGCAAGATTTGTCTCAAGGGAGATTGACTGGGAAGGATGGCACCGTCTCATGGATCTACACTTAGGTCAGCTTAGTCAGCTTAATGCTTAGGTCAGCACTTCCAGATATGCAGTGCTATTAATTCAGCCCCACTGAACGTGGCCTTTTCTCTTCCCACCTTTATGCCTGTAAAAATACCCTCCCTTGACTTAATGACCTGCCGTGTTTGCATTCCTTGTTTGGACAGCGTTCTTACACAGCAAGCTCGAGGATCTGAGGAAAAGCCTAAACTTGTTGTTAGTGCCACACTGTAATGCACCGCTGCTCTATTTCAGACATGGGTCTTGTAAAACAGGTTTTTAGTCGGATACTGATGAACGCCTGGTGGTCTGCTGCCTTCTAAGTGGTGCATGAAAGCAAGCAAGCAAATGCTGCCCATCCCACCTCAGGCTTGCTGTTTGTAGGTCTGACTCTGTGGAAGATTTCCAAGGGAGCCTCAAAACTGGAAAGAGGTGGAAGAAAACCATGCAGACAAGAAGGCGGGAGGATCTTTTTGTCCAGTGTTGCACACCTGGGGGTCCTGCTTAATTCACAAAGTACAATAATGTTTGATCTCCTCTGAAAAGAGCAGGACTTCATCTTGGCCAGGTGGAGTCTGTAAGGAATGTATGGGGTGTTTAACTTCTAAGGAGCAGCTACTTAGCAGATGTCCCTGATTTCTTAAACCAAAGTGCCTAGATAAAATTGCAAGTGTCAGATCAGAGTTCTAGGAGTCAGCCTGGTCACAATACTACTTAAATCCAAAGAAACAATTTTCTAATGAGGCATCCTTCCAGGTGTACTTTATTTACATGTCTACACAGCTGGAAGATTTCAATAGCTGAGAAGTAAAAAGTGTAGAATACAACTACTTCATAGCTGGGTGGTATTACTCTTTAACAACCACTGGGTACATACCCGTCAGCTGCAGTGCTGTCAGTGTTTTGAAATACTTGTAAGCTTGACGGTATCTAGGAGGGAGTGGAGAAAGTGAGGGCCCTTTGAATTGTAATCCTGCCTGCAAATAAGAGTTCAATCTCACCAAGTCTTCAGCTCCATCTGTTGCGCTCTCTCCTCGCCCGTCCTCACAGCACTGAAATCCTAATCATGGGTTGCTTTTCCTAGAGCAAGGGGCCAGGATCAACATCCAGGTTATTTATAGACAGTAACAGCCAAGTTGGTGCAAGGTCCCAGTTGCTGTAATTTTGCTCATTACTTTTCAGCATGTTTGAATTTTACTTCTCAGAGTGGTGTGGCTTGGAAAGGGCATTGAGCAGGCATTCACTTTGCAGCAATTTCAGGTCAAGCGTCGGTTTGTTTAGCTGAGACCATCAGGTTTTAGAAGTGCTTAGGTAACATTTTTCCAAGTGTAAAGTAAGACAAAATTGGATGGTTTGACCTTGCTATTTTTCTTTGTACTAAACAACTAGAGACTTTGTTTTGATTTTCAGCTCTATGCCAGAACAAGGACTGTTGCAGGCAGCAAGTCAGCTGTAGCTCAAGAAGTCTTCTCAGGTTATAAGGTAGAGTTAAATGAAACCCAGAAATCTTTTTCAAGGAATGAGGTGGCACAGATGCTTCTGTAAAGCTCAATACACAGAAATGAAGACATAAGGGACTCGGTGTTTTCATTACTAACCAGTGGATGAAGGGGAGCAAACCAGATTAAAAACATCAGTGCAGGGGGAAGCCGTATTACCTTCAGCTAAATATTTTGCACACAATGAAATGACAGTCTGCCTCTTGAGGCCTTATTAGTATCTTTGGGTCATGTAACCTTTGAAACCAAGTTCAAAAAGCTTTTTGAACATATGAAGTCTTCCCACCCATTTCAATGATTCTCAAAAATGGCCAATTGCATCAGTTCATCTTACAGTGAAGGTCATGGGAAGCTGGAGTAGGCTTTATTCTTCTTTGGTAAGCCCTGGTGGAAGTGGAGCTGGCGCTTGACATTCAGGCATGATGGTTACTGGATGCCTTCCTCAGAGGCAGGGGCAGCTGCCACGTGTCCTTATGGGAGTTCATCTGCGGAGCAGTTCCTGCAGCTCGGTGTCCCGATTGGAGATGTGATGGGAACAGTGCGCTCAGCCCACTTCATCTCTGTGCTTTGTTCTGGGGAGCCAGGCAGAGCAGCCCCCGGCCAGCAGCAGCAGCCTCTGGCCCCTTGATCCATTTGGAAGGCTGTCTCTTCTGTGTAGGGTCTGTGGGTGCCCCAGGCTTTGTCATGTGGCTGGGTCACTAATGGCTTTCTTGGGTTTGTGGTTGTGGCTGCAGGGAATGAATGCAGTCTTCCACCTGGGAACAATTGATTTGTGAGGAAAGGCATCATGTCACTCTTAAACGTCCTCTTTGAGAGACCAAATAGGACCCTTTTGTAAACGGTTGTTTTTGTAGTGCTTTAATATGCTGCTTGGGTTGTGCTTTGCAGAAAAGCTGCTGCTGTGTTGGAGGCAAAGGAGTGAAAGCTGTGTCTGCTGTGCTAGTCATTGTTAAACAGTCTGGGTATTTAGTTTCCTGTTGAGGGGACCTTTATTTAAAGCTAATTACAGGGCAGGCTTGACTACATGTAGTTGCAATTCCTGAACTAGTTTTGCTGGTTTCAAAGCAAAAAGGCTTTCTTTAGTCTCAGGCTGGTCAGTTATCCCACAAGCTCACATGGCATGTGCAAGCTTAAAAGGCAAAGTGAAAAACTGAGGCTGGGAGGAGAGGAAGGGACAGAATTAAAAGCAAATGCTCAGCTTGCCTTGTTCTGAGACATCTTTTAACCCTTGGAGGGGCAGGCTCTGTACTCTGGTCACTTAGACAAGAGGTGGAAGAGCTGAAAGAAAGGCATGAGGAAACTTCAATCCAGTTGAGCATGAGGCACAAGGTGAAATTGCTCCCTTGCAGAGGATCAGCCTAAAGATACTAAGAGATGCAGCCATATCTTTTTTCTTAGGTGGTCATTGGTTCAAGATAGCCTATGTACCTGTGCATATGCCAAGAACTTCAATAATTTACATCTCAAGCTCATCAGGATAATTGGATGTGACCAAATATTTCCTTTCTATTTCATATTTAATACTTTCTCCAAGCTCTTAGCAATTATGGTGTCACCTTGGTTTGTTGCCAGACTGTTCAGAACGATGCCCTTTCCATTGCTTGAGAGAAAACAGTCCCGGCGGAATGATGAACTTCTCTGTGCTGAAGGCTGAGGCTGACCTGCACAGGTGCAGGGAACACGTGGCGTTCAGTCGGTGAGGTCCTGTTACAGTGCCTAGCCAGTGCTGTTCTGTGCTTACAGGTATACACGTGGAGCACTGCAAGTAGAAATAAAAATTCAGCCCTTCAATGGATGAAGGCATGAAAGTCACGGTGGACTAGGCTGCTAGCTAATGATTAGGTAAAGCTAATTTTCTTGGCTTTGAAGATGTGCTCTTTTACATCCAGTGAAGTCCTGGCCCAGGGCATTGGCCTGTTTTAGTCCTGAAGTCCAGAAAGGAAATTGGTGGTGGCAAAATTTGGACATGGGGAGCTTGCATGAATTTGGATGCATCTTTGATCTCCTGGCTCAAGTATAAGGGCTTGAGAACTTGAACCTAGGAACAGAAGAATATGGGATTGTGTTATTAATGAGTATTTCTGCTACTGATGTCCTGTCCTAAAACAATGGCGCAGCTAACCAAAAGGGAGGGTGGTCTTTTTCTGCAATATTTAACTGATATTGCAGGGCTGGGTAGGGAAGTCTTTGTGTCTGATACAGATTGCCTCTAGGTAATACATATATATAAAAATATATATAAAATATATACAATATATATATTATATAATACATTCTTTTTCTTGCACTGCATCAAGAACCTTAAATGTGTTATAGTGTGAAAATGAATATGGGGAGTAAACCTGAAATCCTCATGATCCTTTTTTCTCTTGTCTGGAAAATCGCTTGCTCATATGAACTTGGTAGTGTTTATGGTCTGGTATGGTCATAGTACTCGGACAACAAGATGAGCATCCTGGCAACAAAATATGCTCCTGGCATATTAGGGAAACATTGTAAAGGTGGAAAAATTAAGAAAGTAACAAGTCTCGTGTGCCCTTATTTTTGCTTGCTTGCTGTGCAACTGTTGCAAGGCAGTTTGTGGCTGTGACAGTCACTGCTTCTAAGAGGTGAGAGCAGTGCTAGGAAGTATCAGTATTACTGGCTTCATGGATCTTATTACTATTTTTTATTTGGTAATGTAATAGATTCTGTTAACCTTGGCTGAGATTAGACATATGCAAGCATACAGTGCAAAATTAGTCTTCAGTTCAGATGAAGATGGTGGCATTCAGCACGGACTTGTTTTAGTTGCTCTTAATGTGTCAAACTTTGAGGTTAAATGTTCCTTGCTAAATGTCCGGGTTATCTCCTATTTAGATTTTCTAACTCTGAAAATTTAACTTTGCAACTTCATTCTTTACTCGTCGTAGTTTATTTCTGTATAGCATCTAAGTGGTATCTCAGGGCCTGTATCAGATGTTCAGTCACATTCTGTGCACTTTAATGACAGTCTGCTGCAGTTGAAGGTCTATGGGAGCTTCCTTTGAGATGTTGTGGGGAGATGAGCAGTGACTTGTACTAATAAGAGGTCAAATTGTTCACTGAGTTGGGTGACCTTACTAGCTCATAACTTAAACTCCTTTTGCAGCAGTTTAAAAATCAGTACATTAACAACATAAATGTTACTTGTCTAGTAACCAAGAGATTGACTTAAATTCCCAGGGATGGAGTTCCTTTGCAGCCACTCAGGGCTTTCCATTTTGTAAATGCTGCACAAAGGTAAACTAACTGAGGAGGTGGTTGAAATTGCTCCTATTCCTTTTTACACGAGTGAATTGTAGAATGTGTGTGTTACTTCATGATTTCACAGTGAAGACACTGGAGAGATATTTTTCCCTGTGTAAGAGAATTCATAATTTAAACATTATCTGTTACTGAAATGTTAAATGTAGACCCTTTTGGGAAATGATAACCAACCTTTGTCATAAGTGTCAAAGCCAGGCTCTGCTTGCTTGCTTACTGCTTTACAGAAGGGTGTTGCAGCATGTTCCCAGAAATCATCAGTAGAAAAACTGCTGCCAGGCTGAAGGGAAACGTAGCATGATTTTCGTGCTCCTGACTAGCACTGCTCTTCAGGCTTCCTTATCCTTCCTGCCAAGGGTGTTGTTCCCTGGGTACAGCGAATGAGATTCAGCTATTGCCAGTTCTTACTTCTGACATGGCCTCATTGTGACTACCTTCTTCCCTGAAGCACAGGCGTGCAGTCTGCTTCCAAGATATTTAAAAAGCACTCACTGGGTTTCATCATGTGGTTGTTCACTGCTTCAAGAAGCACTTGCTTTCAGGGGCTCTGTGAAAATACAGGCATCTGACAAAGAGGTCTAACTCCAAAGGACCTGATTGTAGATACTGCTGTCTGCAAGGCAATTGGGAGACCTGTGAGGTGAGTTGCAGCTTTGTGTAATGGGAGATAAAGTAGGCTGGTTGAGAAGGGCTCCAGAGGCAAGCATGAATGTGTAGATGCGTTACTTCCTCAGATGAATCCCTCCCTCATTTTTCCCTTCTCTCAAGCAGTGCGTTTGAAGCACAGAGAAGCAGAAAAGAGGTCAGGCACTTACTGTTTTTAAGGAGTTTGTACTGTCTTGTCTTGTGCTCCTGCTTGTACAGTGTTGTAAATTGTCTCAAACTTCCTCCCTGCTCCCCAGGGTGGTAGGTAAATGTCAGCGATGGGGTCAGCGGGCAGCAGAACTCACGTGCCTGAATACGTCCTCCAGGCTGCACAGTAAGGTCTGTTCCTGGGTTCAGGCCAGCAGAGTATGTTTTGAGTGGCTTATTTTAGCCTCTAAAGAGATGACTGGAGGGAACCTTTCCTTATCTTTTTCCAGAGACACCTTGTATTTCCCTGCTAATGTGAAGAGGTGCAAAGACATAAAGTGAGAATCTTACATTAGTTGTAACATCTAAAGGTGCAGTTTCGTCAGCCTCATGGCTCACGCAGACATTGGGTTTCAGCTTGGAGCTACAGCCTCTTTCTGACCTTTAAGTGTACAGTCCTGTTACGGCTGAGCATTAATTGAGTTTCTGAAATCAGACCCATGATTGCTTTCCGTGGTCTCATGAGCTTTTGGTTGCTGTGCTGCGTCCTTGTTTCCTTGCTGAAGAGCACTCAGGCTGGTGGGACAGGCCGTTTTCCTAAACATGTGCATGTCCAAGTTGTCACATGCTTCAGCAGCTCCTCGTAACTGCAGTCTGTGGGACAATTATGTGGTGCTGGCAGCTGGATGATGGAAAAGCCCCACAACTTCTGCTATCACTTGATAGCAGAATCAGGCAGTTCAGGACCTGTCCTGAAAAATCCCAGTTTCTCTTGTGGTTATCGCAGCTTGCTTGGAAATTCTGCAGGTTCAACAGTGAAAGGAGATCGAATCTTTTACTTAGAAACATTGTCAAAATCCATGCAGTTCTGAAAATGACTCCATGAATTTTGTGGAGAACCTCTTCTTTTCTCTTTTTTCCTTAGATGGGTGAGCTCAGGTTTGGAAATAATGTTGTAATCATCAGATCCTGTTTAGCGTGCACTATAGATCTAAATAATCTGCTGTAAGGTGTTGGGGTAAAGGGCTAGTGGCATACTTGGCCAGAAAACAGTAATCTGTTACTGGTGTCACAGGCTAATGCTTCTCTGAAAATCATGAGAAAACATTTGGAGTCAGCTTGATGTAGATGTCTGGTGGTGGAGGGAGTTGCTGATGCTGAGCTAGGGCGTTGGTTTCCTGCTTTTTTCTTTAAGGAAGTAGGGTTCGTTTAGAGATGACAGAATATCATATAAACTAAAGGAAAGAAGATGTGAAATGGCACAAGATGTGGGAAAACCCTAGTCAAGTCATAAACTTGACTGTCTTCTGGGCAAGCCTGTAAGCCTTTTGGCTCTAATTCAGAAGGAAGGGGTCTGGAAGTGGGGAACTTTGTAATATGATATAAAGCTGTAGAGCAAAAGCCTGAGGCTCTGATTTCTGTCTCCTGTGGTTAAAATGGTTTAGGAGGCTTTGGCCCCAGTTCAGCAAAGCGCTTAAGTTTATATGCTACCTTTTCTTATTAGTCTCAGTGGAACGATTCACATGGATTTAAACTAAGCCTGAGTTTGCTGGCCTTCCTGGAGCAGGGGCTTTACAGTAGGTAGGAAGCATGAAATTAACACCCCTAAAGATAGTGTTGATGTAAAGAAGCTCAAGAAAGAGCAGCTCGGAAGGCCTGGAGAAGAACAATGGTGTGATTGGTCTCATGCATTTCCTGGGCCAGACGCAGAAACTTGTAACACGTCTTAATAGTCTCTAGAAGAAACACAACAAATTCTCTGAGGTGATAAAAACTCAGTGCTTGACCATCGAGCCTGTTTGGAAACATGACGTGGTGCTGTGCGGGTGCAGATGGAGTTCGGAGTTGGAGATGCTCTGTGGGTCCTTGCCTCTCTGGAAGCTGCTGCCAGCTTTGCTACCAGGAGCGGCCATATGTTGGACAACTGAAAGCAGTGTCAGGACCTAACCGAACAGCAAGGATTCACCTGCAGCTCTGCAGACAGCACTAGTGCCATACAGAGGAACCAAATGTGTTTCTTGTCTTGGACAGTCTGCGGTTAGCTGCTTTCTCAGGAGCCCCAGCAGCTCGAGGTAAGCTGCTACGTACTGTGATAAAGGCAGCAGAAGCAGTCCTCGTCTCCTGAAGCAAAGCAGTAACTAAACTCAACCATTTGGCATTTGCTTGTCGTCTTTTACATGTATTTCTGCTGGAGAGCTCTCTACAAAAAATGCAAAAAGACCAATTTCAAGTGGCAAATAGCAAGAACTCTAAGGCTTTTCCTAACGTGTTAGTGATGGCATCAAAGCAACAAATGTAGGACCCTTTATCAGATCCTGAAATCAGTGTTTTCTTGTATAGAAAGTGTATGTTAGCAAAGTGGTTAACTGCTTGCAGCTTGATCGTATGAGCATGTTGAGCTTTCCAACATGCCAAATGGAAACCTCCAACTGCTGCTGTGTTTCAGCTCACCTTCTGGGCTGCTGTGGCTCTGGGACAGCTTTCTGCCCTGAGCTTTCCATGGCCAGTGTTTGTCCTCATGGCTAGCAATGCATGTCTTAGGTAAGCTGTTTGTTAAAGCATATGGGGCAGTGTGTTTACTTCTGAATTCAGATTTATGTACAGGTCAGCAGCGTCACAGTGATGCTGTGGAAGGCATGTGAGAGGGCTCCTTTTCTCCCCAGAACGCACTGCCTGATTCATGGTCTCAGTGCTGCAAATTGTCTTTGTCCTCTTGAGGCAGAACAAGAAGGCTGTTCTTTTCTTGTCTGTGTCTGTGATAGAAATAGCCCTGAGAGAAAGACATCTTACACATTAAGTCTCCATCTGACTGGGTAACTGGATTTCATGAGATGCTGCCCTTTAGCCCTGCGGTAGGGTGTCTGTGTCTTGTACTGCTGCAGTAAAGGTTCCTGTCACTGAATGCCACTCCATCTGTTTGGTGACTTGTAACTTCATGACTGGGGAAATAAGTTATTCCTGGTTTGAAGGGGAGGATGCGAGGGACAGACAACCACTGTCTGAGCCCTGTTCAGCTCTTTGAGCTGGCATATTTTAGCTTGGAGCTTTTGCATTCCTTTGGCCAGTACAGGCCTTAAAAAATATAAAAAAATAAAAATAAAAAAATCCTGCAGGGTGGTAAATAAAAGATGAAATTGAGCTGGTGGGATGAATAAGGGGCTGATGCTGCTGAACAGTGGTGACTGTCAGTACCCTTCCAAATTAAGTTGTCTGATCACACCATTACTAATAGTGCCGTGTTCTGGGGGACTTGAGTGGTTGTCAGTGTCACACTGGGCTGGCAGTTGTCATAATTTAATGAGAGACAGGATTTTGTTTGAAGTTGTGAGATGCTATAATGGAAGGAAAAAAGGCAGAAACTACTCAGTCAAGTGCTAACATTTCTCTGCTGGAAGTTCTCAGGCTTACTGCTCTTCTCCCTTTGCATAGTAAAAGATTGCACTTGCAGCCCTACATCTTGTTGAATAAAAACTCATCAAAAAGAAATCCACTGAGCATTGCTCAACACACAGACTCCACATCCAACCCAGTAAAGCTTTGTGCTTGCACTCTCAGCTCCCACATGCTTTACTGGAGAGACTGTCAAATAGACCTGCCTCAGTAACCCTCGTCTTGAAGATCTGCATGTTAACACGCTCCTGGAGATGCAAAAAAGGTCTGGACGGCACTTTGGTCTGACCAGGACACCTTGTCTGTTGTTACTCCAACTGCACCAACTGAAGGGCCCTACTCTGTGAGTGCTGAGCATCTGGCGTACAACAACTTTCTTCCCTCTTACTCTACAGGAAGCTGCCTTTGTGCTTTGTTTTACCAGTAAAGCTGTGTAGGGCTGAAAATATTGCATCTGAGCTAACAAGGACGAGGCAGTGGTGCTGCTTGTGAATTGTAATTGCAACAAAGCCCAGAGTATTCTTCCGAGTGTTCAAATGCAAACCAGAAGCAACAAAGAGCCTGAAGAAGCAAATTTGTAAGCATCTCTAAGGATATATGCAGAAGAGCTGACACACAGATAACAGGAGATCATTGTAGCCTTTTCTAATACCTTTCTGATAATTGCGTGAACTACAAAATGAGTAAGAAAACTGGAGAGCGCTTAAATTGACGGGAAGAGGAAAGCAATTGGCAAATGATGTAGATGGATCGGGAAGCATGTACAACGATCTTCAAAGAAGAGCTGAGACAGCAAACAGTTAAGCTGTTGATGATGTGAAGAGTTAGAACAGGATGAGACGGGGGAAGAAAAAGAAATGTTCCCGTGTCAGAGGAAAATCAGGTTACAATGGTGAAAAGTGTGAAGTAATTTCTTGGACAATAGTGGAAGCCTCAGAGTTTTGAGTCACTTAAACCTGGGTCCCAGGACAAAACTCCAAAATATACTGTAAATACCTACCCTGTAGAGCAGAGGAATGGACATTGCTGTGTTTCATTTCAGTCGCTTTTCTGGCAGGAACACTGACTCTGTTTTCTGGAGTGGAAAGTCAGATGAGTTGCAGCTTGGTTGGGGAGAATGGAGGTTTCAGTGGTGTGTATGTGTATTTTTTTTTTTCCCCATGCATATTAGCAGCTGAGGATCAGATTTGTTAGAGTGCTTTCAAGTTAAGCTCCAATAATAAAAGTATCAGAATAGATGTTAAGACAACGTGAAAAATTGTGTAGAAATCACTTTACGTTATCAGATCCTGAGTTCTTTACAGAGCTTTGTTTTCCACGCTTCATTGAAGCTAACAGGAATTTTGTTGCTGGTGTCTTGCAAATAGAGGCTGTCACATGGTAAAAGCCAGTAACAGTGTACTGCATCCGCCATTTAGAAAGCTCAATTACTAATTTCTTCTTGGAGTTAGTGCTGTGAACTGGGTTTGTTACCTTTTTAAATCTACAGTACAACTGTTCATGGACAGGGTGAATAACAGCGATATCTCCAAACCCGACCTTTTTAGAAAGTTAAGAGAAATGCAGGTAATAAGCAACTTTAGTTAAATAATGGTTCACTTATATTTAAAGCTGTATTATACAACATCTTGAATTAATGAAAGTAGTCATTTACCTTTTTAAGGTTTTCTTTTTTACTACATGTCCAAGCAAGGACAGGGCTTTTTCAAGATGCTGACTTCTCATCCCAAGCAAAAAGACATGCAAAACTGGTTTCCCAGATAGCATTCAACTTATCTGTCACTGTCAGAATTCCTAAACTGATGTGACACTAATGTGTGAGAGGGATTCCTCGTGTTAGTGTACTGAGTGTCAAAAAGCATAAGCAGTCAATTTGAGGCTATATAAGATGGCTGTGAATTTCAAGGCTGCGAAGTCTCCTTGGGGATAAATTATTTCGTAAGTACTCAATGTTTTTATACTCGGCCTTGCCTTTGTAATAGACCTGCCGGGTGTCACTAGAAGCAAGATATTAAAACTAAAACACAGCTTTGTTCAATGCAGAGAACGCTTCCATAGGTGCTGAGGCTCAGTGGGCTTGGAATAAATCAAATCCTCTCCAGCTACTTATCACCAGATCAAAGTAGCATCAATAATTACATAGCAGCCCATATAAAGAGTATCCTGGATCCTTCTGCCTTTTAGGCCTCTGAATTTGTACAACTTTTGCCTCTTGACAGGTGGAAAATTGAGATGGAAAAGAGAATCTTCATCTCTTGGGAGAAATGAAAGCTTGTCGTAAGCAGAAGGCAAGGCCTGAAATACGGCTGTGACATGTAAATAAATGGGAGTTGGCCTCCAAAGAGGAACTTTTCCTGTCTGTGTGCAGCTCGTGGGTTAGCTTCATCTCCCTGGACTGCTCACGGGGTGTGGGTGGGAGAGAGAGAAGTCTGCCAGGGGTCACCAGTGTTTTGCCTTCATTTCCAAGCACAACAAAGGAATGTGATGTTTGCGAAAATGTGACTCACTGGAAAAGGTTTTGGCTGCCATGTGCCTGTTAGGATTGTAACGGGAAAACATCTGCTTTCCACAGTCTGTTACCAATCTGGAGGATGCTCATGGTGGTATATGTTAAATTGACTTCTGAAGTAATGTTGATAGGACAAGGAGTCAGTATTAAAAATACATCTTTAAAAGCTTCTCTGGTACTGAGAAAGAATATTATTTCTCTAAAATTTCTCAAAGTCTGAGTGTGTGAGGATTTTTTTGTTGGTGGTGTTGTGGTTTTTGTTTTTCTTTTTTGCTTTTATGAAAAGCCATGTGCTGATGTAACAAAATTGAATGGGGTTCTTGGTTTGCAGAAAGTAATGGGATGCACAACTGAAACTGATAATGCACACAAGTATAGGTAACAATATTAGCTTTATTGCTTACAGGATGGACTTTGTTACATCTCCTTTGTTTTGAGTAACAGGAAATATATCTAAGGGACAGATGGCATACCGGAGATCAGTGGGATGCGGAGGTTGCAAACCTTTTATAATAAAGACTGTCAAAAACTCAGACTTTTATCATGTTAATTGAGCAGCAAATACACATTGCAGCACATAGGGAAATGTGCTTGGTTTTGGTCTGGCTGAAGTTATATAAAATTGCTGTCAAAAGCTTAGACATGATTAGTTTTTTTCAAACTTAGGAGCAAGTCCTGTGACTGTTTCAGCACGGCTCCATCAATAGACCAAAAGCACGTATGTGTTGACAGGTCTGGACTTGAGAATTCGTATCCAGCACAGTAATTTGCCTGTTGCATGCTCATCACCTGACTCTTCTCTATGCCCTAACAGTTTATATATGCATCCTGCTTGGATCACATTTGGAGGAAGCATTGGCAGCTGGCCTAAAGGTTATATATAGCTCTGCACAGCAGGGTACGTATCTTCAGTTCTGGGTAACTGTAACAGATAACCAAAACCACCACAAACAGAATGCAGATGCAAGTCTATAGAAGGAAGGGGAAAAAAGGTTATTGTTCTCTATACATTCTCGTTATATTCTGTATGTTCTCTCCTATATGCTGTTTTCTATATTGTTCTCTTACCTACCAGTTACATAGCTAAGAATGGCTACTTAAAATGAAAGCATAGTATGATAAGACGATCATAATGGCAATCAGGTGATACAGAAACATGTATAACATGTAAATAAAATACCATTGGTATGGAAGGAATAGGCTTTTTTAGGTTAAGTACAGCAGTTACTCCTGCCATTATGGGTTAGGAAGTCACAAAGGTATAACAACTAAACATTTCAGGTACACTTAAATATATATTTCCTATTATATATATTTCTCTGTGTATTTATATTTATGTATTTATACATATAGAGAGAGAGAACAGACTCCATGGAGGTATAGATCATGTAACAGCGTGCCCAGCTGTCACACTGCTTGAGGTACCAGCGCTGCCCTTTATCTGAGGGTGCCGTGCAGATCTGGAAATACAAAAGGAAGCAAATTGGAGAATGTGAAAATAGGTGCTATTTGTTCTGGATGAGCTGTTGCAAAGCCTTGGGCTTACTGCGGAACTTAGGTTTGCCACCGGATGAAACTGTATATTTGAAACTTTTTAATAAGTACTAGAGTGCATGTAATATGAAAGGCCAAACCAACATAACCTGGCAAAAAAGATCTGCTGTCTTTTCTGTTCAGCTTGGTTTGTGTTCTAGGTGGGCTATGTAACATAGATGGTGCTGTTGCTGTCCAGTTGGAATGGATAACTGCTGATGGGATATCCCATCTGGGCAGCAGTGGGTGCAGCCAGCATCCCTTGGGGCAGCAGCCTGCACGCTTGCCATAGGTTTGCTAGAGCTGAGGGCAACACACTCTGAGCTGTGCTACGCACTCTGTCCCTTCCCAGAGATACAGAAGATAAAATGCTATTGATTTCAGCTGGTCCTTACTATTTCTAGTTATTTCTAAAAACTATTCTGGTGTACTTGGTGATTATTTTCTTTCACCCATTCTTCAAGAGCAATGTTTGGAGCCATTGTGAGCCTCTGACCCACTCTGACTGGCACTGAGCATGGGCTCACCTGTGTTTGATGCAAATTAGGGAAGGCTTCAAAATAAACGCTTAGTGATATAGCTGTTTTGGCTGAAAATGCTTTTTAAATGGTTCTGAGTGCACTTAAATTTGAGGTCTATATAAGGTTTTGTAAGCCGTCTATTGATTTGTTCATTTTTCTTTCTTTTTTTTCCCCTCATGCTTTTACCTCAACAATTACTGCAGCTTGTCCCAGAATTTGGTAATAGTACATGAGAAACGAGGGCAGCCTTCTCACACAAAGGTGCTGTTGGCAAGCTGGTGTATGTGAGTTTATTTGTTGCAACAGTATCCAGGCACACACCTCCCTGTGAATGTTATTTCCAAAAAAAAACACCACCACGATTTCATGGAACTCCTTCTTAGGCTGAGCTTTTCCCTAGTTCTGATTTGTGTGTTCTCTAAAGCCCATTCCCTTCTAAATGACTGTCTTCATCACCTGGAAGAAATTTAGAAAGCTGCTACAGTCCAGAGGGAGCTTATGCCACTTTTTCCATGCAGTCTGAGTCTGTGTATGTCACACTGATAACATAAACTTTAGAACTCTGATGAATTTTTTCCCCTTTCGTTTATGTGGGAGGTTTGGTAACTGATTTTTCAAGGGCATACTTTAAAGAATGATCATTTGGTGACTAATGAGGAAAAGAGAAGGCAGGAGTCTGCTTATCTGGAGAAAGTAATGGGAGAGTCCTGCTCTGAAAGCAGTGACATGAATTTGTTTTGAGATGTCACTCATATAGTCTTTGATTCCCGCAGGGCAGGCCTCCTTGAGATTGATAGCTTAGGTCTGGCAAAGTGTCAAAGACAAAACTGGAGCTTTCTTTAAGCCTAAGGTAAGCTAGAAATCATAGAATCATTAAGAGGGTGGAAGAGACCTTCAAAATCAAGTCCAACTCTCAACATGACAGAGTTGCACCATTAAACAGTGTCCCTTAGTTCCATGTCCACACGTCTCTTAAATACCTCCAGGGATGGGGGCTTCCCCACTTCCCCGGGCAGCCTCTTCCAGTGCTTGACCAAATAGTACTACAGCTACTTTAATGAAGAAAAATATTTTTATCTGGCATGGTCTTGGGTAAGTCTGCCTAATGTTTTTTGAATTGGAGAAGACAGTTGTGAGTGGTTATTGATTTCCTGCCTATAAGCGGTGCCTCCTGTGCGTCTGGTCTGCATTTCCACATGTCATGTATTTCCTGTTTATCTTGTGTTCTGTGGCAGTGGGAAGCAAATCAAAATTCCGAGTATTTTTTCTTTGACACAAGCTATCAGGATCAGGGCTAGAAGTTCAAATTGAACAATTGTTATCTGCCAGTGTATAGGTGAACAGAAAGGGTCAACAGCAAGGGGGCGGAATTGGCAAGTGGCATATAACTACATGTTAGCGAAAACTAGAAAAGAGTTTGTGGCACATTGGCAGGACCTCACAGATCTGCAAAGATTTGGAGACGTAGCAGATGAGCTTAAATGCAAACCATTGCTGGATAGGACATGCTGGAAGTAAGAATTAGAGTACTATTGTGGTATACTTTATTGTGAGCAGACAGGAAGAAAAGCAAGGTTTTAATGTTGACAGTTCAATGAAAACAGATGCTCACTGCATAACAGAAGCTACAGAACTGCATACTTATATGTCTAAGGAGGCTACTCAGTTCCAGTGTATTGGGTAGGATAAAAATGAATGAAGTTTGCCTGCACTTTGTTTTTGGCAACAGAGGAATCCTGCCAAGGATCCAGGTGTGCTTTCTGAAGTTGGGTAGGTTATTTCTCTGAAGCACTCGATCAGAGTTGGGGGCTTATTAGAGGATCACCAATCCAACACAGATATCAAACCCTGTTTTTTTTTGTCCTAAGTAGCATGATGTGCTAAAAGTGTTTATGACAATATCCTGAATTGCTGCAGGGAAGTCTGAAGTTTCTGAATACAGAGAGATGAAGAGTTCAGTATTAAAATTGTTCTTGAATACTGGAGCAGCAACATAATACAGGCTGAACTCTGGACGTGGTTGAGATGAAGGGAAAAGCGGGAATCCTAAATTTTACAGCTGGCCTGATTTGTGGGGTTGTTTTTAAACTATTTCTACTAATAGTAGCAGTAGGTAGCAGATTAGGGGCTTTGGATTCGTAATAATTCTTCTAAAATGTCTGCAGCTCATCTTTGAAACTTTCTGTTGGACTTTAAGACTTCAGCTTCTTGATGAATTTCTCAAGAGGCAGTAGTCTTGGAATGTAGGACTGAGCTTCAGAGAACAGAAAATATGACGGGTTTTGTTGCATGAACTACTGTGTCTGCAGACAGTGAAATTGCTGCTTGTACCCAAACAATAAATAAAGGTGGTCTTCCATACATGTAGCACAGCAGCATGTGTTTAATGCCATAAAATCGTAGTTTATCTGTCTATCCTGTTAACCAGAGTGGTGAGAAAGAGAGGAATTGGTGTTTCGGGTTTCAGGTTGACCTGACTGGTGCAGGAGAGGGGGAAGGGAGGCAACTGGCTTGGGACAGAAAGAGAAAATGCACAAGAGCAACATATAAGCCATATAGAATGTGTTTAGGCATGTGGCAAATAACATGAAATATATTCTAATCTGAAGAGTTTCACTGTGATCCTCTTTGTGGAGCAGCAGTCCCAGAAAAGGTGACTGTTGCTTTTTCTGCAGCAAGGAGCGGTGGGAAGTAGGACCTGTCCCAGCTCCCTGTCCTGTCAGGACAGCTCTTTTCCATGTGGCCTTCCTTTCCAAGAGTATTTCTACTTTCTTGGCCTCCTGTAGTCTTCTGAACAAGCAGCAGCTCCTACACGTCCTGAATGTGGACTGACTAGTAAAATCCAGGACCATTACTTGAACCAGGAACATTACTGATTCCAATCTGGCTGAGTGAGACAGGAGGTACATTACAGGGAAAAAATGCCTTGGACACAACTATCAGGTTGCCCTTGCTAAGCAGCACATTCTCAGTTAACTTTACATCCTGGGATACCGTTCATCTCCTGGTTTTATTAACTGGCAGATTCCCGAAGAGACAGGCAGCTTTGACTAAAACGGGCTTTGTGATGTCCCACACTGTCAGGTGTTTGATTTATCTTGCTGTTCTGATGCATCTCCCCCACCCGGAGGGCAGGGTGGTTACGGAGCAGTCCCAGCTTGCTTGGGAATCTGCATTACCAGGCCTGCAGTGTTTTGATGCTGTCTGATGTGCTTCCCTTGAACAGCTGCCGATTACTGTGGCGCAGCTCTGCTTGGGCTGTAAATGCCCTGGAGCTCGGTCACCTTCTGTGGGGGTGAGAGGAAAGGGGCTGTTGAGGGGCAATCAGTTTCTTTCTCCCCCAGCCCTTTTCAAAAACAGGGCTTAAAGACAAAATCCAAGCGAAGGTGTGATGCTGTCTCAAGTTGACAGCTAGTAGAGCTCTGTCCAGTGAAAAATACCTGCATCTGAAGAGCTGCCAGTTCTGTGCATGTAGCATAAAGCTTGTCAGCATTGAGTTCTTAAAAAAAAAAAAAAAAAAAAAAAAAAAAACAACAAAAACTGAATTTTCAGTTAGAGAGACACCATCTGATGGGAACTGGCAGAGCATTAGTACAGCAGCCTGAGGTCCAGCACCCCTCATTTAACAGCCCTCCATCCCTAGTTTCATCTCAGCTGCTGTTCATCAGATACCATGGCTTTATGCCTGGAGCTCTTAGCATTAGTGATATTTATTCCTCCTACACTGATTTCAGCTGATGCATCAATTAATGCAGGATTAGTTCTCAATTGTAAAGTTTCACAGCAAAAACATTCAGATTTCATGTTCAGTTTTGCAGGGGTACAGTACAGGTTTCCACTTTGTCCTTTTCTGAATGAGCCTTTTTGGTGGCAGGTAGCTGCATCAGCTGCAGCTGCTGGCATTATGGTCTGTTGCCACCTTCCATGTTTTCTTTCACTGCAGCAGTTTGAGCCCCTAGGCAGGGGGAGTGAATATAGTTGACGTTAAAATGTAAAAGTAGCATATTTACTAAGGTAGGGTTTGAGTACTCTGGCTCCTGATATTCAGTGTCCTTCCTTCATTCGTTGCTGCATGCGACTTCTGTGACTGGTCTGATTTTTTTTTCCACTTTTTCTCTTTTTCCTTGAGATGTCCTGAGATGGTATTGCCCTTAAGTAGGGTTTGGGGTGATTACATTTAAACATGTGGTGTGGATCAGAGCTGCTAAAAAAGGCAAAGCAAACTGCTTGGAAGTTGCTTATTTGCTTATTCTATAGCAGTGAGGTCTGTTTATTTCTCCTCCTTGCTCTGTGTAGGCTGTTAACAGGAACTGCATCTTGTTCCTTCCACGAGGTCCTTTTGGAGCAGTTTTTGCCAGGAAAGCTATCGCATGCGTCCCCCCTTGTGCGAGTGAAGTAACAGCTGTCTGGTCATGGGGCTGCTGTAGGCAGCCCACCAGGCAACTTGTGAACCATGAAAATTGCCTTGCAAGATGGCACCTTTGTGTTCTTGGTAATGCCTGCAAAATGTGCAGTGAAGCTGGGCTTTGGATGACGGGTTACTTGGCAGCATGTAAATGTGCCTTTCCCTTGATTACCCACCTTATGCTTGTGTGTGACATGAGAACCTTTGCCATAGCCCTTCTCCTCTGTGAGTAATTCAGGGTGTTTGCATTGGTCCAAAAGCGTCTTGCTTTACTCAAATCTATTGGTTGTAAGGAAACTTCGGGAAGAATTGTGTGGCCATGCAATAATGGCTAGGAAGAACAGAGTACCTACCTGATCCAGATCATCTCCTGGCAGGTATAACTAAGCCCATGGCAGCGACAGTACAGGGTCAGACTCGAGATGGCTGCAGTCTACTAAGGAATATACTGTGCCCATATGTAAATACCCAGAGAGCAGTAACAAGAGGGCATGCTTAGGTGAGATTTGCCCCATCTACTTCCGTATCTTTGAAATATTCTCAGTATGTGGCTGTTTTTCAGCCATGGATAGATTTCTCTTCCATTAAATTTTTGGTCTAATTTTAAACTTAGGGTACCCTTTAGGAACCAGAGTTACCTTCTGCAGTGAATTCCATGTGTCGTGTTCTGCTCTTTGTTTTTTGGCCAGACTGCTGTTAGTTCCATTCAGTGTCTTCTAGTTCTTGTTTGAGAACAGTCACGCTCAGCTGTGCATACTTCTGAAGACCTTGCATTGCAGCAATGTTTCAGGCTCCCACACGATCTCTGCATGCAGTCCCTTGTGTCTGAGGACAAACCTAGTGACTTGGAGCAAGTGATGTCGGAACAGTGTAGTCAGCAGGGTGGAACTGTAGGAAGTAGCCTTTGAGTATACTTCTGACTCTTTGGCTCATTTTAAATTGCTTGTTTTAGTGTATGATTAGCATTTCTGATTTTGTTTAACTCTGACCATGATTTGAATACTTCTTCCTTTTCCTGCTCTCCAAATGGAACACTGACATGAAGTTGTGATGTAAAGCTGGCAGCTTTTCTGAAAATCTCTGGAGTTGAAGGTTTTTACTCAAATTTCATTGTATCTTCAGCCATAGTACTTGGTTTGGCAAAACTTGGAGTGCAGCCTGGCTGTTTTACTTTGTTGTTTGTTAAATAAAGGCCCGGTTTGCACCCACTGAGAAGAATGTTGCCTGTGCATTGGATCCCTGGCTCCTGACTTGTTCCATAACCACTTGACTGCATCCAAGAGCCTAATCCCTGATCTCCTGAACCTTAGTCTGTACCTTAGCCACAGAAACCTCCTACATTCCAAAGAGGAGGGAGGAGATAGGTGGGGACAGCACTGAGTTTTTAAACTACCTGAAAAAATAACTTCTTGGAAGAGTGATAATGAGAGGTTAAAAGAACTTGTCAAACCATGAAATGCGTAATTACATGATAAAAGTCAAAATACATCTGTTGCTCAAATATCAAGTAAACTTCTGTACTACTATTTTACTGTTTCTCTTAGACCCAGTAATTCCTCACAAATGAATTTTTTTTTTCTTTTTTGGCCAACAGTCTTGTGTGCGAGTTCCTGCTAAGCTCTTGAATAGTCACTCAGCTGTAGAACTCCCTCTCTGAAATGACAATTTTTAACAGAACAGGGCACTTGAGAAGATGACCAGAGGTCAATCATTTGTTTTCAGAAGTGCAGTGCATCTGGCAGCTGCCATTGACATCAAAGGAAACTTTCTGGTGCTCAGATCTCTTTAATAGGCTGTGTAAATATCAGTCTTCTCCGGACAGCAACTTCTCAATATGTTGTTTCAAATACCTAAGGTCTCTGTTCTGGGAGACTGTTGTTGCTGCAAAGACCTTTTATTTGCTCTCATGTTCTATGCAAGTGTCCCTAGCTCTATTTTTGCTCGAATATCTCAAGACATCTAAACAAAGATATTAATGAGGAGAAAGTCGGAAGTTTTTGTTTATTTTGTACGGGGTCAGTGAATGAATCATGTTTCTGACTGGCCTTCAGTGGGATTCAGTCTCACATTGAATTTAAGATTGATGAGGATGTTTAGCTCAGAGTTCACTGGAAACTGGAAATTCTGAAATTCAGAATAATTGGTTGTTAGCCAGGCACACACATCGGTACACACGATGTTTTGAGTCATAGGCTTATGCTTGTTGGGTTCGAGTACGAATTACCAGGATGTTGATATAGGCCGTTACTGTAATCTGATGAGACTTGAGTCTTGCAAGAAGCAGGGGCAGAGGACATCATATCAGAACAGGAACAAGGAGGGATGGATAGATTTAGAACAACTGGAAAATGTGTTGGAATTGTTGGTAAGCAAACTTTGGAATTTTTGGTAAGCAGAGTGAAAGGTACCTGTTTGGGGATGGCATGCCTTCTGAGGTTCTCCACAGATGCTGGCTGGACATGTAGGTCTGAGTCAGCAACAGTCAAGGTTCAGACTCCCCTAAAGCTTTTATTTTGCAGAATGCAGGTAAGGAATTTCATGGTTAGAATTTGTCTGTGGCTTGCAATAGCTCTTGTTGAAACAAACAAACAAAAATCTGTAGCTGTTCTCAGGCACCCTATTAATTTCATGGAGGAGAAGTCATAGCTTTGGAGCGTGTCAGAATCAGTATCTGTTTCTGAAATGTCTTTTCACATTTTCTATCTTTTTTTGTTGTTGTTCAGAAGCATCCTATATCCAGGCTCTTAATCCAAGCAACCTTATGACTTTACTATGTTTTCCTTTCTGTTTTAGTCTCATTCTACAGTGGCTATGAAGGGGTTGCCCCAAAATCTCATCTGTCCTTCTGCTGTTGCTCGTTTCTGCATTCTCAAGTCCTGAATAAACGATGCTAGCAGTCTCACAGGATAAATGGTACACGCTGGAGTAACCATGCCTTACCACATGTGACTTAAGTTTATTGGGGGGTGGAGAAGAAACACAATACATGCACTTAGTGACACATTCAGTGTTACTGTCACATTGCAGAATTGTGTTGTGGAATAAAAGCAAAATTGCAGGAGTGCCATCAGGCCACGTGAACATACTTGGAGCTTATGGACGCTCTGTGCTCAAGTTTTCTCCACCTCCTCCAGTGATCTCCTTTAATTGGCTCACTAGAAAGTTTTCTGCTTGCTCTCCATTTTGTGAAACTGTTCCCTAATGTCTCCAACTTTTTAAAACATGCTGTGGGATCATGGGCAGGAATTCAAGAGGAAGGAACGAATGATGGAACCTCTGCTAAATTTTTATTTCCTTCAGCGAGTGCCAGCTTTAATCCCAAATTGCAGCCCTGCTTTCTTCCAGAGATGCACATGCTCTGGTTTTCTGCCAAATTTTGGAGCCCTCTGTACCTGATCAATCCTTTACACACTAGATTTGAATTTCTATGCTTCCCAAAAGTTGGGGAATTGAATTCAGTTAAGTATTATTTTAGGTTATTGTCTCCAAACAATGCCAAAGCTTTTCTTTACATTTGTTATCTTTTGAGAGATCATTCATCCTATCCATTTCCTTTGATCTGAACAGAGCCTTTTGGACAAATAGCAAAACTTCAAGATGCAAGTTTCAAACTGTCCAAATCAGATGGTCTTTGACAGAGAATTGCATGTCAATAATGTATTTTTGAAGCCTAACTCAACCATTGCTGTCTGTGCTGTGATAGTTTTACCAGCTGAGAACCTTCTTCTGACCTGTGTTACTACTTTAAACTGCAGCTTCAAGTATGGAATTTAGGGACAACATTTCTTCATTGGTGGATTTTTATGCATTTTTCAGATACTATTCTTGTATCAAAATTTTGTATAATAAGAGATATTTATCCTCAGAATTTCACTTGGAACTGGTTTAGTTAAACCATGCTTACACATGCCATAGACATGTAGGTTATGATACAGGCCAAGCTAAGGAAATGCAAGGATTTATTTTGTAAGGTTAAGATGGCTTTAGCTAAACCAGTTAATCTCAGGCCCTTAATTGTTGGATTTGGTTTGGTGTGCAGAACTTAACTTCATTGATCTCTTTTAAACTCTAACCACAACTTAAGTGGCATTGCGCTAGCAGCTTATGAATGTGACGAAGTTATTTATATTCTGTGTGAGATGGAATGCTATTTCCGTGTACAATAGCCACGGCAAGTACTAAAGGCATCCTTTTATTGGACATGAGAGCGAGTCTCATTTGAGTACAAGAGTTCCAGTAGACTGTGGATTTTTGTAACGTTTCACTTCAGAAAGCTGATGCAAAAGTTTCCCTGGGGACTGTACCATGTCCTCACCACACCCTGATGATTTGTGCATGGCACAGTTCAGGGGGGCTCAGCTTCCTGGTAGGTCCAGGCAGGGGAGGGGGTTAGAGGCCAAATCCAGACCGACTTCCCCTGCCCTCCTTTTCCTTTGTTGTTTCTCTCTCAGCTTTATGGGCTAGACCGGTTCAGTGCTTAATCATTTGCTAACCCACCCTGGTGGTTAATTTATGTTGTAATTGATATGCTGGTTCTTCAATGAGAGAGTGGGAGGGGTGGGTCATCTGGAAAAAGGCTTGCCCTCCCCTCTGTCACAGTTGGCTGCTGCTGGAGCTTTTCTCCCTGAGGTTCTTAAAATAAACTAAATGATAGTTCCCAGATTTTTTGGCTGTGTGGGACACATGTCACTCTGTTGTGCAGTCAGGGCTGAGTAGTGAAGGGTGGTGGTTAAATTGGTTAGAACCTCCCTCGTAATAAGGTGAAAGGAGAGGGGAGTTGGTCTGTTTTCTCTAGCATGCTGCCTGCCTGTGTTTTCCTGTTCACAGGGGCCCTCAGGAGAGAGGTCAAGTCCTCTCTGTGTCTGCAGTCAAAAAGAAGGATGGCTCTGAAGGAGATGAGTTTAACAACAGGATCTCAGGATGTTCCGTCTCTGATGGGCCTGAGGTTGTAATCAGGGTGGGAGAGCACACACGTTTTCAATGTCACAAGGGCGAAGCATGTTGATTATTGTCTGTAGGTGACACGTATGATCTTTGCCTGATGGTGTAGTATTTGTACTTATCTAAGAGCAAAAAGTGTGTTACTTTTGTTAACTTGTTACCTCCATTTTACAAATTGTTAAAAGCTTTTTCTGGTCATCCAAATTGTGTTACATAAATTGGAAATCCTCCCATTAACTACTGTAGATCAGTAACCTGCAGGTGAACTCTCATTTTGTTAGCTCAGGTCATAGCTTAGATTTGTTTAGTACAGTTTTAGCATGGCAATTAAGCTACAGCATTCACAAATGCTCCTAAGGATTGTGACTGGATCCCTTCATTGGCTTGGGTATTTGTGAAAGCGGTTTTATAATGTTGTTACTTCTCTTGTCTTTAGTCTATGGTTTTGCTCTCAGAGATGCAAAAAGCTTAGAAAAATGTCATTACTAATGTGTGTAACTTAATCATGTACTTTATAGTCTGGAAAAAGCAGCAGGTGCACAGAACATACTAATCGTCCTGAATCTCATCCTGAAATCAAGTCATTGATCATAAAGCACTTGACTACAGTCTACAGTAGGTACTACACTAAATCTTTGATGATCCTCCATAGCAGTTCAGCTGGGACACATTGAGGTATTTATATTCCATGCAGGGAACAAGCCCCACAAGAGATCACGTGAGCTCGAGGGGGATGAAACTGCAGTGGTTAACTCAGGCACAGAGACAAATACTGACCTTCGCTAGCTGAAAAACAGGTTTGATTTTCCTGATGATAGTCACCTTGAATAGATCACTTTGCTCTGAAAAGGTCACTTGTGACACAGCTCCATTTTCTAATGGGATGAATGTTGTTTGAAATCTGAAAAAAAGAATAACCCTTATTTCTAGATCAGCCAGCATTAATATATCTAGTCTTATACTTATGAAAAGCACTGCCGGCGTGAAAGAAAGAAAGTTCTTACGCTCATGAGTTTTCAAAAATAGTTTAACTTGGAGCTAAATACTGAAATCATCCCAGTCTTGTGCTTAGTTCAACAGAAGGTACTCAGCAGGTGTTAGTATTTGGCCTTTACTGAACAGCAGGAGACAGGTCTGGCTGACACAGGGTGGACTATGTTGTAAAGAGGTTCGTTCACCACTTCATGGGTTTGTAAAGCTTTCCTGTTGGTCACTTGTGGCACTATTCATCCCTGTTAACAGTGGGTGTAGTGAAGCTGTGTAGGTGTTGAAAGATAATGATTCAGCAATAGTGAAAAGGAACTTTGCTGCAGCTGCTGCCCCAGACAGGTATTGATTGATGCTTTCTTCATAATTAAAGAGTAAGCTTCCTTGTGCGTTACGCATTCAATCGCTGCTCTGAGCCAGAGTTCATACATGTGTGTCAGTTCAGATTCGGCAATAGGACTACAAAGCAGTGTGCTCATCATTCCGTGTATGCTCCGTTGCTCCAATACAATACAATGCAGCCTCTTGGGACAGACGCTCACCGATGATGAGGACTTAACTTCCTGAGAAGTCAATGTGATTGTGTACTTTGTCTGAGGATTTGGCCTCCTAAAAATGAATTTATAGTGAAATGTAATGGCTTTTGATACTAAGACCCTTTAGATAAGAGTTTACAGACCGATCTGGCCAGCAGTCTCAGGAGCTCTTCTCTTACAGACTACAGTCAGCTAAACTGCTCTGGTATTAATCCCAGCACCCAGCAGAGCGATCCAAGACCTGTTCAAGAATGATAGCCATTCAAGAATGAATGCCAGAGTGATCTGGTGAGAAGAGAGAGATGTTCACAACTCAGATATCTACATCTGCTTTTCAGTTTTCTTGTTAAATTCCCAATGCTAGCTAAAACCAGTGCCTGCAGTTCTTTTGTAGGTGTTGACTTATAGGTTTGATCCTACAGTTACGGTACTAATTCCCTCCTTTTGGGGGAAAGAACATTGTCTAGTTAATGAAGATGAAGTTACCTCTTTCTAACAAATCTTCTCTGTGGGCATAAAATATGCAGTATTGCTTCTGCTGCCCATGGCTACTTTTCCTGGGGTTACACCCACACTCTGCAGTATTAGCTTTGGAAAGTCCAAAAAAGTTACAGAAAATACTGTATCAATGTGAGCCGTGTTAAGGGTTTATCTGTGGAAATAACAAGCTTTGATTGCAGGGATCTCCAGGTGATGAGAGAGAGTTTTACTAAGATGGTCTGGAAATGGTTATGGTTACTGACTCAGTCTCGTTGTTGACCTAACTGGTGCAACTGAACTGTTCCCTTGGACTTGGGTGCCCTGGCTTGATAGCCCAGAATGGTGCAGGCTGTCCTCCAGCTCGACAGGAGAGCAGGCAGGTGTTTAGGAATTGCTGTTCTCTGGCATTGCTGTGCTCGCACATGATTAACACGTGCTGAGGTTGGCGTGGTGGTGGGGCTTAAGCTCAAATTAAAATGAAATTTTGGTCACACAAACAAGAGACAGTAGTAGAGCAGAGGACCAAAGGAAATTCAGCTTTTGCATGAGTAAAGCAGCTGAAGAGAGAAAAGAGAACCAAGAGGAAAGGCTGTAGGATGAGATCTTTTATTAGACATCAAAGGATCCCCATGGGAACACAGCCTCTCAAAATGAATTCACAGAAGGTTGTGTTTGCTGTTGAGGCAGTTGTTTTTTTATGTTACTGCATGGCAAGACAGCTTGTTGAAAGGGACAGTTGGTTTCTGCAAAGCCATAGCTGAGAAGACTTTTCAGTTTCCATTTTTGCTTTTTTTGTTTTTTATTCCTATGCTGGTAGAAAAGACATCTAAGGTGTGGGTTTAGTTGCTAATTGTCCCTCAGACTTACGTTGGACCTAGGGTCAGTCACTGAATGCGTCTGTTACTTGAGACATTATTTCTCATCAAAGCTAGGGACGAAATAATGCTCTTTGTCTTGCCTTATTAGAAGTTGGTTTCCTGTTAAATTTCGTAGTGCACCTTAGCCCTCGAGAGTAAACCGTCTGTGTGTGCTGTAGTGTAGCAGGTCAATAACACATCGTTACCTTGAGCAGAGTCAGATAATTAAAATGCTTCCTCTCCAGCTCACAGAATATCGGCCAGTTCTAGGATGCTTTTGAAGCTCTCTGGGCTGTCGTTTGCCAGTTGGGATTAGTTTGTTAGGCAGCATACATGACACAGATGGGTATGGAGAGGACACCGAGCGAGTGTATGTTAGCTACAGTGCAGACATTCAGACAGTAAAAGGCAGTGCAGGAAAATAAAGCGCACGGCTGGGATACTGGCAGGTTTGGAGAGAATGGGCAGGAAGCTTACATGCATGAATGTTGCTGTTCATTTATCTGCGGTGTATTGTCTGAGAAGACTCACACCAGTAATCACCTATGAGTGAAAGGCCCATTTGTGCTGAATAGGTGGGCATAACAGTGGTGTCTTAAGAGTGAATTACTTCCAAAGATGAGCTTAACTGTATTCAGTTGTCTTAACAACCAGAACTGTTTTCTTGTGGAAATGGGGAAATACAGATTGGTTAGGAGGTGGAGCTCTGCAGATGCTGCATGGCTGCAATTGCTTGCTACGTTATACAGCATTACCAAAGGCCAAAGTTCCTCAAACCCCCTCTTCTATTATCAAATTGGCATCTGACAGTGCATGAGAGGCCTTGGCACCTGGGTTCAGCGCCACTGGACAGGAAGCTTCTCAAGGTCCAAGAAGAGGCCAAGCAGGCCCTGTTCAGGCCCTGTTGTATTGTCTCAAGGAATGTTTCAAGTGATCCAAAATTGTCAGCGACAATTAAGGATTTCTGCTCTTTCTGTGTGAAGAATGAGCTAGATTTTTAGCTTTCTCTTTTGAATTGTACAGAGTACTTGGCAGGGCAGACTGGAGAAAGCAGTCAGGTGATGGCCCTGCCTGGAGAAATGAAAGCAGAACTGGGCTGCAATGCAAGGAGCATCTTAGGTCATTGCCTGCCCAAAAGCAGGAGTGCCCGCACCATGAAGCAAGCTGAAAATAAAGTTGGTGCTTCACAGTGATGAAAAACCTCAGTCTGGTTTAATCAGGAAAAGAAAAGAGAAAGAGGAAGCTGAAGCTGTGACAGCAGGAGAAGGAAGTGGAGAGACCAAAGGGGTTTTTTTGTGCTGGAGTATAATGTGTACTTAACAGCTGCAGAACTCAGTAAGTTTCCTTAAGAAACATTACTGATGAGCTGGATGTGATTCACCTTTAAGTCCTAAATACTTTAAGTATATACCTAATAATTTAAGTCCTAAATACTACTTATCACAGGGATATTAATTTCTTTTGAATTCCGCTCTTGCAAGGGAGATTTTTCTGCAAGGGCTACAGAAGACCAAAGGAAAAATTCATGAGCCACTCAATCCAGCACAAGAAAGAGTCAGGCAGCTATAAAATAACAAAAACCTACATGAGGAGTTAGAGCAGTGTACATTTAGGGGACTACTGTGCTCCTGAAAGGCTTTTGAACAAACCAGGGAAAAAGAATGGCTTGGGTTAAGGACGATGGTTTTGACAAGAGCACAGTGCTTTCTGCAGGAAGGTTCCGAGCTGGGCTTGTTGCATGGGAGTGTGGCTGGGGAGGGAGAGGTCACACCAGGGGCTGTGTCCCTTCCCAGAGAAGGTGGTGGCTTCACGTGACTGTGGAAAGAATGGCATGCCTGTCACCAGCTGGGTGATTTAGTGCTGTGCTGCTCTCCATCTTGATTTTCTTGCCTACGCGTCCCCCTTTTCCTCCCTGTTCCCTCATCCTGGTCTGTGGACAGGTTAACCCTCCCATAGAGGATGAGATGGGAGCGCTTCTTCGTGGCCCATCTGCACAAACACTGGCACAGGCAGCACGGGGAGTGTCTCTTGTCCCCACAGCCCCTTTTGCCTTTGCTTTTCATCTCTCTTGTTCTGTGTGTTGCCCCAGGCATAAGGAGTTCTTCGTGCAGGGCTCATTTCTTTGGGTCTGTTCCCCCATAGGAGACTTGACAGCAGCTCCCCACTGCCCCTGCCAGCCTTGCTCTTCTGTTCCAGCCTCGGTGCTTGGCTTCTTTCCAACCCACCCTGGAGAGGTAAACACAGCTCTGCTCTGAACTGGCATCAGGTTAGCTCCTTGATGTGTTTACCTGTGTCACTATTGGCTCTGAAACCCTGTTCTCCCCTGCCTCACCTTTACACACGTTACACTGCTGCTGTTTGCTTACTGCCAGCAATGTAAGGCCCCACACCTCACCGCTGTGTTTCCAGAGCACCAGGACTCTGGCTGGGTGTACCTGCGGCGAGGTTGCATTGTGGCAGTGAGGAAACGCTGCCTGGTTCCTAGCTCCTTGGTGGGCTGTGTGTTTCCTTGGCAGCCCTGGCAGGAGAGAAGGCCTGCTCCTGCAGCTTAGACCCCTCTCCCCTGTGAAGCATGACAGAAGGCAGCGCTAACCTGGAGAATATGGAGGCATGCTTAGTAACAAGAAGAGTGCTAGCTGTGGTTGGGGAAAAGCTGATTTGTGGCATAGGATGGTTTGTGGTCTTATGTTTTGGTAGTAACGCAACGTATTGCTGCACTAAGAAAAGATCTGAACCAGTAGATGCCTTGATGCTCTAGATTTGTATAAAACTTTTTCAGGCCTTCTGGTATAAAAATAGAGTAATGTAAATAAACTGTAGAATTGGATCCAGGCTTAAACTAGCGTTGGTATTTTACACTTCACATATCTTGAAAAGTAGAAGATTAACAGCCTGACGTTCAAGAGAGTTTTGCCTTTTAGATGTTTAGGTAATTCAGAGAAGTTGTGAGGCTGTCCCTCAAGAAGCTCTTGAAATGAGTGTAGGTCTTGAACCAACAATGTAATCAGTTAAAGCTTTGAGCCCCTGAGTCAGCTGGTTTATTCTTGACACTGGTTCAATGGTGATTTATGTGGCAGTATAACCATCGCAAGGGAAGGCAGCATCCCTGACCAGAGGACCTTTACAATTCACTGTAAGAAGCGAGTCTGAAGAGATGTGATGGTCTTGACCATAGTTCAGGGTCAGGAATTCCAACCCAGCTGAGTTTTTTTGCTTAGTCAATGATTTTGTTCCTATTTTGCTCACCTCGAATGTCAGCAGGCAGGCAAGCTTAGCTCTGAAAGAAGATCCTCTTAACTCATGAATATTTCACTGCTGCTGACTTCAAAGCCTAGCCTCAGTTGCTGCTCTGACCAGCCCAGTTATACTCTTGACCATATAAAAACACATTCTGCTTTTGGCAAGCATGTCTTCTTCCTCTGAGAGAACTTTTCATGTTCCTTAAACCATCCTGCACATAGCATTTTATTAGCCGTCATAGCCTATGGACTTCACTTGCTTGTTCAGAAAAAAATACTTCAAAATTATGAGTGCACATGAACATCTCTCGTATGAGTGCTGTGAACACCAGGCAGCAGCATAATAACAGCACCAGGTGAGTCCAAAGCTGTGCACATCCTGTCATGTATTTTCCAACAGTGGCCTGTAGCAATGCTTATGGCAAATAGTGAGAAGCAGGACGATGACAGTGATGCATCTCGCCCGATGTTCCCTTGCTGTACTCAAGGACTGCATCAAACAGTTTGTGTGTAGGAGTAAGTGACGGATTGCTTTGAGTTTTTTAATGAATGCCTGCTATGAGAGAAACTGGCTAAGGCTGGGGGTGTGTGAAATCAGCTCGAGCAAGTTACCCTCGTTTGTAGTGTCTGGACTTCTTTTATCTTGGAATGGGTCACGTTTTGTTGCACTGAGGTTTAAGAGCATTCCTTGGAGCACTGAAGGCAGCCTCTCCCAAGGCTGCTTTGTGCAGCGGGGTCACTTGCCTCAGATATTAGCAGCCACCCGCTCTGTCCAGGAGCTGCCTGCACATGCTGCCTGCCCCACATTCCTGCCCTCCAGATTCTCCAGGGCTCCCTTTGAAGATCTCCTGTGTGCTTACCTGCCTTTAGATGCCCTTTGCTTTAAGTGCTGTGTTTATTCTGCAAGATAAACATCCCATTGCTAACTGTACTTTCAGCACGGTGGGTTTAGTTTCTGCAGACAAGGCTTTCTAAGGGTCTTCTGCCCTCTAATCTGACGGGACAATTACTGCATTCAGCAGGAGTCTGACTGTAATTTTAAAATTGTAGTATCCCCACCTGCAAAATGCAGTTGGAAGTGTAGCCTGGGTGCAAGTAGACATAGATCTGAAGTTAGTATTCTGTCATCTGCCTTGTAGTGCACTTCGTGGTACTGTGTTTCAGAGCGTTTTTCAAGGAATGTAGTGTGGAAATAGTTCTGTCAGTCAAGGAACGTACTGAGTATGATTTTCAACTAAAAATGTAGTTAAAATAATTAAACCTGAGTGCTAAAAGTCGGAGTCCGGTGGCAAAAAAAGGATTGAGTTTGCAGTGAACCGAAGTTGGTATAGCTTTCCAGATTGTCTACTGAGAACAAACTCTGCTCAACAGATGGAGGGGGAGAAAAAGGAGAACATTTTTAGCTACATGCCTGCTTAACACATTTAAATCAGAAACAATTAGTTTCATGATAGTGCTTCATGATTTTTAATCTGTACCAGAGTTGTTTTGTGGCATCTTTGCAAAAGTCGTATGTATTTTCTTTAGATTTCTGATGGGATGGTGAGATTATTCCAGTTCTTCTGTGTTGTCATAATGAGTACCTTTTAGTTTCTTGTTTTTTGTGGACTATTGGCAGGATTTTTATGTCTGTTAGTTACAGGATTTTTTTCTTGTTGCAACTTGCTAGAATGCCAGAAAAGCTTTGGGCAAAAGACGAAGGTTTTCCTATTTTAAAGAACAGCTTTGAATTTTGTTTGCCTGCTCAGTGTGACTCTCATATGCTTGTTAACCAGCTGATAGAGGAAATAATATTTTTCCTGAATGTAAACAGCTTGCAACAAATAAATAAACAGTCTTAGATGGGTGCTTTATTTAATTGCAATTTACTCAAGGACTTGAAGCAATTTAAAACAAACATGCTGCAATGCATCATCCTATAAAAGACATTTGTTTAATGACAGTCACAGAGTTTGTCCTTCTCCCAAACCCATGTCCATATTCACCCTAGTTGCAAGGAACAGGACTGTGGAGATGCACCCAAGCCTCTGAGGAAAATAAGTATATGATGCAATTGACAATCTTCTATTTCTTTGGTGGTTGGATGGACAAAGAAACCTTCTTATATTTCAAGGTGAATTAGACAGTTTTACAGGTTTATTTTAGGAACTCTAATCTTGCTGATAGCTATAAACTAACTTATATCTACCGTTTAGATCCTAAGCTGCATGCTTTGCTGGGCCTGCCAGTAGATTAATTAATTTGCTGGATCAGAGCTCAAAGGGACAAATTTCTGCACCATTAAAAAGCCCAGAACAGGTAGTAATGCTTCCAACTCCATTTGAACAAAACCAACTCAATGATAATGTCCCTGTTGACTTGATTTTCAGAGTTGTTATCCTCAAACACCACTGGCTCTTATGATCAACTCTAAAGCACTCCGAAATGGATGGGGAACTTGCCCGGCTGGAGGCAGCCCCGCTGCCACACACTGACTGTTGTGGCTCTGCAGCCCGCTGTGCCCTCGCATTTGGGGGATGCGTATCACTGCAGAGAGAGCTTTAGAAAAGGGGCACTGCAGCCCGCAGCTGACCCGCAAGGACAATCCATCTGTTACAAGGGTTGTTACAAGCTTTTTAAGCTGTCGTGATTATTCACTCTGAGTGTGTGTTCTGGTAAAGGATTTAAAATTGGTTCTGAAAATCCTAAAATCCTTGGAGAAGCTGAGATGAAAACCAGCTTACACTTTCTGTGCATCCCTCCCAAGGCTTGTTTCTGGTGTTCCTCCAGATGTGTTGGTGTTTGCAATCAAAATGTAAAGAACTCTTTGCTGTTCATGGTGGGGGTTTTTACATTTCTGCTAAGTTACTGAGAACAAAAGAACTGTGCATTTGCCTTCTGCAGGGGGCAATATTTGTTGCAGCAGCAGGAATTGCTGCTTATAGTGCACATCATAAAGGCTGGAGCTCATGAGCACTTCAGAGCTGCCATTGGAGAGCCTTGCTCTTGCTTTTTGACTTGCTGATGTGAGCTTTTTGACCACAGCACGATGTAGGATGCTGTAAGAGTGAACACACAGGTGTGTGCATGTGTCTGTGCAAGGGAGAAATCTCAGGCCCCCCTCCAGCCAGGGCTGTTGACACTTCACATGTGTAATAGCAGAGCTGTCTTGGCATAGTTTCTGTGCAGTGAGTGCCTGCACTTTGCAGTGCTTAAATGGAGCAGTGTTGAAAAACAGATCATCTGGTGCTGATGTATGTACATCATAAGCTGTGCCCTTGCAAGGGCACAAAATGTGCTGGCAGTCTCTTCTGCAAGAAAATAATTTTCTCCATCTGTGGTTCTGTTTACAGGAGGATTCTAAATATATCTCTCGTGTCCTCGTGGTGGTGAAGAATAAGTGTATTCCTGCTGTGTTATAAGCTTAGAAGTCAATGGACTCTTGAATCCTGTTTTTCTTAGAATACACTGGGTGCAGTGATACTGCCTGAATGGTTTACTAATGAGATTCATGCTACCAATGAAGGCACATGAGTTGTTATAGATGAAATGTTCCCTGCCGTAGTTGTCCCCTTCTGTTGTAGTATGTACTTGTGGCTGCTGGGAGGGAATGTGGGACATGAATGTTATGAAGCAGATTTATCCTGAAACCGTTGGCTGTTCTCTGGCACGGGTTCAGCAGCATTACAAGAATAGGGCCCTGCGAGAAATCATTTGATGTTTTTCTCTTCCTGTTAGATGTCATTTAAACTCTTTTTTCCTTTTTAAAATAAGTAGGGACAATAAAGGAATTCCTTACAAAATTAGCTTCTCAAATGTGTCTTGGTGGAACTGAACTGGAGACTCCCTTTTTATCCCTCCTTTCTTGATCAAATTGCATGAACTTCTCAAAGCAGTTTCTGGGATTTGAGTGAGTGAGCAATTACTCTTGATTGTTATGCTGGAGTTACTTGGCAGGAAATCAGACTTACTTCCCTTTACTTATATTATGTGGCTACAGTGGAGCAATCCGTACCTTAGCGTCTAGACTTCCTCTGTGTTTGGAGAAGAGACGCTTTAAGGTGCAACCTGTCTGATCTATTTTAAAGTTGGCCTTCAAAGAAAGTGAGTCACACCTGAGAAGCGCATGTCTCTCTCCTTGGTCTGCCAGGGGGACTCTCAAAGATCAGCTCAAACATTTTTATTGTATATACCTGTCTTTAGGTGAGGGGAATTCTACTTTTTTCCCCACTAGCAAGACACAGTCTAAAGAAACTGTGCTTCTGCCTCTTAGATTGAGTTTTTGTCTGATTTCAGAAGCTCTCGGTTCTTGAGTTTTTCTTCTGTTTTGAAACCCTGGCTTACAGGGGATGTTGTTCAGCAAGAGCAAAGAAAGAATGGGAGTCATTAAGGAAGTATTTAAGTCCTCTGCTTCATTTTTGGCTCAGCCCTCCAAGATAACAGCTGGTTTTGACAGCTACAAAGTTGACAATGGAAGTTCAGATTAAACATGAATTTCTGAGCAGAGTCCTTCTTTTAACTTTTAAAAGCCCAGTCTGTGTTCTTGGCACTTAAGTTTGGTTAAAATTGACAAACAAAGAGTACGATTTGGGAAACTTCTTTTCTTCTAGGGAAATTGAGTTGCTAAAGCACGGTTTTCTCTGAGTTGATTTTGTAGGATAAATGCTATGTCGAATGCATTGTGCTCGGATGGAAAATGACTCCCTTGCTTTGCTTTCAACATGGCATTTCTGGGCCAAATAAATGTAAGCTGAAGCTGTAGCTCTTCTCTTGAGACTAGAGACAACTGTGTGATAGAAATGAACATGGTCTGTGTTCAAGTCGGTTCAAAAGGAACTGCAGTTTCATAGAGGTGGTGCTGGCAATTAGTTTTTCAAAGCACACTGATTCACAGACCTGATTCTCTTCTTCCTTTGGCTAGGATGGTTAGTTTTCTCTAGGCAAAATGTGTCTCTCTGTACAGTGTTTCACAGCTGCCTCGCTCAGGTGTCAGCAGCTACACAGAGGCCGAGGTGGGAGCAACAAGGTTTTGAAGGTCCTTTCTTCAGTATACAACTTCAGAACTGCACGTTCAGGACACCTTCAGAAAGGGTAAACCTGGAATAAAATGGTCAAGATACTTAGGTGTCCTGCTCTTCTTACTGTCAGAGGTTTTGAGTGTGTTCACCTTGAGTCATCACAACGAGAGAGCTAGGTTTACAGAGGTTAGAATGCAGTGCGTTCTGGCCACCTTTTGGAAGATACCATACGGTAACTTTGAAAAGCTAAAGAGCCCAAGAATATTAGTCACTTCTGAAAATCGTCACTTGGGATGCTGTAAATGGGCAGGACAGATGGAGTTCTATACTCTGAGTCCCTTTAATGAAACCAGCTTGTTCTGAGTAGAAAAGGCAGTGTAGGAGGAATGTTGCATGTGGTAGTGGCATTTGAGTTGTTTTGTACTTTCAGATGAAAATCATCACGTTCTGTCACTTACCTCTTATGTCATTTGGAATGGAAGAACAAAGGTCTTAGTACAACAAGACTGTTTTAAACCTTAGGAAATCCACTACGTAGCTCGCAGATAATTCAAAGGTTAGGATGGTGAAAGAGCATGCCAGGAGAAGAAAAACACTGGCTTCTTACTGGAGGAAAAGGAGGAATGTGGATCTGGAAATTCTTTGCCGAGAGAGGGAGAAAAGCATGCTGCTGGTATTGCAGCAGGTGTTTTGGACTTAAATTTATCTTGGTAGGTAACAAATCACAGGACACCCAGCTGAAAAAGCAGCAGTGACTTGGGTGGAATTATATGAAATGAGCTTTCAGGAGAGGATGCTGCAGAGAAGCCTTGCAAAGAAAGATTCTGTGATAAATAGTGAAATGGACTCCTAGCAGAGGAGGCAGATGCTGTTTGCTTTGCTTGCCTGCAAGAGGGTCTAAGAATATAGTTAGTTGTGTGATTGTGTATGTGCTATTATGCTGTATGACACTGCATTGTCATGTTGCAGAGACACACAGGATTTTGCAGGAATTTTGGATGAAGACAATTTTTTCAATTGCAGAACAAATGTTTCAGGCATTGGAAAAAATGCAGCTGAATGGACATGTATTTGGTTTTCAAATGCTGTTTTTTTTTATTGACCTTTCTTCACATTGAAATAGGTGAACTGCTGTATAGCTGGTTTTCACTTAACCTTGTGCTTAGAAAGGGACGGATGTGGTCATTTGTTACTATTTACTTACATATTACTGCATTGTACTGAATGTTTTGAACCAAAATATAATTAAATCTGCAGAAGATGCTGAGCTGGCTGTTGTGGGATAGCCAGAAGCAATTTATGTCCTTGCTGATTTTTCTTTTAGGTTTTGAATAGTAGCAACTTGACTCTTTTTTTACAGCGTTATGTAAACTGAATATGTCACTTTGCCTGTTGTACTTTCTGCCTGTGGTGCAACTTATTTATAGGATAATTCCTAAACCTATTTATCCAAGCACTGCCTAGTCCTTGCACTAGTTCTGCAGAGCAGTGATGTCACTGGTCCAAATAACCATGCCTGGGATAAGGTGAATATTCCTATCTTGCCAGTTTCTGGTCTGGACTCTAAGCTGCATATCCACCATCTGTTGTGGTTTCCCAGATATATCATGTTGCAGAGGTAAACATGAGTTGCCCGTCTTTTGATACTTGTACACCATGCACCATGTCAAAGTGTACCTGTTGATTTTAATAGGACCATTTATGCAAGCACAGGAGAGTAACTTGTTAGCAGAGAAGAAAGTTTGTTGTATGTCAGAGCAAGAACACAGACCATTTCTGTGTAAACTTACAGAACCAAAGTTCCCATGGTTGATGCAGGTTTTTTTTTCTATCTACATCAAGTTCTGGGCATGGATGGCTTGTCCAGCTCTATGTAAATGGAAGTAGTGGAAGGATCCAGAAGTGACTCTTTGCATCCTGAGCTTCCTGATTTCTAGATAGTTATCTAGTATTTCTAGATAGTAATCTAGAAACTAGTTAGCTTTTACACCTCTGCCCCAAAAGCATAGGTGTCCCGCATCCTTCTTGTCTGCCACTGAGCTGTTTCACGGCCCTACCATCCAGACAGCTGTCAGAAACTTTCTGGATGTGTTTTACGAGTATTTCAAATCAGCCCTAGCAGTTTAAAGTAGTAGTGTCAGAATGAAAGTGTAAGGGGCCCACACGTGTTTAAACTACATAAATTTATGAAAGGTGAGACTACTGTGCAAGCAGTGTTGATAATAGAATTAGTGATAAAACTTTTTTTTTGTCAGCTTCTTTCACCTGGGGCTGAAACATCCTCACATCCTCTCAGCAGGAGAGCAAGGTGGGGCTCAGCAGAGCACTGACTTGTGTGTTTGCTTTCAAGATGCACAAGAAATAGTCTCACCTACTCTTTCCATGGTGTGTGCTGTTGTTTCCAGAGGGCTAATTTTGAAGCAGAGCGCATACACTGCACTTGGTTGTGCAGTGAATCCAGACTGAAAAGCTGTCCTCCTGTGTCAGGCTTTTCTTTTCTTTCCCTTTGTCTTCAGTGTCTCAGCATAGCCCGTCAACTCTTGCCTCCTTCAGTGAGGAGTGAGGACTTGTGGGTGGCTGGGGCTGTGTCGGTATCTGCTGCCCACAGATTAATGCTATGAAATAAGGGTATTTAGTACAAAGAGTCAATTTCAGAACCTGCCTGCTTGTTGGGGGCTGTTCAGTGTGGTTTGTTTTTCATTAACAAGAAAATTGCAACTCTGCTTCTACATTAAATGATTAATGCTTCTGATTACTCTGATTTGAGACAAGTGAACTTGTATTACTCATACAGTCCTGGTGATGTGTCTTGGCCTCTTTGTGTTCTCACCTATTAGCTGATAATACAAAAGATAATTAAGGTAGATAAGTGCGTGACTGAAGATTTTACTTGGAAGAAAGCCATTTTGTACAAAGGGCCAGCTGTACCCGATAGCCTCCTGCTGCCTGGTGTGCAGGGGCTGGTCCCATTGCTCTGCAGTGGGATTGGGAGTGTTGGCTGCCCCTACAGACAAGTCCCCAGAGAAGAGGAACTGGGGTCTTGAAGGCCCCAGCAGTTTGGGCTTTCTCTTTTGACATAGGCAGGTTTGGAGGAAGCAGAGGTGAGACTCTGCTTTCTAAACACGCTGCAAATACTGCCAGCTCATCCTCCTGTGACTACATCAGGAGGAACTCCAGTGCAGTCAGTGGGCCTAGTGAAACTGGTGGGAGAAAGAGGAAGGACAGAGCTGCTCAAGGCCAAGCGTTTGCATGGCTTTAGAGAAATCCACATCATAGCTGTCTCTGAAAACCCAGACCTGGCTTTTCATCCTTTATGAAGGTGAGCCTTCCTCCTAGACCATGGAAGCTGATGTGTTCCCTAGTGTGCCCAGAGCCTGCACCGCCCGTTGCAGCAGAAAGCAGGTATGGCCCACCTCCACAAGCTGGTTGCAGACCAACCGCAGTGCTGCCACCAGGTGTGGCAGCCCTTGCCATCAGCTGTGCTGGCGCTGTGCCTGCATGTGCTGTTGGCGAATTCATAGTTAAATAGTTCCTGTATTCTGGACGGGGTAGTTAGCACATGCCACGTGTTTAGCCGAGAGAAACCATGAACATACTTGCAATGTGTTGTGTTTCATGAGATGGTGCCTTACAATTACTTTAGGTTGAAAAAACTATTTACTGGCAGTTGTTACTTCTTTTGGATGAAGCTAAAGAAGCTTTTTTGGGAACATTTCATTCTACTGAATGGGTTCTTCACTCTCTACACAATGCTGTTTTATTGTATAAAGGGGCAAACTAACTGAAAACCAGTGTGTGTATACAGTGTAGCTCTCTGCTGTTTTAACTTAGTGAATTGCATCTATTTACATAACAGATGATTTTGGCCCAGCTTGTGCAGCAGCTTCACATGCTTCTCATGAATAAAATGAAGCAAGCTGTAAACAGCTGACCCGGTGAAGTGCCTGTATCGTCCTGTTGAATAACGCAACGTGACAGTGCAGCGATATCTGTGTTTCTGTTAATGAGAGCTGCAAGCTTTGCTTTCCCTCCTCATTCTCTCTCCCTGGCTGTTGGAAGAAAAGCCCTCTCACCATGACGATGAAGAAAGCTCTTGAAATGTGATTTGAAAAAGCCAGTAAGAAACCACTGCAGATAAAATGGGTGGCATGTACTGGGCAAAGACAACCAGGCATGTGACTGGTAATCACACTGGGGTACAAACGAAAGGTGTTCAACAGCAGCTGCTTCCTCTCCTTCACAACCTCAGTTGAATTCCCTTCCTAACAGGAGCGTGCGTCCTGTCAGAAAGAGATGGCTGGAAAAGATTTTGGTCATCTGTATTTCAAGAAAATAAATGGCCAAGTTGAAATCCCATTTTTCCTGGGGCGGGGGCTGGAGAGTTGGTAACGGTGAGCTGGTGTAATGCCAGTTTTAGAGGCCACGGTCCTGTTCACCACACGCAGGCTGTGCTGGGCTGCAAGGTGAGGTGACAGCTGCAGAGCAGAGGATGCGATTGGAAAGATGCTGCGACAGCATCTTGTGCTCAGGCGGAGCGAGTGGGAGTCTGGCTTCTGTTCTATCGGGGGGTGTAATAGAAGGGAAAACATTCATTCTCCATCCTATGGGATCTTTTCTAAAGCCTGTGACACGTTATCCAAAGATAAAATGCTTGTTAACCCAGCTAGCTGTTCCCATCAGATAGAACTGAGAAATGTGTTAATGCCCCTCAGCAGACAAACAGCCATCTTTCTAGCCAGCAGGATGTCTGCGTGTGAAGCTGTAAGCAGGTTCACTTTCCCCGTAACTTCTCTGGGCTTTTATTTTTTTCTGATTTCCCTTTTCCTGCAGCTGTTCCTTTAGCATCTTGAGAATGGCTTTAGGAACAGCGATAGGAATGTTTTCAATTGGTATTTAGGTTTATTCTCTTAAAATTTGAGTAAAAAAACCTGTGGTTTCATTGGTTGTGTGCTATCAGGCTGTACTGATTTTACAACATAGCATACCCCAAGGATCCTTCTGGGCGGTGGACAGCTTTTGTAGAGGTGATGGTTTTATGGGGAGGTTGTGCTGTCCGGGTGTGGGAAGAGAGCGACTTAGGACTTTGAAGCGAATCCTCACTTAAGCTTCAGGCCCACCGTTGGGAGGAAGGGAGACTTGAAATGCCATGCTGTGGTTCAGCTCTAGTTCTTCAACCAAAAAGTCTGGCTGAAATATTTTTCCTGTAGAGATCAGTAACACAATTATTGACACCAGCAGGGCTGCTTTCACCTTACTTTAACAACAACCTGAAAAATTGTGATGAGTAGAAGGCAACTTATTTCCTGCTGTGCAGTGTAGTGTAACTGTCTGTACCACCCTACCCATGGTAGGAGTGGATTGCTTGCCACAAAAGCATGTTGCTGGGAGGCAAGTTACTCAGCCTGATGGCTCTGCAGCCTGAAAAATGGAATGAGCTCTGGGTTTCTCTAAGTGGAGTTAGCGTAAAGAAGCTTGCACGATAACAGATTCGTCACAGCTTATTGTGAGAGAAGGACGAGGAAAAAGAGGGCACCGTTTATGGAATACAAATTGGAAGCTTGAGCTGCACATGACATGGATGCTGAATGGTGGTTATAAAGAGGAGTCTAAATGGAAATGAACAAGGAAGATGGATTTCTTCCAGTTTGACAGGCTGCATTTTATCCATCAGGTCTGTAACAATGCTGTTGCTCTTACATGTAGGAAAGCTGACCTGAAAAAGCAGGGACACGTAGCAACCTGGTCTCTGCAGGCTAGACGTTTTCAAAAAGCAAAAGGTACTTGAGCTGCTGACTCCTTGCAAATGTGTGGTGGTGGTGTTGTTTTGTTTGTTGTTTTTTTTTTTTTAAATCAAGCAAGCAAAGAGATGGCTACAAAGCATTATTCACAATAGAATAGCTTATGAGAAGTTAACTGTGACAGAAAACGAATCAATGCAACTGGCTAGCTTGTATGTGACGATCAGAGAAAATAACACAGCTTTTGATTTGAAGAGCATGAGAGATCAGTCTTTGTGAGTATTTAATAGCATGGATGCTTCTGAAAGGAGGTGGCTGTAATCCCTCTGTAATATGGGAGGGCATTCTCATTGGATAATGATAACATGGACAGCAGTTGCTGTACTTGCCTGTGGCAGCGGGGTTGTAATTAGATGATCTTTAAGGTCCCTTCCAACCCAAACCATTCTAGGATTCACTCCTACCTACCTAAGCGAGGAAGACACTGTAATGCTGCTGCAGCAGGAGAAGCAGTATTGGGAATTGCTCCCTGCTGGGGATGCTCACCACAGGACCAAGCAGGGGGGAGGGAAGCAGTTCTTCTGTCTGCTGCTCAGCCTGGAAGAGCCTGACCATGAGAGGTGGATGGAGTGAATATCCCTGCAGCATCAAAGCTTCTGTGTTGTTTGACCTCGAGTGTCAAGTGTAACGCAAAAGAAATGTGACTGGGGGGACCCAGGAGCAGTAGTCAGCTGTCACTGAGGGGGATCTGCGGGCAGGCTGGAGAGCTGCAGCCCGGAAGATCTGAGCTGAAGGGGGCTGTGGGAGGTTCTCCCAGGCTAGAAGTGAAGCTGCAAGCTTTGAGCAAGCATGCTTGCAGAAAGGAAGGTGGTCAGATGGAAACTCATGTGAGCCTCATGTGATTGCTGGGATGAACTGGTGAATAGGAAGGCCATTCAGCAGGGGAAAAAGAGGAAGCTATTGAGGGCTATTTCTCACTTTTCTCCGTTATAAAGACTTGGAGAGGGGGCTGTTGTGCACAATTTTGATGTGGGAGCACTGGTTCTCGGGGCCTGCGCTGTGGTAAGCACTTTCCAGGGACAGAGGAGAAAATGGTTTGCCTTCCACAAAGTAGTATTTTTGATAGACAAAATGAGTTAAAGGGTGGGAAAATTGCCTATTCCTAATTTGTTGATCAGGAACTATGCTAGTGGGACTAAATTTTGCTGAGAACTGACTGCAGGTTCTCTGATTTCCCACATGATTTGGAGAATGCAGCACTGTCCTCCTTCTTAGGATCCTACTGTATCCATCACAGGCCAAATAAAAATAGGCTGAAATATCTGAAGCTCCTTCAGAGAAGTCTGTTCAATTTACCCCACTAGCAGCAAGCTCTGTTACTGTGGGATGGGGGAAGAATGTGAGGGGACACCATGTGAGATCAGCTGCCTCAAAAACACCTGGAAATTTGTACTAAGTTTGCCTGATGCATCTCAAATGGGACTGTTAGCATTATTTCAGTTTTTGCATGTTTTGCACGTACCCATTTGACTCTGGTTCTGATGAGCTTGTCTTAAATTGAACACAAATGCTCGCACTCTCTCAAAGCAAAGCATATCCCCAACAATGCTGCTTGTCTTACTGGTATTTTATATATGACGTGGGTGGTACCCAGCAGAAATGCAGCTGCTTGAGCAATGCACACACGAGGTCGCAAGCAGCTGCCTGTAAGATGCCATTTGTCAGTCGCCTTGAAAGGGCAAAAGCATCAGGAGTGCCTATAGGTGGGATCTGGCCATTACTTCAAGGAGCTGGCACGACTGGCAGATCTTGCACTCTGCCAGGTCCAGCGGTAGCTGGCAAAGTGTCTTCAGCACTACTGGTGGTTGATAATGAGCAACCCCTGTCCTTCGGAGTGCTGGCAGGTAACAAAAAACACCTGTAAGGTAGGAACAAAAGAAAGGTTAGGTTTGCGGGGCTTTGTTTTATCTGGGGGGTATACAGCTACTCAAGTGATTAAGGTGTGCTGCCTTTCCGGCGTAGAGCACGATTCCACAAAACAGTCTCAGAAAAGAAGTGGAGCTCTTGAATTGCTGTGATTGAAAGTCCTCTGGCACAAGGTTGCAATGCGCAACATGTCCATCGGGGCAGAAGGAAGTTTCTGGGGTTTTCCTTCTTTTTCTATTTGTAGCCTTTCTGGAGACAGGATACTACTCTCATTTCCTCCGTGGAAATCCCCCTCCCACAATTTTTACAGCTTCATTCTGTGGCTTTAAGGGAATTTCCAAAGAATCTAGTTTAGCTTCTGTTGAAGTCAGTGGCAAAGCTGCAGCCTGCACAGTGAGAAGAGACAGCCTCTAGCTTTCAAATTCCCATTTGAAAATACAATTTCCTAAATCACTTTCTTAGTGTTATGAAATGACTTATTTGTTATGCAAAATGGGATCTTAGCACTGCAATGGATCTGCTGGCAAATGGGAGGGTGCTCTGTAGCCGTGGCCTCCTGAAAACTGTGAGGGATTCTCATGGGTACCAGTGCCTCTGGCAACTGACAACAAGTGCCAGCTCCACAGCCTTGGGATGGTGCCAAGAGTTCTCCTGTGACTGAGAGCAGGGCCATGCACCACCAGGCTACCACACATGATTGTGGCCAGACCCCCACCCACTGCTGTTTTTCCCTCTGTTTGCAGCCTTCACCTCAGGAGTGGTGCCTCGCTGGCTGGGAGGGGGCCACCTCCTTCCCGAGCCACTCTGCGCGGCCCGGCTTCTCCCAGAGCTCGTCCCTGGCTCAGCGGCGTCTGGTGGCACTCACCCAGGGCCAGATCCACTCGGGGAGAAGTCAGCAGGGGAATGGTTTAGCCCTTTGTAGCCACACAGCTGTTAGAGTGCTTTTATTGACCTGGCTAGGAGCTTTCTGGTAAGGAGAGCTGATTTACAGTAAACAAATAGCAAACTGACCAGGAATAAAGCTCTGGAGGTTTGAGCTTCCTGAATTCTCTGCTAGTTCAGAAGTGATGGTATGTAATGACACAGGGTGAGCTGGAAGTCTCCTGAGTGTTTTAAAAATTATTAAACGTCAGGATGGGCTTTTAAATCCTCAGACTTTGGTAGCACCATTTAAATTGACTTTTAGCATATGTCATTCTGTCTGAAAGGCCTCTTTAAATTTTGACTTGGAGATGTGAAGTGTAATGGATCTATAAATAATTCCCTAAGGGATAAAAGGAGCAGGGGTCTTTTTCACAAACTGTGTTTGTAATACCCTCTGCTGAGTGGAAGAAGCTGAGTGATAGCGAGTTGTTCTGAAGCTGGAAGTACTGGCGTAGCTGGTGCAGGGTTGATGTTTTTCCCCGCTATCAAACTGTTCCAGCCTATTGTCAGTAAACTTCAGCGTACTGCCTGTATCGGCTGGTTTTATTATTAGCCAGGGGTTACTGCTGGGTACTTGCGGAGCCAAGGAAATTAACTGCAGCAGGAGACCTTGGGCAGAACGTGCAATGGCTGTGCATTGGAAACCCATGAAACAGGCGTACGTTTTCATTCGACCCCGTTGTAACAGGATTTCAGAGGGCACAGCACCCAGCTTGTTGACATGACGGAGGATGTGTGTTTCGTCCTCAGAGCTGGGGTGGGTGCTGACAGAGGAGGCGATGAGGTTTTGGGTGCCACTTTCTTCTGCTGTGTAAAGAGGTCCTGGGGACCTCTGGGTCTCGGCCTGGATCTGCATAGGAACTTGTGGGCATCCCAAGGCTGCTTGGCATCTAGTTTTTAAGGCAATCTGTGCTATAAATAGTGGCATCACACGGTTTTGAGGAAACATTTGAAATGCTGCAAGCAGGCAGCAACAGTCCAACTTGAACTGGAATTGCAGCCAAGGAGTTGTTCAGCTCCAGAGGTGCTCTCCATACAGCAGACTGCATACTGTCAAAAACTCCTTTGGACTTGAGGATTTAAGCATGCCCTGAAGACTGTGTCACTTGTGTGGTGGTTTTACTCGGGTGGGTGACCGAGCTCCACCACAACCACTCTCTCACTCCCCCCTCCTCAAAGAGGAACAGGGAGAAAATACAATGAAAAGGGCTCAAGGGTTGAGATAAGGACAAGGAGATCGCACAGTAATTATTGCGACGGGCAAAACAGACTCAGCATAGGGAGATACTAAGATTTATTGCCTATTACTAAAAAGCTAGAGAAGTGAGAAACAAAGGAAAGAAACCAAAAGCACCTTCCTCTCATCCGCCCTCTTCCACCTCCTCCCCCCGAGCGGCGCAGGGGAACAGGGGAATGGGGGTTACAGTCAGTCTATAGCGCTTCTTCTCCGCCTCTCCTTCTCAGTCACTGTCGTCCCCTGTGCTGTGGGGTCCCTCCCACGGGATGCAGTCCTTGCTGAACTGATCCGGCGTGGGCTGCCCACAGGCAGCAGCTCTTCAAGAACTGCTCCAGATATGGGTCCGTACCACGGGGTCCATCCCCCAGGAGCAAACTGCTCCAACCTGGATCCCCCACGGGCAGCAGCTCCTGCCAGGTCACCAGCTCCTGCGTGATCTTCTCTCCACGGGCTACAGGTCCAGCCCAGAATCTGCTCCAGCAGGGGCCTCCATTGGTGCAGGTCCACCTGCTCCACCATGGTCTCCTCCACGGGCTGCAGCGTGGAACCCTGCTCCACCGTCGTACTCCATGGGCTGCAGGGGGACAGCCTGCTTCACCATGGTCCTCACCACAGGCTGCAGGGGACTTCTGCTCTGGCGCCTGGAGCACCTCTCCCCCTTCTTCTTCACTGACCTTGGTGCCTGCAAGGCTGTTCCTCACTCCTCTTATTCTCCCAGCTGCTGTGTGGTGCAGCATTTTTTTTTCCCTGTCTTAAATATGCTCTCACAGAGGTGAAAACGACATCGCTTATTGGCTTGGCTCTGGTCAGCAGTGGGGCCCTTACCTAACATGGCAGCTTCTAGGTTCTTCTCACAGAAGCCACCCCTATGGCCCCCTACTACCAAAACCTTGCCACATAAACCCCCTACAACTTGCCAGAGATTTCTCCTGCTTTTTACTGGCCTCTGTGGAAGCTTTTCTCTTCAGCCCGTCTCCAGCAATACCAGCTGCCCAGCAGGGATGTGCACTTGGCATGGTGCCATGTCCTGTCGCTCTCTGGCTGCTGTGAAGTGCAGCCCTGGAGGAGCTTTCAGCCAACCGAGCTCACAGCCACGTGTCTCAAGGCCTTCAAGCGATGTGATTGTTACCAATGACTTTGCAATAAGTCTTAATTCAAACTAGATTAAATATGAACAAAGGTGTTTAATTATTTAAAGCATAGAAAAGACAAAGCCCACTGAGGGGAAAAAAGAAAACTGAAACTAAAAGCAAGTTTATTTGCTTACATCAGGATGTTACCTAAAAAGTGTCGTATATTTGGCTGGCATGCTGTAGATGCTTTTTTGGACCCACAGTCCTAGAAGCTGATGGCCTAGCTTTGGTCTTCAGATTTCTCTGAGAGGATTATTTCCTGGTGTTAGCCTATTTCTTGTAGTCCTTCTGCCTTTTAGGAATTTTCCAGAGGTTCTGTCCGCTTTGTCCTTTTTCCTCAGGTTTTATTTATCTCTGGCAGCTGATGACTGTGACAGCTCCTGAAAAATCCAGATATTTCAATGGAAATTCGTGTCATTGCCTGTATGTATTAAGAACTTCCTGAGTCATGCAGGTGTTAAACTGTCACATCTTTCACCACACACGCCTACTCTTAGGAACATACAAACAGCAGGTCTTATCTCTTGACCCAATCTTCACATTTGAGGCAACATTTATATAAGCTATAAAACTAGATACAAACATCTAGAAGAAAGAATTCATGTAGCTCATTTCTGGGACTTGAATGCAGTCAAATGTGATGGTGATGAAACTTGAAGCTGATAGATGGCCTGCCCCCCACATCACCCCCATGTGCATGGTCTTGGGAGGGCTATTATTTTTTTTTCAAGTCCAGAGGTCTGTCATTGTCTCCTCTAAATGTGGCACCTTGCCATATCATGGGTGTAGGATACGTAGGATTGTTGGTATCCATGCTGTTTGGCTTGTGTTACATATTATATGCAAGCACTGGAAAACAGATAAATGTTTTCTGTCACATATGATCACAAATATTGATTAAAATAAAATTGGTTTGTTGAGTTCCAGCATTCAATTTTTAACTAAAATTTACCAAAATCAAGCCCTTGAGTGCAGAACAAATGCCTCTAGTGTTGTTTTTTTTTTTCATATTTAAGGAAAAAAAAGCAAATAACCCCCAAACCAATGCTTTTTTCACCATGGTCTCAGTAAAGATATTGTTTGAGGTAGATCTTGGTCTTCACATAAACCCTTGGAAAAAAGGCATGGGAAACAGCAGAGAAAAGTTATTTCCACTCAACATATGAAAGGAAGTAGTAGTACTGTGCAAAATACCACTCTTTCATTTCTCAGGGACTTCATGTATGTTTTATTTCTGTTTTTGCATCACGTGAACTCCGAGTAGCTGGGCTTTGTTTTGACTTTGAACAAAACTAAATCTTTCAAAACAAAGCTCAGATTAGACTGCTCTTTTTCATCCATTTTGTGGTCTGATCATATGAAGTTAACATATTTCCCATGGTTTCCAGCCAAAAGCAATAGTCTAAGTTTCATGTGAAACTCTGTAAACGTTTGTGTGGAGTTGGGCTCAAATTTTGAGGTGATTTCATGCAATCTGCAATGACTTTCAGGATTACAACTGAATCACAGCAAGTAGTAGAAAATACCTGTTTTGGTTAAGTTCCTTGTCTACCTCCTGGGTATTTACCTTGACAACTTAATGTTTCTGTGCTTGGAAATAGTAAAATATAGTTATGGTACCACCTGCTAGCATCCTTTGAGCAAAGAGAAGCAAAAGGCAAATCAAAACCTTGTTCCACAAGAACACGTAACTGCTGGATTTTTTTCTTCCCTTTGTTCTCTGACTACAGGGGAAAGTTTCTGCAACCTAAAATGTACTGTAGTTCTCTATTTTAAATATCTGGTTGTTCTAAATATTGCTCTTCAGCCCTGAGTGTTGGATGCTACCACTGGGATGAAGTGAATGAGACAACTTTTTTCTGTGAGTTCTGGTCTTCTGAATGAAGTTTGGTGATCTTTACTGAGGTGCAGGCAAAATGAACTGTCAACCCAGGAGTGATTGTGTTGGGCTCAGTCCTGCCAAGTGCTGGACTTTCTGGATTCCATCTGTCCAAACTCTCCACAAATGCCTAAAATACTCAAGAGGCTTCATAACAGACACACATTGTGCTCTTAAGTTAGGAGGATATCCTTAGCTGGATTGAAGCCTGAATGACTTGAATAAAACTTTGACTCATTTTATTTACGTGCACTAGGGAAAAGTGACAGAAGAACTGCCGATCAAGTTGAATCAGGATGGGGGGGAAAAAAAAAGATGAAATTTTTAGAGTTACTTGGATGCTTAATGTTGCACCTTGAAGCCAGGGGTATTCCTTTCCCCTCCTGTGTCTTAGCACAGGATGAAATGCCTCAAAGAGGCCAATGAGCAGTGAGCGAGTGAGCAGCTATATTGCTGAACGCAGTATTTCTTCTCTCTGAGCAGTAATGAAGGTGGAGCTGATCTAACCACTTTTCTCCACTATAGTCCTTCCCCACCTCATCCTGGTGCTTTGGCTCTGGTGCTCATCTGATCCCTTTGTGAGGATGTGTGTGCCTGTAGAGACTTCCTGACAGTGTTGTTTCCCCAAAACAGATGACATGGAAAGCTTTTCAAATCACGCTTTCTTTCCAGTGGGAATGGACTTAGCAGTTCCTCGCGCCACAGCTCATGCTTTTGAGGGGAAAATCCTGATGCTGCTGGAGTGATGTGCCCTGCATGCAGTAGGAATTTAGTGAAGTACTGTGCTAAGACAGGTAGACTCTGAAAAGGAAATGTGTGCTTTTAGTCAACTGCATTCACTCCTTTCCCTGCGGATGCAGGCAGTGCTGCTAAAAATCATCTTCACTCGGTGGAACCAAGCCTAGGAAAAGGCTTCTGTCCTGCTGGCTGGGCAGGGCTGCCACCACCACAGAGCCTCAGTACCATGGCTGTACTGGCACCGCGATGTGGAACAGCAGGTGTAGCAGGATGCTGACCAGACCCTACCGAGATGTAAGTGGCACTTTGCACCTCGTTGGATATCAAAGGGGACGTGCTCAGAACAGATAGTTCCCACATCCATCCCTGATGTCTCTGTAAGTAACAACGTGCTGTCCTGGCTGCCTGAAATTAACGCAGATGTATGTTTGTACATGTGCTACTGCCACAAGGGACCTGGTTCTGCATCTCTTGGTGGCTTTTTCTGGCTTTGTTTGTCTTCAGGTGTGCCGGGACAACTGTTGGTGGGACAAAAGGGTGAAATGCTTTGGGAGGCAGACATAAAATCTTTCCCTTTACTTCTTACCAGTATCCAAGCTTGACTCCTGCCGTGGCCTCCCACGTTGTACCAGCTGCAGTGGTACAGCCACAGGCCAGGGGTGAGCTTGGCACGAGCTGCGGGGGGAGAAGCTCCTTAAGCTGGCACCTGCACAGGAGAAGTGGCTCCGGTCTCCTTTCATGAGTTTAGAGGCAGGTTAGTTTTCCCTTCACTTCCTGCACGTGTGCAAATGAAAGGTTGCTTTGTATATTACGGTATTTCTGCGCTGAGGGAAGGGACTACCACTGACCTCAGGTGAATTAGTGCAGGTTTGCTCTGGTGTGAGTGAGTGGTCAAACAGCCATGGGAAACGGGACACCAAGTGTCAAGAAGATTTAATCATCAGGAGATGAAACGTCTCCTGCTAACAATGCAGACTAATCACCCAGTGCCGCTTTGTGTGTATCAGTGTCAAATGCTCTAATGGGTCTAGTCAGAAAGTATTTCAGTGATTACAAGCCGCTTGTGATTAAAATTAGTACAATTACATGAAAGAAATCGGATTTGTTTAGTTGCCCAGAGACACCTTTTGTGGGAATTAGAACTAAATTTCCTGTATTAAAGGATAAAACAACCCTAGGAGAGTTCATTTGGAAGGTTATGTCAGCATCAGCCCTAGTGAGCCCTGTATTTTCTCTGACAGTCTGTTTGCATCTCTCATATGTTGTTAAAGAAAACATTTCCCTTTGAAATGCAGACAGACTTCAAAACATGAAAATAATATACCTGCCAAGAAGAAAGATCATTTTTATTGGTGAAATTAATGGAACCAAGTTACAGAGCAGAGATGTGCATTTTCCCACTGTAGTACTAGGAATGTGTTTATGAGTTGTTTTTTCTGGACAAAAGCAGAACTTAATACTTTCCTCCAACACCCACGCACACTGAAAATTGGCAAGTTAATAGCGTCTGGATTGATTCAGAGCAAGGATGCAGAGTTTGAGGGGGGGGTGGTGGTGGTGGTGCATTTCTGATTAAATTTTTATTTTTTTATGTTTATTTTATATTCCTGCCCAAATTCTAGTGGTGGCATTTTAGGCTAGCCCCATCATATGGCAGCAGTGGATTTGCCTCTGAGCCTTGCCCACTTGATGCCAGGCAAGAAGAGTCTTATAAGAGCCTTGTCTGGGCGTTTTGTTTTTATCAGCTGTTTTCTGAAACAGCTCTGCAGAGCTTGCTTCTCCCCTTGTCCCTGTACCTGTGGAAGGTTCTTGTTCGTACAGCTAGCAAGTTGTGACCTGGCAGGGTGAGCAAAGCAGCCTACAGATTTTCATTCAGGCCAGTCTGAAGGCAGCGTGTCTCTGTGGCATGACGGAGACGATGAGGGAGAAGAACAGACCCTGGTGCTCAGGGATTCTGCTCTATGCAAAAGATACACAGCTCCTGGTCTCACTTCTTTGCCTCGGTGCTTAGGCGATGCAGGCTCTGTTGACCTCAGTTTGGATTTCCTGCTTTCTAATGTTTTTTCTTGAAATCCTAGCTCCTGGAATCATAAATTTAAATGAGAATCTCAGTGTATGCAGAACCAAAGTTGTTTTGTTTTGTGTTTCTGAAGCAGCAAGGGCATTAAAAATCTCCAGGCTATTAGCTGCGAAGCTTCAAAAGCACAGAGGTGACTAGATTAATAAGGAAAAGAAAGGTGTTTTTTCTTTCAGGCTCTGGCTTCTGCATCCTGGGAGTCTTCCCTATTCTTTTTAACTGACTAAAGGTAGAATTGTTGTTTGATTCCTGGCTTTATTGTAGTGAGGAACATTTTATGTGGTTTTAGCTTTCTTTCTACGAGCTGGTATTGTTGTTGCACAGACAGCTTGCCATACTTTTCAGCCTGCGATGCTTTATTTTTTACAGAATCTGCTTTTGCTTTCAATTCCTGTTTCTCCAAAGTCCTTGGTGATTTTTTCAGAAGGCATTCATACTTGCCTTGTAGAAATAATTAGGAAATCAGCTGGGAGACTTCTCAAAACATCTGGACAAATGCAGGATTACTGTTTCTCTGACGGGAAGCTGGGGGCCAAGCATGTGCGTGTGGCCAGGGGAAAGTGGCGGGGGATCGCAGGGCAAGGGTGCACGCAGTCATGTTTCGATTTATGAATAATCTTGCTGTACACTATGCAATTTGGTAATTCTTATGCGTGTTATAGTAACCGGGGCCTTTCCATTGATTTCCACAAAGTTATGCAAATTTGTACTAGCTGAAGGTTTGGCTCAACAGCTGGAGAACAAAATTCAACTTCACTTAGCTAGGAGATCAGCTGCTAAAAGTTGCTGTTGTACTTTGATCTTGTGAATTAGCTATTTGATTTTAACTTCACTGAGTTCTAAAAAAAAAAAAAAATTATTCATTTTATATATGACCTAAAGTTCGCTTCTCAAATGCTGAAGGAACGTCTCTTGGGACAGACGGCATGCTTCTGAAGACCATTCCAGCCCTGTTGTCTATGAAATTTGTGCTACCGGTTTTGGTTGAGAATCCTGTCAGTTCAAGATCTTTTAGGAATTTTTTTAATTGGAGTTTTCTCAGAATAGCAAACGTCTTTGGTGTCATTACGTTTGTGCGTTTCTGCCTTGCGGAATAGGTGAAAAGGGATAACACATCAAACCCTCAAGCTCTGCTCTGAGAGCAAAAGGTAAAGCAGCCTGGAGGTTGTTCTTTTTCAAGTCAATGACCCTGTAACAAGTGAATATTTTCAATGTTTTCACTATTCTCAGTATTCACAGCCTAAGGGCATGGCTGGATAAGATGGCAGTTCTATATTCAGTGAATTGTTACCATGGCAGAGCTGGTTTGAGATCATTATCCACCACGAGAACCCCACTATAGAGCTGGGATCCACATCCATGGCTTCAGTGTAATTGCTTCTGCCTTGCACAGTAACATCTTGAAGTTACAAGGGGCTGCCAAAGGGTGTTATGTGGGTAGCACATGGTCTTGCGTCTGTTTTTCAACCTACTGAGCTGGGGAAATGCCTCTAGATTGTTCCCCTACCATGGGAGGGATATGCAGAGGTTCAAGATTATGAGCATCCTACTGTGAAGGTGTGACCTAATCAGAGGGATGGATTTTTTAATGCCTCCTGATAAACTCAGTAAGACGAGGAAGGGTTTTCTTCCCCTGGGGAGACATGCAATTACTCCATTCCCATGGCAACTTCCCTTCAGTGGAATGAGCAGGGCTCTGCAGGATCTGGCAAGTGCTGCAGCATTAGTTTAATAGCCTTTTAATACTGCTTGGCCTAACATCATCAAAATCATAATTTTACTGTCTTATAAAATAAAAAGTAGTGCTGTTTGCATACTTTAAAAGCTGCTGTAGTGAAAAACACCAAGTGAATCAGCAAGTAAGTTGACAGTTGTAGCAATACGTAAGAAACACTTGAGTTTGTCTTTTGTCAGTGAGACAGAATTGTGTGCAGTGTAAGGGATGCTAGTCTGACAGCCATTTCAGAAACTTCTTGCTGCTGAGCTAAATTAAGGCAGTGCATAAGCCACATGGGAGTCTTCATTTTTCAACTATTTTAGACCCAAAATGGCACTTCTTGACATCTCTCCTGCAAGAATGAAATTTCTACTGTGTTGTGAATGTGAATGGTGCTAAACATTGCCAGCCTTGAAAAAACCTCACCGCTTTCAGAGTTTCTGGAGTGTTTCATATTTCTACAGGTAGAGCTGTTGTTACTGTTCTAACAACAATTTCCCTTCAAACAGTACAGTTCATAACATTTTCAGTATATAACACAAAAGCATAACTTCCTCTACCTTATAGCTAACTGAACATTTTAGGGGAAGGGAACTGAACAGGCTTGCATTTCAGCTCTCTCCCATGACTCGGCAGCATCTTTTACTTTAAGTCAGAAGACTGGTGAGAAAGGTGCTAAGTTGATCTAAAGGTAAAGCAAGCTCCTCTTTATTCTGTATCTTCAAATGCAAGCTGACTTTTAAAAAAAGCTTATTTGTTGCTGTAATAGTAATAATTAGAGAGAGTGTGGTGGTGGTATTGTGTCAAAATACACCATGTTCTGCATAATAGGTCACCTAACCCTAAACACCCCCTATCCAGGTGGTGGGGGGAGAAGATGTTTTGTCCTTCAGCCACTGAAATAATTTCCAATGAGATGTTTAGTCTTGCTGGGACCACAAAGAAGGAAGCAAACATTTGTAAAGCTCTGCTCTCAGCATGCTGTGTGTTTTAGCAGCTGCCCTTCTACTTGAAAGTGCAGGCAGCAGAGCTGTGAAATTATCAGTGATGCAAAAACAAGATGCAGTTTAGTTTGACACTTTAAGTGCAGTTCACAAGTAAAAGGCACGGCTTTCAAAGTTTCAGCCTTAAGAGTTTCATTTCTTCCTGAAATGCCTGAAAGTCTTCCTCTTGCCTCTCTGTTATCATCATCAATAAGAGGACTCTGCATGCCCAGTCTCTGTCAGAGCAGGTCTTACCTGCCCTAGCCAAGTTCTTCATGATGATATAAATACACCCTTGAAACCAAAGTATTTTTGTCAAGTTTTCTTTGCAGAGGAAAGTGGATGTGAAATAAGCATTTACAATTAGTTAGCAAGTCTACACTGCTGTATAATCTCTACATCACAGGAGTCTTTCTCAGAAAATGTCATTGCAAGAAATGCATTTCATTGATCTGTCTGCCCTCAGCCTCTGTACTGCCTTTTGTATCATTTAGCTAGAAGGATAAAATGAAAAGGATTTTTCCCAATAGGTACTTGTATTCTGATAATGATTTTCCTTTGCTCTCCCAGTTTCCCCAAAATACCATCTTTCAAAACAAAGTATTGCTTGGGAGAAGCTGCAATTTCTTCTGTTTAAACTGCGTTTTGGGAATTTGAAAAGGAAAACAGGCTCAGTGGTTGCCTTTGTGAAGAGATTTTTTTTCCTCCTGGTTTCTGCCAACACTATCCTTCAATAATCCTATTAGTAGCCTGCATTTTGTCTGGGACAGTTCTTACCAGCTCTGTAAAGGCCTGATCGATAATCTAATAGTGCCAATAGAAGAAATTCCCTAAGAGTCAAACAAATGTCAGCTTCCCTGCCAGGGTTAGGCATGCACCGCCTGCCGGGTACGGAGATGCTGGGTGCTGCTGTCGGTTCGCGGCGCGGGATGCTGCATGCCGCTTGGCTTGGGCTGCAGCTCACCTCTGCCACACTCCTCAGCCAACTTCCCAAACAGGGGGCAGGAGCTTGCACCAGGAGACAGTCTCCACTTCCCCCACAGGTGCTCTGCAGCTAAGTTGTGATCTCAAGCAGCTTTCAGGTTGGCGGTGGCTTGTGTCCCACCTAACAGAGCCGGTGATGTTTCAGGGCTGTGTTCAGAAAAATGAGAAGTCACCCAGTGTACAAAATCTTTGTTCCCTCTGGCAGGCCTATACTGGAAATCTTTAATACATGGGCATTACTGTCACTCTGCAGCCTTCTGTGTAGCTTTGCTTCCCTTTTAAAACAAACAAAAAAAAGGCCTCATTGTCCCTGAGGAACTGTTTTATTTGCCAGATGCCTTACAGCAAAGCATGTATTATTTCTTTGTATGAAACGTCTGTTTTTCAGGCTCTGTAGATATATTCAGAGCATACCTATGCAAATGGCTTCCCTTCAGCAGCTTGATCCTGAGCTCTCTGAGGCAAGTGTAAATAAGGGGGGTCTCTCAGATTCAGGCTCTGTGTAGCAAGACCTGTTTTTCTGCAAACGTTGCATACAGCTAGGCTTGACTGTTGGTTCTGAGTTGTGGTCTCCAAAATATGCCAAACATGGAGGCTGATGTAAATCTTTTTCTTTTGTTCACAAGCGCTGTTGTGGAATAACAAGTGGAAAACTTCAGGCTCTTACTTGGTGGTACAGCTCCCCCGCACATAGTTGGGTTTGTATGGTGCAAGGACATTGCTCTGAGCAATCTGAAGATTGCTTGATAGTGTTTCTTTATTTGTTGCTATACATTTTTAGATCGTATCAAATTCAAAACTTATTTGAAGTTTCTGGCAAGCATTTGGCTTTTCTTTGAAATGCAAAAGGAAAAGTTCATATCATGGCCTCATTCCATAAAAGCTAGCAACAGTCCTCGTGAGGCTCAGGGGCAAATGCACGTGGAAACACAGACACCTTTGGGATAACCTCCCTCATTTCAGCCGGTGCAGAAGTGTCTGCCGACTTCTGTGTTTGGAGAAGATGGTTAAAAAAAAAGTTATTAAAGAAAATTAGTAGTGGATATTCCGGCAGTTGTGAAGAATTCTAAGTAAGGTAGTACTCTGAAATGAGAAAGCTTTCATATTAAACCAGCTGGGTGACTTCTGTTTGTGTGTATCAGAATTGTGAACAACTGACAAACCATTTCCAGTGGTTTGGTTCTAAAAATGTGTGCGAGTCTGAGATTTCCCCACTATCAGCATTAGGCGTGTGGTTGCAAATGAAAGTGACTTAAAATACAGACAACGTAAATCAAAATCGGAAGTCAAGGAGAACATCTGCTTTTTGCTTTTTTCATGTGACAGTCTTTTTTATGGACTTCCTCAAACCATTGTCTTGAGTCTCTCAGCTATCCCTAGACCACTTTAATGGTAGATCAACTCCCTGTTTCAGCAAAAAGAACAACAAAGGTAAAAATGAGTTTTCAATCCACATTTTTCTGAATTGGTTATATCTTTGTTAGTTTTCAGTGGCAGAACTGAAAGCAGAGTTTCGCATGAGTTCATTTTTTTTGTTTCCTTGTCTGTTTACAGTAAAAGTAGTAAGAGTAACCTTTATCTCTCCCCGTCCTGTGTGCCTTCGTGTTATTGTGACTCATGGTTCAGCTACATGGGGCAAAGGTTGGAAGAAATGATGGATAGTATAAAATTACTTGAAAGTCTGACACTTCCAAGGCAGTGTACATGAATGATCTTGTGGAACTGAATTATTTGCAGGTGTAGGATTTGTTCTTATTGTAGTGCATGCAATCTGAGTGTGGTCTCTGGCTTGGCTCTGCCGTGAAGAGGAAGAAAAAAAAATCCAGAGGGCATAAGGAGGCCTACTGATAGGAAAGGTTTGCAGGCTGGTTGCTGCCGTCCATCAGGATCCCCGTGTAGTGGAAATACAGCTGCTGTGCAGCTCTGTGTTGTGCAGAATGAGGGCCCTGCCTCCAGGGTTAACTCCTGGGAAGTTCACGTGTGTAGATTTATGAGCGAATGCTCTGTTGAAAAAAAAAAATGATTATAAGGACAAATAGATAGTTCTGAGCAGCATGTTTACCTTTGTTTGCAAATAGCCTCTCCATGCAAACATCTGGAGCATACCGTTAATTGGTGTGTTTTTTTTCTTGCCTCTGAGACGTGCCTTTTGTGAAACCTGAAAACCTCATTTCACTGGCAACTTTCATCACAGCTTTGGAGTGATGTTGTACTCAAGTGTGCTGATGAGCTGGGTTGGTGAGCACCTCCTAACACCTTTATGCTGTATTTGAATCTATATGGTTAGCACAGCATGCATTGCGTTTAGGACTTCCAGGGGCAGATGGTTAGCTTTACTGCAGTTATGCTTTCATTGACTGTTCGCATGAGGATGGGCTGGGGTGAAGATCCTGTGTTAGAAGCTTCACTGGTCCCCTGTTGCTTACCAAAATTTTTAACAGCTGCTCCAGACACTCCAGCTAAATGTAGGCAGATGAGACTGCATGACTTATCCTAACATGTGAACGCAGGCCCACGGTGGCTCTGGTTGCCAGCAGCTCTTTTCTTAGGAAGTTCTTATTGCTTATAGTTTATTTGTCTTTAAGTACAATGTTTAAGTCCCAAATTGTAATTGGTGATAGGAGCTATAGAGATAAAGGTCTTTGAATACTGTCTTCTGTGTGGTTGCTCAATGGAGTACACTGCAGATGACATAAAATGAAGAGTGGTTTCCTGGTGAGGAGACCCCTCCAGAACTTCTGCACCTGAAACTCCTGGGGTGAGCTCCAACAAACTTGCTGCTCCCTGGAGTGACCTAGCTCTGCTCCAGAAGGAAAATATCAACAGCAAGGGACTGTATAGATAGAAAAAGCTCTGTGATGATACTGGTAATGCAATGAATTCAAAATGCAAGTGATGGGGGGAGAATAAATAAAAAAATATCCCTGCAGTAAGGATGCAGAATGTGACTTTTGGAGTTATGTAACTTAGTTTGGATTTTAGACCACTCACTTCTGAGCTAACTTGATTTTCTGATGAACTTTGCATTATTTGCAGTCTGTTCAGTGGTCTGTGCTTGGAGGTAAGATAAACGTGGAAATCTGGAAAAAGAAGTACCTGCCTTTGGAGTAATACATAGATCAAAAAGACTGACTGCCCTGCAGATCTGCTGGGAAGGAAATCCTGGGAACTACCAAGTGTAGCAGGAATGAGAACTAAAGAATGCACTTTCCAGGCTGAGTATTTTCAGTTTGATCACTGGATTTACCTGCCTGTAAGCCAGGTGGATCTAAGAAGAATCTGTAAAGAGAATATTCTGAATCTATACAGAGAGTCTGTAGCTATGAGATGCGTTCTTTTCTTCAGGCTGCCATTCTGCTGTTTGAATCCGTCCCTTGGAAGCTGAGGATCCAAATGCAGTTGCCTCCAGCTCACAGATGAGTGCCAAGATTTCTGAAGCCTCCTCAGGCAGTTGTCTGCTTTTGCTAAATGAACATTTGTAGTCAGACTCTGGAGTTTGTAACAGGAGGAGTAAAGAGCCTACAAATTTAGATGTGTACATTAGTCCTAAACAGCATTGGAGAGTTTTGAATGTATACACAGCAGTTAACTCATGAATTTACCCTTTAAATTTTTGGAAATCTTATGCACGCTCAGAGGTCTTGTGATGGTAACGGCCACACAAAACAAAGGGAACTCGTGCATTGGCACAGACGCATTACCCTGTAATGTCCAGCTAGACTCAGCTGCAAGAGTGAAGCCAGCGTCTGCAAACCCTGCTGACTTCTTTGCAGGCCATGTTACTGGCAGACGCGATAGAAAGAAGCAGCTGGTCCTAGCTGGAGAGCTTGCTAAAGCACATGGTGAGATGCCATGCAGGTTGCCCAGTGAGCCCATGGGCCTGCCACGTCAGCAGCCTGTGCTCTGCGATTCCCTTCCCCCTACCAGGGTGAGCCAACTGAGAGAAAGCACACAGGGGCACTGCAAAGGCAGGAGTAAGACTTTTTAATGTAATTTATAAGCCTGTGCATGACAATCTGTATCTGACCCGTATTTTAGTAGATGGAGCTTTAAAGTCTCAGAGGGAAATGAGGTTGTTGGGCAGGGATGATCTTTGTCAGGGAGAATTTGGAAAGCTGTTTCTGTGCTATCTAGCATTTTTTTCTGCCTTTCTATGGAGTAAATGCATTTCGTAAATGGTGTTATTTCCTCAGTTCCTCTTTCTACCATGAATAGCACTGGCAGTTACTTGTGGTGAAGGCAGCTGGCGTGGGACTTTGTGGGGTAATTTGGAGACAATTGGTGATTGAAGGCTGGATAAAATTGAGCTGCCCTTACTTCAGGGGAAAGCATAATTCACCTTGGGGCTGCAATGCTGGGAGGTGATGAGATGGAACAAAACAGAAGCCCTCGGAGCCCGCAGCCCTGGGCATTATTTCTGCAAAAGCAGGTCGGTCTCCCACGTGTTGTTCCATTTCCTGTGTGTCCAGATCAGCCCTTGGGCTCTGTGGAAGGAACTGGTATTAGCTCAAGAACGGTACTGATGCCTGCAGTCCTGTAAAGCATTAAGGACTGCTCTTAGAGCCATTAAGCCCCACCACAGCTCACATCCTGGGAGCGAAATTTGCAGCGTGGCAGGGTGTGTGCTGTTCTGTCTGGGTCTGGGTTGCAGTAATCAAACTTTCCCTTTGTGCCCAGAACACAGAGTGGAGGGAGTTATTAAACCCAAGGAAGTCAGCGATGAAGAGGGAGGCGAGCTTTCAAAGGAAGTGTGCGGTGGGGTGGTAAAACTCGAGCAAAGCAAGTATGTGATATCCAAAAAGGATCAGGATGCTGATTGGATCCACATGTCACAACAAAGTGCAAGGGGAAGACATAACTAACGCAAATATGGGCAGACTGAGCTATGGCGCTGGGAGACCCAGCATGTCTTTGACACACAGCCTCATCTCAGAAATGGGAATTTAGCTCCACCTCCCTGGGGGACCTCTCACGAGCTGCTCTGAAGCCTTCATAGGATCCTTTAGGCAGAAGCCTTTTCCAGCATGTTCTGCGGAGTGCAGGCCATTGTAGTTTGGGAAAGATAACGGACTGGCACAGACTGTACCTCTCTCGCATTTAGTCAGGATTCAACTGCTTGCTGTTGTTGCTTTTCCTTGCTTTTAATCTGTCTTTACTCCTGCTGGGCTATATGTTGTCTCAGGAAGCAGCTGGAGAGGGTAATCCCATCAGAAGCAGAGAAATCATCTTTTCTACTCAGCAGTAAAACTTTAGCCTGGCATTCAAGAGTTCCATTCTTGCACATCAGCGTTAAAGACCCTGCACCTTTTTTTTCATAGTGGTCTATGCTGCAAAAAAAAGTTAGCTCCATTTTAAGACACTTAAAAGTACCACATAGGAAAAGATTGCAGATTCTGAGGTTACTTCTATTAGTATTGAAAAAACCCTAGCCTAATTTGTTAATTTGTTGCACGACTTACGCACTCAAGTATCTGTGCAACTTGAAATTTCATTGTCCTTACTATTATCACCATAAACAATTAATATGAATGAAAATGTTTCTAAGTACACTCAGTTAAAGCAAGCTTTGAAAAATACCAGCAAACAATTTTTTGAGAATACTCACTTCTGGAGAAGCTGTCATATTTCAATGAAAAAAATCCAGAGGAAGTCCACCAGATATAGTTCCGTATGTTTGCTGGAGAATAACAAGATTTCTCTTGCTTCTGAAATAGTAGATGAGCCACCATTCATGTCCTAAAAGAAAGAAACATGATGACAACAGTAAAATAATGATTAGTATTATGCTGGATTTCCCATCGGTATAGCTATTCTAGACTTCACAAATGGTAAAATGTCAATTACAAGGATGTCTTCTTTTCCTGAATTATTTTCTAAACCCTAGCGTGGTAAATTCTTTAAATTAGTGCATTACTTCAGTTGAAAGCACTGTAAGAGATGGGAAATTTCCACACTTAATGCTAAGTATCTCAGTAATAAAAGTAATTGCCATCGTTATTGCAATGCCACAAACAAGGGGAGGGAGAAAGCGATCTCATAATTATAGCAAGCCTTTTCTGAAAGTGTCTGTCAGGGTGAATTCTAATGCTGGCATAAACAGGAGTAAATTATTGTTCATGGGTTAGAAATCTCTACAAGTAAAAAGGCACATGAGAACTAAGAGAGAAAAAGCACTTTGGGAGGGCCAAGCAAAACCCTTCTGGTCTTCCTGACCTGCTCTGCTCCAGCAACGGCTTCCAAGCAGAAGTTGGTTCTCAGCTAGGAACCCCCTGCTGATCCAAGCAAACGTTCTGACCTGCCAACTACTGAATTTAAAATGAAGAGCCCTTCTGTTGTGTTGCCTCATTTTTTCTTTCTGCATCTTTTTTGCTTTCCAAGAAAATAATGAAATGCCAGGAAAGTGATTTTCAAGAATTTACCGTCAGCTATTCCACAGACGTTCTTTAATAACACGTGGTGATGAAAGAAGAAGGGTCAGGGAAGGATATTGAGAGAATCACGTTATCCAGGGCAGTATAGTAAACTCGCATACTGGATGCAAGCCAGAGCTAGAAATAGACACACAGCATGAAGGAGAAAGAAAACTACCAGGAATCTTGTCTGCCTTCTGTTAGGTAGTAAGTTAGTCATCTTCAGGTGTTCTTATAGCAACTCAGGCCTTGGCTTCAGCTAGGCTATCGTGTTCAGCACTTTTTGATCTTTGACCCTGTTTGTCTGTTGCCGGAAGAGAGGATAACCTAGTGGTTAGCAAGTTGGCCTCAGAGCTGGAACACCGGAGTTTAAAAATGCCTAAATGAATCACTGGTGTTTTTCTGGTAAGGACATCTGGTTCTGAGAGCTCCACTGACGAGGGTGTCTTAGATGAGCAAGGATCTCTTGATTGGGGTATGCTTCTTGGGAAGCAAGCAGGCACCCTCAGCGACTGCCGTTACCAGCACCATCTACCCCGAGAGGGACATGGGTGCCAAGGGCTTCTTTTCCCTCTGGATTAGTTTCTGCCTGCAGTCAGAATCTCCAGAGAAACAACCTCCAAAGACTGTTTGGAGAGGTGGACTGGTTAACTTGCTGGATCTGGGACCAGTTGAATTAAACTTTATCATCTATTTCCCATTTTTTTGAGTAGTGCACTGTAGGAAGCAACAGCCCTCTGCTTCACACTGGTATTTTCATTTCCCATTTGAAGTGGAACTTTTTGACACTTCAGAGGGGCCATATAAAAAGATATGTTTGTAAGGCTCCAACAAGAAAGGAAGCAGCTGTGTATCACCATATGAAATGACTTTTATATTCTCCAGTAAAGATTATGCTTACTGTGGAGTAAAATCGTTGAACAAATTCAGGCAGACGCTAGTAGCAGTGCTCCTTTGAGGATTTTGTTGCTTCTGATGAATGAGGCACAACCCCTAAGGCTTTCTGGGTTGCTTCTGCTGGGCCTGATCATGTTTAAAGCCCCTTACTGCCTGATCCTAAGGTGAGTAGAGCAGACTGGAATGATGCTCCTGAGCCATAGGTGACAGAAAAGCCACCTCTGTAGTGGTTGGTGATGGGAGCGTTGCCTTGTGCACCGCAGTTAAATCAAGCACAGCTCTTTTGATGAAACATGGAGTAAGGTTTCTCTGCCTTCCATAGAAGAACACACAAGAAGTCTCATGGTAACTAAGACCAGCTGCTGGAGTCATGAATTTTTATGAAGGGCTTTCTGGCAGACGCATTAAATAATGCCTTTAGTCCACATATTGGCTCTCTGAAGTAATTTTTCTATCACCGGCTCTGCAGATGGGTGATTTGTTGCAGCACAGGCTGCAATTTAAAGTTATTGGTCCCTACGACAAAAGGCTCTTATACTTGTCGATGTTGTCGCATTTGCAGTTTCGCTTCCGCTCAGGATGATGCTGGTAAATAGAAGAATTATTGAAGGGAGAGGAAGAGAGAGATATTCTTTCACCCCCTGAGGACTCAGTTTATATTTACCACTTTTAGCACCAGTTGAATTTATTTACGTTTTGGTACTGGTTCTGGCTTCCAGGCTATCAGAATTGTTCACACACATGGCTTCTCTCAAAAGAGCATCACCGGAGTACACCCTTCAAGGACTGATATTTCACAAGTTGGGCCTGCAACAATCTAATATTTATTTCCCAAATGGGCCCCCGTGGTTCCATTGAGCCGTATTTCACCTGCACACCTTCAAGGCTTGTGAAGGAAAAACTTCCAAGATCTGTAGCACAGAGGTTGCATGTTGGTAAAGGAAAGCAGAATCTATTCTGTGAAATACAGTGGAGGTCTGTTGGGAAAAACTATTTGAAAGAAATCGCTATTGCTTGAACCCAGTGGGTTCATCTTATTACAGACGTGTTACGGTAAGTCTTTCAGATGAGTCTGGCAAATTCTTCTCCATGATATCTCTTGAAATATAAATTCCAGTTTTCACCTCAAACTTGATGGTGTTCTAGAACACCAGAACCCGGGGAGAAGGTCCTTCTCCGGTCAAGTTCAGTAACTAAAACTAGTGGGGTGATCACCTACTGCATATTTAGCCACCACCTCTCCTTGCTACCATATTTATTTCAAGAGGCTGGGTCCTGTTGGTGCTGAGCAGCTCAACCTGATGCTCTGAAGTCTGGTGGTTGCCATTGTAAACAATGCTCATAAACATTCTGCTAACTGTTGGGAGCTGGCTTGGGGGAAGTGTTTTTTATTTCTGGTTCTATTTTTTGAAAGTACACCATGCTCTATGTGTGCATGATGACACCCTTCCTTTTTGGAGATGGGGCTTGTCTGGCAGCTATGTAGAAAGATGCTGGTTTTGCAGTGACAGAATGAGGAAAAGACCATTGCTGCTTGCCCTGTAGTTCATTATAGCCATCAGTGCCCATTTCAATGTTATCTCCAAGGTTTCACAAAGCTTCTTTCCCTTTGTCTGTGTTTCTTGACAGCCGCATACCTTTCAGTTTTGTATTTCTGCAGCTCTGATTTATATCTATTGAGAAGGGGATGGAGAAGGCCCATGATGGTTCTAAAACTGAGTCCATCGATCTGTCATTTACTCTAGAAAGGAGTTTATACTCTAGAAAAGAGTTTATTTTATCCAAGTCCATCCTTGCTTATTCAAATGCCTTCCCTCCTTCTCCCAAAGCATAATATTTGAGGGAATTTCTTAAGAGGTGGGAACTTTCTTAGGGCTTTGGGCTGCCTTACAATGCATTTAAGGCTAACATCTGATCTGTGTGAGCAAGTGACACGAGACAAGGCCTGTATGTCCCTGCCTGTCTATACACAGGCTGAGGAAGAAAATTGAAGATGTGGAAGCCAGTGTTGGCTGTTAGCAAAAGCAAAAACCCTTTTGGCTTTGATCATGCTCTTTTGTTTGCCAAGAGAGGCAGAGACTTCTGCATGACTATACAGAATGCCACCTGCTCATTTGGCATTGTGAGTTGTCTGAGCTTACTGTTAAACTAATACTGTCCTCAAAGGGTGGTTATTAATTTTGCAGTAGAATGTGCTCTTTTACATTGATAATTCTCAGCAATCTTTATCTATTTCTTAATCTGAATTTAGCCAAGTTCTCCCCTATACTGGAAAAAGAAAGGTGCAGGCCTGGCTCTGGGTACAATAATGCGTGCTCAGTCCTCAGAAGTAAATAAATTTGTGCTGATATATTCCAGTTTGATTATTTGGCAAATGGGTAAAAATTGAGGTGTTACTGAATTTCTCTAGCTGGAAGCAAATGGAAATTATTTTGTTCAAGTATTGTATTTACTTAGAAATATGAAATATATACGCATATTTTTAAGTATTTTCTATCTGCTATCTGCTCCGTTACAGCAGTACGGCTGTGCTAGGTTGATGACAACAGTAAAGCAGTAAATTTTAAACCTCTTTATGAACATGAGGGGGACATTACTTGTCAGTGTAAATCTCCTTCCTTTCATCCCTGACCTACATACCTACATTCATGTGCTCGGTCTGAAGTGTGTAAATGTTTAAGGAGTCTCTCCTGGGTCAGCTCCTATTAAAGTCAAGCCTGTGCATTAAGAGTTTGTCGAATTTGAATCTTGGTTCCTGGCAGAGTGCCTGTAGTTTTTATTATACTATAAGAGGCTGGGGGGGGTGGAGGAAGCAAGCTGCCATTGAATGCTAGTGAACTGACACAGCAGACGAGTTGCAGCCTATCATGAGTGTAAAAATATGCCTGCTAAACCATATTTAGACAAGCCTTCAAGGATGTACCACTTCTTCTATTGCAAGAGTAGCTGGTTTGAAGCCATTTCTCTTGGATGAAGTAATATTTAAACAGCTTTCAAATGAATATTACTTAATAAAATGAAACACTGAAGAGTCAAATGGTGTCAGTACAAGCTACTAACACTACATTGCTTTATTTGAGACTTTGTTGTGTTCATTTTTTACCCATTAAAAGTGTTGACTCAATGACAAGTACTTGCAGATGCAGAGAATAATGGCAGAAAAGACCACAGAAGTATCAGTTTCTAGCCTTTCTATCCCACAGTTTTTCAGGAAGGCAAAATCTCAGCAGATTTGTGCAGGGAGAGACGCTTATCTAAATACACAGCTGGCACAACCAGGGCTCATACCTGTAGCTGAAGAAGTTTTTGTTTGCTTTTGTGTTTCACCTTATGTCCTGTCTGGTGGCCAGTGTGTCCTGCAGTCTGCGAGCTCAGGTTCCAAGCTTTCTGGGACATACACACTGTGCTAAAAAATAAATAAAAATAATCATAATTAAAAATAAAAAAAAAAAGATGAAGGGTTGAATGCTGAGAGCCAGCTATTTATTGTGCTTTGGGTGTAGTAGCTAGTCTGTTGCATGTGTTGGGGGAAGGGGAGGTAGATCTAGGACAGTTTAATTCTGCAGGGTTTTGTAATCCTCCTTGCGGCTGGAAGTTGGAGGGGGACAGCTGGGCACGCAGCAGGCAGCCTTTCAATTAAGTGGAGGTGGTGGTAAGCTTGTCAGTGACACTTCCTTGTCTCTTGACCAGGCAATTTAACAGAACTGACAACTGGTAGGAAAAAAAGTACAGATTCTGAAAAATATCTGATAACCTTTTTGGGCGGGGGGGGGGGGGGGGGGGGAGGGGGTGTGTGGGGTGGATTTGAAAGTGTTCAAATATCCTGCTTAAATATTCCCAGCTGTAAACATGCTTTTTAATTATTATTATTTTATTTTTTTTTTATTCAAGCCAACCTTTGTTTTGCCATGTTGGCTAATTTACATAAGGTTTTAAATAATAAAATTTTGAATTCAAAATTTAAGCTCTTAAAAACTATGTAACTTTTCAATCTGAAATGGTTGGAATTGTTTTTTCATGAACATTCTTTTTTTGGGTGTGATTTCAAATTTGTGTCGTGGTTTGGGAGGGATTTTTCAGCATCTTGAAAATATTTGCATAATAGGAATGCTATTCCCCAGGCAGCTGCTGACTACTGTCGTGACAGTTTTGAAGATGTGGATGTGTTGCTCCCCAGAACTTGAAAGAGGTCACCCACCAAATTCCTTTCACATAGGCTGTCAAACTGCTTTCATCTGTAATAAATCTCCCTTTCTTTCTCACCGATCTGCAGTTGGAGCAACACCTTAAAAGTACTAATGGCATTATTTTCTTAGTCTTCAGGACATTGCTTCATTTCGCCTGTCCTGCTAAACTGTAAGCCTATTTTTCAGTACATAGTGGTGGAGAACATACACTTCACAAAATAGCAAGCACAGAGAAATGCATGTGCATATCTTATTTGTACTTGAAAACAAAAGTTGTGGTTTGGGAAGCCTTTGAATCCTTTGTGCACTGGTTGTGGGTAGAGATGACTGAACTCTATCCAAAGACTTGTAGAGGGCACCGTCATGTTTTATTAAACATCTGGGAGGCATACCAGGCTTCCTGCAAGTCATCTGGTACAGAAGGGTCTCACTAACTAGTGCTTTGAGGTTTGTCTGAGAGCCATCACTGCCGCAGGCTAGGAGGATGAATTTCCTCCAGGAGGTGGCTGACGTGGTTAGGATGGTTGGAAGCAATGGAGGAGGACGTCTCTTGAGCTGGGATATTCTCCACTGCGCCAGAGTCCCCGACTGGCTGCATAATACGTGCGCACACACAAGACAAATAAACCATGTGCTAGTATAAGCTCCAAGCAGCCATAGCTGGACCATTTTCGCATTTTGATAATCCATTAAAATTGAGACTGTTTTGTCCTCGTGATATTTGCAGTATGAGACTCCGCACACGAAAGGCAGTTCAGAGCTCTCCCATTCCAGTTCACCACTTCAGGCAGGGTTTATGAATGTTAGAAAATGCAGAAGAAGGGTTGGTTTTGGCTTTGGGAGGAGGTGGCTTGTTTGTTTTTGTGTGGGGCTTTTGTTTGTTTTGTTTTAATTTCTGCAGGCTTCCTTTGTTTCCGTTTGCTCTTCCTTGTTATTTTCCCAAACCAGCGAGTCGGCTCTCACAGCCCCGCTCCCAGCCCTGCTGCCTAAGGGGAGAGGCACCGGGTGCGTTACCTACCGGCGGTACGTCAGGCCTCTGCACAAGGTGCCACTCATCCAAACACATGGGTCTCCACCGTTCCCAGCCCCTCGGACGGCAAAATCTAGTGAGCGAGGGATTTTTTGGCTGCCCGCATGAGTGCAGGGAGCCCCCTGAACATTATTATTCAAAACCGTAAACCTGCGCCAGACTGTTAATGTCTTGATGCTTATTCAAGTGTCAGGGAGTGCTGGCAGATGTCAGAGTAAATGGGAGGCCGTCAATGAGGAAATTGCTTGCCATTCACAGGGTGATTGCTGCAGGCTGTCAGGTAGGTTTGAGAGGATGTCAGGCTGAAACATGAAAGGGGGGAGAGGCAGGAGAAGGTGGGGATGGTCCCTTGTCTGGGAGGCAGGGGGAAAGCCTCCAGCAACAGCAATCCTACATCAGTAACTAAACAGAAACAAAGATGTCAACATCCTCCTTTAGAATAAGGCTAGTAAAGGAGGGGTTTGGGACTTTTAAAGCTCAAGGCATGTGGCAGTGGCAGTTTCAAGTATTTGCAATGATCCAGAAAGGGCAGGAGTCAGTTCACATTCAGTATTCCAGTTTCTCCTGGGGCTATCTGTCATCTGTGTATCATCAGACAAGGTCCTAAAGCAGAGCTTTTATCCATAGTTTAAAACGACAATATTTGCACAAGGTATTTTATGTGTTTTGGGTAATCTGCTTTGCAGTTAGGAGCACCTCCCAGTAAACTAGATTCTGGCAGCCAGTGAGGGAATCTGGATTTGGTTCTGTTCTTGGCCTTATGTGCTCACTTGCTACATCACGTGCCGTGGGAAGGGTTTCTTCATCGTTAAGAAAAAGTGGAATATTTGTCACATCTGCAGATAGGTGAACGGATTTATTTGTAGGATATTTGGGGGAAATTTTATGCAAATAAACAGAAAATTTAATTCACTCTGGACAGTTTATTCATTTGGGGTCAGTTAAACATAGGCCATTAATAAGGCAAGTGACTGCAGTGAATCAACAACTTGAGAGGTAAAAAATCAGGAGTAAGCCATGCGGAGTTGGAATTGACTTTACCCGCCTCCTGTGTTTCCCAGCATTTAAGAGACATCAGGAACTCATGAAACATCTTGCATTGTGCTGTACTTGGTTTTCGGTGGTTTCAAATTTGTATAGTACCCCAATAGTACTGTCAAAGTGATGTTCACTTAAAAGGAGACGGAGCCATTTGTTCCTTGTGTAAATACATTTTTAAAGTAAGCGAACTCCTGGCATTTTTCATCACAGCTAGTGGCTCCTCACTGTATTAACATCCAAGGATGCAGTGCGACTGCCAGGTAAGAAGCAGCCTATAAGCCACCTTAAAGGAAGGAGCTGCTGCTTGACTTTGAGAGCTGAAGTTGCTTCTCCAACATAATTTCAGCCTTATCTGGCTTGAATTACAGGTACCTCACTGTCATATGGACCGGTCCTGTGGAAAGGTCAAGATAATTCAGTTAGATATGATGACAGAGTGTAACGATTGTTCTTAGAGTTTAGATTATGGCAACCCATTGCTGTGGTCATCTTCACCGCTTGCCTCACAGGTTTCATGGGAAAGAAAGCAGAACTTGTGTGATACCTTATAACAGTCAGCCCTAGGACACGCGAGCAGTAGTAGCTTGGATAAATCCTCTTTGTTACTTGGGAGAGAAAATAATGCTCTTCAAAGGACATCTGTCTTTTCCTTCTGTTCCCCACTCAGGTCAGCAGTTGAGGTGAATATTCTGAAGGTGAATGGTTTCAAAGACTTGATCTTTGTTGTTACGCATGGGTTGTCACCCACTTAATTGACAGAAGCACCATGTGTGGAGTGTGAGATGACTGAATGGGGTCCTTGCAGAGTTGCCCTGTTAACTCTGAAGCTTTGGCTCCTAGATAAATCTTCAGAAGTTGGGTACTGCACTCCCTGGCCTGCCACATAATACAAAATTTGATAATTTGTGCCTTTCTTTGGTGTCTAGGCAGTACCTATCTCCTTTCCAAACAGCACTGATATCCCTTGAGGCTAGACTTGAGAGAAAAGCCATCTACAATTTTATTATTTCCTGTATGATTCCTCCTTAGCTATGTCATCCCAATGCTCAATTTCCTTGTCCCATCTACCATGTAGTATTTAATCCTTCCATATTGTTGTCAGTCTGCTTCCGTTTCTTTTGCATGGTCTTGGTGCTAACAGGGAGGCTGCTGAGGGGGCTACAAGAGGCTGTCTCCAGCTCCGGTGCCCGCTGCACGGAGGTGTAAGGGGTCTTTTCAGCGTGAGTCCAGCTCAGGCCCCTGGCTAAGTTGTCACTAGTAAGCAAGTTGGAAGGAGCTGTGCTGGCAGGCTCACACATGCTTTGTAGAGCAGGCAGCTTTCAGAAATTTAGTTTGTTTGAATTTGGGTGGTTCTTACCTGGAAACCTTCAAGGCTAATGACAGTGAGTATATTCTTCCAAATGTCAAGTCTCTGAGTGTCTTCTCAGAAGGTAACAGTAACACACAAAAAAGAAGTGTAGAAAACATAAGGACATAAAATATTGGACTTCTGCCCAGTACCTTTTCAGAAGAGCAAAAATAATTTTACCTGAGACTTGCACTGAGTCTGAAGCGCACCTGCCATCAATAGTTTTAGCTTAGGTTGTTTAAACTGTGACCAAGTTGTAAGTCTCATTGCGAAGTACGTGTTACAGGAAGTACTGTGTGCTCACCAGAAATCTCTTAGTCTTTGCTCACAATTGCACTGTCACACCGCTCCATCAAAACATTTAAGGCTATGCTTTTGTATTCTCCTTTGTCAATTGCTGAAGCATATTCGTAATTTCTAACTTGAAGGCAAGGCTTAAGTGATCTTCTGGGCTTAGGCCCCTAATCTAATTTAACATTATAAGTTGAACCTGAAACAGTTTTTTGAAAAATCAAAATAAGACAAGATGTTTGGTATCAGGTTCTGGAAATGCTTTCACCTGTGCAGGTGTCTCAATGATTTCAGCAGGACTTCTGTGCACAGATCTAAATATGTGTGCTGATATTGCCAAATTAATTCTTGCTTTTGAATTTGGGATAAATGAATGCAAATGCTGAAACTTTTCATCAGTCTGTGTTAAGAATCTGCTGTGTATGGGATTCTGCTAAGTACTTTTTGAAATGCCAAATGTATGTTATGTGCTCTGTATGTAACGTGACTTCTCTACAAAGAGTTAAATGCTACTTTTCATTTATTTTGACCTTCCCCGTATTTGAAACTGCAGGTTAGTTTTGGCAAGCATTAATAGCTCTTAAATGATTTGTAATCTGTTTTTAATATGACCCTAGTTCAAGTTCAATGTGAATAAACGTAGGGTTTAAATGAAACCTGATGTCTTCCTGCTTCATGCAGGGAAGTGCTACAGACCACAGGGTAGGGCCCGAGAGGTTTACACAACAACAAGTATTGAAATGTTAAAAGAACGGACATCAGCCCAGCCGTTTTCTCTTAATTCTTTTTTGATGGTTCCTTTGGAGTTGCGGCAGGCGGCTAGCAGCTAGACTGGCTGATTGTTTCACATTGCTCTGACAGAACTGTCCAGACGGTTGCTTGCTGAAACAGGACAGAGTATTTTCTCTTATTGCTTAAAATTCAACACTGGTTAATAGTAATACAGGCAGCACTTGCACGACCTAACTAGTAAAAGATCACTTGGTAAACCGAGGGAAGTGGTTTCTCGTTTATCACTAGGAAATAACAAGTGTTTGGCTGGGGGACGTAGCACAAGCAACACTGTATGCTCTGTACGTAAACTCAGTGCTAGAATTCCCCACAGAGAAGTGAGGGAAACAGGGATATGAACAATTAAGGGAGCTGGAAGGATAAAAGCTGAAAGGTGTGCTGTTAGAGAGAGGGGAGAAGACTGGTAATGGTACCAGTTTACATCCTCGCCAAGTTAGGGTCTGAAGCTTTCTCTAGTTTGGCAGACAGGTCAGAATTGACTTGCTTTCTTGTACAGAGTTGCAGGCTATTTTCTTTAGAACTGAAATAAGAATTTTTGCTATTTCCACAAAATCTACTGTCACCCAAATTCTTCAGAGGTAAGACAAAAATAGTTGACGTTTGAAATAAAGAAGAGGGAGTGTGCTGTTTTATCAGTAGACAGATATTCAACCATATGAAACTTGTGGAAGTTAGTCTACAACAGAAACTGCAGAGAAGTAACAAATCTCATTATCCGTTGTAGGTATTTCCAGGCGTGGTGATTTTTCTCAAGTTTCATTTCCTTATGTCATATGATTACATTAAATAGTCTTCCCCTTCCATTCTGTATAACTTTTAATTCTTACATCTCGGAGAAACACTGAAAGGTATGAATATGTTGATATGAAACTTACCAGAATAGCTACTAGTTATCAGAAAAGTAACCTGAATTATCTTGGAAAAATACATTTTTGTTCTATGCAAGTATTGAAAGTTTGGGAATTACATGCCATGTTCTTTGATAGTTGACATCGGCACTGGTGTTTTACCCTGCCTTTTCTCAAATGGTCAGGAGCCTGCTTACTACTAGTCTGCATGGTAATTTTGTATGCATTTGTTGGTGAGGGATTATCACTATCTACTAGATGAAAAAATCTCTTCTATCCTACAGTGATGTTTGTTTGGAAGTAACACATTCAGATTTTACATTCAAGTGAAAAATGGGTTTTTACAGTAGTAATGAGGGTGGAGGTAAGATGGGACTTGGGATCAGATTTTCCCAAGAGCTCAAATACATGGACAGAGTGGTCTGCAATTTGAGTTCGTAGTCTGTATTTCTACCACAGTGGAGGGTCTATGTTAAATCCCAGCCTAAATGTTGGCCTTCGTGCCAGCAGATCCAGCCATGGACATGGGTCTGAGTTGTAGAACTTTGCACAGCAACTGCATTTAGTGTGCACCAGTCTAATTGGTTTAATCAGATCCCATCTAGTTTTTTTTACTTTTTATTTGAGCTTAATTCCCTTAATCCTTGTTGCTGTTGTGACCAGTACCCTATAAAAAAATATAAGAACAAATAAGCAAAGCATTTTAGCAATCCAGATTGGGCATGTCCTAGAAATGTTGACTCATAATTGTGTTTCTCTTACCTCCTTACAGTTTGTGACCTCCTCTAAACTCTTGCCAAGTGATTCATAACCACCTGCACTACTGCAAAGCAGCCAAGCAATGCCAGGCACAGCAGACAAATTGTCTCTCTTGCCTAACGCGATACTTCATTGTGGCCCGGTGAGCTGTAGCATTTGCCAGTCTTGCAGCAGCGCAGCGCTGCTGATTCACAGGCAATGCGTGGCTCTCTGCACCACCCTGCTGCCGCTCTGGGGTTGTCCTCTCCGCTGGGAAGCACAGGGTCTGCCTTCGCTCTTGTCAGCCTGGACCAAAATAAACCAGGCTTAATGTGTGCAAACGTACCACTACTTCAGTAGAATGTTTGTGCTTTAAGTCAAAGAGTGTGGCTGAAAATACATGAGATGAGGGGAGGAGAAAACCATTGTTTGGTTTCTGAGGGGGGGCAAAAGGAAAAAGGGAAAATCCTTTATCCGAATGAAGTCTGAATTTTTTTCTAGTGGATTCCTTGTAGGTATGCCAACAAGAGTTGTAGATTTGTAGGGTAAACAGGAATTTAGCAGTAATATTAAATGATGTATTGCACTGGGAAAACTGTTACAGACAGGAAATGGTGTTAGAAAGAAACATTACAGAGTGGAGCCTGAGGAAGATAAGTAGCACCACCCTCAGACATACACCAAAGTGGGAAAAAGGATGAGAAAGGTACATGTGAAACTGCTGTGGCCTCTGACTTGGCCTCGTGTCATCTTCTCCAGAAGTTACGCACCAGTGTCATTTAATTGCCTTGCACTGTGACGCTGTGCAAGGGGACAGGGCGGGCTTGGATGCGAATCCCCAAGTTGAAGAACTCGCACATTGTTTCGGGAGATCTCACATGCATGTTTATCAAGTCCGGATTCCAGAAGGGGATCGTGTGGGCAATTTACTATTATTATCTTGCCAGCTCAATAATTTTAAAATCAGATTTTTAAAGTATTTCTTTCTAGAGACTGAATTTATAGAGATGGAAATGCAGGTAAGACTTCATGACTGCCTCCAAAATCGACCTGGCCAAAGGAGCTCAGGTTTGTATGTTCCTTCTGCTGTTGAGCGCAGAAATACCCAGAGGCACCTGTCTTGCAAGCGTTTAACTACTGGGGACAGTTTTTCTTCAGTTACTGAGAGATTTGATGCTTGTGGGTAGCTTCACATGTAAATGATGAGCTCTGACCCAATTTCTGCCACTTGTTTGGCAGATGAGTGTACTGATGGCTCCAGCTCAGTGTATGGTAGCAATCAAAAAAGCACATCGAGCATAGATTGGGAATTGTCAGGAGGGGATGGAGAGCAAGGGAAGCTGGTGTACGGCTCCCTGTAATCTGAGGTTCAGCTGGACCTCGAGTAGTATGTGCAGCTCTGTTTCCCTCATCTCAGAAAAGGTTCAGAAGGCCCGAGAAGGGTAACAGGGTTTTCGGAGATGTGGGCCCTGTGTTTGCTCTGCCACTCGATGCGAGAGCCAGGGGCAGCAGAAGGAAGCTGCTGAGGCAGGTTCGAGAGAAACGAATGGCGGCGGCTCCCTGGGCAGCCCTAGCATGTCCATGCAAGTCCTTTCCGAAGAACCTTGCGGACGGGCAGGTGGGGGAGCCGGGCCCATAGCCGGAAGGGAGATCTGAGGGCTAATGGACTAGTGAACAGCGCCAGGCTCAGCAAAACCACTGAGCTGTGCCAAAAATAGAGGCTGGGAGACTACTGGAGGAAGCGCCTGTGCGTAGCGTGCTCTCGCCGTTCCCCACGCCTCGGCCACAGAGGGAGGCGAGGTGCCGGGCAGGCTGCCTGCGGGAGTCCGGGCCTGCTGGCATGGCGCTGCTCTGAGGGCACGGAGCCGGGCACGGCCCCGCTCGCTGGCTGGAAGCCTCCGTGCCGCGCTCCCCCCGCCCTGAGGCGGCGAGGCTTCCTCTGCTCCGCCTCCGCCTTGCGAGGCGGCCCCGCCGCTGGCGTGGGGAGCCCGGCCCGGCCCGGCCCGGCCCGGCGGGCGGTGCGGGGCGGGCCTGCGGGCGGCGAGGCAGCAGCCGTGTCCCAGAGCGCCTGCGGCCACCTTCAGGTAGGGTCCGAGGGGCTGCGGTGCTCGGCTCCGCGTCCGTCCGTCTCCTGCGGTAGGGTGCTGCCTTTCCTCCCGGCGCTTGTCTCCTGATCGGCTGCCAGAGCTGTTTGTTTCTGGGGGGTTATGGTGCTGGGGAGGGGAGAGAGGCTTTCACCCAGCGGAAAAAGGACTTGGCAGTCGGGCGGGTGCGTGCTTTTTCCTGCCACCTTCCCTGTATTAGCACGGGACGGGGTCCTAAAATGCACAGCACCATCTTTCCGGGAGTGTAATGCCCTGAGATGCTTTCCTCGTTTTCATTTAAACCCACCTGTTCAATTGATGGCTGCTGATTCGGGTGGGAAGGATGAAAAAGCACCTATTTGCTAGGTTGTCATTGTAGGGCATGCGTGTACAGTGTCACCTAAGCGTGGCGGTGGGCTACTCACTGTCGGGACCTGGGCTGCATGTGACAGGTGAAACTTCAGAGCCCCGTCCTCAGCCAAGTGGGAGTGCTGGAGGTGTGCAGGTGGGGGACAGCGAGAGCAACGGCTGACGAATGACCTGAGACCGAAGCTACGCCGCTCTCGCGGCAGACTGCAGACCAAAGCAGCCCTAACAACGAGCAGTGCCTCCCTCCCTGCCTGTGTGTAAACCTAAATATAGCGTGGAGCGGCGGGGAAAACTCCGTGAGGAGTTCCCCTGAGCAGAGCAGAGGAGAGCCGACTCCTCCCCAAGGAGAAGAACGGCCTGAAAAACCCAGAGAGAGCCCTGAACAAAGAGGTGCTCTCAGCCCAGACAGACAGCTGTCCCTCCACGGCAGGAGAGCTGGGGGCTTGCTGTCAGGGGGACTGCCCCTGAGGGAGCGTGCCGCTGGTGGGAGATGGGAACCCTGGCTGGCAGGACTGCGTCTCTGTTCCGCCTCTTTATTTTGAAAGCTGGGAACAGCATCTGAGAGTTGTCTCCCTCAGCCTTCTCCTGCAGCTTTCAAATGAAATGTCTTAGAGAGAAGCTGGGAATCAGCTGAAAATCAGTGCTAAGTATACTCTGGACAAGTAGGTAGCTGGTGAGCTGTGGTGGAGAGACCTAATAGGTAAGACATTGCTTTGATTTTGGGTCAGTGATGGGGGCATTGCTGCTTTAAACAGGCAGGACTGAAACAGGCTATTGTAGGTTTTGTTAACTCCTTGTAAAAGAGAAAAAGAAAGTACCGGTCTGTCAGGGGTTAAGCTCGCAGCCGTAACACACGCTGATGAAAATGCTTTTTGTCCAGCACAACAAATCCCTGTTTGTTTGGGTTCTCAATGGTCTCTTTCTCCTGAGCGCTCTGGGGGCAGCACAGTGCGTTGTTACCTGTACTCTAGTTTGATGAGCTACCTGTACAGCCCTTGGGCAGTGCAGTGAGGAAGGTACCTGGTACCTGTTCGTGGTGTGGTGAGTGAGCTGCTGGCACGCTGTGATGGGAACAACAGGCAACAGTTTTAGACTGGAGTCCCATCGGAAAGGAATGTGAAGTGGAAAAGCTGAAAACGAGGGAGTTGCTTTTTGTAAGCAGGAATAGTTAAAAAAAAAAAAAAAAAAAAAAAAGATTAGTTTGACTGGGGCAAAGATAGGAAGGGGCTGTGTGTGGATCATGTTGCCAGTTTATACTACATGGCTATAAGGGTCTGGTGTTACAACACCCACTAGAGCTTACACTATTACGTAGGTGTATCTTCCTGGCTACCTTTTACTGCCTGACTACTTCAGTGTTGATGTTCCCCTTGGAAAAGTTGCTACAAAGCTAAATGGCTAAAACATAGTAGAACTGGTACTCTCAAGTGCCTCAGAACTAATCAGCTGTGAAAGGGTTAAGCGATGTTTGGGGCCAAAGATGTAGAATTAGGGCTGGTTGCTGCTAACCGGGATGCTTTGTGGCTCCAAGCTTTTCTGAGTATCCAGCACTAGGTGTCGCAAAGAGAGGAGGCATAAGAAGCATTGCATGGTTCGAACTCTGGGGTTTTCCTTTCTAAATCAGAGGGTTTAGAAACTTTTCTTTCTACGTAAGGCTGCAGGCAGCTTTTGCTGGGATGTTGAAACAGGATGGTGGGAGTTCTGCGAAATGACTGAGAAACAGATGAGCTCGTAGTACTCGCTTCTTTCTTGGCATGGGTGTGTTGTTCTTCGCCACTGTGTCCCTGTTCGGTCTGTAGAGTTCCTTTCATTAGCTGCAATCCTTCTCACCCATTTGGAGAGATTAGTGTCAAAGCTCCAGCCCTGAGCAGGGGAGCTGTCAGAGGAGATTTGTTTTAAGGGGCACTGTCTGGAGAAGACAGCCTCGACTTCTGGAGGTAAAGACGATCCAAGCCACTCATTTTCTTGTATCGTTATGCAGTGTTCCTTAATCAAAAACTAATTGTGTCTTTGAAGAATAGGCAAACATGCTGAGCTGAAACAGTCATTTGACCTCTTTTTTGCTGCTCAGCATACAGTTGGGCAGTACAGAATAAAGGTGTCATTTGAAATAGGGTGGCCACATTTCAGTGAAGGAGACAGGATTTCTGACTGTTCCTGCATGAGCATCTTTTTCAAAATGCTGGTAGGTATGCAGGTGTACTCTGCATGCACTGACAAGAGCCCTTTGCTTGACGTTGGTTTGTGGGACTGAGCCACATCATCTCATAAACACTTGACTACAAAATGAGCTTGCAACAAAAATTCCAGGGTGCATTCTGCAGCCGCAGCAGGGACAAGACAGCACTTACAAACAGGAGACAAAGATTCTACCTCCAGCTGAAAGCTAGTATTAATTTCTTCTCTATTACAGCTGCTGTGAGAAGTAGCATTAAAAAAGCTAAATCACTACAGTGAGGAACATGTGAGGATTGCACTCGGTATGCCTGCCTTTTTAATTAGAAAATGGGCAGGATCATGGAAACAATAGAGCTCAGTCTTCCTAGGTAGCTCTAGAATAGCACTGCATGACTCAGATCCACGTATTCTGACTACTTTGCTTTTGATTCATTAAAATACATCTTCTCCCCAGAGTAAAATGTTCCCTAGGTCACCTGCCCCTCCCATGGGGTCAGGTATTCCGCTTACGTCTTGTCACATCTGAAAACAGGGCCAGAAATACCACCTCACACACCAGTAGAGAGGGGAGCCTGGGAAGCTGTGAGTCTGCAGCAGCCAGCGCACCGAGGCATTTAGCTTCACGACCAGTAAGACAGAGGATAAATATGCTTGAGTCAGGTTGGGCAGTGGGGGATTTTCGCAGATAATTGCTCTCAGAGGTACCAGGGCAGGTGCTTTCTGCACGAGAGCAGCGTGCTGACCTGACGGCACCTGCCCATCAGCGCTGTGACTTGACCCTCCCTTAAGCATCCTGCAGAGATTGGGATGCTATTACCCCGGGTTTATGATGATCCTTTCACAACCCAAGCTGGTGTGTGTTTGCTGAATGCCATACCTATTGTGTGTTGCCTTAGTAAGTGTAATCCTTTCAAAGGCAAGGAGGCTTTGGCCCATCGGTTGCAGAGCCCAAGGGTCCACCTTCTGTTGAGCATGGGAACTGCTGCCGGGTCCCCAAGGCTGACAGGTACCAGCAGATGCAGCGTGCCGGTGGATTCCAATTACCGCCTGCCTACACTAGGGTAGAAAGTCTTCGCAGGCAGTTTGGCTGGGCTCTTTTCCTCCTTGCTTTCCCAGGCAGCCAGTCGAACTGACTGGAGCCAACTGCTTTACAAGTCCGCTGTGCCTCAGAGCCAGTTCTGCTCGAGAAACCACTGGCTGATAATTCAGTCAAGGTACAAAGGGGTGTCAGGCAAGTACTGCTGACTCGGGTACAGAGCCCTGTTTGCTCTTTACGGCCAGGACAGGGCCATCCCTCTTTATCCGCAACCTAGACACTGGAAGGTTCGGGTTTCTGTTTGTCTGGAAGTCTCTTCCAACCTGGATGATTCTGTGATTCTGTGAACTCTCATATAGGCTGCTTTTAACTAGCTGCATATCTGTAACTGTTGGTAAAACTTCTGCCGTTCATGGAAACATAAGCTGTTACTAAATGGAAAACCAGAGGTGATGTGAACCTCTTGCCTCAAACCAGCATTTTTTTTTCTGCATTATCTAAATGTAAAAGTGACATGTGGTGAGGTTTTAGGTAGGGCCAGTTAAATAAACTGAAATAAGTACTGTTATTTAACACTATTACAGCCTGCTGTTATAAATTACAACCTGGCTGTCTATTATGATTATGAAAGGGAATGGTGCTCTCTTCTTAAGCGTATTGTGGGTTTCACCAGAAGACCAAGCACAGATGTCTGAAAAGAGCTACAGCTTTAAATTGAAAAGGTGTCTGGCTCTGATGAGATTGAGGAGGGAAGCGTTGGAAGAGAGCTCCCCACTCAAGGCCAGTACTGCGCTTCTGGCATTAAAGCTGTGTGATACACCTTCTGTGCCCCTTTTGAAATGAGATCTTGGAAATTAATGAAAGGAGGTAACCCCACACTAATCCCTCTTTGTACTGTCGAGGAGAAGAATGCGGTAATGAGAAACTGAGTGACTTGACTCAAGCCACGTGAGGAGTTTGTAGCAGAGTCAAAAGTAGATCCAAGCTCTCAGCTGCCAGGTTTTGGCACTGAAATGCTTTTTTTGGTTGACTGTGGACGCATATGTGAGCAGTTGTTTGTGAAGCTTGTTATCACTGTGCACTTATTCGGACCCACTCGTTGCCACTGAGCGTGCCGATAAAGTCTGTCTTTTGGCCTCAGTGACCTGAGGTGGGTTAGGATTATGGAGGTTCGTGTCCCTGTCACATAAAATGGATTATATCCCCCAGGGTTAGCGGGAATTTGATACCTCATTGAGATCAGCTGTACTCTGTTCTGTATAGGGAAAAACACTCCCATCTCTGTTTGCAGCATCAGTTTTCTGTTCCTTCTCTTGTATGAAGAATGGAACAGGCTAAGTTTGAAGCCCACAGGAGGTGTTACGTGTGGTACGGAAATGATAGAGAGTCGGGGCTCTGATTCATTGGTGGGGATGGCATAGCACAGATGACATCTCAGCTCCCAGCTGCCCACCCCACCCTGCTCCCCGTTCCTGGACAGCTGAGCCACAGTGAATCACCTGCTGAATCACTGAGTTTTGAACGTGATGTTTTGAGGTAAATCATCACTGCTGATGGTTTGCCTTAAAACTCCTGACTGCAAACTGCAGGAGTTCATCAGCTGATCGATGAGCAGCTCAGCACGCAGGAGGCTGGGCTGGTGAGCTGCTGCGGCCTCGAGAGCTGCACCGTGCTGCTGGAGGGGAGCCCTGACAGTGTGCAGAGGTGGGTTTAATGAGCATATTTTTTCTCCGCAGAATTTTGTCTTTTAGGACTATAATGTTCAAGAGCTGTCTGCTCCCAGCAGAACACATGGCAAAACTCTTCTGTACTTCTCAGGGTGCAAGTAGAGGGAGCTGTGTATTTCTAAAAACCTTACCCTGCTTCAGCAAGTTAAAAAATAAAAAAATAAAAAAAAATGAGGCTTTAGTATTGTGCTCATGTGTGTTAAATATGCTTGTACTCTTATTTCAAAGCTCTCAATTTTGCCGTCAGCAGTTCCAGCTGATTTCTTAACACTCTCTGTTGGGCAGCCAATAATAAGCTGTTTTTCTTGATGGTGCTTGATCATGAATTAAATGTAACATTTTGAACTGAGGAGATCATGCTCAGCTTATGTATTGGTTTGGTTTTAAAGAAAGTGCTTGGAGCACTTGGACATTATTGGATATATAATATATATATGGATAAATATATAACATATATGCATATATATTATATAATAATAATTAATGGAAAAGGTCTATTTATTATTTTTGTCTACACGAAATACATCCTAGGAGATATTAAAAAAAATAGTAGGTTCTTAACATGATCCCAGTACTGGTTGTGCATCAAACTTTCCTTGCTTTCAGTCCAGCTGTCTGCTCATAAATTTTGGTAGGAAAGATAGCTTGGTGTGTTGTCTGCTGTTAAAGATGGGTGGTATTTCATTGCATGCTTTGGCTGGCCTGAGGCCTTTGTGCATGCTTTTCCCTTTAATTCATTCTGTAAATCACTTGAGGTTTACAGGAATCGCTATGGAGCGTGCGGTGGACTGAACTTTTCTAGAATCTTTGGAGGCTTGTGGCATATAATTACTGCTGTGCAAATCCATCATGTCACTGATAACAAATACTTAGGTGGATCATGTTTTAAACCTTTCCTCTGACACACGAAAAAATATGATGTGGGATTATCAAAGAGATTTACAAGTTGAAAGAAACATTAATGGGAGAACAAGCCCTATCTTGAGCTGGAATTGAATAAAAATGTTAAAGGGATATCATCCTGATGTTGATCACTAGGCAAAAAAAAAAAAAAAAAAAAAGCTTGCTAAAAGATTTTTCAGTCAGTGATGGTATACAATTCACATAATGTCTGTCTTTTTGAAGAATAAATGTCATTTTCAGTTTTAACCTACAGAGAAAAATCTCAGCTGCATTGCCATCATGATAAGATAATAAGTGTGTTGAGAAAGCTAATAATATGTTACATGCACGGTCTTGTTTTCATGTTCTGTGTTTAAAGGCTGCTGCATTAGAGAGTCCAGCAATACAGACAGCTTGATTTATTTTGGTCTGGAGGAACATATGTCCTGTTCTCTCCCTTGGCCTGTGTGATTTTCCTGCACCTGGGATTTTTGCCATGATGCAGTCTGCCTGCCTGCACAGCCACCCTCAGCGCTGCTGGACGCGCGTTGAGGTTCGTGCCTCAGGGAAGAAGAGCGTGGGGAAAGGGTAGAAGGGGGCTTGGTTCTTCGGGCAAGGAGTTAGAGCACATCAGCATCACGAGGAGCTTCTTTATCTTCCCTTTTTTTCTACCCTTGCATATTCTGAGAAATTCAAAGCATGCTTAGTAACGCCCTGCACTTTTCTTAATGCTCCCAAATGTACACACAAACGTGTGCATGTCCATCACACTTGCAGTTCAGTATCCTAGGGCTTTAGTTTCGAATTACTCAGGACCTGCCTAATTACTGTGCCAAAGTTCTCATACGTGAGTGATCAGTCAGCAGTAGTGCATCTGACCCTTCCCACATCATCAGCTGGATCTATTTTTACCAAGAATGAAGAAGGAGTTCCTTTCCGCATTTGGGAGGAAAAAGCCTTTCATTGAAATTCGCTTCCTGCTCTGTTCTTTGCGTACTGGCATTTTTCTTTTACAGCCTATTGTTGCCTGGGTAATTTTTTGAGAACTTTACAAAATTGTTCATCCTCTGCTGTTTCAGTGAAAATGAAGAGGTGGCTCAAGGCTCATCTACTTTGTTTTGCCTGCCGGAGATCTTTGCTTGCCCTGCCAGAGGCTACGATGCGCTCACTGTTCTCTTCTGGATGTAAAATATATTTCTGCTGTTATGTCACTGTCCAGCAGGATCAATTCCATATAGTTTCAGCCCTCATGTTACTCTGTGGTGAATTTCTTCTTAGTTCCTCTTATCTTGCTCTCCATTTCATCCAGGAAAAGATATGTCACTTGCCTCTCCACCTCCTCTGTGAGTATGAAATACCATTTACAGTTCTCTGCCTCTTACAAGAAGCATTTCTCAAGTATTTTCTGGGGAGGACAGTATATAGATGAAGCAAGTGTAAGTCAAAGTTGGTGCTGAAGTCACACTGTCAGAGTTGTATGGCAAATTGAAATACGTCAGGGAAGAACTGCAAGAAACAAAACTTGAGCTAGGATCGTTCTGATTGCTTCCGTAAGGCGTATGAAGCACTGATCTGGGAGTTTTCAGATTTCTTATCTTGGTAATAGCTGAGCTGTAGAATTTCACTTTACATTTCAGTGCAAAAACCAGATGCTTTGTAAACAAAGCAAACACACCCAGGTTTTGTGGAATGCGAAGGGTGGCCTCTGTGTCTGGTATGCTTTTGTTCTGGGTAGCCTGGATTGTTGTATAAAATGCTCTACACTTTTCACAAACACTTCAGAAACAGTTAAGGCTGGATGTTGCTGCTAAGCACCTAGTCCTTACTTCCTTTCTATAGGTTTCCAGGGAAGCTCATTCTTACTTGCTCATGTTTTCCTATTTTAGTGCAAACTGTTAAGATTCGTAGTCCCAGCAGTCTTCTGTTTTGCCATACCCCAACTTTATAACGGCCTCCATCAGGAACACTCTGGGAAGTGCAATCCTTCTGTAAATGTGGTTTGGGGTTTCTGACGTGTATGGCGAAGCAGCTCTGTGGGGATGTAATTGCACATTTGAGGTTGGCATCCTGTGTGAGGAGGTGTGCTTTCAGACTGGTACAAATTCGGTGACCACTCCCCATGTGGTGTGGGAGATACCTGAACTAACAGAAGAGCTGAAGATGTTTGGCAGTGGCTTTAAAAGCACCTTTCAAGGTTGGTACTGAACCTCTCTGTGGGTGCCCCCGTGAAGGATGCAAGTTACCCACATTGTTTGTTTTGGTTTATACCCCTGTTGAGCTCTCTAATGTACACGAAAAGAAAACAAACTAATGCAATCTTCCTCTGCTGCTAGTAGAAAACTGATTTTTTTTCTGTTGCTGAACATAGAGGTTTGGATGAGCACTTGGCAGGCTGGAAGCTTTGTCTTGATTCCTTTAGTTCTGCCAGACTGGATCTTGGCAAGGAAACTGTAGGAAACAGTGGGGTTTTGAGCGCATCGCCTTCGGTTCTGACATTTTATTTACACAGCTCTTGCGAGGACTGTTGAGGCTTCTTTTTTGTGAGCATGCTATTTGAAGTCAGAGTTATGGGACCTTAATGTCCAGGATCTCACATTCTCCTTGATGATACCAAATGCAGAAACAAGTTTTATTTGTCTTTCCACAATGCAGAGTTACTGACTTGCATCTGTTACAGGAAAGCATCACTTCTAGAGCCAGGAAATTATTTCAGTGCTCATTCCTTCAAGTCAGATCAAGTTAGAATTAAAAATAAATAAATAAATAAACATTTTGCATGTTAGAAATAGCCAAATGTTTCCAAAACCCAGGTTAAAAGTTCCAATTTTAACTTGGGATGTTTTTCACTAGAGTCATCTTTCCTGTCTGTTTTTCTAATTCCAGCCTGTCAGATGTATTGTGATGGCTTATCAATATTTTCAGGTCCTAAGATGCATCTGCTCTGTACACCAAGACTTTGTGGGACAGATTCTGCCCTGTGACTGGCATTTCACTTCCACTCAGGTTATTCTGAAGGCAGGGTTGGTGTTATGTATTTAGCTCCTGAGCTAATTAGAACGAAGTGTGCTGCTTTTTTGTCTCCACCTCCATGTGAAATAGAACAAAAGGGTCAGGGTACTTGAGGAACCCTGGTGGAAAAGCACACGTGTTATATGAATCATCCTGTTGGCTGTGCTATATTTATCTCCGTCACACTTTGGTATCATCCCTTTTCATTGCACAGAGAACGTGCCCTCTGTCTTGTTCACTTAGGAATGAAATCTGCCGTGTCTGAACTCGGGGCACACAGGACATCTCTTCCCTAGTACGGCATGGCATCTCGCTGAAGCAGAACCGAACCATCTCTGTCAAGTGGCTTCCAGAAATAGACAGCAAACAAGTGAGCAAACAGCAAACAACATGTACTTTTCAGGGGCAGTCTTTGTGGAATTTTATTTCATTGTTATGAATCAGGACATCTAGAAATGACCTAAGGATATTTTTGTGTTTCCTCTTGATTCAGGCACGAGGAGGCTCTGTGTCGCAAATTTAGATCCATCTGAAAAAGGATCTGCGTGATTCTGGGACTAATTGTACTAAGAGCTAGGGGACTGAAAGTTTCTAAAAGGTCTCATTCCCTTTGGGAGTTATTAGAGTTAAGCACTGCCTGCTGACTTTCTAAAAAAAAAAAATCACATATTTTAAAGGGTAGTATTACATACCATGCATGTGTAAAATGAGTTGGAGAAAACCTTGCTGTGACTCACACCTGTTCCAGTTCTTACCGTGCCCGGCATTAGTGGTATGATGGAAGTGGGGGCTTTTCCCCAAACACTGTATCACCTCAGCCTTTGATGAAATCAGATAGTACCTAACTGCTCTGGGGTGCTGATGGTTGTATGAAATCACAAGCATTTGCTGGTCACATTGGGTAAAACCTCTGCAGATTCCAGCCTCACGCTGAATGGGGCTGATTTGGTTAATGCGAGACCTGGATCAAAACCAGCTCCTCTCATAGTGCTTTTTACAGTGCCAAAATTGATGCCAAGTGGTGTTGCAGAACCAAACTAGTGTTTCTTACTTTCCCTGTGGAGCATTGCCTTGCAGCTACAGGGTTACAAATGCTTGCTGGGTGGGTGGCAGTTTGCACCCTCTCCATTACCGCTTGTCTTTTGGCTATGAAGCATCACCATGGTAGCTGAAACAACTTCTACACTGTGGTACGAGCAGGACATCTTTCAACACGAGTGGACTGTAGAGTATTTTACATTTGTTCAAGTCCATGGTTTGCATTTAAAACATGGTGAGCTTTACGCAGTTTGAAAACCCAGGAAATATTGCACAAGCTCTTTAACTGATATTTGGTTTCTTAGACTTTGCTAGCCTTGCAAAGAGCCCAAAAAAACAAGAGCCTGTATGCCACAGAATGCTTTATCGTTGCAGAGGGTGGCAGCAGTTGGGCTGCTTCGTACCTGCCCGGTGTCTCTTGTACAGGAGCCTCGTTCGGGTCAGGCCTGCACCTTGTGCTGCAGCGCATGTACTTACTTTATTCTTCTCCTCTCCCCAGTTCGTCAGGCTGGCCAGAATTGTATCCCTGGGTGAACAGCTGCACAGAGTGACTAATGTGACTTTTCAGACATGGAGACTCCTCACTTTGTCCCTTTTTGATGCAAATATCAGTTGGCTTCTTGCGAAGCAGGATTAGTGCAGGTCATGTAGGCCAGGAGGCTCTGTTCCCTGTCCCTCTCTATCGTAGCACTGGAGTTTGGCTTTCCCTTATTGTTTACTTACTGAATCCCTCAGTCTTGTGCTGGTTTGAATGCCTCCATTGTCCAGACGTGCTGCCAGAAGCAGGGAGGCTTTGGCTCTGTGCGCGGTGCTTTAGGTCCCCAGGAATCTAGCTAATAACTTAATAGCTTCTCATCTCTACCGAGCTCCCTCTGAAAAGTGCTTTGTTGTGAGCTGTGGAGCACACAGATGGCAGCGTGCTACTTATCTCCGGGCTGTCACATTGCTAGTTGTTCTCAAAACCGGGTGCCTTTGCAGACTGGTGTTTGCCGAGGTCTGTGGCTCTAAAGAACCTTTTCCACAAATAGGATTTGATACAATGGAGAGAAAAGCTACAGCATCTGCACGTACAATGATGGCTCAGAGGCATTACAGCTCTTTTCAGGCACATGCTCTGTCAGCACACAAGCTCGGCAGCCTGTAGAAATTACCTTCACAATTTAGCCTCCCATGCCTCGTAGTTGTGGAGGGGAGTGGAAGCAGTACACGGTAGCATTTTGCATTTGCTGCGTCTGCTCCCCAAATATGAGCGGCCCATTAGCACTCAGCACACAGTAGCTGCTGTAGTAGAGTTGAAAACTGTCCATATTTGTGGGTAGAAGTGGGTATAAACTTGGCTTGCAGTCAAGGCCGTAAAAACCCAGGTTCCTTACACCGACAAGAACGGCTGCTACCAGAAGGCAGGGGAGGGGAGGGAAGGAGGGTAGAACCAGCCGGCAAGTAATCACAGTGATTTTATCTTTCTGCCCTTTTGCATGCTGCGTCACCAAAAGAGCTCATGGGTGGTCGCATCCCCCTCGCCGCCCACCCACTACCGTGGATGGCTGAACAGCCCACAGCACAGGCTCATCGTTTTCCTCAGTAAGGCATTTTTATTCTGCAGACACTGAGATGCAGACTGGTGAGGAATTCCTTCATTTTTCCTTAGGAGACTGAAGCTGGAAAACAGACGGCTGGATTTCTCACCTTCTTATTAAATTTTGAGGAAGGTTAACAGAGCTTTGACTCTGCTTGCATCTTTGAAAACATAGGTAAACTTGGAAAGCACTTATAAGCTGTATGTGGACATATCCTTCCAAATTTCTGTGGAGTGGAGGTGGAGGTAGATGCTCCAAAGCATCTGGTCTTAGCCTGGATCACACCTGTCACAGTCTTAAAGGGAAAACCAAGCGCTGATTTATCAGGGTGAAGTTAGGAAAATGTGGCAGTCATGTCGCATAAGGAGACTGTCCTCACGCACCACCTTTTTTCAGGGTTTCCCTTCATGCTGTCCCTCTGTACTCGTTGGGCTCTGCCTGCCCCCAACAGCCTGAACGTGCTGCCACATCAGCGTGCTGCTCTCATGGCTCTGCTGTCAGGGGGTTGCCCAAAGCTGTCGAGGGACGTTATGCCATGTGCCCAGAAGTGTTAAGAGGAAGTTTGCTTTCCCAAAACCTCTTGACAAGAGTCTTGAATGTTCCTTCTCACTCTTAACCTCATCCTCTTATCTGTAATTTAACAAAGAAATGCCAAGATACAAAAGAAGAGCCTGGCAATTGTGATAGGCAGTGATGAGAGCCCTCACTGGACCTTTGCACAGGCTGCAAGACAATGCAATCGTTATTGCTCTGTGCGAGTGACCCAGGGTGTGATATTGGTTTGCTTGTTTGTTTGTTTTTCCTACTGCAAAGCCATCTCGAGTGTAGAATGCCTTTTGTGTCGCACCTTCTGATAATAAAGTCGTATCTCCTCTGTGCATGTGTCTCCTCAGGAAAGGATGCCGCAGACACCTCCCTTTGCAGCGATGTTTGACAGTAGCGGCTACAACAGGAATCTCTATCAGTCCAAAGAGGACAGCTGTGGAGGCCTCTATTACCATGACAACAACCTCTTGTCGGGGTCTCTGGAAGCTCTGATCCAGCACTTAGTACCCAACGTAGATTACTATCCTGATGTAAGTATGTGCACCCAGCGAGCTATGTGGCTAGGCCTAATGTATCTCAGGAAGGGAAGGTTTCAGGCGCACAGCAAAAGCAGAATGCGTCACATGAAATTGCTAAGGAATGGGTTCAGCTGGCTGGTAAACATGCTTCAAGTGAGTTCAGCATGCAGGAACTCACCTGATGTTGGAAATCTAATCCTTTATTACTGCTGTTATTGAGCGCAACCCTGGTGACTCATTTATAAAGAAAATACCTAGTGTGGCTTACTGTTCGATGGATTGTATGTACCATTGACCCTTAAAAATCTGTCGAATCTTTTGACAGCAAGCTGAGGAGAAAGGACAACCAGCATGACTTGATTAATGTGTTTAGTTTAAGAATAAACAGTTCTTAATGCATGTGTCCCATAGCTCATCTCAGGCCCACACATATTTTGCAATTAGCAACTGAAATGTCAAACTAGTACCACATTGTTCGGAATCAGCAGCAATTGGACATGAGAATAGGGCATTCCTCATTTGAGAATTTTTGTCCTGTCCAGATGCATCGGTGCATTGAGATATTTTATATATCATTTAGAAAAGAGAATGATACCAAAAGAAAGGAAAGGGAGTGGCCAAGGGACAAACTACATCACTTTTTGTTGAAAGACTCTGGCTGAGAACATAAATCTGCTTGTATTCAGCTTTTGTTGATGTCATAGGTGCATTTACAATTCCAAGACAGGAGCTTTTGAAACTTATATCAGGGTTAGCAGCACCACAGGACTGTGCTTAAGTTATTGGTTATCCATTAATGCTTAATGCAAAATTTAAACGTGTAGCTACTTAGATACTGATTTATCAAACATGATTTATTTCAAGCCCCAAGAATTGAGATGTTGTACATTTTCTGATGAGTGCCATAAATCCCTTAGTAATGTGTGGGGATTGGAGTGCATATGATCAATATTGATCTCACAGTGAGGTCAAATTGTTATATATGGAAAATCAAGGTAAAGAGCCCTTTCTTGTAGTCCCTGAATGAGTTTCTTTATTCTGTAGAACTAAACTCTGTAACTCCCTCCACTTTCACCCAGGAAGCAAGCAGTACTGTGAGAGTTGAACAGTATTTGGGTCTTCCTTCTTAAAGGGAGTATGAGGTGATGGTGCATGGTATACTGAAGTCAAACAAGCAAATACAGCATGGTAGAGATGGTCTGTGTGGTGAAGTTGGGAAAGTTGGGCAGTCTGGTTAACTGACTTATTTTTTTGTTCACTGTCTGAGGACTGCTTGCTTTAACCAGAGAAATATGGAAGCAAGCAAGATCTGTGTTGGTACTCTACATAGCTTGGACTTGCAGCATGATTTTTTTACCCTGTTGGGCTAGGAAGAGTTGTACCATCAGGTACTGGTTCTCACAGAGGTGTACTGCAGAGCACAGGAGATGAGCTGAAATTTTATTCTGAGTAATTTCAGGTACTAGGCTTGTAAGAACACTGCATATATAACAAGAGCTAAACCAGCCCAGCCCTGTCTTGTTTTGGTTTAATCTTGCCTAATTTGGCTCAAGCGTGATGGTACAATGCTGAGTCTGGAGCAATGACAAGTGTTCAATTAAATGCCTACTGCTGTAGTAATAGTACTTGGCACAGCCACATGCACAGTTTTGTTTTGCAGATACTAAAGTATTAGGAACTGATTTGTCTAGAAGAAATATTGAGAAAATACAAAATGGTGGTGATTTATCCCTTTCTCTGTCTTCCTCTTGTTTGCAGAGGACGTACATATTCACCTTCCTTCTCAGTTCACGCCTCTTCATGCATCCCTACGAGCTCATGGCCAAAGTTTGCCATCTGTGCATTGAGCAGCAGAGACTAAGTGAGCCTGGCCTGGACAAGGTAATATCCCTCACTCTGAAAATCTGACCTTTTAGTCATTGACATTATTGGGAAATCTTCACGCTGCTCGGCCCGTCCTGCCTGAGGACTGTTGCTGCTGCTGCACTGTTCAATTTACCACTGCAAGGGACAGAAATAAAAGCGATGGCTATTAATGACATATCCTGCAGTGATGGCTTTTGTTTCAGCATTCCAAATGCCTTAACGTATAGAGCCAAAAAGTTGGAAAGACATAACGATGAATTAAGCACGTGAATGGGAATTACACTGATGTGTCTCACATGCTTAAGCTACTGTCTTGCTTCAGTCTTGATGGAGTGGCTTAGCTTGCTGTCCACTTACATGGGAATGCATTTTGTCAGTGTTTGTATAGTGTCTAGAGTGAAAGGAAGCAGGATGTGGATGTTGCATGGTACCTCCTCCCCAGTAGAATATAACATGAATTAAATTAACAAATGTGAATCATTACACCATTTTCTCACTCTAAGGTATTGTGCATGTGTAAGTGGTAACTGAAGCTTAACCCTTGGATAGTTGGCCATAAATTACGGAAACACTAGTTACAGAAACAGTCTTGCACTGTGACACTCCTGATAATGAAGGCAAGACATATATAGATATATAGATATGTTTTGTTTTTCTTTTTTTCTTTTTCCTAAGGTTTTCCATTTACCTGGGACCTAATTTCCAGCCCAGTTAAGCCAATTGGCTCTGGCCTGTAATCCAGTGCAGATTTAAGTTAAGCTTAAAAAATTAACTGAGCTTCATACCCCTACGCTCCATGGTATCCTACAGAAAGGGATTATATTTCCTTTGGGTTAGCTGTGTGCTGTATTGCTCTTCCATGTAATGCTCCTCCTTTCCATTTTCAATAGAACCGGATACGAAAAATTGCACCCAAAATCCTGCAGCTGTTGACTGAATGGACAGAGACGTTTCCTTATGATTTCCGAGATGAAAGAATGATGAGAAACTTAAAGGAGCTGGCACAGAGAATAGCCAGTGGTGATGAGGTAAGTTGTCTGTGCACAAAGTTACTGGAATTAAAAGGCAGTTCTTTAATACTTTGATATTGCATAGTTGTTGTTGTTAATAACATGATAGGGTTCTGGGCAATCAAACTAACTTATTAGGGCAGTTCTTGAAGGACAGTTCTTGAAGACAAAAAGTTCTGCCCAGTACCTAGGACTAGGAGGAAACCTTGAAGCATGAAAAGATCCTCTCCAAAGCACAGGCAGAGTTCACCACATCTCTGAAACCATGAAATAATTGCACATTGTGGAGACAAGCACAACATGGCTTGTTTTTTGTTCTTAATGATTTTGCTTGGAAGAAGCTGGGTAAGACACTGGGAAGCCTTGCATATCTGAGAAATCCCCTGGTAATTTGTTCGATTTGTGTGAATAAGGTTTGTTAGAATTGGGCTTCTGATGTTTATGTCAGTGGAAGAGTTATAGTAGGTTTGGGACAAAGTTTTGAAAAGAAAATCATCAGGAAGAATCGTCTTGTGCTTTAAGTATTGGACATGGACTCAAAGAAAGTCTGTTGTATTCCTTCCTCTGAAAGCAGCACATGAGGAAATCAGGAAGAACGGTCTTGTTCTAAGTGCCAGTTCTCAGGTGCAAGTAAAGTTTCAGGGAGGTCTTACGAAATATTTTGTTGCTTAATTGATGCTTGTCTTGTAAGTACTGAAGTAAACTCAACCAAAATCCAAGGCTTATTCCCACTTAGTGGGAAGGCAGTTAACAAGTTTCGATAAGCAGGTCATGTGTAGCTGGCATAATACTAAGATTGCAAAAGACATTGGAGTGGCATTTGGAAGAACTATAAACACAAAGAGCAATTGCTAAATGGCATCATGCTTCTAGTCTTCCTCGGCTTGGTGTTACTTACATAAGCCTTTGAATAATGATATGGACAAGGCAAAAAACAGCCTGTTAACGAGCTTTGGTAGGTAAGCTTTACTGGGAGGCGGTGTGAATGCTGCCAAAGGCCTGAAAAGACCTTGGGAGCCTATAAATAAGGGTGAAAAAGAACAAACCTAAAATGAATTTAGGAGCTGAAATAAATTTCTGTGTTGTGAAAGGGAGGAGAAACAACAGAAGAAGGGTGGAAAGGAGTGAGATATGGTATGGAATATGAATTAAAAAAATCAAACTTGATGAGCAAACTTTGAATTGCTACAGGATATCTATAGGGGGCTTTGGATTGTGAACAGGCAATAAGTTTGCTTTCACAGTGTGGATGCTGGGAGACAAATTTCCCTTTACAGTGCTACCACAGTATTGCTTTGTTCCTTGATACTCTTTTAAAAGGAAGATAGGGAACTGACATTCAGTTCAAGGAAAAGTAGTAAGATGGCAGACTCTCATCCGCTTGAAGAACACCCATTGGCATAAAAAGAGGGAGAGTTGTTTAGCCTGCAGAAACTTGAGTTGATGGGAGCAAAAGCAGGGTGGAAACAGCAACAGGGAAAGATTTTCTACAGTGAAGTTCCTGGCAGTACACAACATTTAAACAGTGAAATCATCTGTTGAGGAGAAGGGCAGAAGTTGGACAAGCTCCTAGAAAATGATCCGTGGGGAGCAATCTTGCTCTGGCAGGGAGTTTCAGATCTTTCCTAGCTTCCATGCTAGACCTCCAAGTGACTTCAAGGTTTCCTTTAGAAAGACGAAAGCAAGCGCTGCAGTAAATTGGCGTGCATTATTGTGAGCTGTGTGGAACAGCAAATGGCAAATTCCTTGAGTCTGCTTTTCTGCAGATTGCTTGGATTAGTTTGTGTAAGTCATTACTTTGAAGGATACAAAGGAATCGGTGTTGTCTGTTCCTGTTCACTACATCTCTTTTACTTGTAGCTTCTTATTCCACTTTCCGAATTACTGTGCTCCACTGGTGTTAAGAGCTATCAGTAAGGGTCCAGCTAAGACCATTCACCACATGAAGATATTTCTCCGTCAGAAAAGTCTTTGGGATATTGAACCTTGATCTTTCATTTATTTATTTATTTTCCTCTCAATTTCATTCTATTCCTGCTACTTTTTCCTTCTCTGTGTCCTTAGAGGTCATGCTCATGAAATATTTCCAGATGTTGTTCTGGTCTCTTTTATTGCTTAACTGACCTTTGTTTCAAGGGAAGTCTTCTGAAGCTCTTCATTATCAGCCATTGCCTCCGGTCACCTGATTAGTTCCATGTAAACACTTATTGGTGTCTTTTCCTGTAAAAACATTTGATGCATGTATGCAGAGTCACACCAAAGCCGTGTCCTGTATCCCGATGTCTTCTCATACGCAGCCCAACATTGTACCAACCTCTCTTTTATTCCACTATGATATCATTTAGGGGGAGTGACTGTGGAAACTCATTTAGCATATGATATTCCACATCTAGCAGACAGTAATGACTTCCAGTCACAGTCTGTACAGGACAGGCACCAAGAGATGACCTTCGGGTGAAGTGTCCCATCGCTTTCTTCTGTGCTGTCCAAACCTCAGAGGTTTTCAAATATAAATAAATATCAGCATTCTTCCCTTTATTTGTGGCTAGAAGGCTTGCTAGGTGTGGTACAAATATAGAGGGATTTTTTTTTTGTTTTTTGTTTTTTTTAATTAAAAAAAGGCCTTAAGAAAAAGAATACTATTTAGGAAGATGTATCAATGATAATCTTGATCTGATAGCTCATGTTGCTGCATCAATATAGGAGGTAACAGACAAGTTAATCATCAGGTGTTCAAAGAAACTGACATGTAAACTTGTTTACCTATCATCTACCAGGAAAGAGGAGTGCGTAATTTTTTGAAGTTGAAATAAGAGTTTAGGGAGCAGGGTGCTGCAGCCTAAGAGTTCAAGATATCTTGTTCTGTATGGTCATGCTAAACCAAGAGCTCAGGTAGCTTGGCTTCACATCTTCACCAGTTTTTTTCCCTGTTTGGGTTGACAGAAAGAACAATTTCAGACAATGTTTATTAGTTTTGCTCTTAAGATTGACCCACTAATTGTTAGGCAATTTCCACAATAAGCCAGAACACATCCAAAGTATTTCAGATGCTTTTTCAATCTTGGTTGTTTACCAGCTCGGCAAGAAAATGCTTCATTAAGTTCTTTTAAATCAAATTTCAAAGAATTTGGAAGGGAAATAGGTCAGTGAGGCATATTTGTGTATGTCACCTAGCACCTATTTATTGAAGTGCACCACTTGAAATAATATTTGTGTCTTCATGAGGAGTGTGTTGATCCTTTTTTTTGAAAAGTTTAGGATCCCCCGTTCTCTTCCCACACCGCCCCTCAGTGAAAAACATTGCAGTGTGTATTTGTCTAGAAAATCAAAATATATAGAAACCAGAAGGTGATTATTTACCAAGTAACAAGCCAAGTTTAGCCTTGGTTGAATACCATGGACCTCAAGAATGAATTTGACCCAAAACAATGCTGCTGTATTTGGTTGAATTTGGAAATCCATGTAAATGACAGATTCGTAGAGAAACACAAATTCATTAGAATGCAGGAAACATTCAGGCCTTTGACTGATCACACTATGGTGGGCTGCCAATAGGTGTTTTGGATGCTCATTTTTTCAACTACTTTTGTTTTCCATTAATATCTGTAGGCTGGTATCTGGAATTTGGAAAAGCGACCACCTGGGGGGCTGTTACAGAGTTCTGTCTACATAAGTCAAGTCCTGCTCTTACGCAAATTTGTTCTTCTGGTAAATTAAACAGGGCAACACGGAGAGGCCTGCAGGATGAAAGAAGGAAAGATGGCTTTATACTATTCTCCTTTCTCTCAGATATACTGCACCTTTTAACTCTGACTTAGGTGAAACTGGTCTTGTTTCACCCCAGAGTGAAGTAGGCCCTATTATCATCACTAAATGACCATATGTTGTTGGGATTTATTTGCAGTCCTAAGCAGCAGAAGGTGGAGAATTTTCATTTCTTGTATTTTATCACGACTGGTACTTCATTCGATGCAGAGCATTCTGCATATTGTTCCTGTCGTAACTTGGCTAGTCAAGTCACTGTTAAAGCCCTGAGACAATCAGTGTTTAAATGCTCATCTGGATTCCTTTTGTTCTGATGAAATGTCAGTATCAGATACTCACATACTAGAATGTGTCCTATGTTTACAACAGGATTGTCAGGCATCAGCATCATTCCATTTTGGTGTCATGCAGACTGTATATAGTATCCTCGCACATTTTGAGAATGTCTCCCAATTGTTTCATGTCGTGACAGATGTATCGGAAGAACGTACAGCAGCTCCTCCAGAACCTGCTTCGAAAGCTCGCAACTGTTAGCCAGTATGAGGAAGTACTTGCAAAAATTAATGCAACGTCCACAGATCGCCTCACAGTCTTAAAGACCAAGCCCCAGTCCATCCAGAGGGACATAATCACAGTCTGCAACGATCCCTACGCATTAGCTCAGCAGCTTACACACATAGAGCTTGTGAGTTTTTATTTCTCCATTATGATTTCGTCCTTCTCCTCCTTTTGATATGCACGTTAACCTAGGATCTGACTTGATTGCTTGTGTGCTTTTTTTAGGAGAGACTTAATTATATTGGACCAGAAGAATTTGTCCAGGCATTTGTGCAAAAGGACCCTTTGGATAATGACAAGGTAATTAGAGATCTTGAGCAGCTCCGAAGTGTGGCATTTAACATCCTAGAGTTCAGGTGCCTGTGAACTAGAAGTTCCAGCAAACAAATTAGAACTAGCAGAAGCAAACTGTAAAGTGAAAATGCTTCTGTACTCCTCTTAACAATTTTGTTTTATCAGTGCTTTTTCTTTCTGGAGGACATGTCCAGGAGCTCCAGAACTCAGAAAACAAATTGAAATCAGTTTAACACATTTGCTATTTTTTCTGATTTAAACTAAGGGGAAACTTAATCCTCTGAATGTTTTCTTCCATCCACCTACGTAGTTAGTCTTCTGCTGGAAAAAGCTGAGATTAACTTTGGCTTTTGCATTACTCATTTTTAACATCTGTTCTTCCTTTTACTAAACTTTTGAACTCTTTGCAGCAGACTGACAACTGGGGCAGTCTGTAGGTAGAGCGCACTCATCATGAAAAGCAGGCGGTGAGCTCTATATCCACATAAAATGAAGGTTAAAAACACTGTATTTTTAGCTAAGTATGCTGGAGTTACCTCTTTAGGTGCTGGTTTCAAGATGACTTTAGCACAGTTAATTTAAAGAGCATAAGTCAGGCAGTTAACACTAGAGTTACTATCCAACCTAAAACTGATGAACAGAATAGGATGACCCAAGCTTATAATTTGTATTTTTGTGAGACAGTCTCTCGAAGTTATTTTAATTTAATATTAAGCAGATATTTATCTTTGATTGTTTGCACAAATCTATCCTAATTCCCCAAAGCATGCTGGTGGGATTAAGAGCAGGTGATGGATTCTGCATGGCTGCTTGAGTGCTTTACTGAGCCAACAGCTCAGGAAGAAGTGATGCATACCCAGATGCTATCACTGCTGCTTTACTTCTAAGGTTTTTGTTTGAGGGTAATTGAGTTGATCCTGGTTACTTGACAGGGTCTCGGGATGGCAAGGCAGAAAGCCAAAAGGTCTCTCATAGAGAAAAGGTGAAGATTACAGTAAAAATTGCTCTTTTTCTTCTGCAGAGCTGCTACGGAGGTCGAAAGAAGACCCGTAATCTGGAAGCCTATGTAGAATGGTTCAACAGGCTCAGTTACTTGGTTGCAACAGAAATCTGTATGGTAAGCAAGGACTTTATCTGCTAAAAGGTTTTGCTTAGTCTAGTTGTCAAAACCGTGGAGCCTTTTTAGGTTTGGTGTCCCTTCAGTATACCCTTGGACTTTCCATTCTCTCAGTTCCACACGTATTCATGTGTGTCTGAAGAGGAAATAAGTTGCATGTTTTCAGCATCATACTTGTGTGTCCGCATTGTTCATATGACCAAGTGGTGATGTTATACTGCATTAGTCCTCCTTGGCACAGGAATGGGTCTGGCCCTTCTCTCCTGTTATCCCTCATGAATGGAGCCATCTATTCTCTCCTGTGTGCTGACACCCTTCTCTGCTCAGCTGTTCATCGTACCCTTCTTCTTTGCAGAGCATCCTTATCTGTTGTCCTTGCTCTCTATCTGCCAGCTGTCTGGCTTGTCGTTTCCATTCTGACGTTCTGAAGACAATAGTGTGATTTAATCTATAGGTAAAGTGTAAAAAAAAGCAGTGTAAAAACAGTGTAAAAAAACAGTGTAAAGTCATGGTACACGTGGAAAAGACCTTTGTAGGTGTTTTTTCTTTTGGGGTTGGGTTAGAGCTCTCTGTTTCCAGCTGGAAGTAACGCTTCAATGTCATCTCTTGCAGCCTGTGAAGAAGAAGCACAGAGCAAGAGTGATAGAATATTTCATTGATGTGGCACGGGAATGTTTTAATATTGGCAACTTTAACTCCTTAATGGCTATTATTTGTAAGTATGCATCATGAGATGTTTTGTCCCTGTTTGAATCTGGATAAATGAATTGTGGTGCTTCATAGGGAACTCTACTGCTTAACATGCTCAGCGACGTGCAGTTGGGAGGGGAGATGGCAGAGAATTGCTAGATGTTTTTGTAGTATTACACATGTAAGAAATTGATTACTCTTTAGTGTACATCACAGAAAAAGCTAAGTTTTCACTGTAACTCTTCAGAGATCTAAATCTCTGCTTTTTGAAACAAGTTTTAATGCTAAGTTGGAATAGACACTCCTCCTGTAATATGGAGGATTGATGTCTTTTATTATTTCTACAGCACCATAAATATCCTAGCAGTTTAAAAATTCCACACTTTTATATCAGATAGGAAAATATTGGGAATATTTATGGAAATGGTAAAATTTCCCAGATACCGTAGATTTCCATTAAATTTGTAAAAGGTGGTGTTAAGACAACTCATTTGACTTTTTTACTCCATATTCACATTTATCGAGACCACAGGAACTTATAGCATGGTATTTTTTGAGAGATTTTTCTGTAAAAGATGTTGATTTTTGTTTCCAATGTTTTTTTACCACTGGAATTTCAAGAAAACAGTAAGTCTGACTTTAGAGTATCTCTGCTGAAAATATTTGTTATTGTTAATAGCTCCTTTGCTCTAGAAATACTTACCAGCCTTAGCCACCTCAAAGATTTCTGAATGTTCAAACAATTTCTCTCTCTTACATCCAGCTGGCATGAACATGAGTCCTGTCTCTCGATTAAAGAAAACATGGGCAAAAGTGAAGACAGCCAAGTTTGATATTCTTGAGGTAAGTTTGACCAGTACTTGGACACGTGGCTGTTAGTAGCATGCTACTTTAAGCAGCTCTGAAATGCAAGTATGGCTGCTTTCTGACATGTTTAATTTAGTATATATATATGTTCTTAGTGGACATTCCAGAAGGTGTAATAAGAATGTTTCAGTTATCTTGTGCTCTTTCAACCTGGAAGAAGGACGCTGAAGTAACTGCCTTGTTACTTCTAAAAAACAGTGGCAGTACTGTGATTTAAAAAAAAAAAAAAAAAGGGGGGGGGGGAAGTAGGTAACATCTTGAGAGGCAGATGTATTAGAAGAGGTTGGTGTGGATTCACCTAATGCAGTTCTGCCTTTGAAAATGCAGTTTAGCTGTAAGGCAGCTGCCTTGTCCATTCAGAGAAATTCATCTTGAATTGATTGATTGCCAATTACTTTCAGGTAGCAGATGCCTTTTGCAAAGATCATGTAGGTGCAGTAATACAAGAATTTGTGATCTACCCAACAGATTATTTACCAACAAGTTAATTAGCTTGGTCTACATGGCAATCGGTTAACTCAGACTATAAGTAATACAGAGACAATGTGATGTTCTGGTCATGACGCAAACACGGAATGTTTATTAATATCATCCAGAGATTTGACTCGGGCTATGACAACAGATTAAAACCGGACAGTTGTAGCCACTTCACACTTGCTTCCCCCACCCTTGGGTGGGAGATAGCCTTCCTTGTGTCAAGGGGTGGCTGCAAAGCTCTTAATCAGCTCTTAATATCACAGTCCTATTTAATTCAAACCTATTATGCAGGCTGGGCTTTGCTGGTTAAGGGCGTGTTTCATGAGCGATGCAGTCATCCTGGCCACTAGCAGCTTTAGCTGCCTGATCTTACTCTGCCACTGCAGCCAAGTCAGCTCTGAGAAATCTGCATACGTAGGAAGAGTAGAATATTAGTGTCAAGACCCACTGTTGTCTTAGTTCATGATTTTGGCTTTTGAGTTAAAGCTGAAGCTACTTTATTGGTGAAGAGGGAAAGAAAAGGTCCATAGTGCCTGCCTTCGCTTTCCTGCCCCTGACTCTTGTTGTGATGAGCGAACATTTTTTAAATCACATTTCTGTTCTGATTGAAAGAACAGATAAAGAGATGCCACAGTCCTTTAAAAGGCTGTGTTTGTGGTGCTCTTACACAGACCTCTTGCTTTTTAAAATAGTTGCTCAAGTGAAAAAGTGTTGTGTGTGGTGAGTACGCTGGCTCTCTGAAGCTCATTATTTACATTTCTTCATGCTTTGTAGCATCAGATGGACCCTTCCAGCAATTTTTATAATTACCGGACTGCTCTGCGTGGAGCCGCTCAGAGGTCCCTGACAGCTCATAGCAACAGAGAGAAGGTATGTTTGCAAATGACTTGGCAATGGGCAGAAAAGAAATAAGCTTGTTAAGTCACATGGTAAGCTTTTGTCTGGGGAGTTTGATTTTCAACAGTTCTACCTCAGTGTTTTTAAAAAAAAATAAAATCTCAAAACTGAATCCCTGTCTATTCAGAATATCTAAATACTGCCTGTAAGCTGGCACCTAGATAAATGCAATATTTGAGGAAACCAGGTGGATCAAGAAAATGACTGTCACAGCAGTCTGCTGAAATCCAGTCTTGTTTGGTACTGGCTGAAAGTTGCAAACGTGTAGTGAATGATTTGATTATTTATATTAACTAATATACATTGCCTCAGCTCATTTATACTTTGACATGAAAGACAGAGGAGAACTGGGAGAGTGGTGTTTTTATGCCAAAAAAAGGAGAGGAGATCAACTGGCCTAACTGTGGGTAATGCATGTTAGTTCAGAGGTGTCTAATTTGGGGAAATATTGTAGTTCTTCAGAATCTGGAAGTTGGCCTCTAGTGTTTCTGTCTGTGTGTTTCTTTTATGAATAATGTTCTTTGCATGTGGGATTTGCAAAGGAGAGGGACTGATAATTGCTGAAGAAGAAGAAATGTTGCTGAAAATGTTAGAGGACAAACTAAACATGCGAAGTTTAACTAGTGGTTGCAAAGAGACTGAAACGAACATCTCTCTCTTTTAAATGGTTTACAGTTTGGGGTGGAAAAGCTTTAAAATCTACTCAGAAAAGATACTCCAAAACTCGAATCTAGACAGAACTTCTGTCTAAATCCTGGGGAGTGCCCTTCATGTACAGTATTTGTTAGATGAGCATTAAATATACTCTGGAGTTTTAGTGGATAGGTGAGCTGAATCAGGTATTAGTGGGATACAGTGGGTTAAAATCCCCCTTTGCAGATTTCTGGAATGACTGCAAATTATGCATTAACAGAGGTGGCATCTTTCTTTACTTTTTAAAATAATTAGCTTCTAAGAAATAAGGTGGATTTGGTCGCACATTCATGCAGAGTCCTGGTTGTAGTTTTTGTGGAAGGGAGCCAAATAGCTTCCTAGCTGCCATCCACTTAGGAGCTGTTGTTCATCAACTGCTTACAACTTTAGCACTTTATTCTGTGTTTAATAAACCTGGTCTTGGTGCTCATCAAATAATTTAAACTACCAGGCAGGATGAAGCAATTCCATGTGCAGACTGCCTGTCTATACTGATGTTATACACATGTAAATAAAATCTGTTTTTTTTCTTTTTTTTTTTTTTCCTGAGTCCTAAGGATCTGTTTGCACAGCATTCAAAACATCGGAAGTTTAAATGTTGGTTTTTTTTTTGAGAGAGAAAAGTGAATTTTAAGACTTCAAAGAAAGAACTTTTACATATTTCAATATTGCAGCCAAGTCTCGCTTGGAATTTGTGATATGGTGATATTTGTTTTGTGCTCAGTTGCAACAAGGATGTGCAGCTATGCAAATTTTTGTAGGATGCAAATTGAAATGCAGTCATTTTCAGAATGTAAGCATGTTCCAGCATTCTCCAAAGGCAAATACTTGGATTTGTTCAGTCAGCAGGAAGTGTTCTGTTTTGAACCAGTCAGTGGTAAGGATCAATTTCTTGCTTGAGCTCACAGAATTGTAGATCAAAAGTCATCTATTTAAGTGGGCTTATAGCTCCAAACTTTGTCATATTGTTCTTTAGCTTAGATCTCCCCTCGTTTACCAGACAAGTCCCTGTCAAGAGGGATAGCTGCACTATGAAGAGATACCCTGCAGAAATTTGGGGCACAAGTGGAGGTTAATGTCAACTTCCAGGGAGGCAACACAGCATCACCTTTTATTGGATGAAAATTCTTCTGTTTCAGTGAATTGATCTCACTTCTTCATGTCTTCATTCTTATATGAATAGCCATTCCAACAAATATTTTGTATGCTGGCCTGTTTACTCAGTGCCTACTGAAACCACGAGATTTTGTGCCTACCTGGTTGCATTTCAACCCCTGTGTTAAAGAGGTTGAAGCCTTGCCTTTCATGTTGTTGCTTGGTGGCCTGCTGTGATTAAATTGCATGCTTTTGTTTCTTCCACTGCCAGCTTTGGTCTGTTGTATGTAGACAGTTTCCTGAGCCTGAGAATCTATAGTGTACCTACTCTAAGAAGCAGAACAGAGTTAGAGGCCATGCTAGTTCTGGAGGCACACACTGTTAGGGGAGGGTGGAGATAAATGCAGTCTTAAGGCAATGGAAGCACTAAGAGGTTATAGTAGGAGCCCAGCAGATGACAATGTACTGTCAGCTCTTGCCTTTGGGTTTGATTTTTGGTCAGGATTTCCTCAGCTCCCCACAGCATTTTATCCCAGCTATTGACTTCCATGTAGTTGTTGATAAAGTATGTGCAAGAAGTAGGCACCTCTTGAGTTGTATGTTCTGGAATCTGCAAAGAAATACGAGAAAGTGAAAGTAAGAGGGAAAAGAAATAGAAATGAAGTGAGCTAGGCAAACTGTTGTTCTAAACACACCTTGTAGCCACACTGGACAAGCAGTGGAGTGCTAATGGGTGCTGAAATTGTGACCTTGAGAGAGCTACATGTCATGAAGCCTTCAAGATAGTGGAAACAGTTGTTTGGCACAAACGTGGAAAGGAAATCACAGGGATTAGCTTACCATCCGAGGGAGGACTTTATGTATTATAAAATGTAGTGAACACAAAAATTCTGTGGATTGAAAGAGAAATTATATAGATCTTAGTCATTTGGTATTTTGTTTACCTTTTCTACCACCTGCCTTCACTTAATTGTTCTCTATAGAGCAGTATGTTTTGATTCAGTACAAGACTGAGAATATTCTTGTTCTTTCCTTAGATCGTGATACCTTTCTTCAGCCTCTTGATCAAAGATATTTACTTCCTCAATGAGGGCTGTGCCAATCGTCTTCCAAATGGTCATGTCAATTTTGAAGTAAGTAGAGCAATGTGGCACTGAGTGGGGTGTTTATATAGCCTCAGCCCCTTCAGCAGAAGGCTGAAGGCAGACCACGATTCAGCTTCCACTGGATTCTAGGAAAGCAAAACTAGACTGTAATTTGAATATATCTGTTACTTCTCACAGGAGCTGAGAGGTAGTCAGGAAAATGCATTTTTGCTGAAGTTGGAGTGTTTATAGAAACCTATTCAACAGTCACAGTTTTTAGTGGGGAAAGTCAGAACTTCTTCCCAGTGCTCAAATTCATCTAAACATTTCAATTCACATGTTTATTATGCCTAACCAAAAATCATGCAATTTAGTATTTTGGGTCTTCTTTTCAAATTCCAAATGTAAAAGTTATGTCCATTCTTTGTCAAGATACACATGCAGTAATTTTGTGCATGACAGTTAGAGATTGTCTCTGAAGAAATGTGCGACAGAGCAGCAGTGAAGAAGTTCTGAGTCCCTTTCAGGAGTTCTTCTGCCTTTGAATTTACACTTCTTATCTGACAGTGTGGATTACCAAATCATTTGTTTTCTTGTGCTTTGTTTTAAAGAAGCTTGGGTCACTCACACAAAATTACAGTAATTTCACTTCTTGTAATCAGCCTCAACTAGCCTGGTTCTAAAGTTAGGCAATGTTTATAGTCTGGAATGCCCTTTTTCACAAAGAAGCCAAGTGCTCTTGAGACGTGTTAAACTTCTCTTGAAAGAGCTTGTCAATGAGTGACATCAACACACTACATGGGGAATTTTTACTTTTGGCATAAGCTTCCAGCAAGAAAAATGAGCGTTTCAGATTGATTAACTTAAAAATGGAACATCTGGATTTCAAAATGTCAGTATGAAGCATCTGGAGACTTGATGTGAAAATTACTAAATGCTTCACTGTGAAACAGGCAAACAATAAGCATCATCAAACTTAAAAGTTAGGCATAGAACTATTATCAGCTCCTTGAAAAGAACTTGAGTGCAAATCATGATCTACTATTTATATTCATGATTAACAACAATTTCACCATGGTGGAGGAGTGGGAAGTCATCCCAGGTTGAAGCAGGAACACAAAAGTTAGAAGCTGAGTTGTTCAGTCATGTTCAGTACTAGTTTAAAAGCTGGAAAGTTCCCAAGCCTTGGGCTTGAAACTGAGGGCTCTCTCTCTCTTTCAAAAATGTTCAGGTAATTAGTACTCTCCAATGTAGCATCTGTTTTGTTTCCTGTTCTACTCTGGCAGAAATTTTGGGAATTAGCAAAACAAGTCAGTGAATTTATGACATGGAAACAAGTGGAGTGTCCATTTGAAAGGGATCGGAAGATTCTGCAGTATTTGCTCACCATCCCAGTCTTCAGTGATGATGGTAAGGAGCTCTGGACTTCGTGCAGGTCGGGTGTCACTGACTATTGCTTGTCTCTGTCCATGTTAACTCATTGCTTCTTCCCAGTAAAAAAAAAGACTGACCCGAAACATCTTTGCCTGGGAAGTTAAAAAATGCTTCTCCCTTACAAATGAGAGGGAAAATAAGATTTTTCACATGATGTGCATGTGGCCTAGGAAAATCAACTTTGTCCTTTTCTCTAAAATGGAATGAAAAAAAATGATTTGGATATGTGGTCCCTGTAAATATCATCTGAAGTGTATATATATGGACTTTCAGGACACTTAAAAGGGTGCTGCTTGAGAAAGAAAACTGGGACTTGGCTGTTTTCTTGTAAAGCACCATTGCCCTGGGCTCAGTTTTTCCTTCTGAGTGCTTTCTTCCACTCTCATGCTTTTCAGTTTCCAATAGTTGTTTTTCTCCTTCAGGGTAGTCTTTGTTCTCATACACTTTTTGTTAGTATTGTCTGTATGTAATTATAAGCAAAATGCTGTACTTTCTAATGGGAATCTGGAGTCCTCGTCTGAGGGATGGATAATATAAGCCTGCTTCAATTAACTTCCATCCATTTTCCAGGGAGAGCACACTTAAAAATGCCAGTAGGTTTAATATATTGTATTTGCTTGTGATTGCAGCACTTTACTTGGCTTCTTATGAGAGCGAAAGTCCTGAGAATCACATTGAAAAGGACAGATGGAAGACTCTGAGGTTTGTGTCAAAGGTTACTCGCATCAATAAATAAAGAGAATAGGATATGGAGCTAGCATCAAACAGTTAAAACCAAATGGCATGCTGTATGTTTCAACAGATGGGGCACTGCATCTGTACAAATTCCCCTTTCACTCTGGGACTCTTAGAAAAATGAGCACAGTCTTTATCTCTAGCCCTCTCAAGCCTTCTCTCCCTTAGGAGATTGGAATTAAAACAAGTAATTGTGTATATTAATTTCTTACATTATTCAGTGTAGGAAAAACACATTCTAAACTTCAAAGAAATCTGTACTTCCTTGCAAGTACTATAGAGCGCTCTGGTTTCAAGCAGACATTTCTGGAGTCACTCCATCCCTTTCTGCACCTAGGTTTTCAGAGAGGTTTGCACAATGATCATTCTGCGTCAAATGTATTCATGAAACCAGGTAATGATTTAGAGTCCAGTGTGGGAAAAAGGAATTGCAGCAAATGCTAGCTTTCCTTTCACTGCTGGCTGAACATAGCCTAGTCAATTCTTTCGTTTTATTAATTATGGAAAGATACAGGAGCTATTGCAGCACTGGTTTAGCTTCTGCTTTGCCAATTAACTTATTAAAAAAAAAAAAGGTGAATTTATGGCAGCAGAGAAAACTCATCAGGTACCTAGATGGAGACTTAGAATTAAATAGGTATAGATCTGTGTTTTCACCCATAAGCCACACCTCCACGTCAGTTTTTAAACTACCACTATCCCAAGGAACTGACCATTAGGCAATTGTTCTTGTCACTGTTTCTGGCAGCTGGTGTGATAACACCTGGAGGCACCCATGAGTATAACACCCCAATTCTCCTGATCCACTCTGGGAGGCAGCTGTGCACTGCAACCATGGTGTTTTTTCCTGGGATATCATGAGGGGATGTAAGAGTTACATTTGACTAGTCCCAGTGAATTTGGGGAGGGGAGGAAAAAGGAGAATTACAATCAGTGCATGGTCACTCTGGCCCAGTGCATCCCACACAGAGGCGAGATGGACAGAGAAAGACTCGGGGATGGATCTGTGGTAATGCTGACCTCAGTTCCACGGGATCCTTACGTGAGTCACTCCAAAGCTATCTGAGAAGATGTACATAATGGTTGTCTTCTTTACATTTACCTCTTTGTTTCAGGTCAACGCTTCTGGGCAGAGTCTAATGCACGAGATGGCTGCTGTTTCTGCTGTTGCTACATTTTGTGGCTCATCAAGGGGCATGGCGTGGTTTATTTCTTTGTGTACTGAGCAGCGTTCAAGGTGATGAAAACTGCAGTCAGTTGAAATACCTTGTCAACAAAGATGAGACAAGTTAACTCAAGAACAAACAGGCAGCTTCTCACATCAGACAGATGAAATTAAATCACAGCCCACTCTTGGCTTAACTATTGATTGAAGACAGTGCTGGCAGAACCCTTTGAAGAGCTCAGATGCCGCCTATGAATCATTTCACACCTGGATGAAGTATTTTACCCCCTCCTTATGCTGGAGCTAGCTGCTACAAGGACTCTGCAGAGTTAATACTGGATTATGGAGGGGAAAAAATTACCATTCCTTTCAGTGAAATCCAGGTTTGCATTGAAGAACTTCATTCATAATAAGCTGAATATAGGAACTTGGCCTGACTGGGATTGCTAACAAGGGAAAGGACTGGACACAACGTATTGGCTGCTGGGGAGGGAGAGTTTCTCCCCGCCACTGTAATGGTGGCTATTTTTTTTCTTTTTCCATTATGTTTTTGAGTTGGCTGCTGGCAGACAAACTCATTATTAAGTTATTTAAAAATATAAAGTAATAAAAATTAAGGCTGTGGTAGAAAACACACCTGGTAGAAAAATATAGTAGCTCTGTAGCTTGGACTATTTTACAACTTCTAGAGAGCTTTTTTTTTTTTTACTTTCAGTTGTTTACAACTAACCACTACATGCTACAGACATTCTTATTTTTACTATGCTGTTTTGTTACTCTTATTTTCCATACTTGACCTTCTTTTATTAGGTTGAACAAGCTGAATTTTCTAGAATGGTCTTTGAGAAACTAATGTACAAGCTATGTTAAAATATGAAAGTATGTTTTTAAATCATTTTTATAATAGCTTTTTTGAGAGGGTAACAATGGAGAACACAATCCAGTATGACAGAAATAGCAAGATGCCAAAAAGGAAAAGAAAAAAAAAAAAAAGAGGCTTCTTCTCAACTACATCTGTGAACAAAGCAGTCTCCCTTTGTTTGCTTTATGGATTATAGTTATGACTGTGAAGTAGTTCACTGTGTTACACACCTAATAAGTTTGTAGTAGCTCTGAATATTTAGCCACTCTATTTATCCTAGGAAGAACCTGATGAGGAAAAAAAGAAACTGTAGCTGTAGATCACCCTGGATGTGAAATTACTAAGCAAAGGCACATACTTGGAAAAACAGGTATTTGCAATTATCCTGCCACTGTTACTTAAAAAAAAAAAAAAAAGGCAAAGAAATAAGAATAAAGATATCTATTTGTTGCACTGTATATCTTGAGTTTTCAGGTAAGCTGGTGTTTAATTTCTGACCATCCTTTTTCAGGCAAGTATTTAATTTCTGAGTTCCGTAAGAACATGCTGAAGTAGCCTTAAGCAATAAGAATAATAAGAATACATACTGTCCTTAATTACTACCTGTTTGCTGGTACAAGGTACTGGAAATCAGTGAGTTGCGTATTCCGTGAGCGCCAGCTATGGGAGTGCCTCAAGCCCTGACATTGGAGAAGGATTCCTCTCCTCTTCTCCCATTCAGTGAGTTAGGGTGGAGGAGAAAGAAGAGACCAGCTCTTTGAAAGGAGACTTTGGCAGTTCACAGACTTGCATCCCAGCTTTTGTCAGGTGAGGGCTTTCCAACCTTTCCCTCTACAGCCCTTCCCATTGTTGAGGCTTACAGGCAGGACTTAGTTGATGTACAGTGCTGACAAAAATGGTGTATTCCTCTTCTACATCTCCTAAAAATAGGCTGATACCATCATAAGGTTCATAAATGAAAGTAGCTTCCATGACACAATATTTGCATCCTTATTACCCTTCTTTTTTACATTTTTATTTCTAAGGAAAGTCACAGTCTGTAGCAAAGGGTTAGATTACTTGTGAAAATAACTTAGCCACTTCCCTTCTGCACTGTAACACAATTTGACTACATGCCTGGCTTAGAAATGGATTTGTTATTTATGTATTTGAATAGAGCCTTTGTAAATGAAAGGAGAAATAGCATTAAGCTGCCTCCCTCCAGCCTGTGGGCTCTGGGTGTTGTCTTGTGGGCCAGGTTCTTACAGAGAAGAGGAAGCACACAGCAACAGAGGAGGCGGCTGCTTCCTCAGCACAGTAGCTGGGCAGCAGGTGCAGGAGGCTGCGACTGGTGCTTGAAAGGAGAATGCAAATTCCTTAGCCCCAGGCAAGCCAGAGGCTGCTCCTTTAGGTGTTATAAACTCAGCGTTTGATGTTAGAGTGATGCAGATCTCATCACACTCTGTACCCTCTCCTCCCACGTTCTGTGAACCTTCTGTTCTGGGTGCCCACTGTGAATATTGAGCTACTGCTAGGCTGTTATTATGGGCTTGAAAACAGCTAGTAGCTTGTACCTGTAGCAAATGAGAGAGAGAATGACTTGTATGGCTAACCAGCTCCTAAAGGAAACATTGCAGACTCAGAAATGAGTAGTTACAAGGACTCAACTCTACAGGTTGAGTGTTCAGTCAGGACTTAACATCCCTGTTCAGAGCTGACAGATGCTTGGTATTTAATAGGGACAGAAGGAGCATCAAAGTCTGCCCTGTAAAAATAGCTCACACATGACTTCTACTTCTTTTTCCTTGTGGTGCAAGCAGAGACAAAAAATGAGGATCTTAAGGACCCCCATGAATCAATTTATTCAGAAGAGTCTAGATGTCCAGCTAAGACCCCGTTTTCTTTCTCCTACTTGGGTACAGTTTCATGCTATAATCATGAAAAAATAACTTGCATGCAATAATGCGCAAAAGCCTGCTTAAAACTATTATCTCCAATGAAGCTGTACTTCCAAGTGATGTATTTTTTTTTCTCAGCCTTCCTAGGCTGTGTGGTCTTGACAGAGGGGAAACAGGTGCTTGATCTAGCAGTAAAATTTACTTTTATAGATAGGAAGCAAAATGTGATTCATCTTCCAAGGCTATTTGTGTTGGGAATTTTCCCTGGCACTTGGGGTGGTGGTCCCAGTATTAGTTGTGTGCAGTGGGACCCCTTGTGGGCTTATTGTGGTATTTCTGCCGGGGAAAAAAAAAAAAAAAAAAAAAGGCTTCCGTAGTATGTCTGCTAGCTCTGTCAGCTCCTCTCTGTCTCTTCTTGGTCATGCTGGACAGATTTTTTCCAGGTACATAGGAGAGACAGCAGTGTGGAGAGAGAGGATAACTCCTCAAAATTCATTCCCTCACAACTCCATCTGTCCAGCTCCTGCAGCTGCTGTCAGACAGATCTATGTGGTTCCACTTCTACCAAGCAGCTGGACCCTAACCTACTTTTATGGTCATGAAGTCTTCTGTCATCAGCTGGTTTTCAGCTTAAAAACAAGGCTGGTAGGGATTTTCAAGGGAACCTGTCTATTTACGATGTTACTGTTGTTAGCCTTCTGCTAAACTGACACTGCAGACTCCAAACTGATGGAATAGAAGGTCAGTGAGATGTGAAGTGCAAGCTTAGTGCCAGAAAGTACGTTGCTGATACCAGCAGATGTTTTACCATTACTCTGCTGTGCTGCATTAAGCTCTTCTGGAGTATGTTTATTTTCCCTTTGCTAGAAAGTTCTAGGTTTAGCACAGCCTCAAAAGATGTTTTGTTATAGGCCAAATACATACCCTGTGGCGTAGGATTTTCTGCTTTGCTACTGCTTCTCTCCCCTGGCCTATGAAGTCCAGAGGTTGGAAGAGAAGTTGTTCTTAGGACTGGTAGCTGCAATAGGAAGCAGCATCTGGAACCAGACCACTCCAGAGAGGGACACACCAAACAGAGCATCCATCTTGGTGTTACAGCAGGATGCTTTCGTAAACCCCAAAGTTTGGTCTTGCAGTCAAAAGTCAAGATGACATAGCCTTCCTTAGAAATTACCATATAAACTATAAACCAGCCCAGGACCTCCTAACAAAAAAGTATTTGGAAGGAGGAAAAAAAAAAAACCAAACAACTTGGCCTTTGAACTGCTTTTTTTTCCTTTTTTTTTTTTTTTATGGCGAGTATAACATTAAGATTCTGGATGCCTCACTGCTTTTCAATTTATTAATTTTTTTCCCCTGAGAGAAAATGCATATATTGGGCAGAGCCTGTTTTCTCTTCATGTGTGCAACTGCGATAGAGGGCTTACTATTTCTCAAGGAAACAATAATGTTTTCTTGGCTGTCTTTCTGAGCTGAGCCATCTTCCACATTTATATTCCTGCCAACCTACTGAAAACTGAAAGTATGAAAGCAAGATAGGATAAAATGCAGCAAATGAAAAACTATGCATCTTTCTGATTTCAGCGTCTATAGAAGAACTGTTTTAGTACTCTACTAAAACCTCTACTGTTTTAGTAGAGGTTTGTAGAAAGTCAGAAATAATTAGGGCTGGGAGCAAGTCTGTTATTTCAGAGGGAGCAAGGCTTTCCTTAGACCTCTTTCTAGTTTTAGTTTTCCTGGTCTACAAAAGAAGTCAGAGGAGGATCTGTGCAGCAAGGGAAAAGATGATATGAAAGGAAATGGATTCACGTTTCCTGAGACGTTTAGTTAGAGACAGCGGTATTGAATGGAAAAGCAAGCAAGCAAGCAAAGTTTATGTTACTATAGTTGGTTTGACTATTGAACTTCATTGGACTATGTCGAACTTTGGGCTTGCTGACACAGAACATCCGTTTGTAACCAGAAATGCTGTAGCAACTCTTGTTGCAAAGGGAGTCAGAGAATTGCTGCATCTGTTAAACTAGGCAAAGTGATCTATTGCTTAAAAGGAAATAATGTGAAGTTCTAGCGAGAGCGGTCTAATAATGAAACAGTAAAAGATAATATGAAATCAGAGCAATTAGTAAGGAATATACTTACCAGTATGGATAGGCGATAGTTTAGAAAGTTAGCATGTGAAACAAGTAAAGAATGCATCTATTGAGATGCTTTTTCCCCCAACATCATGTTTCACCAGTGCTGCCAACGTAACAAACTCCTCTGATGTAACCAATGGAGAATGTTAGGATTTCCCCTTCATTTTGAGCAAATCTGTTGCTTTTTTGTATGCATTTCTGTATGGCAGTGCAATCAGGTCTAAAGAAAATAGCAAATGGTGTCCCTCGATCCCCATGTAAGCCAGTTTGATAATCAACAGAGCTGATACTCAGAAGCCATTTGCCCCCCATTTAAAAAATAAATAAATAAAAAAATTCATGGTATTACATGTTCTCAATCAACATTGCAGAGAACAGATGTTATCTGAATTCTGAGGGCTGAGCATTAAAGAAATCTGATCTGTAAATCTCTGTTTTAGGTGCAAATGTCAGTCAGCTGTAAACACTGGAGGCTAAGGGAAAGGAGAGAGCGAGATGTGTAGTGTACCATGCTGTGACTTTATGCTGTGCTTATAATGTGTCATCTACATTCTTCTCTGATAAAGCAGCATTAAATTGTTTATTAAGAAATTATATTTAATTTCTCTGAAAGAAAAGTGATTCACAAATGAAGGTATGTTACTGAGCTTTATTTATTGCACTATCTTTGGTTTTGGGATGGCAGAGTAGGAGAAGCCAATATTTTCTTCTAAGTTCCTTTTCAATTTTCACGGTGTTTGTAGTCCTGTGCACTGAAAAAAATAATCCCTTTACTGCTCAAATCAAAAGTCTAGCTTGTATACCACAATATTGGGAGTGAATGCAGTCAGGGTTCTTTCCAGTGAGTGCATTTTCGGATCTCTCTACCAACTGTTTTGTTCACTGCAGCTATCAGAGCTTGTAATTTCCACTATTCTTCAAAAAAACAGTGATTCTCCCATAGTTACATGACTCTTGGAGCAATACCTCTGAGAAATACTCTACCTATCATACTGCTAACGATAAACCGCAATTGGAGTCCAAACTTCAGCACATCAAATATAAGCAGAAAGCAAATTTCTCTGCAGAGCTGCTCCTTCGAACTCACTGAACAAGAGGTAAAAGGCTATGCCATATTTGCAGGGTACCTGGCATGTAACAGGGCAGGAACTTTGAAAGTTAACTCAATTTAAATGCGAGTTGAAAACAGAAGCATCACTGTGTGCTACTCCTGTGAACTGTGGTGGTGTGCAGTACAAATGGCACAAGCAAAAGGCCAGTTTCGGGATGCGTGCCAGGGGGCACAGGCACTCCCAGCTGGGGATGTTCAGGCTGAGAGCCAAAGCAGCTCGTCCGTGCTGCAAGGGATGCACCAGGGCAGATCCCCGGCTCTAGATGTCCAAGGGCCTGGGCCGTGCCTGGGCCTCGCCTGCCGCAGCTGCCTCAGAGAAGCGCACCAAGGCGGCCCTGGCCCCAGGACTGCCTGCAGGGAGGGCTGGCAGCAGAGCCCTGCCCCGCACGCAGGGGTGCAGGCACCTGCATGGTGAGTGTCTGTGGCCCTGGTGGAGAGGCACTGGTCGGGAGTCACTCACTTTGCCGAGCAGCTGAGAAATGCAGGGCTTTCCATGATCTGAGCCCGGTGCCGCAGGCTGGTTGATAACCATCCTGTCAGGGACATCTCGTGTGGAGAGGGGGCAGATCGGCAACCCAAAACATCTCGAGCATAAAGAATGTGTGAGGGATTTCCTGCCTCAGGAATTCCCTGATCACCTCATCTGTGTTACCACATGGCACTTAGCTGACTGGCATGTGGCTAACTAGCATGTTTCAGTGTGTATTTTAAAGTGCGTGTGTAGAAATAGTTTTATGTGGAGGTTACAGAGCTCCTGTTGCCTAATTATTTACGTATATCTGTCCTAGGCCCTTGGTATTTGAAAGCCTTTTCCTAGCACGTGCTTGGGTCTGTAGAACACATGCTTTAGCTCCTCCTGCCTTCTTGCCTGCGCTGTGATTTTCTTCATAGGTCATATGGCAATTTCTGTTTGCCCATCTCAATCTAGCCTGATACGTGCAGTGTAATGGTGAGGCCCTTGAGTTGGAACAGAGAAAGAGGGGAGGGAAACCAGCTTGCTTTTTTTTGTCTCATTGTGTTAGACCTCAGAACAAGCTGCAGTTCATCCAATCCCCCCGTGTGTTACTAAACATGGGCTGGGACTGGGGTGTTGTCAGAAACATAGCTGGGAAGGGACATGGGGAAAGGTCTGTGACAGCACCGGGGCCAAACCAGACAGCCCCACCTGGCTGCTTTGCCTGTGGTGGTGGCAGCGATGAGAAAAGCAGGATGATGCAGCAGGATCTCCTCTCCCCAGCCAGGCGGCTGGGCCAGCCTGTCCTGCACGGCTGTGGCTGCTTTTGTAGCTCCAGGGATGAGGATGGAGAACCAGGAGCTGGTGACGTGCCTCTGCTGGTGGACAGGGCAGCAGCAGAGCCTGGCTCTGCAGGGCTGTGTCCTGGGAAGGCTGCTGGGGCTCACATCCACCAGGCTCCTCAGTCCCAGCTCACTTCCTCCCTGGGCCTGGAGAGCTCTGCCCAGGTGGTGTAAATGGCTGTAAATGTTGGCACAGGCTCTCCTTGGTGGGAGGCTGTTAGCTGCCCCACCACTGGTTTCCCACAGGTTGCTCTTCAGTAGCTGACACTGGGGGGAGGATTGTGGCCAAGGGGAGAATCCAAGCTTGGTCCCGGCCTGCGCGTCCTGTTGTAGGAGGGGTGCAGAGGTGCAGGACTGCCCCGCAGGGTGCAGACTACAGTCAGCAATGTGACAGCTGGTACGGTGCCAGAGAAAGGCTCTTGTACAAGCAGCCATGGCTCCTAGGTGTGCCATGTCCAGTGACTGGGGCAGGACGATGCTGCTTTGTCTCAGATGGCACCATTGGTGTTGATGTAACTGAGTGATGATGATAGTGACAATAATTTGGAACCTACCAATTTTTATATGAACATTTTGAGCTGCTGAAGGTACTCTTGCCTTAGTGTGTATAATCCAGATAATTCAGTATAATCCAGATAATTTCAGGAGCTGAATGCTTTCACTGACCTGTGTCAACCACTGTCAAAAAAGCTGTGGTGGAAACACTATCAAGAAGTGGTAGCACCTATCAAAGGGCTTTAGTAAATTGCTGAGGATTATTTTAAGGGTTGAACTGTTTCCTTTTTCCTAGAGGGATGATCAGATTCATCTTCAGAAAAAGAGAATGTCACAATCTCTGAGGCTGGTCAGATTTACTGCATAACTCTCGGTAAGTCGCTCAAACCCTAACACGCACCTCTAGAACCTGATCCTGATGCTGTCAGTGATTGGGGAGCAAATGAAGGGTATGGCTGCTGGACATTGGCCTCAGTATAACCTTTTGCACCAAATGGCTGATTTTTTGAGGTCATGACAAATTAATTATGAGTCCTCTGAGGTTCCATGATTACGCACTAAAGTAGGCTCTAGCCAATGCACACAGTAGCAAAGCAGAAGTAATCTTGGCAGTCTTTGTTCCTATTCAAAACAAAAGAACAAAGAAAACACTAAGCTGATATTTTTAGTGCAGGATAATGCTTACACATACTTCTCCCCATCTTTGACATGTCATAGGTAAAACTGTTTGCAGCAGAAGTTTCTTTGCAGCTCCCATTCCCCACTATCCCGTTCCCTCTGCAGCTGGGTTCTGCCAGCTCCTGAGCACAGTGCAGAGCCGACTGCACAAGGGGACACCCTCCTGCAGGGTCTGGGGGTGGAGGAAGGGCTCCCCAGCGTCTCCAGCTCAGTGCACAGCTATGGTTCTTGTGGTTTAGGTGGGCCTGGTAATGCCTGGGCAGAGCTGTGGGGCCTGTTTGGGTGTGTGGGCAGGGACTGGCTGCACCACTCTTTTGGGAGGGCTCACGGATGAAATAAACACAGCTGCTCCAGAGATCATGCCTCAACAGTCCTGGGTGTGAAGTCTTCTTCACTGGTTACCTGGTTACCAAAGATTTTGGTAGGATTTTCTTTTTGTGCACTTTTGGCTGAGGGCAAGGACCTCACTGGTGAGAGAGGGCTGGGAGTGTTTGAACAGTGGGGAAAGGCACCAGCAGTTATTTTATTTCTTGGTTTTGTGTGACACCCTAGACAGTGTGAATCTATCTTGGCATACAAGGCTCTTTTACCTGAAGAGCCAAACATAAATGTAATTTAAACTAATCCAAAATGGTGATCTCTAGAGCAAGCGGGTAATCCCAACATCTAGCTGCTCTTTGTCTATTTGTAGTATCTGACAGTATCTGTCAATTTTGACTCAGCAGGTTGTAAAATTACAGGGAGAAAGAAAGACTCTGCTCATGCCCTGGTTGTTTTAGTTTCTTAAATTTTGCATTTTACCTTGTCCCCATCTCCAGAATATCTGAACATTTTACAGTGGCACCAAATAGGTTGTAGTGTCCTAGCTGAATTGCTGATTTTTTTTAGCTTTAGTACAATTACAAAGTAGCTGTTTAAAGGTAAAAGCTCAGATATATGTGACTGTCTAGGAAATAGGCTCAGTAAAGTTTATGATGATGTTTAATTCTCATTGGATTTGTACCGCAGCCTCAGGCAGTTTCCTGGAAAAGATCCACCTTTCAGGGCATGTGAACTTTTTCCTCCCAAAAGCACCTCTGTTTTACAGAAAGGTAAAAAACCTTTGTCTTCATCATGAAGTTATCATTCATAATGATTTGCTAGCAAGTTAATTGTTCCCAGCCTACTATTAGAACTAAATTGTATGTCTCTTCAAATATCTTAGGAAGCAGTTTATTTTATGTAAATTAAACAGCATAAGTCCTGGCAAAATTGAGTGCATTAGCAAAGGAGATAGTATCACACAATGTACCATTGAGAATTCAGATGCACTGAAATATCATTCATAGCTAAATTGGCTTCTTTTGCAGATGGCTACGAAGTGTAACGGACAACATAAATGCAGCTTTAAATCTTAGCTAAGCCTGACAGAGAAAAGAAATTAGTTCTTTTTATGATAAGCAATGCTGATAATGCACATGACAGAACAATTCTGAATTGGAGCCTGAGCATACACTAGCCCTGACACATCAAACTGTCTGGCATCAGATCACACTGTCTCCCCTTTAGCATCTGTTTGGGCCTGAGCTGAAACTCTGAGGACTACTAACAGGGTGAATGAGAGCATTGCAGCACAACTCTCAGCCCCCCAGGCAGCACAGTGGTTTGAGGAGGACGGAGAGCAGGTGAGAAGTCTGGTTTGCTTCTCTTCCCATGTGAGCAACTCTGGGAACCCAGTATGAGCTGGCTTCCCGCACAGCTTTCCTCCATTACCAGTGAGAAATATAGCATGCAAAGGCTCTCACCAAAGGCCAAGCTTGAACTGCCTGCTACAACCATTTATGTAGCAGGCCAAGGTTGCACCCTAGGCTCCCCAGTCATTTATTTTCTTATCTATTGTACTCATGGATAGTAGGGAGAAGGGTCACACACAACATTGCCAAGACATGGTGGTCTGGCTGCTCACTCCTGATCTGGACTGGTCTGAACATGGGATGGCTATCAGTGAATCCCACCTCTCTTCAGACAGGCTGTTTTGAGATGTGTTGTAGTAGTGTAGTGACGTGTAGTGTAGTGCTGTTCTGTGCTAACTAGCCCTGTGGCCCTGGGTGTAAAGGTGCTTCCTCAAACAGCTCCAATGCTTTTCTGTCCCATTACCTTCATCTACTTTGGAAGGCCTAGTCACCCCCCATTTGGTCTGCTGGCAAAGATGCCCTTTTATCATATATTTCTGAATTTGTTCTTGGTGAAGCAATTGCTTCGAATCTTGTGACCCATATAAATTATTATAGCACTGGGTAGATCATGAAGCTCATCTCTTGTCCACTTTCCCCCTCACCTAATGAAGAATAACAGGTTTTCACTTCACTTCAACAGAGTGGCAGAGGTATCTGACTTTTTTAGACTTTCTCTGTCCTTACTTGCTTCATCTGTGAAGCTATCAGGCCTACATATCCTTCTAAGTCTGGCTCCTGGAAATTTTGGGAAGCTTCCCCATTAAAAAGGCAGATCTCTAACTCTTTCCCATGCAGGTCACTGCCATTAACATGTGTAAATCCTGCAAAAGGAAACAGACCCCTTTGTGGTCAGGGGTTTTATTCAAGGGCTTCACTTTGTAATTTTTTTTACTAAAAATAAAATGAAGAATTGGGTAAGAAATGTGTAGTAGCTGAAGACTACGTTTTTTGTGTCAAACATTTTGACTTTTTTTTGCTTTATTTTCTTTGTATTTGCATCCTTATTTTACTGATTCAAGAACTGCAGGTTTCTTTATCAGTAATTTTAGCTCTCACCGGCTCAGTCAGGAGTGCCCCTCAGCAAGGCACTTGGACTGTGGTCATCCACATATCCATCAGCAGACAGACTCGAGCTTGTTCTGCCTCTCCAGCTGGCTGAACACCAGTCAGACAAGCATGTCATCTCTGTGCTATGCTCTGATATTTGAGCCCACAATCTCAAAGCATCCCGCCAGTTCAAGCACTATGCTTTTCCAGTTACATGTTCTCAGGAGTGGAGTTTACTCACATCCCTGAGCCCAGCTCTGACTGCAGGCATGACCTGCTCCCAGCTCCCCACAACTGCTGCGCAGGTATGATCCTTAGAAAGGGCAAGTAGGGCCCAGGGGAGGACGCAAGCAGGACAGCTGGTAAGAGACCAGGGGCATACTCCCCATTTTGGGTAACAGCACTGGGGAGCTGAATGACTTGCCCAGGTGATAATGATTTGAACTAGTTCGTGTTAGCGACAATGTATGGTAATACACATTGCATGGATTCAAATGAAAATAATCTATAATAAATCAATCATGTTGGATTTACTTATTAGATAATTTAAGTTAAACCATAATTTAAACACTCATCTCCCAAGATTCAGTTTAGTGCTTCTACATTAATGACATCCAACAACTCCTGTTAAATGGGCCTGGCTAGTTACATTGATGAAGTAGTTCTCAAATAGAACCACATCCCTGCTTCCTTCAGCCAGTACCCCGTCACTCTGCTCCTGTAGAGCTGTCAGTAAACCTACTCACACAAGGCATGTGTGATGAAGGCAATACTCCACAAGCACGAGATGTCTTCCAGCAACTATGCTGCCTTTGGAAGAGTCCAGGTATCTTCCTGTTTAAATAAAGTAATTTCTGAAGAAAAATCCAATGGTGATTCCTTGGATGAGGCCTGAAAGCAGTCACAGAATCACAGAACCATCTAGGTTGGAAGAGACCTCCAAGATCCCCTAGTCCAACCTCTGACCTAACACTAGCAAGTCCTCCACTAAACCATATCACTAAGCTCTACATCTAAATGTCTTTTAAAGACCTCCAGGGATGGTGACTCAACCACTTCCCTGGGCAGCCCATTTCAATGCCTAAATTTGCTTCAACAATGCCTTACTACATAAACAATGCCTTGTTTATGAATTTTACAAGACTGGAAAGAACTGGGTATCTCCAGAGGGTGATTCATCTCATCGCTGGGATTGATGCCCCATTTAGCAGACGGAGCATGCAGTAGTCCTGTTGTGGTTTAGCCCGGCTGGCAGCCAAACACCACACAGCCGTTCGCTCACCCTCCCCCCTCCCTCTCCGGGATGGGGGAGAGAAACGGGAAAGTGAAGCCTGTGAGTTGAGATAAGGACAGTTTATTAAGACAGGGAAAATAATAACAATAATAATAATAATAATAATAGTAATAATGTGTACAAAGTGATGCACAATGCAATTGCTCACCACCCGTTGACCGATGCCCAGCCTATCCCCGAGCAGCCGGCCCCCCCACCCCGGCTAGCCACCCCTATATATTGTTCAGCATGACGTCAGATGGTATGGAATACCCCTTTGGCCAGTTTGGGTCAGCTGTCCTGGGTCTGTCCCCTCCCAGCTCCTGCTGCATCCCTAGCCTGCTCGCTAGCAGGACAGAGCGAGAAGCTGAAAAGTCCTTGGCTTGGTGTAAGCATTGCTCTACAACAATTAAAACATCAGCATGTTATCAGCGCTCTTCTCATCCTAATCCAAAACATAGCACCCTGCCAGCTACTAGGAGGAAAATTAACTCTGTCCTACCTGAAACCAGGACAAGTCCTTAACCCTATAAAGTTCCTCCCGTGCATAGATTACTACTGCTATCAGTGGGAGAGCTTGAAGACCTTTCCAGATGCATCATACGTTGAAGGATCTGGGTCCTGTGTAAGTAGTACTTCTTTAGCATTTACTAAAACAAATTGATGTACCTCTTTTCTCCCTCCTCTTGCTAGGAATAATAGGCTCTATCTTACAAAACAAAGTTCCACTTGCCAGGTTTCACTGCACAGCTAAAGCAAGGCTAGCAGAGCTAGCAAAACACTACAAATAACCAGTAGATATAGTGAAAACTGTTTGCACCTGTTCTCATTTATAACATAATCATTGCATTCACTTAGCCAAAACCAGACAATGCCAACAAAGAAAGAGAGAAACTTTTTTGTTCTTCTGTAATCATCTTTAGAGTGTGTTATTTCCTTTTCTACCTGTCTCAGAGGCAATTTGGGAAGAGAAACCTAGCTGAAGAGAGACCAGGCTGACCAGTTGGCCCAACTTGAACACATAGATGTGACATGGGAGCATAATGGAGAACCAATTACAGTCAAGTGGGCCCACAAAACTGCCAGGCATGCTGGGAGGGATCAAACTTATTACTGGGGCAGAAAATGCAGATTTGACTTATCTTGGGAAGCCATAATGCCAGCAGTATTTGTGGAATAATAAGGCAGAAACTGAGTGATGAAGCGGCACACGTGATGGGAGAGGTACATGTCTGGAGAAGCGTGGTGCAGCAGGTTGCATTGGCCCTCTGGGTTCCAATATTGCCGGCAGGTGCTCCAGGCTCACACCAGGCACAGCTAACATCATGATGACTGGGAGGTTTCTGCTGGGAAAGGACACTGGAGTAGCACCCTAGGAGGAATAAGCAAAGATATCTGTCACTGTGGAATACCACTTGAGCTACACTCGGATACTGAAAGTCCTTTCAAAAACAAAATCATCCAAGAATGGTCTGAAGACAGTGGAGAAGAGTGGGTACATCATGTTCCCTATCACTTCGGGCAGACGGAAGGATAGAACGGTACAATAGCTTGCTTAAAGCCATGCTTAAATCGCCTGGAGAAAGGGAATCTCAGGGGTTGCACACCTCACCTCCAGGAAGCTGTGTGACTAATCAGCACAAAGCCAGGAAACTGTCATCATGAGTGCCATCATTTTCTGCCCTGCAGAAAACCTTACACCCTGGATGAAAAAGTACCAGTCAGCTGCACAAACACTTGGATTGGGAGGTGAGTTTGTCTCTCTCCCCCTGCAGCTGTTGAAATACCTAAGGAGATCAAGTTCTAGCCTCTATTTCAACAGGGTAAATTTCCTTAGCATGTAAACCTGCTCTTGTTTCCTGGAGGAGCATATACTTTACATGACTATACTGGTTTGTGTATGTGTATGTTTAGTCATAGTGTATGTAATAAACGGCTGAAATGGGACCAGTTGTCAGCTAGATTATAAAATGCGTAAAACTGCTGTTGCCTGAGAATTGGGTCGGCTGCTCTCTCCTGAGGAGATAGAAACAGCAGTTTCACAAAGTGTGTATTTAAGCTAAAAATAGCTTTTTCTATTTGGTCGCTAATTCCTGTGGGAACCACTATTTCTGGGAGTGTTTAGTATATGTTCTATACTCACTGGAGCTATTTCTTGTGTCCTGGCTTGACCAGATTTCTCTTAACACAGCGGGCAAAATCAAGGTACAGGAGCACTGATAAAGGAGAAGTACTAAATTTTGCTGTTTCAAATGTCCAAAGAAATAGATACAGATCCACAGAGATCTGCTCAACCGGATTATGTTTTGGAGAAAACAATGGAAATTACGGCATTTATATGAGACCCTTCTGAATTTCTAGGAACTGAGTACAAGGTAAATTTGAGACAATGTATGTCCCTTGCATGCTCAGATGCTGTGTTTCTTATGTAGATGCACAACTGTGAGCGTATTCTTTTAAAGAGCTATCAGTTCATCCCCATGGTCAAAAGATAGGTTTAGAAGTTATGTTCTTCTTTGGGAAATAGCTTACCTGTTATAAAGACTTGCTAAGGTTAACAACTTCAGTTACAGTTCTCAGATTAGGTTTCTTACATGTAAACTATGTAGGATTTCGTTCTAGTTCTGGCCATGAATTCCCAATGTTATTGTATTTACACTTTCCTGAAAATCTTACTTCTTAGAAAACCTGGAGGTATTAGGAAGAAATGAGGGAAAAAAAGTGAAACATGAAGAGATGAAAAGGCCCAGAAACATGTAATGAATTAAAGAGCAGCACAGATATCTTCTGGAGTAAATGAGTTGATCAAGTGGAAGCCTTTGTGCTTTCCAGAGTTGACTTATTTCTTGTTTTCCATTTTAAACTGTCACATTTTTGCCTTATATTGTCTACCCCATTACTCCTGGTGGCAGATTAGTCTGGAATGATGGAAAGCACTGAAGTAGCTCACCTGAAGCTGAGCACAGTAAAACAGGGTTTAACAGTCCAAGCCAGATTTACAGCAGCCCATAGTAGTGTAGTGCTATAATTAATGGGAGACAGCAGTGTCAGTACTGTGTGCAAGTTCAGTGAAGTCTGACTGTAGCTGTGAGAAAATCCTGTTTCTGTAGAAATATTCTGTGCTGTAAATGTTTGTGGTGAGAAGGCGATAGGCAGCAACGGTACTTGGGAGTGAAAAACCTCCCTTCCTTTGGTTTTCTGGCTTGATTCTGAAACGTGGCTGAATGTGTCTGTCATCTTCATATCTCACCCAGATGATGAAAACTGTGCAGAAAGCCTGCTGACTTCTGTCTATAGCATGAATTAACAAACTATAATTCTGTTCCAGGAAAAAGGATTCTGAGGAGGCTGAAGTGAGGGGAGCTGTGATGAGGCTGCAAGTTCAGAATTCATCCTTTTGTTTGCATGGGGTCTTAAACCCAAGCAAAATGACCTTATGGATGTTTATAAGTTAGCAGTAGGTGCAGAGAAGTCCCCAAAGTCCTCTAAATATACCTGTTGCAATGATTATTAATTTAAACAACATATACAGTGAGCTTGCAGTGAAACTAAGGTATCGTGCATAGCTGTGGGACATCTGCAGCCCATCTTCTCCACCCTGAAGTCTATGGAAAGTGGCCTTTGCTTTTTCCTCTGTACAGCAGAGTCTGCACAGAATTACGTGCAGAGCCTGAGCTGTTTCCCTGCTTTCATCAAAGCCGAAGGCAGAGCTCTCCAACGGGCTTTCACAGTCAAGGACCAGAGGCTGATGTGAAAGGATACTGGGGGAGAATGGTTTGCATTGGCAATGTGCTGTCTCATCTGATAGCTCAGCTCCTCTCTCACCCCTCTCTAGTACCTCTGATCTGCTTTGATATTTCTTTAGAGAAATATCTGAAAGGATATTTCTCAGAGCAGCTTTCAGAGTTCAGAGTGACAATTTATCAATTAAGAAGTAGGTAATGCAGGTAGCACTAACTGAAATCAATCTCACGGAATGATCTGTTGTGACATTTACATGGTAAGTTTTCTGAAAAAGATAAGTTACATCAAGAAAAAGGTTGGAGCTGAAACCTTGACATAAAATACACACACACAAAAAAAATCTGAAAAAAAAAAAGCTAGTTGTTAATCTACACCCATCCCCAGTTTGTTTTGTGATTTTCAGCCACTGAGGCTTTGATGTTGCATATCAGAAACATGGGGAGAAAGGCAAATTCAAAAAGCAGTATTTTTACAATCAGTCAGACCCATTTCAGAGCACATTCTCAAGGCAGACATTGCTGCCTATGGTCACCCAGTGCAGGTTGTAGAGATGTCTGTAAAATGCAGCTATGAGATGCTTACTGCCTTGTGCTGCTTTTCAAACAGGTTGAAGCTGAGAGCACTGCTCAGTTATCCCCCATTTGCTGAACAGAGAATGGCTGGAAAACAAAGCAAAACTAAGAAAGCATAAATGCCCGATCTGGTAAAAATCTACTTCTGCATTTTTTCATGCTATGATCTGTTTTCTTATGCCTCTGTGTGCGTACCACAATTTGCCATTGGTTCTGAGCCATTTTTTTTGTTGTTGCAAATTTACTGTTTTCACATTGCTTAAGGGTTTGGCTGCGCTATTGATGCTGTGTGATGTGGGGATGGCGGAGTCAGCAAAGCAGAAAAGCTAATTTGTTCCTTGCATGTGGGGACCATCTCCAGGTAGATCTGCGTGGTGCTGGAAGAGTTGTCTCCTTCTAAGGATAAGGAGAGAGTTTTATTTTCTGGGGCTGCTCATACATCCCCTTCTGTCAATATTACGTGAAGCCAAGTAAGTGAATATTTCTCAGCAGTGAGAAGATGCATTCCAGCTTGCTGCTCTCGAGGAGAGTGTGTGAGAATTCCCAGAAGAGGTTGGTTCAATTACAAAGGTTGGAACTGAAACTAATGATTTAAGCATTTTTGCTAAGATGGTTCCATATGCATTCCAGCGGGGACTTGGGCTCCTCAGACACCTTCTTTAAGTAAGATGTTGGACAATGAAATCCATTGCAATTGAGATTTATCCTGATTAATTGTCATGGTGCTTAGGAAGTTGTCCTCTAATAAAGCAGTTGTCCCTGTTGGCTCTGGACTTCCCTGTTCACAGAGCACTGTAGCTTACTTGGTGTTTTGCTTCTCGTAACCACAGTGATGCCAACAGCTTCATTTATGAAAGATCGGATTTGCTTCCAGAAATATTTGAAGACAACAGTTAAATTCAGAAAAACAAAACATGAGAAATCACGCACAAACACTCAGAGTGGAGTGAGAATTGAAGAATCATAGTCAACCCTATGAAAATATCCTCTGTTTCTGGCAAAATCTTTAGCTGTATCTCTTATGGTGTCTCTTCTGATGGAATTTTAAAAAGTATGTTTTTAGATGTTTGTAAATACTGTCATGTGGTTATCCAGAACTGCTTGAAACACGTTATAGAGGTGTCCTGACCAAATCAGCAGTTAAGATTCTTTGAACTCTATAATACAGTGATTCCTTTACAGAAGAATATGCTTATATTGTCAGAATGCTCAGGTGAGCTTTTGTTTTGGGTCCACGACTCTAAAAATGTTTCTGAAGAAGGTCGGTCACGTGAGTACCACAGGAGAAGCGTGCTTGGGAGTAGCTCTCCTGCAGAAGCAGAGAGTAATTGTCATCTTGATTGGAAACTTAGTGGGCTTCACTCAGAGCACTGAAGAAATGCTCTCTGTTGATTCCTGAGTGCTTTCCCAGAATGAGGAATATTATACTGATCTGTGGGTTGTTTTTTTTTGTAGTTGTTGTTTTGTTGTTTGGTTTTCTTTTTGTTGCTGTTGTTTTCTTTTCTTTCTGCATTATCTGCATCCCCCCACCACCTTCTTCCTTTTGGATGGGCAAGCATATGTCTGCATGTTGCCTGTGGAGCAGAGCTACTCTTCCACCTGGTCAGCTAATTCATTAGATGTGCCTCAGTTTGCCTTGGGTGATGTGCAAAAAGGGATAAAAATACAGATTATTGCAGATCCTAAAAGTGCCAGCAGCCACTGAAGATGCAATGGATGTGGTAATACTTTACAGAGGGTAAATATTTCCCCCCTGTTTCATTGCAGGTATTGTTTGCTCTGCAGGCTGAATTCAGGCCAAAGCAGCCCCTGTCCCTCTCTGGGCAGATGTGTATTGGCAGAAGGAGCCCACAGTCTGGGGGTACACAGCCAGCTGTCCCTCAACACCTGGGAGCAGCAGGTCCCCATAATTGGAGGAGGGACAAAGATGAGCTGTGAGGTAGTGGGGAGCAAGCAGGAGAACAAATCCTTGCTGCAAATACTGTTAGTTTTTCTACCCTTAAGCCAAGCGGTAAGATAAAAGACCCTGCTCAGCTACCCTTGTTCAAGAGGCATTTGGATAATGCCCTGAATATGCTTTAATTTCTGGTTATTTGTTAAGTGGTCTGGCAGTTGGACTCTGATTTTTGTAGATCCCTTCCAACTGAACTATCCTATCCTATTCTATTCCTTACAGTTTTTCAGCTGCTGTCACCAACTCAAGCACCAGATGTCTGCACTGAACAGAAAAATGAAATACAGCCTCCAGAAAAGTAGTTGGGAAAAGGAAAGGAGAACCAAGTGGCAGGGAGGGGAAGTGCAAAGGACCTCAAAGGGCCTGGAAAGTGAAGTTTGTCGAGTTCCAGATAGCCTTTGTGTAGGATGTGGTAGTGGCAGTACACATTTGGCATCAATATTAGAGTGTACTGTTCATGTTATTTACCCTGGCAGATGGAGCACTGTGCTCCCCCAGTCTTCAGGGTCTGGAGTTAACCTCCACCTCTGACCCTTGGGGGCCTATAGGCACACACACATGTTTAAAAAATTTCTAAATGAACTGCATGAATGAAAAGGTAAAATATAATTTAATTACAATCTTTAGTACGCTTCTATCTGTACTGCTGTAAGAAATGCTCTCAAATTTGTTGAGTTAAAGAAATAGACAGGTCCCCCACACTGTCAATTAAAAAGTTGCAGTCCAAATGCATGTTTTTTTTATGTTTGTGCTGTCTCTGCTTCTGTGACCTCCTGTAGGACACAGATAGCCAGCTGTTTGTTTATTCACATGGGTCCAACAAGACATTTTTACCATATGTTCCTCTCGCTTATTTCTGTTTTTTTTTTTTTTTTTTTTTTTTTTTTTTCTTTCAGGCTAACAGGCCTGTCACATCACAGAGGAAGAAAAACCATACATGGTCATAAGCAAGAGTCAGTTTGTCCAGATAAAGGGATGGAGTTGGGCAGCAGTGAAGAAGGCTGACATGGTAAGTACACAGTCATATACAGCCAAGCCACAGGAAAAAACTATACATGTAATTCAAGACAGAAAAATGTTTAAGTGCATGCCTGCCTAGTGCATTCAGTCTGAGAAAAATATGCCACCTCCCTAAATTCTGCTAGCCTTTTTTTGCAGATGTAGTACAGTTATATTCTTTATGAGCTATAAGTTGTGATTTCTCTATTCCACTGTCTCACAGACATCTCAAATGTCATGTCTCTATCTCCCTTGTCACGTGCAAGCCTACCTCCGATTCTAGCTCCCCATTTTTCTGGTCCCTATAATTCACATTTATCTTTCTATGCTGTCTTATTAGGTTTGGGATTTTTTTTCCTAGCTTTCAGGTACCTTCCTGCAGTGCCCTGGTCACATTAACCACAGAAGGGCACCTAGCCACACGTGTGAGATTGTAAGCCATGTTCAGAGCACCACGTGCTGAATTGCCTTGCTGGATAAAGGGAGGGCGGAGCCACTCACAGAACTCAGTTACTTCCTACTTTTTTTTTTTCTTTTTAGCATATTCAGCTTCCTCTATGGATCTCAAATGCTGTTCTCCCAACCTGGAAATAAAACTAGCTTTCTTGTTTTTTACTGCTGCTTATAAATGCCTCAGGGCTGGCAAGGTATGGTATATTGTCTCTTTGTTCTGCACTGAACCACCCTCAGTGACTATATATTTATTGTTTGTTTCCATTTATTTTCTTAGAAACATTAACACAAAAAGGACTATGTCTGCTCAAGGGAACACAGAGAGGCTGAATGAAGAATTTGAATGGGAAAGAATGTACTGTAGACTATTTTGTGAGATAGAGAAGTAGTAGTCATTGTGTGCTTAGAGGAGAGAAAAAAGAAGTGGTTTCAAAGGTCTTGACAAGGTGTGTGAAAGACATGTGGATCCAACAGCCTGTACAGTAGCACGGAGTGGTGTTCCTGACTCAGGTCAGTCAGTTCTTGTGCTTAAAATGATGTACAGCCCGAACTATCTCACTGAATCACACTATTGAGAAGCTCTGGAGTAGTATGCTTATCACAGAACTTGTCTTAAGTCTTTTATTAGCATGTCAGCTGTGGGAGCTTTTGGGGAGATTAATTAGTCTGATTTGTCCCATGATATCCGTGGTCACAGGATTCAAAAACGTAGCTGCCCCATGTCTCTATATCCACTGCAGGGTGACTTTAGTGCTCCATCATGTCAATCTGATTTTGCCTCCAGGTCCCAGTAGAATCTAAATATGTTCACTGCCCCTGTTAATGGTCATGAGTAGTGATGTCCTGTGTAACAAAACTGCTAGCTGAATATTTGCCTTGAACGTGTGCTTGTAGCATTTTAATCAGATCACCATTGTTAAGGTCACACACTGCACTTAGGCTACTGTTGTGTAGTTATAAAGCTGCATCTTATGGGTTGCTAGGGGAGGAACGTCACAGGGTCAATGGCAAAGAACATCAGGTAGAGTAACTTGATTAAGGTTGTGTAATGTGTCTAAAACTGGAAAACATCAGCAAGATACAACCCCCCGGGGAAGCTTTGACTTCAAGTGTAAGTGCTGGGTCAAATACAGGCTTGTTGAAATTGAGACAATATTTCTTCTGTAATACTTATCCTAAACAGACGAGATCGTTTAATTTTTACTTCCAGTTCCAAATGCAATACCATGTAAAAGTATCAGAAAACACACATAAAAATAATTTCAGTATTGAAATCGCAATTCTGAAAGGCTGGCCAGGGATAAAACATAATAACTTTAAAGGTCTTGATTTTCTTATATTGAGATGAGTCCTGTTGCTTCTTGGAGGACATTAGGAACATATGCCATCTCTGCATAGCACCACATAAGGATTCCGATGCCAGGAGGCTTTGGAGGAACTTTGGACTTGTTTTTTTAAAAAGACAACATATTTTAATTCATGTTGTTTCAGGCACTAAAACTGGTGAATGATGTGTTTATTGGTCCTGCTAAAAAGCCATCCTTTTAAATTACTGATTCAGCAGACTAGCCACAGAATTAAGAGCAAAATTTTTACAAAGCAAATATGTCTAGGAATCAGGAAGGATAGCATTACTAATCTGTAATCCCCAACCATTTCATTATTATCTGCAAGGAAAATATATTTAATAACATCATTTGTTCTGTTTCAAAATGTCAACTTTATAACAGCAAGGCACAATCTAAAGCTCCATATTTTCATGTTCCTGCTCCTCCCTACTTTATGGTAGTAAATTTGATCCAGTTTTTGATAATAGACAGCATTGCAAATGGAAAGGATTATAATTAGGACATATTCATTATACTTTACAGGTTTATTACTGTCCCAGAGGCTTGCAAATAGTTGAGTGGGATTTATAGACTATAGGGCTTGTGCAATACTGGTGTTCTTTTAGTACATGCTGTCCAGGAAATAATTGAAAGTGAAAACCAAGTTGCTTCAGAGCAATTTCAACTCTATCTCCTTTTTATTGTGAGAAAGCCAGGCTAAATTCTTTTCCCACCTGGAACAGCCAATAGCCAGGCTGATTTCTGCTTTCCCAGGCTGATTAGTTATCACAGACTTTTTTTTTTTTTTTTTTGTGCTCACTAAAGATCTCAGTATGTCTTAGTTTCTCAGGTACCCAGCTGACATTCAAAGATGCCAACTACACTTCTCAAGGATGCTCTCTGGGTTGCCAGGCTCTGAGATCCGAGGCTGGCAGATATCTTTCTCTGTCGGTATTTTAGTGGACATCTTATTCCGTCAACATTTTTCCTTTACGGCTGCTCTCTTCACACATCCCTCTGCAGAGGCTTAGAGGGGTGTTTGGGCATCTTACAATGGCTCTGTGAATGCTCAAGGTGGCCAGAGACAGTGCAGGGCTTTGCTGTGTACAGGCTTTTAGTCTTCTCTAGGTCCACTGTGACCAGTTAAGCTGCCAGATCAGTGTCCACTTATTGTGAAGCCAGACTGACACCTGGGGGTCCAGAGGATATCTCTCTCTTCCCTCCCCCCCCACTCCTGTTTATTCCACCTTACCCACACACAACCCCATGCTTCCCATGATGGCCCTTCTCTCCTGCCATCACCAGGTCTGCCCAGTGCTTCCTATCTGTCATTGCTGTCACAGGAGCCCCTTTGGGCAGGGAGCTTTGCTTCTGTGCTGCCATTTAAGAAATCTGTCTCCTGTGAAGCCAGACCTTAGAAATTAACTTGGATCAACAACAAAATCATTGCAGCTAGTCACTCAGTCCTTGATGCACATACCTAAGTTACACTGCAATAGGTATTTTTCATGTAAGTAGGGTAGTTTTTTGGCATTTCTGTATGGGGAGAGGAAGGAGGAATTCTCCTTTCTCAGTGAAAACATCTTTGACCCATGAATGCAATTACAGTTTATCTCAAAGGACACACCTCTTGATAGACTGATTTCTACTTGCATCATCTGTAAAAGTCTCTGTTTGATTTCTGCAGCATCATGCTGGTCCAGAACCTCATTATGACTGCTGAACCCAACAACCTGCAGCACTGATCTCTAGATCTTGCATTTTTCTCAGTTTCCATCTGTTCTGGAATATATAGATGGGTGATTGCTGGTGACTTTCAGTTGAGGCGAGTCACCTTTGAGTGGGTCATGTAACAGCATGACCTCCAACTCCCCAAACCTAAGCTATAGTACACTCGTGCTAACCTGCTCAAAAGGCAAAAGAAAAACCCAGAATAAAGCTAGAACAAGTAGCCAGAAAAACAGGTTTTGAAGTTTTTGAACTAACTAGTACCACATCAAGTTCATTCTGAGTCTAGATTGAACCAAGAATTCCTAGCTGTATCCCCCTCATACTGCCACCCTGAAATGCTATCTAATAAGAGTCTCTGTAACACATACCAGACATTTTTTAGAATAGGACATCTTGGGATTTCTAGGAATATTTCTGGCTCTGTATACTCTGAAGTATTTCTTTACTGGGTTAGTTTTCTGGAGCGTGTTTCCACCCTCCCCCTACACCCTATCTTAGTCTTTGTAATATCTTTTCCACCTTACATGTTCCCAAATTGAGAGTCAACTGGGAAAAAAAAAAAAACACACCTGAAGCAACTTGGGCTATGTTGCCCTTTGAGAACTTATTCCTATGTACACAAGTGAGGATGTTATGCGTAAGACAAGTCAGTAGTCTATTGTGCTAGGGAACAGCAAGAGGAGAGGTGCTTTCTAAGAGAACGTGAGCCACAAGCCAGGCGGGTGAAAGGGACACAGAAATCGGACAGCCAGCTGGGCCAGGGTCTTACTGTCCAGGGCCCGGTGCAACAGTACCTGAGTGAAGGAGCACAGCAGAACCAGAGATTGTGGCCAGTCCAGCCAAGAGTCCACAGGATTAGACAATATCAACGTGATGAGGCAGATCCCTGGTCAAGCCGAAAAATCATTCCATATGTAAGGTTTAAGATCAAGGCCAGCATTGCAAGGCAGAGTAAAATGCCAGAGCCAAGATCAAGCCAGGAAGTCAATCTACAGAATGAAGTCTGGATCAAGGGGCTTGAACAAGGAGCAAAGACCCTTGGCTGAGCTTAAATAGAGCTCCTGGACCCATGGCTGTGGGGAGGGGGCTCCAGTGAGGGTGGTCAGGGCCATTAATGGTTATTAGAGCCTTCAGGGCCTTGACAGTGTGTTCCTTTCAGGCTTTGCCACTCACTTCTGTTTGTTCACAGACTACTTGTTTCATTTCTCTGTATGGGACTGTACTGTCCTCGCTTTTGTTACCTTTTTGTTAGTAACCTTTTGTTACTTTTTGTTAGTGTGATTGCAAACACTTAAAATAGGAAGTCTTGTTCCTTCCATGCCTGCGCAGAAACAAGTGTAGGAGGGCCTTTGTCTTGACTGAGTCTTCTGATAATAAAGCATGTAGTATCTGTAGACAAGTGTGTTCCTGGCAGGATTCCCACAAAAACATACACTTTTGCAACAGGAAAAGAGGATGCTGACAAACTGCCGTACACCTTGGTGGATGTGACAGAATTTGACTTTCAGAGCACAAGCAATTGCTGAGGCATGTTTTCTCATCAAATGCTTCTCCTCTGATCACTACAACATTGGCATTCGGAGGTTGTGAGTAGGCAGCAAAATGTACAGCCACTGTTTATTTATAATTTTGTCTTTTGTAATCGAGAACAAGATTGTAAGTAAATGTGTGCAGCTCTCTTCAGAGGGGTCCTGTTAGTCTACATGAGCTGCTTCGCTGCAACCCCAGGCAGGGACTGCAGCAGTCACACTGAACACGGATGCCTGTTAAAGTCAAAGGGGGATTTACAGGTGGGGAAATTGGCGTTTGCTCATGTGATGGAGTTGCCTGGAATATTTATGTCATTGATATGCCTATGTGGAGTTTTTTCGCCGGTGGGGCTGTCAGGATGTAGAAGGGAAAACAGGAGGGATTTCAGGGGCAGTATGAAAACTGACTTAGGGTATTTCTCCTCTAGTGCTGGCAGCTTTGAGCAGCAATTCTGAGTTTGTGAGTGGCACAAAAAAGAATCTGAGGTGAATGTAAAGACGCTCCCAAGAGGAGAGGTGAAGTATAGAAGAGAAAATCGGAGACTCAGAGTCCTAGAGGCTACGGCTTGGGTCAGACTGAGCCTGCCTGACAGCGCCAGTAGGAGCAGCGTGTGTGCAGCTCCTCGGCTGTTGTGAAATCCTTTCACTCAGCGTTTGGCACTGTTTGAGCCAGCACTCCTCGAAGAGAAGAAGCTGTTTGGAAGCACCATGAAGGTACCTGCCAGGAGCGAACCACCCCTGTGAAACCAGGAGGCAGTGTGGAACAGGGGGCAGCCGCGGTGCTCCAGCCTGGCCGAGGACGGACCCGTGGACAAGCGAAGGGGCTGCAGCAGGCAGGAGGGCTGCGTGCCGGTACCCGGGAGCCGATCGGTGAGCGAGGGCTGCAGGATCCCTGCAGCAGCTCAACCGCCCACCCGTGAGACACGCCAGGCCCTCTCTCCGGCCCAGAGCCCCCTCACCACCGAGGCCCGGGCGGGCACCGCTGCTTCCCCGCCCGCCCCCGCCGCACCTCCTGGCCACCCGTGACGGGCAACGAGCACGGCGGGCGGCGGCGTTTCCACCCACCTCGGCTCTGCAGAGGCATCGGGCTGAGCCTGCCAGGTGAGAGCAGCCCCGCGAGGAGGCCGGGGGGGTCTTGGCAGAGGCACCGGCCCAGGGCTGGCTGTGGTTTGCGAGCAGCGCAGCCTGGGCACCCAGCGCTGGCTTGGGCTGAATCCGCCGAGTGGTCTGCGTCCTCCTCTCCAGGTAGGGTGAGTCTCCCCGCGCCCCAGCCCTGTCTCGGCCAGTGGTGGACCCACGGAGGATGTGAGATGCTTTGTAGGAAATGAACAGGGAATGCTCTCTTTTTGTCTCTTCGCTTACAGGTGAAGACTGCTCAAACCTTTGAGGTGTAATGTTTTGAGTTTTCTGTTAAATTACTTACTATTGTGCTGAATTAATTACCTGTCTGGCCTTTCTTGAGTCCTGTTGTATATGTAGCCTTGAGAGTTTCCTATACCAGCAGCCAATAAAGGGCACTGTGTGGAAACAGTAACATCTCAATGTTTGCTGCATTGTGCACTGCCTATTAATTTTGCACATGCAATGGGAGAAGTTCCTGTGTTTTCACTCTAGTTCATTTGTTACATTATAAACTTTAACCTCCAAGTCATCAGCTCTTTATTTGGTAAACCTGTTGTGCTGCTGTGTTCAGTCTTCTTACTGTGCTTCTCTGTGTCTTAGGCATTCACCCTATCCTTTTTCAAAGGTCATTTTTTTAAGTCTGTGATGGCGTTTTTGAAATGTGGTGAATGCCACTGCGTGTAATATGGGAGGCTGTTGTGTGTGATAGCAATATTTCCAGTAATCTTCATTTTTACCTATGTATCAAAATAGTTTAGTTTTATTGCGTGCTGAGATAGGATTTTTGGTTGAGCCATAGGCATTAACATATAGGTCCCTCTTGAGAGATAAGTTGATTTGGTACCTTGATGTGCAAGTTGCTTAAATTCTCTTCTGCAGTACTGATTTATGTGTGATGAATTTTATTAACAGCATACTGCTGTCATCAAGCCAAAGCACCATGCAGCAATACGTCTTTAAAACTTAGTAAAATACTATATTGATAAGGCAAAGATTGGAATTCAAGGGAAAAAATCATGTTTCACCTGAGACAGGTGTCTCCTGTGCTGTGGTGTTCTGCCTCTGCTACAGCAAGGTACAATTTAACAGGCTTCATCAGGAACCTGAGCAGGCTTTTTTTGAAAAACCTCTGTGTGGTGCTAAGGCCTTGGCAATACAGCCCTAAACTCATTCCTTCTCTTCCAGAGGAGGTCTCTGTAGGCTCAAACTACACCAAGCTGTGACCTGGCACTGTTGTGGTCCACACGTGGGATCTGTAAACAGACATTGCTCCAAGATTGCTTCTGGCGTACAGTGGGTTAGTGACTGTTGAATACTGGACCACTAAAAGCAGTGTGCTAGTTTTCCCCCCCCCCCACCCCCCCCATATGCGTGGATTGAATACACTCTGACCTGAGCAGCAGATATTGCTTCCTTGCTTCTTTTAAAACAATAGAAGATATGCCAAAGCTTGCGTCCAGCGAAGAAGGTAGGTCACTTTGCAAACCCACTGAATGCTGCTGATTGCAACAAGGGCCGGGTGAGCAAGTGTTCCAACAGGAATCCAAGCTCTTTTTTCCTGGTCACTTTTCCTGAGTATGACAGAGACACTTTTTCTGAGATGACAGAGAGGGACAGTTTTCCATGAAAGTAGTAGAAAGCAGTAGCTGCTGTGACACTAACAAGCCTGAGCCAGCTTTTAATGTTTAAGAGCTACAGAACCAATGCCAGCTGCCTGCTCTTGGTGGGAGTACATCAGGTCAAACTGTGTTCAGCCCTCAATTTGTTATCAAAGGACAGCAAAGTCGTTGAAACTTTTGGAGTGGGTCCTGTATGAAGAAGCACTGATTAAGCCAGAACCCTTCTTTCTGGGAAAGAATTCAGACACACATTAAGGCAGAAAGGTAGGACAAAAGTTTGCAAAATAGCATAGAAAAGGTTAAGAGAGAGATTTTTTTCTGAAACTGGCTCCTCCTAACTTTGATTTGTACCTGGTTTTGTGCTGGAAAGACAAATAGGAGGAAGTTCTTCAGGCAAGCAACAGACCTATGCAATTCCTTGCCACAGTCTGCACAGATTTGAGGTTTACAGGGGTTAGAGGGAAAACAGGACAAGTACAAGGAACAGAGATCCATTGGGGATTAAAAAATGCCTATTGGCCTCAGTAATCTGAAATTTGGAACACCATTTCAATCAAGTAGGCTCTACAATTGTCTTGTTGATACTCTTTCATGGCGATCTCCTTATGGCCACAGTTGGAGACAGTTTATGAGCCTGCCAGATCCTTGTTTCCTGGTCAGTATGCCTGTTTTTTAAAAAAATGGTATTTGCCCATATCTTTACTAAATCACACATTCTTTCTGCCAGACAGATGTATACCCACTCATTGAGTTTGTATGATCAATAGCTATTCCTCAATGGGAAAATGAAAGAACCTTTCTTTTTTCCATTTAGCTTATTCCTTGATTCAACAACAGAACATAAACTTTTCTTCTTGATTGTTTTGCTTTTCTTGATTTTTTTTCTTTATTAGGCTGATAGGAGCTTATATATTTCTTCAACAAACAAAAAGTGTCAGCCACTTTTGCTTTGTATCTACCAACCCACCACCTCTTCTTTGCCCTGTACTTCTCTGGCTTTCAGGACTGGGAAAGATGAAAGCCATCAGCTACAATGTTTACTGCAGTCTACTTCAAATTTAGCTGCCAGATAAATAATTACCTGCCCTTTAACAAAAATATATTACTTCTGTCTGTGTAACTAAGTAATATTGCAAATGTATTTTTGCACCTAGGTCTCTGGACAAAATGGGGAACTTGTCAATGAAACCCAAGCACCTGAGACAGCCAGATAGACACGTAGCAAACCTCTCTATTGGTTGTGCTGGCAACTATAAGTTTCTGAAGGACCCAGGTCTAGGCATCCATGTGACTGGGCAAGCTGATGCTCTTTGCAGCAGGGTGGTTGAACTGGAAAAGGAGCTGAAAAGAAAAGATGAAGAATTGCAAGAGAGTCAAAGTCTCGTTGCTGAGCTTCAGGAGCAGCTGGCTATGCAGACTAAGGTCATAGCAGAACTCACCAAGGAACTTCAGAGCAAGTGTATACAGCTGAACAAGCTGCAGGATGTTATTAATACTCAAGGAGAACACTCTCTTCAACCTTCTCCATTTAGAGCAACTCCAAAGAATCAAGTCTCTGCTGACAGGAGGAAAGGAGCTAAGGAAGGTGTATCTGCAGAGCCAACAACACAGCTATATGATTTGAGCAAGCAAGCTAGGTTTTCCTTTGAAAAATCAAGAGTCCAAAAGGATTTCAGGTAAGCTTATTGCAGAGTGGTTGTATGTTTGTGTTACAGGAATATAGCTGCGATCCCAATGATATTGTCTTTGTGAAAAATTACAATTTGAGTACCCAACTTTTTTTTGCATAGGTTTTGTCACTATGGTAGTTAGATGCTGGCTGGATTTCCATTTAGCTTTCAACCAAGAATCATCTGCATCCCCCTAACTTCAGATCAAGTGGTGGGTGGCATCTGCATCTTTGCTTTTAGCCCCTTCAGTATTTGTCTTTACTGTCAGCTAAGCAGAACCCAAGTCTCAGGTCCAGGTTTGCCTACTGCTTAAAGTTTAAGCTATTCTCTGGAGTACTGATGGGCAGAAGGCTGGATGTCTTCACATAGGGGCAGATTCTTAGTCCTGCCTTATGGATGGCTTAGGAAGGAGCAGGTGGCCTCAGTTCAAGTGCAGCATAGACATCAGTTCTCAGCTGTGTACTAGCTTTGTCAGCCTGGTGTCAACTCACTCTTGCAAAATATAAAAATTGTTTTGTACAGCATAATTAACCTGTTAGTAGCTTCTTCCTCTTCCCCCAGTTTCAGTCCTTGTTAAGGAACCCATTTTAACTTTTTCTGCTTTGAATCATTACACTTCTAGCCTCTACAGAAGACAGGAGCTGCAGTTGCAGCTCGCCTTGTGGACAATTTTCAGACTAGTATTCTTACCCATACTGTAGACCCTCTTTTACCTTACAGTTTAGGCCTATCCTGATTATCTGATTTAATATGATAGCCAGAAAATATGTGGACTTCAGCCAGCAACCAAAGTGTCTCCTCTTCGTGGGGAGCTTTATTATTTTGAGGAGTTCATGGCACATTTGAACCTGTACTGCAGTAGAACTAGGAGTTATTAGGCTCAATGTAGTTGTCATCCATCCTGTGTTATATCCTCAAAGCTATCTTTTGAACCTGAAAGGCTGCCTGAATTACCCTAAGGAGCTGAAAGCTTCAGAAAGCAGTATTTTTCTGTGTATGGTAACTAAGGGAACTGTAATTACAACTTCTGATAAAATGTTATTACCTATCTTCTCCTTGGCATAACCCTTGTGCTGAAGTCCACCAGATTGTTTTCTAGGGTGCTTTCAGAAGTAGAATTGTAATAATACTGCAGAGTGAAGCACAGGACAGGATGATTTACCAAGTGCAGCACAGACTTGACCATTCAGTACAAAAGCAAATACTGCAGCTTATGCAGTCTAAACATAATGCTGATCATACAATAGACTAGAGAGCCAGGAATTTTCTGTCTTGATTCAGTGGCCAAGCAGTTCTAGCACTGCCATTTTTCTTGAATGCCATCTTCGTTTTCTTGTCTTCCTAAACAATGGCATGAAACGGAAAGGATAAAGCAGAACTGGTCATTTCATTTTCCCTCCCTCTAATCTTTAACAATCTGGTTCAAAATAGTTATGGTAAGGCTCCCATAGATCCATAACAATTTAGAATACACCATTCCTGTATTGATCTGGACTTTAGTGGAAACAACTTTTTTAGTATTCACCCCAAAAGCGCTAAGAACAGACCACCCTACTCTCCTCCCCACCATTTCCAGCTTTTATATTATTCTTTTCACCTTATTTCCTTCTGTTCAATGCTATCCATGTTTCCTTCATTTGCACTTCATTTTTTATTTTAATGGCCATCACGGAAGATGAGAATTCAACTTTCATTTGTCTGCTAATTACTGTCCTGAGTATAAGTAATTTTATAGTGAAGTTGAACTCATCATTTGTTTCATTACACACTGCTAGTAAGTGCATCAACTCTGCCAGAGTAATTAGCATGAGAGAATTAGCTATGTGTTCCATACAAAAAAAAAAGTTGCTCCCTAAGCTGAACTGAGAAAAAATAATAAATAAATAAATTTGGAAATGCAACCAAAACTTCAGCTCTAACATTAAATATTATTGGAACATTTGTTGTAGCAGACTCAAGAGCTCACGTGAACTTATTTCTTGGCAGGATTATGAATGAAGAAAAGCATATCATAGAATCTTAGAGTATCTTTATTAAATCAGAAGAGCTAGAATTAGGAAAAATGATTTCTAGGGTATCCTAAGTATTCGATAGATCATGCCAGAGATTAAATTACCTTTTCTTACATTATTAAACTCAAATTCAACTTCATATTTTACCCATTGTTCTTAAATTACCAAGTAATCTTCCATAATTAACCATTTTCTAGATCTATTTTTGGTAGGACATAAAATGGCAATATATCTATGTTTTACTTGTAGATTTAGGGACATAGTCCAATAGTTACTAAGACAATTAAAAAGCTGATTATGGACTCTTAATAGCATTACAGCAATAAAACTTACATTTTTTTAAGTGGTGCTTTGTAGTAGTTTTTTTTTGTTGTTTGTTTTTTGTTTTTTTTTTTTAAGTCTAAGAAGTAATGTAAAAGCATGTCATGGTTTTATATACACTTACAACTGTCTCCAAGAGTTCATGTCTTTCTGGCTAAGGTTCTGAAACTTTAGTCTGCATTATGGGCAGAATTCTGCTATGCAATCGAAGTGACTTTGTTCAAGTGTCTTGGGCTTTGAAAGACTAGAAACTTGGACTAAAAACACCAAGAACTGGTGCCTTGAATTAATATAAGTGCAGTGCACTATCAAAACCTCATTTTCTGTGGAATAATACTTAAAGGGCATACCCAAAATATTTTATTCATTTGCAAGTTGGCATTTTTTTTTCTGTTGCAGTCAGTATTTGTTGGATTTATGTCTTTTTATGTCTTTTGGACAGCTTTTAGATTCAGACAGAATGTTTAGTACCTTTATCAAAAAGCTATTTTATAAACTCACATACATGATATGCACCAAGGGAACAAATTAGACTTTACCCAATGAATCAAGTAATGGGTGAAGACTTCGCTCAGACTTCTGGGCAGAGGTCTATCTTTTGATGCAATAGTGGCCAAGCTATCTTTTGATCTTCCAAATGCTTCAGAAGCATACAGAAGTGAGGAAATAACACCAGAAGTGCTAGAGGCGTAGTAGTGCTGTGTCCACCACCTAGGTAAGCCTGTGATACACGTGCACTTGTTGAAGTCATCCCCTTGCAATTGAGATAAAATGCCTAGAGATTCAAGCATTTGGTTTTCTTACACAGGCTGTAAATACTTCAGGTAGGTCTAATTCAAACAGTTGGCATTCATAAAAGGACAAAGTCTAACCTTGACTGTCTACGGAATTCTGTCCATCGTGTTTAAAAAAAAAAAATGTTTCTTTATCCTAGCAGTGGCTATAGGAGCTTTTAGAGTTGTTAATGTAAGCAGCTGCTTCCCCTTTACAGAGTAAGGATTTAATGGAGCCCTGAGGGGAGAATAAAAACCTATCTCACACTTAAAAGTTATGTCTCCTGCCAGTCAATACCAACAGAAATCCAAGATCTCTCATCACTAGGACAAAGTCAGATTGAGAGAAATCAGCGTTCCCTGAACTATGTCATACCCTTAACCTGTGGGATGACAGGTATCTCCTCGTGGGAGGAAATTAACTACTGTTCACAGAAAGATGTTTTTGAACTGTCAAATAGTATTTATGGGGGTGTGACTGTTTTGAAAAGGGCCTCAGGGAACATTGATAAAATTGCTAACAGCAGGGAAGGGAACCAAGCCTGGACAGGAGCACTACAGCAAAGCTCAAGCAGTGTAGTAAAGGAAAGTCTTGCTAGTGGTGGGACCCAGGAATACCTCAGGAACACCAGAACAGTTGTATGGAGCTGTGCATCCCCTTTTTAGCCTCTAGAAAGAACAGTGCAGTAACTGGTACAAATATAGTATCAAGTGTCACCTGTCCTTTCAGGACAAGTAATTATTTCCAGCAGATCTTAAAGCTAAGGTAGGTGTAAGGGAAGCAGAGAAAAACAAAACAATATGTACTGTGCTGGGTGCCTATGAAATGAGCAAGCAACTGATTGAAGAGCCTGAGGCATGATTATGATACTTCTAGGTCCTTTACTTAGTAGCCCACTGCACTTCCTGAAACAGCAACATCAGAAGATTCAGTATTTCTGCAAGCTTTAGTGCTTGCTCTTAAGTATCAGTTTATAAGCCATTACTGTATTTTATTGCAGTATAATGTGCATGATGCAGGCCAGGATAAATTAAATAAGCAAGGTCATTTTCAGCAGAAAATCAAGTTAGAGACTATATTCTAATAATGCTGTTGCTTTCAGGAGAAGCTAAATTATTATCTCTATTTCTAAACACAGTCTTAACCATTACTGCTTGATTTTATTTTCTTGCCTCTTGTCATTACCATTACTGATTTTCAGACATTATATGCCTAGTAACATGTTAAATCTACTTTTGTTCATTCCTGATTTCCCTCAGGAAACTTTCCCACATTACCTGCATTTGATGAAAGCTTTGCCTTGTTTTACAAATAGAAGCAAGAGGAAGCCTTAGATGCTCCAGAAAGCTGTGAAGGTGTTAATTTTGTTAGGCAGTTTGCCTACAGCAGCATAATAGGAACAAGGGGACTTGAAAGCAGAATGTAACTTTCACTGCAGCAGTAAGAAAAATCACTCAGTAATTCCGTAAAAGATTTATCAATGCAGCGTTTGTTTAAATGCATTCACTTCTGGCATGCATTCAAAGCACTACAAGGCTTTTTACAGGAAGCCCTTGACCTAGAGCATGTGTCAGTCAATCAGACTTCACAGGCTGCCCAATGTGTATGTAGAGCCAGTTTTATCTCAGTTGATCGCTCATTGTTAGTCAGTTCAGCCAGCTTTGATTTTTCCACATTCTCTCCTTCTTAAAATCCAGCCACTGAGATCTTCTATCAGCTGGAAAAATACACTGATCTTGTCTTTGCAACATCCTTTTCTATATCAACATTTCCCACTCCAGGAGATAGTGCAGAGACAGCATCGCAGGGAGCAGTAAGAACATGGCTGGTCCCCAGGGAAAAGCAAGCCAGGAGCCACAGATGACCACACAGCACCCTCACTAACCAGGGTACCATCCCACAAGGGCCAGACAGGTTAGGCGGAACAGGGTGGCGATGGCAGCATCCAGCATAAATCCCTCCAAGAAGCGATCAGTCCAAGTGCAAGCTCTATCCAGGAAACGTAAGCAAAGTACTTACAGTGTGGTGCCAAAATCCCTCTAAAAGACAAAATCAATCCCTATAACATAGCTCAAATAAAACCAGACTTCCCAGGCCTGAGCTTAAATAGAGTCTGCAGGCCAATGGAGCAGTGGGTGTGTGGATGGGGGTCCCAGGTGAGGATGATCAGGGTGGTGATGGCCTGTTACTGCCAGCAGCAGGGTCCTCACAGGCTGCTCCTTGAACTCCGGTATGCCTACTTTACATGCCTTTTGTCTGACTTTTGTGAATACCCCAAAGCTTTTCCAAAGACATTTCAATGAAACCACCCTGTATAGTTGTGCTTTGCAAAGGGCATGCTTAGGGAAGACTTCTCCCCTGTCTGCTCCTTCTTAAGGAGACGGGGCCAGTTTGTCATCCCAAATGGGCAGACCACTACCACACTTTTACACAGGTAGGAGCATTTATGCTGGTTTTTGTCATCCACGCAGAGGAAGTGGATACAGCAAAGGTAGGCAGAGTTTTGTTTGTAGGAAGACAGAGGACAAAGAACAGTGCGGAAGGGAGCTGCATTAATCCCAGCCCTCACCCCTGCCCACCCCTTACACCCTCTATCCTGGGCTTATTGTGCAAATGTGGGGACAGTGTTCAGCAGGTACTCCGCAAGCTGACCTTCCCATGGTGTCCCACTCATAACTTAGTTTAGTAGCTATGAAAAGGGGATGCCATAGGATCAATGGCCTTTTGCAGGTTCAGGGCAAGTTCTCTGTAGTCAGTTGTTTAACCACAATCATTTACAGCTTGCTTCATTTTTCCCACCATCAATGTCTTTTAACATGTTCCTAAGAACCAGCAGTGCCTGTTAATCATGCTTTGGCATACTTTTATTCCTTGCTGCTTACCTCACTACAAAGGAGAAACTCTTCATACCATCAGTGTTGAATTTAACTCTGTTACTATCATCGGTGTTTTGTTTCTGATGGCTATTAAGAAAAAAATACACTGGAATGTTAGAAAAGTGGACCAGATTTTATAACAGGTTGCCATTCCTGTACAGGCAGAGGTATGTGAAGACATACCTTTCACATTTCATTCCTTCACATAAGCAAGGCTGTATATTTTAGTCATGCATTGCAGAAAGAACACGGTGAGAAACAGTGCGAAACATCTGGGGAGCGTGCCTTCTACTTGGAGCCTTTTCACATCTAACATGATGCTTTCTTTGATGGGATCATGCAGGAGGAGAGAGGCCATGGTGTGGCACTGCTTCTGGGATGCATGTTAGTTGCAAGGATTGTAATATGCATCATTGATACTGGTCATGTTTTCAGTGTTAGAAATTAGACGAAGCATGTTGAGAGGAATGAATGCCTGGTGAATAATATATCCCAGCAGTGCTTGATCTTTGAAACTTTGCTTTTTGATCGAAACCAGTGAGAAGAAGCTCATCACAGATGCCCTGAATAAAAATCAGTTCTTGAAGAGACTGGAGCCTCAGCAGATCCGAGATATGGTGGAATGTATGTATGAAAGGACTTTCCAGCAGGGGAGTTATGTCACCAGACAGGGAGAGCCAGGCAATCACATTTTTGTGCTCAAAGGTGAGTACTGCTTGCTTGTACAATGCGTAAGTGCTAAAACCAGGAAAATAATTTATAAGTCTTTGCAAGAAACAGGAATGTTGATATCTGCATTCCTAAATGACTCATGCTGGCCCCACTGAGGGCAATGCAAGTTTTATCTGTGATTTCTGTGAAACAGTGAGAGCAACAAAAAGTACCCTAGAAACTTGAACCTTGATTTAATGCTATTTCCTAGTAAAATAAATTGAAGTGCTTCTTTCAGCTCTGAAACTTAGAGGCCAGGAGAGGCTGGTTTGTACCTGCATTTCAAGGCACTGTTTGCATCCTTGCTGCTCCCATTTCTGTACTTGAGGGAGTAGTGAAGCCAGAAATGCATTGATTTACTTTTCCCTCCTCTCTGTGGAACAGAGCTCAGATTTAATGCATATTATCCTGATGATTTTTGACAGAGGGCAGACTGGAAGTCTTTCAGCAGAATAAACTCCTCTCCTCAATACCTGTGTGGACAGCATTTGGTGAACTAGCCATTTTATACAACTGCACACGGACAGCTTCTGTGAAAGGTATACAAAGTGTATTATAACAACATGGTGTGGACTATTGTGAGGTTCCTGTTATATCCAGTTTATCTTTGAAATTGTCATTTAATAGATGTCAAAATCCTAATTCAAGAGGTAATAGAGTATGTAGGAATTAGTTGCTGTTGTACTTTTTTGTTTCCAAATCATTAAGTTATTGAGTCTCACCAAGATCCCTTTACATGTTGCATTTGTGACTGGCATTAAGGAGAAGGTTGAGTTTGATTGTGAGGAAGATAAGGAATTGCTAGGTGAAACATGCTGCTTCTCCATGGAAAATACTGGCTCTTGCTTAGTGTTTACTGTCTGACCAGGATAGAGGTCAGTGCTGCTGGGATACAAATATCCATCTTCCTTTATTAGACTGGGTATTAATTCATTAAATATCCCTAGATTCCTTTTCTAGCCTGCCATATTATTCTGTGACAGACCAGTAAGTGACCAAATAGGGTTTTCATTCCTCATCCCCATTTTTCCAGTCTCCACCATTCTGTGAAAATAACTTGTGTTTGGAGGCTCATTTCTGGCCTCGTCTTAATTGAGAAACCTTGAACCACCAGTAAGTATGAAGAGTTCTTGCTTACTTAAAAGGGAGCAAATGGAATAAAACAAAAGTTGTTTGTTTTAAAAGCTTCTGGTCTTTGTTTCTGCACCCAATTTAAGTACTTAATCATTGCTGGCTATGTAGATGGAGTAAGCTCCTGTAATCTTTTCTTTTTTTTTTTTTTTTTGTGGCTTCCTGATAAATAGAACAGCATCACTAATGTGATTAGTTTCTGTACTAGCATTTGAATATGTTCCTTATTTTTCTTTTTTGCATGCTGTATATTATTAGCGTTGTAAAGTGATGATTCAGCATAGTAAGATGTCATGCTGTTTTGGGTCTTTATTAGCGTGAATTGTTTTTGGGGTAGGACAAGGTCTCTCCAACTGTTGACAAGAAAGGATATTTGTATGCTTAAAGAAACCCACGCCTCCCCACTAGCTTTCCTGTGTTTCCTTGTGGTGAAGGAAGAACACTGCAATGCCAAAACTGAGCACAACTAGCAAATAGGTAGGCGAAAACTCTGATGTGGATGCTGGATCTAGTCAACCCCCTTACCTGCAACGTTTGAAAAATGACAAGCGAAGGAGTTTAGCCAGACAGCATTTTAATGACCATGGTTACCCAGCAGCATCTTTATATGCATTAGCTGTATTTGAAACTGAGAACAAGATTTACTGCTGTGTTTCTTTCTAGATTCCTCTTTTTCTGCCTCATCTTTGAAATTGCAGGTTTTTGTTTGTTTGTTTGTTTTCTAGCTATGTAATTAGTTTATTTAATTAAGGTACAAGATACAGGAGATGGAAAGCTTTCATACTTGCCATATTTTCTTCATGGAAAGTAAACTGAAAGATATTGTTTAGGAGAAAACCAAAACCAAAACAAAACCTTTGGTCTCCCTTCCAGCATCCAGAAATATTTTTTGAGCTCTTTTAATAAATGCCAGTTAAGAGTGTATGTGTATATCAGGATTAAGTACAATGACTGACAACTGACCTGCGCATCTTTTTAAACCTAGCATTGTTCTTTCCTGTAAAAATGGTTTTTGTTTCTGATAAATAGTTAAACTGGGGAAATCAGTTGTTCTATTTTTTTTTTCTGTAGCTTTCTGTAGCATTTATCCCAGAGAAAAGTTTTATTCCTTCAACTTACAAAAGGAAAACTACTGAGTACAATGTAGCATCTTGAGAGAGAGAAATAGAGAGAGATTAAATTAAATAGAATCACCATATTTTGCTGAAAGAAATAAAAAGTGCAGTGTATTCCGTGACTGCACATAGAGGCCGCTTAGTGGTTTGCATCTTTGATGCTGGGTCTTGTGGACACTTGCTGCATGAATATTTTTATTACCTTCCTAAATATAATCAGTAAACTGTAAGGTTTGTTTTGATTGCTCTTCTTTCCCTTAGAAAATGGTTAAATTAGAGGAAAAAATGTGTGAAGATCATAGGATTAAATGAAATTACATGAATTTCTTGACCTCTGTTATTCCTATCTTCTTGCATATCTCACAAACTTTTGCATGTAATCAATCTGAATTAGAGAAGGATCTGAGCCATAGTATTCAACATTTATATCATACATTTATGTCACACACACTTCAGCCAACTTTTCTTCCTTCAAGTCATCTGTTTTACAAATTACATTGGAGTTTTCAAGTGCAAAGTCTATCCATGATTAGGAATAGATTTTCATGAGCATTCAGCCCTGATTATGCCCATAGCAAATGGCTAGTTTTTCAGGGTTACTCACTCCATGGGGCTGCTTTGAAAGTGCACACTGAAGGAGCCATTTGGAAATCTAAGCCTTATTTTAGTGAGGGTTACTTATGTGGGAGCTGGATTCTTTTAAAAGTCTGATTGCATTAGGTGTTGCAGATTTAAAAATTTGTCCTTGGGCAATTTGAAAAGGCTAGTCTATTTTGTACCGTGGCCTGATACTGTAATATCTGCCACCAGATCATAAGGAAACATTGTTGATTTGTTGTTGTTTTGTTTGGTTTTATTTTGTTTTCTTAAAGCAATCACCAATGTGAAAACATGGGCATTGGACAGAGAAGTGTTTCAAAACATCATGAGAGTGACAGCACAGACAAGGCAAGAACAGTACAGAAGCTTTCTTAGAAGGTAAACCTAATGCATTTGTGTTTCCAAGTACTGGTCTGAGCTACTTGGTAAGGTGCACAATAGTATTGTGCTTGTCTGTCTTACAAAGGGACAGAAGAAGAGGTGCATTAAGGAATGCAAAAGGGCCTTAATAACCTGAATATTAATCTCTTTCAATTTTTTTAGGATTCACATAATTATTTTGTTTATTTTGACTGTCTTTATCTATTGCATTAGGAAACAGCAGTATCTGCTTGATGAAATGCATGCTTTTAAGTAATGGAACAAATGTATAGACAGGTTACATGGCTAGAAGTTAAAACAATGTATTCAATGAAGAGAGTTAATGAAATCGTCCTACTAGAAGTTCATTTGCTGTTGGAGTAGATTAAATAATATATTCTTCATCCCTTGGAGACTTGAATATGAGAACTACATATCTTTATTTATGAACTCTTTCCAATATAAATTACTAGGAAACCTGTAGAGAGGTAAAGGAGAATAATACTATCTCCTACAGGGAATACTGAGAGATGTGCAGTCTTTTTCCTTTAGAAGAAACTAAGTTAGAGGTTCCAAATCATAATTAGCTGATTTCATATTTTCTTTTCCTTTAAAAAAGCATCGCCATTCTGATACAGTTTCAAACTGAAATCTCAAGCCTGGCCTTGCATGTCTTTTTGCATCCATTGCTTGTCTCCATCTTTGATTTCCATCAGTATTTCTTTGTTGAGCCCAGTAGCTAGAGAGCTCCACAATTTCCAAACTTTTACCAGTCAGAGTGCTACGGAGGAGAGGTTTTTCCATTCTTAGCAGCAAGTTCACTAAGTCATCACTGTAGCTGAATTCTCTTTTAATGGTTATAAAAGTAATAGTGAAGTTTCTAACTTTGTCTGATTTCGCAGTCTCTGCAGTGCTTTTGAAAATACATTACTGGAGTATTATAGTGTCTTGTTTTTGCAATGAGTGGATTCTGTATGACTTAATTTTGAATTTGGGCCATGTGCCTGCTAGAGCTTTTTCTACCTAACGAAGTACGAAGGTGATTTACAAACTAAGCAGTGTTTGCTACATTTCTATAATTGTGCAAGTTCTGCTTACCTGAAAAGCAAGATGTGAGAGTGCTTCAACCTTTCAAATAAAGATTTAGTGCATGTTTTATATTATGTGTTTTGTATCACAACACCAGTTTAGCTAGTTATAAAGTGTGATTGTACAAATTCTATAATGAGAAGAAATCATGGAAAAAAAGTGAAAAAAGTGTTAGTCATAATTTTTTTTTTTTGGCTTTGCATTTCTGTTTTCTGGTAGTGTGTCTCTCCTAAAAAACTTACCTGAAGATAAACTAACCAAGATCATGGACTGCCTGGAGGTGGTAAGATACTGTTAAGTTTTCCTGAACAGTATTCAGTAAACTTTTAAAATAATGAATAATAAGTAGGTTAAAATATATATATATATATATATATATATTTAATATGACAGTATTTTTGAAGTGGTCAGAGTGGATTCCAAATACCAACATTCAGTGGCATATAACTAAGTTATATCTTTGGCATCTAAGAAGTCAAGCAAGTAGTTAAAAGCATATTCTGTCTATCTGATGTTAGGATTAAGCACATAGTTGCTGCCCAGTTCTCTGACTCTTTTTTCGTAATCATGCTTTATTGGCATACAATGTGGATATGTAATATTTTCATTTGCCTTGGAATACATACACTGCAAAATGTAAGGGAAAAAAGACCTGTCTGTCTTAGGGATGCATCTGACAACAGCATTTGGAGGTAAAGTTTAGGTATGTAGTCGTAGCTGTGATGTTTTCAAAGAGCAGTGGTAGCCATTGATATTATTTGTACTGGGAAATTCTTTAGGAACTCCAGTCTTGGAACAGTTCTACGAATAATTGGAGGAGAAGAAAGAATTAAGTGGATTTTTAACGAATCACGAAACTGAAAGTTAGCATGGAAAAAGTTCTTGACTGAAAGTTAAAGAATTTGGCAGTGAAGGCGGGATTCCTTAGCAGAGACAGAAAAGCTGGTGTTTTGGTAGCTTGGAATAGATGATTTAGGCACTGCTGCTGAGGCGTCAAGCCCCAAATTACTTTGAAAATGGGACTTGGATTTGGAACTCTTTTAACAGCTTTTTATATTTTATCCTCATTTTTTCCCTGCTTTGTAGGGATGATACCAGTGCTAATATTTTTTTTACATAGTACTGTATTTAGATATGTTACAGATCAACCACCAAGCTTTACACAGTGGAATGCTTGCATATTATTATGGGACAACCTATGCTGGAGATAGGAAGTTAAACATCAATGGAACATTGAGACATGTTGACAGCTCTGCAAATAATCCGATTTATCAAAGAAGCTAATGATATATCAGGCAATGTTGTCTCTCTCTTTATCACCCAACAGGAGTACTATGACAAGGGAGATTATGTTATTCGGGAAGGAGAAGAAGGAAATACCTTCTTTATAATAGCAAAAGGAAAGGTAAGATGTAATAAAACAAACTTATAACAAATACAAACACTGGTATTTCAAAAGCTATCTTGAGGGGTGTGGTCTTCAGTAAAATGTGTTCAGTTGCTTTTATGTTCACAATGCTGTGATAAAAGCCTGGACTAGTATTGCAAAGACAGGAACCTTACTTTCTTTGGAAACTAAGCCATGTTATACTGTTACAACGTAATTCAAGTACGTTCTGAAGCTTCTCAACTCTGTAGCAAAGATATAATGTCATTTTTTTTTGTAAATGAGATTTGATCCTCTTTCTTCTGCACATTTCATTATCTGACAGGTTAAGTAGACCATTTTACAGTCCAAACACCAGTAGGAGCCATGTTTTACTTATTCGTTGTATTTATTTCATGATTTGACAATCCAGGAAACTCATTTGAAACAGTAAAGCGCTACTTGAGGAACTAAAGAATATAATTTGCTTCTTCCAATATTTTAAACTATATTGGTGCTCAAATATGTGGTATGATAAAATATTTTAAAAAAATGCATACAAATATAAAACTCTGATTATTTCATAAATTCTCAGGGAGGATTTATTTTTAAAGGTACAAAATGTTAGTTAATATTTCTGCAGGCTCTTTAACTGAGAAGCCAAAAAGATAATATGTCTGCCCACTGTGGGAACCTGAAGTATTTTTCTTTTTTCATTGAAATTGGATTTATTTTGCTCTGTTTTAAAAGGTGTAATGAGAAAATGTTAGAGGATGAGAAATAATAAATAAGTTTGGTTTTGCCATTTCAGCACAAATGTAGGAGGGGCTGCAGGATGTTTACTGGTTTTAATTTTTGAGAGAAAGTAGAAATTACATTTATCTGTTAAATACTGCAGCTTCACTGAGTTTTAAGCATTTATGAAATATACAGAAAGAAGGGGAAACCATGGGATGCTTTGACTCTTACCTTCCTAACGTTTTGTTCCTGTCCTTTCAAGGTGATAGTTACCCAGAGTACTGCAGATCACTCACAGCCTCAGCTGATCAAAAGTCTACATAAAGGAGATTACTTCGGAGAAAAGGCTCTCATCAGGTTAGTTCTCACTGTCTGGTGTATAGTATTTCATTGGATATGTCACTGTGTCAGATTGTACACTTCATGGCTGTTTTGAATATAATCTTCGTTTTGATTGAAATGCCAGCAGGTCGAGGCAATGGCTGAATTTGTCTTAATATGTTTTTTGTTTTCAGAAAAGACTTTAAAACTTACACTGTCATTTACCTTTTTTTTTCCTTGAAAAAAAAAATAAATTGCTGGCCCTCTCTGCATTGTTGCTTTTTGTTTCTAAAAAGCTGTGATGAAAAATTGTTGTTCCAGGCTCTCTATGACTCCTAGCATGGATAAGTTCAATTGTTAGGAATACAGAGAGTATGTGACCTATGAGCTAATAGCTTCTTCCTAGTAAATGTTTTCAGGCTTTCATGAGCTGTCAGAAGGTCTTGGTTTATTATTTCTGGGCTCCAGATAATTTTTACCCATACTGCTGCATTACATGATGCCAGCCCTGTTTTGAAAGAGTAGTTAAGTTCTGGCTTCTGGGGATCTCTTCCTGATAGAATTTTTGTAGTGGATTTGGCTAGCAAAGTTGCTGTGGTCACTCATTTAATTTTAAACCTGTGTTGGATAGCACTTGCAATAAATAAATTAAAAACTTCTAAGCTTTGGAGAACTTCTGTGTGCTCAGTATCTTGAGCATTCCCTTTCTTTAGTTTCTTTTCTCTGTGCTTTGTTGGCCTTTAGGAACTGCTCAGGGTATTTGGGGCACTCATGTCTCATAGGCTACATTAAGACTTTGAAAGGTCTTTCTTTTTAGTAACCAACTGTATGAGTAAATTCACATAGGACATAAATATTTTATAGTAAGCTTTCTTCATTCCCTCTCACAACTGAAAATATGACAAGTATGAATAATGCGCAATAAACTCCCAAATACATTTGGATGTAAAACAGCCACTGGGAAGCTGGGACAAGAGAAGAAAACTGCACCTCTTTTTACAGTTCAAGATTGTTGTGTTGTTTCACATGTAGGCACTCACGTGTTTGACTGGGCAATAAGCAGTATTGTAACAATTTTCAGGCTGATGTAAAAGGAATTACTTCTTAAGAAGACGTTTACAGAAATGAAATTAAAATATTTGCATACAGGCTACTAAACAACAACAACGAAAGACTGAAGAACTTAGAAAATACTCAAATTGATAAATAAGTTTCTGGGCACCTTTGCATTCCTTTCTATGAATATTTATGTGGATGATTGAGTGGAAAATGTTTGGTGTGTGGAATGTTTTATCTCTGAGGATCAGTTCTGAAATGCATAGTTAATCTGTTTGAATGCTATTTACATCTCCAACTAATTTTCTGGGAGGTTTCTAAAGAGTCATGATTCAAACCCTATTGAAGTGGGAATACAAACTGTGCTAAACAATAGTAAAGACCTGTAAAATGCTAGAATTGTGTATTTGGTTCAGCAATATTAATACAAATACAACCTACAGAGGCCTTGCAGGAGTTTCACCTCTAGCAGCTGTTACCCTCTGTGAATAAGTACAGTGTGAGGTATTTCAAGGGTTTTGATATGCTTCTGAATTCTTCTAATCTGTTTCAATTCTTAGTGATGACGTCAGATCAGCAAACGTTATTGCAGATGAATATGATGTGGAGTGCCTTGTTATAGATAGAGAGTAAGTATCATGCTATGCTTTAAGGAATGATCTGCATTCTTTTTAGGCAGAACAACAGTAAGAAGTAACTTCAGCATGAGCACAACCACCATGTTTTCTTAAGTGAGTATTGAACAAGTGGTTATACTTTTGGTATTCTGAGCTGTGGTCATGCTTTAGACAGAGACCTAATGAAGAAAGGCTCACAGAAGGTGCACGGAGGGAGCAGAGAAGCTTAGGAGTAATTCAGTTATTCTTTTCTTTCTCTCCTCATGGTGGTGATGTTTGACATTTAAGTAATATTCTTTGGCTCAGGGGACAGCAAAATCCCTCACGTCCCTGTTTTGGGTATGTTCATTTGTCAAGGGGATCATGCAGCCCAATTTGCTGGTTTTGTCCAGTAGAGGCCAATTGCAGACTTACTAAAGTGGAAAAAATGGAACAGTTGGAGGATACAAGGAAGAAGATTCCCAGTGGAAAGCAAAACAGCAAACCCACATTTCTCAGGGCTAACTGCTTCAAGGATGCCTCCTTGGAATGTGGACAGCCACCCTCATTTTCCTTGCTGAATCCCCAAAAGGGTCCTGCTGAGGGCTAAGATTCTGTCCCAACCCAGGAATTGACATCTTGGGCTGTGAATGCATTTTCTTCTTTAGTTCTTTAGCTTGTTTAAATGGGTTGGAAAGAAGCATGCCAGAAGCTGGTGGTACATCATTTCCACTGTGCTGTCACTCACCTGTGAAGAAGGAGAGGTGATGTCAGTTGCTTTGGCACTGCATGCCCAGGGTTCAGTCCATTGGAGGGAAGGAGTGACAGCCTAGACTCAGCTACACTAGTTCTTGTGGTAGGGATAGTGGAACCATGCTTAATAATCGGTGTCTATGAGAGTCAAACTATGTCCAGCCTGCTCTGAATTATTTCAACATAACAGGAAATTATCTGAGATCAGGTGCTCTGTCCCCCTACCCTTTGGCAAACCAAATTTGGTACTTCAGTGGGTTAGCGCCTCATCAGATCTCTTAAAATTTTTACCATCTAAATAATAGGGTCAAGTTCTGCCTGGGTCATGGCTTAGGGGCAATGTAAAGTCCTGATACAGCAACACAGATTTTGGTTTCTTTCTCTTTCCGTAGTATGTACAGTAGTTTATACTGTTTCATTGGGTTTTTAGGACATTTAATCAAACCGTTGGAACTTATGAGGAGCTCCAAAAATACCTTGAAGGCTATGTGGCTAACCTGGCCCGGGCTGATGAAAAGCGACATGCAAAGTAAGTCAGATCACTTGTTCTTCTTCATATCTTCTTCAGTAGATAATCACAAAAATAAGCGATAGATATGTCAGTAAAATCATGGATGGTAGTTGGTGGAGACAGGCCTTTGGGAACGATAGGAATCACTACACTAAAACTGTGTAGGTATGCTTATTGAGTCCAAGGAGTTTTCTTTTCTGAAAATTAGAGTACATAGAATCTCAGTATATTGACTTCCAACCAAGAACTAACTCTATCCAAAGAAAACTGAACACAGAAAAGAAGTGAAAGTGTTTTCAAATGATGGACTTACCTTTTGCTTTCTGATGGTAAGTTGACTGGTAAAACCACTAAAGGTCAACCTCAGTCCCCAAAGGAGTTAATAAAACTGTATTACTGTACAAAAGATAAATTGCCATTTCCAATAGAAATAGGCAGACATAGAAGAAGCAGTCTATTTTTGATGTTTCAGCCAAGCAGTAGTGTTGTTAAAGGGTTTGCTTCTAATGGTGGACCACACCTATTGTTTCTGTGCCTCTGATTTCAGCCTAAGCACTGCTGGAATAATAGCAGAGTATGTTTTTCTCCTGTGTAAAAATATAGCTGCACTTCTGTTTCTGCTAATTCTGCTTGAACTGTTACACAGTCCTAGAGAAATTTCTTCTCCAAATTGAGAAGAAATTTCACCTCTCCTCTCCTCTCTTTTTATAGGAGTATTAGGGTACTGTGATACACGTTGCTGGCAAGGAAAGCGTTAACCTATGTTAATTGTCTTAATGCAGAAGAAGATCCTTCTGTGGACAGTTGACCAAAGAGGTGACTTTGGAGATGATACAGCTGCAGGAGAAAGTAGCCCAGTTCTCTTCTTCCCCATTCCAGAATTTAGAAGTTGTCACAACTCTCGGTGTTGGTGGGTTCGGAAGGGTTGAGCTTGTAAGAGTTTGTTTTAAACATATTCAAGTAGTTCTCTGTCTTAAATAATTGATTTAGGTGCTGAAAGATGTGGAGGATTTTAACATTTATTCTGCATGATGTGACTCCCAGACAGAGATAATTCTATATAAGGCTTGTTAAACGGTATTTTCAGGACTTAGATGTTCAAAAAACCAAATCCACTCTTGTGTGCTTTCATCTCTTGTTGTTAAAAGTATCTTCTTCATCACTATACGTATATTCATCGGTTTGTGTGTGTGACATTTACCAATGTGCCTACCTGCATCGTGTCCCCTGAATTGCAGGTCCTTTCCCCAGATTCTGCCTGAAGTGATCTCCAGGGTTACGACGTAGCCTTTGTTATTGGAATTGCTTTGTTATGCCCAACAGCTACAGGAAACAGTGTGATCTGATTCTGAGCTGTGTTCATTTTGAATTTTCCCACAATTTGTAATGGCTCTTTTGGGTCATATTCTATAATATGAACAGCCACATTTCTGGGATGTGAAGAGCCTCATTAGACTTAAGTCTTAAAATTCCACTTTGCTCTGGCTGGGTACCAAATATCTGAAAAAAAAGTGTGAACACTTCTTCTACAGGTTGCTGGAGTTAATGGTAAACAAAAGGTGATTCTAATGAACACATATAGTCTTTACAGTAGTTAGACAATCAGTTGTTTTATTCTGAATCAGACTTCACCAAACAAATTTCCACATTGGTCGACTGCCAGTTTGGGAATTCTACAACTTCACCTGAAAAATAAGCTAAAAATTAAATTCTCAGCTAGCCATAGAGCACTGATAGCTGCTACTTTGATTTCCTGGAAACCCTGTTTTATCTTCCATTTTGGATAATATTTCATTGTAAACATTCTTCATAAACTGCCTCTGCTTTTTTTTTATTATTATTATTATTTGTATTATGCTAGTATTTAGAGATCTCAAACTGAAATTAGGACCCACTGCAGTATAAACTAATCTTAAAATACAGTGCCTATCCAAACTGCTGCTGTTTTCTATACATAAAAAGGACGAAGACAGCATTCTCTTCATTTTACAAGTATGGACTGGGACCCTAAAAAGCTCTGATGCTTTACTTAAAATCATACAGAATAGTTGTGCAGAAAATCTGGCATTTATCCCTCATTCTAGTCATCAGTTTCAGTCCCGTGCTGTGTTGAAATGGACCGACACCAATATACCTATTGAGAACAAATGGGCAAAACTTCTTTACCTCATATGTACTTACCATTTTTACTCACAGGTTAAAGTGAAAAATGAGAACATCGCTTTTGCTATGAAGTGTATAAAGAAGAAACATGTAGTGGACACCAAACAGCAAGAGCATATCTATTCTGAAAAGAGAATTCTCGAACAGATATGTTCTCCATTCATTGTGAAGTAAGTTCACCGTAGAGTTTCCTTAAAAGCTGACCCACTGAACAGCATTAGAATGAAGTTTCGCGTAAATGAGTTCTGGAGAAAAGACATTGTGGGTCCTGCAATTCATTTTGCTTGTCCTAAATAGCTGTTTTTGTGTCTCCACAGACTATATCGTACATTCAAGGATAGTAAGTATGTATACATGCTACTGGAGGCTTGCCTTGGAGGAGAATTGTGGAGCTTACTGAGAGACAGGTAACAGCAACAGAAGTGGAACCTTGTCCTTTGAAGTCACCAGTCAGCTCCACACATCTGCTGAGTAGGTTCTCTGTTTAGCTTGATTGGTACAGATCTATTACGGAGGCTGTGAATGGGAAAGGGATCAGATTTTCAAAATTCATAGCCCTACAATACTTTGTATACAGCCCCCTTCTTCCCCACTCCTTTCTAAAGTTAGAGAATTTGTTGAGCAATCATCACTTCTTTGTATACGCAAGATGCTGAAAATAAATACATCCTGCTGGTTTCACAGAAGAGCCATATCATTTCAGTCTCACTCTGTTAATTTCCCATTGGATATGAAAAAAAGAGACTATTGGGGTATTCAAACGTTCTTGGTGGTTGGTTTCTAAGCAGCAGGCATGAGCCAATGCTAGTATGTTTCTGTATTCATGGCTAGACTTGCAATGTATGATTGCTTTTAGCAGAGCAGCACATCAGTGAACATATTACAAAATAAGAACTGGATAGCATAAACGTTGTGTCAGAGGCTGTCTTTGAGCTGCCTGGAGGACGTAACCCCTGCAATTGTTTGTTCTTTAGGCTCAGCTTGTCTCCCATGGCCCCATCTATGTAGGTAGAGGAAGAACATGTCTCTAGTGGTTCTAATGCTGGTGTCTCTGAGTTTGCTGCTGCCCACCACCACAGTTCACCATCTCTCCAGGAAGCAGAGAACAAGTCCTATGAAAAACTGAACAGCAGCTTCCTGTACAAAAGGAGAGGGATCTGTAGAACTTGAGAAGGGGAATGAGTGAACTGTGTCCTAAGCTAAGACATTGCATTATCAGGTAACTAGCAGCAGAGCAGTCTTTCCCTGCTGACAACCGTGGCATGGGCCACTGCCATAAGAATATTGCACTGTCTCCTGCTGAAAAGTCAGCAATGAGCCTGAGAAACAAAATGCTGTAAGCAGCCCTCTCTGACTGAGAGAAGGGAAATCCTTCTTAGCAACTAATGGAATCCCTGCTCTGGCTAGAAGTGCTGTGGGATCTCTGTTAGCATTAGAGAAGCAAGATGCTTGCTTTCATGAACTTGTCTAAAAATGATTACCTGGAGTAATTCATTTGTACACATCCACAAATGTAGAGACTGTAAGCAAGTTAGGAGAGATCGTCTCTTTTGGTTGTTTCTTTATGTACGAAGAGGTTGGATCCAATCTGTCAGCATGGGAACAACCAAATTCAGCAAGAAGTACAGAAATAATTTGTTTGAAGGTATTCTTGAGTTATAACGATACTGTTGTCCTAACACAATGCTTGATTTAGTTCACATTTGGAAGTGCTGTCCTTCAGGGAGGAAGGACTGAGGATCTTGCTCCCTTTCTTTCACCAGAAAGTGTTTAAGGCAAATTTGTTTGCAAGTGAGGTTGTTCTCTATAATAGCACCTGGCATTTCAATTCATTGAAAAATTCCTTGTTCTCAATTTTTATTTTATACTGTGGTGTCATTTGGCTCTGTGTTGTTATAAAGTGGCTGCATTTCACTGTCAGATGAGGTTATTGTGCACTTGCAGTGTATATAGACCTTTGGGATTTTTTTGCAGTGAGAGATGAAGTATCACTCAAAATATTGTCAAAACAAGCAAAATGATTTACAACATGATAATTCAAAGGCTGTCCCATGAAAAGATATTTGGTTTAGCTTCAACCACATGAGTGACATACAGAATGTTAATGCAAAAACGTTGTTCATGTTCTGGATGTTACATGTTATCTGATTGTTAAGTGAGGTATTTTAAGAAGTTAATACTGTCTGCAAAGTTAATGATTTTTTTCTTCCAGAGGCAGCTTTGATGAACCCACTACCAAGTTCTGTGTTGGGTGTGTGACAGAGGCTTTGGACTATCTACATCACATAGGAATTGTCTACAGGGACCTGAAGCCAGAAAATTTAATTTTGGATGCTGAAGGATACATAAAATTGGTAAGATGTACTGTTATCTTTTTGTGCCTGTATCCTGTTTTCTTGCAGGGGGATATAAATAGACAGCATGTAATTATAGTACCAGGATCCTGGAGTTTAATATCCCTTACTTTTCAGTAGAAAAGAGGGCAGGCTACTGGTTGTGTGGTAAGGAACAAAGGCATTGCAAAGCTATTTCAAGCCACAAAATGGGGATCTGCAGCCTCTAAGAGCTCTTGCCACAGAGTAAACCCTAAAAGTACTGTCTCCCACCAGCCATTCTTAATGAAAAGGCAGGAACCATTTTTTCCCAGGACCAGAATGCCCTCCCTGACCAGCCTCAAGCAATCATAGGTTCTACATTATCTCTGTAGAAAGGGAACACAGTGAACAACTCCTGCTGTACTTGACTGTGACAGTAAAATTGGAGAGAGATTATCCTTCAGAGAGCTTGAAACATCCACTCTTGAGGACAATGAGCAACCCACCCTTTTCCATGGGCTGTAAGTCTTGTATCCTCAAGGAGAACACGGGTTGTTCTGTCCAAAACAAGAATCGTCTGGGAAATTACTCATGAAAGTAAATGGGACTACTCTATAATATTCAGTAATCCCATGGAATTACTTCTCTATCCTTCCCAGTAACACTGTAATTGTTCAGCTATAAACAATTGGTTTTACTGGTGACTGTGAGATCTCTAGAGGGGGTGGGGAAGCAATTAGGACCTTAAAATTTCTCAGTGCAAAGCATGTCTGTGTTATACAGCATATGTTCGTTTTCATCAGGTTGATTTTGGATTTGCAAAGAAGATCGGGTCAGGGCAGAAAACCTGGACATTTTGTGGAACCCCTGAGTATGTTGCCCCAGAAGTCATTCTGAGTAAGGGCCATGACTTCAGTGTGGATTTTTGGTCCCTTGGGATTCTTGTATATGAACTCCTTACTGGCAGGTAAGTGCCTACTACTCCCAAGTTCTTACCTTATTTATCTGTTTTGAAGAACACTTTAAAGGTTATTTTTAAAATGAATTTTGTTATTTTCCCCATCGGTAAACAGGAACAACTTGCAAACTGATAAGTTTTTTTGTCTCTTCCGTATGTCTACTCATACATCATTTCAGAAATGTCACAGATGATCGAGGCAGGGGACATATCCTCAGTTCTGGCTTATCCATCCAAGGAAAGAGCCAGACACAGGCTATAGACACAGGTTTAGAGCTCCTTTAACAGATGCTCATGCTTCCTTTAAGGAAGACCTAACAGCAAGCTGTTCTCACCTTCAGTAGGCGAAGGGGTGCATCGGGATGGGTGAACTGTGAGCAGGGCATGCCCCCATGCACACTTGCATGACACTTCTTTGTGTCCAATTGATGTTAGTACAACATGGAAGCTCGGGGCAGGGTTAGCTTTGACAGACACGTGTCATGCAGTATCCCTGATTCCTACAGGCAGTTTGCCAACTTCACACCCTTCAAGTATCTTAAACAGGCTGAAATGCAGGTTGTCAAGCTAGGAAGGTTTTTTTTTTTTTTTTTTTCCCATATTCTCAAATGTTTGCTTGGATAAGAAATGGCCAGATGTGTTCTTGCCAGCAATTCTATGTAACAATGTGCTTTCTTTTTCTAGTCCACCATTCTCCGGGGCTGATCAAATGATGACATATAACTTGATTCTCAAAGGCATTGAAAAACTGGACTTTCCTAAAATAATAACAAGGCGGCCTGAGGATTTGATCCGCAGACTTTGCAGGTAGGAGGGGCAGTTTGTGACAGAGACTGGGTGTAGATAGTTTGAGCTATTTAAGATCCAGATTAAAATCATAAATTCCTTACAACTTCATTTAACATTGTTATGCCTAACATGGTCCATTCTGATTATATCCAGTACACATGCATGCCTCTGAGCATGTCACGCCTCTTAGTCTGCACAGCCTTAAATGCAGGGTGTGGGCTTCCTCTGTAAGTATGAATTTTTCTGTAGTTTTCTGAAAGACATTTTAGGGAAAATGTGTGTAGCTGAGGGCTAAGGAAGGAGCTAGAGAACTTAGTTTTATTATCAAGTTTTAAGAAATGCTTCCAAAATTACTTAGGCATGTAGCTCCCCCACAAAGCTTAGGTCCTGATTTAAGGGCTAGCTTAAGCCCATTCAAAAGTGTGCAAAAAGGTTCTGTTTCAAAAGGATCTGCCTAACTCAGAAGCATTAGCACATTGTCACAGTCACAGCCTGTGACTGGTGACACTGCTGACTTTGAACTCCCAGCTCCTGTGGGATTTCATCCACGGCTCTAGGAACACATAGCTGTGTTTGTGCAGTGGGATTAAAAGGACCTTTAAAGCTGCTAATTTTGGCCTGCCTCCTTTTACAACTCATGAACAGACCTGCTGGCCAAGAAGAAGAAGATGTAAGGTGTGCAACTAAAATTCAACCACTTAACTTCCTGCTACTTCTAACAGCAGAGTGACACTGTCTTGGCTTCCGAATTGGAAGATTTCTCCATCCTTGGGAGAAAGGAGGAGAGAGAAACACCTCCTTATGTCTCCTCATGTGACTATATGTTGTATGCAAGCTTCCTCCCTGAGTAACTGTTCAGTGCAAGCAGTCAGGACCAATGCTCATTTCCAAAAATAAGAACGTTTTCAAAATTTTTATGCTTATTCTTTTTCTGTTTTTAAGGCAAAACCCTACAGAAAGATTAGGCAATCTGAGGAATGGAATTAATGACATCAAGAAGCACAGGTAAGTGAAAGAAACTGCCAGGAAGAAAATTTATTTTTTAATTTGAGATTATTTTTAGTATTTTAGAACCCAGTCCACTAACTCTGTAAGTCCTGAGACACTTCCAGACAGATTGTGTAAGAGATACTCGTGTTGCTATCGAGTATGTTTGCTACTTCAGCAAGCAACAATAGCAACATAAATCCTCAGCAGGATCAACTAGAAACATCTTGTTGTTGACTGGTTTTTGTTACAGGTTGCTGACATAGAAGTTTAATTCCATTTGCAGAGAAATTAATGCCAGTAGTAGTCAGGATTATCTGCCCTCTTAGATCTCCTGAGTCTCTGATCTAAAGCCAGACAGTTGCTGTTCAAGAAGAGTAGTTAAGGGCTCTGGAGCAATATCAGATTTATGTCCTCTTTCTTTTAATCAAGAAAGACCTCAGTGGATTAGACATTTCCTGCTTTTTCTTTTCATCTTAGTTATTTCTAAGCCCTGCAGTTTGTTCTGTGGAAAAGAAGTGCTTTGGCTCTTCTATTTGTCTCCCTTTTCTCATGTTGTTAAAAGAGGGCTGAATCCCAAGGCGACACATACATCTTTGCGTGGCAGTGCTTATGCATATGCATCCATGTGCACTAAACCATCTACTATAGACTGCCTGCCACTTCAACACTTCTGCAGAGAGGAGATGCCATGTACCTGGTGGTTCTGAAGCTCTCCCTGCTACTGCTTCCTTGTATGGCAAAGACAGTGCTGAAGTTTCCCACTTCTAACAAGTGTGTTGTCACATGGACTGTTGTCATGCAAAAATGTTCTATAGCCCTTGTTCACATGCATTTAAACTTTTAATAATATAATGCTTCTAACAGAAAATGGTCTGTCTCTCAGTCTCTCCCTGTCAGTCTCTCATTTCTTTTTAATCAGGTGGTTGAATGGTTTTAACTGGGATGGTCTGAAAGTGAGGAAATTAACATCACCTTTAAAAAGAGAGGTATTGGTTCTGGCTTTCAATATCTTCATGCTTTACTAATATAAAGATGCTTGACTCCAAAGAAACAACTGATGACAAGTGCAGAATTTCCCCAAAATGTATTTGCATTATTATAGCTCTCCATGTTTAATGAAAGCTGAAGTAAGGAGAGGGAGACCCAAGCAATACATAACTTAAATTCAGTTAGATAATGGAAATGTTATTCTGCCTGTGTACTTCGCAGTAGTTTTTCACCATTATTATAATAAATGGTGAACATTTATTGATGAACAGTGAAAAAATGTATTTTCTTAGATGGGCATGTTAAGATGCACTGCTCACGTTACTGTGCAGAGTACAAATTCCTGTATTTTCATGGTATTACGGCACATCCGTAAATAAGCTTCATGTTTTAAGTGGACCATTTCTCTTTGCCATAAAATGAAAAACGATTGAGGGTAAAGAATCTGAAGCTCACTTTGAACACAATTTGAAACAAACAATTCCACGATCTGCTTTGAGTAGTTACCCCATGTTTGTAGATGAGGTCTTAAACAAATTTGAATCAAAACTGAACTTAGCGTGGCCCAGTTTTCTTACTAACTTTATAGGCCTCTGGATGAAATCCTGGATTTCATAATATTTGGGGAGTGTTTGTGTACATGGATGCTAATGCTATTGTTCTGTTGTACAAGTTAATTTCTAGAGTTCTAGCTTTTAAAGAAGGAGGATTTTAATCCAATGAAAGAAATCATCCCTTGTCATGTTAGCCTTTCCTCCCTCCACTGGTAGCAATACAAATGACGCATAATCAATTGAAAGTATTTTCAAAAGGTACCTTCTGAAATAACTATTTCTTTGTGTTTTTCATGTCATAGTTGTCTGGACCAACTGATTACAGCTACTTTGATAGCTATCCACCTGAAGAGGGAATCCCTCCAGATGAACTTTCAGGCTGGGACAAGGATTTCTGATACTTCCTTCTTCCGGGACATTTATAGTGACTCATAGGCATCAGTTCTAAACCAGTTCTCATGTTTCTTGCTTAAAATCAAAGCACGCAAAGTTTTTGACAAGCATGATGTTCCCTGAAGAATAGAAGACAGTACAGCAACCAGAATCTGTTTGGGTAACGCACCAAATTCTCTGTGTGCCTCCTTATACCAAGGGCATGCAGATGCAACCTGAATACTTTTTGATACACGGTGTCTCTGTGAGCATTTTCATGCACTGTGGGTGGGATGTATGATTTGCTATTGGAAGTTTCACTAGCTACTATTTTGATATTAAAAAGGTTACTATATGTCTTAATTTTTAAAAAAAGGGTCAGGATTAGGGGCCCATGTGGCATTTGTCAATAGCTGACACTATAGGCATTTATTTTTCATTCTATTATAAGTTTACTGGTTCACTTTTTCCAGTAAGGGACAGAACTGCTTTCATCCAGAAGCATGTAGAAAAGACTTGTTCTGCAACATTGATTTGATTTGATGCTGCAGTTGGAAACTGCTTACCAGTTTAGTTTTGCACTGGGTTGAGTATGTGAGACAGGCCGTAACACATCAAAGGAAAATCCAGTAAGAAATTAGTTGTATGCATAATAGAAGTTTCCTGGAGAAACGGACTATAGTATGTGTTTCTCTAACTGCTTCAAAGAGCTATGTCCATTTCTTAAAATGTTGTGCTTTTATGTAGTGTGAAGATAAAATAGATGGACAAAAATCATTTACCTTGCAAGAAAAAATAAGTAAGTACAGAATCCTGTGTTCTCCTTCAAACGTTCTTTCATTGATATTTTAGTTTTCATCAGTACTTTGCAGAAATGCTAGATATGCTTACATCAGTGCTAAAATTCTCACCCATTTTCAACGTTCTGCTTGCTCTCACTAGATGTGAAATACCGTTTCAAATCATATTTCATTAACATATACCTATTCTTAGTTCTACGTGTACAGTGGGAAAATAAGAGAGGTGTTTTTTTTTCTTTTGTAGAAAATTCTATTCATGAATCAGTTAAACTATTGTGTTCTCTTTTGACCATCTTCCTTTCTCCCTCCTGGCTGTGAATGACATTTAGAAAGGCAAGAAATGACAAGCTTTTCTCAAAAACAATATAGAAATATGATTGTTCTTTGTTGCTCAGATGTTCAAGCTCTGTTTTCACCTACTTTGGCACAAGGAAACAAATTGTGAACCAGAACCACCGAGCAACTTGAGCAAGGAAGGCCAGCAAAAAGCAAACAAGGTGGTCAGGAAGCTGCGAGGAGAGTCTGAGGGACCTGGGCTTGTTCAGCCTGGAGGAGGGAAAGCTTTGGGGCACCTTGTATGACCAGGTGGAGCCTTGAGCATCTCAGTCTGAATTCATTGTTGGCCCTGCTGTGAGCAGGAGGTTGGACTGGACACCTCCCGAGGTCCTTTCCAGCCTGAACGATTCTGGGATTCCAGGAAGTAATTTTGACTGTCAGCCAGTGGTGTAAGTACAATATAGCAAGATGTGCTTTCTCATATGACTTTATATATGCCTGATTTTTGTCACTTGTCCTTTAGATCATGAGAACAGCGGAGTCAGTCTGAAATGTTAATTGGATAATAAATGCAGTTGAATGTTGTGTGTTCATGGTTTAAACAGAAAAACTCTGCTGCGCTCTGTTATGAGCCACGACTGCTGTAGGAACACACGTGTTCCTGGGGGTCATGCTGGGCTTCTGGGCTCAGTGCATCTGCAGCCCGTACTAGGATTTGTTTCATTTCCCGCTGAGGCAAAATCCAATCTAAATGGAGATAATGAAGATGCCTCAGCACCCTGCATTTCACACGCTGGATGGAAAACCTCCCAGGAAACTTGTAAAATGTGCTCAGGGTTTAGTTACTGATGACTGCTGTATGCTTAGTGGCTGGTCATGACCTATCCCAACTGGGCAACAGAGGGACTGCCCCAGGGACTATCCACTTTCCCCATTTCTGGTAAGTGAAGGAACCTGAACCTCCACTTCCTAAGGCCAGTGCCAGACTTCAATTTGCCTTTAATAGGAGTCTACAGGGACCTGGGGCTGGATTCCCTTAGTAATTGGTGAGGAAGGAAAGTTCTTTTTTTGGGGAACTTGTTCTTCACTGAACCTATGCTGGATGAACTTCTGGTTGTGCTGTGGCAGAATGTTCATTTGGCTGGTTTGGGCAGAAGGCTAACAAAATGCTTCCATAAAAAATTGTAACAAATAAGACAACGTATTTATTGAACTTATTTGTTACACTGTGTGGGCTAATTGATTTTTCCATGTTAACAAGTATTTTTTACTGCTGAGTGGTCATTGTTTTGACAGCAAATCACTTTACATATTCTGTAGAAAATTCAGTCCAAGTAAAGTAGTATTTTCCATTGAATGTAAAGGAGGTTGGATGGAGCCCTTGGAGGAAGACAGCACGCATTCTGCTGATTCTGTTTCCCTGCCTGGTTGTAAGCTAACACGGGAGCTCAAAGCCAGCAAAGCCTGTGTGAAATGATGGTAAGCATACACAGCCAAGAGGGTGGAGCAGAGGCTTTAAGCTGGGACGTTGGATGCTTCAAACTCTTGCAGCTAACTCTGCTTAGTAACACCAAAGAGCAGATTTTCTTTTCAGGATTTAGACAAGCATTAGACATTATGGATGTGTTTCCCTGTGTGTCTGTTTCTGTCTTTCTCTCATAAATATGTTTATTAAAATACTGTTGAGCCAAGTTTTATAAAAAGCTTTCAAATGTATTTTTCCATTGTATTTATAGGTAATTTTCTTTTATATATATAAATATATGTTTTTAAAGTGAAGAAATAAAAGTAGGATGTTTAGTGCAGTTAGCAATTAAGTCTGTGCAACTGTAGGATGTTTTCTTTATACAGCAATCATATATTTTGTTTAACCTGCAGTGTGTGCAAATAAAAGAAGTCTACAGTGGAATGTGCAGGACATTCCCTTTTTACAGTCTCATTGCATACAGCGGTCTGGATTCTTAGTCCTGAATTGTACTCGGGGTCCACATGTTTCAGAAGAGACTGAGGCAGAATAGACTACCCTGGGCACAGAGTCACAGATGTTACTTCTTTCAGCACCTCCCCACCTCCTCCCCCCCCCCCCCAAACTATTTATTCCCTGGTTGACACTGAGAAAACGAATGCGAAAGACCCTACAATAAATGAGGTCCCAGGTCTTTTTGTATTTATGTAGAGGTCCCACGTACTTTTGGTTCATTTCATTTCTGCCATGTATGCAGATGACTGAGCTGTAATTTTCCAGAAACAAGCTCATACAGTAAAAACTAAACATTATTTGAACTAACCCAAACTGTCTTTAACAGATGGAAGTACTTCAGGCTTCATCTCCAGCCCCAGTGGAGTTATGCTGTTGTAAAACAAGAGCTCAAACTGGCAGTTCAGGCTCAAGTACCTCCATGGCACTGGAGATGGTGGGAGATCTGAATGGACAACTATGACTGTGATCACATTATCACTTACTGTTGCACTTCACAATTTTAAGGTCAGTTAAAAACAGGTTTTGATACTCAGGTTTTGGGCACACTGTGGGTATGTCTGAGGTCTTTCCTCAGTGCTCTCACTTCTGTTATACCTTTCTGTCAAATTGCTTTTATTTCATGGCTCTGAGCAACCTGGGTCTCGCTCTGCTTTTTTCCATTAACTTCTGCCACTAGAGGCAGGAGGGGTGATGATTCTTCCCAGCAGAGGACAGAGTTGAAGACCGGTTGGCCTGGGCTGCACAGATGGAAGCAGCTCTTCTCAGCTCCCACATCAGAACAGAGATGTGGGTGAGCACTTCAGAGGGACAGATGGGCAGGAGCAGCAGCAGAGTGTAAGGCAAGATTCCCAGGTATATGCTATTTCTATCCAGTTAGTGGGAGTGATTAATTTTCACCATGTCCTCACAGCTGCCCCCTCGGGCCTCAGGAAGGGGGAGGCTAGCTACTCTGTTCCCTGAGATAACAGCCTGGTTCTTTACATTGTGTGCAAAATCACACTAGACAGAGAGTTACAGTTTCAGAGTAAATTAGCCTGCACAGTAGCAACAAGGTGTCTAATTATTTTCTTCCAAGTCTGTGATTCCTTGTTTGCCCCACTAATGTTGCCTGACAATCTGTTTTGGGGATAGTGAGACATCAGCAAGATTTCCCTCAATGTTCAAGTGCATCCTTTTGTGGAACTCCTCAATGTTAGATCATTGTGACTTCTGATACACGGGGACTTTGGGCTGGTTGGTGGGAGCTGGCACAAAGCTACTGAAATAAGGTGAGCTCCTGATCCACACAAGTCAAGGGTAAACTGTGGCCGAGTTCCCTTAGCCAGTATTTCATTGATGCACAGCAGCTGAGAAGTGGCAAATGTAATTTTTTAAAGCTTATCTGATGTTCCTTGCAGAGCCAAAAGCCATTACCCTTACCAAGGCTGCCTGCCAGCTACATCACAAGCCAGAATGAGTATTCCAATTAAATTATTTGGCTGATAGCAGCAGGCATGGCTGCTTAATTATCTAGTAAGTCACTAGGGAAGTCAAGTCCATCCCTGGGAAGATGGCTGGACACACCATTTTGCTAAAGAGAAAATGCTCAGGAAAAAGAAAGCTTAAATACACCCTGGTGTGTCTCAAAAAGGCCCCCAGCAACGTTGTACGGCTACACAGCTTTAGTGCCTGGCTGCCGAGAGCTTACATTACTGGTATTTGCTGTCACGTTTCCTTTTGGTTAGCTAAGCTGACAGAAATGTGCCGGACCTTATCATGAGCTATGTCCTCTGTGGCACATTGCCCTGCCGGGGACCAAGCAAGAGGAGACGGTGTCCTTGTCCTCTGGGTCAGCACATTGCACTTTATGCAGGGGATGTCGGAGGCAGGCGTCTGCGCTGGGGGACACTTCCCCCAGCCCCCTTACATCCAAGTTCATGCTCGTGCTGTGCCTAGGAGGTGCCACAGCCAGGCAGGCAGGGAGGTGGGAGCATCCCCCATGCTGAATTTAACACTCAAGTGGTGACAGAAGGCATAGACTGAGCTGAGCTGAGCTCAGCCCTGACCTTCTGCCCCAGAGCCAGTGGCTCCAGCTTCCCCCAGCGAGTGGGATGCTGGGGCTTGGCCAACCCTCACCTGGCGGGGCCTGGTTCCCCTCACATTTCCTGGGGGACTGACTGCCCCTCTTGGAGGCAGCGGCTTCATTTGCAGTGTGAGGATGCTCCAGCTCTCCTGTGAGGAGTTGGACAGCTCTGAGGTACCTTCTCCTCTGTGGTGGGTGAAATCTGTGTTGCAACTAGCCCTCCACAAATAGCAGATTAGATTGGGTTAGGTTTATTGTTTGAGCTTGCGCACTGTTTAGCAGTAGCCATTATCATGCAGAACCGCATAAACAAGGTATTTATCCATGCAGCTATTACAGAAGACAGCTAGGGGAAGCCCCTACCTCTTCTCGTGCTTGCAGGGCCTGCTGTCCGAGAGCCAGAGCCGCCTTCCAGCTTAGCCAGCGGCCCCCCCATGTGCCCTGGTGACACCGGGCCCTGCAGCACAGCGGGGGGTTCACAGGTGAGCCCCACAGGACGGGCAGCCTGGTGCACGTCGCTGCTTCCGACCGTCCTTAAAGCCACGGCTGGAGCCCCCACAGCTCAGCAGCACAGACAGGCTCATTTTCGCCACCAAGACACAGCACCGAAAAGCTCTGCTGTCTGCAGCTGTCTGTCATTTCAGCCATTTCAACTGTCTGTCAAAGAATAATTCATCAGCGTCGACATCCTGGCCCGGTAGTCTGTAATAGACTCCCACAACGACATCCCCTTTGTTTGTTCATCCCTTAATCCTTACCCAGAGGCTCTCAACTTTGCCTTCACCAACTTCAAGATCCACACAGTCCAGCCCCTCCTTCATGTACAGCACCACCCCACCACCTCGCCTACCCTGCCTGTCCCTTCTGAAGAGCCTGTAACCACCTATTGCAACACACCAGCCACAGGACTCATCCCACCAGGTTTCGCTTATACCAATGTCGTCGTAGCTGTGGGACTGGGCCAAGACTTCTAGCTCATAAATTTTATTCCTCATACTGCGTGTGTTTGTGTAGAAGCACTGCAAATGCGCTTCCCTACACGCAGCACCTTGTGTAGCCGACCGAATGACCTCACTAGCACACAGTCCCTCTGATTCTAGCGCACCATCCCTTAGTTTATCATTCTTTTCCCTCTTCAACTCTAGTTTAAAGCCCTATCTATCTGCCCTGCTAACTCCTGGGCAAAAATCCTTTTCCCCTTCTGAGAGAGGTGCATCCCATCTGGTGCCAGCAGGCCTGGTGTCGCATAGACCTTCCCATGATCAACAAACCCAAAGTTCTGCCGGTTGCACCAGTCTCAAAGCCACAGTGTTAATAAGACGAGTCTGCTTGTCGACATAGATCTCCCCTATTGGAAGGACAGAGGCAAACACAACCTGTGCCCCTGAACCTTTAACTAGTCTCCCTAAAGCCCTAAAGTCCCTTTTGATTGCTCTCCGACTTCTCCTTGCTAATTCATCATTACCAGCCTGAAAAACCAGTAGTGGGTAGTAGTTGGTGGGCTGTACCAGGTGAGTGACTTTCCTGGCAATGTCTCTTACCGAGCCCCAGGGAGGCAGCAGACTTCCCTGTGGGTTGGGTCCAGACAGCCCTCTGTCACTTTCAGAAAGGAGTTCCCCATGATGATAACCCTTCTTTCCTTCTTGACAGAAGATGTAGCGATGTGGGGGGTAGGTTGCCTTGCCTGAGGCACCCCTTCCAACCAGGATGGGCTTTCGTCTACATCGTTGTTTTGACTGTCGCGTTCTGGAGCCTCATAACTGTTATGTAAGGGTAGATGGGAAGGTGAGGTGGGCAGGGACAGGGCTCGCCTACCACCCCAAGCAGAAACCTGCTTCCGTTCCCCCCCTCCTACTGCCTGGTGGGATGGGGGCACTTTTGTCTTCTGTGTAGCAGGAGACACTTGTGTTGCGGCAGGCTCGTGAGTCTGTCTCAGGGAGGGCACAGCATGCTTCCACCAGTCCATTTCCTTCTCTGACTCCCTGATGCTCCTTAGCCTACCCACCTCCTCCTGAAGCTCTGCTACGTGTTTGAGCAGCTCTTCAACCTGGGCACACCTCCCACAGGCATACCCACCGCTGCTGCTGTCAGACACCAACAGAAGACTCGGGCACACCCTGCAGCCCAAGACCTGGAGGGCCACGTGTTTCCCTAAGACCTCTGTCTGGGTAGCCACATCAGTGACTGCGGCTGGAGAGGCTGCAAGAGATGCGGAGGCCATGGTTTTCTGCCTGGTGGATAGCATGGCCGGGCTCTTCACAAGCAGATTACAACCGCCGTTGGGAAAGACCGTTGGAGAAGAGCGGTGAGGGCACCCTCCCTGCTCATCCTGCCTGCGTGCACTGCCACGCAAACTTCAGCGCCCTGCCCTGAGTGCTGTGCCACGCTCTGTTTGCCTGTCCTGTTCACAGAGCTCCTGGTCGCTCGTGCTCCATAGGGGCTGACTTTGTACAGCAGGGAGGGGTCGCTGCTCCCTCGGCTGCCTCGAGTGGCCTCGATGCAAGAAAAAAAGCCCTGCCCAACTCGATCCCCCGCTCTGCTGCAGAGCGTGTCTGTCCCGGAGCTGATTGCCTCGGCGATGGGAAGCACTGGAAGCAAGCAGATTTGTATCGGCCCGAGGGCTGGTCACTCATCGGTTTTGCTAACGGGCAGGAGAAAAGAAGATCCACGTGCAGAAGCCGATGCACAGACTCACTCACAGTTTAAGATTACTCTTGCCCTAACTGTCAAAGCATTCACCTGTAGCTCACATATCGCCCTGTCCTCCCCCCAGCTTCCATTTTAGTCACAAGGGACGGAAAACCACCTACCGCTGTGGGACCTGCAGGCAGAGAACTGGAGAAGGCTCTGGCTCAGGATTTCTATTTAAGCAGAGCTCGCTGCACTGCCTGGTCTAAGTAAGATAAGGGCCACTAGCCCCATCCCATAGCAGCAGGGAGGGTCTAATGTGTGAAGGAGTAAAGGCAACAGAACTGATTAACAACTGGTACGGCCACGTTATGGACAGGGGGAAGCCACTGGGAGACTGAAATCTGCAGCCAAGGAGCCCGGCGGTCAAAGCAGAGATCTGGAAACAAACCGTCTGCAGAAGGAAATACTGTGGAGGTGCCGTTTGCGTCGCAGGGCTGGCCGGGCAGCCGGGTGCAAGGAAGAAGCCAGAAACCAGAAGTCTTTTAATATTCCCCCGACGCCACCCCAAAGAACATTTGATCTAAGGTTTTTTACGGAAATGCACTCGTATGCCGTCAATAACCATACAAACGAGCTGCTGCTGCCTACGGGGAGAGAAAGACAACAGCCAATCGGTTAAATATTTTGCATAAATACTTATAGAAGCGTCAAAAAAACTTACAACCACTTCCAATTTATTGCTTTGGCACTTGGACTGTGACAGTACTGGAGGAGGAGGAGAGGGGTTAGTGAGCAGTGATTAGTGAGCACTGCTGCCACCCCGCGACAAGTGGCAGCCCGGGTACCCGCGGCTCTGCCCACGTCCCGCTCCGGCGTCCCCAGGCCCCCGGCGCCCCCCGCCGGCCGCTCCCTGCCCGGTCTCGCCCCGACGCCACCCGGGGGCCGCTCCCGGGCCGTGCTGCGGGGGTCCGGGGCTGGCGCCGCGGCGGCGGGGCCGATGGGGACGGGCCGCTGGAAGCCCCCTCTGCGGCGAGGGCCGAGCTGGGCTGCCAACGCCCCCCGGGGCTGCTCCTCTCCTCGCTGTCGGTGTGCTGCTCTCAGGACAAAAAGGGTTTCTGGCTGCTGCCGCCGTGCGGTGGGAACGAGAAGCCGCCGGCTGCAGCGAGGAGAAGCAGCGCGCTGCTGGCAGGGCCCATCGGGCTGTGAGAGGACAGAAAGAGCCGGGGCAGGTAGGGGTCGGTGCCTGCGGCACCCGAGCTGGAGGCTTTCTCCCAGCCGTGGCCGGCACTGAGGGCCCCTGGTGAGGCGAGTGGCAGCGCTGAGAAACTGCGGCAATGGACAGACCAGGAGCCGACGTTCAGGCACCAGCACCAAAAAGGTACAAATTTCACTTGCTTTCTGCCCAAAAAGAGCCCTTCTGCAGGAGCTTCTCCACCAGAGCCTCTCCACAGGGGTCTCCCGGCTGTGGTGCATCTCTGGAGCCAGATACCCGGTGCCCTCAGTGAGCGTGGTGTGGGCAGCACCGTACAGGTGTACGTGGATGGGTGTGCGTGCACGGGTATGGGAACATGTACAGGTAAGGGCTCAGGGGGGATACACGTGCTTCAAGAGCTGAATTCTGTATTAACTTGTAGGATAAGCACCTGCTCTACTCCTGTAACAGATGCTGGCCTTCCTAGTGGTAATTTGGCCCTAATTGATGGTACACTGACACCTGGGTCTGCTAAGTGGCGTGCCTGCTAACTGGGGGTAACTGAGCCCACACATACAGGGTCTCTCAGTCCTCGTGCACTGCAGACTCCTGAGACTCCCACCCTGTCTCTGCTTTCACGCACCCTGGCGGTTGTTGCTGTGACTGCTTTGGAGGGCAGGGAGCTCAGGCAGCATCGAGAGCTGTCTTCCCAGCTGCAATATGAGGCCGGCACCTCACTGGGGGCTTCTCCAGCACAGCTGATGGCACACGGGAATGGCCAAAACCTAGGAAGTCTCAGCCCTGAGCCCAGACGAGGAACACAGACCTGGCAGCACCAGGGGACATCTGCACTAAAGGCAATATCCGGTGAGTGCCCCGACGGTGCGGTGTGTGGGGGTAGCTGGTAGGGTCGGGCAAGCAGCAGCTCCCCAGGGAACCCCAAGCTGAGGAAGCTGGCACTGGCTAGGGATTAGGAGGAAATGTTTCTGCTTGTGGTTTCATGTTTATTTGTCACTGATCAATTTGTTTGGTTCGTCTTTGGTCTTTAGCCAGCTTGCTTGGTTTGTCTTTTTTTGACTTCAGACAATTTGGTTTGTTTACCTCTCTTTGGTGTTGAGGAACCTGGGTGGGCTGCCAGGGGATTGGGTTGTATTATTGATGCTGCTAATCGATGCCCAGAGTTGATGGAACTTGCAGCTAATCACAGCTCTGGCTCAAGAAATGCTCTTTCTTGTTACAAGGTGCCTCAAAGCTCCAGCCCCACCCAGCTCCTGTTCCTGCTTGTTGCAAGTTCGCTGCAGTTCCAGCTCAATAAAAGCTCTTTCTGGTTCTAAGCTAATGGGAGCTCCGGCTCCTTGGAGCTTGGTGTGTGGCCAAGGTCGTAAATCAATCACTGCCACAACTTCATATTAATATGAACTGTCATAATTGTCCAAATATGGTATAAATATTGGACAATTAAGGCGGTAACTATTCCAGACAATGAGTAGGAAGTGGGAAGGGGGGAAAGTGCCTTTTTGCCCGTCTCAAACGCTTTATTCACCCTGATGCATGCCAGCATCCTTGGGGTCAGGGACTAACACGACCGGACCCCCACCTCCAGTGAGGGTCTGCATGCCCAGCCTGCCCCCCTCCCACCGCCCAGCCCCAACACCCTCCTCGCTCCCTCGCCTGCCCAAAAGCCCACCTATCCAGAGCGCCCCACTGTGAGAAACATCTCAAATAATTTTCTTCAGACAGGATCTTCTGTGAAGCTATTTTATTCGCGATTGCAATGGCGGGCATCCTGTCAATCAGGAGTGCATTTTGGTAAACAAATCATAACCTTTTATTCCCTATTACGTGATGCCTGATCACCTCCCCTGTTTCCTCATTGGCTGAGTGCTACAGGTTCACAAGCTACTCAACGCTCCTCTATACCACATATGTACAATTTTTCTTTTTTTCAACCCTTTAATTTCTCTTTTCTTATGTTTTGAGAACTTGTGATCTTTGCTTTACTGTTCTCACGCTGCTCATCCTGTTTTTCTCAAGCTTCTACCTTATTTTGGAACAGTGAGGCCTTCTACCATCCACTTATCTACTTAGCATTTCTCCTTATTATGACTACACAACTACCTTGGAATACAGAAAATTAGTTCTCTACTGCAAAAACACAACTTTGTTTCTCACAATTCCCCCCTCTTCTTTTCTTACTCCTATTGTTGTTTTTGCACCTCTGCACATACTGCACTCTTGAGTTTTTCCAACATTAAGGTGCAGTATTCTTCTTTGGATGTCACGGGGGATGATAGATATACAATGCCATTATTATTACAATACCAACAAATAGTTGTTTGAGCCAATTCTATTCAGGTAATCACGAAATTAGTTTCTCCCAAATGTTTCTAAATCCCCAGGAATTGTCATCTTGAGCTACTCTATGTAGGATCTTGTTGTGTTTTTTTTTCCCAAATATTTTTGAGATCAGTCAAATTCATCCTATTTGATCTACATATATACAGCAACTAGTATTAATTACAGTGCACGCTCCTCCTTATGAGGTTATTAGTAAATCTAATACTATTTGATTCTAGAGTACTATTTTTGCAAACTTATCTAACTTATTTTCTAGATCTTCAATATATTTACAATATTTTTGTATTTTGAGATATTTACAATAGCTTTTTCTAATTCATTCACCCTTAACCAAGGTAAAAATCACCTTGCAAAACTGTGAAATGCTAGACAATTTTACTAGAGGATTATTTGGAGTCCACTTAATTCTGCGTGTGGTCTCAAGGGGCTTTGGCTTTGTAGGTCTTCAATAATAGTTACATTCGGAATTATTTCCTCCAGGGTGCAAGCTCCCTTCCATCCTAGGGGCAACACCTTCCTGGCTTTATTACCACATAGCCAGTACCACCCCTTGCCATTTGGGACAGGCCATCTGGTTACAGGATTCTCATGTTGTATCTGGTGCACATTATGTATATTAGCATTCCCGTGGCTACCATATTCAGTACAGTATGGATTATTCCCTATGTCATGGATATTTCCACACTCAGGGTCAGTAATATTGCCCCCTGAGTTTTCTATCAATGTTGTTTAAAAAGCACCTTTGATAACACAGTATATTTTAGCCAGGACTATGTGTAGGGAGCTCAACTTCAAAATCTGTTCCTTCCTGGGACTGGATATGATCTGTCATTTTTAGAAATCTAGAGAATCCAGACACAGTTGCTGCTGGAAATAGCAATCAGGGACAAGGCCTTCTCAGCCTTTCTAGGCACCCTTTCTGGGTGCAAATCCAACAATTATTTCGAGATAGAACTCAAGAGATGTTCTGGATTAATTGGAAATGCTGATTTTTCCCTCCATCCTATCGCTAATCCATTGGGAATAGGTATTACTAAGATAAACTTAAAATACATCATTTCTATGTATATATACATCCCTATAATAATTAAGAAATAATAATTAAGAAAAACAATAAAAATCACAAACTAATAAGGATTCTTCTGGTGGGGATTAAACACCCCCCTTTCTCCCACTTCCAGGGAGTGTTCCCTGGAAACACTTCAATTCTGTGTAATTCAATCCCTTTTACTCATTAATTCATTAAGAATTCTTCTATGGAGAAGTTAAAGTTTTACAGTAGATAGTTTTAACAGTTTTTTAACCTTAAAAGTCTTTGTTAATGCAGTCTCTCAGGTATCAGGGTTAACTGATGCTTTTACCCAGGTATGAGTCCACCCTTTCTCAGCCGTTCTTACTGTCATCTCAGTAGTCAGGAGCACTTGTAAAAGTCCGTCCCACTCAGGTTGCAGTTTCAATTCTCTCCATGTTCACATCAAATCCCAGTCTCCTGCTAGGAATGGATGGATCAGGGCTTCCAAGGGTGGGTTTTGCGCTAATGATCCACAGGTCCTGAGAGATGACAAAGAGGATGACAGCCTGAGTATATAGTTCTTAAGAAAAGCATCTTTTGTCTCAATTTGAGGTAATTCATTCCCTTTGTCCATGTACAGCAATCCAAATAATATTTCATGTGGTGAAACTCCCACATCTTTTCTTGGTGCAGGTTGAATTTGGAGAAGTGTCAAAGGTAAGCACTTCGTTTGGGGAAGCTGAGTTTCCAGAACTCAGTCAATTGCTGCTTATTGTCTGATCCTCTCCACCCTTCCAGAAGAGGAAGGATGCCAAGGAGTGTGAAATTTCCACTTAATTCCTAGAGTCCACATTAGCCCTTGCAATATTTCTGACATAAAGTGATTTCTTTGATCAGAGTCAATATTTTCAACAATTCCATACCTGGGAGTTTTGTTCTAGAATTGCTTTAGTTACTGTGTTCGCAGTAGCAGATACTGAAGGGAAAGCTTCCACCCACCCTGACAAATGATCTACCGAGACTAACAAGTATTTAAATCTACCTACTCTAAGGAGTTCTGTAAAATCTACCTGTACATTTTGGAAGCGTTGAATTCCTGGTTCTCACCCCTCTTTGGACTGACTGCAGATAATTTTCCTATTTACCTTTTGACATACTACACAACTCCTGCATACTTGTTCAGCCAGAGTATATATATTCCTGCACATACGTATTTCCATAGCACAGCGTCACACATTGCTTGAATTCCCCAATGACCCTCTTGATGTAAAACAGTTAATATTTGCCTCATTAGCACTTTATTCAGCATTTCTCTCCCATCAGGGAGTATCTCTTTTCCTTTGGACTTCGTGACTCCTAATTCCTTAAAAATCTCTTTCTCTTAAAACTTTTACTTCTTTTTAGTTTTGGGTAGGGGTAGCTCAACAATTCCCTGAATCCTCTCTGGGTTTATTCTTCATTCCCCCTCAGATACTAGATGCCCTAAATATTTGACTTCTCTTTCTATGAATGGAGGGCTTAGGCTGTTGGGAAGTTTCAGCAATTCCCCCACCCTCTGGCTTGCAGCTTGCTCTCCGGCCCCAAAAGGCAGCGCTGGCTCTCCATTTCCAAGCTCTGAAAACGAACGACTCAGCCTTGTTTCCAGAGCCCCCAAACCACATGACTCAGCCTGCACTTTCAGGCCCTGAACACGCACAACTCAGCCTCTGCTCGAGCTCCGGAAACACACCTTCGGGGGGGTGCAATCAGGCCCCTAAAACCACCCTACAACCACCGGCCCCGCTCCCCTGCTCAGTCCCGGCCTTACCCCTCACTGTCAGCTGCTGCACACCCCCCGGTCCTTCCCATGACCCTCAGGGAAACCCGGCACCGCCTGCTGTGCCCCCAGCACGGCCGCAGTGCACAGCGGGCAGACTGCATGGCTGCAGGACCGCAGCTCCACTAGCACAGCACACCCCGCCCGGCCTTGCCGTGAGTTGCGGGCAGCAAGCGGGGGACACGCGTTGGGGCCTTACGGGAGCGGAGCCACGTGCGGCAATCGCTGCCCTTGCCCCGCTGGCCTCACTGCTGGCGCCATGGCCCGGGATGCCCTCGGCTCTCAGGACGCCAGCGCACGCGGCCGGCTCGTGCCCGGTTTTCACACAGCCCCACGCCCGTCTCCTCAGCGCGCTCCCTGCCCAGCCTGTGCTGGGACTTGGCGCTGCCCCACCTGGGTGTGGGACCTTGCGCTGGTTGGACTCCAGGCTGTGGGGAACGTCACTGAGTTCACTTCCCAGCCAGCATGGCGCTCCCCACCTGCTGCGCTGCACCCCACTTGCTGTGGCTCCATTTCTGAGAGAAAGCAGCCCACTGGGGCGCAGAGCGAGACAGGACGTGGCTTGTGGTCGTTAGAAGGAGCTCGCGATACTTTGATACCGGAGCAGCCTTCTGACGCAGCAGACAGCCACCTACCCGCTGCTCTTACTGCCTGCCTCACCCTTTCCACGTAGCTTGCAAATGGGACTGCTCGTGCATCACATTTGGGTCCACAAAGCAAAAGAGAGGCAACGTGCTCGTAAGGCCAGAGGACCACAGGGCCACAGACAGGCCCACCAGGAGGCAGCGCATCAGTGAAACTGACCAGATATCCCTGCACCAGGTAATAATAATACATGTGATGTTTACGTCCTGGTGACTTAACTGGCCTTTTCTGCAGCACAGATAACATCCTGAGGTGTGTGAATGCCGAGCCTTACACAATCTTCTTCTTGTTCTTGGTGCTAAGAGCTTTGCCTGCGATATCACGGTGTAAGTGCTCTCACCACGCCACCCTGATCCTCAGCTCAGGAGTCATTCCTGCTTTGCATCATCGCAGGTAAAATCAGACTCAGGCTCCACAGCCCGTCCTAGCACTCACCGCTTCAGGCCTTTTTTTAGCAACAATTATTCTTCCCAAATGAATTCTCGTCTCCTCTTCCTACGTAACTACAGTTCCTGTTTCACAAACGTTCCTGTTCCTGTTTTACAAACATTGCCTCCAGGTGCTGGGGTACCGGCACGGAGCGCTTCCCACCTTGGCAGAGCCAGAGGCTGCCCCAGGAACCTCGCAGCTGGTGGCTGCAAGGACCACAGCTTCTGCACAAGCTATGGGATGCCGGGGGTAATGGCCCTCTGTCAGATTTAATATTAAACAGCACACGCAGATGGATGAAAGCTATTCTGAAGCACTGTCTGATAAGGCTACGCCCCACTTGTGGTTTGAGATGAAACATCTCTTGTTTTATGTATTGTGAGCTGACCAAAGGTCTACTCTGTGCCAGGGCTGTGTCACACACCTGACTGCACAAAACACAGGTCTGGAAGGCTGAACTCCCTACTTAATCAGTTACTAATATTCAGGTTTTTTTGTTTTGTTTTGTTTTTTGTGATATGGCCACAGGTTCGTCTTGAAATAGATGTTGAAAACTTTATGAATGTTTGTTATGCATTCTCATCTGACAAATAAGCATGCCAGGGTTTCTTAACAGCTGACAGGCAGATGGCAGGCATGGCCTTGAGGACAGTAAGATAAAAAATAAATTGACTAGGGTGGAAGCTCCTTATCTCTCAACATTCAAATCAGTTACTTCAGAAGGAGCAGGTTTCGAGCCCTGCAGCAACATGAGGTCTGGGTTCAGCTGCTCCTGCCAAGACTTTGTGTGACTGCAGTCACAGCAAACCCCGTGAGATGTTAGAGTCCCCACTGATGAAATCTCTTGTCTTACTGCTCAGGAACCATGTGCCCACACTGTTCGTCCTTCTTTTACTGCTAATTTTAATGGAATTACCTCAGTACTATACTCATACAAAACTTTCAAGCGTCTCTACAACTAGTGAAGTTCACAGTTTAGTCCCAGTTGCCTCACTAGACTGACTCCCCACTTGATCCAAACAGTTTATGGGCTTGCTGTATGCGAGGAAACCTCACAGTCAAATTAGATAACCCGCATCCACCCCCACAACGCTGCAGGAAGAGAGGCTGAACACTTTTCACTCCTTGTTTCAGACTGCAATGCAAACGCAGGCTGCAGCTCTCTTTTAGGTGGTCCTGAAGGCAGGACCAAGCATGCAGTGACCTGCTCGGAACTGATCTGCACAAATGATCTGTGACCTCAACTGGAAAAAAAAACAATCACATTGCATTCTAAGGGTGAGTACCTATGACAACAAGTGCTGTTTGTCATCTCCGTTTTCCTTTTTTGCTTTATCAGTCATGCTGACAGCGATAGCCTCCTCTGGGTCATGTGCTAGTGCTCCGGTTATTGCTGACTCAATAGGGGATACCCGAAATGAGACCAGGTGAGAGTGCAGATGTGCTCCCTGCATGAGATACTGGTATTTTCTGCATTTATTTAGTCATATAAATACCTTGTCAAACACTACTGGGACCACGCTGTAGCCTTCACTAGTTGCTAGGACGCTTGCAAGTCTTGTATAAATATAAAAAATTAAATCATGTTAAAATTAGTAATAAAAGAAAGGGTAAGAGCCCAGGAATGCGATTCCCGAACATTAAGAGATTAGCTCACTCATCTACAAAAGCTGGCTTGGCGACGGTGCCAGGGCTGCAGGCACGTGACAGCAGCCCAGCTGGGCTGCAGACGGAGCTTCTCCAGGCGCGACTCACCTTTGGGGGTGCTGCGCTTGGGAACTGCAGTGCACCTGGCACAGGGAAGCAGGACAGGCAGCAAACCTGAGGAGCAGAGTGCTCAGCACCACCACCACCACTGCGCGTGTCAGCGCAGCTGCTAGAAAGCCGTGGCCTCTTTGAGAGGATGTCCAGGCATAGCCACGGAGACAGCATGCGCCAGGGACCAAGTTGCCCACATCAGGCTGTGTCAGGCTTGGTTCCCTGCACAGCATCAAGGACATGCCCTCGCCCGTTATCCCACGAAACCACCACCACTCGGCGGGCTGAAGTAAGAAGAGGTGAAAGTCCTGCCTTGCCCTGGCCCTGCCCTCTCCTTACCCCTGCGGAGGGTGGAGACTCCCTGGGGTGACAGCGCAGGGGGAACCCAACTATAGCAGAAGATGCGATGACGCCAGAGCCACAACCCGTCCCTGTCGGCCGAGCCAGCGGCTGGGGACACCGCTCTGCTCCCCACGGCTCCCACCGCCCTGCCACCTCCTCAGCCATCCTGCTGCCCTGACCCAGCGCTGCGGGTGAGTGACCGGCCGCGGCCCCGCCGCTGCGGCTGCGGCAGGCACAACTCAGGCTGCGGGCTTGCTCTTCTGCCCCCCGGGGCACACAGGGGCTGCTCTGCCACTGCAAAGTGTTTCCACCATGGCGTGCTTGGGTTCAGTTTCCTGTTTTATCCAGCGGCTGTGAAAACGTAACGGAACACCTGCCTACTTTTTCCTAGCTCTCCAAGGAATTGGATTGAGAAATTCGGCATGGAATTCATGAATATATGATTTGTAAATGGGGGGAGAAAGCTTCAAGGGTTAAAGTAAAATTAGTGAAACGGTGAAAAGTTAAGACTATTTTGCAGGAAGAGCCACATTCAGAGCTTGCCTGTGTGTCTTAATGCACCGCAGACAACACTTACCCAAGTGCAGAGGGCTGCTTTGCACCGAAGGCAGGTTACAAATCCCCAGTAAATTGGTTTCCAATTAACTTGCAGATTGTTCGAATCGCATTATTCTTACTTACTCAAGCGGTTTTATTTTCCTATGCGTTTTCCTGAGAAAGAAGGCTGTGCGGTGCTGGGCTGGCAGTACGAGGCTGTGCAGCCCTCTGAATTTATATTTATCCACAGTTTAAGATGCATGTCTATAATACAAACCATTTCAGCTAGCACGCCACAAAGCTAAACTTTGTACCCATTATCGATAAGAGAAATAAAAGCTTTTTCAACAGTAGTTTCCCTGGCAGGTTCAAGGATTCAGAAAAAGGAGGGCAGGTTATGATTTGAAGGCTTTGACCTTCGTCTAGAAACTGTACTGAAAGCTGCCGGGGTCACCAAAACTCTTCCCCCCTAAGTAATTTCAACTCCAATTCTCTATAGAGATAAAATAGTTAAAATAACCTGACAGATTTTCAAAAATCAACCAAAATGCACTGCTGAATTTTGCCCCTTGAAATTTTGCCGCCACTTTACTGGGATGGTTTTTTGTATTTGAACTGCACATTTCGCCAGTGCCAAAGCTTTGAGGAAGACTGGCATGAAGGAATGTCACTTAGCTTTTACACATACAATATATCTTAAGGCTTTCAATCAGATTCACTAAAACAGTTTGAAAGACTCCAGATAGGGTTTGGTGCAGTTAAAAGGTTAAAGTAAGTTTAAGTCAGTGGTAGTTTGTTGTATGTTTAGTTGTTTCTTGTTTTGCTTTGTGCCATTGGATATGAACAGAGAATAAGACTTTGTACTTTATAAGTCTGAGAAGCAGACACAGAAAAGTGAGCACAATGAGTTTGTCTTTGCATTTGAACATTGGGCAATGAGATTTCATGGTATATTTAAGAAAGTAGTTTCATTTTGCCACTAGTAAAATGTTAAATCTCAAGATCCAATATTTTGTCTCCTGAAAATAATTTCTGACACTAAGTCTCTCTAAAGGAAAGTTTTTTCCATTAGGCTTGGACTGAGATCGATGCTGAAAGCAGTTGCAACAAAAATATTTTAGAAGATTTGGGGAAAATAAATCCAATTTGTAATAGTCCCAAAGAGCGCATCAATTTTATATTCAACTGATGCAAAAATAATGGATTTTAACCAGAGCTGGTTTGATGAGGATATGAAATATTTCATTGTATTAATGAGTGTTTCTGAATACAGTGGCCAGTACACAATGTCATTGACTCTCCTGCTCCTTTCTGATCTAAAGTATTTGATATTTGAAAGCAATTTGCAATGAATTCTAGGCAACTTCATTTAGGGAATTCTAGCTTGCATATGAAGCGATTTGATTAAGATTTCGTCAAGGTTGTTTCTTTGTCCTGCAAGTGTTCTGAATTAACATGCTTCGTAGCTCTATGTCACGTTCTCTACAAGAACTACAGTAATATTTACAAATCCATTCTGAAGAAGCAATTACAAACAGCTAACAATTACATTTGCCATAAAGGAGCATCCTCCTGTATTCCTATGGAGAAGCTTAGTGATAGGTCAGAAATGGAAGGGTTTGAGCATCTCACTGGGAGCACTTATCCTACAGGAATGTTAAAAAAAAAAAAAAAAAGGAAAAAAAAAGTCTCCAAAAGAGAGAACCAAATTACAAGCCTCATGCTGGGGCACACAGACTTTACTTCTGTGGGTAGCACTTCCTCCTCTCCCTGCGCCGTGCCAGCTGCGACCCAAAGCACTGCTGGAACAGTCTCCAGCTGGAGGTTTCCACGACAGGAGCTGGGGATCATCCTGCTCACAGCTGGTATGCAGCCTCCAGAGCTCCCTTCCCACCAGCACGTCCAGAACCAAGGCTGTGTTATCACGCCGAGCACAATGGCCATACTCCTTTTAAAAACTAACACAGATTTCACATAGCAGCTGACAACTACCCACTCCACTTTTAAGCAACAGAGAATTTTGCCGTTTCATTCTTCAATGACCACTAGTCGCTCTGAAGAGCCGCCGCAGCCGCTAAGCGCCATGCTGACATACACCAGTGGTCCGGCTGTGCCAGTGCCCTTCTGTGGCCCTAGCTGCCAGTAAGCAGCAAACCCAAACAAAACGAAAAACAATTAAACCATTCCACAGACTCCCACCTCACACAGCATGTTCGCAATGTTCCATCAGTAATACTGAAATACTAAGCTGAGAAAAATGCGGGTGAGTAAAATACTCATCTAGGTACCGTACAGATACATCAATATACCTAGGTCAGTGCTGCACTTTCTTCTGATGTATTCTGCACCCACACCGTGCAGCTGGCTGCCCAGTGCTTCAAGGGATTTTGTAGCGGTGCCGCTCCACGGCTGAGTGTTTGGTAGCCCATACATGTGCAAGCAAACGTCCGTCTGCTCAGCTCACGGTGAGGCTGTCGGCGACACGTTCCCCCGGTGGCTCTGAGCGCACATCTCTGCTTTAGCAAAACCTCCTCTTACAGGGCAGCAGTTTGTGCCCAGCCAGGCTAGTCCTGCTGCTCTCCAGCAGGCAGAGAAGTCTTCTCTGGGGCAAGCAGATAAGAGCGCGGGGAGTTTGTCAGTAAAAGGCCTCCAGGCCTTAACTGCCGCACATCTAAATGATGCTCAATTTACTGAGGATCCATTTTAGCTTAACTTAAAAATAAACCAGTCCCATCCTAATCACATGTGGAACACAGTTTCTTTTCATCATGGGAAAATTGGTGCAAGATTATGTGACAGGGGCTGAAACGCTAAGACCTCACATTTCTGCTGGCAGAGAAGCCCATGGTTTTGTCAGAAGAGGTGGCCTTGGTGGGATCATGCTGCTGGCCACCAGCCCTCGCATGCAGAAAGCCTGGTCCTGAAGGCAGCGCGTCACTGTGCTCATCGCCACCGGGAACTTGGCTGGCTGTCAAACAACCACAACAGCATGCCAGCATCAGTGGAAAAGATAAAGGCTGGGTTTTTATGTGACCATATGACTGCGTTAGATTAAATGGCTGTTTTGGAGAGGCTCATTTTATTAACTGCTCTCCCATTTATTCAGCATGCCTGAGAAGGTCTCGCCATCTGTGTTCCCTGCTGCAAGGGAACAGCCACATTAACGTAGGGGACTGACCTTCCCACAGCTCCTGGCAGCTCCTCTTGCCTCTCTGTTGCCCCAAACTGCTGTGGTACCAACATTTCCCCCGGGGCCAACTGCCCTAGTTAGACTCCAAGCAGTCCCCCTGATATACACGGAGGGGCCAGATCCTACCCCCGTCTCAGCTAGCCCATGCCACTCGGCAACACAAAGGGGACAAAGGTCTGCCTGTGCAAGGCTGGCCAGCATCCCCCAGGAGCATGTTCCTCCAGCGCAGCCTCCCCGTACTGCCTGCACCTTGAGATGGGAGGTAGGAGCCTGGCTGACAAGGGAAAGGGGGGGAGGTAATGATGGTTATTACACTGCAACAGCCTTCTAGATTTGACATAAAAACAAGCCCAAGGAAAAGAAAGCCTTAGGAACGGTGCCAGTTGCTGTGTTCCTGTAACCTCACCAAATTATTTCGATTAAAAACATAAACCAATGATTTCTAAATTTTGCTGTCACTGCACAGGAGTGCCAGGGGTGAGAGGAGTATCAAGCCAGGTCCCCCTGCCCCTCACAGGTTACAGCTGGACTTTCAGAGACCCCGTTGCACCGGCGGTCTCAAACATGCTGGCAGAATTTATGTGCAGTGCTCCTCTGTCCCAGGCTGCCTTCCAGGAGGAGCATGAAGTCAGCAAAGCCCTGCAGTGAAAGGTGCCTGGAGCTTGGGCAGGAGAAGGGCTCGCGAGGGCTGGGAGGCTCCTCCAGCTGCAGGTGCTGCAGCTGTATCCTTGCCAGCTCTGCCTCACCTCCAGCTGCAGGACCCAGATGGAGAGAGACTGGGATGGATGCATCTGCAAGGGCCCCAGCAGGTCCAGTGCCACACACTGGGACAGACACATCTTTCTTCTCCATACCTAACCAAGTTTCTTTTCCCCCTCCCCCCTCTATTTTCTTAATTTCTAGAGGAAAAATGGCAGGAGGCCAGTCCCACATAAACATTCAGATGTCAGAGTCGAGTACAAACGGCATCCCGAGCAGCAAGCAGTCCTCTCCAGACTTGGCAAACCAGGGAGGAAGCACACTAACTTTCCACAACATCTCCTACCATGTGAAGGTGAAGTCCGGGTTCCTGTGCTGTAGAAAAACAGCCAGTAAAGAAGTTTTGAGAGATCTCAAGTAGGTATTTTGACCTCTCTTTGGAGTAAGCCCATCTTTTATTTCTGTTCCTGGCAGCGAAGCCCACTGCCATCACTCAGCTACTGAGCACAATGCGCAGAATTATATATATGTTACATATAATATATATACTTGCTTTCACCTGCCTGAGTTATGGCCATGGCCAGAGTACTGTGGCTGTGGCAAATGAGCCACTTGTGCTCACTGCACGCTGCCCGGCACGTCTCCCACTGTGCTGTGGTGATAAACACAGGCAGCTCCTCCTCGCTCGTGCCTTGGCTCACCCCGGGAACGCAGGAAAGACCAGCGGGTGCTGGATTCACACTGTGGGTCTTTTGCCCTATGCAGTTCCCATGTCTACGAACCATGAGCTGGTAAAATCTTTCCCACTGTCCTTGAGTGCCGCACGTTACGATAACTCGCCTGCCTTATGTTGGTTGTTTGCCACAAGGTGAGAGAAGGCCCGTCTCCTGGTTTGCTTTATGAGACCAATGCTTAACACGCGTTATTCTTTCCCTTTTTACAAAAATTGCAGCATCTGCATTTGCTTCATTACATACTGGTTTTTGTGTTAAAATCACATATAAAGCCACATATGTATACTGTGTATGTTTCTTAATCTGTAGAACCAGAAATTTCCACAATAAGAAACTAAAGGGGAAGAAGCACGGGTCAGAAAGTAAAACCAAGCCTCCAAGGCTGCACGGTGCTAGACCACGAGAACGGCCGTCCTGGGCCAGACCCAAAGCCCAGGTACTCACAACGGGGACTGGTAACAAGTAGCACCAGAGTTCAGTGCCAGACAAAGCTGGCATCACAACACGCAGGCATTTGCACGTGCAGCCTGCCTCTTGCGTACACAAGTGCTCGCTGAGTGCATGTTTAGGGGCTAGGCAGAACTATCAGCAATGCCTGCATGTGCTCCAGCAACCAGGAGAAAAGGCAGCAGCATCCCCATCCATCATTTCTACAGGCTTTTCTCCCCAGCTCAACACTTAAAAACTGTTTCCACCTGGCTTCTGAGTGTAGCCTGCCTGAAAATCAGATTCAGAGAAACTCTGAACTACTGATGCCATCTATCTATTTTGTCTTACAGTGGCATCATGAGACCAGGACTGAATGCAATTTTGGGGCCCACTGGCAGTGGTAAATCTTCGTAAGTGTCCCCTCTGTTCTATGCATTATTTACACCAAGGAGAAAATGAATCTGCCCATATTTTGCAGTAATAGACAAGACTTTCAGGGAAAGATTTTGTTTTCATTTACAACTGTGCAAATCTCACTGATTTCTGAGAAATACGTGAATTCAAAACAGGCAATCAGCTTAAATGACAAATATGTAATTTAAGTGTAGCACACTTCACTGATACACTACGTACCATTCCGGGTTAAGCTCCTACTATTGAGTGAATGGACACAAACTGTGAAATTGCACAGACCTCACTTCCTTAAGAAGCCAGGAGAAAAGAAACTCAGCCTCTTGAAGGCTGATGGATGTTTTCTAAATAGCATGTTTCTACTACAGAATGCCTACACATCGCTGTCCATCTTGTGTCATCTGACCTCGTACATGCTGATTACACAAAGTGACCTCCTCCTCTTCTAGGCTGCTCGACATTTTGGCTGCAAGGAAAGACCCTCACGGGCTTTCTGGTGACATTTTGATCAATGGAGCTCCTCAGCCTGCCAACTTTAAATGTACCTCTGGATACGTAGTGCAGGTAGGACAGCATTCATCTCCCCAAGGCTGCTCCTGTCCCCTCCTGCCCGCAGCTGCAAGAAATGGCAGCAGCGCTGCTCCACTTGCCCAGGGGTGGTGTCACCAATGCCGTGGTCTGTCCGGGGTGGGCTGGGGAGCAACACATGCCAAGAAGTGATAGAAAACGACATCCCTCCGGGCATACCTTTCCCTCCTTCCTCCTTGGAAGCTCCTGCCACGTTGTAGCAGTTGCCACCACCCCTCTCCATGCAAGGACCACATAAAACACAGCTAGATGCAGTTATCAGAGGAAACACAAATTGCTGAGTGAACACCGAGTATCTGCTCTTTCTCTTTTGAAGGATGATGTGGTGATGGGAACCCTGACCATCAGAGAAAACTTCCAGTTCTCAGCAGCACTCCGTTTGCCAAAGTCTGTGAAGGAGCAGGACAGAAATGAACGAGTTAATCAGATCATCAAGGAGCTGGGTTTGAGCAAAGTGGCGGACTCCAAGGTAATGGCATTTAAATGCAGTGCTTAAATCACGAAGAAATATGAAGTGATTTAATTAGCCACATGGCAGATGAAAAAAAAAAAAAAAAAAGTAAAGTAGCCCAGACAATTTCAGTACTGTAAGAATTAACAACACCTCTGCGTGGTGACCGGTACAGGCTCTGCGCTGCTACTGCATGCGTTATCACACCGTGGGGACAGGGAAAGGTAGTGAGGACACCGCAGCTAATGTTAAGAAATTTCTTACAGCTCTTCCAGAATGCTGCAGTGCCAGGAGGATGCTGGTCACTGCAGCATGTGTTATCAGGCCACGTGACACAAATTTCTTGTTCCGCACCAGATTGGCACCCAGTTCACTCGTGGGGTGTCGGGGGGAGAGCGGAAAAGGACCAATATCGGGATGGAGCTCATCACAGATCCCACCATCCTCTTTTTGGATGAACCAACCACTGGACTGGATGCCAGCACTGCTAACGCCGTCCTGCTGCTACTGAAAAGGTGATGTCCTTGGAACCAGTGCCTGCACTTGGTTTGCACTTGGATTATGCTTAGAATAAGCAGACAGGGAAATCACACGTATCACTGTTTTCCACCGAGCCAAAACTGCAAAGGCAGTAAGAAAAGGCAGTCTGGTCTCCCAGTGCCAAGCAATGTCCCAAGTGCACACCAGGGCTGCCGTCTGTCCCTGACAGCTATGTTCGTAGGTGCAAGTGTTTATTTTCACATCTGCCTTGGCCAGAACAGTGATAAATACACCTGCCGTACAGTGTGACTACAGATAGTAGTTAGAACGCAGCTAGATTCTTCCCCATCACAACATCTCAGCCCTATCTTTGGGAAAACAAAAACTTGCAAATTTTACATCGTTTTGCATTTCTTACACTTCAACAACTTAAACGCCCTTCTCCAGAGCCTTCCAATTTGCACCAGAGCCTTCCTGGACCTCCTCCAGCAGCCTCCCCAGCGAGAGGGAACTTCCCTTTTCTCACAGAGGCACTTTAGGTATCACCTATAGATTTCCTCTGCATCCTTTTTCTTTCCCCCTTCCCCTCTCTCACACGCCAACTTAATTGCCCTTGACCAGGCCTTAACTGACCTTGCAAATTCTCTGTCTAAATGCGGAAAGGACTCTTGCAGCTAACACCTCTGTTATTCTTCACCCTCCGTTCAGGATGGCAAAGCAAGGAAAAACAATCATCTTCTCCATCCACCAGCCACGGTACTCCATATTCCGTCTGTTTGACAGCTTGACACTCCTGGCCGCGGGGCGGATGCTGTACCACGGCCCCGCTCAGCAGACCATCGCCTACTTCCAATCTATCGGTGAGCATAGCGCACCGTGGTGACTGCTGCGCCTACATCCGCAGCTTGCACGAGCATTTGAGCAAGACAAACGGCAATAGCGCGTGATGAGAACTGGATGTGGTATGGATTAGCAAGCCCAAGATTTTAGCAGGCTGAGTGTTTCTCTTGGGGTTCCACCTCTTGACCTGTATGTTTTGGATGATAGGGCTGACTTCTAATCAGCTGTTCCTGGGCACGTCTTAATCAGACAAAGCGTGGGCTGGGGTCGAGCAGGCGTGCTGCCCTGCCTTCACTGATGGCACGTCCAGCAGCGCCGCTCATCCCTCGTACAGGCGTGGTGGCTGCACGCAGCCTCCTGCCCATCACCGAGCTGCCACTTAGCGCTTGTCACGCTGTCACTGCAGGCTACGAATGCGAGCCTTACAACAATCCTGCCGACTTCTTCCTGGACATCATCAACGGGGACTCCACGGCGGTGGTGGTGAACAAGACCGATGAAGCCAACTCAGGTACAAGGCAAAGAGCTGAATGCAATATCTGCCACGTGTCTGTAGCCAGGTGTCCAGCCCAACACAGACACATCACTCACAGTGTCAGACGAGTAGGAACAGTGTTGTACATGCATGCGGTTATCTGTATGCCTCAGGTTATTATGTACTGCTGACCCATGTTGCTTTAAGGCTATGACCTTCCTAAATACTGTTTGTTTATACATTGAAAATAATTAACACTTCCTGAAATAAATACCAAATTCATGTACAGCCCTACTATATAAAATATTCCTGTCTCTGCAATAATTTGCCTCTCATAAAGAGGTATTTATTAATTTATTGTTGTTATCCATTTCTTCAACAAACTGACCTGCATGCTTGTGTGTCACAATCAAATTACTAGGTGTTAAAGGCACAAGAATATTTGCCTGTGCTGAAGCTGTAATGTCTGGGAATTTAAGGAAATCTTGTTACAGCTCAGCACAGAAAAGTAGCTGGTTTCATCTTCAAGGCAAATCAGCTGAAGCCCTGCACTAGCCCTAATGATAAACTGGGACAATTATTCTGGTTAGGAACAAATTTGGTGTAGCTATGCCAGTTATTTTTAACATAATGGAACGGCTTATCTGTTCTGAAATTCCTATTTCCTACCTCCAAGTAGGCTGGGAATAAGGACAGGGAAATGCTTCCCTAAAGTTGGGGTAAGGCTGAAATCATCCCCAAACCAGCAATTCTCACCTGCAGTCACGCATGCTTTTTAGCACAAGGCTGAGTGCAGCAGGTCTCTTGAGCTAAACATGCATATCAATTCTTCTCCTTCATTAGTAATGATCCCACCCCAACTGCAGAACTTGTTAGGCCTAGCGCCTAACGAATCTTCCCATCCCTTACACTACTCTTTTTTTTAAATCTTTTTTTTTGAAACCTTTCCAGCAGAGAGCATTGAAGAACACATTGAATACAACACAACCTTGGCTGAAAAGTTAGCAGAAAAATACTGCAACTCTGCCTACTACCAAGAAACAAAAGCAATACTAGAGAATATTTCTTTGGGAAATACAAAGAAAACAAAAGCATTTTTCAGACAAATTACATATACCAATTCCTTCTGTCATCAGCTGAAGTGGGTGTCCAGGCGCACATTCAAAAATCTGGTAGGAAACCCTCAAGCTTCCATAGCTCAGGTAACGTTATTTGTATCTATCTGGTTTGCAAAACACGTTGACTTTCACCCGCTCCTGTATTAGACCAGCCGTGGGGAACAGTTTTGCCTCTTGGTATTTTGACTGAAGGTAGCATCTGATAAAAAGCGTGTGCAGGGTCTGGACACCTGGTTCACTAGAGGATGCCCTGAATGCTCCCATATGAACAGCACAATGAGTTCAGTGATGTATTTTGGGCTACATAAAACCACGGGAGGCAGGGTCTTCTCCAGCAAGGTGTTCTGCTCCCTGCTGCTGGCCAGGGACAGATGACCTCCCCGTAGTTGCACACCTTGTCTCAGGAACATGCCTCAGACTCTGGGCTGATTGTCCAGCCTTGGCACAGTAGGATTTGGCCTCAAATCTTGCCCCTCACCTCCACCCAAGGATAGTTCAATGACTACACTCGCATAATTAATTATCTTAGCTCACTAAGTGTTGGCTCGCATGTAGAGATACTTTCCCAGTCTGTTCACAATGAGTGTGATACCTTCTGAAAAATAAGTCATTAAAACCAGAGCCTAGCCCTTGCTACAGAACATGAGCACGTTCTACCAACTGGCCCTGTTAGCACTGCAGAACCAAAGCCAGAAGTGTGGTCTGGTTCAAAGTCGCGTGTTGCCTTCAAACACGAAGGCTACCAGGCCTCAGGAATCCCCCAGTGCACCAACCAAACCCTGCAGGGTCTGCGCCAGCAAAGCTCCCATGGTGATTCACAGCAGGGGAGGCAATAGAAAAATCCGGCCCAAGGCAGGGGCAGGGACTGCTGTCTTTGTTACATTCTACATAACAAGTGAACAAAGCAGCCAGCGTGGAGTGGAAATGAGCCCAGAGTCCCCAAGGTTAAAAGGCTCCAAGTACCTGTGTGTGTCTGTATGCTGATATTATGGAGATCCTTAATAATTGCTTTGTAAAAGCTTGACCTTGTGACAAGAATTAGACTCCCACCCATCTCATAATACCCCAAGGTTAACGGTCCTGACTTTTTCTCACAATCTCTTTTCTTTCCCCACCTCGTTAGGGATGGATTTTACACGCCTTCCTTTACAAGTACACGCTTCATTGAGCCTTGTTCATTAATCTCCTCCGAAGGGGTCTTGCTAGGATCTTTGCTTTCCCATACACTTGGCTTCGGAGCTCAGTTATCCCTGACACTTGCTCCTGTCAGCAAGATCTTGGGGACAGGGTACCCCAGACCAAGTGATCTAGTGTGTTAAGGCTCAGGCATCGCTGGGGCTTACAGATGACAGAACTGCCTGATACCAATGCTGTTAAGAACAAATCCCGTGAATAAGGTGTGCAACAGAGCCCCACAATTGTACACTGGGGAGTGTGAAAATAATTGCTGAGGCTTTGAAAACAATGAGAACAATACTTTTCCTGCTCTTTTCTTTTTTTTTACATTTAGGTGGTTGTTACAGTTTTCCTGGGACTGATTGTAGGTGCCATTTTCTTTGGACTTAAAAACGACACCGCCGGCCTCCAGAACAGGTTAGTCAGTTCACTCGCTGGATTTCCAAAAGCTCCCTCGTTGTTCTGATAGGATACAGGACAGGATGGGATAAGCAACCGCTGAGAGCTTCAGGAAACCTATTGGCCTCATTAGAGCAAACGCTGCTCCTCAGTACGTAAGGTCATGCTGCTTTAGTGATGTGGAGGTGAGGGTGGTCTCCTTCATCCCTGCCCAACAGCGATGCAGGAACCTGGTCCTGCCCAGTGTGCTGCAGCCTGGCCGAGCAGTCCAGCTGAAGGGAACGATGCTCCTCAGTAGGATGACATTTTTCAGTGCCCGTCAGGCAGCTGAAAATGCAGAACAGCAGCAGACTGCAAGGAACTGCTTCAAAGCACTGACGTGTCCGCCGTCTAGTTTTAAACCACTTATAAAAGTGTGACAGCAAGGTTTCCTTGTCTTTTATTAGACATATGCTGCGCAGCCAGAGAATTTTTAAACTCCCAGGAACTTAAACTAAAAAAAAAACAGGAAATTCAGTTCATTTTCAAGCTTTTGACTGTATCACAGAACAGACTGTCCTTGCCCTCGTGTAGCAAAATGCTGTGTGTACCATGTCAGCTTTGCTGTGGCCCCAAATTTGCAGCCACACGTTTTCCTGGGGAACCCTGTACGGGAGGTCAAACACTGCCACACTCCAGGCACTACGCGTGGGCCTGCACATGCCGCAGTGGAAAAACCGCATTTGTATAACATTTTTAATGCTGCCTACCGTTTTGCTGTTTGTAGAGTTGGTGCCATGTTCTTTCTGACCACCAACCAGTGCTTCAGCAGTATTTCAGCTATTGAACTCTTTGTTGTGGAAAAGAAGATATTTATGTGAGTAAAACCTATTAAAACATGAACATGGTCTATTGTTAGAAAGGTCATCTGTTTGCTTATCTTCTTGGACATTTAAGTATGCCTTGTGTATGGTTTTCAAATTACTCAGTGCTCCATGCGTACTCTTAGCCTGTTTGTTAGTGAACAGTCTGCAAATCCCCCAAACCATATCTATGATTGCACATGCCTCACAGTTTTAAATTAATATTTATAGGAAAAAAATCGGTGAACACCCTATTTAGGTATTGATTAGTAAGATTATGTCAAGTGACAACATTAAATAGTGCCTCACTGGACTCTTTAAGGCTGTACAGATTGCACTACTGAGAAAAGGAAAAGTTAATTAAGCATTACTCTGTCTGTTTTGCCAATACAGACCTCTACTAAAAAACATGTGCACAAGTATTCATATTGATTTGCATATGAAAACAGCACCATTACTGTAGTGAATGGCTTACTGGACATTAACATTACAGCCTATCCATGAAAGAACTTTTTTTTTTCTTTTTTCCAGTTCACGCCAGACTTCATTTGTCTCCAAGTTAAAACAAATTTACTTTAGTGATCACATTTTGTGACATGCTGTACATATTTCTGTGTTCCAGACATGAGTATATCAGCGGATACTATGGAACAGCTGCATATTTCATCTCAAAGCTAATGGCTGATTTGATACCCATGAGGAGTTTACCAAGCATCATCTTCACCTGCATAACATACTTCATGTTAGGCAAGTATTGCCTTCCACAGTTCTGTTACACCCCACCCCACCCCCAACAAATTAACAAGGCTCTCACTTGTGTATATGTACATGTACATATGTAGATTTATATATGCTAGAGCACTACATTGGCATGGCACCAGTTATTGTGCTTGCCTGCAGCATACCATGCTTTTACAGACACACTTCTTAATATCTGAGCATTTTGATCAGAATGTGTAGTGTGTTTCTTTCCCACTGCCCCTAGAAAGAGGAGAGTCACAGTCAGTATCATATGTGTTTGATTTCTTCCTTTTCATTTATAGCTGTTTTAACTTTCAGTGACTCTTACAAGATACTTTTTTTATGCTTGCAATAATACCTATCAAAGGAAAAGTTTTTTTATAAGAACATCGTGTAGTGTGAGTTACTATCAACTTACTCTTTTTGGTGAAAAGTCTTCTGGTTAATGAGCAGAAATTTGAAAATTGCTGGCACCAACTTTTACAACACTGCAACACCTTCAAATGCCATGCTCAAACATGTCCCAGGCGGACTGTTTTCCTAGCATAAGGTTTTTGGGATGTCCCAAAAGCTTGAAACCAAATTACAAAATAATCACAGTTCATTTTGATCAGTTTTTCCCCCACGGAATAGAAAAGAAGGCAGCATCAGCTGTCATTAGACTCCATCATCTCTCATTAGACTCTGAAACTGGGGCACGAGAGACCTTGCTACCAAATCCACAGCTACCAAATACCACTGGCAATTAGGGGAGCTCTTTGCTGTAAAAAGTGAAATACTCCATAATTGCCACTTACGGAGGCTCACCAGAAATTGCTGCTTTCATAGACAACTTGAGCCATGGAGAAGCCTTCCTTCTCACTGGCCTATATGGAGTACCCACTGTAACTTCTACCACATCTTGGGAGAACTTTCTCCAATGTTACTGCAGTTACAGGCATATCCCTTATTCATCCTGCCCTCTGCTGACAGGGCATGCACATTTTGGATGTCCAAGTCCAGCTGCAGTCTTGGGTCTCAACTGCACAGCCTATGCTGCCAGACAAGACATTCTGTAGGCAGCACAGCACTGTAGAGCTTGTGGTATCACTTTTGGCAGGATCATACTGAAAACTTTCTTGTTCTGCTCTTTAAGGTCTGAAACCGACAGCAGAAGCCTTCTTTATAATGCTCTTTACCCTTATGATGGTGTCCTACACAGCCACTTCCATGGCTCTAGCCATCGCAACAGGACAGAACGTGGTCGCTGTAGCCAACCTATTCATGACTATCACATTTGTTTTTATGATTGTGAGTAGCATTATTTACTTCACTAGAGAGAAATCCAAACTGCACAGAGTTCAGCCAAATTCTGCAAAAAGACCGCGGGGTTGAGTTTGGATTTGTGCTTTCCAAAACAACCTGGGGTTGGGTGTGAGGCGGGGAGAGTTTCCCTGCGGTATTCTCAGCGGCTCTGGCAGGCAGAGTACTGCCAGCAATGTGGAGACGTGCTTGGAGCGATGTTCCACGGACACGACTAGAACCCCTCGCTCTCCGAGACCATGACTGTACTTGCCCCTGCGCCTGTGGCACCAGCCACCAGGCAGATTGGAACTAGAACAGCCGAACCAATAACCAAACCTGCCAGAAGCAGGCTGCCTCAAGCAGAGCATATGCAGCCGAGGAGTAGGACTGCATGGGGCCACGGCTTCAAGCTCGGCAGCAGAAACGCTTCCTTCCCCACCCCACTGCAAGAGCTCCTTCCTTTAGAAATGCCTGCCAACTTGGTTTTAATCTGAGGAAGAGGAATCGAGAGCTAGAAAATATCATGTTAGCAGCAACTTTTTTTTTTTAATCTATTTTTTTTCTACTTTATTTTCATTGACTCTAGATTTTCTCTGGGTTGCTGGTAAATCTCACGAGCATCATGTCCTGGCTTTCCTGGCTCAAGTACTTTAGCATCCCTCGATATGGAATGACAGTAAGTGCTGTAGTTTCCTGTGTACTGACATGAAAATGATTTGCTTAAAAGGAAGCCCTTTACTAACGATAGAAGATATTCCAAATTTAATGCATTAATGAGCAAAAGGTAAGCTAGTTAAATACAGCAATCTTCAAACTTAGTGTGGTATCATCTTGAAAGAAGGGCTTCTCATCAAGTAGCACCCATGGCTGTTTAGCAGAGCTAATTTCTATAAGAAGGAAGGACCTCGAATAGGAGAGAGAGACAAAGCTAAGTAATTACATGCACTGGAACATAATGGGACGAAAATGATACAGCATAAAGAACAGTGTTATCCATCAAGAAATATTTTTTCTCTTTGCCATCAAACAAACCCACATCAAGCTGACAACTTTTCTCCTATTTTTTGATAATTTAAGGCACGGTGGTGTTTCACTGAGAAATTGGGGCTGTGATATTCCTGTGCAAAAGCACTCTAATCCATGGGTGGTGTTACAGCCTACAGACACTCAAGCATTGTGCTGTGTGGACTGCATGAATTTCTCTCGACAGAAAAGGCACTGTGCTGCTCTTGGTTAAAATAAAAAAATAATAAAAAATAAAAATAAAAATAAAAAGTAGATTTGGCCAACATCATAAATAATTATGCCATCACACTTTTATAATATATAGCAATTGAATTGTGTCTCAACTTGCTAACTTATCATTCCTTTACCTGCTAATTTCTGTTGTCATTGTTTCTTTTACTTTAAAAGGCATTACAAATTAATGAACTGTCTGGTCTGAACTTTTGCACCATCAGTAACAACACAGGGTTACCTGGCAAGAATAACTTTCAACAGCTAATCCCTATGTAAGTATTTGGGTACATTAAAGTGAATCCCACCATGAGTCTTAGTCTGTTCATGGACGTTTATTAATGACCAGCAGAATTCACAGGAGCTTTTATATGGAAGATGGACTCTTACTGTTTTTTTGCGTAGGTCTGCAGAGAACAGTCTATGCTTTGTCACACTTCGTTAACATTAGACATACCTGCCATTATGCTCGTCTCTTTTTTTATACTATATTTACCGAAATGCATATGCACACTATGATCATGCAGCCTAACAAAATCAGTTTCAGCCTCCTGCAAGAAACTGACTGTAGCTACCTGAAAAATAAAATTATAAATAGAAAATAAAACAGCAACATTTAACAGAGGTTTGCCCAGCCTCCTATTGACACAAAATCAGAGGACAACTTCTAGGGATCTTCCTAGATACTTACTTAAAACAGACGAAGTTTATAAATCTGTTTGTATTTATCTGTAGGTGGTGTACTGGAGACCAGTATCTTGAAAATCAAGGCATTGACGTGAGTACCTGGGGCCTGTGGCAGAATCATGTGGCTCTTGCCTGCATGACAGTAATATTCCTTGCAATTTCATACCTGAAACTCCACTTCATGAAGAAGTTTTCTTAAACCAAGAAATAAAAACTCAACTGGCTCTGTTCAGCAGCCTGATAAACTGACCATGCAACTGACTTGATTATTTTTATGATACCTCCTTTGTACTTTCCTGATCGCAAAGCTCTCTGATGTAATGCTGATCTTTGTGTAACATTAAAGACACAGTGTTAATGTACTTCGCTGAAACATCTGGCATGCTTCAGGTCTGTTTATTGCCGTAACAAGCATACAAGTCTTCATTTCCTCAGCAAACCACCCAGCCCTTCAGCACGTTCCTGTTCGAAATTTAACAAATGGAACTAACATTTAGTGGCTTAACCCGACAAAACAAACGGCCCTGTGCTCTCACCAGCGGGCACGGAGGGCAGCCCTAGCACAGCGGCGCGGCCACAGCCCGCCTGAGGCAGGGCCATGCGGCTCCCCTCTTTCTTCTGAGGAGACTTCTCGGCGGCACCGTCCCCAGCACCCGGCGCTGCCGCTCCCTGCCTCCCTCCCCGCCACACGCCGACCCACCGGCCGCTCCGCCACCCCTTCTCCTCCTTCCCCCTCTCCTCCGGCCGCCACCGCCGCTGCCCAAGGGCCGGGGGTGGATGGCGGTCGCTGGGCTGAGGTGAAGGGGCCGGGAGAGCCCGCCGCGGGCTGCCCGCGGCCGCCGCTTTTCAACCCGGCCCCCGGGGCGAGGGGAGCTACGAGACCAGTGCCTGAGCACATCACCAAAAAATACTAGAGAGACTGCCTCCACATCATACTTACAGCCATTAACTTTGGCCTTGAAAGAAGTACTCGACTGCCTGTCCTCCCTTTTACACAGCCTGCACCTAAACCAAGTCACTTTAGTTCTAGTCACCTAGTCACTTTACACAGCACGCTGAATTTAAATATTTGGAAGTGCTTCTGTTTCAGAAAGTGCCTGAAGGCCCAGTCCTAAAACCAGTATCTTTTTTTTTTTTTTTTTTTAAACAGTAGGATTTAGTATGGTTTCTTTGCCATTGCTATAAAGGCAAAGATTACTTGAATTAGCAGCTGAAAACCATTCTTTAGAAGTGTCTTTCATAGCAGACAAAAGATGGAAATGATTTCATTTACAACTTCATCCACACTTTATCATTCATACATTTACAATTCTGAAAAAGTTTCAAAACTCTTAATGTAAGGCCAACATAGAAAGTTTTAAAAAACACAATAATTGGTCACGCTTAGTCACAAATTTATTGCCAGTCCTCAAAAAGTGTACATATGCAATCTTATACAGGAAGGTGTTAAATGTGACCTCAATTTTACAGAAAAAAAAAATAATACAAAGAACACATTCAATAAAATAATACACACAGAAGAGATCCTTGACATTGCCAAGAGCCCTGAAAAACTGAGGAAAGCTAAGTACTTGGAAGATCATTAATATTTTGCTATTTAGTTACTTGAACATACTCAGTTTTCCCAAAATAGGTTATGATCCTGTTAGTTTTAAAAGTAGCCTGCCAGTTTTGCATTCCAACATATGCTGCCATCCATTCATAGTTTGATAAAATAACATTAGTTTTTCAAAATATAAACTTCTTGTTCTTATCATGAAATGATCTCCTTATGTAAAAAACTATGCAAACATTCTTTATCTTTACACTGTTACGGGTGAACCAGAAGTCCGCCTTCAGCATTTCCATGTATGTAACACTAACAACTAGAACCAAATATGAATGAAATAATAGTTTTGTATTACTCAGGTCTCCTATAAGTTGATTTTACCACATTTTGATTTTACCACATATCTATTTTGATTTTATCACATATCTAAACATACAGACTTCCAAATTAACAAAATAAATATACAAATAGAGTATTTCTGGTTTTGTTTTATAGTGAGACTATGAGGCCCAGCCTTGACACAATCTTACAACCCAGTGCATGACAAATATTTCTGTGTTTAAGCAAAAGATTTATTCTACATCATCTGTATTTGCTATAGAGACATCTCAGCAAGCAGCATATGGCTCTGATTTTGCTATGCATAAAAAGATGAAGTAACCAAACCTAAATTGCTCCTGTTCAAGCCCTGAATTTGCGATGTGTACATTCCATCTTCATGGCACTTCTTTGCTCAGTAGAGGCGCTTGCTACTCAGTGACATTTTCTGCAGAGCATAAATATTACCTGCAGTATAAGTTTGAGTCTTTTGCTGTATGGGAGAAAGAAGAGATCAGCAAAACAAACCTCAGGTTTCTCAGCATGGCAGTTCCAGCTGTATTTTGTGGCTGAACAGGCTTTGAGTTCGGACAGATTTCCACCTTATACACAGCAGCTGGGTGAAGGTGTTAAGGATTCGATGTTAACTCGATCAGGAAGCCAGCTTACTTTGCTTTTATCTTATTTCATTTACTTCTATAGATTCTTTTCAGAATTAAATTTATTAAGTAATGCCTCTCTATACTACTTTCCATATATTGATAGACATACACAAATATATATATTTTATTTACACTGACATATTGATAATTTATATAAATTGAATTGTGGTCTTTGTGGTGGTTTTACCGTGCTAGGCAGCTGAACACCACAACCGCACTCTCACTCCCCATCCTTAGATGAGGAGGGGAAGAAGTAAAGGAAAGAACAACTCACGGGTTGAGATAAGGATGATTTAATTAAAGGAAAAAAATAATTATTAAGGAAAGATTATTATTAATTAAACAATTTAACTAAACAATTAACAATTTAACTAAAGGGGAAAAAAAGGAAAGGGGAAAAGGGAGGGGGAAAGGGAAAACAAAACAAGTAAAGGCTATGTGGAAGTGCAGAGGAAAGAAATTACTCTGTACTTCCCACAAATGAGCGATGCTTGACCACGTCCTTGAAGCAGGGCCTCAACGCACGTAGCCGGTGTTCGGGAGGAGGACAGACATTTTCACAACGAGAGCCCACCCCTCCCCTCTTCCTCCTTTTTCCACCTTTTATTGCTGAGTGTGACATCGTATGGTATGCAATATCCCTTTGGTTGGTTTAGGTCAGCTGCCCTGGTGATGTTTCTTTTCTCACATCTTTGCCCACCCCTAGGGGAGTTAGAGAGAGTCCTGATGCTGTGCCAGCACTGCTCAGCAGCAGACACAACACTGGTGTGATACCATTGCTGTTTTAGCTATGAGTGCAGAGCACAGCACTGTATGGGCTGCTGCAGGGAAAGTTAACATCCCAGCCCGACCCAGTACAGTCTTATTCTTCTTTTAGGAGTCAGGTCCCATCTGCTCTTCCATAATTCTGTAGAAAGGACAGCATTTAAGCCAAAACAACACATCATTTAAGACAGCCTCACTGGGATAGATATATCTCTGAGTTGTTGCTTATTTGCTTTTTCTTCAAAGTGTGCCTTTTGTTTTTGAGGTCTGGGAGAAGAGTTGTAGTATTACTTTGTTCTGGGAGATGTGACCATACCCAGCTTTCTCTCTGCTTTGGTTTTAAGATTTAGCCAATGTCTACTTTTGTGTGCTTTCTGCAAAAATTCATACATAAGAACAAAGAGATCACAAATATTTTTTTGGAAAGGAAAATAACTGAAGCTAGGCAGTATTTTCTGTAAGTCTTCTTTGGGACAATATTTGTAATGTTTTTTTAAGTAATCAAAGCGATAACGGGATCAGGTTAAATTTAGTTACTTGCCAGGAAATTAATTTATTATTAAGAAATAGCATATGAGCACTAAGTCCCATCTTCCTCTTTTGCTCAGATTTTACTTGAGTTCCCTTCAATATCAGTGGCAATATATTTCATAAAAGCTATTTAAATATGGAAAAGGATGTCAAGGATTCAGCCTGACGTGGCAGAAATTCTCATACAAGGAATTTGTGGAAGGAAAAATGCAGAGGTTGAATGTCGTTCCTGTTTTTGTTCACATTCAGGGTGCCATGGCAAGGGAAAACAATATTTTTTTTCCATTCCTCAGCCTCAGTAGTCCATACTCAAAGCATTTGATAGCTTGACAGTAAGCCTGCTGTACCATGGCCCTGCTCGTAACGTTTTACAGTAACTTCAGATAGATTGGTGAGCTTTCACCAACTGGGGGCTCTAATCACAAGGACAGACTTAAACCTTTCAGCTTGCACTATATGGATTGTGTTTGTAAAGAGAAACAACATTAATTAGAGTCCCTTTGGTTATGAAACAAAGATGTAAATATAACTTACCTCGGCTCTCTTCTGGTGAGGGTCTGAGATGATAGATTGCTGAGTAAAATGCCAAGACAACAGGTTCCCATACAGCTTATAAAGAGACTCTGTTTTCATTAAAGTACGGCACTTCTCTGGTTTTAAATGACACTGTACTTACTGTCAATTTAATTCACATACCCTAGCTCTATTATGAAATGGTGTGCAGCAAACCATTTACCTGAATATTTTTGGAACTCAGTCATCAATTTCTGGGGTAGGAAAGGTCTGGTGATCAGTGCTTTGCAGTCGGAATGTCCTGCCTCCATCTTCAACATTTAGTAGGACCCTAGGAGGAATTCATGGACAAAGCACCTAAGTGAGTCACAACTATTCGGAAAAGATAAACATGACATGCTATTTATCAAGTGGTACATTCCAAAGCTTTCAGAGCTCCGGAGACAAGTATCAGCAATCTGAAATGCACCAGAAATTAATCACGAGCCTTTCTCAGGCCAAGTTGTAGGGGTAGAGGGAGTATTTTTCCTCCTATTTACCATACAAACTGCCTGGAAACTGTCCTTTATCTGGTAGTACTTTGTAGATGTTTGTTAAGAATATGCCTCCCACGAACACCACAGATGGACATGGTACTCGCACGATGCAGATAATTGTTGCAAACTGCACAAAACAGAAAGGACTACAAATTTCTAACTATCCACGCAAACAGACTAAGATGCTTTAAGCCACCAGATCTAATCAATACTCCAGTGGGAACCAGGGATCTAGCAGTACTCCGTTACAGTTATGGACATGTCCTACATTACCTTAAAATACCAAAGAAGTTTTCCACAGCACCCACCACACCGCATCCACCACCGTACCGATGGTTCATTTTCTGATTCAAGTGCCTATTTTAATGTGAGTTTCTGGAAATACAGGGAGGGTCCTCTCTATTCTTATCTGAGCTCGGTAGCTGAACTTTCATCTTTCCAGCTTTGCATCTTTCTGATTGATGGCATGAATTAAAGCACTGAAAGCGTTTATGAAGTGTAGACCCATTTATGACCTCAAGACTTTGGCCCTTTGCCATGTCTGGTAACACTGGGGCTTTTTTGTTTTATTAGTTATCTGTAGTACCTATGTGACTACTTTTTACAGACATTTGTCATAGCGTTAATCTTAGAGCATTCTGTACCCTTTAATTAAATCTTCCATTACTCATTTTTTAATGCCCAGTACTGTTTCAGTTCTTTGCAGGTTACAAATGTGAGCCCAACAACGGTTCTGATTTTTTTCCTGAACGTTACTAATCAAGAATCAATTGCTGTGGCACTGAACAAAATGTACGTGACATTCTTTCCAGTATAAAAGGATGGTTCCTTTTTCTCAAAAAACTGTTTCACAGCTTGAGAATAAGCAATATTACTATTTTATTTGCAAGATGGTAATCTATTTCCACTAGTAAAAAGAAAATCATTATTAAGTTAAAAAAATAAATAAATCTGAGACTGGGTTAACCTTTATGCAAGTTTAGGGGATACTTCTAAAAATCAGTACAAGGTTTATATAGACATTGGTAAAGATGGTTTTATATAAATTGTCAGACTAGGCAGACATAAGGAAATGAGGCCTGTTACAGCATTCTTTTTGAAGATTTCTATTCTTCTACCTGTTTGCAAGCATTTAAAAACCTTCCAGCATGTCACCATTTGGTATCTTTCTTAGGTAAAAATTAAAAAAAACATTGCATTTGAGATTTGAATATTTTTTTTTAGCATTCGTGCTTGCATTCTCCTCAAAAAAAAAAAAAAATCACCTTGTCATTACATTATTCTATTGAAATACTGAAAAATAGTATATTAAAACTTGGTGAAAAATCCGAAGTGTGTTTAGTCATTATTAAAGTACTTGAACTGAAGCAGGGATTCCAGCTTGTTTCATGACTTGCATCAATAAATACTTGTGTATACAATTAAGGCTTTACTGCTTGGATCACAGCTTCTAAGACAGTAACAGTAATATATTTTAACCTCTTAAGAAACCCAAGGGAACTTCTTTGCATACTGAGGATATAGCAAGTCCTATGATTTGTTTCTGAAAGCTCAGTAACACACTTTCTATAAACTATATCCAACATCATTAGGCACGATAGCTAAGAGAAATAGGTGCCGTACATACAGTGTTAAATACAAACATTTCATTTCTTTACCTGTGCAACTTCCTTGATAGCTGTAGTATTACCAACTTGTGAGGCATACTGAGAAGATAACATGGTTTTAAAAATGCCTTCTTCCTGCCTCATTCAGGTCTCTGTCTCATGGAATTACCCCAACATAAATTTCTCTTTTGATTCCTTGCTTTGTGCAGAAAGCTGCAGAGATGTGAACAAAGAAAGGTAATAAAGCTTTCATTAGTACCATTTTCCATTTAAGTTTTTTTCGTAACAATAAAATTAGTCAGCAAGGGTCTTGCTGAACTAATCAGTAATTATTATATCGCTTTGATCATTTACTGATGGGGAAAAAAACAAAGCCTTCAGAGTACCAAAGCTGCCAGTCAATGTTTCTTACCTGCAGTTTACTTACATATTTTTCCTTTTTAAGTAGAAGATAACACTGAGGAGATGAACAGCAATGGGTTCTTGCAAAGCAATCAGCAGAAGAGTACTACAGGTCCTTGTACAACACAGAAACAAAAGGAAAATTAGAGAAGCTTTTTCTGGAGGAGAAAAAAAATCCATCAGCCCAAATCAAAAAAAAAACAAAGCACAACGCACCAAAAAACCTCTGGAGATAAAAAAATATGTAGTCACTATCACATGTACCTTGAAGAGCAATGGAAAGGGAAAAAAAAAGTCAAGAAGAATTAAAAAAAAAAAAAAAAGAGAAAGTAGTTACTAGCAGTAGGGCAATGAGCCCGGAGTCCCCAAGGTTAAAAGGCTCTGAGTACCTGTGTGTGTCTGTATGCTGATATTATGGAGATCCTTAATAATTGCTTTGTAAAAGCTTGACCTTGTGACAAGAATTAGACTCCCACCCATCTCATAATACCCCAAGGTTAACGGTCCTGACTTTTTCTCACAATCTCTTTTCTTTCCCCACCTCGTTAGGGATGGATTTTACACACATTCCTTTACAAGTACACGCTTCATTGAGCCTTGTTCATTAATCTCCTCTAACAGGGTCTTGCTAGGATCCTTGCTTTCCCGTACACTTGGCTTCGGAGCTCAGTTATCCCCGACACTTGTTCCTGTCAGCAAGATCTTGGGGACAGGGTACCCCAGACCAAGTGATCTAGTGTGTTAAGGCTCAGGCATTGCTGGGGCTTACAGATGACAGAACTGCCTGATACCATTGTTTTTGCTGAGATTTGTCATACATACTTAAACAACTGCGATGTAAAAATGTAATCATTCTGATTATGTCACTAACTTGATTGAAAATGTGTTTTTGTGTATAAAAATTCCTGTTGTGGTTTCTTGACATTGAAGAGTAAGTGACTTAATCTGGATTCTAGGAAACTTTAAAAGACTTACTTGTGCAAGGTTTTATTAATTTTAATCAGAATACATTATCAAGCTTTGCTGAGGATTTGCTGTATTGTAGCCCATGGAATTTCAGGCTGAGTTTTCAAAATTTTAGTTCTTACAACTTTGGAAATACAGTTAAGTATTACCAATACAGAAAACAAACTGCCTAATAATTCTTATCGTGTACTACTATTATTAATTTTTGTTATAAAGTTAAGAAAGTTACTGATTTGAAAGTATTTTGTCCTAATTACAGACTAACAGCCTTCATTGACTATGCAAGTGGTTTGAGTCGAAAAAACTGCTGGAAGAGAGAATTGCCTTACAAATACAAAAATTACACTGCTATGCTATGATTTCACCTCCTAGTTTGAAAAAAATCCAGAGCTTCATAAATCCATTTTTGTTGTTTGTTCATATATACATGTATTTGTCTTTTGGTGTGGTTACTATAGCTTTCGACAAGATCTTAATTTTAGTTAAATACATATTTATTACTTTGTTATTTACTTTTCTAGGGATAATTGTTGTAGCCATTTTTAACGTCTGGTTTACAGATTTTCTCTGTGTTGCTGATAAATATCTTAAGTATTGGAATTTTTCTTTCCTGGATAAAATATTTCAGTATTCCTCACTATAGCCCAACAGTTCTAGGTTTTCTGCACATTTTATTAAAATAGTCTTCTAAAAAGGACCCTCATTGAATTCTGGGGGGAAAAAAAGCAATGATTTACTGACACTAAATGCTAAATGCTAATTTTTGTAAACATAAACTTGTCTCTTGAAGGTTTGGTCAAGTGCAATCACTGTCTTAGCGTTTATCTGTGTATTTTCACAAAAATGGTATAGCAGCACAAGAGAGCACAGTCTCAAAATGTAAATAGCAGCAGTGCCAACGAAGACTCGAGTTAGATCTATGAATCTTCCACGCTACCCATTTTTATTTTCTCAGTAATCTACTATGTGTTTGTGTGATTATCATTCTAACAAATGCAAATAACTTCTTTCATCCTAAATATTTCACATTTTTTGTATTTAAAAAAAAAAGTTCTCCTTCTGTCAGACAGAACTTACATTCATCTCACTGCTAGCTACCAAAAAAGGCAAACGTCTTCTAAGCATAAAGTAAATGATTTCTCTCCACATCTTTCTCCCTCCTTCTGCTTGTGGGGAATGAATTCAGAAGAATTATGTGGCTCTTACTCCAAACATGCATCTCAACCTGCGCTTCCTGAAGAAGTTTTCCAAAGTCAGCAATACTAAAGGCATACACACAGCACTCGCTAAGAAAGCTTCCCTCTTACCATGCTCTGTGACTTTTATAGTACACTGACTAGAGGCTTAATACTTAAACTCAGTATGTATGAATTTCATTAAAGACTGTGATGATTTCACATTAAGCACTCAATTCTCATTAATACCGTTTACTTTTTTGCTGGTGAGACAGTTGCCTACTCTTTGCTGCCCGGGCAGAACTATGAAGCTTGTATGTGAGCCTGGGATTTCCAAGGTGCATGCAACCCTCCAGATGTACAATCATCTGAAACACAGGGAAAAATTAAGGGGAGAAGAAAAAAAGAGTAATGGAGTCAGCTTAAACAGCAACTGTGAAGTTCTAAAGGGACAGTTATTAGCAGTCACAGCTGCTACCTGAAATAGCAGAAGATAGATTTATGCAGATATAAAGTGAAGCATTAAGGAAAGCATTGTTTGGGCAATGAAGCAGTTGGATCAACCCAGTCCTCTCTGCTCATTTACAGCCTGTACTTCCTTTTAACATTATTATTTCTTTTGAGAGTAAGGTATGATAAGATACAAGTAATATTCACATACAAAAATAGCATTCTTAATGTTCCGTTACAAATAATCCACATGTATGGCACAATATTGGCTTTACAGATTATATAAGAAGTTTATTAGGAAGTAAAGTGCTCAGTTTTACAGATCAATACATTCTTGATCATTGTAGAAGGCTTGCATAATTAATAGCTTCCTAATAAGACCAAATACTGTACATTTATTTCCTATGCAAATCTTACCTTATTACTAAGTGACAAATGATATTAGAATCTAAAATTTAAAAATGAAATAATAAAAACGTTCAAAACATTTGTCAAGTGCCCATGCACTTACTGCAAGGCCTATTGTCAACACACACGGGTACCCCATGAAAACTTAATGCACTTCAAGATGAAGTTTGTTATTAAGTAACGACACGTTACAGAAATATACCTCAACAAATACAGCTATGAATGCACATATTTTCATAATAAACATATACTACAAATAAAAAGAAGCTGCATGATTGAATGTACATTTTCAAATACACTTTTTTTTTTTTTTTTTTTTTTTTTACAGGCCAGCTATTTCAAACCGTACTGCCAGGTCTCTCTTGTCAGAGAGCATCAATTTTTTCCTAGTGCAGGACAAAAAAACCCACAGAAACAAAAAGCCCTTCATAAGACTCTCAATCTGTTTTCCCACTTTGTTCCATTCTTGAGCCACAGCTACCACGAAATTCCCGTCTCCGCACTGAACTTCCTCCTAGTCCACCTTTTATTAAGTAAGTTTCTGTGCATAGGGTTTCTCGTAAACTTAAAAACAGGAAAAGGCATAAAGTCTTACTTAGTTTTTGCACATCCTCTGATTAGAGGGAATGTATTCTGGGTATGTCCAGGCAATGTAGTGATAAGAGCATATGCAAAATGTAGCTTTGCCCACATAGCACCACTGCAAGAAGTAGTACTAGCCTCTAGCAACAACTTTAGTTTGAAACAAAAATACACCAATATAACATAAATATGCTATTTTTACTTCATTAAATAGGCATTTTTCCTCTGTATCTCCTGCTAATAGCTAAGATGTGTTTGATTATGTAGCTTTCTGTTTTCCTTTAAGCCAACTGTATGAATTTAAATACAAGACAACTGCCGTCTTCAGGATAAAAACACAACTGACAGCCTCTCTCCTAAACCAACAAGCCATAAACTGAAACAGGCTGCTACGCAAAACCACACACACTGTGCTTCAGTGCCTTCTAGAGGAAAACAACATAATTTGTGGCGTACCTCCTTTCAAAAATAAAGCGTCTGTGACATGGAAAGCACAGAAAATTAAATACTAAAAATCAGTGGTTACACTAAAAACACCTTTCCAAAGGAATCAGGTTGAATCCCTGGAGAAGAGAGTACATAAAAGCATATCTAATAATTTTACAAGCAGATCTGTTAAATGTAAATACAGGCTAAATAGGTGAGGTGTGCTTCGCAGAACTTCGCAGAGCACTTGATTGGGTTTTCCCTACCATTGGGCTCCCTTCCGGCTCCCTTCCCATCCAAGGAAGAGTTGGCATTTTCAATTGTGTGTCATTTTAAATAATGTGTTTTCTGCCAAGTTACTGCATTTACCTAAAGAAGTGAGGAATATTTATCCCAATAACACTTAGATCTTCAAAACATGGCACTAAAAACGGGCACTGTACAACAGAGCTGAAGACGATTACATTAACTGGGTGTAAGAAGGCAGTTCTCAAATATTACTTTTAAAATGATAATGAAATGGAAGGAGGCATAACATATATGGTTTCTATTACAGAATGATCTGATTAACAGGTGTACAAACTCAGTGCACTTTCTTCTGTTTAAAGACATATAGTATTTCTCAATAATAGGAAAAAATGGCCATTTTAAAGTAAAATGTTAGTACACCAAGAACAACTCCAGAAAAATATACAAAAACGCAGAGTTAAAATAAAAGATGTTGATTTGTCTCTTTGAAAAGAGTTAGTTAAAATGAATGAGACAATAAACTAGTGCCATTTTCTTTAAAAAATGTTTTTCAAAACTTTTAAAAATTCTGTTTTTCCAATAAAAAGCAGAAAACCCACAGCTCTTCATTTGAATGGTTTAGCTAGAGCACATTTTGTCTAAAGCTTGCTGTCCTCGTGAAGCTGTTCCCCATAATACATGTATCAGAATTCTGTCCAGGTAGATTTCCTCTTGCATTTTCATTTCCAAGGTTAGCAGGCTGGCTGTTGGTGACTTTAGCCTGACGTGTGGCTTATGTAGGTCTGAATATGCCTTATGAAGAGAGTGTTTCTTCTTACACACCACTAGAGCTTTCCTTCAGTGGTCTGATCAGAACGATCACCTTAAGCTGGGAAACAGTGGAGTCAGGTGTTTGCTGGCTTAATACTGGCCCCAAACTACCAAGCCGATCCTACACATGGATGTTATTTCCCCCATTCCCTCCTCCCCCATCAATACCATCCGACTGCGAGGAAGATGGCCGCGAGTTCCTCGAACGAGGCTGGCCGTTCAGTCCAAGCGGTGTTCCCAAACGATGACTCATTTGGGATGCCGTATCATCTGATTCCCACCGCTCCAACTCCTCTCGCACAAGCCGCTCCATTTGTTCCCTGTGGATTTCATTGTCACGACCCAGTCTTTCATCCTAAACAGATACAAGATGCAAGATGTAAGTGCAGTTTCCAAACTGCAGCCTCACCAAAATCCTATGCAATACAGGAAATCCCTGTAGCACTCAAGTATTTCAAGAGGCTAGAGGCAAATCACAGCTACTGCAGTAAATGGCTTTCTTTCCACTAACGCAACTCCCGGGTTGTCCCTTTCACTTATGAAAGCATAATTTGTATTACACTTTTTAAGTCTGCCTCCAGAAATGTAAAATATACTGAGGAAAGAACACCCCCAAGGAAGCTCCAGATCAAGAATCAAGCAGATTTTTTGGGTGCAACAACAGTAAAAGCCAGGGATACTATATTCATGACAGGGCAGCTGCGAGTCTGACCCACATAACCCACCAAGACAGAACATCTCACCCACCCCTTAGCAGCCCTTTTCTGACTGTTCTTGACCCATCAGGGAGCTGACAGGTTTTAGTGTCTGCAGAAATAATGCACTTATCCTGCTGGCTGCTTCCACATTGCCCTTTGAAAAGGGAAGGTAGGAAGGGAGGCAACAGGAGCTAGATAACACACACACCCCCAGAAAAAATCAGGAGGAGAAGAGCAGGCTGCACAGCCTGCTGGGCTGGATCACCTTGACTCTGCCAGACTAGTCCATAAAACTTTGTATTCATCCCAACAGACAACAAGGGATGAAAAAGCTTCTTCAGTAACTCCTCATCACCACTGCTGTCCTGTCCAGGGGTTTAAAGGGTGCTCTGCAGCCACAGTGTGACACGGGTCTGCTAGAAGATGGCTTCTCATATCTGAAACTTGCATCAAGTCCCTTCAGTAACACAAAACTCGAGATTGCTCGGCCAGTGCTAAAGCAGCCACGTCATCTTTACCACAAGTCCCTGCACCCTCCCAAGCCAAGCAGTAGAAAACAAGTACTGACACTAAATAAGCCATGCCGGCTGCGACCAGCAGGTGATGACACAGGACAGAGCGGGGTTACTTACCTCTGTCACTCCGTCCAACAGTCTTCCCAACACATCTCTCCTTTTCAGTTTGGCTCTCTCCATTGCTTCAAGCTTCACAATAACCGCATCAATCTTGGAGACGATACTGCCGATTGAATGCTCCATGCGATCAACCCGCCTCATGAGTCTGAGGGCAATAAACAATAATTTCAACTTATTGAACTAAGTTGAAGTGCTTGGTAAACTTACAAGCCTTGAGATTTTACTACTAGGAAAAAAAAAGTAGTAGTTTTCTGGCATTATTCTAACACAGCTATTTTCTCTGTCGTTTCAGTGACCAGGTTTTCACTTTCTTTTTTTGAGGGGTGGGAGGGAAGGGACAGACTCCCATGAGCCTCTCTAAAATACTTACAATTCAAATATTACTTGAAAGCTACAGGTGACTTCAGCACCTGAAAAAAACTGATTTTTACTGTATTATTTGACTAACATTCAGTTATAGGAGAGACTACAACATACCTTACATAAAAATCCCCCAAGGGAAGCCCCACCATGTAGTTTTGCTCCCCTAGGAGGCTCAACTTACACTTGGAACTCTTCGTATGAAACCCCACTAGAGCTGCTGCCCCTCCTCCTGGAGCTGTGCCCACTGTCTTCATCCTCGTCCTCCTCAGAGTCATCCAAGCTCCGGGGGAAGCTGCGGCTGCTTAGAGGACGTGGCAGAGAGCTCCTGTCCAGGTCCAGATCCTCCTTTAGGGCAACACAACCCGCAGACAGGGAAGATATAAAGACTTGTCACCTGTGCATTGGGGAGGCCAAAGACCTCCACCGTGCCATTTTACAGTTCTGCTAAGACAGCCAGGGTAGAGAGCAAATGCAAAAGGAAACAAAAGTTTTCTTCTGGGGCAGCAAACCAGCACAGGGAGCAGATTGGCTGACGGTGCTGATGGCAAGCTATTCCTAATGCTGAGCTCACCCTCTCTTTTTCCAGGTCATCTCTCATCTGCTGGTGTTCATGCTCTGTCAACTCCTGGTCCCCATCCTGATCATATTTGGTAAATATTGCTTCAATCTCTGCATCAGTGTGGCCCTTCCTAAAAAAGCAATAAAAACAGACCCCTTACTTTTCATTTTCAGATGCTAAATCAACTTCATGTGCTGGAAAAGCAATTCACTCCCAACGAACTTTCATCCCCAAACAAAAGACACAATGAACCCAGAGCTGCCCATAAATTCTACCCCACCAGGTATGCAAAATACTGACCACAACAAAGTTCAGCCCTCACTTTTCATTACCTAATGGCACAAACCTCCCCTGACCTGCACCCTGATCCTTCTCAACCATCCTTAACTTCTGAAAGACATCGCAGAGGCAAGAGCAACTTGCACGAAAGACTTCACATCATATGCCTGGGCACACTACTCAAGATTAAAAGTAACATCTTCTTTACCCTTTTAGATCTTGCCGGAGTTCATCAAAATTTAGTTTCCCCCCGCCTTGTCTTAGGCTTTCTGAAATGTCATCAACAGTAGTTTTTTTCAGTTTAAGTTTGACCATGGCTTTGTTGTAGCCCTAAAAGAAAAAAATGAGATTTCACATTTTACTTGGCGTGAAGCATTAGCACTTGATTTCCAACAGAATTCTTTTGTGGATTACCAAAATCTACTAGCATACGCAAGCATGCAGTGTGTTCCAAAAGCTCTGCAAGAACCTGTATTTTTCTCCAGTTTACCCATTTTTTATTTCAGTGCTTAAATTAACAACACGAAAATACCCCTGCAGCTAGAATTAAGGCTTTTATCATTCAATTGGCACTGCAGGTCAGTAGGAATAGATTATTTCAAGACACCTTTGGCAGCTATTGACAGTTAAGTGACAGTTTTAAACAATGCTGACAAATTGGGTACAACTTATATTGGTCATTTTGCTTCCCTCATTCTTCAGTTGTACGAATGATTTCTAAAAACAGTCCTCATCCAACAAAGTAAGATTTCTCATTTTTCCCTGCTCTGTTTTAACAACCAGTTCCCAAGTTTAAAACACTGAATAACTGGTCATGCTAAGTTTGTGTTTAGACATTTCTGACCATGGTACAGCACCGCACCACCCATGCCAGAGCACATGCAGGTGCATGTGGTTTGTCCTAAACTGAGATTCAGGTCGAGCTTTTAATTCTGTATTTGAAAACCTTACCGGCAGCTGCCCTGGGAGCTCCCAATATGTAAAACAAGACTCGACTGATCTTATAGCCTGATATGAAATAACTTGGAATTCTGTGCCCAAACAAAATGGCACTTCAGCTTCATCAAGTGAATATCTCTCTATCTGCCTAGACAGACATATCCTGTGTCATATTCACTAGAGGCTGATCCTCTGACATAAAGTCTCAGATTGCTAAAATATGTTGTGATGCAAAGCTTTCATTGTTTAATTTACATTCAACTCACACATTTATTTTAACTAAAAGATGCATATTTTCACCAGCTGTTGCCAGCTTTACTCTTTAGTTTCTATAGTGTTTTCTGGATTAAGTTCAGATGTGAGGAATGAGACATGAAACAAAACAAAACATTACTTTTACCTTTCTGATAAGGTCAGACAGTTCCATTTCTGCCTTCTGTTGTGCCATATCCGATTTCACTTCAGAATATGTATCATTGATAATGGCCAAAAACATGTTCTGTTCATGGAAGAAATGAAAAAGACGCTTAAAAAATCTCCACAAGTCCAAATCCTACTACACCCATGGCCTTCATCATGTGCAGACCTACACATTTGTTTTTTGTTTATTTTTTTAAAGGGGCCAGGAGAAAATGGTGCCATATTTAAAAAGCAGTAACACCAAGTGCTTAAGGTATTGAAATACAATGCCCTTCAGCTTTTAATCAGAATTACTGGTAATTAACCTAACTGGGGAATTTGTTTCTAAAGAGGGTTCATACCTACACACAGTGGTGCCAATAAAATGTGTTCTACCTGCAGAGGGTCCAACTCGTACACAAAACATCTGTGAAATCATCTCGGCATTACAGCTGGCAACAAAAATGCCATGGAGATGCAAGTTAATTACTCATCCCGTAATAACCAGCACAAACACAAGGATCTTACCCTGTTACAGCCCTGCTTGCAGTTCAGAACAAAGATAAGAACAAAAAGATGTCAAATCAGACACTTGGCATGCTTGTCACCAACTCTGACATGACTTCGGTGTCTTGTTCAGAGAAGAGAAAGAAGCGGTCTTGCTGCCCCTGTGCCCAGCATTTTACTAGACCTGTGCAGCCATTACTGAAAGTGTCCTGCTGACTGTGGAATACACATGACTGAACTGCAAGCTGGACATTTGAGTCAAAAAGACTCAACACACTGGTATATTCACTGTGCCACTCTTGTGGAAAAGCTTTGTTAACATTATTTCAGATATAAAAAAATCCTTTTAGAAGAATAGTTCTCCAATGTCATATTGTTATACATTCTGGTCTAACACCAGAAAAAATAAAAGATACCTGGGCTACTGTCTATTTTGCTTTCAGCTGCCCAAATATAAGTGTCAAGGATGCTGCTTTCTGCCTATCTTCCCTAACTTTATTTCCAGGTCTAAGCCTGGTCTCAAAAGCTTTCACCAACATATCCCTCTACCCAAATTAGAGCATGTACACGTTAATAAATACACAAACTGCACTGAGTGTCTGCTGTGCCTTCACATTCCAGAGCTTTTCTGCTATCCCTTAGAAAAAAAATAAAAATGTTTCTTTCCCTTGCTGGCCTCTGCACCTCTGGATTTTGTGAGGTGATTCAAAGCACCTGCCTCATGCACTTCTTTGGTCAGAATAACCCATGTATTATTTTCCAGCTGTCTCCTGTTGACTACCACTTCCTCTCATCCCAAAGAACAAATAAGAACTCACTAATGACAAGGGTCATTAAATCAGTCTGCAAGTTAGGATGATACATAACATTTGTACAATTTTAGGTTAGTAAAATCCTGCTTTAATTGTTGCCACCTTATCAAATCACCAGAAGACACACCGTTCTGGGAATAATCTGAGGACATCTTGCTCACAGAAGTTTCAGCCTGGAGATACCATTAGAAACCAGATTACTGTATAGCAAAGCTAGTACCAAACTACTGGTAAGCTACATACAGGTAGAAGATACTGGGACTCTTAACTTATATTGGCAAAAAAAAATGGTTTTACGTGATGTCCTGGGTTTCGGAGGTCTTTCTCACTTCACCTTTTGGTATTTAACTTTTATTAATAAGACTGTAATATGAATTCAACACTACTGTGAACAGAGAGTATACAAACGACGGCTACTCACTACTAATATCTGTACTGTGTGAATTGAGACACTCATGTCTACATACTGCTTCTCAGATACGCTGAGCCTCCTAAAATACTGTTTGTCTAGAAGTACAGGGGTAATCTGCAGGGGAAGGAGAACCCCAAATTGTTTTATGGAAATAAAGAATTGGTCCAGCTCTGCCCCGGATGAGGAAGACAGGATATGGGCTTGCTGTGTATACAAGCTAGGCACTGCTTTGAATTAGAAATGAAAAATTCTTCATAATAAATAAAAAAGTAAACCAACAACATGGAGCACTATAAGGGAGAGACAACAAATACACAACGCATATCTACTTTAAAGGAAATAAAAAGCAAAAAGTGTAGTGAAAGATGATGTAAAAGTGAGGCCCTTTACATGGAACACAAATGTGTCCCTAGTAGCAGTAGGAATCCAAGAACAAGAGATGCAAAAATGGCCATAAAAAGAAACTTGCCACCTACCCACCCCATGTAAACAAAGGTGTACATACCAAAAGAATGAAGAACATAAAGAACACAAATGTAGTGAAATAAATTGGTCCCAAAATTCGATTAGCTTCTTCAACCTCTGTGAAGTTGAAGTCTCCCAAAATGATGCGGAACTGAGTAAATCTTTAAAAACAAAACACATCCAGGAGTTGAGAAAAACACTTTTAGAGCTGTGCACTTCTCAATCTATTTCACTGTAACAGTCAGATGGGCAGCAGAGAGGTCTGCACTACTATAATACTTCATCAGACATTGCCAAGTCAGTTCTCAAACCCACCTTTAAGCAAAACCAAACCTGTGATCAAATACAACACATGAAGCATAAATAAGGTGGTTATTTCTGGCTTTTGGTCACAATTGACAATGGCAGCAACAGGAAGCAAAGAAAACCAATGACCCAAGCCTGTCGCTCTCCTACCCCTTCTGCCCCTCACGTATGTAAAATCCCAACCATTTCCTTCTAAAGCTGCCTTTGTCTCTCTACAGGAAACATTTTGCTCCCTATTGCCCCAGTGTAAGGGCGGGGGGGAAATCTGTCAAAACAACTTGGTAATTACCACACTTAGAATCAGGTTATGTTGTACCAAACCAATACAGGGGAAATTGATTTACTGTCCTATACTGAGTCCAACCAATCACTCATGGATTCTCGCAGATACCTACAAATGACTAAGCATTTCTAAAAAGCAGCTACTGAGCTACACCAGCATTGAGATGTCTACAGCTTATCTCTTTAGATAGATGTTATAGGATTTCTTTGGTCTCTGTTGAGGTGTACTGAGAAATTCTTTGCCTTTTTTATTATTTTACTTACATACAGTCCTGGAAAGTGCTGAAATCATCAATCTGAGTACCAAAGACAAGATAGGCCAACTGAGCATATGCTAAGAAAATAATAAAAAACATAATAGCGAAGCCAACGACATCTTTGACACAGCGAGACATGGTAGTGGATAACTGACTCATCGTTCTGTTGAAGTTCACAAATTTGAAAAGCTGTTAATAGAAAATAGAAAAAAAAAACCTGTGAAGACAAGTAAGACAGTTTCTCATCACAACTGCTCTCTGGCTTTTTACACGAGATGCCCTACTGAATTTGAAAAAGTCAGGTAATTTATATTCAGAAATACACATTGCTTCCAAAAAAACACTAAGGCTTGAAATGTGAAGAAAAAAAACTGTGAGAAAACTGACTTCCACTTGCGCTCCTATTTGAAACCCTAGCTTCGGAGCAGTGTTACTGATATGCTTTCAAAAGTCTATTTATTTATCTTTACATTCTTTCAGAATGAAATAGAAAAACGTGAGGAAACACGATCTCACAGCTGACCTTGCTTTGAGCAGGTGGTTGGACGAGAAACCTCCTGAAGTCCCCTTAAACCTGCATAATTCTGTTTCTCTGCAGCTCTGCAGTCAGTTATTTCTAATAATAAGCTGCTTCGTTTTTACATGGTGACACAAAAATTGCATGCAACTTTGACCTACAAAACAGCAGGAGATTGGATAACTTGCTTGATAATTTAAGTATCGATTTGGAATATCATAGCTGAAATGCATTTATCGTTGCTCTTAAGTTTTCCACTGCTAGACAATTCATAAACTTAATGTTCCTCTGCAATTTTTACACGCAGAGGACAGGAAAGTCAGGAAGAGAAGTAGCACTAGGAAAGAGAAATTAAAATGAAAAAAAAAATACGTTAAACTAAAGCAAGATATCTAATTTTGGTATGAATTGGACTAGCTTTCCCACATTTATGACTTGAATCAGACACTACCAACACTTGTACTGATACAGAAGTTTTGAAAAGATAAAATGGGTACAGTTAAGCCAATCTAGGAAAAAGCAGTATCCAGTACCAAGTCCTGATTTGTCAATTCAGGAATAATGAAAACATTTCCTCACATTCCTGCTGTGACAAAGCACTACAGACTGCATCTTCAGTACTTAAACGAGAGCTGAATAAAGCAGAGAGAGAATTATAACCTTGTTTTTAATCTGCAAGAAGGTACCCTTGTGCTCTCTATCTGTCCCATGACCAATTTTAGGAGAACATGATGAAACTGAAAGAAATACATGACATGACATTCAGAACACTCTGAAAGCTTACATCCTGATTTTAGAATAAGGACGGGAAACTTGGAGTTACCTTAATCCAGACAAAAAACACAGTGACTGCGGCAATGTTGTTGAATTGCATTTGCCAATAGGCCAAGGGTTCAAAGTTGGGGAATGAGTTCTGATCTTCCAGCAGCTTCTTCAGGAGCATATCAACAGTTGAAGTCCTGTAGATGCTAATTCCTATAGCTGCCACAGAGAGCTGAGAACAAGAGAAACGAATGTGTGAAAGGTGATGAGAGTTTTAAAACACTTTATTTTAGCTTAAAATATTCACAAACAGGATGATGGCACTACCCTTTAAACCCACTATGAATGCAGTGCCATTAACATCTCCCACAGAGTGCATTTCAGAAAGCAATTTCAGGCTTAATATAAAGATTACCTACCACAATGATAAGGATATCAAGACAATTCCAAAGACTTCTGAAGTAGTGCAACCTATGAATGTGAATTTCTAATATCTCTTCCACCGTATAGTAGAGAACAAAGAGACAAAATGTCATTTCACAGGCTGCCAGGAAAAAATCAAAAGTAGAGATGTAGTGAATCAGCTTCACTGGCTGAAACTGCCAAGACGTAAGAAGGCCTCCAGTTGCTGGAAACTCCACTAACAACCTGCATTTGGAAAAAAAAAAAAAAAAAGTTTCATTTAAACAGTGTCCACAAAAAGCACTACTAAAGAAACTTGGTTTTATTTATATTATTATTTAAATCAAGTGGAAATAGGCAAAAGCCCACACATGCTTCAAAGAAGTCTTCATACAGTTGAGTAAACCCAACTACTGTTCCCTCAATTTTAACTAAAATCCAAAGCATTTCAGAAACAGTGAAGGAATGCATAAAGACCTGCCTGCATGTCCATCTGTTTCACACTACGTAAAGACTGGTGTTGCACCAGTTGGTGTTCTCCACCTATGTACTTTAATAACCAGGGAAGTCATGCAAACTGCACCCAAACTGTTGCGGCATCAGGAAAATCTGAACTGCCTCCAGATGCTGAGTGCAGCCACAACATGCAGTCCCACTTCCTGGACAGGGAGGCATGCCACTTCAGCAGTCTGGAACAAGCTCTCCTTGATGTCTCCTTTGACTCCAAAACACACGCTTACCCATGCTCTTAAAACCAAGCAATCAGAAGAAAATGCCAGGCCCACAACCTACATCGTGCCATGTGAACGCCACTGGTGTTTCTGTGCATACCTTACAACGCAGAATAGGTTGATGTTCGCATTGTATACGGAGAAATCAATGAAAGCTGCTCTCGTCCCTCTGTCCAGCCACAGGTTCTTCTTAAGGCTAGCAATCTGCACAGCTGTCACTTCCCTGCTCCTTGAGAGGTCTTGGTAATAACCAGCCCCGCTGTACGTGGCGAGCAAGCCCCAGTGGCTGCTCCCATTCAAATCCTTCTCATTGGTGTATGTCCAACTAGTTCAGAAGTAGTGAGACAGAGCATGTTAATCCTTCCACTTTCAACTTACAATTAACAAAACAAATAAAATCTGACCAAAAAAAACCACCACCAAGTTTGGTAAGGTTTCTTCAGGAGCAGACTTCACAGTTTGCTGGATTTAGGTAGCTTTACAAACTGGATTTTAGTTGGCTTTACAGACAACATAAAGCAATTCCAGAGTTGCCCATGAGAAGTGACTAACCATAGCATTCAGCATAACCCAATCAGAAAAAAACATACATCTACGTGATGAAGAGTACTACGTACGCTGTCCCATTTCGAAGTCCAAAAGGTGCAGTATCTTCATTAGCTACAGAATAGACATCGTAGCAGTCTTTGATTTCATCCTTTAGATCCTCGGGTATCGAGCACGAGCCATTTCTCACTTTCAGCTGCCGAATGCGAGGCACCCCTAGGAGCAGGTTCTCGTAATAAATGAAGCTTTTGTTTTCTGCCATGGATTTGTTGTTGTACCACATATCCCAGTAAAGACCATCCAGCAGAGGGCCTTCTGTGAACTGCGGAGGAAGACAGAATTTTGGTTTGCATGTTGCCAGCACTGTTTTTATACATCTTAATTCTGTGGAAATGTAAGAATATATTTTTTTTGATGTTAAGGCAAAGGTCTTACTGTTAGCTGTCCTCCAGAGACGTTCCCCAGCCCTGCCCTGCCCTACTAGCATTTCCTAGCCTAGCATTACCTTCACATATTGAAGGCCAACTTTGTTCCATCGCTTTGACAAAGAGCTCTTCGTGAACCAACCCCGTCATGCTAGAAGAACAGAGCTTGCAGATTGAATTTACAGGCCAAGACAGGAGAAACAAGTCAGCAGCAGCAGCAAGATAACAATTTGTTTATAATATTACCTTCCAGAAGTCGTCCATTGTGGACAACGTTTTGAAGTCAGTTTTCTCCATTTTCGAGACAGGTGTTTCCAGGAAGAGCTGTGACATAACCCTCGTGTAGTAATACATACTGGAACTCACTGTCCCGTAAGTCACTGCAAGAGATTTGGGTAGGGGGGAGAGTTTAAAGTGGGCAGGGGGAAGAAAAAGACAAAGATTACCTATTCGCTTGTTTTGGACAGATCGGGTTGCACTTGCATAGATTCTGCACTAAAAAGTCTAAGTTTCAGAACAAAACCCACACCAAGCAGCAACTGTCTGTCAGCTGTGATTACAATACAAAAAACAGCGAAAAACAGATCGATCAACCAGTTCAGAACACACAGTTCTCCTTCCCACACCTCACTTGCTATTAATGCTCCTACAAAACCCAACATCAAGAACCACAAAGGCAGGACTCAGCAGCCTGAAGAGAGGCAGCTAGTGCCATTTGAGGTGTCCTGAGCTATCCAAGGTCTCGGCAGAGAGCTGGAATGGATGATGCAAGGCGTTGGAAGAACCATGTCCTGCCAGAGCAGAAAATGATGCTCAACGTAGGCAGCGTGGGGCATGGCAAACAACACTGAACATGTGTTGTTAGACAACAGAACTCCACCCAAGGTGTGCAGTGCTTATAAGAGAATCTCTCTGCAGAAAGTAATGGCTGCATGCTACTTCTTTCCCTCGCGCTGGGCCAAGCATGAGGCTGAGGACCACGGAGCATAAATTATAAAATGACATACAAAGCCCTGACAGCTTGAGAAAGCAATCTTTGGCACTGGTACTGCTACTGCCTATAAATACTTAAAACCATTTCAAGGCTAAAACCCAGAGAAGCCTGAAAGATCACATCTACGGTGAACAATTTTCATCTGTTCTCACAAACTTACACAAATATTTTATTATAGGGAAGAAAGCATGTTTTCTTTAGCAAATGGAGAACAAGAACTATTTTTAATAAACGTCTCCTGCTGCGTGGCACGTTGCATGTGAGCCTCAATTGTGGAATACCTGGATTCTCTCAAAAATAAATAACACAAGGATTGCTAATAGCATTTAGCCAGAAGCAGAAAGCACCCTCCTAAGGCGTGTCACACCAAAGACCAGTCTGTCCCATAGTTACTGCTTGAGTGTAAAATTAAAAGAGATCGTACTTAAAAAAAATTAATGAGTTAGCAGTGTCTGTACACATTTGGCATACCACATTTTTCCCCACATTCTGTTACCAGAAATATTTTCTACAACAGAATGAATTATGAACAGTCTGTAAGCAAGCTTCTCCCACCAAAGACAAATGTGTTCTCATTCAAGTCCCTCATGCTACACCTCTCCCAGTGGTTGAGCCACAAGCAGCCTTACATTCCCTTGTCCATAAACCTGCACCAAGCACTCCTAAATGTCTCAGGAAGGAAATAAACATTAGAGTTAGTACATAATCATTCGTGCTGTACATCACCTAAACAGCTGTGAGTTGTGTCACCAGAATAAGGCTTGTGGTTTGGGTTTTTTTTGTTTGTTTGTTTGTTTTTTGTTTTAGTAATTGTGCTGTGGACAAGCAAGGCACTCGCTCCCAGAGCTGTTTTTTTTTTGTTTGTTTGTCTGTCTGTCTTCAGGGAAAAAAAAAAAAAGTTTTAATTCCCCAGAAATAACAACAGCACCTTGCCCTGTTAGAGCTGATCAAAAATGACAACCTGAAAGCCATTTACACTGTGGACATTTAGAACAGAACTGCCCTTGCTAAGAACTGGGGGTAACCCACCAGGTTACACTAACTTAATGCACACAGATTTTTTTGTTATTCTCACTAGTAACCAAGTAAAACATCTATTTCATCAACACCACATCAAGTTTTATTTTGCACTGACTTGCTGATTGTTATGCAAATATATGAACACACCTTGTTTTGGCAATTAATATATAAAAAAAATAAAGATTCAAATCTAAGTTCATATGCCCAGAAAAAAAAAAAAAAAAAAAAAACCTGCCCTCAGATCTGTTACATTACACCTTAAAGCCCATTTTGGGTCCATGAACATTATGTGCATTAGGCTGGAGATCCATCAAACTCCTCAATTCTGCCTGTTTTTCTCAAGCGTGTCTTTAGTAAAATTGACTAATAGTATCTTGTGTGGGCTCTAGAGTACATACCTAAAACCAGTCATGTGCTTAAAAGGCAAATAAAATAATAATTTTTTAAGAAGTGAGTTGAGGTTTGCATTCTGCTTCCTCTCTAGGTGGTCAGTAAGATTGCAAACCTTGAACCAGACAGCCATGTCTCGCGTACTTGGACATAACACTCATAAGCACAGCCTGACTGTGTTTCATATGACAGATAACAAGACAAATGACACTAAAATCATACAAGTCTCCAGTGATCCACATACACTTGAGCATAAGGAACCACATGCATTAATGCTGAAGGGTACTTACGGACACACAAGACCACAAGGAAAATCATGTATGTAACCAACTCCCGTAAAACACTTTTCAGGTATCGCTCTCTGCTGGTGTTGCTTTCTTCCATGAGTCTTGTGCCCCACAGACCTTTTAAGAAAAACACACACAGTGATATACACAGGGGTCTGAGACCAGATACACAAGTGGCACAGTTAGTCGAGTGGCTTTGAAAGCTTCACCCACGTCATGTCTGCCACAGGTTCTGTGCTGGATTTTAAACTGATCTAAGCTCAAGCAAAAACTGCTTCTCTCGTTACCATTGTGCAAGTCGAACTGGGCCCGCAGCAGTGCTAGCTACTCGTGAGGGACCATAATCATTTATTAACCGTGCAGCAGAACTCTTGTGGAAGCTGCTGAATATCTGCCAGAAGTGTTGCCACTTAAATTAGGTGGTATGAAAACACACCCAAGTATACAAAGGCATGCACAGGTAGCCATCCTCCAAGATATGCTACAATTCATGCTGTTTTTTTTCAATTTTAATATGAAAAGCATTATCGGATGAATGAAAATGCATTCAGTACTGAACCTTTATTAGTAATATTAAATAACTTTCTACCTGAAAGGGATGGTAGGCCTGTCAAACACCTGTAAAGAAAATATGTTGTAACCTCATGTTTCTTTCCTTGCACAGCAAAAATTTAGCAGCAGCCTACGGAACCAGCTGATGTTGAGCTGTCAAACTGGACGACGGCGTTACAACATTCGTGTGTGCTACCAGCTTCGTGGCATTACACCCAGCATTCTCAAGACAAGAGTGTGTAAGAACTCACTGGAGGGTGCTCAATACTTCCAAAAGGGTGACAGAAAAGCAAAAGGATCTATTAAATGGAGTTGTTAACAGTAAGATGCATGAGAGTGGAAAGCAGTTAGTAGCAACCACGCTGATTTCCTGTGCCTAATACCGGAACAGAACAAAAATGGGAACAGCTGGTGCTGTTCAGTCCAGGATTGCTACCTTCAGGGAATTTATCTTTATTTAAGCCTAAATAAATTTGACCTTAGTTTATGGTGGAAGGAAAAGCACATAGAAATAATATTTAACTCCTACAGCAGACTGCCAAACTTCCACTCTTTGCCTTTTCAGGCATCTTAAACTGCCAACCTTTTCAAACATTCTTCACATTCCCAGTAGATGGAAACGAAGTGACCCCAAAATTCCTAGGAAAAAATCTTGGATCCTTCAATCATGCCACAGTAATTAGAAGGGAATGGAACAGCAACAAGAGATAGCCAAAACAAGTTACAAAGCTGACAAGGAGGAAAGGGTCTGGTTGCTTTACAACCTCTGCAGCCCAGACCAGGACAGCCAAAGGGCTACGCTGCTCCCGCCGAAGAGCTCCATCTGCTAACAGAAAGTCAGGAATGAGGAAGCTCTTCACTCAGCCTGACAAGGAGTTTTATTCAGAAAGCATTAAGGCGCCTGATGTTTGCAGAAGCCTTGCAGCTACCACAGACTGAGTTGTGACCTAACCACAAAGTCAACTGGGAAACCTCTCGTGCATATGCCCAGCAAGCACCGACAGCCTTCGCGTTGATCTCTGCTCATGCTCCTTGATTGGTTAATTACACCCTTAATTACACCCTTCACTGGCATCAGCCCCCAGAAGAAAAGAACATTTCCAAAGCTGTTCTTTAAGGGTAAGTTTGAAAATTTACGAGTAAGGACTGCTGCTTTACTACACGAAACGCCAAATCCTCACCATTAGGTCATTCTGGAAGGCAGAAACACAAAACCAAGAAGGTTTACAGAGTCACTAGTAGCACAGAAGGCAACAAATTCAGCCCTTAATCCAGCAGTACGTTGCACTAGCAACCCTCATAATAAAACCGCGAAAACACTGCAGGAGAGAGGAAGAAAAGGCTGGAGCAGGCAGTGAGCTGAGCTGGCGAGAGCTGTGTCCGGGCTGTCAGCACATTACTCACCAGCAAGAAATGTGGAGAAAGCTTGCAAGCTTCATTTCTGTCCTTTTAGAAAACCGTTACAAGTCAGCAAAGAACAGGAAGTTTCATATGAAAAAAAAAACAAAACAAAATAAAACAAAAACCAGCACCAGAGATCACATAATGATCCTTCTGTTAAGTGAACTTCGGATTTACCCAATAGCTAGCTTGAAGCATTCATTAGCTGCCACATTTTTAGCAAACACACATAGTACTTCCATTTTTTGCTGCATTAGAATATTATTTCAGATGCATCTAAATGCATAATGGTGATAAGCAGTGCTGGATTTAAGTTGACATCTAATGTGAGCACCAAAAACGTTGTTTCTAGCCTTGATTAATTATTTCATTTCATTCCTTATATACATTTGCTACACAGGTAACACAGGAAATTAAAATCTTTCTGTTTGCATGCATAAAAGTAGTTTGTGTGTCATATAAACACGCAATGGACATATACACACACACATATACCCCTTTATATACGTAAATCCAAGGTTATAAGGTACAGAAGGCACATAAACTAGTCAGGCTTTATGGAAAACTTCCAAAGGCACCCAGTAGCTCTGCAGGGACGGCGCTGCCACCCCCCAGGTGCCCACGGCCATACGCCTGCCCAGAAATGCAGAGGGAGAGCAGTGTGGCCCCAGGGAAAGGTTCCTCCTCCCGAAACAACCAGAGCAACAACACCGCCTCCTGCTCCAGCTGAAGTTAACATTCCTTTCAGAGCTGGTACTAACCCAACTCGGTACAGATCGGATGACTGTTATCACAATTAACGAATGGCTGAAAATGGCGTTTGATACTGCCATTTAACAATAACCAGGAAAACCTCTCAAGAACACCACCACGTGCACGACCTCGTACTGACGCATACGAGGACACAGTGAGGCTGGGTGACCACGCACAGCTCTGGCGGGAAGATAACTTTTCCAGCCTGGCTCTGGAAACAGCCCTTACCCTTGCCCATCAAACCTTCTGACAACTTCCTCAGTAGCTGAGATGAGCAGCCACCTCCTCCTCTCCTCCTGGCAGCTGGGGAGATCTGCAAAGGCAGGGGAGGCTTACATTGCAACTGAGAAGCCCCACTGACAGAAAACTAAGAGACAATCATTATCAGTCGAGTTTCTATTCACTTAGTAACTCCTGTTGCAGTCTCCCTGATCGCTGCAATTACCAAAATCCTGTTTCCAGCAATCCTCTTTGTTAGCACGTCTATTTCACAACCGGACAGCAAGCAAAGCATAAGCTGTCATTTAACAGCACTCTGCTGACGAGCAGCAACCTGCTTATCCACGGTACTGCTATTATTTTTGGTATCCAAAGGATTAATCCTTCTTGCATTGCATCCTGTCTGGTGAAGCAGCATTTCATCAAACAGATCTCTGTTAATTTTCCTCTAGTTATCTTCAAATAAAACTAAGTTTGCCATATCCCAGTGTTCAGAGATCCTCGTGGTTATCCACAAAATGTCACTACCGAGTGCTGTTTCCAATACTGAAACCTCCATTTTCTCTTTGACAGTTATCCTTCAAGTGTCCCGTGTCAATTTCAGGCTTGCAATCAACCCTTTCGCTATGTAGCCTGAAGCCATCACATTCTCCAGAGAAGGTTCAATGCCCACACGGCAGGCAAATGCAGTCCCGAGCGGTACCCCTACGGCACGAAAGTCATTTCCTGCACCTATAAAATTAATGGCAACAACATTCTCGGGGTTACAGAGCCAGAAACAAACCTGTCTACTGCAGGAACTTTGGCTGCGCTTGCCTGTAAGCACAAAACGTACATGGGTCAGAAATCAGCAGAAACTGCAGATAGGAACCACAGGAATAAATCCACTGCGAACATTCCTAGGCCATGAAACCAACTCTTTGTACTTTGCGGCTAAAAATAGAATATGAACAGCGTTCACCATCTAAAACACCAAGAGACAGCTTGGTCCATAGCCATTATCAAAATTTTTTTTCTTCAGTTCTTTTTTCTTTCTTACAGTGCAAGAAGATGGAACCTGGCACCATTTGCCAGGCAGCACACGCTTGATTAATCGCTCACACCCAGTAACAGAAAGAGAAGCACACCATTTGTGTAACGTTACCATGCCAAAACTGGTCCTCATCTTTCAGCCTGAGAACAGAAATTAAATGTTCAAGTTACAGATGTGCATCAGCTCCCAAACTGCTTATTCCAGCTGAAGCTGTGCTGCTTTTAGGCAGCAGAACAGGGCCTGAACATCTCCTCCAGCAATGCCTGCCTGGAACCGGTGCTGCCCTGGGCTCATTCTGCCCAGCACAGCATGCAGCTTCGCCAAAAAACGATCCCTCTTGGCACTGCTGCTCACACCACTGAACTAGGTGAAAATACACGAACAGCCTTAAATAAATAAATAAATAAATAACCAAAACCAAGCATATTAAAACCAAATAACCCTCCTGTTCCCCAAGCCATCCCACACTGCACTAAGCTGTGGCTGCAGATGCGCTGTGGGTGATTCAACGAGAAATTTTACCAAACCTTTGCTAGAAAGGTCTCTCATAAAGTGGATAAAAGCATTGTACTTTCTTTCCACCTAGAGAGCACTCTGACCTTACTCAAATCACAGAGCATTTAGCTCTGACTTCAGATACAAAACAACTCAGAAACCAGCACCAAAACCAGTCCTAATGCAGATAATCTGTTTTGAGCACTCCAGCAGAAGCCAGGACTGAGGTGAGACAGCAGCAATTAGGCCAGGTTGGAGCCATCCCGAAATCGCTGTCACATCGCTGCCACATTCGCCTCGCGCAGAACTGTGACTTTTCACCATAGCTTCAAGCACGCACAGCAAGATGCTTCTCATCACTGGCTGGTGGGAAGGGAGCACTGTTAGCTGTGCATTTTGATACCAGGACTTGACTTTCTCTGTGTTAAGCAGCTCCTACCCAAACCGTTTATAGACCTCAGTCACTCACTAAGCTAAAGACACCACTGCAGACTCCAAACAGAGCACTGTCAGTTAGTACATAATGTGTAATTATCACTCGCATTTTTTTCCTGGGCATTCTGGTCTCTCGTTATAAAGTGACTTAGTTCACTGAAGCAGTCTCCCACTAATTCCTGCTGCAAAGATCCTCTAATCCAAAGATCCTCTAATCCTCTGCAAATCCAACTTGCACCCAGGTAAAACACCCCAGCGATCCAGAGGGATTTATTTTGGTTTGAGACAGCTCAAGTCAGAGCAATCGTAACAGCAAATGGCTTCTGAATGCACACAAAAAACAAGTGAAGATGCAAAGGGCGCAGAACCGTCTGCTTTACAAGCCCCTGCTTCAAATGGGGTGCGTTTTAACGCTTCTGCTGATGCTGCAACAACCAGTAACATTGGCGTCCACCACACCAGGAAAATCCATGTTTTGTAAGAAGGCTTAATTTATAAAGATCTTCTCTGACCCTTAAGCACAGTAGATATTTGTGTCTTGATGCTGACATTTCAAACTTTTCCCAAGAGGCAGGGGGGCTCTCGCAGGTGCCCTGAATCAACCCCCGGGGTCGTTCTCTCTGCTGTACCGGAGCCAGAGGGCCAGCTGAGCAGAGAACAGACCTCCACATGCCACGAAGGCCCCGAAGCCGCTCGGGACGGCCTCACACGGAGAGCAGACAGAGCGCGGAGGCACAGAACAGCGAGGTGCGCGCAGGGCGAGGCTGCAGGGGCGGCGGGGAGGAGAAGCAGATGGAAAGCAAGGGGGACGGACGGGCAGCCCGCCCGCCGGGGCTCTCACCTCGCAGGCGCCGGGCCAGCCGCTTGGCCCAGGCGGCCCGGCGCGGCGCGGCGCCGTCGGGCGGCCCCTGGTGGCGGCTCGGAGCCTCCGCCGCCCCGCCGCGCCCCGCGGGCAGCCGCCGCCGCTGCCGCCGCCCGCCGCCGCCGCCGCCGCCCTGCCCCGCCGCGCCGCTGCCCAGCGACGCCGCGGGGCTGCCCCACTCCACGTCCATCTCCAGCACCGGCCCCCCCGCCGCCGCCGCCGCCGCCGCGGCCGCCGCCGCTTCCTCCTCCTCGGGCTCGAAGCCCGGGTTGTCCCGGCTCCACGCCTGCCGCGAGCAGGCGGACGGCGGCGGCGACGGCGGGCAGGAGCCGGCCCGCGCCACCTCGCCCAGCCGCTCCAGCTCCAGCTGCTCCCGGCCGCGCCGGCAGTCGCCGCGGCCCGCCATCAGCCCGCCGCCGCTGCCCGGGGCGGGGCGCAGCCGCCACCGCCCCTTCCCCGCCCTCCGGGGCCAGCCCGGAAAGCCCGGGGCACGGAGGGAGATGTAGTCGATCCGTCCGGCGGTCGGTCGGTCGGCCCGACCGGCCGCAGCACCTCTCACGGCCGCCCGCCTCCCTCCCTCCCTCCCTCCCTCCGGCGGCCCTTGAGGGGAGCGCTCTTCCCGCCCTTTTCTCCTCAGCGCTCCTCCCGCTACGCAGTCGGGCCCTGCCGAAATAAAGTTTTGTGGTTTTGTGTGTTTTGGTAAAAGCAGAAATAATCACAGGACACACACACACACACGAGTGTTTCACCTCATGTACGTGTGGAAGCTCCTCACACCATGAGCTACGCAGCTCTTCCCCCCCACCACCACCACACAGCAACACAACCCTGAGGAATGGGTTTTTTGTGATTTTATTTAAATCCGGTTACAAAATATACACAGGCAGCAGGATGCGCAGCATCCCCCGGAGGCACCGCTCCCCAGCACCCCACCACAGCCTGGCTGGGTGGTCAGGAAGCAGTGCGCCCCAACTTGAGCATCGCCACGCACTCTGTGTTTACAGATACCACAGCAGATCTGCTCTCCCCCAGCCCCACATTTTGGCAGAAATTACGGAAAGGAGGAACACACCAGATTCCCCTTAAATTGTGACTTCATTGTTTTCAATGCTGTGATGCTCTTGAGCATTCTCAGCACTCTCCAATGTCTGGTTGCTGGTGTCATCAATAGTGGGGATGCTGGCAGCTGCGCTGACCCGTCTCTCCCTGCTCTCCATGCTGTGGCGGCCATCGCCTCTGGCACCATCCTTGCTGTCACCTCCCTCAACCTCGGGGCTGTCGAATTTCTGACGGCTGTCATTTTCCATGCTCTGGTGGTGGGTGAGCTCGCTGCTGTCCCGCTCATGGCTCTTGTCCAGCCACTCTCCACTGACAGCGCGCTTCCCTGGGGCACGGTGGGCAGCCAGTTCCTTCTGCCAGAGCCCCACTTGCTGGCTGTCCCCATGCAGGGCACTCTCATCTTCCTCTGTGGCATCGTCTGCAATGAGCTGCATTGCACAAAGGGAAAATGAAGAGCCATCAGCCGCCTGCCACCTGTGCTGCAGTGCTACACCTCTGCTCTGAGACAGTGTGGACTTACACAAACTGGTCATGTTATAAGAAACTCAGGTCTGATCCTGGACTCAGATTTTCTGCGTGCAAGCCCATCAGGGCAGTGCAACCCGCATTACCGCCTTGCTTGCAGCAGCGGGCTGTGCTCCTGCCTCCGCATGTCCACAGCCCTCACTGACTGGGGGTGTCCAGAGGAAAGGCACCCCTCTGGTTACGCCTGCCTTTACCTCCCGCCAATCCTTTTCATAGCTGACTCCCATACAATAATATCTCCATTCTCATCTTCACCACCCTTTTCCAATACCCGCTGCACAGCCCCATTCACCTTTCTGGCAGCTTTGCGGAGCTTGCTCGATTTCACCATGCTGGCTTTGGCCTTCATCCTGTATGCCACGCTGTCGCCCCTGCCTGCGTTGTCCCCACGGGTGAAAGGGAAGGGAGGGGAGGGTGCCGTTACTGGGATGTCTGTGGGAAAGTCTGTGACAACCTCATCAGACTCGTCGGTGTCATTGGAATCATTATCATCATCGTCATCGTCGTCGTCATCCACAGCCTCGTGGCTCTTGCTTGGCACATCAGGAAAGTGCTGGAAAGCATTAACCATGCATCAATCAAATCGACATACACCGAGGTATGCCAAGCAACGTCCCTCCTGCTAAACCAGTGCTTAGGCACTGTTGCAGACCTAAGTGCCCAAATTGTTCCTAATTTGCCCCATCCTGCCTGAAGCCTTGCTTTATTTAGGGGGAAATGTTACCACAAGAACTGCATTTGGCTGAGGAGAGCAAGTATTGCTATGCACTGGCTGCCCTGCAGAGCTCAGCTGGCATTTAGCCATCCAAAACACTTACCAGTTTTACCGGGACATTTTCAGCATTTTCTTCTGAAGAGTAAAGAGTCTGAAAACAACAGAAAACTCACTATATTAGCACAAAGAGGCGCATTCAGTGGAGCTGATAAACAAGCTCATTATTCTTTAAGCACTTAATCCTAAATCGCAAGGTTTGGCATTGAAAGATGCCACACTTTCTCCCCAAGTCAGTTGGGCGTACCTGCTGAAGTGATGCCAGGTCATTCTGCGGGTGCTGCAGGAGCTCTTGAGAGTGAGAATTCACAAGGTTGTGGTGTTGTCTGTGTGAGTGATGGCCCCTGGGGTCCTTCAGGAGAAAAAAGGAGGTTTTAAGGAGGAAAAAAGGAGCAGAGTGGAGCCAGTGAAACTGCCGGCGCCATGCAATCTGTGTTCACGCAGGTGTGGCAGCTGCAGCACGTACTCTGTTCATACAGGATGTGTCCTCAACCATCCCCTGCCACAGGGAGAGGACTGGGAACAAGCCACAATCCCAGATGAACGTTAGACCCAAATAGGATGGTACAGCAGATGTGCCTGTGCTCATTTTAGTGACATTTGGAGTTACATCTAAATGCTGTGGTTTCTGCTCATTCTCAGGCTCTTTTCCCTACAGTGATCTATCTCCCTCACCATCAAGACCCCAAACTAAATGCAGTAGCTTGTTCTTAGAGAAAATAATTGATTTTACAAGTTTAGTAGCTAGTGATTAGGTATAAATCAAATAACTCTATACAAGATGAATATCATTTGCTCACACCACTCCAAAATTCACACGAAGTGGGTTGCAGTGCTCTTCTAACACTAGACATTGTTATCCAACCCACACTAGTGTGTAGTAGTATAAATCACAACTGCTTTATTAAAGACAACAGATAGAAGGACAAAGAAACTTACGTATTTTTCTTCAGAGCTGGCAGAAATGGCATGCTGCTTGGATTTAATCTTGAAGGGAGGAGAGAGAAAAAGGGTTTATGCGTATCAATTTCTCGCTAAAGTGCACAGAAAATATTGCAAGTGATCACTAATACACATTTATGATGTACTCACCGGCCATGCAGCAGCAACGCTGATAAGGCATAAGCAAAGAACTGTCACCTTCATTGTGATGTTTTACCTGGAAAATAGGTTGTAACGATAAGTTAATGGGGTAAACTACCACAAAAAAAAAATGCCATAGGCTTTTTCTTTCTCCTGGTGTTGTTTACTGTGCCTAGAGCAACTCTCTAACTCGGATTCAGCCAGCCCATTGCCATCTTATTTCTCTGTCCCCCAACTAGCTGGTTTTGCAATGACTTAGCAACTCAAATGCTACAAGAAATTTAAAAGCAGATATTGAAAATTGCTGAGCAGTGGGGAGAGCAATCCCACTGAGAGGACAAGCAGACCTCTTCTGAAAAATAAGGTGCTATGCAGGTCAGTAAGGGTTTGTTATCATCGAGTTAACATCATTTCATCAAGAGACCAGACAACACAAACCCAGCTTGGATTTGTTTTTCAGTTACTTTAAAACTAGTTTTCAGAATTATTAACTAGAGTGGCTGTGAGTAAATTCACTTTACATGAACAGGAACCGCTTTTATGGACAGACTTTCATTTCCCCTGCAGAATTTTGAACAGAACAACCTGCATTTCCAAGCAGGAGATGAAGTGAAATAACTGCTCACACTGCAGTTTTAGCAATCTGATAAAAGAGTGGTGCCTGTGGGACAGTGCTGAGCTGCAGTAAATTTTGGTGCTGACAGACCATTTCCCAGGATAAACAACATCCCTGATAAATTAAGCCAGTTCTGGAATGAACAAGGAGCATTTAAAACTTTACTAAGTCATAGCAGAAACGAAAGGCTACTACAGACATTTAAAACATATTAATAAGCCTGGCAGTAAGGCAGGACTCTCTATTAGAGGTACTGCAGTCCCAAGAGATACACAGAGAAGGGCACACCTCCCACCCCTTCAGTAGCATGCAGCACCAACTGCAAGCCTGCCAGGAGAAACTGGGGTATTACAAGGCTGTGGTTACACGCGGAAGGAAGCTTTCAGGGTTTTCAGTAACCTCCTGATATCTATCAGCACACAGATTTAAAACTGTGATTTTTTTTATTTTTTGTGGTACTTTGTATTGCTTCAGCAACCACCTTCTCCCTCTAGAAGCAGACCTTTTCCCACAGAGAAGCATCAAATGTTCCTGCCCAGCAATGCAGCTCTGGAAGCTCGCCTTGGGTGAAGCTACAGACAGAAAGGCATGCATTGGGTGAAAAAGCGAAAAATTACCTTTTCTGGTGCTGGAGGAGTCTGCTGTAGCAGGAGGGCTCCCAGAGATCCCAGCAGCAGCTCCTGCTCGTTGGCTGCAAGAAGCTCTGGCTTTCTCCCTTCGTCCCTGACTGCCTGGCATCTGCAACCATGGGGAATTTAAACCCTGTCCCCGAGACTGGCCACCAATCCCTGCGTGGCGGAAAAAGCTGAGGTCATGAGGCTCCTGGCCACCGTCCTGCCCACGTTCTCCTACACTTCCTCTTTGGCTTTGTGGCTTTTGAAGCAAACAAAAGCCACTCTATGGTTAAAACATTACTTATGGGCAAGATCATTAACCAGCAGGTTTGCTGAATGCACAGCAGTTGGTATCGTGTAGGAGGACTTCAGGGCACATCCGTCCTCCTTTTGTAAGGAGGCAGAGCCCTGCTTCCCAGAAACCTTTCACGCCCTGTTCTGTAAGGGGTAGGGATGCATAATGCCTGCAGGAAGACCTGAACATAAAGCTCCCCAAAAAGGTATTAAGGAGATTTGCTCAGCAGGTATACATCTTGCAACGGGAATTGCAAAGGCAGGGTGCAGAAGATGGCTTTCTGCCTTTTCAGTCTGAACAAGAAAACAATATTAGTCTGTCTCAATAAGCTTTCTGCTTCCAGAAACTTGTTTGGAAAGGTACACCAGATCCACTGATATGCTAATTAAACGGGGTTGTGCGCCATTATCTGAAATTCTCTCTCCGTTTCTATTCAGTAGTATCCCCTCTGGGTCCTTTCCAGTTTCATTCACTCTTTCAGCTGGACCAGTTGAGTCACCTGCTGCAGCTGTCTGCTGCACTGAGCCCGCTGCAGGACCCTTTCCAAGGACCAAATTTGAGGCATATACTCCGTCTCAGGAAGTGCCATGACTAGTATTGGGAACAAAGAGATGTTGTGGGATGAAATTCCACACCTGCCACCCACCGAGCAGCATGTCAGCTCTGCTGATGGTAGCACCTCGCCTGGACAGCCATTGTTGCAGGTCTCCCTGCCTGGTCTGTGACTTGCTGCCAGACTTGCAGACCCCCTTCCAACTGGTGTGGCTTTAAAATAAAACAGGAATGCCATTAAAGCACAGAGAAACCTTCCCAGCAGACGTTTTAGAAAGCAAAATATTCATAGCTGTCTCAAAGCCCTTATCTTTCTCCTCATTTCCGATATGTGGTTAATGTTTGATTTTACAGCTTAACATCACTGAAGATGTTCATTTTGTGAGAGAATGGCTGTCTGTCCTTGGTCTAGCAGCAGTGAAATAGATACCTTGTCATGGCTCCTGTCACCAGTTACCCTGTGCTTACTAACACTTGTGTTGTTTATTTGGAAACACCACCAGAAACACACCCAAGTTAGCTCAGCGACTATCCCCCACAGCATCACACAGACCTACCTCATTATATTTTTGAGCTCAGATCAACAACAATTATAAGTTTAACTTAGCCTGCTTAATAATGTCACCTTAATAATTTAAGTTAATAGTGTAGGAGAATTGGGTAAAAAGCTAGTACGTCACTAAAAGCTCTGAACATTCATAAGCCCATGCATGGATCCACTTGGATGAGGGCTGTCATAGCTTTCATTTTTGGAGCAGCAGAATCACAATTTACTACCTTGTGAAAGATTTTTAAAGCATAAAAGCCTTCAGGAACAGGGGTTTCCTGAGGATTTCGATGGCTTCTGTCATCCCATCACATCCGCAGTTTGGTGCTTTTGGAAAGCAGGCCGTTTACCGAAGACCTTGGATGCAAATGCAGGCCTACAGCTGCAGGTGAGTGTTCGTTGGATATTTTAGCTTCAGCATTAGGTAGTAGCTGATACACCCAGTTAATCATACATTGATACGGCTGTTGTCTCTCACGAGAGACATGACATGAACCCCAGGGAGTTGTTTCTGGAAAACAACTGGTGTTTCCAGCCTGCTGGGAGATGGCTGTGCTTCTGAGCACCGCTGCCAAGGCCACGGGGCTGATTTTGTAAGAGACGGAGAACAATAGTCATGTTTTGCACTAATTCAGAAGCAGGACATGCAGCGACAGTTATTACTAAAGAGCTTCATTTTATGCACGATCAGCTAGTATGGAGCTGTAGTAAATTTAGCACTTGTCTCATGCCCATCATTATGTGGTTATTCATCCTGTAAATTGTTTTGCCCAGCCGAGAAATTCCTGTGCCTTGGCAGGAGGCAGTGCTTCTCGTCCTGTCAGAGATAAGCAACAAGCGGAGCAGAAAGGAGGTAGAGTTCCACCATTTTCACTTCCCACATTAAGCTCCCAAATTCCTGCTCCATCTTGGGCATGGGGGACCCCTGCCTGCAGTTACCTGAAACACCCAGTCCAGGAGAGTCAGCCCTCCTGACCTTTCCCATATTGGCCCTGCTCGCCTTGTTGTCCCACAGTCATCAGTCCTCTGGGTACAATCCAGCCTGGGTTTCCTACTTGTCCTGGACCCCATTCAGTACATCAGGCCGAGCAACAGCTCCAGCTGCACTCTGGGACCAGAGCAGCATCCTCTGCTTGGCTGTGAGTAAGGCCAGGACAGAGAGGTTATTTTTTTCAGCAGCGTTACGAACGCTGTCAAGGAGAAAACCCAAGAAACCCCAACTTGGCAGTGCTCTTTTAAACAACTGCTCTACAGCTACAGCATCCCAAAGAAAAGCAGGCTTGGAAAATACCGGTTTCTATGAGAAACAGATGAAAACCAAAACATTCTTGCACCGCAACCATGTTGTGTGGAGTGACACGGCCATTGCAGAATGATGCGGGGACCTATGACTTGTCTGCGTATTGCAGCACCCAATACTGGAATACACGAGGCAATAACATTTCTGTTCTGCTGTGCAGTGCAGATGCCAAGCTGCCAAGGCGAGTGCCATTTAACCCTTGCTCAGGCACCAAAGGGGATTTCAGAATCCCACATACCCAGTGCCAGCTCTCGCCATTCCAGGAACAACACTGGCCCAAGAGGGATGGATAGGGACAGAAAGCAGACTTTCTGGGAAAACAACCAGCAGCCAGTGGACGAGAAAGTGCCAAAGTTTGACAAATAGCACCAGCTTTGGTCTGCCATTTCCTCCCCCTGTACACGGAGCGCGCACTGGCTTGCTCCTTCTGACCCTATGAGGCTAGCTGCTACCTGTTTGCAGTTTTGAGCGCCTTCTCAAAAACAGAGGACTAAATAAATAAATAGATAATTAGATAAATAAAACAGAGAAAAGAAAAGAAATCTGAGAAATTGCCATACAGCTGTAGACCAGAAATCCACAAGGCTGGATGGCCTCAGCCAGATTACAGCTCTAGGATAGCCAAGAGCCTGCTCCTACTATGGCGTAAATACAGCCCAGCTGTCTGTAGCTTCCTAAAATGGAGCCCTAGATGAGTCTCCTCCCTTAGCTTTCAAAGCCAGACATAAAATAATAGCAATAATAATCAACTTTTCTGGACCTTTTTTCCCTGCTGAAATTCACGTGATTTAATACCAAAGCCAGCGGGGTGGCTGCAGGAGCCAAAGCAGCACAGAGCACTTGTGTTATTTTCCCATCCAGTAGTCCCTGGTACGAAGAGCAGAGCTGCAGACACTGCAGTACTGCTGTGCTTCAGCACCGAGCTGACAGGACAAGAATTGCATTTGTTTCAAGTGGAAAATTTAGGAAACTGTCCGGACTACTATTAGAAACAAACGCAGCAGGCAAAAACACATAGGCTGTGCATGATTCTTCCACAGTGGTGCCATTCTGTGGTGTACGTAACCCCTAAAAAGCAGTTGTTTGAGAGCTGGAGGGTGAGGCTTGTAGCATCCCATCAGGGGCTGGGGCTGAAGCAGCTCTCTTGAGGTGTTGGCTCTGAAGCCTGAACTTTGATGCAGAAAGCCCACAAGACCTGTGCTTAAATCTTCCGTGTGCTCCTAAAAAGTCACCAGCACCCTGCCCGCTCAAGCCTCATGATCCAAGAACTGAGGGCAACCTAAGCGTAGAGACAGCTTTGCAGAAGACTGCTTTTTGAGCAAGGATTGCAAAGCATGGTGACGAGTCACTTCCCTCTCCACCTCCCCTGCCATCTCAGAGTCCCTGTTTCTTATCCCTGCAGCACAATTTTCTCCTCCCAGGGAGAGAGGACACTAATGGAAAGGTCCGCGTGTGCAGAACGGGCATGGAAAGAACAGCATCGCCTCGCTCTGTGTTGCGAAACTGCCGGAAAGTCACAAGACACCCGTTCCACCTAGCAGCGGGAACAGGGAGCAGACAGCCCCCCCAGAAAAGCTGCTACCCGTGCCAGAGGCAAACGCTGAACAGGGCACCTTTTCCCAGCACCTCCTGGCAGGGACCAGCACTGACCGGGGAATTTGGAGCAGTGCCAGGCACTGCACCATGCTCCGCAGCACGCGGGTCTGTGGTTACCCGCACACAAGACCTGTTGTCCACATCCTGCTTGTGCTTCTCTGTCCCCAGAAGGGCTGGGGAAGGTGAAGCACGAGCTGCGATGGAGTGCCGGGATGGGCTGTGACCCTGCCACTGAACCTGAACTTGGACCCAGCCTGGGCTGAGCACCAGAAACCACCCTGCTTTCGCACGGTGTCAGTTTTTTTGTGAGCAGTTTTCATGGTTTTCAGTCTGGTGCCGCTGTGGTGGGAAGGGGACGGATGCAGCACTGAGTCAGTGTGAAAGCAAACATCTCTCCTGGGCACTGCACGCGGAGTGGGAGGAAAAATCCTCTCGTGGACCCGGTGAAAGGAAATTAGAGACCTGGGGACTGGGTTTGGAGAGGAAGTAGCTTGGTGGAGAGGCTGATCTGATTTTGTGGGAGAACCAAAAACCATCAGGCCAGGGTCAAGACATCCTGCCCGAGTCGGGAGAGGCTCCCCGCCGGAGGCTCAGCTCCAGGCTGGAAAGGCAAGACAGCTCCTGCTCATCAGGGCAACCTGTTTTAATTAGCATTGGGACAAACACCTCCAACACCATGCGCAAGCAATGAGCCAGTATAGAACATCCCTCACATCCAGCACTTTCTCCTCCTGTTCTACCTAAAATTGCATTAAAAAAATTATGAATGTAATTTATTTTTTTTTTCTGATGGAATGGGAAGTAGTCACTCACACCCAAGAGAGATATTGCCATCCAGCAAGTCAAGGGACAGATTCGGTTTCCTAATCGTATACTTGCTCCCCCGGCAGCCTGCCACGCGGGAAGGACAAGCTCCTGCTCTCCTTCCTTGCTTTCCAGCACCCTTAGGAAGGGAGTGTTTTTTTGGGAAAAAAAAAAAAAAAAAAAAAGATAATCACATCCAGATTTAGGAAATAACATTTTGCACATAATTCATAGTGGCTACCTAGAAAGATTATCGGTTGAGCTTACAGCTATAAATTTGACAGAATAAATGGCAAACTGTGGTTGGCATAGGGATGCAAAGCAGGAAGCGCACTGGAGCTATACATTAACTAGAGGAAAGGAAAGTCTAAGAAACTCGGTTAATGAGCAGGCTCGAAAGCAAACAGCAAGAAGGGACAGCCACCAGGGCAACCAGCCCTGGAGAGGCATAGGCAGCATCAGGGATCTTTGCATTAGGAACAACATTACAGGCCAATAAATAACAAGCCAGAAGTGCAGTTTGCTCACAGAGCCTTGTTTATCACCAAGAGGTCAAGTGACTTCTCCTCACCCATGGAAAATGTGAGCACAGAAGATGACAAGCAATTTTGGGAAGCAACATCCGTTCTGTATGGAGAAATTTGATCTGTTGTACCCAAAATAACTGATGTTGAAACACAGCCTAACTCACATCTAAGCCATCGATTAGACAACAGGAGGAAGCAAGATGGTTTTTGGGAGCTCGGTTGGTCTCATCTCAGGATGGGGGGCAGTGGCAGAGCTGCTGGGCAGCACTGACCGTGCCCCTGAGGAGCAGCAGAAACACCAGCACCTGCACCTTCAGTAGCACTGACGCAGCAGCACCTGACCCACACAGCTCCCCAGTGCTTCACCCTCCTGCACCACCCTAGCAGCAGCATATGGATGTGAAAAGCAGGAGGAAAAATAAAAAATCAGATGGTGGCTACAGCAAAACACAGAGCAGGGTGCAGGTCAGCAATGCTGCTCAGATTAACAAACCCTGGCAAGAGTGTTCTGTGTTCAGCATTTGCCAAAAGGTGCTGAGCTCCCTTGGGCAGGCTCTGGTATGCAGGGGCACACATGAGGTATTTTTGCGGGTTTGAAACAGGAGGCACAATTACATCCAGGGCTGACAGCACGATGGGAGCGAGCTTCCTGCATGCAGGCGTGCATATAGAAACACATCCACATGCGGTTAATAAGTTACGTTCCCCTTTCTGTCCCAAATGAAATTCTGGAGTTCTGAGTCACACGGAAGCTACAAAACAAATGGAAAATCACAGCAACAAGAGAGAGACCTGGAGCATGTTCCTGTACAGTACGTCAGAAGTCCTAATGCAAATAACCCAAGCCCCCTGCTTGAGAGAAGATGGGAAGAGGAGGGATGAATTCCCACAAGTAGTCATGGGTGTGGGCATCTCCTCTGCTTGCACCCCAAGCAGAGGAAAGTGGTTGTTTTCAGATATACCTTCCAACCTCCCAGACCCAGCCACCCTGCCTCTCTGCTATGTCACTGCCATCACGGGAGGCTGCAGGGTAACACAGCATTGGTACCATTTCACAGATTCACGTAGGAGGACAAGTGGGACCAGGTCTCAGGAGCAACAGCAGGACAAGGTGGGCTGTGCAGAGAACACTCCCTGTGGCTTTTTGGCAAACACTGCGAGTTTCACTGCAAGGCAGCACGGCTGCTTTTCCAGTTGAGTCACCCTTTTCCAAAGACATGCCTGCTGGATGGTTTGGGCTCTTAAAATGATTGCACTTACGTTGATTTTCCACCAAAGGTGACTATAACCAAAACACAGTAGCATCAAAATCCTAATGGAAACCACTCTTTGAACTAGCCTTTCATTAAACTCGATGTCTACCAACCCTTCCCATCCTGATGTTGCAGCGTGTAACTCGCATCGCTTTCAGTGCGGGTCAGATTCATCGTAGCTCTGTGCAGGCCCGACCTCGCAGTGCTGCTTCAAAGGACACACGTTTCCTCACGGGTCGTGCAGCTATCGGGTCCTAGGTAAGGTATGAAAGAAAGAAGCCATCTATAAGAGAAATGGTAGTTCGCCTTTTTTTTTTTTTTTTTTTTTTTTGTCAGCCCCAGCTCCGTGCTGCCCACACATCAGATGGGGCACAGAAGCCCCAGAGGTGCTCAGATCTCACTCTCAACCCACAGCTATGCCAGCATTTCTCCCAGCACACTGATTTCCCATCAGCATGGATACTGGCAGCAAACCCCACAGATACAGAACACCAGAACAAACAGAAACCTGGCCACCTAATTGCTTTCTGCGGCCATCGCTTCTAAACTCTAGCGGGAAGTCCTCCCCATAGACTTCGGTGGGGAAAAGCTGCATTCATACACGCAGGGACTGTGTGTTGGGCAGCTTTCTGTTACGTGGGCTGTGCAGACACTGCAAATTGAAGCCTCAGACAGCAGGGCTGCTCCTGTTTCACCACCACACGGCCTGCGGACAATTAGCCCGTCTGCACCCGCTGCCCCACACCATCCACACGCAACAATTAGTGGGGGCACGAGGAACCCGAGCCCAACAGCTTGCGTTGGACCAAATCCTGCCATCCAGCAGATGTGCTGTGAGCATTTCTCCTATTCGCGATCGCAGTGGCCATGGCTTACTTCTAAGACCTTGCACCTTTGTCACACATGTTGGGGTTAATTTTTCACTTTTTTCAGCCGTACACGAGGCATCCCAGTGCATATTTTTTTAGCCCTTGGCTAAGAGGTGTCCACCTGTGCTGCATTTCAAAGGATCGTACCGTCTGGTGCTCGGGAGCATTTTCAAGATGCCCCCACTTAAACAGTACACAATACTCCACTAAGTCTCACTAACTCTCTTGTTCGCTCTTCTCCGCTTACTCCTCCTGTATTGGTGTTATTGCACATTAAAGCCATTATTCTTTAAAAACCACACTGATGAGCACCAGTTCCACCACCCACACCACACTCTCATGTCTTGGTCTTCTTCTCCCAGCTGCCCACCCCAGCAGGCTGCCCAGGTAGCCAAGCCTCCAGTGGGAAAGGTGTTAGGAACACTCTGGTGTTAAAAAAGCTGAAAACAGGGTCTGGAAGAGAGCAGTGCCCAGAAGGAGCATTTTTCCTGCAGGTTGTTCAGCTGTTACTCTCCAGGAAATCTCTTCATCCGAGCAGAGCCTACCCTGACGAGTGGCAGGGGGGAAACCGGGCTTTCCAATGAAAACAGCGGTTGGTTGGCTTGTTCGTGTTTTTATTTCAACACAGTAATCTCCCTGCAGAACAGTCTAGGAAAGCAGAAGAGAAACGTGTTTTCTGTGAAATGTAATTAACATGGTTTTCTTCCTGTCGCAAGGTATAATTGCGCATACAAACCGAAGCACAAGAATGGGGTTATTCTGAGCTCTGGTTTGAGCATTTCAAAACACTGTGATGGGTTTGGTTTGTAAAACTGAAGAGAGGGCAGACGTCTCTCTGCCTTCCTGTTTAAGGCAGTGGTCTGGGAAGGGCTGCCATAACCTATAATGACAGCTGGCTCGCTGGGAGCAGCTTGTTCTCCCCAGTCTATAAATGCAATTTTCCACAGAGTAAACATGCGCCACAACACGCATGTGCTCATGAGCCACTGCTCGACATGACAAACCCCTTTCTGATCCCAAGTAGTTGTAAAACTTGTGTACAAACACCAGTCCTGACAATCTGCACGTGGCGTGCACCAGGGCATAGGATACTCCTGCAGAATTCCCAAAATCAGCCCAATTCTGGGCAGTGACCAGAATCGGCCCTCCTCACAGTCACTGCCTCTCCCTGGCCTTCGTGCAAGGAGTGCTGAGATCCAAGCTGTGTTTTCTGAAATGAGAGCAGCAGTGGGGGAGAAAGGTAAGAGAGGGGAACCAAGCAGGCAAATATTTTGATTTCCAGGGAACAGCACAAAGACCACAGGACAAAGCCTGAGAGCTTCTGGAAGCACGAGCTCCTACTGAAAGTCAGTCACCCAAAAGGTGTCCCTCTTGCTGTCTGTTTTACCATGTTCTGTCCCATTAGGTCCAGGAGGTTACTGTGTTACAAAACACTGACAACCATGGCTCAGCAAGGGTTTTCCCAAGGACCTGGTGCTTCCAGCAAGCATTTAGCAGCAAAATCCCCTTTCAGCTGCATTTGTGGAGGCCGTGACTGGTCTAGCTGTGCTTCAGAAGCAGGCAGGGATGCTGAGATGCATGCCCCGCCCTCCCTCCTGGTCACCGTCACCAGCAAGGCATGCGAAAAAAGCCACCCAGGGCAAGCACCAGCCTCACCCACATGTTTTGGAGGAGCATCCAGACCCCAGAGGAGCTGAGCTCCGACCTTGCCCCTCAAGGTACCGAAGGGCAAGGAAACACAAATAAATTCTGAGCCACTCCAGAGGTGTGACAGACTGCAGCGGCTTGGTAACGCGAGATTTTCCAGCAGCCTCCTGGCTCATGAATCATGTTTCCTCAGTGCCATCAGCAAGGTCAACGTGCCAGCTCTGGCCCCGTTGCTTGCTGATGGAGCAGCCCCAGCAGCATTGTCGCCCATCCTGGCTTCCTCCGGTGCGCGTGAGATGGCAAAAACGTCCCCAAAACAGGGGTGATTTCCCCTAAAGGTCAGGGACCTTGCTCTTGGTGCCTGGAGCTGCGTGGCAAAGGCTGTGCTACCTCCTTGTGGTGCCAGGAAACTCTGAAACTCTCTGCCTGCCACACCAACTGCATGAGGAGCGGAGGAAGGCTTGACTCTCCCTACAAGGCCCAGCACGAGGCAGGTGGGAGCCCTTCAGAGACACCTCTGGAGCTGAAATAGCCTGGGTATTAATTACAATTATCCAAAACCCCACCACCCTCTGCTTGCAGCATTTCTCCAACCCCTCTAGACCCAGGAGGGCAGGACAAGAGGTTTCCCACCACAAGAGCTGTGGCATCACCGCATCCATGTTAAAGGGGAGCGAGCAGGCAACCAAGAACAACAGCAAGGAGAGCTGTGTGGAGCGCATGGAGCAAACATCTCACACTTTTGGGGTGCCCCTGACTTTAAAACAAAGGCACCGGCAGTACCTGGGTGATGGCAGTGGCAGCCCCACCAGCTCCAGTGGCCATGGCACCACATCTCTCCAGGTTGGGCTTGCAAACAGGCTGGTGGTCATGCCAGGGTGAGAAGCTGCAGCTGCTGCCCTCCCCAAAAGAGGGATGGCGCTAAATAGCTGTGGGGCAGGGTGTACCTGATGAAGGGCCAGGCTCCTCCCGGCACAGCTGTGCATATTGCAGGCAGGAACAGCTGTATCAGGGCCTGGGGAGAGGTTGAAGCTGCAAAACCTGGGGTTTTCTGCTGCTGAGGCCACTACCAAAAGCCTCTGCACCCCGTGTGCCAGGGGGCCGAGACGCTAAACATCGCTGGAAACCCACCGTGGCTGACATTCCTCCCATAAGCATTTACCCAAATAAACAGCTGCCCACGTGCACCTGGCTGCTCTCCCTCCAAAAGCCTTTTCCCACTAGATGGTGCCCAGCTCTCGCCAGTGGACAGCACAGGGACAGGATGGGCGACAGACGGGTAGAAATCGCGTCCGGGGGGGGTCTGCTTGCGGGGCCCCGCACGGCACACGAGTCCCCACTGTGAGCACAAAAGTCAGTAGAGCCTCAGTGACAGAAATGCCTTTATTTCCCCATCGTGCTGGAGGCTGGAGGACACGGGGCTCTCCTCACCGTTTTGCTACGCCGCTGCCGAGCGCGCGCTTTGTTACACTGCTGATTTTTGGGGTGGCGGGGCGGGGGGGACACACACTGGTGGCACCTCAGAGAGGCACAGAGGGGCCATGGTGGAACCGCGCCGCCCCCCTCCGGGCACCCCACCCGTCCTCCTCGCCGCTCCCACTGCGGCTGCCTCGCTCCCCCTCCGAGGACTGGCTGCTGTCGGCACTCCAGCGGCCGGCGTGGGCGCTGGGGGGCACCGGGGGGCTGCCCCCTACCCCACCGAGGCTGTACAGGGCCCGCTGGTGCAGGTGGAGCTCGTCGGCGTGCCTCACCTGGTCCAGCTGCCTGGAGCGCTCCAGCGCCGCCAGACCTACCAGCCTCCGGCCTCCATGCAGGCGGATGAAGCCCCCTGCTGAGGCCGAGGGCGATGCCTTGCTGCCCTCGGGGTGCTGGGCCCGGGCTCGGGGGCTGCCCCGCAGCCTGGGGGCTCCCGGCACTCTGGCGGCGGTCCCAACGGCATCCCCTGTGTGGGCTCTGCCAGAGGCCAGCCTCGCCGCTGCCCTCCTGGGCGATGACGCTGCCTCCATCCTCGCCGCCTTTCCGAGTTCAGCTTCCTCCGGCCGGGCCTTGGGCCCGTACTTCACCGGGGACGCCGTCCCCACCTCCCCGCTGCCTCCTTGCCCTGCAATGGCGCTCCTGCTCGTGTGCCCAGCTGGTGTGCTGGCAGTGGTGCTGCAGTCCCCTGTGGTCAGTCCTGAGGATGCCACGCTGCTGGCACCCCCGCTTGTGACAGCAGGCCTCCCCCTGGACCTTGGCCCCTCACCTCTCGCCTTGTTGCCATGGTCCCCATGGCCGTTGACCACTGCGGTGACAGTAACGTCACCCTTGGTGCTTCCCTCAGGGATGGGGACCATCAACCCTTGTCCACTGGGGACAGCAGTGGCACCGCTCCCATCATTCTCTGTGGAACGGCCACCCCCAGGGCTGCTGGTGATGCTGTCCCCGTGGCGTGGGGTGTCTGTGGCGGCCAGTCCCTCAGGCTGCCCCCAGGGCCCAGTGGTCCCCACGGTGGGGACGGCGCCATCCTCGCTGCTAGCGCTGGTGCTGCCCGGGGTGCCGCCGTGCTCACCCATGTGGATGTTGGCCCTCCCGATGAAGATCTTCACCTCATCCTCTGGGGTGATCTCTGTGACACCAGCACTGCCCGGCAGCCCCCTGGTGATGGTGACGGCACCCACATTGGGAATGTACGCAAACTCATCCACGCCTTCGGCGTCCATGCGGACGTCCTCCTCCTTCTTGGTGACAGAGCTGACAGCGGCGCGTCCTGTCCCCATGCCACCTGTGCTGCCTGCCCGCCCTCGGCCAGGCGTGGTGACATCGCCGCTGCCCTCGTCCCCAGCCCCTCTGGCAGCCGAGACCCGCTCCCGCCCAGCTGTCACAGCCCTGTCCACCAGGACCCCCCACGCACCACCATCACCCCCATCCCCTCCATCGCTGTCCCCATGGGGGCCACCAGGGAGGATGCCCTGCAGGAGGATGTCCTCGCCACCGTTGACCTCCTCCAGCAACACCAAATCCATGTCACCACTGCCCTCCGAGCTAGCCAAGGTGGGACCCACATGCGTGCTGGCACCTGGGCTTGGAGCATGGCTCTCCCCGCGGCTACCCGGGGTGCTGAGGTTTTCAGGCTTGGGGCTGTACCCATCCTCCAGCGCATAGCGGCCTCCGCTGCCTCGCACCGGAGCCTCCCCATCCTCCTCTCCTGGCTGGTGCACGGGGACAGCGCTCTGCTCATCAGCCTCTTCCTTCTGTGGGGGGCACGGTGGGGGGTGGGCATGGGGCAGTGGGCGCACCCCGGGGTCCCATACCACTCCCGGCACCTCTCACCTTTATCTGCGTCTGGTTCCTCCGTGTAGAAAACGAGTACACATATTTGAAGATGTAGAAGCCATGCTTGGTGTTGCAGCCTTTCAACAGTATCTGGGGGGAGAGGGAAAAATGATTTCCTCCTAAAAATGGTGGCAGAAGCTTCCCTGCAGTGGGGTTCAGCTCCAACCACCTCCCTCACATGCCTCCCGGGCTCATGCATCCCATGTCCCCTGGCTTCATTTCCCAATTTTCCATGTGATTTTTGGCATGGCCTGACCTACCCGATGCTGTCCGGCGCAGTTCCCACTCGCCCTGGCCAGTGGCAGTGGTACCTGTGGGCAGGAAAACACCAGTGGGAGCTGCAGCGTGGTACCCGGGATTGCGTGGGTTAAGCCGATCTGAGTGGTGCTGCGGGCTCTGCTGCCACAGCACTGGCGGGGTTAATGGGATCACTAATGGGGTAGTCACTGGGGTGGTTAATGGGGTAGTCACTGGGGAAGTTAATGGGGTAATAGATGAGGTATTCGTTGGGGTACTTAATGGGGTAGTTACAGGGGTAGACGATGGGATAGTTAATGGGGTATTGGATGGGGTATTCAATGGGGCAGTTAATGGAGTATTCAATGGGATATTTGACATATAAATGACGCATTTGATAGGATAGCTAATGAGGAATTTAATAGGGTAGTTAATGGGGTATTCGAAGGGGTAGTTTAGTTAAGGGGGTATTCGAAGGGATAGTTAAGGGGGTATTCGATGGGATAGTTAAGGGGGTATTCGATGGGATAGTTAAGGGGGTATTCGACGGGGTATTCAAGAGGGTAGTTAATAGGGTATTAGATGGGATACTGGATGGGATGCTCAGTGGGATATTAGATGGGATGTGGAACGGGGCAGGGGACGGGGCTATTTCGTGGGTTGCTCCCAGCGGGCAGCACCATACTCACGGGCGTGGGCAGCACGGCGCCCAGCAGGCAGAGGCAGAGGAGGGCTGCACGCATCCTGGGCGGCTTCTGGGCGCACAGCATCACCCCGTGGAGGGCTCCGCACCTGTGGTGTGGGCGGGTGGCCCCAGGGGCAGCAGGGCAGGGGGGGTTACCTGTGCTCCTCAGAGGCTGGTCCCTGCAGGCGACGCTGGGGGCTCTGTGCCCTTGGCTGAAATTTAAAGTTGCCCAGGGGGGGGCCCAGAGCCAATCAGCTCCTGCCCAGGGCCATTTGTCAGGGCTGGGAGCGCCTGCGGATGCTGGGCTGGGGAGGGGGGGAGTAATTTCCATCTAAAAATGAGCCTGTGGTGGCAGGCAGCTATCAAATGTTCCACCTGGCCGCGCAAACAGAAAGCACGGTGTATAAATATCTGTCCCTGGGGGCTGCAATTGCCTGACAATTAGCGCGGCTCGCAGCCTGGCACCCGGCCAGCCCTGCCGTGGGAACACCAGGGCCACGCAGGGACCCTTGGACCTGATGCTGTCGTCCACCCCCCAGGGCTGCAGCCGCTCCTGCTGACCCGAAACGCTCATCCAGAAGCAAACCACGCCTTGCGAGCCAGCTCCGTTCAGTTGCTTTATTGCATTTGGGTTGGCGAGATACACAGAAAATGGGAGGCGGCTGCTGCGCGATCCCGAGCGCTCCTGCGCTCACTGGCTATAGTAGTAATCCTGGCCGTAGATGTCGTAGCCGTGCCCCTTGTAGTAGCCGTACTCATCCTCATACGCCCGGTAGCTGTCCCCACGTGCGTAACCCTCGTGATCCCCGTAGCTGCCCTCGGTGGGGCCCTCGTCCCCGCGGCCCCCGGCCGTCACCACGTACTCCCACTGCTCCCCGGCCGTGGTGGCCTCGGTGTGCTCCCCGTCGCCCGCCGTGGTCGCCTCGACCAGCCCGGTGGTGGCAGCCACAGTGGTTGCTTCAGGTTCTTCCTCTTCCTCCTCTTCCTCTTCCTCCTCCTCATCTTCCTCCTCCTCCTCCTCCTCCTCCTCGGCTGCCGCAGTGCCATTGCCATGGGGCCCCTCCGTCCCTGCCGTGGTGTTGGTGCTCGTCCCATTGACGCTGCTCTCCTGCTCCTCTACCTCTTCCTCCTCCTCCTCCTCCTCTTCCTCCTCATCGCTGTCTTCATCCCCACCCTTGCCCTTCAGGGCCCCCTTACAGCCCTGCAGCACAAAAGGAATAACCCAGCATCAGCTGTGCATTTCAGGGGTCCCAACTTTGGAGGCCATACACTGATCCCCCTGCCCCCTGAGCTCACTTTTTGGGGGTATGCGGCGTCCCCCCCCAGCCCGCCGTCCCCAGGGGCCACCCCCTCGCCTGCCACCTGGGTTCCTGGGTGGGATGGTACCTGTGGGGACAGGAGGGGACACAGCGTCAGTTGCATTTTTTTTTTCCCCCCCAAATCCAACGATGTGTGGGCGTGAGTCCCCCAAATGTCTGCGTTTTTTCTTCTCCAGGCTGGAGGGCCCCCTATGGCCAGTACTCACCCCACCTTCCCCCTCCTCCTCTTCCTCCGAGCCATCCCCCTCTTCCTCCGAGGAGTCGCTGCCCTACAGAGATGAAGAACGCGCTGCTGGGTCCCATCAGTGTTATGAGCCCCACGGCCTCAGCCCTGCAGGTGCTGGTGCGGATGTGCAGGGGCATTTTGGGGGCAAAACCCCCAGGCGTGGGGCTGAGACGCCCATGAAGCCCCCAGTGGACCCACCTGGTAGCGTTGTTGCGGCAGGTAGGCGTAGCGGTACAGGTAGTACCGGCGCCGGTTCTTGAACACCTGCAGGGGAAAGGAAGGAGGGGATCAGCCCTACTGCCTGGGGTCAGCTCCCGCTGCGGACCCCCATCACTCGGGGAGGGATGCAGCGACCCCGCTAATGCTGGCACCACCGGGGCGCGACCCTACCGCGTTTTCCTCCGAGTCGTCTGCCCCCACTCGCCGCAGCCAACTCTTCACCTGGGGGAAAGGCTGCGTTGGTGCCAGCCTGGGGGTGGGGCGGGTCAGGGTCCCCCCATGGTCCCCACACTCACCGAGAAGGCGGAGGCCATGGCCAGCAGGCAGGCAAGCAGCAGCGCTGTCCTCATGGTGCCGGGAGCAGCGGGAAGAGGCAGAGGCTGATGCCGTGCCCGGGGAACACCACAGCTATGCCCCAAAAGGCAGAGGGGACATTGGCATCTGCACTTCCCATGCCCAGCCAACCCCTTCCTAAAAACACGGGGTACTGCTTGGAGGAGCCGTGTCCCCATGAATGGCGTCAGTGGTGCCGGTCCCTACCCTGCATCCCCACCATCGCCAGCAGGATGCTGCTGCCATCCTGGGTGGAAGGCAGCCGACCCATATCCCCAAGCCACCTCATACAGCCATACAATGGCTGAAAACACCCCATGCCCCCTCTCAGCCCCCCAAAACACATTAAATCCATGCAACCCCAAATAGAAAAAACTCACGCTCTGCAGCACCCGGGGCTCCCAGCGAGTCGGCCGGCACTGATTTCCCACAGCTGCTGCCCTGTGGGATATAAGGCGGCCGCGGGCCCCCCCTTTCCCCCCCCAGACAGTCGCCGCCCTGCCCTGGCCCTGCCCGCCCAGAAAACCCCCAAATCTCTTCAAGCCAACGGCCAGCCCCGTGCTGATGCCAGGAGGGATGTGCCGCGGCACTTAATTGAGGGTCTGGCCATGGCTGGAGGGTATAATAATGTCCTGGGCCTCGGTTAAAATAAATATTGGGAAATCTGGTTTCGGGGTTGTTTTTTGTTTTTTTTTTTTTTTTTTGCTACTGCTGCCTCCCTCTTTGGGAAACTCTGCTGCTGTTTTTTTCTGTAAAACAACCAAAAAAAATAAATAAATGGTGATCTCAGAGGCCCAGCTTCCACGGTCCCTTGGGCGAAAGCATGGACCAAAAAAATGCTGAGTCCTGATGGATGGGGCTGCCTGGAGAAGCCCCTGGTGAACTCACTGCCTGGGACAGAAGTGTAATAAAAAATGCAGCGCCTGCTCCCGTGTGAGGTGGGATGGGGCTGGAGATGAAACGCTTCCCGTCAGCTTGTCCCCAGGTCGGGACCGCATGAGTGAGGCATTGTTTTTTTTGTCCTTGCCTTCATCCCCACATCAGCACAGAGATGTTGGGGAAGGGCTCCCACCGTTCCCACATCTGAGGGGATGAAGAGGTCCCTCACGGCCACCCAGGGGACCGGTGGCCCCAGTGGCAAGCATGTGCCTGTGGGGCAGAGCTGCATGTGCCCAGCGGGCTTCAAAGCCCACGGTGTTGCTGCAGCCATAATTACAAGGGAGCAGCAGGGCTGGCCACAGCTTTCGGCCGGCGCCTTGGGCCAGGAAAACCCGCAAAAAAAATTATATATATATAACAACAATATATAAACAATACATTTTTCCAAAGCCATTGCAGTGCTCTCTGTTAAAGAGGGAAAAAAAAACAGGGCTAGGTGGGGACGGGGACAGGCACAGCTTGCTCAGGTTGGAGTTTAAATTTAATCAGAGCTGGGCTGCAGGAGGCGATCCGTAATGTAATTAGAGGGACACTGCCTTTTAAAAAAAGAACTTTGACTCTAAAAGTGCTGATTTCACGCAAAATCCCTAAAAAAGCCGGGGGATAATGACCGTGTGCCCACACACCTATCTTTAGCTGGCAGGGCAGAGCCGGCACCAGCCAGCCCCGGTGTCCCCACGTCCCCCGATGCCACCCGCGATGGCGCACGTGGGGCTCGCTGTGCTGCAACCCAACACCAGAGGCTCCACAATGGGCTCATTACTGCAGGCGATGACGAACATGGGGCTGGGAGACCGGACCCCCCGGAGCCCCAAGGAGGAGGAGAAGGACGAGGAAGAGGATGGGGAAGGCACCCCTGAGCTCTGCCCCACAGGACACGCGCCTCGGGGCTCGCACCGGGACGCCCCGTCCTGGTGCCAAGCGGCACGTTCCCGCCTGTAATTGGTATTTTTGCAGCGCGGCAAGGCGGTGCCGTCCCATCTCCTCGCCCTGCAGCTATTCTGGCAGGAAACCTCAGCACCAAAAATAAGTAAAGCAAACACAGGCAGAAGCTCACTCTACACGGGAGGTGGCGGGGAGAAGGGCGGCATGTGCCCCCAGATCCAAAGCCCATCGGCCGGGCACGGGGCTGGCTGTTTTTTCAGCAAGCTGTCTATTTTAGAGTAAAAGCAGGAGGGGAGAGCACCTAAAATTCTTCAGGTATCTGGCTAAGGTATTAGCACCCAAATGCTTGCATCAGCCCACTGCAAACACACGTTTCATATTATTTCCCATTTTCTCTGAGGCACGAAACCACATCAAAGGAACTAATACTATTTATGCACCCAGCTAAAAGCAGGCAACGACTGGGGCTGCAACGCATGCTCCCGAAACGCAGGGACACGGAAACAGGGCAGGTCCATGAAACGCGATCACGGAGCTGTCGCAAACCCGAACCTGTCAGATGCTGCCCGCGCCAGCAGCAGCAGCGCAGGGCTGCAATGCGTGCGGTGTGTGGCCGAGCTGCTATGTCAGGAGGACAGTGCCAAAACCCACACCGATCAGTCACTGTGCAACTCATACGGATGGGCTTCGACGCTCGCCACCAGCCACCTGACTGCATACAGCATGCCCTTTCCAGCTCAGGTGCTCGTTTTACTTTTGCAAAGGAAGGCTCTGGGGGTGTGTGCACTGTAAGGGGTGCTGCGCGCCGTAACGGACCTCGTGCGCTGCCTTGTGCTTTGCAGATGGCACAGCACCGGGTTTCGGCTGGCAGCAGCAGGTGGTGCCTCCTCTCCTCTCCTCTCCTCTCCTCTCCTCTCCTCTCCTCTCCTCTCCTCTCCTCTCCTCTCCTCTCCTCTCCTGACTCAGCTCTTCCTCCAGAAACCTGCTCCCTGCAGCTGCAATAAAACAAAGCAGTGCCTCTTCCTGCTGCACGTGAGAACCTTGCAGCCTGGTCCATGAGGCACCCGCCTGGCACCCCTCTGCAGCTCAGATTTGTGCCCAAAATGGCAAAAAGGCACCCCAAACCAACCTGTCCACCTTACAGCATAGCCCCAACCTTCCTACGGCCCAGCCCATTTCCTGCTTTTCTACCCCAAATCTCACCCAGCTGGGGGCAGAGCCCGGTTTGGGTTAACCCCTTCTTGCCCAGCAGCTCCTTCCCCCCCCACCCGCAGCCTTCTGGGAAAGAAAAGCAGCAAAGCCAACAGCAGTGGGGTCTGATGTTTTTTTAATGTTGATGAAGAAGTACACAGGATATGTTTCAGTTTCGAAAAGGTAAGTGCCATTGACACGAAAAGGATACAATAGAATGCTTTCTGTACATTTCTTACAAAATATTACATACACCTCATCCTGACGTGGTGTGACACACTCCACGCACAGCTCCCCGTGCAGCACAGGTGGGCAGTTTTAGGGAGAGTGCCGGGACGCATCCACGTGCGATGCAGAACTTGGGTTTTACCCGTGTCCAGCATCCCCCCACAAGTGGCTGCCCCACATGGCCAGCCCTCACTCATATTGTCCATAGCATCTTCCCCGGAGGAAGCCAACCCGTCCACACAACCAAAAAGTTATGTGCCGCTGTCAGTACCCATCCTGGCAGTCGTTGTCGTCGTAGTCAGCGGCTGGCTTCCTGTGGTAGGCATCCAGCCGCCGCTTGCGGCTCTCGCTGCCCAGGCTGCGCGGAGAGCTGGCGTCCTCCTGGGAGCGGCTCTGCTCATCATCCTCATCCTCGTCCTCTGGGGACGCACTGTTGGTGCTCTCTGTGGATGTGCTGTCCTCGTCTGTTGTGTTGTCTTCATCCTCGTCGTCCTCGTCACTGCCCTCTGGGGATGCGCTGTGGCTCTCGGCCGATGCACTCGGAGCATCCTCATCAGGTTTGGAGTCGTTCCCATCCTCCTCTGATTCCAAACTGTCCTCTGTGGACTTACTCTCCTCCTCCTCCTCCCTGGACTTGCTCTGCTCTTCCTCGCTGTCGAGGTCAGATGGTGCGCTCCTGTCCTCAGGGGACGCCCGCTCCTCCCTGCTGCCACTGCGCCCCTCTGGTGCGCTCACTGCCTCCTCCGAGCCATCCTCCGCGGACTCTGTGGACTCGTTAGCCTCCTCATCTGAGGCCTCCTCATCTGAGGCCTCCTCATCTGAGGCCTCCTCATCTGAGGCCTCCTCATCTGAGGCCTCCCTGGAGGGGCTATCCCTGTCCTCATCGTGGCTGTCCTCTTCCTCCCCAGACCTGCTGGCCTGACTGTCCTCCTGCGAGTTGCTCTTCTCCTCGGCTGAGGGGCTGTCCTCCGTGGAGTCAGTGTCCTCGGCCTCTGGCGACCGGCTGTCCCCATCCTCCCGGGGGCTGACAGAGGCCCCCCGGACACGTCGCCCTCTGCCCAGATTGTCGAAAACTGAGGGGTCGTCGCCCTGCATGCCTTCACCGCCCAAGCCGGCGCTCTCCTCCTCGTCCTCCTGGCTGCTGCTGCTGCCCCCTCCCCGCCTGAAGCTGCCACGGTACCTGCTGTAGCGGTGCTGGGCCATTGCACTCTCACTGCTGCTGCTGCTGCTGCTGCTGCCACCATGTCCTCCAGCATCCCCAGTGCCATAGCTGGGCCCTTCGCCCTCCTCACCGTCCAAGGTGTCATCCCCGCTGTCATCCTCCTCGTCCCCGGGCCAGGCAGGCAGCCCGTCATGCTTGGCAAGGTCCTGCTCCACGTGGTTCCCAACAGCGAGGTCCCTGTCACCGCCGTCCCCTGGCCCCACGCTGGCACGAAGGTGACCGAGGTTTCCACTGCCCAGGAGGGGGCCCAGTACCCTCACCTCGTCCCCCGGCACCGTGTCCTGCAGGTAATAACAGCATGTAAGTTGCCTGAGCATCGCTGCCTCCTAAGCCATGCAAGCCTCTGTGGACCCACAGCGTTTCCCACCTCATCCCCTCTGCTACTGCGGGTGGGAGAAAAAAATCCAGCCCTTCTTAGCTGGGGCCAGACATTACAAGAGACTGTCACCTTATGTGTTAGGTACCATATCATCCTGCAGAGATGGGACAGGTCATCATGCACAGATATACGAATAAGAAGGCTTTGAGCTCAGGGTAGCCTAAACCACAACAGTTGAAAGCACAAACTTTTTTTTTTTTTTTTTCTCAAGCATAGTGTAGCGCTTCAGGTTAATAGAAAACATGCACAGAGAGAGAAAGTCACCCGAGCTGAAGCCCCTGCAGCTTAAAAAAAAAAAATTAATGGGGCAAAGCTCCCAGACCCACAGCAGCAGCAGCACTCCCCACGGGGAACGTCCCACTGCCATGGGATGCGGGCACCTTACCTCAGGCTCCAGGGGCGCGGAGAGGCGGTTGTGCACCTAAACACCAAGGAAACACCCCGCATCAGTTTGGGGGCAGAAACAGTGGGGTTTGGGGCTCAGGGACTGCGCGGGGGGTACTCACAGGGTGGGCGCAGGCCGCAGCCCACAGCATCAGCAGCGCCAACAGCGCAGCCTTCATCCCACTGCCGGTGCGACGCAGCCAAGGCATGGACGCGTGCGGTAGCGTGCAGCGCGTGTGCTGCCGGCCCGACGCCGCTGCCCCGGCATTTAACCACTGTCCTGGGCGGCCAGCAGCCAATGGCACCAGGGCTGGGTGCAGAGGTGTCGGCGGGAAGCGGCCTCCCACGCTTCCTCCACCGGGACGCCGGCCCCAAAAACAGCTCCTGGTGGCGGGGGGGGGAGCAAGTGGCGGGGCTGGCCGTTAATGAGCTGACAGGCCTGCGCTCTGTTTTCCTTGCTAAATTTGCGCCCCTCCTGTCAACGTTCCCCTCCTCCTCACCCGATTTCCCTCACAGATACCGTGGGACGTGTTTTCCTCTTGACCTGTGACCAAATTATATCCCTGGCCCCCGCCAGATGCAAGCGTGCATCACCGGCCTTATTTTAGGCACCTCGAACAATTACGATGTGTTGTTTTGCTCCTCGTGTCCAGCCCGTATTTAACTCAGCCCCTGAGGACCCGGTGCCACCTCACATCCCTGCTTGGGAAGGGGACTGGACCCCAAAACAGGCATCAAGCAGCAAATCCCCCAAGGAAGGAGCCAGGGCCGCATCGGGTCATGATTTGGGGTGAGGTGCCCCAAATCCCAGTCATGTACCATTGCCGCTCCCCGTGACGCGGGTACCTGGAGGGCAGCCACACTCCTCGCCTTCCTCTGCTGTAATTATGCCGCCCTCCTGCTATATTTACCTCTGCCCAGTGGAGCCGGACAGGAAGCATTGCTGCAGCCCAGCGAGAGCCTGGAGGAGCAGGATACGGCCCGGGAGGCGAGCAGCAGAAGGTGCTGGTGCCCAGAGCCAGGAAGTGGTTCTTGTTCACCCTCAGCTCCTAAAAAATGGTGTGAATATTGAGTTTTGAATGTCAGGAGGACAAGAGAAAGCCTGCAGTGACTCAAAATGCAACCAGAAGCACTGTTACATTTACTTTAGGAAAAAAAAAAAAGGCCATGTGAGAACTGAGTACTAAGCATTTCCCTCACGCACCCAGCTCACACCTCCGTGCAGAGAGACCCATGCAGGTACACAAAGATTCCCTTCAGGTTGTTTTTTTTGGGGGGGACTAACTTTGGGACTGATGTGCTTGGCAAATGCTGCCCTGAGGGTTTCTGGCGGTGCCTGGGCAGCGACACCATGCGCTGCGTGGTCTGCTGGACAGAAGTGGCCTCAACCCGCCCCACCAGACCTGGGGAACCTCAACCCACCCTCACCTCTGAGCCACAGCCTTGTGAGAGCGGCCGCCCAGCCCAGGCTCACGTCTTGCCCATGCCCAAAGCCGCCACCTCTTCATGGGGCTGCACAAGTTCAGGTCTCCCCCATCACCCCACCGACAGTATAGCACAGCTCCTCGCCATTTTGAGATCCTTCTCCACCTCCATCGGAGGAAAACAGCATTTGCTCCTAACACAAAATGTGTTGGAAACCCCCAAGAATGCACAGGCAGTGCTAAGGCACGTAACTCAGCAGGGTATTACACGTGATACTTGTGCTTCTCCAGAAGGCTTCAGGTGCACCGTGCATCTGAAGTGACCAGAACTACCAGGAACTTGAGCTGCACATGGACATTGCCCATCTTGGGTGCTTGTGGTGGAAGAGCACTCACATTACCCACACTGGCCTCCACCTCCACTCCTCCTTGTTAATGCAAGTGCATGCCTGAATAAGGCAGCAAGGCAAAGCACATGGCAGCACACCTCACCCCAAGGGGATCCAGTACAGATCAGGTACTTCCAGCTTACCTCTGTGTCTGCCTCATGCTAGCTGAAGGACCCTTCCTGTTCTGTTTTATTCTACTTTTTAAGAATTTGGTCAACGTGACACTTTGGACAGTATAGGGCATTAGTTGAGTCAGTCTGGCTGAGGGGCAAAAATAGCCATCCCTCCGTCTGCGCTTTAAAATAGCTCCTCCCCAACGGGAGTCAAATGTTCCCAGGCTGGGAGCAGTGTTTATTTCTCTCCCTCTTTTTTAAACTTTTAATTTCAGCTTGCGTAGGCTATGTGGTCAAACATGACACAGCCCAACACAGCAGCTCCGAGGCGACAGGGTTCGAGTCTCTAATACACCGAGTGCATCACGCCTCAAAGGACCAAACCCAATTTAGCAGCCACATACGGGCAGCCTCAGCTGAGCGTTTCCGAGCCACTTCCCGCACAGAGCCAGCACATCAAGATGGCAGAGCCCTGACTGCCGTTCTCCCCTCTATCAGGAAAACCACACACACAAATGCAGTCACTACAGCTTTTATTCAAAACTGACAATAAAATAGAGAAGTATGATACAAGAAAAAAAAATGAACCAATCAACACAAATGAGATCCCTGAAAACCATCGGGCTAGTTCTTTGCCTTATGCACACAGGGCACAGGTCAGCTCACCCACGCCAGGCTCACCCACACCATGCTCACCAGCCACCGGAGCTGCAACATCTGCAGGGACAAGCCCAAGGAATCCGACCTGCTCCCAGCTTTCCTGCAGTTTTTTTCAGTAAGGAAAAACAAAGCGATGATGTCAGACACCTTGACTAGCACATAAGATCAACTTTGAAAGCACCTAGTCTGTATGCCTCTGGCTTGACTTTTTTTTTTTTCCCCCGAAAGGAAGATGAAATAACCAGCTAAAAAGAGCACAGGAGGATTTTTTTTCCTCTGATTTTCTTTTTTAATGATATGCCCCTATCATAGTGATCTTTTGTTGATATTTTTCCCGAAAAGTTCTCCAGAGATAGCTCAAGTAAGAAATATTGTCAGTTCATATGCATTTATTATTATGCTCCAACTTAAGAGCTGCTTGTAAATTTAGACAGGCACAGGACACTACCCATTTCAGACGGATAAACGTAGCTTTTAAATTCAATAAAACAGTGCTAAAAGTTACGTTTTTTTTAGAGTATGCAAATTTCAGTAAACAATGAGCCTTCAGGAGGCATTTCAGTTTTCATTTGTTTGAAGTGAAATGGAAAGAGCAAGTCAAGTAGTAATGTGAGCCAGTACAGAGAACAAAAATGAACACGTGATAATAACGTACATATTCAAACACATCGATTATAACCACTATCAGCACTTACTTCCAATAGGGAAGGCCAACTTTTTCAGCATGAGCTGCTACAGGTTGTGATCTTTCCAAAGTCTCAAGTGCTTACATACAAATATTCTAAATGAGAGCCACTTCACCAGCTCAAAGCCTTAACGTGCATCATCCAGCACAGAAGTTAGAGCCCTCCCTTTGTGCCTGACCAGCTGTAACCCTAAGTCACAAACAGGAGGACTTAGGCGCAGAGCCCTGTCAGCACCACCAGGCAGACTACAACCCCAAACCACCTAGGGAACCTTGGAGAGGCACATCCACGCTGAATGACCAGCCCTGGCTGTAAGCAGATTCAAAATGGTTTATTTTCTTCCAGTAGTAAGTAAAAAACCATGTGGACACGTACAGTAGAAATAATATGACGGAAACAACAGCTGGTGTATTCCTTTATATTCTAAAACAGCTGAATTTCAAAATATTTATATTATTTCAAATTAGCATAAAGCGTATTTGATAGAAAAGTCACATTTTATTTGGGAATCAGAACTGGCACCGAGGTCAAATTGTACTTTACGTATAAAAAACCTGTAAATTCAATCCTTGTACCTGGTATGCAAATGGATGGCTCAACACCACTCTCTTGTGGGCACAGGTCTGAAGGTCTGTGGCTGTATCAAGCACAAAGATGTGCAGATAGCTGCAATAAAAACAAACCTGTCCTCAGTCCTTCCTGTTACGCAACACAACACAGGGCACGTGTATTAATCAACAAAAAATACACTTCTCTCCGCTTTTTCTCTTCTTGCTTTGTTTCAAGAGCTCATTTAGCAACACAAAGGGGAACCAAAACAAAGGTATCAGGACCTCCAGCATAACTCTGGTACACAACGAATTCATGCTCTTCTATACCATGGAGCCATCCTTGATGCAGCCAGACACTTCACTAAAAGGTCACCTAGCTGTCAAACACACCAGTGCTCGAGTACATTACCCCAAGTCAAATAAAAGGGGGGAATAGGATGTAATTACTCAGTTTCCAAATGATATCATCTAATGAGTCACAACAGTAATTTCTAGGTTGCAGTTTTCCGGCACACCAACTACTCAGCTTCCCTCCCCCACATACTTTACCATGACAGTACAGCATCTCTTCCTGGTGATGGAAACATCATTCCATAAACCATAGGGTTTCCTAAAGTGACCCTCCCTGGCACTGCAGGACTCGCTGCAGACATCCCCACCAACACCTATGACTGAGACAAGCTCAAGCTACCTGATGACATTCAGGGAGCAGCCAGGGGTCTTTTCTTAACCGATTTTTTTTTTTTTAAATCAAAGGCAAAAACAGACTTTGATTTGTGGAACATTCTGCAAATAACTAAGAGCTTTGATAAGCTACACCAGTCAACAAATAACAAAGGCATAATCTTTCAAAACCTTCAAAAAAAATCAAGCCCTCCTCTTCCTCCCCCAGGTCCCAATACATCTGTTGAAAACCAAGACGGGCAAAGCTTTGAAATCACATACACCTTTTTTGATAACCTGGCTCCTACAAATTCCAGCCTCAAGTTCCTGCACAGCTCTTCACGCAGCTATCAAAAATGTGATCTGATCCTAATTCTTTGGGTGGAAATCCTTACATAGACAGGGTCTTTGAGAGAATCTGGCACCTTTTTTTGTCAAGTGGCGATTGCAGGTCAATTTTAATAGCTACTGTCTCCAAGTGTTACCAGAACTAAGACTTGCATGTTCTAGCTAGTGTAAGATTAGCATTGGACCATTTGTTCTAACCTCTTGGGAACTACCTGCACATTGATTTGTTAGCTGAGGATCTGCCCATACTTGAGATATTTAATCATCACAGAAAAACACTTACCTCCAATCCCCCAATAAACTCAGACATATTACAAAGAGGGACGTGCATGGCGCACTGCAAAATTCTAAATAAATAAAAAGGATGGTCTTTTTATTGATACACAACAAAAAAAAAACACAACAGAAGTTCTGAAATCTCACCTCTCCCTTCAGATGCTGACTAGCTGACAGAACAGCAGAATTTCAACTCCAATAGGCATGAATCAGTTTCCAGGCAAAGAAGCAGAGATAAAAGGGGAAGGGATTTAAAGAATTTCTCACAGGCTTTTTGTCAAAGTTTGATTTTCTGTTTGGTTTACAGATAGATGGCTCAGCTGTGATATCAGCCTTTTTTTTAATATTCATTAACAATAATTTTCATAGTTGGCCATACAAAACAAGGTAAGTTTTTGTACACTTCTCACTGTAGCTCGTCTACTCAGATTCACGATATCTGTTACCTTGTGGTATGAACAGAGTAGAAGCTAGTACAACCGTAACCTTCAAAAAACATGTCAAAACATCATCCAAAAAGAATTATTTTTCAGAATTTGCATTACAGTTTGCACCATTCATGCAATTCATTTCACTTTACTTTGACCTCTCTGCCAATTGTGTAAGGACAATATACAAAATGCCTTCGTCAGTAACGGATGATATTGGAAGAATGGGAAATAGAAGGCTGGATCTGCTGAATCTACAGCACACACCACTGAAAGTGCCTCTTCTCAGTGCATCTGCTCCACTAGTTGTGATCTGAGAACCTCCTCTGAAGTATGTCAGCTCAGGAGATGTATTTTCTAGAATAACAAAAAGGAAAAATAAAGATTAAACTCATTACTAGGGAGTCAGTACAAAACCAAAAGCCACCAGGCACCTGTTCCAGACAGGTGCCACCTGCAGAGCTTTTCACATATACACGAGCTCACTCTGCTAGTACCATCACTCTTCAAGAGACAGCACAGCAATGGCGACAGCATTAAAAGAGCCAATGCTCAAGAATTATGCAAAACTCCAACCAATCCCTTTGTTATCATCATCTACATTTCTTTTAATTTAGAGCTTGACTTTTCGCTCCTTTCCCTTCTTTTCCACAGGCTTGCACACACCATATGCAGTATATTGAAACAACACCAAAAACCTCAGCAAGGACCAGCATCCTCCCTGCTTCTCTTGCTCCCAGGCTTGCAACGTGACTGCCCCGGCCAAACTCGTAGCTCAGCAATTTCTGCCACACTGGCTGGCCTCAGAGCTATTGCACCCATTCCCTTTGGCTCCCCTCCCCCCGAAAGACTAAATATGTCCTTCCCACACTGCGGCTGAGCTCCACTGGCCCGGAGCCTATGAACACTGAATGGTCTTTCTCATTCAATTAATTCAGCAGAATTTCACTAATTTATCCCCCCACCCCTCTACCTCATCCTGTGGAAGCCTAAGAGGGTGGTTCATTTATTTTTACTGAGATCCACAGAATCAGATCTTCCTTCTTTGAAGCTCACAGCAAAACATTTTCAGAGTCCATACTATATGCTAAAATATACCACAGGGAAAGAAGCAAGATTTTGCAAGGCTCACGGATTTCCAGTGCGTCAGTGGATAACCAAGCAGGAGCACCTCTTCTACTGCTATGGTACTGTTTCTTTATTTTTTAGTTAAAACCATAGAATATCTTCTCTAATCCTCTGTTTCCCCCCCTGTGGACTGAAATAGCTAATGTTTTCTTAGAGTACTGTTGCTTATTTTAAGGATAAATCATATCAGACTTTTATGCCTGGAGCAGAAAGAAACGTGTTCTGTAAAAGAGAAAGCACTGTATAGTTATTGTGTTGAAAAAGGTGACCTTTATCTTACTGTTGAGACCATTATTTTCCCTGTGATCCTGCAAAACAATAAAGCATTATGTGACAGCCAACAGTAGTGAAGCAAAATATGTACCTCTTACAGAAGTGTACAAATGTCCACTTGAAACTGCTGGGCAACCTGGTTTCCCATCTGACAATTTCCTGCATTATCAGCTCAAGAACCTCATCTGACAGAAAAGGCCACAAAAAGCAAGGTACACCCTTGTCCTTTCCCGTAAGGAAGTAAAGACACAGGAGCTGTGGCTGGTCTTGGAGGAACCTTTCACAAAGCTATTTGTAGAACTGGTAGAAGGCTGTAGAACCTACAGGATCTGCAAAGGAAAGGCAGGTTCAGGGACATGGCAATAATCACTAATTCATAAGAAATAGAGAAAAACATTCTCACTATTTAAGAGGTCTCACTATTTAAGAGGTCTCATTTCATCCCATCTCAAATCGAATCAAAATAGGCTGAACTTGACTTAAACTACTTAGGAAAGATAATAGATCTAACAATAACATTAAGCACAGGTGAAATATTTTATTTAATAATTGTTTCAAGGTGTCCTCAAGTACTTTTGTTTCATATTTTTGAATTAAACAGCCATCAAGACCAAAGGCTTTTGCAGCTGTAAAACTGGTAACATCAAAAGGATTGAGTCTCATTAGCAGCCACTTCCTGGTGCAGAGTGAAACAGTAGAATAATTTCACCTTCTGGGATATGCTTTTATTACTTTCTCTTCATTTATTCTGATCAGATGTAACTGCCTTTGTTCTGTATGCACATACACATGTGATTCAGTTTAGGTACATGTGTGTACACACATACTCCTACAAGAATTTCTGAAACAGACCTACACTTACGAGCTCTGTACCAATTGCACTTGAAGAAAATCACATGCACATCTTGGTTATAGCAAGACTTTGTACAGTGAACTCTTAGTTTCCATACTCCACCAAATACTTGTACACAAAACTTGATCCACTCACAACTATTTGTGCTGTGATTATTGCCTAAGAGGTCCACATCTTCCAAGTATTTATCAGTGAGGATAGGCATCAGCATTTGCATTTCCTACTAACAAAGCTGACACACCACCAAGGACAGTGCTTTCACAAGAATTCAAGTAAGACTATTTTATTGCAATCTCAAACTGATTCAATGGGCTGATTTCACAATTCATTGCATATCTTCTCGATGATACTTTAGGGTACGTGAGCATAAGCTAAAACTTCTGTCATTTAATGAATTATGAAAAACAATATTTTATGACAACGTGAAGTCTTATCACACTTCACCTGACTCTTAAAGTTTTAAAGAGCTCATAATCTAAGTCTCATCCTTATGAGATGAGACTTGGTGTCCCCTGTACACAATGAGAAGCTGAGTTCCAAAGCTGACTTGTCTTCTAATTCTCCTTTCTGAATGCTGGACAACAGCCACACTCATTAGTGATGGTGGCAGATTAGGTAACTTCATTTTCTAGAGTTAGGTCTAATGACCAAGGACCATGCAGAATTATCTCCCACTGCCAGAGCTGAAACTAGGTCAGTTCACATGCTTTCTTTTGTCCATCACAAGGCATTTGTCACCTTCAGCCATGACCTCCACCAATTAATCATTTCTGGGTGGCATTTCAAAAGGCTAGAGAACCTGCTAGGTCTCAGCTGCATGAGACTTGCTATTTCAGTGGCTGAACAAAAATGCTCAACCAGAAACAAAACAAAGTAGCGGCAGTAAAGACTGCACTTGCCATCTCATCTATTCTTGCAGATGATTTTATCTGATTTCCCACTTCAGATGCAGGCTTCCTGCTGTAAGCAATGAGAAACAGTGAACTGTTGTCAGATCCCTGGGTGACTGAGCAGAACTGTTATTCAAAATACATGAGGTACAGCACAGCTGAGGACAGGCAAGACTGGCAGGCAGGTCAAATGTCATTACTTCTAGACCTCTAGACAAAAATCATGTCATTGATCAGTATTTCAAGTGACTGCTGACACAATTGATCAGCAGCAGCCCTTGCACAGTCCTCCTGTCAAGGATAAGCTCACAAGTAGTTTCTTAGATGGCCAAGAGTGCATTGCTCGAGTGTCTGCTAAGATGCCAGCAACTGCAGGACTAGGAGGAGTGAAATAAACCCCTGAGCAATCATCTCTACAACCTAAGTTTGGAAGACATGAGCAGAAGTCTTAGGTAAAACTTGAACCACTGAGTTACAACTATCAGGTTTCCAGACCAAAGACCTAACTATAAACACTGATGTCTGTCATTTTTAATACACTTGTCTTAAGGATACACTGCAATTTAACTTGCGATCTATTTTTCTCTCTCCTGTCTGGATGGACATGGCTATTGTTTGCAAGTTCAGCAAACCAAGTAGATTAACATACATTGTTTTAAAAGCTATTGATATGTCAGGTAATTTCATTTACTGTATCATACATTTCTGCAGCTCTTGCTGGTCACAGGTCTGACCACAGGCTGCGACTGGTGTTCACCGTGCTCAGGAGGCCATTGGGTACTTTTGGAGATGACCATGTCACATGCAGCCCATACTCGTAGCCAACTGCTCCTCATAAAGTAACTCCGCTCATATCCTGACAGAGGCTCTTGTGAGCTGGGACTACTCCCATGTGCAAGAGCTGCGGGAACCTGCCTTGGAATGACTGAACATGGCCCAATGTACCTGAGTCCAACAGGACTGAGTGCACAAAAACTTCCTTAGCTCCACCCATCTCCTCACAGCAGCTCTGCACTGTTATCTGAAAAAGAGACTTTTTAGGGTTGTCTACTCAAAACGACTGTCACTGGTGAAGCAAGGCCTTTTTTTCCCATATTAAGCTGAGCAGCACGTATCCTACAGAGACCCCACTACCATGGATGAAGTGAGTCAGAGCTTTTGCCTCCTCCAAGTTTCAGGTAAATCAATTTCTTTCCAAGACTGAAAAAGGACAGAGTGAGGGCCTGGTTAGCATTGCTTTCCCAAGACCCCAAACAAAAGTGTTTTCCAATTACTCATTTCTTTGTCCAAAAATTCCAATTTAAGACACTGCATATTATCTTTTGACCAAGCCTTTCTACAGATTTCACTGCAAAGTGTGGTGACTGCGTTGCTCTATGTAGATGGCTGCTGCTTTTAAAATAGCTCCCACTGTAATACTTCCACACGGGCAGTTTTGCTGATCTCAAGCGTTACAAAGCTTGTTTTTAGGCACTGTCCTGAAGTATAAGTTTGGAAATTAAAGTAAGAACAAATTGTCTTCACATTTAGATCTCAGTGTAGAAAAAAGGTACTGTCACAATGCAGATCCTTGCATCATACGACAGTTAGGTAATGCCGAACTTCTTCCATGACCATCAACTTAATTACCATGCATTACTTATGACCCACAAAACCACTCATCTCTGCACCTGCCTGAGCTTCTGTAACAATAATGACTTGTCTTTTCTAGTGCCAGAAGGCTAAAAGAGCAAGTGCAAAAATGCCATTGCCATGACCTTGGCAGCAAGAAGGGCAGCAGGCTTTCAGGAAGAGTTCTTTGTGTCTTCTTCCCCCGAACTGCACTACCCCTCAAACTAAATCCCCTGCTCCAGCAAACTGCCTTAAATCCTTCACATGGATTATTTGTACCAAACCCAACTGTTCTCCTGGGTTCTGGCAAAAGGTCCTTGCATATTTCACAGCCAAGCCCCTGGCGCCTCACCGAAAAGGAAGCGATGCCAACAGAAACACTCTGTTCACCTCTGGAGGACAGAAGGGACCACAGCCCATTGTACAAGGATGTTTTTTCCCCTTTGTTGAAGCCCAGCTGCCATGTTATTGACTTTGCAGTTTTTATGACAGCAATCCCAGCTTCCCTCACTGCTCCCCCTTCTTTATGAATGCTGCCAGCACTGAATTTTTTTTTTTTTTTTTTACTGTGGCTTTTGAACTTGTTCAGTAGTTCCATCTGCCCGCCTCAAACAGCTCCCTGTACTGATAGCATAATGGAACTGGCATCAGAAACGAAACAACGAATTAGATATTTCACTCACAGCAGTCAGGTCCAATATGAAGCACCAGAGTTCTGAAGAACCCCAGAACTCCTTGCTCCGAAACCCATGCGAGGAAACGCTTCCTGCATGCTATTGCTGCCATATTGAAAAAGGCAAACAACAGGAATTAACAAGGGCAATACTTGCATAAGCATCACAGCTCAAGAGGCTGTTTAACTCTTCAGATGCTATTTGGTGATTTGTGGCAGATTATCCCAACTGCAGATCATTTTGTAAGTGCTTGCAACTCATTTGGACTATCACGACAGGAAGAGATGCTTAACTAGACGCTGTTCCTATACTCAGTTCAAGGAGGTCAGACTTCTCTGATAATTAAAGATTGATTCTTCCCATGGGTGACTGCAGGCTAGTGACTAAGAGAAAAACAATACAAAAGATCTGTTTTGCCGCATGAACTCAAGAGTTATTCCAACCATTTTTTTGTTATTTGGATAAAGGTGTTGGAGCCAACTTACCCAGTTAGAGCCAGATTTGAAAAACCTAATCATAAATCAAATCCATTTATAGCTCTCAAAGTACTTTACCAGAATAAATGCATCTAATGTGATTTTAAAGCTGAGAAACTCAGTGATGGGAAGACGTGCCCAGAGCTGCTTTGCTAGCCAAGAACAAGGAGACAGACGAAGACTACCTGACCTATAAAACTGCAGTTCAACTACTACTTCCCTCGGTCACTTGCCAGGCCTTCAAGAGGATGGCATACAGTTTTTGGGGCTATATGTTAATAATCAATTTGATTACACCACTTTCTTGTAAGTAACCTGCATGGCCCTCAGTCTAACATAATGTGCTTTTAATCTGAAGTGATAGCCTATATGCAATAATTAGGAATTCTGCATATCCTCTTTGATGGCTTTTGTTATATTCTGTCTCTATGAGAGAATCTCAGCTAACCCTGTATGCCAGAGATAATTGATGTTGTATGTTGAGCCACATTTGGAGACTGAATTAGTTCATTGAGAGAAAAATTGTTTGCATACTAGATGTGCCCCACTAATTAAGTATTTTGCTCTTCATTAACTAAAAGATATCGACATTAAATAATTCAGGAATGCTGGAAAACACAGCAAGCTTCCAATCTGTATATTCCCAATAGATCTAGGCATGGCAGGAACCAGGATGCTTGTTAGTTGGTTCACGCTCTGGCTCCGATAAGCACAAGCTCCTCTGGAATTCCACCCCCCTTTTTGGGTTTTGGTGTCTATTCCCCCCACTCCCCAATCAAGAACAACTGCCTGGATGAATATTTGGAAATCAAATATTCATTCCAAATTTCATTCGGGGGGGAACGAAAATTTGTGATGTAGAAATTGAAAATATTTTCAAGGGCAGGAGGGGGAAGACAGAGGAGACTTTCTAAGGAAAAGAACAACCAGTAACATGTGGACAGAAACAGAAGCAAAGGAAAAATGTCAGTGATCAGTTACGACCAGGGGTAAAAGTAGAGAAGGAAATGAAAAACAGAAAGAAAGCAAAAGAGCAATAAAGGATAAACATTCCTTCTTTTTTTCCCTGCTTTTCCTGGTGATACAGCTACAGCTATAGGAACTTCCAGCGCATGTGCATTGCATAGGTGAGAGAATATACTAGCGATACCTGCAAGGTAAAAATAAGTTGCCACTCACTTAAGTAAAAATAAGTTGCCACTCACTTAAGTAAAAATAAGTTGCCACTCACTTAAGAAGGTTGGCACAGGCAGAACTCCAATTGCATCCCATATTCTTTCAGCTGCTGGTCTCACACTGGTATGTAGCAGAGCTGGGTTTGGTGCTCCCCAAGCAGGACTCAAGCAGTGCACTGAGCATTCTACGCAGAGCTTCTGGCTTTGAAACCTGCTGGAACAGAGCTTCACCACCCAATTCTTCCCACTACTGCAGCACAGTACATCAGCCCTTGGCTGTAGGGATGCCAATCAGGCAGCGTCCCAAAATTGCATGAAGAGGGACATCTTTTCCAAGAAGTACTATCTCAGAAGAGTGGATAAAGCTTTACAGGACAGAACTTATAACTCTGCCTTTCAGAGAGACCACTAGAGTTTGTGGGTACAGCATGCAACCTAAGCTCAGTAAAAGAACCAGGATCAAAGCACCCCCTGGATAAGCTGGTCTAACACCTTAATTCACATACAAGTGGGCACAGCATCCAAATGTTACAGGGCTTCAGACTGATCTGTACCATACAGCAGCCACCACGTTGCTTCCATCCATCATTTCTAAACCATGATACCCACAACCTAACTTGGTTTCTTTTGATGTTACTTGCAGAAAGGAAACCTTCAAATCCTTCCACCGTACCACTAACTACTGGCCTGTTCAAGAGATGAAAACCATGAAGACTCTGATGCTCTTGATTTGCCTGCTAGGATCAGCTTTGGCTATTCCAGTAAGTGCTCACCACACTATTATTGCCACTCACTTGAACTTTCCCTTCCTGTGAATACTCTCTTAATCCACGTAGTTATACAAAATTATTTACATACAGATTTTTAATAATTGCCTCTTCTAGACATATCCCTTAAACCACCAACTTGGAGCCTTGGGACAGAAAGCTGCAGAAAAGGTACTGATGTCCTTAAAGCATTAAGAGGCAATGTATATTTTTGATACCAACTATAAAAAGCCATTACCAAATACATACCCTAACACCCCCGTCCCCAAATTATTACAGGGCATATCATGCCTTGCACATCACATAGCTAGCAACGCAACAGGACAAAATCTAAAGCTCAAAACAGAAGTTTGACTTATATACATGTATTCCCTTATAAACATTGCACTCATTTTCATAGAGGCAATAAGCTCCACCAACAACCCAGCCTGTGATCCTCACTGCTCCATTGAAGGAATAAGATGCAATCCTCAAATTATCATGTCAAGTCATCATATGCAAACTCTCAAATGTAAAAATTTTAGCCACCATAGCTTTTGTTATTCACTATACAGAGCACTAGAAAGATTCAGGTCGGAAAACTGCACTGTGGCTGAGAAGCCAGATAGGCAGCTCTGATGGTAGTGAGAACAATGACTTCAGCAGTGCCAAGCCATGCGTGCGGGCTAAGGACAGAGCTCCCAATTTTTCATTCATGGTCAAGCCAAATGAAAATTGCTTTGTAATGCACCGTTCTGGTCAGCATCTGTGGCTCAGACAAAATGGGCATGGGCTCCAATCCAATCAAGTTTTGTAAAAACTAAATTCAGAGGATGCTGTACAGAACTAACATACAAAATCCCTTCTCCCCTGCTAACATTTTCATATAACTATATCCAGCTCCGTGCAGCTTTCTAGATGCATTCTATGTCACTCCAGACAGCGTTCTGTGTTAGGAAAACCAAGCAAGTATCTGTTCCTAGTCAAGTTTTCAGCAGAACTGGAACAGTTGGCAGCCTACAGCTATATCCCAGAAGCAGACACCTGCATGAAAAGAAAACACAGCGATACCAGACAGACAAGCCATCAGTTCTGCATCAATACACAGCATTTCTCCAAGGCCAGTTGTCCCTAAGATGTGACGACTACAGCTACATTGACCAAAACTTCGATCATCATATTGAGGGACCCCAGTATCTTTACAAACAAGAGAGTCATAAAGGTTTACTTTAAAATAAAAACAATGGCATTAAAAAAAAAAAGACAGTTGAAAACCACATCCAGGCACAAACAAATTGAAGCTGCAGCACATAAAAGCTTCCTATTGAGACAGGAGACAAAATATCTTCCTCAAAAAAAGACTGTTTCATCAAACAGGGGCACCCAGAGCAAAGGATTTTAATGAAGGCTTGACCTTATTTTTGTTAACTATATAGAATTCCAAGCCCTTTGCAGAAGATTGGTTTTGGTTCAAGATAAAGGCATAATATGTTTCAGGCCACAGTGCCCCAAAACATAGGAAAAACAAACTACTCAAGAAGTTGAGTTTGGTTTGATTTCATCTTGTGATGCTTTGTAATACATAATGACCTTTTATAACATCTTCAAGAAAAATGCATTTCATCTGGACAAAGTTCCCACTGACCTTATTAGATTTCAGTCAACATGCATTCTTTTCCTGCAACAGTTAAGAGTTGGAAAAAATAAGGTTTATATTTTGCCTAGTACTTCTCCTGCATCATTAAGTACACTAGACAAAAGAAACAATTTTTAGATACCATCTTGACATTAGGAAACAGGATATAGCTTATCTGCCATGAGCCAAATAAATACATCTAATCCTACAGTATTTGTTTTAAATTATTTGTCTAAGTATTTGTTAGTGGAGTATTTGTTTCCAAGCATTCAAGATTCTTCCCACACTAAAGGAAATGCTTTTCCATCAACTTGGACACTTAGAATTAACTTCTATTTTCATAAATGACTCCCGAAAGCTTTGAGGAAAACCAGTTTCAGTGCTATACTTTAGTAAAAGCAACACCGAACACCCATATGTGTTCAGAAATACATCAGAAGTTCCCGTTCTCAACCTGCAGTAGCTGTGATGCTGTTTAACAGCAGAAAGGGAATCCCCTCAGCAATAGGGAACAGTCATTTTAGAACTTGCTTTCTCCTTGAGGATTTGTACCTTGCCCTCAAGTTACCGGTTTTGCTGTTGACGTCGCTGCACACAGTAAAAGCCTCTCAGCTCCCCTCAAAGCTTAGGTGGAGTTGCATAGACTACTTAAACTCTAGCCATGCAGAAAGAGGGAACTGAAGCCAACTCACTGAGAAGCAGAAAGGATATCAGATGTCAATTTCATCATTTGACCTAATTTGTTAAAAAGTCACTTACAAAGAACATAACAGTGTCATGTTTCTCTGATGTATATGCCATTGCACCTACTTCAAAATGAAGCCCTAAGATTTATTAATCTACTTGTTAAATGTCTTTTTTCCTTCAGACTAAGGCTATTCATTCTGAAGCCCAAGAGGAAGGGAAGACAAGGCCTTCAAACGAGGGTGACTTGCAGCCCAGCCACAGAAACATAAAAGCAAAGGCACCAGTAGCAGATGCTGAGCACAGGGAGAAGCCCTGGACAGCTAGAAGACACGGACAAAGTGGTCATGAGCATCAAATGAAAACCAGTCTGAAGAGCATTAACTTCCTTTCCCTGCAGGGTAAACTAGGCTTGACTTCTGATAGCCAGGAGAGTGATTCTGGCAGCAGTGGCAGAGAGCGGTCCAGTTCTGACCACTACCAGCTCAGGAGGCATGAGAAACACAGCAACACAGCCAACCAAGCACTGGATGCTGGAGAAAATCCAGTGGATGCTCTCAATCTCGATCATGAGCATAATGCATGGAAATATAATAAAAATACAATTGGCCTATCTGAAAACAACAGTGAAAGCGATGAAGAGGAAAATGTGGAAGAAGAGGACGAGGAATGGGGGGAAGTGACTGATTACAGGGATATGAAGCACAAAGCCCACCGGACAAGTCACGGAAACCAATACAGGAGACAGCAGAAAGAAAACAGCAGGCAGTCTGATGAAATACTGAGAGATTCCAGTCAGCCAATCCAGATAACCAAGAGACACGGTGAGAAATTCAGCATAGAGGAGGAAGAGGAAAGTCAAGAAAAGCCCTATAAGGAAGAAAAAATCCCCCTCTCAAAGAAAAGTCATGATGAGGATGAAAAATGGCAAAGCCAAGAAAACAAAGATAGTTTTCAAGTAAACCATCAGAGCGATCATGGCATGGTGATGAAAAGACAGGATAAGGAGGGCGGTAACATTGATAAGGATGATATTGATAGTGGCGATGATGGTGAGGAAGATCTCAGCAATGCCTGGAAAGAAGCAGCCTATGAGGAAGAGGAGAGAATCCAGAGAAATGACCAAGACAGCACCAGCAATGAGCCTGAAGGAGAAGGAACCACTGGGGACGACAGTGAAGTTCAGAGAGAGAGATGGGATCACCAAGGTGTCAAAATTAAAGACCTTACTCACTCTGAAGATGCTAACTACCACTATGAGGTGCCTAATTCTGACAGCAAGCAACAACTGCAAACAAGTGGCTCTGTTCAGAGTGTGAATTCAATGGAACCTGTAGATGAGGTAAATTTTCTTTAAAATATAACTGGAAGAGTAGAGAGGGGAAAAAAAAATCAGTCCCATATTTAAGCTTCTTGTGATTAAGAGGTCCTTTATGTGCTCCCATATGCCCCTTGCAATTAAGGGGACATTTTGGAGAAAAAATGGGTCTACCAAACTTTATGTTTTGGAGAAGTCTGATATCCTTTTACACATTGTTCACCTAGTTTGTTATGCATCACTTCGTGTACAACATTGAAATAAATTGTCCAGAAAGGAAGTGAACACAGCTCAGGTAATAGCTCCAGTCCCAATGGACCATGTAATGAAATATACTTATAAACATGGACACTTCTATAACAACGCTTGGAACCAAGTCTCAACCCAAGTACCGAAGTCTGTTCACTCCCCTCTCCCACTTTCATGCATACCTTTCCTACAAAACTGAACATTTTTCAAGGGAAGGGACAGGATCCCCTGCATGACCACCCCAGTGGCTAGCAGACTTTTGCACAAGATGAAGGACATGCACTTTGTCCCTTCAGACAAAAGAGAATATTGCACCCTGACCTCCCACATCAGGGTCAGCCACTAGACAAGCAGGAGACGTCCATTAAAAATAGAGACTGCTTGCTACATGTGTTAGTTCAACATCTACACTGTTAAAAACCAATGAAAGCTTTCCAGATGGAGTATGGTAGGCACCTCCCCACAGCGCTATAGGACGGACAAGACTGAGGACACATCCATCCTTTCTCCTTCTTCACACACACAGCATGGCCACTCGCAACACTGCTGCAGCTCCCAGGCACTACTGAGATGCTGTCTATGCTCACTGACCCATTGGGACCACCGACCCAAGTAAGGACTAAAACGCCAGTTCTGCCAAGCCTCAAGGCAGACCACTGCTTTATGTCAATCAGTGCGAAACTACAAGGAGCCCAGGTCTTGCTGGACTCCTAGCTTCTCTCCACCCATTACTTTTTCCCCAGAAAAGAGAGCACTAATACTAGGCCTCATATACTACCTAATACTAGGCCTCATATAACTGTCACACATCTTGCACAGCAACCCCTTTCTGTAGCAAATATAGCAAATTGAGTCAGGTCTATATTCGTATCTGAAAAAAAATTTCCCAAAGTACTTCTTCCTTCCAAGATTTACCACAGCTTCTGCTTCTCTCTGTGACTGTACAGGTTAAGACCACAGGCAGTTCATACAGTGCGAGGAGAAGTGCAAGCAACAGCACTGGGGAGGTTTTTCTGGGTGAGTAAACCACATGCAAAGCCCACACATCACTATAACTCTCTTTGGCTGGGGAATCTGCTGGCCTGCAGTTCTTTTCTGCCTTCAGCAGCAAGCCATTTCACATGACTGACCTGCGCTGGTGCATCATCCTGCACCATAGATATGTTCCAAGAACAATCCCTTTTGCACACCCTTGGATTCACTCATTTGTTTCTCAAAAGCATTTAGATAGCGTACATATTTTTGTGTCAGCATTGCAGAATGGGAAACATTTTCCACTGAAACTCCTCAGTTTAACACTTCTAGCCTGAATTAAACTAGGAATGGGTCAAGTGTCTCAGATGCAGCAAGGACGCATGGGATAAGTTTCAAAGAAAGCTGGAAGTGAACGTCAGCCCTTACAGGAGAAAGCTTTTTTCTAAGAAACGTTTCCCCATCCAACTCAAGCCTGGGAGCACCATGAGTCCCTCAAAATAACACACTTAAAATTTGGCTGTATTATTCAGTGAAAGATCCAGCTGTGTTTTCAGAAACTTACAAAAAGCACTTGACTCCTTGGTGAGTGTTGGGCTCTATTTTGCTTCGACTGTAAGAAGTACTTGACAGAAATGCTTGGTTTCATCCTGTTCTAACATTCCCTCCCTCTTGATCTTACCACTAGACCCATGCAGGAACTTCCACTGCAAAAGAGGAAAAGTCTGCCAGGCAGACAGACAAGGGAAACCCGGCTGTATTTGCCAAGATCCTGCTGCTTGCCCTTCCACCAAAGATTATGAGCGTGTAAGTATTACATTCAGTGCACAGCATGTGGGAAATCCAGCTACAACACTTACAGGATACCACATTCCCCTGCTATTATTTCAAATAATTCTACCCTAAAAATCATGCTAGTAGGTTTGGGTCATTTCAGTAACTGTCAATGTAAGTACAGAGTACCAACATTTACAAATACTTGAGAATAGTATTAACATATGTAGCTAGAAAGTACTTACTGTGATTTTCTGCCATTAGTCTTCTCTCAGGGAACATGGCTTTTTCCTGCCATTAAAAGTAGTCATCATCCATTTAAGGTTTCTGAGCATATAGCAAACACTAGTGCAATAGTCCAGCAGCATTTTAACCACTGTATTATTACCACATGAAAATAAATTCAAGTGTCTTGAAATAGGGTGCTTAAGTACAGTCACCTAATCTCTATGTAGGCATATTGTAACCAAAATTTTCAGTACTTCTGATCACATCCAGTCTCTGTGGGGCATTCACAACTGCCACAGCATATTGCAACAATCACTTCATTATTGTAATGCCTCCTTTACTGACCAGGTAATTTTTCGGAACATGGTGGGGGTGTGTTTGTTTTTCACTCCTTTAGGTTTGTGGCACAGATAATAAGACTTATGACGGTACATGCCAACTCTTTGGTACCAAATGTCAACTTGAAGGAACAAAAGTGGGACGCCGGCTGCACCTAGACTATATGGGCTCCTGCAAATGTAAGACTTGTTTTGCCATATAGAATTGACTTAGATATAAACAAGCCTTCACATCACCAGCTAACCGTTAGTGATCTGCTTTCTTCCTGTGCTCTCCCCCTTCTCCATCAATTAACTCATAAGTAAAACTGACTTTCCAATTCTAACCATGTCAAACAACTCACTTTTCCTACAGTTAAGGTTATTAAGTGGCTGAATCCCAAATACGTTCCTCCTGTGCTTACAACCAGCACAACCCCAGCACTATTGCGGTATTTCTTTACCATCTGAAGATTTTTCATATCTTTACTCTCAAAAAAAACCCCACCACAGTACATAAATCAACTTAATAGACGAAAATATCAAGGTAAAATCAAAGTCACCTAAATACAGGAGTCACGATCAAGAGGCTCTAACTGATTTCTAAGCTCTTCTTCAGTTGCCGTTTATCCTAGGAGGAGGAGATTCCTTTTCTCCTAGAAACTCCGCTTTCATACAAGCAAATAGATTGATCATAGCTTCACTGCACAATTCTGCCTTTAAGGTGCACAGGTATGTAAAGCTTGTGGCTTGTGCAACCGGTAAAAGATGCACACCAATCAATGAATTATACATTTATTATTGAACCCATTAGTTGCATTCCCAGTTTTATGTATCAACTACATCAATTTTAAGATGAACTGGAAGTTTGCTAGTGAGAATCAGGTCTAACTTGGCTCAGAAATGCTTGAATGAGTATTTAACAAGTGATCCATTAACAAAAACTTTGTTGTCTGGCACAGACATACCTCACTGTACTGATTACGAAGTAGATCAGTTCCCCCTCCGTATGAGAGACTGGCTCAAAAACATCCTCATGCAATATTATGAACGTGATCAGGATACAACTGGATTTCTAACTGAAAAGCAAAGGAATAAGGTAAGCAATCCATTTTCAAATAGGATCATGCAGTTACATTGTTAGAGTGTGACGAAGCAGCCCACAAAAGCCATTCGCAGAATCACAGAATGGTTGAGGTTTGAAGGGACATCTTGAGGTCATCTGGTCCAAGTGAGTGACACTCAGTTTTCAAGTGAAAACCAACTTTCTACCACCCAGTAGACCTAAAGCAGAATCACACTACATTGGCTTAAAACATAGTTAGCATTTACTGCCACTGAGCATTTTTGTTCTCAAACAGGGGGAGACAAAGGATTTACATCAGATGAATTGGTGACAGTAGGCGGTTTCTGAAGAAACCGATGTCATAACTGCCTAAGAGCTGATCTGCAGACAAATAGTTAAAGTTGAACAAAACCCTGGGCTGCTCTAACTCTGGAATCAAAGATGCAAACAGCAGGCGACAACAGGCTTATACAAAATGTTCTTGAGGAGTACCAAAGACTACTCCTATAAACACCAAGAGGGCCTGTGGCTGACCAGGAACATCTCATACTAAATGAGATGAATTACCTGGTATCTGATATGGCTTATTCCATGCCAAAGCGGAGTTGCTTACCCCAAAACAGTGGCTTGTGTCTCATATCCTGAGGCTACTGCCCTGTTTAGCTGGGCCAGATAACTACATTGTAGGGGTTTGATTTCCTCTCCAGTTACTACTGAAGCTCACACAGTCACCACCAATCACTCGGCAAACTTGAGGTAAACTTTCTGTATAGCATACAGCCACAAACACTAAACCCCCTTTCCTCTGTGGTATTTTATCAAGAGTCACTTCTTCAAATCATCTCCTTGCTGGAAAGCTCTCTTCAGGCCAATCTTCCACCCCTAAACAAAAATGGATTTCTCTGTTGTCTTCAGGTCAAAAAGATCTACCAGAATGAAAAGCGTCTCATGGCTGGTAACCACTCAGCTGAGCTTCTCCTGCATGACTTTGAGAAAAACTATCACATGTACGTGTATCCTGTGCACTGGCAGTTTTATCAGCTTGATCAGCATCCAGCTGACAGGTAAAAATTCTTTGCATGTTAAGTTCTGATTTGCAGGTCAAGCTAAGGCTGTTTTACCTTGCTATACCACGTCAAGCATCCTCTGACATACAGGACCAGTCCCTCAGCTGATACGAGCCAGTATCCCCCCCTCAGAACTCAACTGAAACACAGGATGTTTCACTGCTATGCAGGAACAATGTCTTGAGCCAGAACCTGCTATCTTCTTGTTTTTCATAATCATGTTACAGCTAACTCTACAGCTTCTTAATTGCTACTCATGGCCTGATCGTGGAGGAGAATGCAGTTCATGAGATCCAGCTGCCACAGAAGCTAGGACAAACAGGCTAAATACAATGGGCAGATGCCTGTCAGCAATAATTCACTAGTGAGGTACCATTTATTAAACCAATACTGACAAGCTCTCAGTTTAAGGAGCAAGTACATTAAGACAGCACTAATGTCACAATTCAGAGAAAGCCCCAGCTTACCTCTGAAAATAAGACTCAGATTTCAGGCCCTCCATCAGAACACTCAGTGTTGGATCAGTGTCCAACAATTCAAGGGTGCAGGCCCTTAATACCTTGTGTTGATCACACCTAGCATCTTAGAAAGCAACTAAGCACCTTTGCAAACTTCTCCTTAAGATCAACAGCAAAATGACACCACTGGTGAACTGTAAACACAGGACAATGATGCTTGCTCTAGCTAAAAGATTTTAAAGAAGAGCAGTTAAAGCTTATGTTAGATTATCAGGTATTATACATCACCCTGAGGACCCAGGACAGAGTCACTACAGAAGCACCAGAGCTTCTCTGTCAAAGCCACTGCTGCCATCTTCTAGCCACACTGAGCATCTTTGATGATCCTGGTGATTTATCACTGAAATATACCTCTACATATCTGCTCTTTCAGATCATTGACGCACTCAGAGCTTGCTCCCTTGAGAGCCTCCCTCGTTCCCATGGAACACTGCATCACCCGTTTCTTCCAGGAGTGTGACCAAGACCAAGACAAACTCATTGCTTTGAAGGAGTGGTGCCACTGTTTTGGGATTAAGGAAGGTAAGCCTCTAAGACCAGGAAGGTGTGCAGGACAAAGTGTTCTCATTAATGCTTGGCTAAGTCCCAGGCCATAAAGTACAAGAAAAATTCTAGACAGAAGCTACGACTAGTGTGCACAACAGCAGCAGGAATAGTAATGACAAGACAATGAAAGATGCAAGGTTCTGAAATGGTTTACAACCAGGAAAAAGTCATGTTTTTCACCAGGAATAATTTGGGAGGTAGTTTGTAATAAATAGGAAATCACTCCTCTCTGTGGTGTCTGACCCTGTATGTTCCGTCTCCACCACTCCCGAAGTATTGATTTTTCATCCTTTAGTGCCAAAAGCAAGGCTAAGCAAACTTGTGATGTAAACCAATGGTCAGAGCATACCGACTGAAGATGCACTTGAAGAATCTCAGGCCAAGTAGTGAAATTAACTGAGACATCTGCAGTTAACTATACTCATCTGTACCTGACAATATGCAACACAATCACCATTGTCATACTGCAGCAGTAGGCCGGGCAGCGCATTTAACCTAACCCCTGCCTAATGCAACACATGCTGAGGCTGCCCACCAGACTTGGTGCATCCTGAGGCTTCAGCAGAGGGATTTTCTCAATCCTACATGTGCTACGCATATGTTTGGCTCAGGTCGATCCAGAGACACCTGAGACATCTAAAAGGCTAGGCACTACTGTGCTTGTGATGTCTCCAAAATTAGGCAGCAGCTGAACAGAAGCTGCTGTGACTGATGTTACATTAACATGATGACATTCCATCTAGGGCACTCTTTAGAAATCCACATTCTAGCCTTGAGTGACAGCTAAGTACTGCAGCCAGTTTTTAAACAAGGGTAGCAGCAGTACAGGTTAAACCTGGAACAGGTGCATGATAGAAGCTGAGCTAGAACAGAGATTGAAAACTTTTTTTCAAAATCCTACTAGCTGCTCCCTAAACTCAACCAGAGGCTGATTCACAGAGGTCAGATATTCACTGAGTTTATACTCTGTACACAATTTTTCCAGCTCTTCTGATGACACTTAATGAGTAACAAACCACATGTGGAAATAAGCTACGAGTTAAAATATGCATGTACTGCTGCTAATGATTGCTCATCCAGAGAAGGTTTTAGGGTTCATCCTTTAGTAAAGAGTGATGGCAAGGGCGTAGGGGATTCTCAACTCACAAACAGCTTAAGACCTAACACCATGAACAATGAAGCTCAAAAGGCTCAAAAGGAATGGCTCCTGACTATAACAGCAACCGTATTTTTTAGTGCCAATAATGTTCCCATACCTAAGCCTGATGAAATTTTCCTGTGTCAATTTCTTAATAACAACATTACATAAAAACAATACTTTGGCATCAAGTATTCAAATGTTATTAACATTTTCTTCTATGTTGCAGAAGACATAAATGAAAATCTCTTGTTCTAAGCGTGGATGAGCCTGTTCTGAGCCAGTATCCCAGTGCTGCACTACAACTGGTCAAATATATAAAGCCCATTTATTACTGTAATTAACAGCTTCATAGTTTTCAGAACAAAGTTGTTGTAAGGTTCTTGTAGGCTGAGTTATTCTCAAATAACACAAGTGCATAACCGATATAAATTCACTAACAAAAAAAATGTAAGAACTCCAAGCGGCTCATTGCTGAACAGAAGTGTTTTCCTCCACATGTACCCATGACCTCTCTGAAGCAAGAAGTAGAACTAGCCCAAGAGCCGAGTTGTTGACAAAGCTCTTCTTCAGTAGAACTATAGGATGTGGATCTTACACACTGAAACCTACCTTGACATAGCATTTATTTCTTTTCCTGTTACTGTCAGTTTAACATTCTGCATAGAAGTGTCAAATAAAGATAATGTCTACCTAGATTTTTTTTGTTCTGTGGTTTGTTCGTTTTTAAGACTTTTGTCAAAGAAAAGCTCAAGGTAAAGGTTCAGTGGAAAATCCATGTTAAATTTAAGGCTGGAAAAGAAACTCCAGGATAGATCAGAATTATCAGAATTTGGCAGTCCTTAAATTCTAATTCCTAATGCATGAACATTATCAGCTTTTCAGCAATTTATTCCCGTCCCTTGGAAAAAACAGTAACAGTGCAGGAAGTGTGTCACACACCGAAGTCCAGCTGAGCAACTGTGTAACAAACAACTGAAAGGACCATAGCAAGCCTGGGTGTGCATACAAAGACAAATTAGTGATAGGTCCACAAGAATGCAGGAGAAATCTCAGCTGCAACTTCTCCTTCAGTGGCTTCCGTTCTTCCACAGAAGCATTAACTACTGCCACCATTTTTCCACAGAAAGAACCGCCACCTACTCCTTTCACCACCTGCCAACTCTTGTTTGCCTGAAAACAAGCACAATTTAGGCATGGAAAAGCAAGGACAGAAATATTAGTTTCGAATCCCAGTAGCTTTGTGATGTCAAGCCAAACACTTCACAAAGAACAGACACCCCAAGTGTCTGCTCTACACAGGAGACCCCAAATACTCTTCCAACAAAGGCAGACCCCAAACCACCCAACCCCCCCCCCCCACCTGAACCATGGCACCCTCCCAACAAAAGGGAATGGCAGTCCAGAACTCCATTGGGGCAGCTCAGGATGCACTACTCCAACTGCCTCCTGCTCCTTCGCCAGCCAGGGACAATGATCCCAGTGCAACTCCTGCCAATGTCCCAGGAGACAACAAATAAAGCCATCGGGATGCTCAACACAGGAACGTCTTTCATAAGCTAAGGGTGGCTGCCCACCAAAACCCTGCCCTTACAGTTTGCCCTGTAAGCCCGACCTGTCACCCGCTGCACCTTCTGCAACGTCACCCAGCAGCCTGTACGCATAAACCCAGATTAGATGTACAATGGCACATGCACTGCGCTAATTCCTTTTGATAAAGAGCCTTTCTCTGGGACTTGATATCTCTCAGGAAGAGGAACTTTCGACAGCCTTTTCTTCTGCCTGGCCGCAGCCTATTGCTTACTTGCTCTTTCTACAGCCATGAGTCAGCCCGCTTAGAGCGATCCAGGTGAGTTCGTTGCCCTTTTTAGGACAGGACAATGCACAAGGGACTGTCTTGTTCTCCGCAGGCTAACCCACCAGTGCTGCGCTCCAGCCAAACGGTAGGAAAAGATGCAGCAAACCAGAATTCATCAGGACAAACGGGAAAGAAAGGCCCTTAAACCACCCAAGCTACGCGGGGAAGGCGACTAGCCCCCAAGACCGGTACAGCCATGGAGATCTGAAGTGCCTGACATGTGAAGAAGCCAGCATCCCACCTGCTCCAGAGGTCTCCGTGATGCCGCTGCTTCCACATTCCCACTGTGGGGCACAGAGGAGGAGCTCCTGCTGGCGTTCACATGGAGAGATGCTGCTCTCCCAGAGTGCTACACCAGTGAGATATTCAGCTCAGCTCACATCTGCTGCAAAGAGGGGAGCTCCACCAGTCCATCATTAACCTACAAATCATAAAAAACTCCATTAAGAATAAGGACCATAAATGACCACCTGTTTCACATGCCAGAAATAGCACCAACCAATAACAGTAACACTGCAGTTAACTTAAAAATATCTTAACACTTATCACTTCATGTCTTCACAGTATGGTGAAGTAGGTAAAAGAAAGATTGTGAACCTCTGCGGACTTGATTGCTTCCATTTAGTTTTAATGAGCGTAAATTAAAACTAGAAGTATTTTCTCCCTCTACAAGTGAGTATCAGCAGTGAAATGTCATTCCCCTCCAGCTTAAGGCAACCTAATTTGAGATACAGGCACACACACACACAGAGCGCCCTCCCAGCCACACTCCTTGTTCACACTTACCATTGCACAGTTTTATCCATCATGGTTGGTTACAACCAACGAGGCACCAGGACGTTGCTACCCAACACAGGTTGGCTGCTTACTTTTTACTGACTTGGCAATCTGATTCTTCTTTTCCAGCTCCCTGTGCTGTACTCCTTGATACCAGAGATGTTTACATTAGAGATGTTTACTTTCAGTCTGCCTGTGTGGCCTAATGGCAAACACTAGAAAGAAAGAAATACAGGAAACCACCACCTCTGCTGCTGTTTCTGGCTCCAAGGTTCATGCCAAAAGATGCGGGGTCACAGTTCTCATCGTGTTGAACACTGACCAGCTTTACCTGATTGCATTCCCAAAAAACAAGTGCACACTAGGAACCCCAGATTACACCTTTGCCTCCGTGGCCTTGCATGCGTCCAAAAGGAAACCATATTAGAATTTCTGCACATTTGCTGCATGCATCTCAAGTGCATTTCTACTTGTACCTATCTGGGTTTTTTAGTCACTGCTAGTGATTTCCATACATGGGGACTTTCAAAGAAGTCAACAAATTACTTAACGAAAAGAACACACTACACCAGTAAAGAAAACCCACTAAAAAGCACAACACTTACTTTCTGCTCTTTCATCCCCATACTCTGGAACAAACTGCTCCACCACTATTGCAGGCAAAGAGCATGCTTGGTAACAAATCTTGAGTGAAACAGACAACAGCCATTCCTCTTGTAATACACGCATCCATTGCCAGATCTGTCGATCCCCCAAGGATTAAATAAAAATCATAATATAAAGGTCATTTGCAAAATCTGGCTGCTTTATCAGGTGAGAAGTAATTAAACTAAACAGCCAGCGGGGTTTATGAGGATATGACACATGACACCTTCCAGCTTCCTGATGTGTGCCACGCTACCCAGCAGCGTATATATAGATGCCGGCCGTCCAGGCAGCGCTATCACCGCAGCCAGCCGACTTCTCCTGACCTGCTGACCAGCCGCTCAACATGCAACCCAAAGGTAGTACCGGGGAGAGCTCTTACCCCACTGCCCTGCAGGACAGAAATCTGCTTGGGTATGGCTGCAAACTGCAGGGAAGGGAAGGGAACAGAAGGGAAAGTCCACGAGGGGGGTGGGCAAGCGCTGGAACGGGTTGCCCAGACAGGTCGCAGAGCCTCCGCCACAGGAGATGCTCAAAGCCCAGCTGGAGCAGCCTTGGGCCAGCTGCTGCAGTCAACCCAGCCTGCGTGCGTGCTCCCCGCGCCTTCCCTTCCGCTGGAACCGGGGCGCTGCAACTCTGTGCCATCTGCTCCACAGGCGTCTCGCTCAAAATGAAGCTCCTCTTGCTGTCCTGCGTCATGAGCATGGTCCTTGCTGTCGCCAATGCTGTAAGTACCGAACAAAGAAACAGGCGGGCGTCCAATGTGGGCAATCTCCATGTTGTCACTTGGAAATTGCAAGTTTTTTTTAACTGATGGGAGAGCCTCAGAAATACCAATGGCTGGTGCAAGGCTGAACACATGTACTGTACTCCCATTCCAGACTTCTGGCTTAAGATCGAGTCCTCCTCAAACTTTAAAGCAAAAGAGGAATTGCAAGGTCACTCCCAGCCCATCAGTGGGGCCCCCCAGTTCCTTCATCGCACAGCTGACCATTTTCCAGACACTGAAGAACAAGTTTCCTCTGCAGATCTTGGCTTTCTAACAGGATACACTTAAAAAATAAACAACTGAGCACTTTGTTTAAAACAAACAAACAAAAAAACAAAGAGAAGTGTGTTTTTTCAAGTGTGTTTTGCTCTAACAAAAAGTTGTTTCTTCTTCTACAGCAAGACGACAGCGATAGCTCTGGTGGGGAGAGCACTGCGGCGGTAAGGCTTCTCTTTCTAAATTACTGTGTCTCACCAGTTGTAACATTCAGATTTAACCAGGCGGTTGGCACTGAACTGGGAAACACTTACACAATGCCTTTCTTTTCACAGCCAACAAGACGACCCATTTTCTGGCCCTTTCGTCCCATTTTTCGCCCCTTCCTGAGAAGGCTCAGGGCTGCTCGATCTTCCTGATTGCGAGCCTGAGGTAAGCAACCTATCTTGCTGTACAAAAACACATCTGCAGCAAGCTCTATCACGACATTTGCCTAGTTCTCACTGTTAATATTTTAATTGTGCAAGAAATTTCATGGCCCAAGCAAGCATCAAGATCTAGCTATGAAGATACTGGAACAGGCATAAAGCAATGGCGCTCTGTACAACATACTGTCTAAGATCAGGTACTCCAGCTGAAAATGGTCTAGCCGGAAATCTTTCTTGGGAACAAATGACTACCAAAAAACATATCCAAGCCCCCGTACCCCTGCCAGAACGGCTTGAATAGAAAACTGAGGACAGGAAAATCATTACAGAATCTTTCTTTCCACAAATAACACACTACCCTTGTGCAGTTTTTAAAACTCATCCAGCAGGATACTTTCAGTTATTTTCATTTCCTTCAGCACTGAACATTATCTTAAGCACTTCACAGACAAGAAAGAAACATGCTACTTGGACTTGCCACACCGTAGCCAGCCGTATACCCAACTGTCAGGAGCTGCCAAGCCACCTCCCGTGAACACAGAAACAGCCTCCTCTTGGGGCCATGGGTTCAAAAGACAATTACACTGCTAAGGGCTCAAATAAAACATTCATTAAGACGTTAAAACAATTAACTGCTCTTGGTTCTAACCTGCAATTCTCCTATTGCTCTGCAGGTGCCTACCTGGATAATCATGGCTGTCTCCTGCAGGATGCTGCTGCTTCTAGATGATCTTCTACTTCCCACATCTCCTTCATATCTTCTGTCACCAATGTGCTGAAAATGGAGGACCACCAACAACAGGGTTCCTGTTTCACACGCCCACTACTGAAGCTGGTGTGTGTCAAAGTGCATGACTCTCAACCCTTCTCTGCTTAATTCCTAAATCTGAATAAATGCTGAGCATCAAGTGACTAAGGTCTCTTCATCTCTTAATTGTTTCTTGGGAAAAAGAAACACATCAATGTCACTTCAGCGACTCTGCTTGCAATGACCATGAGTAGGAAAGGAAGGGAACTCCTGAGGCTGGCTTTGCCTTTTGTCCATGCTGAGATTCACAGGCTCTCTCAAGTCTTTATCTGGCCCTACCAAATACTACCCAGCACTCTGTGCTTTTAAGGGCTTGTTTATCACAAACATTGCTGCTGAAGAAAACACCAGATTTTAACTACAATTTATGATAGCGGTTTTTGTAAATGAAGTCTGTGGAAGTCTACACAGCAACAGAAACCACTGATGCTGTCTTATAACACTGCTGATGAACTGAAACGTATAGGAGTAAGCAGGGCAAGGATTGACAGGAAAACTAAAAGCTCTTACCTTCACTTTTTCCTCTGAAAGTTAACTAATATACTCTCATACTATTACACAGCTAAGCTTGACTAAACACAGGCAAAAATGGCAACCAATGCTGTACATCTCCTGTTGTCCACAAATGCCTCAGAGGGCCCACATGCACCTCTTGACCAAAAGTTACACGCATGACGTAAAGCATTAAATACACCCAAAACATTTGGAAGATTACTCTCAAGGCCACACATCCCAATGATCCTGCGTATGGCACTGTCTCCCCAACAGCTGTACTGCCATGTTCAGTGTGAAGAGAAGAACGTCCGAATGTGATTTGCCCAAAAAAACAGTCAAGGTATACCCTCCAACAGTGACATTTTTAGACAGACACACTAGGACATTCTCATGTGAATACCACAGTGTCAACTAGAAAGTAACTAAAGGTGAAAACTCATCTCAAATAAGACTTCTATTCAGTGACTTTTCTAAGGAGAAACCACTCAGAAACATCGCTTTTTTACATAGCTCTTTAATTCATCTTAGTAATTAATTCAGATCATCATCCTACAAGTCTCACGTGCCTGAAAGATCCATGCTCCTGACAAGAAATCAGTGCAAAAATACAGAGTTCAAGTGTAGCTCAGAACTACAATCAAATTCCCAATTATTTCATAAAACGCTGCAGATATGAAGAATGGCTGAAAACAATTAAGACAAGAAAGAAGTTAACAGCTCCACGTTAATCTCATTTTACACTTGAGAAATCCAACAAAGCCATTTTATATCTTCCAAAAGCCTCCATTACGGCATGTCTCATTGAAGCCAAAAGTTCTGGCAGATATTTAGCCAGAGCGTGACCCCACAACTGTAACACTGCATGCACTTGACACAGTCATTGTTATACATCACTTGCAATGCAACCTTGCTAATCCAGGTAAGAGTTTTTGCCAGCTGAACTTCAGCACTGAAAAGGACATCATCTCAGTTTCAAGGCTGGGCAGCTGGTATTCCCCTCGTGTGGGAGTCTGTTCCTCATTTACATCCCTCATGGCACTCAGGACCAGGATCCTCTTGCCAGTGGGCTCCCCGTTTCTCAGTCACAAGCTTAATGAAGTAGCTATGGTTGGCATACAGCTTGAGCTTCTCACTGATGTCAACCCACTTCACCATCCCAGCATCATCACCTGCTTCCAGAGGCAAGTTATCCATTGTCTCACCTGTTCACAAAACAAGCGTTAGGACATGCTGCTTTCTCCTACTTTCTCTTCTCACACCTGACCAGTTCTTCCTTTCCACAAGGCTCCCTCAAAGGCAGCAACCTTCAACTATTTCTCAGAGAGAAACCAATCAAGTAGCTCACTGAGTCTGTGCTAGAAAACTTTTCCAGACTTGAATTAAACATTTTTTCGGAAATTTGAATGGCACAGCTATAACTCTTTATCGCCACTCCTAGGTTAACACCAGGAGTGTGACAAGTTACCAGAAATCATTACAACAGCACAAGTTTAGCCAATCCCTCTGCATCAATTAAACGTTTAACATCTGATTGCTTACTTTCTCAGGTACTCAACAAAATATGAACTGAATTCTGAAACTTACATATGCCTGCAATCCTGCCCCCTTCCCTCCCCAAATTACTATTTTATCAAAGTCACCGAAGTAAAAAACATAACCAGTACTTAAATAAGGATGCAGAAAGGCTTTATAGTTGCTCTGAAGCTGTTAAAAAACAAGCCAAGAAATGCTTATTAAAAAAAAAAGTATATTGGAAGCAAAGACCAAAAGAACACCATGTTCATTTTTTTTCTGGGGGCTAATAAATCAAAAACCAGCAGCATATTAAACTTCACCACTATTACCTCTTAACTACCCAAGAGTGAAAATATCTCTGTATGACTTCTGTCTGTCTGACTTCCAGACAGAGAAAGCAGACCGATTCACCTCAAGAGGGGAAAGATGAGCATTCAGGATAACAGATCGATGCAAGAACTAGCAATGTATGCTCATTCCAATTAAATTATAGAAGGAATCTAAAGTACAACAATTGCTCTGGCAAAGTAACAAAGATAAAAGGTGTCAAGAGACAGCAAATAAGACAACAAAGTCAAGAACGCAGTAAAGATCAGCCAGCAGCCAGAGGCAATGCACCTAAAGCAGACACTGGTACTGACCGTGAAGAAACGAAACCCAAGAGCCATCCAACTCAGTCATTGAAATAGGAAATTAAACCAACTCAAGCTAAATACAGTGACCGGACAGCGACTGGCCTAGTGTTCAATCTACATAACAAATGCACATTCTGCGATTTGGAACTAGCTAACACAAAAATAAATTATTTTCAGGCAAATCCCTTATGTTCCTTAATTCAGGACTGAAAGAAATCCAAGGGGAATGACAACCAATACTGGCTGTGAGTGAACATGACAAAAGATGGGAGACCCTCACACCCATTGCTTTCAGTCTAAGAATTAAACTCAACTTGCATTCTCTTCCACTTTCATGGCTCACCCCAGCCCCACGTACACAAAAACAACATCTACAGTAAAAAAAAAGCAGCAAAAAGCACAAGCAGCAATGCCTACCTGTTTCATCGTGATAGTTCACAGCCTCTGTCTCCATCCACGCGTTGTCAGTGTTACGAGGGTCATCCACATATCCTCTGTACACCTAACTCAGTGAACAATCACAAGAAGTTCAAAAAAAGGTGGCATCACTAAAAATCACCTACAGTCACTCTTACAGAGTATGCAATTGTCTCTTCCCTGTCTTATATCACAAAACCCTGAGCATCACAGCTTATTTTAATGACAGTGCATTTTTTCAACTCCTAACTAGCTGCAAGTTACCCCAAGGCTATCTCAAAAGACACAGCCTACCACAAAGTGCTCCTGGCTGAATAGCCTCTGCAGTTGCTTTTCCAAGCTTGCTTTTTCCTCAGGAGATTTCTGCAAGGAGTTCAAGGCCTCTTCCCCAAATTCTCGCTTCAGAGTAGCACTGATCTTCTCCCCTGGGTCCACCATCCCCTGAGAGTGGAGAAAAAAACACAACTGAGGAGCCTAAGACCTCCCTTGCTATCACTCTTTTACTGGTGCTTAGGACATTACACCCATACAAATCATGCTCTGGTTATGTGAGAAATTCTACACTTCTTTGTAAAAAGCAAGCAGACACATTCTTCAAAAACTACAACAGATGAAATTATACCTGCATTAAACAAAGGACACCATCAAAATTAAATACAAGTACTGCCCTGTAATGCAGGAACAGCAGAAAGCCTATCAATTGATGCTTGGGAGGATAAAGATAAATTGTTTATAGGACCTTTCTCTTCCCCTCTACATCATGAGGTCATCCCCAAAAAGTAACTATATCACACGTATGCCAGTTATCTGCTTATGGCCTTGCCAGAGAGATGTCCACCGTTTCCAGAGCTTTGCTCTTACCCCCGGGATGGCCCACTCCCCACAGTCTCTCCTCTTTATAGCTACAAACTGCAAGATGTTTTTGCCAGTAACTGGGTGAGCGATCTTATTGCCACTTCCATCCCTCTTCCACCTGCAGAAAACGACAAATAAGGACATTTGTTGCTGCTGCTTCTTAGAAGGAAACCAAACAGCAGAGCTCCCACACAATGGCCTGTTGGAGGGCCAATGCAGCGGATCAAGCACAGTTCTGGATCAAAGACAGACAAAAGCTGTCTGGGAAGATCTCGTCCCTCCATTTTTGCAGCTAGGTCCAGAACATTGGTATCTACTGTAACTCTCACTGTGAAGCCTTTACGTCTAACTGTACTTCTACCTACCTGTAAGATAACGATAATTATACTTTCTGCTATGACAAAGTATAAATTCCAGCTGCAACACTTTCAAACCACCCACTCAGCACCAACAGAAGGCCTCAAACACCCACCACTGCACTCAGGATTTAGAATAACTGCAGTAATTACAGCAAAAAACTATCTAAATAAAGACAAAAATCAAATCTGTTTGTTTTACTTCATAGGAAAAAAACAGCAGCATCGGTAGCCTTCTGAAAAGGGCAAGAACGAAAAGGCAGCAGCATGACTTTAACAATGGTTCTGTCTTCAGCGTGGTATTCCTTAGCTTGCAGTTTGGTACTTACACCAGCTCCTCTAAAAGCTCTAGGTGTAATACACTTGACATGAAATCACACAAGCTCTGGAGGCAAAACCACCATTAAAGTAGAGCACGCACCGACAAAACAGACTAAGCAAGCCCTCATCTCCTTCTCCTGTACACCAGGTCACCCCAGTGTTTCCTCCTGTGCAAAACCAGGCACACCACTTCATTCACAGCTGAGGCACCAAAACAAAATTCTGTTCCTGCAATTTATTATGCCTCAGCTATGGTCTTTTGGTGCATTATTCAGACAATAACAAAATGTCATGTTAATTTTCACGTTTGTTACCGAATAGCATTTGTACAGTGTATTTCTACTGAGTTATACTTTCTTGATCTTTAATTTGCCTTCTCAGCATTTCAGAAGCAATGGCTTACAATGAACAGCAAGTCCTAAGCATTTTCCAGAAACAAAGGCCAAAAAACTTTTGTGTTCCACATATCTATACATCTCTCCATGCACATAAACATACAGGCTTACGCAGAGCAACACACAAAAAGCCACCTGACATGTAATTGCTGGTTCCCAAATGCACAGAAAAAGATGTGAATGCTTTTGCTTTACTGCACGCCACCTTTCGGTCGGTTGTTCCTTACCTAGTCACAACGGGATCGGCGGCGTGGTTTGGCCCCCAGCGCCCTAATAGTCCTCTGCCTGTGAGACCAGTCCTTCCCGCGGGATTCCTGAAAGATGCAGCACAGTACATTAAATAAGTGTATGGCCCCATGTGGAGCTTCAAGTGTTCTGCAAAAGCAGCTCTAAGGAAGCTGAAACAACAAAGCTAAGGATAGCACCGTACATCCAGTGTCAGCACAAGCTTTAAAGAATAAAGAGATTCTCTCCTTCATTACCTTTTTGTGTCTGACAGTACAGGCAAAGAACAAAATAGCTTTGTTATTTTCCAGATGACATATTCCTGATCAAGTTTTACTCTCATCACACAAATATAACCTGGTCTGGGAACCTAATCCAGTTTTCAGTTTACCAGACTACACATGCACGTAGCATTTAATTACATAAAAATTCCAGAGGAAAAAAAGAAATGAAATTCAGGTCTGATTACACATCTGTGCCACGTGAGGATTTGTTAGTGGATGGAAATACTCATCTACTCTGCCGTAGCACACCTGAATGGTATAAAAAACTTCAGAGCATAACACAGGGTCTGACTGAGGGAGCAACTCCACCGAACCCTACTGTCAAAGGTGCTAATGACCTCCTCCTCCCAGGTTCCCACAGCCCACTGTTGGGGCAGAACTGGCTAGCGTTTCAGTGCCTCGCTGCCACAGCCTTCTTCCCAAAAGAACCTTCTGGCACTGAAGTATCGTTTCTTCTGTCTCTAGGGGGGACCCTCTTGATTTTATTCTAGCAGGTACCATCTACCTAAACTGACACAGACCTATAGGAGCTCTAAAACTACATCACTGAAATGAATATGCAAAGAAAATCACTCACCGGGGCCTCCCATTTTCAACCACATACAAGCCATTCCGACTCGTCCTCTCTACTTCTCCATCTCTCTCGTTAAATTTGGGAGAAAAATTTTTATCACTGCAGAAAAGAGTAATTAGAAGCAAGTTAAAACCCAACACACCCCTTTGCACCAGAAAAGGTTGGAGGCCAGCCACCCAATCTACAACACCCATTTGGCTAATGGGCAGGTTTAGATGGAACTTAAAGTACAGGCCCTCCCTCTCCTGTGGAAGCTACACAGTCTGAGCAATTACTGATGACTGTCTCTGTATTTAAATCTTCAGCTACGCGTGGCACTCAAAGCATTTAACGTTTTCTCCTCCTACAATTTCATTTAGAGGATGTTTCAAAGCTGTTCTTGTTCACGTTAGGGAGCATTAGATTTTATCCAGTGACAAAGCTAACAAACACTTTCCTAACTGAAGAGCAGTGAGCAGTTACATGCTAAAAGCAATCAACAACTTTGCAAAAGTTTACTGCCCATGCTCTGTGTGCACCTCTGAAAATGGAAGCACACACTGGTAGGGTGGCCTACAGAAGCCTCCTTGCTGCTCCCCAAAGCAATTCCCCTCAAACCACCACAGGAGTCAACCTACTGACCAGCTTTTTCCTCACAATCCATTTGGGAAGCTACACTAAAAACCAACTCTGCATTTTCAACCGTTACCAACACCTCCTACAAGAGCATCTGGCAGTAGGTAAGTGCATGCGCCTAATCCCCTCACTAAGCAGCCTACGGCATTCCTCAAGAGGAGAACAGAGAACGTGTTCACGGAACCAATACACACATTCACGGAGCAGTCACCATCAGGCATTCAACTTGCTGCATTTCCTGAGTCAGAGTTCAGCTCCAGACCTCCAGATCTAACTAGATTCTTCTCATCTTGCATCCAATTACGCATGTACGTACTGAAAACTTTCTCCCAAGCTCTTATTCGCACTTGTCAAAAATATTGGAAAATATGTATCATTAAGGGTTCTGAGAATTTTACTTCTCTCACAACACAGAACAGCCGTAGAAACAGTTGCCCATTATTGCAATTAACACTACTGCTTTACCTCAATCACCAGCTCACTAAAACCATGTGTCAAAGACATTCACAGCTGACCCAAACCATTCAGTCCCCCAGCCACCATCCCCAGGTCTTAGCCTGCAAAATCCCTCTAGCATCACGTGACACTTAACTCAGCCGATCAGTATTTCCTCCTGCCCAGTTCAAAAAAGCCAAGAGCCACACTTTCCACTCACTTGAGCTGAGGATCCGCCCACTTGGGTCCGGCCAAAACAGCCGCTGCAGTGTACTCCACAGGATTATAATCTTCCCACTGAGTCAGCCAGCCCACTTTGTCTTCAGGAACTTGGCTACGCTCAACGTGCGATCCAGGATACGGGGAGGTGAGAGCTTTGCTGTGGTAGAACTTGTTAACGTTGCAACTGTTGAACATGTTAGTAGGGTGGAGATGGGACCAATGGGTTGCAGACAAGTTACTGAAAGAAAAAATAAATATCTTATTCCTGAACACATAATGAGTAAGTATTAAGCCTGTTATTAAATCTCACATCTGAATATGAAACTAGAACAAGCAGAACAGCCTAGGCATTTTGCTAAACGACAGCTTTCAACAATGCATCGCTGTTTCTTTCAGAAAGCTTGCAAACAGTCATTTGGGACCAACAGGTTCTGAGCTTTTCCTCCAGCTCTGTGAAGCACCAAGTATTTCACTGGACACATGAGGACTTTGCTGCACGAGAAGCTGAGAAGTGTCAGTGCCATTCTGGGCCGGGCAGTGCTGTGACCATTACTAATCTCCAAGGTACAGCTCAGAGGTGTGGACCAGGACCTGCAGCTGGGAGGCCTGCACTTGGGCATTTCATCAACAAACCAGCTCAGCCTTATGAGAGGCCTGCTCTCACAGCCAGCAGCAGAGCAGGGAAAACCAAATAGGAAATAATCCAGAAGCCTTAGCAAAACAACCCTACGAGTTGCTCTGAGCAACACAATTTTGTGTGACATTGCAGAGAGTAACATACACCTTGCTCTTCTATTTCTGGGAAGGCTTTGAGCACGTAACCAACTCAGTGAAAAGGAAAAACCCTGGCCTCCTGTGATTTTTACTTTGCCATGGGTGTTGCGGAGCTGACATTCTGCAGTTGATAATAAAGTTTTTAGAAGTATTTAGGTTATAGTGGCTGACGTGCAGCTCTTAAAAATGCTACGCAGGTTAATTTCAGCACACAAAGCAGCCTTCCTGTACTCATATTTTTATAAACTGTCCCCAAAATGCAGGGAAATATTCGAAGAGGCTCAAAGTACCGCAAGAGGCTACAGTCTTGCAAAGTGCTTAAAAAGGAAAATATTTACAAGCTCTCAGCAAGAAGCCTTGGGGTTTCGGTTAAGGAGTCCCGGCACATGAGGAAATCCATCTGCTCTGTAAAAGGGCACGGGTTTTAGCAACCGCCCGTGCTGACTGGGTGAAGACGGGCAGCGAGCTTTTTGAGAAGAAAACACACAGTTTATATTACTTACTAACCCCACCGCTTCACCTCAGAGGGGCACAGGAGGCTGCACCAAGCGAACCTCTCCCAGAAGGGCCCCTCCACCTCCCAGCCACGCTCCTGCCGAGCGCCCCCCTTCCCCCAGCAGCCCCGGGGGGCGGCAGGCGCGGCCTGGCCCCTCGCGAACCCCACAGCCGGGTGCTGGCGGTACCTGCAGGGCCGCAGGGCGCAGCGGGCGGCCGGGGGGGCCAGCGCGGCGGCGAGCCCCAGCAGAGTAAGGGCAGGCGGCAGGCCGGGGCCCGGCAGCATCGGCAGCGAGCGCGGCCGCCCCTCCTCCCGGCACGGCTGTCACTGGGGAGGGGCGGGGCTCTGCCGCCCCCTCCCTCCCTCAGTGCGCGGCCAGCGCCCCCTGGCGGCGGGCGCTGCGCGCGCTGGGGGCGCTGCGTGCGCTGGGGGCGCTGCGTGCGCTGGGGGCGCTGCGTGCGCTGCGGTACCTGCGTGCGGCGGGATGGGCGCGGTGCGGGAGCTGGCGCTGTTCCTGGGCACGCTGCTCTACGCGTACGCCGAGGCGGCGGTGCGGCTGCTGCTGCCCGCCCGCAGGAAGGCCGTCGGCGGGGAGCTGGTGCTGCTGACGGGGGCCGGCCGCGGGCTGGGCAGGGCCACGGCCCGCGAGTTCGCCCGGCGCCAGAGCCGCCTGGTGCTGTGGGACGTCGACACGGTAACGGGCCGTGAGGGGGGGGCGGTTGGGGGGGGCGCTGAGGTGTAACCGGCACGAAGGGGGGAAGGGGCAGCCTTTGCCAGCAGCAGCAGTGCCCACCTGCAGCGCCGGGACACGCATGGCGATGCCGGCCGGGCAGGCGCTGCATCGCGTTGCCAAGGGAGACGCTTGAGCCCAAAGCTTTTGGCAGCTTAGGTGATGATGGAAGATCGGAAGCATGCCCCTGCGGATCTGGTTTCAGGGTACAGGATAGACATTTCTCTAACGTAAAAGACAGCCATCTTCGTCAGATGCTTCTCTGCTCCACTGGTTTAAAAATATATAAAAAAAATCTTCTCCAAAGGTGCTCTCTTCTCGAGGTCCTCCCCCCGGGCAACATGTGGGCGCGGTACAGTAGCACATAACGTCCGCTCCTTTCCTTCCTGTCCCAGCATGGCCTCAAGGAGACGGCTGCGGAGTGCGAAAGGCTGGGAGCCACCGTCCACACCTTTGTGGTGGACTGCAGCAAAAGGGAGGAAATCTACAGCGCTGCGGAGAAGGTAGGGGGGCAGGTGCACAAGCGAAAGCTTAGCCAGTTGGGCTTGGGTGTCAGAAAGGGCTGGAAAACTGCACCCAAGGTATTCCACTCACGGCGTGCAAGTCTTAAAATTGCAGCTTTTTTGTTTCTGTATGTACAGAGAGGAAAGCAGCCCTTTGGGTATCACAGCCCAGCTCATCCTCCTTTGTGGGCTTCTGTCCCTGCGAGCTCCCACTTTAGGCTTTAGACACATGAAGGAACGTCTTCCTTTTAGCTTGCTGAGAAACAGACAGACACCACTGTGGAAATTTGAAAGACTATTGTAGAAAGTAAGGTTCAGGTGGTCAAGAACATTCAGTATGTCCACAGAGCCAGCTGTGACTGTGCAGAGTGTATTTTTCTGTGGGTGAAGATTCTATAAAAACTGGCACGTGTAAAAACATCACATCTAAATCAGCTTCCAGGATACTGCACACTTCCTACTGGATCAGGAAACACAGCATGATTTTCCTCTCCCTGAAAGAAAGAATTGTAAAAATTAAATTAATTGCTGCTCATAACTTTGCACTATTGCAATAACAAACAAGACGCGGCTGCATGTTCTTTTTGCCAAAAAGGTGAAGAAGGACATTGGCGATGTCTCCATCCTGGTGAACAATGCTGGTGTGATCACGGCTGCTGACCTGCTCTCAACCCAGGACCACCAGATTGAGAAAATGTTTGAGGTCAACATTCTCGCCCACATCTGGGTAAGGGCCGCTAGCGCGTTCGTCCCTCCGTGGTTGTGTGAGTGTTATTGAGGAGGTGGGGGCACCCTCAGCCAGGCACCGAGACCCTGCAGGCAGGAGATGCACGGCTCAAAAATGCAAAATGTTTTTTTGTCAGCAAGCCCTGAGAGCAGGCAGCAGGGCCAGCCTCTTCCCAACTGCTCCTGTCAGCCCAGTAGGGCTCCAGGTCTTTACCCCGGGGCATTTTGTACCTGCCTGCATTGCTGACTCTGTTCTGGGCTCCTGGCACTGTCTCAAGCCCATCCTGGAGCTGTTCTGCCTTTGCCTGTGTGTATCACCTTCCTTATACCCCTCCAGAACTTCTCTCTGCATGGAGGTGACATGGCTGGGCCCTATCAGAGCTAGGCCTTGCCTTCCCCCTCCCCGGGGACAGGGACAGCTTTCAGCAGGAAAAACAGAGTGGTCAGTAAACAATTTCTGCTTGCAGGGGACTAAAAGACGTGCTACAGATTGGGTGTGCTGAGGAGAGACACCGGCAGCATGGCTGCTGACAAGTGAAACCTAAAAACTAGGCTAGGAGCAATGTGAACATCACCTTCTGTCAATCCCTGGCTTTGCTGAAAGGCTCCTTTTGGAAATTGTGATGCAAATTGTCCCAGCTAAAAGGAGACTGGGTATCTCTGTGGTTCTCAGGAGCTTGGTGCCATGCACCCCCCAGCACTAGGGGTAGGCTTAGTCACTTAACTGCACATAACCGAGTAACTTAATTGCACATAATTGAGGCCAGTGTTGAAGACTCCTAAGAAGTCATTGTTTGTTTCCTCCTCCACATGCCCCACCTCTTCTTGTTCTAAAACCCTTTCCAGACAACAAGAGCTTTTCTGCCAGCAATGATGGACAACAACCGTGGTCACATTGTTACAGTGGCTTCCGCAGCAGGTCATTTTGTAACCTCTTTCATGGTGGCTTATTGGTAAGTGACTTCCAAATCAGCTCTCTTCATTTCTTGTTTTTAATTGTCTTCTCCACCAGCACACACGGAGTAACCGAAATAAACATCCCACTGAATAAGCTACTTCCAAAGAGCAATGCTAAGGAGAAAAAAAACACAACACCCGTCAAATAAGGACCCACAGAGGTACCCACTAATTTCATTATTAGCTCTGATTGAGGTGATTCAGTAAAGGATTAATGATGTGACCAATCAACTAATGAAATCTTCTTACTTTTTTCTCTCCATACCTAATCCAGATTTTGCTGTGTTAAAAAAAAAAAAAAAGGTATCTTCTTCCCTTCTCCTTCTTAGAATGTAGCACTCCTGTGAGTTGGTGTGGTGTTAATAAGAAAATCCTTACTGAGCAGCTTTTTGCATTTCTAGCATTTGTGGCAGTGACTGCAGTGGATAGAAACGCTTCTGCCATCATCAGATAAAACAAGGTTTTGACTGTAAAACTACTGTAATCTTTTGAGAAGATAAAAGATACAGTAATACTGAGTGCTGTAAGGAACATGACACTGCTGAGAGTCCAAAGTACTGCCCAAGTTTAACAGAGGCACTGGAAACGCATGCACAAAATTGCAGAAATACTATTATCTGGCATAATGTCATACTGCATCTGACCTAGCCCTCTACAATAGTGTTTCCCAGAAGAACCATCTTTCCCTGGGTATGTTCCTTCATGGGGAGTCACTGTTGGCCATGTAAGAACACCTGAGCCAGGACTTTTAGCTGTATTACACTGTTAAACTTATTTGATATTGCTCATTTGATTTGTTTCTACTTGGTTCTGTTTTATACTCCTGGCCCCCACAAACTTCAGTCACACTAAATTGCTTAAGTCCTTTGTTTCAAATCTTGTGCTTCAATGTCACAACATGCTCCACGTGATACAAGAAGCAGTAGGATTGTTGCCCATACCTATAATCACATTTGTTCTTAATTTTGCACACTTCATAAAATTCTTCAAAAGAATTCAGCCTAACACATTCTAAGTCAGCTGTATGGATTCACACACTATAATTTCCTAGCATTTATCTGCCTGCTCAGTACTAACCTAAGTTTTTTAGAGTCACCCACTTCACATCCCACTATGCTCTCCCCTGGCAGCACTTCTATTTCTGTGAGACAGTAAAAGCCAGCATTAGTTCCTGCCCTATCTCTTAGAGATGGATTACATGTCTTCCCCTGCTAGTCAGTATTGGGTGTTCTTTCAGCCCCTTTCTATTTACATCACGTTGGAAATAGCATTCCCACCTTCTCATTTGTGACATTTTTTCCGTCCAGTTCAAGCAAGTTTGCTGCAGTTGGATTTCATAAAGCTCTAACCGAGGAACTATCTACCCTGGGAAAGGATGGAATAAAAACAACGTGTGTCTGCCCAGTTTTTATGAACACTGGATTTGTCAAAAACCCCCATACAAGGTAATGTTTTGATAAAAGCCACATCTCAGCCTGCCTTTCTTTGCATTTAGATGTATTTACCCCTGCTTTAGGACTTGCTTCCAACCTGTATATCAAAGGGTAAATAAAATTGGCTGAATATAAATCTCTATCTGCAACATCACTTCAACCACAAGACCTGCATTTGAATTACCTGACTTTGCCTGCAGTTGAAGTATCCTACTTCACATTCAACTCTCCCATGTTTTACCTATATCATTCTTAAATTTATGCTTTCCTTTCATTTTAGGCTTGGAAGGATTTTGGAAGTTGATGAAGTTGTGAAAGAAATGATGGAAGGAATACTGACTAACAAGAAAATGGTTTTTGTTCCACCACAGCTGAGCATTGCTTTACTTTCTGACATGTAAGTGGCATTAAAAAAAAAAAGGGGGGAAAAAAATATTCAACACAACCGCATGAGTGTAGAAGCATCACACTTGAACCATCTGATTCAAGTTTTACCATTGAAATAAGTGTCTTTTGCTTTCACAGTAGGAAAACTTTCAGTTGGTATCATTGAAATAAATACCTCTGAATGATGGCTAGACACCCAAAGTCAACATTCAATCCAGTTCCATTTATTTTCTACCATCTTTAATCAATATACTAGGTCATTAAATTCATTTCTTATTTGACTTCAGTATGTCTATAGTCACTTGAAAATGTGTATCAGTCTGCAGGAGACATTTTTTTCTGATTGAATTATCTCAAGCATCTTACACCACATGTCAAGGCTAAGGAATTACATGGTGATTATTCCTAATGACAATAGGAGAAATAAAAGCATTTTGTTGAGTCCTGTCGTAGGTCATTGCAACCCACTGTTTGCAGAGAGCTGCTGAGTGGGGAACTCGACTGCTCCGCAGGCTGACAGGGAGGCAAAGGGAGACAGAGGGATCTCTCTTCCTTCACAGACAGAATTTCTCATGGGCTTGCCAAGAACAGCTTCACAGGTTCTCTGAACCAGCAGCCACAAGCTCCAGAAGCAGCTGAGGAACTGCTGCATTTTAGCCTTCACTTCCTCGTGTCAGCACCGGAAGGTCTAGGCCACAGGGGCTGGGAAGGGTGCTTGAGAAGGACGCTGCTGCTTCTCCTGGCCACGAGAAGCGCAATTTGTCCTCTCAGGCTTCTTTACCCTGTTGTAGCTGCTCTGCTGGGACATTTTCACCAGAGCTCAGGTTCGAAGCCTAGAAGGCACATCAGAACAACTAAATTGCCACGTCAGTTAGCTCCTACAGTCCCTCAAGAAACCCTTGGTAACAACTTGTTTGTGGGAAGACAACTTGGCTCTAACCAAAGCCTCCTATTTATGAGAGGTTGTAAAGATTCTTCTGTTTTCCCCAAATTCCTCAATCAACCAGATGAGGTTTTGAAAGCAAAGAAGGCAAAGGCAATTCTCACCTTATTTTTAATGCACATGCCTACGTTCGGTGTTAAACCTTCCTGGATGCAGCAGCAATGCTGCAACCAACATCCTGCCCGGGGGATACCTGTCCTTGGAGTTGTCATCAAAGGAGGAAGGTGGTGAAGGGATCAGAATCAAAGCTAGCCAAAGCATTTCAAGGGCTACATATCCTTGGGAACTACTCCCAGTTTCAGTTTTGTTCTCTGTCTAAGGCAAGCACACATTCTGCACCCAGACCAGCTCTTGTCTCACCTGTGCTGCCACTTTTCCTGTGACCCAAGGTCTTATCCTAGATTTCATTGCATGGTTTTATCTTACAGGTTGCTTCCAGAACGTGTCTCAAGATTTCTGAAAAAGCTGACAGATGTTAAGTTTGATGCAATTGTTGGACACTGGAGCAAACAGTGAACAGCAAGTTGTTTGTCGTTTCCCCATGACACGAGTGAAAACAGAACATGGATCATGTGTAGCAAAGCGGTTTTGATTCAGAGCAGAAGCAAGACAGGTACTTCCTCCAGGCCTCCACTATCCTTCACACCTAGAGGCTTATCCCACACCTGCAGCAGGAACACACATGCATAACATGGAGTGTTACCATAGCAGAGATGCAGCTCTGCAAGTCAGAAGGGCTGTTTTAGCTGTGCATTGTGTCATCGCCAGCTCCTTCCCTGCTTCCCGCATGCACCGAGGCAGACAGGAAATGCAGCAAAGCCCATTTTTGGGCAACACAGGGATTGCCTGAGTATATATATGTTAATCTGGACTCATCACTGAGCAAAGTGATCTTGTGGGAAGTAATTCATAAGGGTGGTCTGCTTCATCTCAATGAATCATTTAAATTTAAAAAGCCTGTAACACACACTCCATTCTATGTGCTTTTGTAGTGAGTACCTGAAAGAACACAACCTTTTAATCAAGTGTTACCTGAATATGTTGATTATCGCATTATGCATGAGCAACATCAGCACAACTTGTACAGAATAAATACAGTTCTTTACCCAGAAGGTGCCTCGCAGCAGTTCAGCCATAACCAGGTCCTAGAGGTGCGTTTAAGGCACAGCAGTGTCAAGTAACGCGCCCTCTGCCGGTGTCATTTCCCCCGTGGTTTATCAGTAATCCCCAGACTCTTTCCAAACAGCTTCCTCTGAAACGAGCACAGTATTTCTTGGCCAGTTACCGGGTGCCCTCCCGCATTTCATGCTCACTTGAGAATGCAACTTATTTCAGCCAAAGGTAGGAAAAGTTGCACTGAAAAAAAAAAAAAAGAGAAGTGGACTTGTCCTCACATTAGCAGGCACTCATGTCTTTAAATAAAAATCAAGGAGATGCTAAACCTGGAAGCTCCTCATTCAAATGCCAGGGGTGAGCTGAAGTGGAAGTCTATGGGACTTGTACACCAGTATAGAGCACAAGAGAAAGCCTTAACAGGGAAGCCAGCGACTCCTGGATAAGCCTTCATTTCAGTTCACTGACGCTCTTCAGACACATGCACAGCAATGAGGGTTTTCATATTCCACTCCTCTCAAACACTGGCACTTTTCATTGCAGAAGCTGCCGCAGCTCCAACAGCCTGGGATGATTTCTGGCTTCCCCCTCCCCACCCTGCTCTGCCCCTTGCAGGGGAGCACCAGAGCCGGGTTTCCCAGCAGAAGGAGACAATCTCAGCGCTGTGGCCAACAACCTGTCAGGCGTCTCACCCATGGGGCACTGGCCAGCCCCACTCTGCCCCTGGCCCAACCCGGCAATGAAGTCACAGCAGCAGCGCTGGGTCGGGATCAGCAAGGCACTGAACACCTACAGCGCCACCAACGCACAGGCTGGAGCAGGTGCCAGGCCAACGGGCAGGCCCGTGTGGGGCGCCCCCGCTGTCTGTGGAAGAGGTTAAGACTCCAAAGGTCTGTGTAAACTCCCTCTGGCCTGTGGAACAGCAGAACACCGTGCGATGAAACGCCGGTCAAAGACCTCTTCAGAACACAGAGAGGTTTTCTGCCTACTTGTGCAACTGCTGGCTGTGGCAGGCTCTTGCTGGCTGGCGGCCGTTTGAGGGAGGCCTGAACACACTGCTGCATTAGGCATGGCTACACGTGGGTGGCTTCCAGTGTAATCCTTGCTCTCCATACCAATGTTCTCCTGGCCTCCTCAGTTCTCTTCCTGGCCACCAGAGTCAATACAGCTCAAGCTTACCCCAAAATCTGGTTGTTCAGGGTACCCGGTGGAAGCCTATGCCATCAAACTTCATATAGCCGCTTCCAGCAAAGCCCCACGCTCAAAGAGAGGTATCTTGCATAACAGCTTAGGGCACTTACGAGCCTGGTGGGGACTCTGCTCTCATGCTCTGCCTCTGCCTTGGCCGCCTCTTGGAGCTGGCACTCCCCTGCCTCAGACCCAGCCCCAGCTGGAGGCCCGTGCCAGGAGAGCGGCAGCACTGCTGAGCTGTGAAATCAGGGCCTGCCTGAACCGCCAAACGTGTTAATTGGGAAGAGGAAAAAGTTCCAGGAGAAAACCAGCACCTAGCTCTGGGCATCCCCACTGGCATCAAATATCTTCTCCCACTGAAAGTACGAGCAACTGTGGAGCCAAAGTACAGCAACAAAACCTCTAACAACTCATTTTAGCTGTAAGCCAATACTAGTTAGAGAGCAGATATTTAGGGAGCCTTTACTCTGCCCAGACTAGGGAAAAAATCCTTGTGTACAGTTATAAACATGATTCAAATACATCCAAATTTCAAACTGAAAAGTAAAAGAAAAAAACAATTTCTTTCAAACAAGACTAAGCAGTTACATTGTTTGAGGTGGGTGAAGGAACTCAAGTGATTTACAGTTGAATTTCTTCCATTTTCTACAATTACTGTGTTATAGTAATAGTAGGAAGTAATACTACATCCTACAAAGGCAGACCCCACGCCCCCCTCCACCTGAACCACAGCACCCTCCCAACAAACAATGAATGGCAGCCCAAAATGCCGTTGGGGCGGCTCAGGACGCACCACTCCACCTGCCTTCTATTCCTTCGCTCCTGAGCCAGCCCAGCTCCAGCCTGATGCTTCACAAGACAACAAATAAAGCCAATGGGACGCTCGACACAGGAACGTCTTTCATAAGCTAAGGGCAGCTGCCCAACAAAATCCATCTTGCTGACAGTTTCCCCGTAAGCCTGACCTGTTACCATGTGCACCATTACCCAGCAGCTTGTACACATAACCCCATATTAGATGTACAAACAGCACACACAGTCTGCTAATTCCTTTTGATAAAGAGCCTTTCTCTGGGACTTGATATCTCTCAGGAAGAGGAACTTTCGACAGCCTTTTCTTCTGCCTGGCCGCAGCCTATTGCTTACTTGCTCTTTCTACAGCCATGAGTCAGCCCGCTTAGAGTGATCCAGGTGAGTTCGTTGCCCTTTTTAGGACAGGACAATGCACAAGGGACTGTCCTGTTCTCCGCAGGCTAACCCACCAGTGCTGCGCTCCAGCCAAACGGTAGGAAAAGATGCAGCAAACCAGAATTCATCAGGACAAACGGGAAAGAAAGGCCCTTAAACCACCCAAGCTACGCGGGGCAGACAACTACACCCCAAGACCAGTACAGCCATGGAGATCTGAAGTGCCTGACACGTGAAGGAGCCAGCATCCCACCTGCTCCAGAGGTCTCCGTGATGCCGCTGCTTCCACATTCCCGCTGTGGGGCACAGAGGAGGAGCTCCTGCTGGCGTTCACATGGAGAGATGCTGCTCTCCCAGAGTGCTACACCAGTGAGATATTCAGCTCAGCTCCTGTCCTCTGCTAGGGGGGGAGTTGCAGTTGATCGTTAACCTACAAATCATAAACACCAGTAAGAATAAGGACCATAAATGACCACTTGTTTCACCTGCCAGTGTGTTAACCAGTAACAATAACACTACAGTTAACTTATGAAGTCGGTAAAAGAAAGGTTGTGACCCTCTGTGGACTCGATTGCTTCCACTTGGTTTTAATGAGTCTAAGTTAAAATTAGTCATAAGTATTTATCCTCTCTACAAGGAAGTATCATCAGTGAAGTCTCATGCCTACCCAGCATCTGGCGCCCTCCTTGGAGATACATCCCCCCCGGCCCTTATGAACACACTCATTGTGCGAGGGTTTTAGTGGGAACAATCTTAGCTCTGCGGTTGCTTAAAAGATGAACCAGAGTAAAAATATCACATTTATTGACTTTCCTTCTATTTCAGTGAAAACATCAGGTCAATGTTAAGTGAGATGGAAAAAGCAGATAAGGCTAAATGTTCTTACACAGGTCCATTTAGGTAGATATGAGTTCAGGATGTATATATAACCTCCAGTCCACATTGAATAATAGCTGTACTTTGTTATGCTAAAGATCAGAAATACTCCACAAACAGCACAAATCAGCAAAACAACCTCCAGCTGGTTTCCACTGACTGGCACCCAATCATAAAACTCTTCTCTGCAACTTAGGGAAACTGCTCAGTTAGGTGGGTTCCCTCCACATGTAGAGTTGACCGCCTCTGCTCCAACATTAACAAGCCAGCAAGATACAGCTGCTGAAGACAAGCAGCCTTCTCTCTTTTCAGTTACCTGACAATCTGAATCTCCTTTTCCAAATCCCTGTGCTGTACTGATACCAGAGGTTCTTGCCTTCAGTCTCATTTCAGCCCACCTGCAGGGCCACATGGAGGACTCCAGAAAGAAGGAAACACTGGCCTCACAGGTCAGCAGTAACTAGAATTCACAAAGTCCTGCTTCCTCAGGAAATCCAAGGTCCTTTTCCTCACCACATCACAGAATGGCTTAAATTGGAAGGGACCTCTGGACATCATCTGCTCAAGCACAACCTAGGTAGGCTGCCCAGGACCACACGCATGTGGGTTTTGAATACCTTCAAGGAGAGAATCACCACAAATCCTCTGGGCAACCTTTGCCAGTGCTCAGTCATGCCCACAGTAAGAAAGAAGTTAAAAAAAAAAAAAAAAAAAAAAGGGAGAGAGAGAGAAAAGAAAAAAAAAAAAGTGTTTCCTGATGAGGGAACCTCCTGTTTCACTTTGTGCCCATTGCCTCCTGACCTGTCACTGGGCACCACTGACAAGAGCCCAGCTCCAGCTCCTTTACATCTTCCCTTGTGAGATTTACAGACATGGATCAGATCCCCTCAAACCTTCTCCTCTAAGCTGAGCAGTCCTCACTCTCTCAGCCTTTCCTCATAGGTGCTCCAGGCCCTTAATCTTCTTTGAGGCCCTTCACTAGACTCCCCCCTGCAGCCCCAAGTCTCCCTTGTACTGTGGAGCACCCATCAATACCCAGCACTCCAGGTGTGGTCTCACCAGTGCAGAACAGAGGGGAAGAACTTCCTCCCTCAACCTGCTGGCAATGCTTTGCCTAGTGCAGGCCAGGACACCAGCAGTCTTTTTCACAGCCAGGGCACATTGCCAGCTCACATTGAGTGTGGTATCTCACCCAGGCTGACTAATGATCATTTTCTTGTCCTTCACATGCCTGGAAAGGGTCTCCCAGATCAGCTGCTCCATCCATTTTGGACATCGTAACTCTCCATCTCAGTTAGCAGCTTCAGTACTCTGGGCACTGTTACCACACAAGCATTCCTGCAGCAACACTAAAATGCAGAACCCTATAGTCAGGTGAAGATCTTTAGTGAAACAGAAAACAGCCATTCCTTTTGTAACATATGCTTCCACTGCCAAATCTGTCGATCCCCCAAGGATTATATTAAAAACATCATGTAAAGGTCATTTGCAAAATCTGGCTGCTTTATCAGGTGAGAAGTAATTAAACTAAACAGCCAGCGGGGTTTATGAGGATATGACACATGACACCTTCCAGCTTCCTGATGTGTGCCACGCTACCCAGCAGCGTATATATAGATGCCGGCCGTCCAGGCAGCGCTATCACCGCAGCCAGCCGACTTCTCCTGACCTGCTGACCAGCCGCTCAACATGCAACCCAAAGGTAGTACCGGGGAGAGCTCTTACCCCACTGCCCTGCAGGACAGAAATTTGCTTGGTTATGGCTGCAAACTGCAGGGAAGGGAAGGGAAGGGAACAGAAGGGAAAGTCCACGAGGAGGGTGGGCAAGCGCTGGAACGGGTTGCCCAGACAGGTCGCAGAGCCTCCGCCACAGGAGATGCTCAAAGCCCAGCTGGAGCAGCCTTGGGCCAGCTGCTGCAGTCAACCCAGCCTGCGTGCGTGCTCCCCGCGCCTTCCCTTCCGCTGGAACCGGGGCGCTGCAACTCTGTGCCATCTGCTCCACAGGCGTCTCGCTCAAAATGAAGCTCCTCTTGCTGTCCTGCGTCATGAGCATGGTCCTTGCTGTCGCCAATGCTGTAAGTACCGAACAAAGAAACAGGCGGGCGTCCAATGTGGGCAATCTCCATGTTGTCACTTGGAAATTGCAAGTTTTTTTAACTGATGGGAGAGCCTCAGAAATACCAATGGCTGGTGCAAGGCTGAACACATGTACTGTACTCCCATTCCAGACTTCTGGCTTAAGATCGAGTCCTCCTCAAACTTTAAAGCAAAAGAGGAATTGCGAGGTCACTCCCAGCCCATCAGTGGGGCCCCCCAGTTCCTTCATCGCACAGCTGACCATTTTCCAGACACTGAAGAACACGTTTCCTCTGCAGATCTTGGCTTTCTAACAGGATACACTTAAAAATAAACAACTGAGCACTTTGTTTAAAACAAACAAACCAAAAAAAAAAAAGAGAAGTGTGTTTTTTCAAGTGTGTTTTGCTCTAACAAAAAGTTGTTTCTTCTTCTACAGCAAGACGACAGCGATAGCTCTGGTGGGGAGAGCACTGAGGCGGTAAGGCTTCTCTTTCTAAATTACTGTGTCTCACCAGTTGTAACATTCAGATTTAACCAGGCGGTTGGCACTGAACTGGGAAACACTTACACAATGCCTTTCTTTTCACAGCCAACAAGACGACCCATTTTCTGGCCTTTTCGTCCCATTATTCGCCCCTTCCTGGAAAGGCTCAGGGCTGCTCGATCTTCCTGATTGCAAGCCTGAGGTAAGCAACATATCTTGTTATACAAAAAGAAGTCTGCAGCAAGCACTACCATGACATTTGCCTACTTTTTACGTTCTACACTGTAATCATTCTGCAGAGTACTTTTCAGAACTTAAGTGATTTTCATTTCCTTCAGCACTGAACATTATCTTAAGCACTTCATAGTGAAGTAAGAAACATGCTACTTGGACTTGCCACACCGTAGCCAGCCGTATACCCAACTGTCAGGAGCTGCCCAGCCACCTCCCGTGAACACAGAAACAGCCTCCTCTTGGGGCCATGGGTTCAAAAGACAATTACACTGCTAAGGGCTCAAATAAAATATTCATTAAGACGTTAAAACAATTAACTGCTCTTGGTTCTAACCTGCAATTCTCCTGTTGCTCTGCAGGTGCCGACAATGGCTGTCTCCTGCAGGATGCTGCTGCTTCTAGATGATCTTCTACTTCCCACATCTCCTTCATATCTTCTGTCACCAATGTGCTGAAAATGGAGGACCACCAACAACAGGGTCCCTGTTTCACACGCCCACTGCTGAAGCTGGTGTGTGTCAAAGTGCATGACTCTCAACCCTTCTCTGCTTAATTCCTAAATCTGAATAAATGCTGAGCATCAAATGACTAAGGTCTCTTAATTATTTCTTGGGAAAAAGAAACACATCAACATCACTTCAGCGGCCCTGCTTGCAATGACCATGAGTAGGAAAGGAAGGGAACTCCTGAGGCTGGCTTTGCCTTTTGTCCATGCTGAGATTCACAGGCTCTCTCAGGTCTTTATCTGGCCCTACTAAATACTACCCAGCCTCCTCTCTGTGCTTTTAAGAGACTATTTATTACAAACATGGCCACTGAAGCAAACACCACATCTTAACTACAACTTAAGACAGTGTTTTTGTAAACAAGATCCATGTAAGCTTAAACAGCAACAGAAAGCATTTATGTAGTGTTAGTAATACTGTACAAGATATAAAGTATGGGGAAAGAAGTGTACAGGGATTTAAAGGGAACCTCAAGGCTATTAGCATGTTTTAGATAGAGACACTCTAAGACATTAGGATGTGAATAACTGTTAATCCTACACAGGTATGTAACCAGGGCATCGCAGCTTATTTCAATGACAGACATATTTTTTTCAACTCCTAACTAGGTGCAAGTTACCCCCAAGCTATCTCAAAAGACACAGCTTACCACAAAGTGCTCTTGGCTGAGCAACCTTTGGAGTCGCTTCTCTAAGCTTCCTTTTTCCTCAGGCCATTTCTGCAAGGAGTTCAAGGCCTCTTGCCCAAATTATTGCCTAAGAGTGGCACTGACCTTCTCCCCTGGGTCCCCCATCCCCCTAGAAGGGGAACAAAAAAAAAAAAAAAGACAGAACTGAGTGTCCCTAAGGGCTCCCTGGCTGCCCCCCTTTTTCAGTGGTGCTGAGGACACTGCACGCCCTCACGCCAGGCTGTGGTTATGGGAAGAGTCCCACGTTCACTTGTCAAAAGGAAGCAAACCCCAGGCTAGGAGAAACTCGAAAAATTAGAACGGGCTAAAGGACACCTGCCCTAAGCACAGGACACCGCTCCGCGGACAACAGACAGCCCGCGAACCCCACACGGGCACCGGGCACCCGCCGCCCCTCTGAGGCGCCCAACGGCTGCCCCGCCATCGCCCCTCCTCCCCTCATTGGGCGGAGTCCCCGCCCCCCCCGCGCGCTGCGCTCCCCGATTGGCTGCCTCTTCCCCCGCCCCCTGCCGCTGTCAGGGTGCCGGGCTGCGTGCGCTGCGGTACCTGCGTGCGCTGGGGGCGCTGCGTGCGGCGGGATGGGCGCGGTGCGGGAGCTGGCGCTGTTCCTGGGCACGCTGCTCTACGCGTACGCCGAGGCGGCGGTGCGGCTGCTGCTGCCCGCCCGCAGGAAGGCCGTCGGCGGGGAGCTGGTGCTGCTGACGGGGGCCGGCCGCGGGCTGGGCAGGGCCACGGCCCGCGAGTTCGCCCGGCGCCAGAGCCGCCTGGTGCTGTGGGACGTCGACACGGTAACGGGCCGTGGAGCCCCCCCACCCCGCCCAGCCGAGCCCCTGCGGGGTGCGTGGCACATAACGTCCGCTCCTTTCCTTCCTGTCCCAGCACGGCCTCAAGGAGACGGCTGCGGAGTGCGAAAGGCTGGGAGCCACCGTCCACACCTTCGTGGTGGACTGCAGCAAAAGGGAGGAAATCTACAGCGCTGCGGAGAAGGTAGGGGGGCAGGTGCACGAGCGAAAGCTTAGCCAGTTGGGCTTGGGTGTCAGAAAGGGCTGGAAAACCGCACCCGAGGTATTCCACTCATGGCGTACAAATGTTGAAATCGCTGCCCTTTTGTTGCTGCACATACAGAGATCGCAGTGGCCCTTTGGGTATCACAGCCCAGCTCATCCTCCTTTGTGGGCTTCTGTCCCTGCGAGCTCCCACTTTAGGCTTTAGACCCGTGAAGGAACATCTTCCTTTAATCTTGCCAAAAAACACACAGATGCCTCTGTGGAAATTTGGAAGACTTTGTTGTAGAGAGTAAGGTTCAGGTGGTCCAAAATATTCAGTATGTTCACAGAGCCAGCTGTGACTGCGCAGGGCATATTCATCTGTATGATGTATAGAAGACTACAAATACCGGCAAAAATCAAGGGAAAAAAGTCACATCTAAATTGGCTTCAAGGATACTGCACAATTCCTACCTCAAATAAAAGAATTGTAAGAAATTGCTGCTCACATCCTTGCAATGTTGTGATAACAAACAAGACGCGGCTGCATGTTCTTTTTGCCAAAAAGGTGAAGAAGGACATTGGCGATGTCTCCATCCTGGTGAACAATGCTGGTGTGATCACGGCTGCTGACCTGCTCTCGACCCAGGACCACCAGATTGAGAAAATGTTTGAGGTCAACATTCTCGCCCACATCTGGGTAAGGGCCGCTAGCGCGTTCGTCCCTCCGTGGTTGTGTGAGTGTTATTGAGGAGGTGGGGGCACCCTCAGCCAGGCACTGAGACCCTGCAGGCAGGAGATGCACGGCTCAAAAATGCAAAATGTTTTTTTGTCAGCAAGCCCTGAGAGCAGGCAGCAGGGCCAGCCTCTTCCCAACTGCTCCTGTCAGCCCAGTAGGGCTCCAGGTCTCTACCCCGGGGCATTTTGTACCTGATACCTGATACCTGGCCCCAGGGGCCAGACAGGGTAGGGCCAGCCCTGGCTCTTGGCCCAGCTCGGACATGGAACAGAGCTCATGTACAGGGGCAGCATTCAGAAGGGAAAACAGAGTGGTCAGTAAACAATTTCTGCTTGCAGGGGACTTAAAGGCATGCTACAGATTGGGTGTGCTGAGGAGAGACACTGGCAGCATGGCTGCTGACAAGTGAAACCTAAAAACTGAAAGGAGACTAGGTGTCTCTGTGGTTCTCAGGAGCTTGGTGCCATGCACCCCCCAGCACTAGGGGTAGGCTTAGTCACTTAACTGCACATAATTGGATCGCTCAATTAATTGCACATAATTGAGGCCAGTGTTGAAGACTCCTAAGAAGTCATTGTTTGTTTCCTCCTTCCCACGCCCCACCTCTTCCTCTTGTTCTAAAACCCTGTCCAGACAACAAGAGCTTTTCTGCCAGCAATGATAGACAACAACCGTGGTCACATTGTTACGGTGGCTTCTGCAGCAGGTCATTTTGTAACCTCTTTCATGGTGGCTTATTGGTAAGTGACTTCCAAATCAGCTCTCTTCGTTTCTTATTTCTAATTGCCTTCTGCACTACCAAGGAGAGTAAGAATAGTTTGCCACTGAATAAGTTACTTGCTAAGCAGGATGGCTAAGGAGGGGAAAAAAACAAACAAAAAAAAACCACAACACCCATCAAATAAGGACTCATGGGTGTACCCAGTGATTTGCTTATTAGCATTGACTAAAAAGGAAGAATGTTTCAGTGAAGGAATGATGATGTGATAAATCAACTAATAATGTCTTCCATTTCTTTTTCTCTCCATACCTTCTCCAGAGTTTGGTTGGTAAGAAAGGTATCCTCTTTTTGTCTTACAATATCATAGTGCGCTTGTGAGTTGTTGTAGTCCTCAAATAAACAATAGGTAGTTTTACTGTTTTTTACTATTCTCTTTCTTCTTCATTTTAAAAACTTAAGCAGTATTTTTGTCCCCTGCAGTGAGAAATGCTGGACAGCACAGGCTTGCCTCAAGTGCTTCCTTAAGAAAGGAAACACTAGATTTATGCATGTGAATTACTATTTCCTAAGAATTCTTAACATTCTTCTGACTATTCACTGCTAGGGTAACCTATGTTTTCCCCACTAAATTCCACAGTGTGTTCCCCATCGGCAATATGCATTTCAGCACTATGCTGCGCTGAAAAGCAGCACAGGGAAAAGTAGAATTATTCCCTGCCCTCTCAGGTGGATCGCCTTTTTTCCCCCCCTCAAGTCAGTACTGCATGTTGTTTCAGCACATTTCCATTTGTATGAGGCTGGAAATAGCATTCATACCTTCTTGTTTGTGCTTTTTTCCCAACCAGTTCAAGCAAGTTTGCTGCTGTTGGATTTCATAAAGCTCTAACTGAGGAGCTGTCTACCCTGGGAAAGGATGGAATAAAAACAACATGTCTCTGCCCAGTTTTTATAAATACTGGATTTGTCAAAAATCCCAGTACCAGGTAATGGTCAAAATTCAGCATTACATATTTGAATCTGCTTTACAACTGTTATTCAAACTGAGTGTATAAAAACTGAGGTTAATTGATATATACAATTGGCTAACAAAAATTTGCAACATTTTTTATCCTACATAATGGTCATCTTTTAATTACCTAACTTGATGGAAGCATGAAACATCCTACTTTATATTCAACTGCTACCTTTATATTACCACTGTTGCTCTTATATGAATGCTTTCCTTTCATTTTAGGCTTGGAAGGATTTTGGAGGTTGACGAAGTTGTAAAGGAACTGATGGAAGGAATACTCACTAACAAAAAAATGGTTTTTGTTCCATCAAATCAACGCTTTGCTTTACTTCTTGAAAGGTAAGAACAACATAAGTATTGGGAATAAGTCCATGCGTGTACAACCATTAAGCGTGTAACATCGGATTCAAGTTTAACCATTAATTTAGAACACGTGAGGAGACAATGAAATAGCATCATGTTTCTTTCTAATGAAAACAGCAGAGAAATAAAAGCATTTTGTTGAGTCCTGTCGTAGGTCATTGCAACCCACTGTTTGCAGAGAGCTGCTGAGTGGGGAACTCGACTGCTCCGCAGGCTGACAGGGAGGCAAAGGGAGACAGAGGGATCTCTCTTCCTTCACAGACAGAATTTCTCATGGGCTTGCCAAGAACAGCTTCACAGGTTCTCTGAACCAGCAGCCACAAGCTCCAGAAGCAGCTGAGGAACTGCTGCATTTTAGCCTTCACTTCCTCGTGTCAGCACCGGAAGGTCTAGGCCACAGGGGCTGGGAAGGGTGCTTGAGAAGGACGCTGCTGCTTCTCCTGGCCATGAGAAGCGCAATTTGTCCTCTCAGGCTTCTTTACCCTGTTGTAGCTGCTCTGCTGGGACATTTTCACCAGAGCTCAGGTTCGAAGCCTAGAAGGCACATCAGAACAACTAAATTGCCACGCCAGTTAGCTCCTACAGTCCCTCAAGAAACCCTTGGTAACAACTTGTTTGTGGGAAGACAACTTGGCTCTAACCAAAGCCTCCTATTTATGAGAGGTTGTAAAGATTCTTCTGTTTTCCCCAAATTCCTCAATCAACCAGATGAGGTTTTGAAAGCAAAGAAGGCAAAGGCAATTCTCACCTTATTTTTAATGCACATGCCTACGTTCGGTGTTAAACCTTCCTGGATGCAGCAGCAATGCTGCAACCAACATCCTGCCCGGGGGATACCTGTCCTTGGAGTGGTCATCAAAGGAGGAAGGTGGTGAAGGGATCAGAATCAAAGCTAGCCAAAGCATTTCAAGGGCTACATATCCTTGGGAACTACTCCCAGTTTCAGTTTTGTTCTCTGTCTAAGGCAAGCACACATTCTGCACCCAGACCAGCTCTTGTCCCACCTGTGCTGCCACTTTTCCTGTGACCCAAGGTCTTATCCTAGATTTCATCTCACGGTTTTATCTTACAGGTTGCTTCCAGAACGTGCCTTGAATTGTCTGAAAAAGCTGACAGATGTTAAGTTTGATGCAATCATCGGGCAGCGAAGCAACCAATGAACAGCAAATTGTTTCTCGTTTCCCTGTGGCATGACTGAAAGCAGAACACAGACCATGTGTAGCACAGCAGTTTTGATTCAGAGCAGAAGCAAGACAGGTACTTCCTCCAGGCCACCACTACCCTTCACACCTAGAGGCTTATCCCACACCTGCAGCAGGAGCACACATGCATAACATGGAGTGTTACCATAGCAGAGATGCAGCTCTGCAAGTCAGAAGGGCTGTTTTAGCTGTGCATTGTATCAGCCCTAGCTCTTTTCCGCACTGAGGCAGACAGGAAATGCAGCAAAGCCCATTTTTGGGCAACACAGGGATTGCCTGAGTATAAATTAATCTGGACTCATCACTGAGCAAAGTGATCTTGTGGGAGGAAATTCATACGGGTGGTCTGCTTCACCTCAGTCAATCATTTTAAATTTAAAAAGCCCTATAACGCACACAGTTTTATATGCTTTTGTAGCGAGTACCTGAAAGAACACAACCTCTTAATCAAGTGTTACCTGAATATGTTGATTATTGCATTATGCATGAGCAACATCAGCACAACTTGTACAGAATAAATACAGTTCTTTACCCAAAAGGTGCCTCGCAGCAGTTCAGCCATAACCAGGTCCTAGAGGTGCGTTTAAGGCACAGCAGTGTCAAGTAACGCGCCCTCTGCCGGTGTCATTTCCCACATGGCTTATCGGTAATCTCCAGACTCTTTCCAAACAGCTTCCTCTGAAACGAGCACAGTATTTCTTGGCCAGTTACCGGGTGCCCTCCCGCATTTCATGCTCACTTGAGAACGCAACTTATTTCAGCCAAAGGTAGGAAAAGTTGCACTGAAAAAAAAAAGAAGATGTGGACTTGTTGTCCTCACGCTAGCAGGCACTCATGTCTTTAAATAAAAATCAAGGAGATGCTAAACCTGGAAGCTCCTCATTCAAATGCCAGGGGTGAGCTGAAGTGGAAGTCTATGGGACTTGTACACCAGTATAGACCAGAAGAGAAAGCCTTAACAGGGAAGCCAGTGACTCCTGGATAAGCCTTCATTTCAGCTAACTCATGCGTTCTTCACAGCCCAATGTAAAACCAGAACTGATACCAGTTAACATGCATGTTTCCATATACCTGTGTTTCTTATCTCTTCAAACACACACGGAGCTGATTGAGGGCAAATTCCACTCCTCTTAAGCACTGGCACTGTTCATTGCACAAGATGCCTCAGCACCAACAGCTCAGGATGATTCCGGACTTTCTCTTCTTCACCCTGCTCTGCCCTTTGCAGGAACAGGGGATCAGGGATGCTGCACAGCAGGAAGCAAGCCTGGTGCTGCAGGTGTTGGGGCCACGGCCCTAGAGGAGCCCCGCTCTCCCTCACAAGCCTCCCGCCTGCTTCCCTGGGCATCACCATGACCAGGAAGAGGTTAAGCCTCCAAAGGTCTGTGTAAACTCCCTTTGGCCTGCGGAACAACAGAACACCGTGCGATGAAACGCCGGTCAAAGACCTCTTCAGAACACAGAGAGGTTTTCTGCCTACTTGTGCAACTGCTGGCTGCGGCAGGCTCTTGCTGGCTGGCGGCCGTTTGAGGGAGGCCTGAACACACTGCTGCATTAGGCATGGCTACACGTGGGTGGCTTCCAGTGTAATCCGTTCTGATGGCCTTCCTGAGCATTTGTCCTGCCAACTGAGATTCTTCAGACAATTGAGAGCTCTTGTAATCCAGCTTTACCTGCTCTTATGCAGCAACAGGTCTAAGTTTGTGCTGCTGGCAAGAACCAGCAGGAAAAAAAAAGAAAGGGTTCCTTTGGTACTCATACAAACTCCATGGAACAGGACTTTCTAAGCACAAGTTCCCAGGTTGGGACAATTTGATTCCTAGTTGATCCTATGGCTGAGAAAGGGCTTGTCAAAATTCCACTCATGGAAATAAGTTAAAATTAATAATGAACAAGTTATCCAGGTAAAGGAAATACTAGTTTTGCATTTCAAACTAAAACCCTCCTAATGGCAAAACTTTTGAGAAGTGTTGTTGGAGCCACAAGGGAAAAGCAGGCTAATATGCATGCATGTCTAGTGAATTATTTTTTCTTCTCCCTTTCTCAGAAGCAACCCTGAAATTTGAAAAGAGCATTTTTGCCTTGCATCTACTCTGAATTAAGTTCTGTGTTTTTGTGCAGTTCCTGCTTTTATTTGAGCTGCATATTCCCACTTTTGCTTGGCATAAAGGAACATAAAAGTGAGAATTTAAACCTAGCAGAAGCCTATGCCATCAAACCTCATATAGACACTTCCAGCAAAGCCCCAAATCCAAATGGGGGCATCTCACTTGCCAGCTTAGGGCGCTTATGAGCCCGGTGGGGACTCTGCTTTCATGCTTTGCCTCCCTTTTGGCGCCTCTTGGAGCTGGCACTCCCCTGCCTCAACCACAGCCCCATGCCAGGAGAGTGGCAGGACTGCTGAGCTGTGAAATCGGGGCCTGGCTGAATTGCCAAACATATTAATTAGGAAGAGAAACAAGTTCCAGGAGATGACTAGTGCCTAGCTCTGCGTGTCCACACGTTTTCAGATGCCTCTAAGAGGCTTCAGCTCCTCTTGGGCAGACCCACTCTTACCGACCTCCTACTAGCACGGGTTAAAGCTCCCCACAACACCACAACGTGATCTGTCTCTTCAGCATAGTCTGGGATTACCAGCTCTGCTGCATTTTCCAAAGTTCTTGAATCCTCCTCTCTGTATTACAACTATCATCCATATTGCGTTTCTTGTCACAAACATAGGCCACTTACAAGTGAAACTTGTGTCTGTACCTCATATTGCCACTGTCTCCGAGCACCAAGGTAGCACTGAGGCCCCAAACTCATACCTGGGGCAATACTCATAATTTAATGCTTGCTGGTAATGCCAATATATGCATGCAATAATATGCAAATTTAGGCAGCAGTTCAGGAAATGGAACTCTAAATGCACAGAACTTCCTCAATCCAGAAACTTAATGAAAAGGATTTTCCTACTGTCCCACTGAAATTAAGCATCTGAGATCACTGTCTGTTCACCAAGGGTGCAAGGCTGCCTGCCAAATTCTAATCTGAAACAAATTTCTGTTACCCTAAACCTCAAGGATTCTTTAAGTCTGCATCTAGCCATGCGTTTTCCTCTTTTTCCAAGCACGTCTCTTGCTTTTGATGGTACAGTTTGAGCTCACCACCACGAGTACCTCGTCCTCATTGCAAGACTTCTATCAGCGTATGAATAATTTTACACTGACCTACAGCCCTCTTGCCAGGAATAAACCTGCTCTCACGCAAACTATTTCCTCCTCTGTGTTCTCAGCCTTTTAGCGTTCACAGCTGGCAGCTGATCACGTTCCAAAACATCACAAGCAAAATAGTTTACTCTCATCTAGTAATTTCTCTGCCCGTACAGGCGCAAGTACAGGCACCCCTCCAGGCGCAACCCGGTGCCTTCCAGCACCTCACAGGCTCTGTGAGGGCGGCCCTCCGCTAGCGCGCGCTTCCCGCCTCCCTCCCTCCCTCCCGCCGCCGCGCATGCGCACTGCCCACCGCCGGCGCCCCCTCCACCGGCCGGCCCGCGGCGGCTGAGGTGCAGGTGAGCGGGCGGCGGGGCTCGGCGGCCCCTCGCGGGGCTCCCCCGGGACGGGACGGGCCGGGACGGGCGCGGGGGGAAGCTCGGGGGGAAGCTCGGGGGACTCCGGCCCCGGCGGAGCAGGCGAGGCCGCCCGGTGCCTTACGTAACGCCCGGCCCCTCAGCGCGGCGACCGGGGCCTGCGGATCCCAACGGCCCCCAGCACGGCGGGGACGGGCAGGGCAGGGCCGGGCCGGGCCCGCTCCGGGGGCTGCCTGGTGCCCTGCCTGGTGCCTCGCCCGCTGCGGCCAGCCCACCTTTACCTCTGCAGGGAAGCTCGCTGGTGGGTGGGAAATAGCAATTAAGCAATTCTGCGCCTTTAAGAGGGGACGCGCAGACCGCGTAGGGCTCGTTTATCAATCTCCTGTCCTAATGACTCTGTATTCATGTATATATGGTGCATCGTGTATATATAATGACCGGGGTGTGTCGCAATGCTGAGAATGTGGGCTTTCTGGACCTCTCGCAAAGGCTTCTGGAAGCGTAGCCAAGGCTTATTTTTGCACCTGTGACTACCAACAAGTAGTTTCTGCCGCATTTCAGTATGGGCATATTTCCCCCCACCGTGTTCCTTCCTGGCAAGGCAGCTGAAGCCAGCCATAGTGAGCAGCTGCTTGAGCAGCCACTGCTGGGCTGCGGTTTGTGCTGTGTTGCATGCATCCTGCCCTCACTGCCTCTCTTGCAGTACCTGCCCTCTGCTATCCAGCCTCAGCCAGGGAGGATCTCATCCCTAACGATGCCTCTCGCATGTTGTGGGCAGCAGCACTGTCATATAGGTACCTGTAGAAACTCATCAGGCTCTGCAGTAGACTAGTCAGTGTTACACATCTGCACTTGCACAATTAGATTTATGTGTACTCAGATCCAATGCCTGTTTATAAGCCTACCAATAGCACAAAACCCCTCGTTTGAGCATTTCTGGTTGTGAGTAATACCTAACTCATGGTTCCGTTTCCATGTCCTGTAGCTGAGATGCCCTCCTCCGTTGTGCCAGCGGAGCTGGGCAAACAATCCCCTTGTTCTGGGGCATCGTCTCCAAGCTGGTGTGCTGGGGAGGAGGCCATGTGCTCCATGTGTAGGCTGGCCTGTTTGTCAGTTCACCACAGAGGAAAACAGCAATGGTCGTGCCCAGCTTGTGCCTGACAGCTCTTCCATTTTGCTGCAGAATTCCTTGAGGCGCGTTACTTGTACTGGACCTAACCGCTCTGTCAGCCTCGAGGCACTTTACGGTTGCTTCAATTTCAGTGTTTGGCTAGAACGAACAAATCAAAAGTGAACAAATCACTTCAGCACGTTATGGTTAGCTGAACTGAAGCAGCTACCTTGTGCCTGTGCTCTGACCAACCACCCCTGCTTGTTTCTTGAGAAATAGCTGGGCTAGGATCCTTGAACCCTTTTCCGAGGACCAGAACATCATCTCTGGACGGCTGCACTCTGCCAACAAATATTTCTAAATGTTTATAACTTGACCAGTAAAATTGCTGTGCTGCTGCCAGCAAACAATAGCGTGATACAAACAATATGTACTTTTTTTTTCGTCAGGGCATTACTCTTCCATGGAAAGTGTTAGGCTGCTGCCTACAGACTAAGACCGGATGATGCCGTGAATGAGGCACTTCCTTCAGCTTCCTTACAGCTGGTGACTTACACTGCTCAGGCAGGGAAAATGCCAGTCTGTACCCAAGCGTGGATGCTTCACTGCCAAGATAAAATGAGGACAGTGGCTGGCCATGGCAATACTTGATTTTAGAGAAGAAAGAAAGGCGCCGCATGATTTGTGCGCAGCATTCTCCGAGCACTAACCTCCCCTCACATAGCTGCTGTTACATTGCATTCTTGTTGATTTGAGGAACGTCTGCAAACAACTTTTCTCTGTTGGTCTGTGCAGTCATGGTACGACACTGACAGAACATCATGCATGCTAATCTAAATGCTTATTAAGCCTCCTAGCAAGTGATTTTTCAACTAGAGTACTTGTATACAATTCAGGAGATGAAAAATACAACTTTGTTATGCTATCCTTTTAAGGCTGTGCAATGGCAAAACAATTTGTCATTCCAGTTCTGGCTAGGAAGAAGAGTAGACTGGAGCTGAAGCATGCTGACCTTCAAGACTTCTGCGAGACCTTCACGTTTCTGCAGTTCACTATCTTGACTGAAAAAACTACTGCTAAAACTCATTGCTGGTGTGTTTAAAAGCTGAGAACAGCAAAGGCCTGTAGCCAGGCATTCATATCAGCCCAGACCAGTATTTTCTGCAAATTACACCTTTCTTCTCTCCTTGTCCCGACAGATTGTATCACACACTTCCCATACGTGTTCTTAATATTGCGTGTTACCTCTTCTAATATTACTCCTGTGTGTAACTCTGCAAGCATGCCGGGTGAACGCGTCCGCCTGTTTACAGGAAGTAAGGTGAGGTACAGGCTGCTGACTTCCTCTAAAACCTCTGGTTGTAAAAAACGCTTGATTTCCACAACAGACAACAGTAATGCTCACAGTGATATTTCTCAAGTGAGATACAACTTGGCAGCCCTTAGTTATCCCTGGGCAGCTGCAGTTATACGGGGACCTCCATCTCCTTCCAAGTTAGCCTTTCAGCTGCCTCATGGCTTCGGCTGCTCTTTTCCATAGAAGCCAATGATTTGGTTAAAGACTCGAAATCTCAGATACCGAAGTTAAGACAAGCGTCAGATTTGGGGATAGAGTAGCTAACATGACCTGGGAAGCGAGACACATCACAGAAACAAGATGTTCCTGAATTGGTGACTTTGGGGAAGAACTAAAATCTTAACCTAAGATATTAATATCTGTCCCAGAATCTCATCACAATGAACTTGTGGTGCGTCATACTACTTAGTATCTGAATTTCATATTCATGTTTTATTAAACCTGTTAATTTTAACATGTCTTAAAGTAACTTCTTTTTACCTGAGGATTACCTCAGTGTCATGTGCCCATACACGTATTTGATATTGCCGTGACCTGTATCAGAAGCTTCCCCTGGTACATGTGATTCCTGTCCACAACTTTGTGCGTGTACAAAGCCTTGGTCTCCCCGGTGTGATTTCTAGGTTCTGCCCCTGTAGTACCATGTCTGTTCTTGGTATGTACCAAATACATCAGTCCACGTAAGTGCACAGACCATCTCCAACAGCTTCATTTGATATGAGCATCCTGTGAGGATGAAAAACATTGCTTAAAATCAGTTACGGTTGGCTTTTGAGTTACTGCTGAATTTATTACAAAAATAAAAAGCCATCTCAGCAGTGTTGATTGAGGTTAGGAAGCGTGAGTTTGGGGTTGGTGTTTACAATGTCATGTCCAGAAAGGGTGAAACTTACACCATCAGCCACTTTTACGAAGGGTCACAGTGTAGGCTTGTAAAGCTGGGTGTGCAGGTGCAATTAAAACATGCAGACACACATAGCATGTACACCAGGTGGCATAACCGTATTCCTTAGGAGCTGTAAACTATTGCTCGCGAGTCAGTGACAGTTCTGTCTGAAAGCAGTGTTTCTATGCCACTGTAAAAGTACCGTCACATGCTACATCTTACTTGTGAATAACACACGATGCTCTTCAAAACCCTTGTGCAGCATTCCAACTTGTGTCTTTTTCTTGGCTGTCTTTTACAGGAAAGGTACCTTGCTTGCAGCAGCAATAGAGAATATTCTAAGCACACCGCACTGTAATCTGCCTGGCCTATTGCTGCCACCCGAGTTGTAACTGCATGGAACACGGAGCTGTCAGCCATGCTGAGACCTAGAGCAGAAATGTGTATGATCGCCTCAAGTCACTTCCTGTTCTTTCTGATGCTTGAGGAGTTGCACGTTTACTAAGGGGCACGGGTACCTTAAAAATATTCCAGACGAACAGAAGTCCTGCGCCCAAACGTGACTTAGGTTTTTATTTTAAAAGTTTCTTACTTGAGTCAGTCGGCTTCCTCCAACACCAGTGCCTAGGAGCAGAAATCGCGGGGTAAGAGCAATGATCAATTCTTAGCGTAGAATGAAGAATGATCATACAGAAAGTTAACCAACAAACATTAAACCCAAAGCTAGCCAGTGTAAGAAAGGCACACGCTACTAAATATTTCCTCTGCTTTCCAGAGACTTTTGTCTTAAAACCTTACAGATCCATTTGTTTCCCTTGCCAAAACAGCTTGTAACCTGAATCAGTAACTGCATGCTTTCAATCAGTATTTCATTTTTCTCGTGGGCTTCATCATCTTCAATAAAGCACAGCCTACACCTCACTGACTTAATGGGATTCAAGTTTTCATGGATTTGTGACACAGATGAAGCTTGAATTGCGCTACTGAACTGAAAACCAAATTGCTGTTCCCCTACTACTGAACTTTTATTTGCAAATAAAAAGGTGGACTTCAAACTTAACCAAACTGAAGTCCACAACAGCAGAAAGAGTAAAATATTTCTGTGACAGAAGCAGAAAAAGCCTTTTCCTCTCTCCCTTGCCTGTGGTATCCCAGGTGCATATTTCAGTCCTGGAAAAGCTGTTCTATCAGTACAACTAAGATTTTTTTTGTCAGAACATTATACATCTTAGACACCGTAAACTTTGTCAGCTAAGATAAGTAGACAGACTCTAAAAAATAAAAGCTAGCAAGCAGTAACAAACTTTTGCAGGATGCTCATTTTCATGCTTTAAACATCAGTCTTTGGGTTAATATTAGATAAAAGCAAATCATTTTCGTTCCCAAGTTTCTCTGTAAATGTAAATTTATTTTTAGTTCTTTTTGAAACAGTATTAGACTGGTTTCATTTTTACATTTTGCTTTGTATATTTGCATAAATACACAAAACACTTTAGGACGTCTTTAGCTGTTGAGGAGTTTAAGGAAAACATATGTACTTAGTAATGCGTACATACAAACATACCTGCTGGGTTAGGATCAACATTCTGCACGTGTCCCTCTGCTCCTCTGCCATCCACAGCTGTTAGGTCAGGAATGGCAGAGAACACATCCTTGCCTTTTTGTTTTTGTTTGCTATTTTCTCCAAGAAGTGAGGGGAACAAGTCCATAAACAAGGGGTTTTCCTAAAGGTACCTGCGTACCATTTTGTCTCTGGGCCTGTTTTACCTTCTTTCTCTCTCACCCCACCCCAAATAAGAATGGAGGTAGTATTTTTCGCATGGGATCTAATGGTAGGTACTAACAGTAGCTAATACCTCATTTGTCCTTTGGTTTGTGTGTGTTTTTTTTTAAACAGGAAGATGAAAAGGACTTAGCTGCATTTTAGGACTGACCCTGATGGCCTGGATTTTGTCTTGGCAGGAGCATTTGAAGATTCACGCTGAGAAAGACAAAACAGCCAATGGCTTCAGAATCCTTGGTCTCCGAGCAGGGAAAGCAACATCTGATGAAGGGAAGAAGGCGGCCACAGCAGCAGCAAACGAGATCTTCCAACGGTGACGGTGAAGATGACATCTTCATCTTTGAGGCGAATGAGGCTTGGAAGGATTTTCACAGCTCTCTTCTTCACTTCTTTGAAGCTGGAGAGCTCTGCGACGTGACGCTGAAGGTGACAGTCCCACCCTCATCCATTGCGTTTAACAGGCTGAGGATTAGGCTTTAAATAAGTGTGTTGGAGATGGCAGCGAATTTGGGTGGGGGGGGGTGGGGGGGGGCAAAAGCAATACAATACTTATTGGATCTGAGGCATGTCCAGATAAGCTTTTTTTTTTTTTTTTTTTGTCGTTTAGAAAGTTCACAACTAAAATGTGAATGTTGAAGATACTGACAATCCCAGAGATCAAGAACGTGACTGTCACCTCACCCAACTTGCGTTCTAAGCAAGTTCCCACAACTGATCAGTTCATTACTATGCAATTTGATCCCAATTTTTCTATTTTTGCATTCTGTGTTGCTCTTACGTATCTTTCCTGACAAACAGGATTTCTGGAACAAATCTAACTCCCAGCATTCGCAAAGAAGAAAAAGAACCTCAGACAGTCATGTCGTTCTACAACCAATCAAAGAGTAAATGAGGAGGGAACCAGTTGTACAATTCTTGCACTGCATTGTGTTTAAATGCATTCTTTGCAGCTCAGCTCTATCTTATTTATACCCCGATCACAAGAAAATTATATTTACCATTTGTAGCTGTGGTTGCCAGCACCTACAAACCTTCTTTTGGGGAAGAGCATTTCAGAACTCTTAACAACGCATCCCTTCCTTTCGCTTCTTTTGACCTCATCTTCTCCTTTCTCCCCTTCTATCCACCCTTGCAAAAAAGCCTCCTTTTCTGTTTATTTTATAATAGTCTTATTGCTTACAGTCGTTATAAGCATAGTTAATGTGTGTTCTGGCTAGGGAAATTGGGCATGGAAAATATACTTTCCTATGGCTGCAATTTAACTTTCCTTAAGTTAGGCTTTTCTTACTGTTCATTTTTATTTGTGTGAAGCTGTTTTGGTAATTTAAAAATATTAGATTGAAGGCTGCCAGTCCTGAAGTGGAGAAGAGAATCTGCGGAGGCTAGAGCAACAGCTGCTTACACCAGTAGCTGAGTACTAACACTGTAACTGTCATAAGCCACACGAACACACGGGGAGACTTGTGCTCTGCAAATGTAAATCAGGAATTTCTCCTGAAGTACTGCTCCTGTCGTGTGAACAGCTCATTCCTGTCTTTGAATCTGTCCTTATGCTCCTCCCTGTGTATTTGCTTTTGGAACTGAATGTGCTGCTCTCTAAACAGCTTACACCTGTGTTGATAACACTGTTAAAAAGGAAAGAGCGATTCTGTATTGAATCACATCTAGAAAAACTCCAAAATATCCTATAGAATTTAAAATCCCTTTTTTTTTCCTTTTAAATCACTCACACCTTAATCTGAAAATGAAGACATACTTGAAATCTGTCAATGAAATTTGTTGCTTAACTCCCATCCCTTTATGTTAGTACAGACTGAAAAATGACCAGGTTTGTAAGAAAGCACTGCTATAACACAAGTATTAGGCTATCTTTTAACATAATTGAAATCTGCAGATTTCTAAGTGAAAAGTTTGTTTCACAATTTCTGATCAGAATTTTAAAAAATATAGGAAATAGTACATCTTTTGAGCACATCTAACTAACTTCTAAAGCCTTGAAGTGATTGGTAACCTTTAATAATCCTTATGTTTATTTATACTTGCTCTTATTATTGCAGTTTTACATGATTTTGCTTATATGAAGAGCATTACAGACTCCCCAAACAGTAGTAAAAGTGCAGAGGTTTAAATTAAATAGTTTTAAAATGTCACTTTAGAGATTTTCCTGCAAAATCTCTACGTGCTCATAAAACAACCAAGACTTTTTTTTGGCAGTCACCTCCTGTCTCCAAGATGCTTTGAGAAGGTTCCTAAGGAAGTTTCCTTTAAAAAATGGGGCATGGCTCTTGAAAGACAAAAAAATTCAGCAGATGAATGATACTGCTTCCTTGTGTTATGGCCTTGCCATGCTCTGGTGGCCAAGTTACAGCTCAGATCTGCTTGGGATGCACTGGTCTAATGTCAGCAGTACAGAGCAAACAGAGTTTGTTTGTTTCAGCAAAATATGGGAGTTCAATGCGTATTGAACCCAGAATTCTACATTTTCAGCTTAACTGGCCTTTCTTGTAGAGCTGAAGGAAAGTAACTGAAAAAATAGTTCTTTCTTTTCTTTTTTCACAGGTTGGTACAAAGCTCATCTCCTGCCACAAACTGGTGCTAGCGTGCGTTATACCTTACTTCAGAGCCATGTTTCTTTCAGAGATGGCTGAAGCCAAGCAGACTTTGATTGAAATCAGGGACTTTGATGGTGACGCAGTAGAAGACCTCGTGAAGTTTGTGTACTCCTCCCGGCTTACGCTGACTGTAGACAATGTCCAGCCGCTCCTGTATGCTGCCTGCATTCTTCAGGTGGAACTGGTGGCAAAGGCTTGCTGCGAGTACATGAAGCTGCACTTTCATCCCTCCAACTGCCTGGCAGTCAGGGCGTTCGCAGAGAGTCACAACCGCATCGACTTGATGGACATGGCCGATCAGTACGCCTGCGAACACTTCACTGAGGTGGTGGAATGTGAAGACTTTGTGAGAATCTCACCTCAGCACCTGCATAAACTCTTGTCCTCCAATGATCTGAACATTGAAAATGAAAAGCAAGTTTACAGTGCTGCTATCAAGTGGCTGCTAGCCAATCCCCAGCATCACGCTATGTGGCTGGATGAAATACTTGCACAGGTAGGGCAGAGTGAGGCGCTGGGTGCCTGTCTCATCCCTGGTGTGGTTCTATACCAACTGTTTATATTTGGGTAGATTTTGAGAAGAGAAATGCTTTTACCAGTTGGTGCTTCATCTTGTATTCATAGTGGTGTGTTGACAGTGAGAGCAGGTTAGGCCTCAGGAGCATCAGGAACAAATTATGTTCTCCAGTTTCTGTCAAGAAAAGAGTATTCACTGTAAGCTCATCAGAGGAGGGAACAGGGGGAGCCAACACAAAGCTCTTTCTGTGCCAGAACAGAGAATTCTTAGATTTACATGTAGTGAAGTGGAGAACCTAGAGCCATCACTTCACATGCTATGCAGCCTGAAACTAACTTCCCTTGCTGGTAAGTATTTGCACTTGTGAAAGGTGAGCAAAGCTGTTTGTTACATGGCTAAGAATGGAGATAAGTCGTCAAGTTATGCTACTCCTAGAATGTTTTGTTATACAAACAGCAAAAGACCAAGGTTTTGCAGCCCTACAAACAGGCCAGGAAACACATTCTAGACCTTTTCAAGGTAGAGTATCAGCGCTGATTACCTGTAGGATCCAAAAGGAGTTTGCATTTTGATCCTTCAGATGTGTTAAGAATTTACTGCTTCTGAGAGGAAACCCTTAGGCAGGCATCCCTTACAGCAGGGCCATTCAGATGAACATCATCCTGTCAGAACGGTAAGAACTTCAGTTAAGCTCTGCACGTGCTGGTAATGGAAGTTTAAAATACAGCGCCTGAGACAGGTAGGCAGAACCTGCCCTGGGGAGGAGGGAACGTGCCACGTGCTGCAGAGTGCCACATGTATCGCCACAGGTGGGATCAGCTGTGGTCTGACAGTTGTCACTGAACACCAATTTGAACGCCCTGCATTGAGCAGAGTTACTAATATTTGCGTCATGCGAGTAAAATGCTGCTCTCGTTGCCTCGACGCCTTATTTTTTCATTTTTCCCTGTAAAAGACCTCAACTGTTTATTAAGTGACTTCCAAAAATTTTCAGCTGTATCTAGGCTAGCATAAATTTTTTTTTGATACAAAAACCTTTCTTTAGCACAGTATTAATTAAATTTACAGGCCACATAACTTGAACATTTTTAAAAGAAGAATTAGGTTGGTGTTTACAATCCAGTTATGCTAGCAGATGAGATTAATGGCTTTATTCTATTCATGGAAACCAGAGTCCAGAGCAAAACAATGAAAAAGTAAAACCCTTCCTGCAAATACAGGTTGTTTGCCAAAATGTGTTCAGCCTGCAGTTGCATTTGACATTACTGCTAGCAGGAAACAGGACGGGCCTTCCTGACAGTTATTATCAACACCACAGTAAGTTTTATGGGCTTCACTGTTAAAATGAGGTTCTGAATTTTCATCAGCCTTGTGTTGTTACTGCATTATTAACCTTGTGAGCCTATTAGCAGGACTATGGTAGTGCTTTGAGGCAGCCTAAAATAAAATGGGGCCAAAGGGAAGGAAGAAATGGGATTGAAAGCAAGTGGTTAAGGAATAATTGCTAGAGAGACCTGCTTACTTGAAAGACAGGGGTACTTGCCAGCCGTGAACAGCACTGTTCTGCTGCTCTGAGAAGCCCCGGAGGTGCTGGATTTGTCCTTCATCATTCTTGCTGAGCTGCCTGGGAGCTGTGTGACGGTGCTGACTCCAGCCCTTAGCAAGCCAGGTGGTGCTTTACTTCAGTTCACCCGTCCAGACCTGTCCCGCCTGTTGGCCTTCCTCCTGTTGCCCCACTCCGATTGTCCTTCGTATTCCTCATTGTTTCTCTCAGAAGGACCAACGTGAGGTTTGCAGAAATTAATTCCTATGGGGAGGGACATTTCAAGGTGGTCTTTGAGAGGCTGACCGTATTTCAGAGCTGCTCTGTCACTGGGGATTGCTCGAGGCAGGGACTGCTGGTGGCCGAGCAGCACTGTCCCACCCAGGCAGCACCTGGTGGTGGCGGGTAATACCACCCATCAGGAAAACTCAAGTCTGAGCAGTATAAATGTCACGGTATCAACAGGCAGCTGCCAGCACGGTTACAGCCTTACAGCTCTCTAACCTTCATGTCTCTGCCTCACCGTGCTTTTTTTGGTATTAATCTTTTTAATAGTCTTTAACCTGCTCCTGATACATTCCAATATTAATCTGACATCAAGATTTTATCTTAATTTGAGTGGACTGTACAGCACTGTAGCTCCGTCTGCTCCCTGTGGGCTTTGGCAATTAGCTGTCCATGGCCTGCTTCTTTTTATCCTGCAGCCTGTCAAGTCATCCTAGAGAAGGGTGTAACTGCGCAGTCAGTAACACCTCCTTAATATTCACTTAGTTCACACTGACAGACTTGCCACCCAAGATAAAACTCTAGAAAAAGCCCTTTTGCACAGGCACAGCAGTGAGCTGAAAATTGGTACCCTCACCAGACTAACCAGAAATGGGCGATCCCATTGAAACAGCAGACCCTGCTTGGGAGGGAACACCTGGCCACGCTCAGTGCACCTGCATCCACGGCCCTCCTGGTACAGCCAAGCTGCCCTTCTTCCTCCACGGTGAATGCATTGCCTACAAATGCAAATGGTTGTAGCAAACATTTGTCACCAAAACGAACTGTTTGTCTCAGTGTTGTTCTGGAAAAGAAAACGAAAGTTGCTCTTTTTACCAAAGAGCACGGGGCTGACAGTAGGCTCGGAAGTTGCAGTCTGTTACGCGTACGTCGCTGTAAATGGTTAGATTCAGTTTAGCCAGTTACTCCAACTGTGTTCATTTCTGTCAGGTACGACTGCCTCTCTTGCCCATTTGTTTCCTTATGGGTGTTGTGGCAAAGGAAGAGATTGTCAAGCAGAATCTAAAATGTAGGGATTTGCTGGATGAAGCAAGAAACTACCACCTTCACCTGAGCAGCAGGGCAGTGCCAGACTTTGAATACTCCATTCGCACAACACCAAGGAAGCAGACTGCTGGTAATTAAATGTGTGTCTGATTATCCAGTATGAAGTGGTGTGGAGAAAAGACAGCGCATCTGCATAGGGCTAGACAGCTTGGTATAAATGGTTGTTAATGCGTAACTGGGAAAACCATGGTGTACCTCTGTGGTGATTAGGTTCTGTGCTACAGTTTCTTAACAGAACTTCAGCGTTTTTTTTTTTTTCTTTGTTTAGAGCAGTATTTATTCTGATCAGCCAGAACTGTTAAGTGTATTATGTGCAGGCAGTATGCCCAAAGCTCTGCAGAAAGCAATGGGCACTTACCTTTTGGTGCGAGAAGGCTGAGCTAGCTTTTAGATTCTCTGCCTAACCTACACCAAAAGCAAGTGATATTACACTGCAAATTCTAATTTCTACATTCAGTTAAGATTTAACAAACGATCAGTTTCTCTCCCTAAGCAAATCAGAAAACATATTTAAAATACGCATTGCTTTTGCAAGAGAGTAGACAGTTAATTGCCCTAGCAGCATGCCAAACAAAGCCCAAAGTCCAGCATCCAATATGCAATGACTGTGCCCCTTGAAGGGAAATACAGCTTCTCCTGAACTACATAGTTTTCCCTCTACTCTGCTATACAGTTTTATCCCTGTTTTCCCTGCTAGCTCTCTGGAAACCTGTTACGTCTCCTTCAGGTGTGCTGTTCTGCGTCGGTGGTCGAGGAGGATCAGGCGACCCATTTCGCAGCATTGAATGTTACTCTATAAATAAGAACAACTGGTTCTTCGGCCCTGAAATGAACAGCAGGAGAAGACACGTGGGTGTCATCTCCGTGGGAGGTCAGTAACCTACTCAAGCAACCCTGTTCAAAAGGGACTTGTTTGCACATTTTGCTGGAATTGGTGCTATTGCTAAATAAATGCCTTGCATGGCTTCTCAAATTCATGTTAGTAAAGCTTCTTCTCCGTGAAGGGGTTGTTGCTTCTGAAACAATCTCAGAGCACAAATTCCTAAAGTGGAGTTACTCAGCAGTCACCAAGACTTCGCTAGTACTCATGCTAGTTTCCTTCACAATAAAATCCATACAGGCAAATCGCTAAGACTGTAAGGACAGACCTACCTTTAGTTTTGGGTCATCGTCTTCTGCAGCCAGGCCTGGGCAGTCCAGAGCAGCTTAGCACTCATGATGCAGCTCTCCTTTGTACATGGTATCCCCTGCGTTGCTGCAGCAGAACAGAGATCTGCTTTCCCTGTAGAAAATCTGGAGAGGCTGAGGTAAACATCTGAAACGGATCTGATCCGCGTTACTTGAGCTATGGGAAGATTCCCTGTTTAAATATCTCAAGGTTTGTGTAAAGTCTATGATAAAAACAGCTCTCTGGTTGAGTACAGCATATAAAAATATCGGGTCCTTAACTTAATAAAACCCTGATACGGAAAACCTTTAAAAACATTAACCTTTGTTTGAGCTTATTTCTCCACATAGGCAGGGAGACTGTACAAGTGAAAACTGAAACACTGCCAGACAATCTCTGTATCCAAATAATGTGCATGCCTTTCAGGTAAAGTCTATGCAGTAGGTGGACATGATGGAAATGAACACTTAGGAAGCATGGAAGTGTTTGATCCTCTCACAAACAAGTGGATGATGAAGGCATCGATGAACACAAAGAGGTATGTGTCCCAGGATCCACACGGGACAAAATTTAAGTCCTACTCCACAATACATCATTTCTTGTTAATGCTAAAAAACTGTGCATCTGTCCTGCCTTTATTTGGGTTTCCAAACTTGGTTGGTTTTTTTTGTTTGTTTTTTTCCTATTTTGTGGCCTGAATGCTAACAAACACTTAATTTCTGTAGAGCAAACAAAAATCTGCATCACATACTTTCATACATCACGTATTTGCATGAACACAAAGTTATTTGGAACATACTAAGTGTTTTAGTGCAAAACTGTGTTTCAGTGCAAAACTGCATAATTCCTTCTCTCCAGCAAGAGGTCCTGGCTGGTAATGTGGGTTTTGTTTGCTCTTTTGTTTTCTTTTGCCCCCCTCCCCCCCTCAGTATCCTTGTTTTGTTTTTCATTTTGGTGGTCTGGCTTGTGAAGCAGAGAGAACTCTTCCATTGCAGCCCTACTTATGTTCTGATAACTAGGGCCTTTCTGCTAAGACAGATGAAAATTCTGAAACTGGTTAACTGTTTTGGTATGTTATCTATTTTAAGCAATGAGCAAGATACGTCAGCATGACATGCATAGTAAAATAGTTAATGTCCAGTAGTTGCCTGATTTTTGCCACTGGAAGCACTAAAACACTGAAAGACACATTGTGGATTTTTCTTGCCTTTTGCTACTGTAAGACTCTTCTATGGAGTTATAGGACTCTCAGATCTCTGTTTTTTTCCCTGTCATTTAAATCAACCTCATTAATTCTACACTTAATTCTGTAATTTGTTGTTTCTAAAAGTGACATGTACAAGTAGGAGTGAAATACTGGCCATGGCTGCACCCTAACACAATTTGTGGCTGTGACCTAATCAAAGGAGAAGGCCCAGAGTTCTAGAAATGTCTTCTCGCTCCTCTTCCTCCCTCCTGCCACCATACTGGGCATATTCTTGGTGAACTTCAGTTCTGGATTTCTGTGACATGTCTTTCTTAGGAGGTTGGTAAATGAAATGGCTGCTGTGCCTTGGCCACACCCCACCCCTCCAGTTCAAGAAGGCAGTGCCAGAACATTTTGTTGAGAGAAAACTGCCACCATTGGTTGTGACTACAAGTTACCTGCTGAGGCAATGTAAGATAAGCCCAGGATATCGCCACAGCCTTTATTCTGTTGAGGGATTCTACCTTCTGCACACATAAGTATCTGCAAACTTACCCTCTATGCAATAACATGAGAATATTCTCAGAGAAACAGTAAATCAGACATCTTGGTAGTTTCAGTAGTATCTTACCAGTTTCATTCTAGACCACACTTTACACTAAGCTCTCTGACAACGACACATTTCATTTCACACACTAACTGTACTCTCATATTGCTAGATTTTGCAGCACAGGTTTGCCTGTTAGTATGTATTATCACCCCTCAAAAATTGGTTTGCAAGCCATAGCAGCAGCTATACCAACAAAGTTAAAACCAGCAGGTTTTAGTTCTCCATCAGACACAACAAAGTAAGACAGGAGATGCAAGATTCAGTATTCAGGTAGAGCAATCTAATAACTAAGAAAACCTCATATATTCACACATTTGATTAGAATACTTAGGCCTTTGATGACATGCAATCAAAACAGTATTCCATGCTGCCTGGCCTTTTTTCTTTCTTTCCTTTTCTTTTTGTTTTTTAATAGGACTTTCTCTTTTTGCAGTCTTAAAATATTGTAGCTTCAACAGTCCTGTTCATGGATGGCACAATAACATACAGGTGAAGCTGAGGTGAAGCTAAGATAAAACTCTAGATTCCCCTCTAATGGGAGGCTGCAAACATACAAAAGACTTTCTAGGTAATGCTGTGAGACTGACACAGCTGTGCAGAGAATCAGCCACAGTTACTGATCATTATTTATTTAAAACTTCACCTGATAAGCTTTCATTACTTTTTTCCCATATTTTGACATACTTGCCAGTCAGGTAATGTTGCACCCGATGCACATTTCCCATTCCCTTTAAGGATTTGCACTGTGGTATTGATCCTATGGTTTTCTTAGGAGAGGAATCGCTCTTGCCTCCCTTGGCGGCCCCATTTACGCAATAGGCGGCTTAGATGACAACACGTGCTTCAGCGATGTGGAAAGATATGACATTGAGTCTGATCGATGGAGTGCGATAGCTCCCATGAACACTCCCAGGGGAGGAGTTGGCTCCGTAGCCCTCATGGTGAGTTACTGCTTCCTCCCAGCTCTGCAGCAAGCAGCAGAACTGACCTCGGGGACTGCTTTTCAAATCTTGTTTTACATGGCAGAACACAGGATTTAAACCAAATGCAGCTGGTAGGGCTGAGCTCCTCTGGCTGTCAAAATCCTACAGAAGTTTGCAAAAGGTGTGGGTATTTAGGATAATACTCCTATCAAACTGTGCTCCCTGTTTGAGAAGTACTTGAGGTACTGTAAGCAAGCACCAGGACACTTCTAAAAACAACAGGGGAGAGCAAGGCTAATGCTGCAGGTCTCATTCAGAAGACTCTGCTTTGTTATTGCTACCATCTTTGAATGTGCTGCATTTTATCTCCTGTAATCCTCCCTGTGTACTCTGCAAAACATCTGCAACAACACACACCCTTTTCACTTCTTTAGCTGGAAAACAGCATTTGCAAGTTAGATAAATTTGTTGGAATTCCTACATCAAGGTAAATAATTAGGAGGGTATGGCTATACTGTATTTTCCTGTAATTCTAACACTGCCTATGAAAAGCTACCTAAATACATATGTATTACAAATAATCTTTCTCTATACAAATTTTTCAGAACCACGTTTACGCTGTGGGTGGCAACGATGGTGTAGCATCTCTTTCCAGTGTGGAGAAATACGATCCCCATTTGGATAAGTGGATAGAAGTGAAAGAGATGGGCCAGCGGAGAGCTGGCAACGGTGTCAGCGAGCTCCACGGTTGCTTGTACGTTGTTGGTGAGTAGGTGTAGGGCGTTTCGTCGTGCAGTTTCTGCCAAGCACTAGTGTTTGGAAGGGGCTCTCCTTGCTAAAGGAACTGGGGAAGAGACAGACCTGGCCTGTACTGCATGTTCTTGGGCAGGAGAAGAAAGTAAGCACAACCAGGGCACATTTAACTAATTGTGTATGCTAAAAGGAAATAAAAACCAGTTCCTAACTCATTTCAGGAGGGCTATACTGTTCAGAACAAGATGTCTATGTATGAAATCACTGTGCAACTCACTCATCACAAGTTTCCTTTTTATGTAAGTTATTACTAAGAGTTGTTACTACACATACTTGCAAAGCACTCGCTTCTGATCTCAGCACAGACCCCAACAGCTGTTTGGTGCAGAGATTACACTAAGTCCCTGGCCTGCTAACCTGGGCCCGACTTGTTCTGCTCAACTTGCATTTACCTTCTTTCCTGAGGGAGGAACATTCCAACTCGGGATGCCACAATAAAAAATTACTGAGTTCTGCCTTGTGTATTAAAAAGTAGTAATTAAATCTTTTTTGAGTAAAATGCACCGTGGACAGCTGACCCCACCAATGGGAGTCCATCACTGAAGTCAGTCTTACTTGAGGATTTTTTCCTACTCAAGTTTTCAGCAATTGTTTCTTTTGAACATACTGCAAGAGCTTGTTTTATTTAAACCTGAATGAAATCAAAAACCATGCTTACACCAGGCTTACCGTTTTTTTTCCATTCCAAGTTAGAAGCCATTTCATTATAACTACATGCAATACAAATTCAAGGAGCAAATGACAGAAATATCTCTTCCAAAGTGAGTTTAAGAAACAGCGTTAATGTGATATGTGTAAGGTGACAGCATAGAGAGCTACTAGATTGATTTTTAGGACATTTTAAGAATCAGATAAAAACACAGACCTGGACACTAGCCCACTCTATACTAAGAAAGCTCCGATAATGCAAACCCGGAATATCACTACCACCACCAAGTGGCCAAATACAAGTACGTGATGACTCCTTGCAGGTGGCTTTGATGACAACTCTCCACTGAGCTCTGTGGAACGCTTTGACCCACGCAGCAACAAGTGGGAATATGTCGCAGAGCTTACAACTCCAAGGGGTGGAGTCGGCATAGCAACACTGATGGGGAGAATTTTTGCCGTGGGAGGTCACAACGGCAACGCATACCTGAATACAGTGGAAGCATTTGATCCCATAGTGAACAGGTAATTTAATGTTTTTCATTTGGCTTACGAAAGCGCTCATATCTGCCTATATGAAAACACAGCTTAATAGAAACTGTGTGTAGCAGGAGCATGTCTGTTGTTTCCTGGCAGTAATTGAGTAATATTCGTGATCAGTGATGCAAGAATGCTGCTTATGCTGCTGGGTTCTTGAAATACTTAAGTACATTCTCCTCCCGCTTCCTCTTCCTGTCTATCCCTTGTCCTCTTACCTTCATTCAGTTTGTGGCGGTCTCAATCTGATTTTGCACTAAACTTACCAGAGAAATACTGAGAATGAACTAACAGGTTGTATTTTTGTGCAGAGTTAACAGCTAGGTTCTACAATAGAATTTCAGACACTGGAAATAAATAGTTCAGGTTGCTCAGAAAGGCCAACAGCTTACTTCTATTTTTCTCCTTTGCCCTCTCCTCTAGGTGGGAGCTCGTCGGCTCTGTGTCGCACTGCAGGGCTGGGGCAGGCGTGGCTGTGTGCTCCTGCCTCAGTAGCCAGATCCGTGACGTGGGCCAAGGATCCAGCAACGTTGTTGATTGCATGTGAGCTCTGCTGCCTCCTCCAAACTCCAGAGGAGTCATTGTACAGAGGCACTACAGAGCTTTTAAATTTGGTGTTTTGTGTGGTAGGTTAAGAAATAAACACTATACATTTTCTCTGTGAAAATGTTACCTTCTGTGACTTTCAGGCTTTGGGTGGCTTTCTGACAACAGCTATACAGAAAAGCCTGTGAAAACACAGAATAACAGTATGACTTACAGGAGAAAACCTGCCAAGAGCTGTAATCATCCCGTCTGTGAGAAGCTGCAATTTCAGTCACTGGAGGCAGCTGCTGCAGCGACTCATTATTGAACTGTAAACCAGGCATGGGAGGGTGAGGAAGAGAGAGCAGCAGGCAGTGCTGCCAAGCCTTACCCGACAGCCCTGCTGCATGTTTCTGAAGGACCAGAGTGCTGTTTATTAATGTAACTTATTTTCAGGATTCAAGTCTTAAGCATTTCCTAATTGTAGAAGAGCTCTGAAACACAAAGCCTTCCAAGTTTTAGAAGGTAACAACATCCGTGTTTCTCATGAAGCTAACTGGAGTACAGAAGTTAACTGCACACCTCCCAAGGGACTGTTGGCTGCGGTGGGAACTGCAGGTATTCTTTCTCAGGCCCACACACTTGCTAGAAAGCTGAAATTTAGCCTCTGCCTGAATTGAGCCACTGTACTACTCAAATTATTTTATCCTCAATAAAATCTGTAGTAGTGACGCCCTCCAAAAGACAAATTTCTATGGAGAGATCATTCCAAAAGTAACCAATGTAATTTGGCCTTCTTGAGATGTGTGCCAGAACGTAGGCTTCAGTGGTCTCAGAATTACCCTTTTCAGACTAAAGGGAAACATAATGAAGTTGCAGTGTTTGGTTAAGACCTTTAAATGCAGCTCTAGGAAATGACACGTCCAATTTCAGTACCCAGTAACAACTCTGTGGCAATAGTAGGGGTGCTGGCTCTTTTAAGATCATTCAGCTAGAAAGATCTCTTCTCAAAGCAGTTTCATGGCTTAAAGCTTAAATAAACCAAAGAGAACCAGCAGCAAGAACAAGTGGAAATAAGCAGTACTTACCTTAAAGACGAAAATAGGAACTTGACACTGCTCCATACAGAGACATCTTGTTACACAGTCACAAACCTTGAACACGAGGTCAAGTCTGGCTGGAAAGACCACAGTGTCCTGGTCTGCATCACCGCCAACAGGCCGAGACTGACGCCCCGCCCCACGGTGCCACCGTGTTCAAGTGACCAGGGAGTGCAGCAAACTTCTGTGCCTTCAGTACCAGGGAAGAGGTGCGACCACCAGCATAAAAGCACAGCCACCTTTTACTGTTGTGTTACCATCATTTAGCTTTTCAGTTTCAAACAGCTTGCACGTGGGTAGCACCCAAGGACATAACAAACGGTACTGTAAATAATTAAACACTGCAATAAAACGTTTGTACTTCACCTTGTTTATAGTGTGAGTGGATCATGCTATCTTGGGGGAAACATGAAAAGAGGGAGTGTTTCTTGGTTCCCGCAGAGTGCAGCTCTGAGCAGGAGGCCTTTGTCTGTGGGGACAAACCTGTGCTAGAGCCACGAGCTGTACCACCCAGTACCCGGCTCAGTCAGGGCATGAGGAAGGGGCGATGGATCACACTGCACTGGCTGCAGGCTTGCCCTGGCACTCCAGGCGTAAGCTGGGACCTTTTGGACCTTCCACAAGGCCCAGCGAAGCTGCTGCTACCCCGCTCTCCTCGAGATCGGAGCACTCGGAAGGGCTGCAGCCTTGCCCAGAGTGCCACAGCAGCACGGCCTGCAGACACAAAGCTTTTCTCCTTCCCAGTAACGAGGCTGGAGCCAGGCCGCCTGCACACCACCCGTGACATCCTGCTTCAAACCCCAGCACAAATGCCCCCATGCAAGGGTTTGCTCACCCCTGTGGTGACTGTGGCACAAGGCAGAGCAGGAGCAGGCTCTGAGCCACTCTTGACCTCGCCACGTGTGTGAAGAAAGGTGTTTTTTTAAATATTGCTCTCTCCTAAAAGCATCTCCTTTCCATCAGCCAGGCTGGAAGCACAACTGGATTAAACATCCTGCTAAAACCTTCAGCAACAGCTCTTAATGCAAACACCAACCAGACCTGGGCAAAAGGCTGTAGAAGGTGCTGCACTTGATGCTTACATATTTCCAAGTGTTCAAAAACCATGTGTGCGCTCTTAGTCCCATCAGAAAGCCTACGTGCTGCTTTTCCCCTACCTGAAAGCCAGCTGAGAAAAACCATTCGCTCTGCTCAATCCCACTGTGTCCAAGCCCGGGCAATAGAGACGCACAAAGCCCAGTGGCCACCGGGCTCCAAGTCCCTGGAACTTGTAGGAGGTCACCGCGTTGTTCACAACTTTTGTGTGCACTTACCTAAATCTGTGTCCCCACTGCATGGCCTTGGCTTTGTGCATCCCCCCTTCCCCTTTCAACAGCATTTTGATTCTGCGGTGATCAACAGGAGTTGGTAATGAGCTGCACCAGAAAATTCACGTCAACATAAAAATTCAGCCAATTCACCTGTCCAGGCTTAATTACAACAAATGCCTGGGAAGTCCAGGCTATTCCCACCTTTAAATGGGGCCTTTTATCTTTATTTAGGCTAAATCTACTTTTAAAACTATTTTCAGCATCACTGCTGTGCACTATTTTGCAAACCTAAGTACTTTATACCAGATGCTCCCCTTAAACGTTTTGCTGACTGCTTCTGCCACATCTGTATTTGTTTTCTGAACCTTTGCGTGTTCTCTGACTATAACTGGCAGAAAACACAGCACTCCTAGCCAGGAGATTAAACTTATATTTGTAATTCTTTCCTGGCTCTGTCAGCAAGGTTGGTGCTGCTGTCATTTCATGACATTTTTTTACGCAATTCCTTGGCTTACAGTTTTGTTTTAAAGCTGTTCCAGCACCAAAAGCAAGTCAACAGGCAGCTGCATTACGTCTGCCATCTGACTTGTGTGGTCAGAAAGGTCTGCAAGGGTTGCTGTGCTCCACCACTTGGAGCAAAAATCCCACACTGATAAATACCTGCACTGTTTCTAACACATCTCCGCCGACCCGGCGACTTTATACTTTGGTCCCTGCCCGCAGCTGGCGTCCGGATGGAAATGATGGCTGGGCTGTGAGCACAAGGGGCCTGGCCACCCCGCTGAAGTGCCCGTCTGCCTGACAGCGACCCACGGGAGCACCTCTCTGATGCTTTTTTAACTAAATGGTCCTGAAAAGGAATGCTCTAAGCAGCAAAGTATGCTGTTACAGCCGTTCCTGGGAGTGGCATCAAGGCTTGGCTCTGGTTACACAGCCAGCGAGAAACTTTTTTGTCTTTGCTTGATGGTAAGACTTAGCTTAGGCCAAGAATCATAAGCAAATTGTCTTCCCACACATGCATTTTCCAAGAAAAACAAAAAAGGAGGAAACAGAACAGTGCAAGTCAGCACACCTAACCCAGCACGTCTGGGAGAAAGTAATTGCAAACCCACACGCTGGGCACCCAGCTGCGCCCTGAGGCCTTGCTTCAATTCAAGGAGATGATGTGCCCTGTCTCACCTGCAGCCCCCATGTGCCATGACCGGGATCCGCCTGCTGCTGATGGCTGGTTGTTAACAGAAGGTGAACTAAAATTAATTAAAAGTAATTAATTTTTTCCTCACTGAAAGAAGGTGGACAACACAGGGTGGCCAGGTGGATGGCTGGCTCTGCCTTCTCTTTAGTGCCATCAGCAGCCACAGGGCCAGATTACCCTGCATGAAGGTATCAGGAAAGAGGCAAAAATTAAATGCGAACCTACCAGGCTCGTGGTGCTCCTGAGGACAATTTACCTGGTAATACATGCCTGCCCTTCAACAAGATAGATGCAATTTGGAAGCACACATCAATTTTTTTTGCCAAAGCAGTACTTACGGATGAGCGCCAGCATTGCTGTCTCCTCAGGACGGACACCTGGATGTCAAACTCAAAGGTTAAAAAAAAAAACAACACGAAACATACTGCAATGATGTCTTCCCTCCAAAGGCAGTAAGGAGGTGAAGGTGTGTTCATGCCACTGAGTTTTTTGGGAAATTCCAGCACGTGCCAAGGAAAACGCTGCGCTCATGCGTGGGCAGAGCATGGCTGAGGGAGGGCAAGACCGCTCAAGCTCAGGACTGCCAAAACAAGAGATTCCCTTCTCCCCTCCCTCCCCCCAGGTGGCTTGTTTGCCATTTCGCCTTTACAGATTGAACCAACATCTCCTTCATCTGAAGAATTTAAAGACAAGCAAGTCAAAATTCATTTCTTTTAATTATATATATATATATATATATCTATATAACTATACACACGCGCACACAACACTTCATCCCCAGTACAGAAGACAGACAAAAGATCTGTGGCACAATTTCTTTGGAGAGATTTTTGTTTGTTTTTCCCAAGCTGTATCACAGATCTGATTTTCACCTTTTTCAAGGACTATAAAGGCAGCTACTTCTTACTGACAGAAGCCTCAGAGTGCAGATTCAGCGCCGCAGCCCCAGTACACCTCCTTTTCTGGGGGTAACTTGACAACATTTACAACCCATGTTGGGGGAACACCACAGTTACTTTGTTAACGACATCCTCACTGAGAACTGCAGTATTTTATTTATGCTTTAAAAAGCTGAGAAAGGTAGGGTGAAAAAAAAAAAAAGGAATTAAAACACAAGCCCATATGGTAACTCTTGAAATACAAAGCCCACAGCAAGGACCCAGAAAGGCAGGGGTGAGCGTGGCAGCTGAGCAGCACCTGCCGGGGAAGCCCTGCCACTGCCATGCACCTCTACTCTGCTTGAGAAGTGCCATAAGTGAAGCCTTCGCAGGCACAGGGTGCATCTCACCAAACCCTGCTTCCTGGGGACACATGGAGAAACCAAACAAAGCAAAAACCTTGCCCCCCACAACCCTCACCAGCTCCTGCGTGCAACCAGCAAGGAAGTGCACGGCTCTGAGCAGCTTGCAGAAATGCCTCCCAGCAGCCAGGGGCCGCGGCTGGGCAGCCGCACGCTTGCGGACATCGAAGCAGAACAGAAAGAAGCCATCAGCTGGGTTGCGGTTTTGATGGCTTAATGGAAGTGGACAATGCTACTGTGCTGTTACGACATGAAACGTTGGACCCAGAGAAAAGCTTAACCTCAGCAATACTGAGTGGGAGAGGACAAATCCCAACAAGACTTCCAGGAGCCTCGTACCTTGACAAAGCCCATCACAAAACCCCAGTGACAACACGCTGCAGACGTAGCACGTACAAAACCCTTGCTTCAGGAACACAAAGTTTACGGAAACAGATTGAGAAATGCTGACGGTGGCCTTGGAATACTGCTGATTTCGGGTAGTGACAGTGGTTACTCACAGTGCAATTCACATCAAGAAAGCACAGGCTGCCAAAGAGATCTCTCAGTGTCTGGAGGCCAGCAGAGAGCTGAGCAACTGCAATCAACCTTAATGCAGCTGGTTTGCCAAAAATAACATTTGCCTCTGAAACAGATAAGCAAAGCCAAGGAGAGAAAGACAGCTAATCCATAGTGTATAACTAATCAAAATAAATTATACACGGCTGCAAAATTAGGTTTGGTCAATACAGGCTCAATAAATAAACACGCAAAAATAAAAACCCAACCCCAAGTACGTTACTGCCACAGGATGCCTGGGCTGGCGCAACACTGCTGCAAGCTCCAGGTTTGGCTCTGCCGGCCACCAACAGCTCGCCCCGTGACCACCCTGCACTGTGGCAAACCTTGCAGGGGCTAAGCTGGCTCCATGCTGCTTGAAACATCTGGTTTTGGCAAACTGAGTCCAGTGCCGCCTTGCCGCAAGCTCCTCCTGTCTAGTCCACAGCTCAAGACTGCAGCAGGTGCTCACCTGGGGATGTTTCACACTGCAGTTTTTGTCAAACTAGTTGTTTTTTTCCTTTTACTTCAAGATCAATTTTGCCCTTGGGATTTTACATGCGCAGTGAAAAACTGCACTGACCTAAAAAAAAAAGTGTACATTTCCATATACGTTGTCTGTAACAGCAACATATCTAGCGAGTATTATATCAGATTTCAGTATTCTCTATGCTTTAGACACTGTATTAAAAAAAACCACATCCATTAGTAGCAAACATCATAGGTGCAATGCGTGTTGCAGAAAGGACCTGAAAGAAACACGGATTATACCACAACAGTGCATAGAGATGTGAAGCCGCTCTTCCAGGGAACGGTGACATTTTCCAACGGCAAGCAGAGAGCAGAACACCCAGAGGAGAAGCGCGAGGCCACGGGGACCCCCTTAGGCGGGTGAGGGGCGGCGGGGCAGACGACCCTGCGGGCTGACAGGGTGCCGCTGCCCCTCGCGGCACAGCACAAAGGCACTAACCAGCCCGCCTACGCAGACCTGGTTTCTCGACAAGAAGCTGAGAACATGAGGACTCTCGCAACGACTCGTAACAAATGGGCTACTTCATTTATTGTTTATTACCCCGTAGGAATGAATCGACCATCTCCGACACTCCACCACACACAGGGCAGAAAACAGTATTTACAAGAGGGATGTGCATCCCCAAAATAAGTTTAAGATGTACAGATTTGCAATGGGAACCAAGAGGGAGGGGAAAAAAAGAAACACAAAAACAAGGACATTGCAGTCAGACTTTGACTTTTGGTTACAGAAGAGATCTCTGTCTCCATGTAAGTGGGGCTTTCCAACTCTTAAATAAACAGCATCTTAAAAATAGAACATTTGACAATTTAAACACATGTATTATTCCTTCTAAATAAATATTGTGTGGAAATGATGCTTTGTTGCCACCATACCCTCCTCCTCTCCTTCGGGGACTCAACCATCACCTCTGTTTTTCCTTTTTCCTTGGATGCATGGTTTTGTTTTCTAATGGCAAATCCTATTTCCTTTTTTTTTTTCCTTTTTTTTTTCTTTTTTCCTTTTCTTTTTTTTTTTTTTTTTTAAAGGGCCTGACCAGACTCAGGTGAAAACTATGGGCATCTTCCCTTATCCCTCACAGGCCTCTGACCTGGCTCATGGTTGAAATACGATGGCTTTCTAAAAAGTAACAACTATTTAAGCAGTCTCCTCCGTAACAGAAAGAAAAAGCCGGCTGCCGGCGTGAAGCCAGTTACCGATGCTTCCACCGGCCCCTGGCCTTTGAAACGAGAGCCCCCCGCCGCCCCAACACCAAGGGCGCGTGCCAGCCATGCAGCTGCACACACTCCACTCGCCCGCTGGGCGATGGGTGCTCCCCATCCGGGTTGCAAAGTGCTTGGAGGGCCGGGGGCCACGGCTGGGGACAGCACATGAAATGCTGTCCCAGACTGAGCACCCTCCCTGCTCCCACTCACCCTTACCCTTGCCATGCTTCTTGCCCACTCCCACGCTGCTGTCTGGCTGCCATGAGGCTTTCTGCCTTCGTCCTGCTCGGCTGGTGGACCCGAAACTAACTCTGCACCAAGACCAAGTCAGAAAAGGCCGCCGGCCTGCCGACCAACCCCAAAGTGCACACCAGGAGCTGGCCCTGGCTGTCCCCTCCCACGCTTCCTGAGATCGCAGCCCTAAGTACCCAGCCTCCCCTCCACACTCGGGCCAAAGCTGGGGTAGCGTGCGTGAGGGTTGGCAGGTAAATCGGGCAGGGAACAGGGACCTCCCTTCCACCACTAGGGCAGCTTATCCCTGAAATGCGCTAAGGCTTTGAATAAAGTGAACGTAAGACGACTCGAAGGTCCGGGAAGACGCCCGGGCAGGTGCGTCTCCGGCACGGCACGCTCCCGCCAGCTCCAACTGGAGCTGAGCCCCACAGCAGGGGCCACTTCTACGGGACCTACTTCTGGAAATGCAGACCTTTTGCTGATATGTGTTCGCTGCTGGTTTTTGCGAGCCTCCAAACCACCAGCAGGTATTTTACAATGGAGGTGCTGCTGCATGTGTGCAGACCTGTTCCTCCATCCTGGTATTAGGTGGGAAAAGGGAACTACTTCACCGGAGACATGTTCCTTCCTGTAAGCACAATGATTTTGGGATATCTTCCTCCTCTTTGCCACTCCCGCATCTGCGTCAGCAACAGGGCGAGGGATGCGAGAGGGGACCAGAGGGCTAAGGCACACTATTAGACATGAGGATGGCAGGATGCTGCTGTCATGCAACAGGAAATCTTTGGGTACAGAATGCTGTCTTTTTACTGAACGCACAAATGCCGCAGATACTGCCTTCGCTCTTATTGCCACTTGCAAAATCGCAATTTCAAATGTGCAGCTCCTGACAAGGAAAAAAAGGCTTGCAAACACCTCATTATTCCCTTCCATGATCCCCCTGAAGACAGATTTCCAAGTCCCTGGGCCCATCCTGGGGCTTGGCTGAGGAAGAGCGCATGAATTACCTCCCACACAAAGGATCCACAACTTGGGTACCAGATCCTGCTCTTAGATACTCACCGAGACCTGCGAGGGTTGCGTGCCGATATCCAAGTGCAGGATTTGCCTCATTTTCCACAAGCAGCCCCTCCCCGCTCACCCGCAGAGCCCCAGGACGGCCGCGCGCCCCCACCCACTGAAACCACCCAACGCAACCGGACGAAGCGTCCTCAGCAGGGCGGGCGCTGAGCTGTTTCCAGCCACACCTGGTGATTTCACCACCTCGACCACGTTCAGCTTACGTGGCTGAAACCGAGCGAGACGGCGAGCAACACAGCGTTAGGGGCGGGCGTGTGGGTGAGCGTACGGCAAGGAAGAGGATCGCAGCAATGGTGACTCCAGAAGTGAACGTGCAGCACCGATGGCAGGGCTTCACCCGACTCTCAGCACAGGAGCTGGCTGGCGAGTGCACGCGGGTGAGGCTGGGAAGCAGGCGAGGCAGATCACTCGGCTGTCTACTGTAACATAATGCTGCTGGGTGCTGATGAGGACGCTACTCGCCATCCGAGAACCAACGTGGTGTGATGGACAAAGAACCAACGTGGTGTGATGGACTGCATCCGTGCTTGCAAAAACACTTCTCTGACATCTCTTCTGGGCACACAGCTGTTGCAGACTGTGGCATGTTGCATAATAACTCACCTCTGGAGGCAGATTTCCTTCTTGTCGGCACTTCTTCATGTGTGATTATTGTCCTGCTGGTTATTCGTAATAGAAATGTTTATAGACCATCAATACATTGAGCCATTCAGACAATTCATTGCACTTTGTTGTTTTAAAGGAAGGCGACATCAACGCTGGGGCCCTCCTCTGTCTCTTCTTTTTCAAGGCAGCAAAATGTTACCCTAAAAACAAAGTTCATTTTTTTTCCAGTGTAACCAGATCCCTTCCACTCTGATTTATTTTCCCTTGCAGGTGCTTTGTATCCCATGATTCAGCAAGCCAGACTGTTTCTGAGGCTTCCAAAGTGCAAAAGAGTTCAAGGTACTTAACCACCTTGAGCACCAGTTAAGGCGTATTTGTCTCCAGTCTCAGCCACTGTAAACCCTGTCTACTGTAGTGTACCAGTTCGGTCATGCTACTGTTCAGTGCCAGAGGGCACACTGCTGCGCTGAGTTCAGCAAAAAACTCTAGAGAAGGAGGAGAGAGAGAGAGAGAGAGAGAGAGAACAATTGGTTGGTTTCACACAAGAGGCACGGCCAGTGGGCTGGGGGCAGCGAGGGGAGACAGCAGCAGTCCTCAAGTCTCATGAAAGACCTTGTTAATGCACAAAGATCAGTACTTTCACCAGTGCAACAAGCACGTGACGCAGGGCGCATGCAAGGATCACACACACGCACTGAAGTGCCTCCCCATGTGCTGGCATCAGAAGGACATGGACACTCCATGGCAAGTGAGCAGGAGTCTGGGTGTTCATAGCTCAGTCCGTGCCGCGCACGTCCCCCAGGTTTAAGAAGCCAAATTTGAGTGTTTTACTGACTGCTGCCTGGAAGCACGAGCAGCTGTCATCAGACTGGTCCCTGCTGTCCTTCATCCTCAGACCACGGAGACCTCACAGCTCCTCAGCCAGACAGGCCTCCAACGTCTCCACCAAAACAAGTGCCAAGCCTACATGACTATTCACTGTTCTGCATGGACCCACGCTCTCGGGAGTATTAAAATCCCCAGCCGTCATTCCCCTGCACTGAAGCAGCAGCCTAGAACAGGGGTTGATTTTCATCTTCCTTGATGCACGGTTGTGCTCTGCCTGCTCTCCCGTGGGTTTTCTTCCATGACTCATTCGCTCTGGCTTACCAGCACATGCCTTCAGTGTGGCAGCCTTTGATCAGCCTCTCGAGGATACAGCCCAAAACACTACACGTGAACTGCTGCTGTGAGTGCGCATCCCCTTAGCGGACAGCCAACAACTGGAGTTACTTTATTCAACGTTGACTTGCAAAGCCTTTTGAATTTCAGCAACTGCCTGACTAGCATGAGTGTTTTTACAGCCTTCCAATAATTTAGGCCAGGCACATCCTTCTCATTTTCTTTTGCAGGTTTGGCAATACATCCCTTCACTCACAGTAGCTGACAAAACATGGTGTTCTATGAACAACGGCACTGCGAACACCACGTGGGCTGGCTGGTCACAGACTGAACTGTGCCCGCTCTGGGGCTGTTGCTTACCCACAGCTGCTTGTGGGACAATGAAACACTATTTTAAACAATAAATTTCTAAGGTAAAAAAAGTAGCAGAGGATTTAGGAAATGCTACTGGCAAATGCCAGTCACATGCCCAACAAGGGCTCCCATTGAAGTGCTGCTCGCCTGCTCTCTTATGGCAGGAAACCAGCCTCGCCATCTTCAAATCAAGAATACCTGGGAGGCTGACAAACAAAATGAAACACCAGGCCATTGGGCACAAACCTGTTTGAAAGCTGGGTGAACCAACTCCGAAAACCTAAGCTCCCCACAAAGTGAAAAACAAATAGCAGAAAAACGCTGGTGCTTCTCTTGCTACTGTGAAGCAATTTGCCTGGTTTTCTGTGCTCGATACTCTCACCCCTTAGGCTGTTACACTTCTGAGGCTACTGAGAAGTACTTTTAATTTGGAACACTCACCAACACATTGCCAGCAAGTATCTCTGCCTAAAACCAGCCAATACACCACAGATGTCTATTTCCACATATTTGAGGCTTTGATCTGCAGGTATGGTGTTTGCTACACCGAGTGTTAGGATTTAAGCAGGCACATGCAGATAAACACGATGTGCAAGACAGAAAAGCCAAAGGGAAAAAACCTTACCCTTATTCTTCCTGGCCAGTGCATCAGCCTGTTCCCAAATATCATACGCATAGAGGATATAGGAAGTGATGTTGACATATGAAGAGGTGATGCTTGGGATATTATAAGGGATGGTGACTGAAGAGCTAATGCTGTTGCCACCACAATTGCTAGCATTTGATCCTGGCTGAGAACTCATGGATCCAGCAGGAGAGGGCATTGGAGAAAGAGGAGAAGGCATGCCTGTGCTTCTGCAGGAGAAAGAAACACCACCATGAATGTTACCTTCAGCGACAAATGTCTTACCACAAGGCTCATACCAGGAGCTATCCCATGTCATTTGGGCCTGTGCTATGGAGTGAGTGTTGAAAACTGAGAAGTGTTCAGCTAGAGAGGACATAATTATCCTTCAGGTGCAACGCCAAGGTTTTTCAAGTGATTCCCAACTCCAAGCACTCCTCTTGGGACAAAAGAAACAAGGGATCAGACACCCAAAAGCACCACCCATCCACCTTCCAAAATCCACACCTATTTGTGGAAGCCTTCACCAGGTAATCCAAGTGTTTTTACCTAATGACTTCAGGCATGCTTATGTTGTCCCCCGCTTAGGAAACTGGAGCTTTCTGGCAGCTAGTCCTTTACTTGCAGACCTGGAGAAGCTCAATGTGGCCAGCTCAGCTGCCTGCTGGCTTCACCCCATCATTGCTTCCCACTGCTTCACCCAATCTAGTTGTAAGTTACTTGTACAGACAGCCTCCACCACTGCTCCTGGGAGACTATTTACATACTGGTCAGCTGTACTGCACAAGGTGGCAGAAGAATAACTGGAATTTCAGACCAAACAAGCCTCTCAACCACAGAGTTTAAATGGAACAGATGCAGAGCTGAGCATCTATTTGCCACACACCATTACTGGAAAACACAGTAAAACTAGTGCTGCTAAAAGCAGGCCCAGTGTGCTGGGCTTTGGGTCAAACACTCTTATATGACAGCTTTCCTTTTACTTTTGCTGCTACATATACAAGAACTCTGCAGCAAATACATAAGAACGACAAGACGTTCAATAAATCAGAAGTCAGAAAATGTGTTTCTTTTTCTTAATCAGCAGCTAAACCAGAGAAAAATACATAAATACCACTTTAAAGTGAGGCTGCCACATGGTAAAGGCATAATCCCACTGGTCAGTAGCCAGGGAGAGGGGATGCTGTCCCAGCAGGTCTTAGGGATCTCTGACATCCAAAAGAAGGATGAGAACAGCAGGGGCTCTGAGAGCAGCTCAGTGACATTACTCTCCCTGGTCCTCTGGTGGAAAACTACTCTGCATGATGGGCGCTAACCCTCTAGATCTCATAGCGAAAAAAATCCCTCTCCGATGCAGAAGATGGAGAATAAGAGAGCAGAAACATACTTGCACCCTGTAACAAAACGATTTCAGGTGGCAGGGCAGAGTCAGTCACTCTCAAATGCGGCTAGCATCTCAAAGATCCCCGCTACTGTTTTCGCTCACACCTTCAAGACCCATATTTCTACATCTTACCTTGCAACACATGGAGAAGGTGCTTGTGTTACTCTGGAAGAACTCTGCAGCAAGGAAGAGAGTTCTTGTTAGTTTTGTTGGCCCACACCAGTAACAGCTACAGCCATTCAACTGGCAGCTTGGCAATACATGTGCCCTACCTTGAAGTGGTCATTCAGGATCCTGGAATACTTTATTGCAGTGTCCTTTTTGTAACGAAACATTGCCATGTGCAGGAGGGACTGGCAGCGCATGCTGTGAACAGAAAGAAACCCAAGAGTCAGTACCTGTGCCCACTGCTGCTGGCTCGCCAGCAATCCACCACGTGGGATGGGGGCAGACACCCATCAGCCTCTCTGCAAATTCAAGAGACCTCAGGATCTCTCCTGTCCTGCTCATCTCAGAAATGAAGACTCAGTGAAAAAAAATCACACAACAGAAAAAAAAAAAAAAAAAAAGAGGAAGGGCCACATTTTAAAGAAATGGGTGCCCAGCCTCTTACGGATGTCATGGGCTGAACATGCCCCTGTCCAGCAGCACCTCAGCTCTGTTCAACGTGGCCAAAACGTGGGCAGGCACATCACATTCTTCCACCTGAGGTGAAAGTCCTTATGCGCTCTCAAGTTACCAGCAGATCAAATTTTAGAGCCTGTGCCTTCCACATGTGGTCCCTTTAGGTATCCTGGCTCACTTCAGAGATGTTCCAGTTTGCTCTGGCTTTTATATTGCTTTTTCCCTTGCAGAACTCTGATTCCCATTTCACTCATTCCTTTGCCCCTGACAGCAACAGGGCTTTCACTATACCAGATCTAGGAACAGACTATGAAGTCACAGAGAAAACATTACGCACCATAACACGGCAAAGATTTTTTCATGTGAAGATGCTGAGGTGTCCGTAAAGGGTTTTAATGTCATTATGAATCTAAGGAAACAAAAATAACAATCATGTCAGTCGTCAAGGCTCTTAAGTCCCACTGTTCACAAAAAACTAGCATATACCACCACCTTAAACACTGTTCCAAAAACCAGGAAACTTGACCTGAATCCTTGGTGCTGACACTGAGTGCTTGGTATAATTTTGAGCAGACAACTTTGTCTGAAAATGCCTTGTGTCACCCATAGTGGGAACAGATGTAGCCCCTCACAGGACCTCCTCTCCTCTTAGACTGATTAATGGGCAACAAGCGCACATGTACAGCTAAGTGCCTCCCCAGGGGACCACCACAGACCTAGGGTCCTCCTGAACTGAGGGTGAAATATTAATTCCAGTGTTTCTGGCCAGAATAGACATCTTGGTGGAATTCTTTCTTTTTGGAAGATTAAAAAAAAAAAAAAGGCAAATCTCCTTTTTGAAAGCAAAACAACAACAGCATTGTGGAAATACAGTCTGTCAAAACCATAGAGCAATAACATGTTTAAAAGTAAGTTTGAAGCCTACTACAAAAAATAACTGGCAGTTGTCTCAATCAGCTTCACAGGCATCCAGAGCCATCCTGGTTGCAAACAAATGACACAACCAACCACTCTCCTCCAAACATACTGCCTAACCATCACGGTTCCAAAACCACTTACTTGATGAGATCTATCGTGTCGGCGAATATGCTGTAAGCAGATTTTGGTGCTGATGCATCTGATTCCATGGCAATCCCATATTCAATGAAGGAAAGGGCAGCATCAAGGTACTGAAAGGCCTTTCCAGTCTTGTCGGTCTGTTGGGAAAAAAATCCCATTTTCAGACTACGGAAAATACTATTTCTCTCTACCTGAATTCCTTTTCTCCCCCTAAATAGGGAGTATTTGAATAAATAAAAAAAAAATCATGTCAAACCTCCAGGTGATAACGAAAGGGTTCTCCTCAGGGTCCCTAACGTAGTCCTAGTCATCAGCCCTGTGTGCTCTGGCTACCTGGGTCTCCACCTTATGCTCTGCCACAGCCAAGTGGTTTTCTCTGATAATTTATTTTCTTCACATTCTTTGGATACTCTTGGCTGGCACTGGGGGCAGGCCTCGTGCGAGGCAGGTAGGGTTTTCCCACTCTATTACTTTCCCCACTTTATTTTCACAGGGGAACGGCAAGTGACAAACGTACATTACCTGACTGAGCCATATCTAGCAAAAAAAAACGTAGTTTAACCATGCATGCTGTTAAACTGCACGCATCTGAGACAGCCAGCAAAGGGCACTTTCAAGTCTTGTTCACCAGCAACACAATTATCATCTGAATCCTGGTATTTCAGAGAGAACTGCTGTAAAACCAACTCTCTGAGCCATCTTCCCAAGCCAGAGTGATAGCTCTGCAAAGCAAAGAGGCCTGCTAACCTCCAAGCCCATTTCGATTCCTATTCTTCAGGCATAATCTCTAAGTGTGTTTATACAAAGGGAAGTGCCTGAAAATTAGGCAAATGAAAACAGCCTCTCCACGTATGACTAAGCACATACTCCATTAGGTGGAAGTGACATGAGCCAGCACAACTTGATCACGTGCCTGCAGCTATCAGATCCCCGTGCAAGAGCCACTGGACGTTTCTAGCAGAGGGCCCAGGCTTACCATTGCATCAGCTTTGTGCTTCAGCCTCTTGGCCTCTTCTATGTGATATTCCATCGAATGCTGTCTGAATTGGGGGCAGACAGAGGAGAACAGACACAAGAAAAAAAGGGTAGTGTAAGTATTGATTTTACCTTACCTAGAGGATGCTGTGACTCCAGTACAACCTGGTACTGTTACCAAATGCACGTTAGAGTTATGATAATCACTAAATCAGTGTTATCTGCCTGTTCGTAACTACACAGCTGCTGAAGGCACAAACAAAATGGTATGAAAAGAAGCTGATTTTTTTTAGGACTATTTAAGGATATGATAGAAAACCAGGTAAAATTTACACTTGGACATAAAAAAAAATAATAGGAAGTTAGTCTTTTGCGAGTACAAGCTTACTTCTTCACTTCCATGTAAAAATAGTAGTCAGGTGATTGCCTGTCATTCCTCAGTCACAACACCCTCATATTTTGTCTGAAGCATACAGCACACCTTGCAACACGATGCACTCATCTCAGAGCACAAGAACTTGCGTTCCAGGTAGCTGCTTGCAAGTGATGGGGTCACCAAGGCTACTGCAGGTCCCAGTCTCCTAACTGATGATAAAGCAGGACCAGGCACGATTCTGAGTGCGGGAATAATCTGTTCACCGCGCAAATGGCATGGAGCCACCTGAGCACTAACACAATGAGCCAGAAAGGAATCACGTCTTCTCAGAGACATCAGTCTCCTGCACAGCACCTTGTCACAGACAAGTCTACCACCTGTCAGGAATCAGACAAACCAGCACCCATCCCTTGCAGGCAGGCACAAGAGACATGGCCTTGCAGAGGGGGATTGTCTCTGAGTTAAGAAGTACCTGCGTCTACACCAGCTCCCTCAAAACAAGAGCTGGTGAGAGGAAGGAGCTTTGCTTTGTGGTGGGTGGGGAAGTCCCAGAGGTGAGAAGGACGGGGCAGGTCCCATACCTCTCTCTCTCACGAAAGCAGTGCTCAGTATGGAGCAGAAGCCCAGTGTCTTCAGAAAGAACAGATGAGGAGCACAAAACACACACTTACTTTTCAAACTTGACTTGAGGTCTCCTTGGCTTGGAGGTACCATTTGGCAAAGAAGGCACTGGGAAAGGATTCGTGACATCCCCTGCAGATCCCTGAAAAATCACAGAGCGAGATAAAGCTGGTTAGAGACATCCATCTAAAACTGTTCTAAAGCACAGCTTTCCTAAATTTAAAGAGAAAATGTTTATTTGTCTGAGACATAGTATACTTCTCCAGGCTCCCCCCTTTCTTCTTTCTTTCTTCCCCAGTCCCCACTCCAATACTGGAAATGAAAACTTGGCTTCTCGCTAGACTGCTGGTGAGGGTTAATACCATTCAGATTTTCCCTGAGCATGCAGAAATTAGGTAGCAGGTTTCCTTGCAGAATGGCTAAGAGAGCAGCAAGGACGCTAGGAGCACATTTTTCACGGCCACTAGAAAAGGCAGGAACTAGTACTGCCTATTCACACTTACTCCTAGTTTAACCACACAGCAGTTGCTGACTCTGCATTGCTATCTACAACATCGGGAAAAAGAAAGCAGTTAGAAGCCAGCACAGACAGTCTCCATTAATGTGCACACACATCGAAGTCCCAGACCACACACATCCAGGCACTTGTAAATGGCAATATAATTGAATTTTATAACCCAATAATGCAAAGATTCAGCTGCAAGAATCATTAACAATAATTTTGTAAGCAAACTATGAAAGCTCATAGTGAAGGTTACAGTTAAAACCAAAGGTTGCTTATTTTCAAGACTGAACTTTTTTTTTCCTTTTGTAAACACACTTATTTTCACACCTATTGTATTATACTCGCAGTTGCCTACAGTCAGAACCAGGTCCTGGCATAAACACGATTCTCTTGCCTTTAATTTTTACATGGTCACAGCTTCTCACTGTGTTTCACAGGTAAGATTAAAATAAAACAGAAGATGGAAATTGACCTGAGATATTACAGCACGGGCATTAGGGCTAGCAAGACAGGGTCACAGATAGCCACCGAAGGGGCAAATATGCTTCAAAGAGCTTTCTCTAGTGGCTGGCTTACCCTTCTTTTCATTTAATATCCTAAGGGAAGGTTTCTAAAGAGAATCACACAGCACCCACGGGTCGCAGGATACGCCAGCAGTAACGGATACCTACTTTGTTGCCCTTCACCTGTTCAGGGTGCTTTCTCTCCACCTTCTTGTGCTTGGCAGACAAAGGATCCTTGTGGCTGCTTGAGTCCCTGGCAGTGTTGTTTTCTGTGGCAGGCAGCTGGCCGTTCTCACTCCTGGGTCTCTTTTGGGCCATCTTGGTTGACTTTGGTGCAGAATGTGCGGGAGACATGGGTGGCAGTGGTGGGGGTAGCAGGAGATCTTTCTTCTGGGTCTCAAATGATGCTTTTGGTGCTCTAGAGATGGGAAATGAATTTTGCAATTGGCATGAATACAATGTCTATATAATATCGGGATTTTTTTTTAACAGAAAAAACAATCAGAAAACTTAAATACATTGTGTACCAATTCTGTTCAAATTTCTCTGGAAATGTGAACTGACTTGTTAACAAAGAATCTTGCAAAAGCAAAATGAAACCTCAGGGACTTCACAGTGCATTAGATCCCACATGTTCAGCTGTCAACAACACACAAGCAAGTTGCTTTTGAAGTAGGAATAAGCCCCAGGGCTTATCCTTGGAGGAAAGACTTGCAACCAGAATGTCAAAATGTTGCAAAAATGACACCCCTCCAACACAGAATCTTTTCACTGAAAAAGGGGGAGAGGTAATTACAGCGAGTAAAATCCCCAGGACACATCACCCAACATGGCAAGTGATGCACAGCGCTGCCCCTCTCTCCCTGTTACGGTAGAAGATATCTTTTACAGTCAGGGATACTCGCCCTGACACTTGATCCTGTGCGTGCTTTGACAGAATTAAACTGAGTTGTTCCTTTGGGACTTGCCAGCTAAACTAGACAACACACACGAGTTGGGAGGATATGAGGGACAGAGTCTTAAAATGCTGTGCTTTTAAATGGCAGAACTGATCATATTTAATAATTCTGTGGCAAATTTCTGATCATCTGGGGTTAGGATTACAAGGGAACTCCAGCAGTTACAGGCAGCACGCAATAGCACTAAACCTTGTTTTGCAACTAGCCTTTTATTTCATTTTCCTTCAGCTCCTCAGTTTCCAAGAATGCACAAAATGTCTAGAGCAGTGAATGCCAACCCTCCAGCTGCAAAGTCAGGAGAGGAAGAAACAAAATGAAACGCAGTGAGAAGTGTGAAGTTGAGCAGCTTGCTCAGCTCTCCCTTCTTAACTGTGCCACCTCGTGCAGCACGATCCTCCAGAGAGGGCCTTTTACAGGGAGCAGAGCAGCAGCCCCAACCTCCTCCCCAACCTCCAGCGAAGTTAACCTGCATCCCTGACCTGACCCTGGAGCTCTCTCCCCACAAAAAAGGATCCAATTCTTCCCGCTCTGAAGGTCACCACATGGCTAGAAGGGGTGCTTGTTTGCTCTGAGAAAAGGGAAGGTACGAACCCTGGATTCAAAACTCTTCCATTATTAGCAGGGCTGCAACGTCCCTTCACCTGGCTAAACCCCAGTCCTGACGTTTCAGTTTTCTAAGTCTGTCTCACTTGCTCTGTGAGATGAGAATTTTCTGGCTGTAAGGGCCACCTGAAATTCGAGACAGGGTCACGATTCCAAAGGCACCCTGGTTGTGCATTTGTTCAGTCACACGAGCTGCATTTAGTGGAAAAGGGAAATGCTCCCTATCTATCCTCACCTACATACACAGATCTGTTTTCTGGACCATGAGCATGACAGCCCCAAAAACAAGTAAGACAGCAGAAACCAAGAAGGGGAAAACGTGTAATGGATGGATCAGAGCACACAGCACTCTGAACTGCAGGATGGACAAGTTTGTGTTGAAAATGGTCAAGTCTTCATTCCTTCTCAGCTGCTAGAAATCAGGACAAATGCCACCACATTCAGTGGTTTTACAGCAGCATAATACAAGTATGGAAGGGGAAACAGGCACTACGTCACCTTGTGCTTGAATAACAAGAACATGAACGCTCTGCATTATAAAGGGAGAGGAAGATCAATGACACCAAGTATAATTGTACATCTGCAACAAATAAAGAGGCAAATAAATTACACTCTTATAGCCACATGGCTGGTGTCAGGACGTACAGACAAATTTGCAGCAGATTAAGTTTCAGAAAGCACATTATGTTAAACAAACTCACAAGAAGAATAAAAGGTACAGTTCCTTGCTTTAAGCTTTAAAAGAAAGGCTCAGTTTCTGCTATCCCACCGCTGTATACTCACTTCTGTTTAGTGGAGTCTTTGTTAGTTGAAGACTGCAGTGATTTTGTTTCTTTGTCTGATTTCATTTTCTTCCTATCAATCTCCTTCTCCATTTCCCTCTAACAAAAACAAAAAAAAAATCACTCAGATTTAGGAAGTTCATGTACAGTACAGACCAACACAGCTACATTTGATAGCTTCATGTTAAAAAAAGAAAAGAGATTGGAACTGACAAAGTGGAAAACCAGAGCGCAGTTGATTTCAGGCTCAATGACAAGTATCCTAACATGACATTTATCTACTTCTGCTGGTTAGAATAATTATTTTGTAGTGGAGGGGATGAACTGCCAGAACCTCTCCTTGCCAACAGTCTGAAACAAATGTACTTCTATAGCTGAAGCATTTCATGATCTGTTCTGGGTGTTGTTTTTCTTCTCCTAGTGTTTTGTGATAGGCTTTTTTTTGTTTGTTTTTGTCTAAGGGAAGGAAAAAAAAGCATTCATTGGAGACCTAGACTACGCAGGGATGTAGTCAAGATGTTTTACTAGCAAGAATCAAGTATAGCATGAAATTTTGAAGTGTCAATTAAATTTGCTGCCTATACACTGAACAGCAGGAACCACTGAGGCAGAGGGATAATAAATGACACTTTTTAAGCACACTCCACAGATCTTACGATACAAAGCATGCAATACCAAATTATCGTCTCACCTGAACAGAAAACCTTCAGAATAATAAAGACAAGGAAATGCAAAACAAAAGGCTGGACAAAACTCTTCAAACAAAACTCTTCAAACAAAACTCTTCGGCCAGCACTACCCATGGAGTGCCTGGTGCTAGCCCAAAGCATCCCAGGACTTTGCATCTGCCTCCTGGGGCACATGCAGGTTAACCTCAGCGCGATGGAGCTCCACGGGTCATGCATGGCACAAAGTCCACCTCTGAGCCTCCAGAACATGGCTCCAGCAGGTGCATGGGATAAGTTCTCACACTGCTTGTCAGATTGAGCTTCATGCTGCTGCAGAAAGAAGCTGTCTGGGTTAAAGCCTGAGCCACCACAGGCACGCTGACCTAACACGGGTGGTGAGGCTCTGCGATGGGTTTTCCAGCCGTGCAATGCTTAGGCTGCAGGGCACAGGATGCCCAGTGTAGAATAGCTCCTCTCTTGGGTCTCAGGGAGAACAACAGGAGCAGTGAGAGATTTACTGCCTGTTTATTTACTGCCTGTTTCCCTTCCTCCTGCTGCTCTGCTTGTGCCTCCCATGTTTCTTCACCACTTCCCTGCTCTTCTCAGTTCTCCCATGTAACCATGGGAAGCTCACAGGGGGACAAGTGTAAATGAAATCCACCCCAAACCCACAGTTATTCACCCCATGTGCTAAGCCACCTGCTCCTTGAGGAGGGACCAAAAAGATATATAGGCAGCGATGAATACATGTAGCAGGCCTGTTCATTGCAAGTCCTGCAGCTAACTTGCTGTGCAGGTGAACCAGCTGGCTGTGAGTATATTCACAGCCTGCTTTGGGAGGCAGCTTTCAAAAAACCACTTGCGAACAAACCAAGCAAAGGAATTCAAGCGAAAGCAACTATTCCTGCTACAGGACTCTGCAAAGGGATCCCTGGAAAGCCCCTTACTGGAGACGTGCATCTTGTGAGCATCAGCATCTCTGCCAGTGCCACAGCAACTCCAGGAGAAATCAGAGGCTTTTTCGATGTATTCATCCAAGCACTGAGATGCACAGGAGGGTTTAGTGATGGTTGTTATTATCAGTGGTTTAGTTCAAAGTCTGCATTTAGGGAAAAGCAAAAGGCATGGAGCTGCTGGCATCACCCCTGGAAATCATACAGTTCACAGCCGCAGAATTTGTTCTCTCTCTGCGTAAGCCAGCCATCATAATTGTTTCCCAGAAACCCACAACTCTGGACAGGAAAAGGCCACGCTACTCAGACTGAGGCTGCAAGCAAGATGTAACAGCAAGAATTCTTTGAAAACACCAAAGCATTTGTTAGACAGCTTGCAGGGCTTTTCATCTGCTCAGCAGTGGATTTTTGACCAATAAGAAACATCTGTGAATAGTTTTTGACACATCTTCCCTTTAAAAGTTTGGAAACGCCGTGGTATGAGGAGGACAATGAGCCCAATCTGACCCTATGAAGCAGAAACAAACTCCAAGCACGAGATTTTCGAACAGCTCCACACTCCCTACACATCACCGCGGTCCTTGCACAAACCAACCTTCACCTCCACCTCCACCTCTCACCTTCCTCTTTTTGAAGGACTTGTCAGGAGTGTCCGTGTTTTTCCTCTCCACATCCTGCCCCATTGCACCAGGGAACTCCTTTGCCTCCGCTCTCTTCTGTTGACCGCCTTTCCCGGGGAGCTGGGGAACTCTTGACAGCAGTGGGAGATCAATTTTAACCATGAGGCTGTGAGGGACGTGCACGTCCCTCACTGGTGACAGCAACTTCTTCTCCTTGACACACAAGGGAAGCTTCTCCTTGTGGAAGTCCTCTCTGAGCACAGCAGCAGGCCTGTGGCCGCTAGTCCTGGTGGGAGTCGTGCCCTGGCCCTGAGAGTGGGGGCTGAGAGTGAGGTGCTCCTGGGTACTGCCCACCACAATGTCCCTCGGGGGCTTGGGGTCCAGCAGGGCTTTGGCGCTGGCCTGATGGGAGTTCTTGTGCTTTCTGCTCTCGGGGGGCTCTTGCAGCCTGGGTTTCAGTTCTTTTCGGTCGCTGGATTTTGGCCTCCCTTTCGTTTTTACTTTTGGCTTGTCTCTGGAAGACTGGTCCCTAACCTCATAAGGACCAGGTTCACTCTCCACCTTCAGGCCTCCCTTGGGCCCCTCGTGCACTGGAGGCTTGCTGGGCCTTTTGATACCAACAGTCTGCCTCTGCGAGGGCTCCTCAGCGCACATGGGAGACTTCTGGCAGTTGCGTTTGGTCGGAAGGTGAGCATCCTGAGAAGCCCTGGCTGCTCGGACAGAGCTCTTGTGATGAGGCTCCCTCGGCTCAGCGTGCTCGTGGGAGGAATCGCTGTCGATATGCTGTCCTGGCTCCTTGTCCTCCTCACGTCCATCTGTGTGGGCAGTTTCTCTGGGGCTCTCTGCTGGCACTGCTGGCGGGTTCACCTTGGTGAGCCAGTTGTCAAGCTGCCACTTGTTTGAAGTTGGTGGGTCAGGCTGTAGACAAATAGAGAAAGGAAGGATGCAAGACTGATGCCTTTATCTCAATCCTAACACATTATCAGAACCCAGTAAAATTTCCCCTTACTGTTAAAGATGAAAGACCATAACAAAGTGGGGACGCTCTAGTACGTACACATCAACATTTAATTCACAAGCACAGGACCAACCACGTGGTGCAGCTTTCCTGGATCTCTGCTAGCCCTACCTGTCAGGCAGTAAGAGATACGCCTGAAAACCCCTGCTTGGTTTGCTCTGTGCCACTACCCAACGTCCTTGCACAGTCAGACAAGTACCAACTGTGAAAACAAAGTAGGTGCCATCCTCACAATGCATTTACAAAGTAATTTGCACAAGATGGACCAAGAGCTGTCCCAGCTGTCACATCTTGCTGAAGTCTGACAGGTAGGTTGGCAGGCTCCCTTGGTTTAAGCAGTTACCAAAAGAATTTACACATCAAGCCCAGTTTCTTCCAAGTCCTCTGCCCACACAATCCAACACTCGCGTCCCCCTGGGTCAACCAAGGCATGAGCTACAACTGAGTACTGAGGGCCTCTGCGATCAGTCAGATACGTAACGTAGTTAAGAGAAGCCCTGCCTAATCAAAACAGAAGGCTGACGTATCAGGAGAAAACTTAACCAGCTAGCTGTAAAAACAGACATCTGAAGCTGCAAATTAGGGGCACAATTCTCTAGGGCCCATTCTGAAAATACCGCTTAATTCTCAGCATCGCTCAAACGTGTCACTTGCGATCTGGGCACCATCAGAGCACAGCTACGCTTGTGCCCTCACCAATCCTCCCCAGCCACAACTCTCTTCGGAGAACAGCCACAGCACTTCTCAGAAAAGAGAAGCCCTAGCACATGAAAGGCTTTCCAGGACTAATTAATCCCTTCTGCTGGCATTTTCTTCTCCACCCAGACTCTACCCTTCTTTGCGACGTACAACATGTTGACAAAGAAGACGTCTTCAGCTGTGTCTGGGTGACTCCATCTAAAAAGTTGGTTTATAAAACGGACTTGGTTTTATCACATTTTAAACTTCCCAATCACAAATGATAGTAAGAGACAATATTAAAAAAATAAACAACAATAAGGAAATACTGCGTATGGGTCCTAAAGTCTTTGCTTTTATGTGAGGAGCTGGATATAAAAAACACAGAGCATGTGCACCACTTGACTCCTTGTGTAAAATGAACAGTTTACTGAATAAAAAGGGGGGAAAATGGTCAATCCACAATAACTAGGACTTCACTAGAGTGAAAACAATACTGTAACACAGTATATTTTCAGTATAAAGCAGGCATGATTTGGTATAAGAAGGTAAGTATAATATCTGTTTCTCACATAGCACAAGGTAATGTCTGTGAGTGAACTGCTGCAGAGTGAAGCATGTTAGATGTGAGATCAGAAGACAGGTCTTTTCAGAGCTTCTGCAATGTCTTCTGCACGCAAAATTCTCCCTGTTACTGTGCTCCTAAGGTAAAAGAAAGGAAAGCCAAGGCTAGGGAGATCAAGAGGAATAAACGACAAGGTTTCTGGGCTTTGTGAGAATTATCTCAAAGCTGTCAGTGGACTGGTTTATATAAGCTGTGGTCCATCAGATATAACCCTGCACTTCCCGCTGGCCCAAGAATGTTTTGTGAGCTGGAGGATCTGTTTTAAACCACAGGACACGAGTACATTTGTAGCAGATTTTTAAAAGCTGCATGGTCTCAATTATTATGCAACTTTGAGGCACTAAGCTCTGTTTGCCTGCTTTTCCCAATAAAAGCCTCAGAAACGCCAGTGCAGCACTATGTGAGCCAAACTCAACAGAAGCAAGTCTAAGCACATTCCAGCCCTTCCTGCAGGCCTGATCACTTCAGCTGGGAGAAGCCAAGTCTGTCACTCATGCGCAAGAGCTGCAGAGGGGCGGTGGCAGCTTCCCAGAGCATGTCAGGGAATTGGGCTCACCCCGAAGCAGCCGACAGCCTCGGCACCCTGAAGAGCTGCACAGGCAGAGGTGGGCCCCGAGCACTGAGGACAAGCTGCAGGTCCCACCTGTGCCTTGCTTATGCCTCATCAGTAAAGGCACCAGTTCCTCCAGGAGTGCTAGCCAATGACGCCAAAAGGCAAGGGTCAGGCACTTCAAAGTCTAATTTATGCTATTACTACAGGTTATTTCATTGACAAACTCCTGCAAAGAAGCAAAGGGCAAGTGAAGCTTGATGATGCAGCAAAGATGTCAACAGGACACCTGAAGGATGATGGTATTTCAGGTCCCCTGTCTGACTGCGTTCAGCCAGCAGAGAGCCTGCATTAAGCAGCCCCTACAGTTCACGTGCATTCACCTCAGGAGCTGACACTCTCGGAGGGTCAGGGTCGTTGGCTTCACTGTCACTCGAGCTGCTCTCCGTCTCCGAGTCTGAAGAACTGTCTGAGTCACTGGTGCTCCCTGACTCTGGGCTGCTGGAATGTGCTGATGCCACGCTCTCGGGCTGGGACTGCAGGGCACTGCAAGGCCACCAGGAGATAAAATTAGAAAGCAGCACGCATCAAGGTTACTTACTATATTGATATGGAAGCATTCAGAAATAAAACTTAAACCCCCTGTTTTGGCACTGGAAGGAAAGGGGACAAGGCCAAAAGAATACACTGCCATACTCCAAGATAAAGCACCGGAATAAAAAAACCTCTGGAAATAATAAAACCTTCAATTCCGACCCAGCCATAACTATACAAGCAGGATGTCACTGCAAGAGTACAAAGCTGCATTTAGCCAACAAAATGCTTTAAAAAAAAAAAAAGCGACAAATGCTATTCTGAAAGTCCCAACACTCAGCAGAAAAGATGCCTAATAAAGACTAACAAGACAGAAACATACATGCCCGGATGGTTTATCTGTTTTTATTTTCCCCCTTCACAAGAAGGGGGAAAGCAGGTTCTCACTTCTTCACCCATGTTACTTGCTTGAGGTGCTGCAGCTGTTTTGTGAACAGCCCCAAACAGCAGCATTTTTTGCAAAACCCATCCCTGCTCACAAAGTGCTTTGCCCCAGCCCTGCTCACAATGGGAGTGTATGGAGCTGAGGCATAACTTTTTGTTCTGAAACAAACTAAAGAAGTCAAAACGTTGACTTCTGACTCTGAAAACTGTTTCCCATGTCAGCATAAATGCATTTGTATGATGTGGAGCTTGCTGATGCAGACTGATATTGCAAGAACATACTGTTTCAAGAGCCTGCAGAGACAGTCGGTCATGCCAAGAAATCGATATGCCCTTGTGCAAGCCTGACTTTGTAGACTGTCACCAGTGCTTGAAGAGCACACACATCAAGCCAGAAAGGTACATAATAGGTGCTCTCTTGCTGGGGTTTCTCCACCTTTCTGCTTCTAATCCAGGTATGTGGCTTTTCAGTCAACCTTGAATACTGCTTCTAAGTTGCCCTATCAGGAGGGGCTGAAGCAGCCTCAGCAAATTTCTTCTTCACCTACTTGGCTGTTTCTGGCTTCCTTCTGAACTAAAGCTGCACTCATACCTTAGCCATCACTATTACAACCGAAAATCCCATCATCTCCAGTGTGCTCTCCAAATAATGTGATGGTGTGGAAGAGGAGAACGGAAGGGAACAGATAGGGAAATACAATTCTGGTTCAAAGGCAAAATCTAGCATGCCTGGACTGATTTCTAGTTGAAGCTTTCTATAAAACCTCACACAACTAAAGCCAATTTGGCTTCAGGCAGCTAGAAACCAAAGCTTGCATCTATGACAGAAATGAGGGACCCTTTCCCACCTACCCTCATATAAAATAAACAATTCTTTTTTTCCTCCTTATCTGTCTACCTAGCAGTTTGGGAACAAACCTGTACCTTGGAGGAGCAAGTGAAGAAGGTGGCTTTTCAACAACCTGTTTTGTTCACAAAAACAAAGAGGAGAGGGGGAGGAAAGGTTAGCTTAAGGAGCTCAGAGCAACGCAACACGTCGCGATGATTTAACGGGATGTCTGTGGGCGTAGGGTATAAAACATCTAAAACTGACTTGGTCGTCACCACTGTCTTCACTATCACTGAGCTGCAGGTCGTCCTGGAGCATTCTGAAAGACAACCAGAAGATACACATCAGCCAGGGCAGACACGTTTTCAAGCAGCAGACACTCAAAAAAGAATTGGTTTGCACTTTCCAAAACAAACGGACCTCTCCAAGGCTTTTTAACATTCGACATGCTCAATCTGCTAAATCCTCTCGTTACCTGAATGAACAACAAAATGGAAACACATAGCCTATGCCTTTTACTGTGCCTTCCACCTGACCTCAGGGCACTTTGCAACACAGGGTCAGTACCACTGGCTGCCATCTGCAGACAACTGCTGGATCAAGTCCAGTCCTGGTACAGCAAGAGACGGGCAAGCTTTTAGCTGGCACTAGCTCCCCAAGGGGCAGAAAGCACCACAAGATGCGCACGTTCACACATCCTGCTCTTTGTGGGCTGCAAATACTTCTCCTGACACAAAGCTCCTCTTTTTGCTGCTCAATCTCCCGTCACACACATACCTAAGCAGAGGCCAAGGTCAAGCCAAGCTCCTATTCCTACTCTGCACAGCGAGAGCCCTAACACTGGGGATTCACATACCCAAAGCAGTTCCCGAGTGGTGAGGCACAAGTCCTGTTCTAGCATTGCTAGAGCGGACAGTGGGCTGCCTGCAAGTGTTTCCAGATGCACCGTTCAGTCCTAAGTCTGCAGGTGGTACCTGCTGCTTCTAATTTCCCCGTCCTCTATGAAATTGGGGTCCTCAGAAGGCTGGAGGAGAGGGATTTGTGGGCAGAGACCCCAAGTTCTCCTGAACTGTCATTCCCTCCCTTTAGCACCCACGTAGGCATTCTAAAAAAAGCCAGAAAGCAGAAAGACGAATCTCTTATTGCTTTAGAAGTACGTGTATTCAAACCTCGGGCCTGCCCGGAGACTGCTCAGCCTAGAGAGCTCCTATTTATTATCCCCACTAACTCAAGTCACTTTATACTTAGACCAAAGCAGTCAATAGGCAAAGAGATGCCTTCATTGACACAAGACTGTGTTTAGTGTCAAAGCTAGCAATGTTCTCACACCGAACGAGTCCACAAACCGCAAGCAATGAACCTCAAGTCCAAAAGAAAATTTCAGAGCAATTGACCTGTCAGTCAACAGATAAAATCTATTTCAGCAGTCAGTAACTGAGGATTAGGGTCAAACAATAACTTAGGCATTCTCTCAGTACCTTTCAACCTTTCCAAGCACCAGATTAAAGCACTATAATTCAAAGGAAAGACTGTATCTTTCCTTCAAACAGAAAGCTATGTCACTTCTATTAGCTCTAATGGAAATTGCACATTCAGAATGAAGAGAGAACAGACTCCAGCAATTATTCTCAAGGTTTGTTTCTGTTGTTGCCTGTTTTATGTTTCCTTTTAGTACCAGGAACAAATCCTCTGCTTCCACCATTTGAGGAGGGAACCCAGCCCTGTACATAAAACCACAGGAAGTGCAGTCAGTGATTTCCTGCTACTTGAAAGCCTTTCTGCTCACACTGAAGGTCAACCACTTGCTTTCTAGGGCACCTCAACACCAGCTGGAGCAAGTGAGATGTCGAAATCAGCCGGGAGCCCTCCGGGAAACTCCACACCCCCCTACAGTCACATACCAGCAATGACAGCGCATCAGTTCAGCAGGACAGCCTGAACATGCTAACACACCCATGGCCCCGTCTGCTCTTTTTAGCAAGGAAGACAGGCCCTTGACACAGGTGCCTCCTCACGCCGGCGCTGGGTGACAAGCACTGAGCTATGGGGAAGGAGATCGTTGGTGAGGCTTCGCCATCTCAACCACTGCGTACTCAAGGGCGAGTTGCTCTGAGCCTTTCATAGCATTCACAACGGAGACATCTCTTCCAACAGCTTTGCTGCTTTTACGCATGTCATTTCCTAATAATATATATTTTACTGTGGATGCCTCTAAGAAAAGGAACATCAAAACGCTACTGCTGAAGTCCCTTGAAAAGACAATTTCAAATGCCTAAAACCAAACACTTTTATTTTGGTTTACAAGCAAGTTGAGATTCTAATACTTGTGCGACTGAAAACCGAGCATACTGCCCTCCAGAATTAACTTCTCTTCATGCAGTGCTGTACATCCTCACTACGAAAATCAGGACTTGTTGCCTGAAGCTGAATATCCACTAATGAGAAAACCCCAGACCTCCAGTCTCTTTGCAAAACAACACTCCAATACTGTGGCAGGCTCTCTTACTGAATTACACGTTGCATGTCTGAACTGCTGTCTTCATACATTGCTGTCATCCCATCTGCTTGTACTATTAAGCTGAAAAACTTCAGCCATCCAAATTAATCTCTTACTAGGGATGTGGCCAGGTTTGATTTTTTTTTTCCTTCCTTTTTCTTTTTTTTCTTTTTTCCTGTATGGGGTTTGGGTGAGGGGCCATTTCCGTTTCCCATGTGCTTGCTGTTTGTTACACTTTCAGGCTCTTGGTTTGGAAGATGAGGAAATGGGAATGTTTTCCTCCCTGTTAAAAAAATTCTTTTTATCTAATCCTTCTTATCTTTTTATTTACATCTTTGAATCTAGTAAAAATTTGCTATCCTAGGGTACATTCTCATTTTGGCAAGATGTATACTTTGGTACAGTTTCCTTCCCAAGACACCAGGGTTGGCAGCTCTGGACGTCAACTGCTGACTCTGATGAGACAGCTTCTCTTCTTCATGCATTTTACTTTCAAGTTATAAACCCCTCAAACCTCAGGACAGAATGTAAAGATGAGTTAGGTTAAGAAGGTCAGGGTGTCCAAGTAATAAGAGACAAATTGAGTTCTCCTGCCTTCCCTTTTCCCAAGCTCAGACTAGCTACTCCCACTGCAGCACCAGCAGTGTAATTCGTTGCTGCTGACGTTATTCTTCCAGTTACGAGGTCTTTTGTTGAAACACGTTCACGGGGCTGCTAGCGTACAGTTCACAGAAAAAAAATGGCTTCAGAAGGGTATGTTTCTACGTGACACACATCTGAGTCAGAGTTTACTAAAGACTGAGGTTGGGACCCACACTCTTGTACCTGGAGCAGGATGGCACCCAGAAGGCCCAGAGGCCTCCAGTGCCCACCAGCAGGGCCCACCCCTCCTGCACAGCACTGCCTCCCGAGGAGTTACCAGCCCCACTGCACCGCGTTACCTCACACTGATGCAGAAAAGGCTTTTGGTGCCATAAGGGCTCTGCCTGCTGTCACCTTCGCAGAGCTACATGTTTTCTTTGTTCAGGCATTTTGACTTCGCCATTCCCTCGTGGCTGTCCTCTTCCATCTCCCAGCCTCCAACACCTCATTTCCTCACACACCTTCCCTGTGGACACCACCTGGAGCCTCTGCTTTTAGAGTAAACACTGGAGGGAAGCGCTACAAGACACTGATGTGGCAAACAACCCCCCCTCCATCTCCTACTGAAGGCAAATGGCATGCAGCCCGCAGCATCGTGCGCACTGGCTTCGGCTGGAGCCAAAGCTGGTCTGCCCTGCAATTTAAACACACTTCCAGGGATGTGAAAATGTCCTGGAAGTTTTTTCTGGGTTTTGTTTTGTTTTACCTTACGCACTCTGGCCTACAGATACATTTCCTTTAGAGGCTAAAGGATACGCTAGACAATGCTACCTAGATTGTCCTTTAAATCTGATTTAACTGTTTCTACACATAAGGACTGCCTTTTTCACCTGAGCTGCTGGTAAGTAAAGCACAGAGTGCGAGAACATTGCAACCACTTAACTTCAATTTAGGATCAAGGAGGAACATGGAAATTTTATATGAGTCACACTTCTGCATGGCTAGACAAAGCCAGTTTCCCCAAAACAAGGTTTCAACAAATTGCTAAATAGCCTACTTAAAGAAGATAAATCTGCCCTAATAATCTTTATACTTTAATTAGCTCAGCACTTAAAAGATGCTGAGTTTTCATTTGCAGGACCTGCTGCTTATGCACACATCATCAATATCCCTGTGAATCTATTTATAAAGAGCTCTTTTCGTGAGATGAGTGGCGCTAAAATCAGCGCAGCTTGCCCAGCAGCTCCCCTGAAGGCACAGGCTGGCCCCTCTCTGCTGGCCGTGCTGAAGATGCATTGCGGAGGCAGAGGTCGGCATCTCCCCTGTGAGCAGGAGAGTTGCTCCCATTCCAGCACAGCCAGGAGCTGACCTAGGGGCTGCATCCAAGACGGAAAGCCATCTGGGAACCTGTGCCTGCTCGGGGAAGCTGGATGCTTAATTTGGGCACACAGATGCCCAGGGATTTCAACCTCTAATTAAGCAACACAAACGCTGTTTGTGTTCAGCCAGCCACACTTGGTAACATGAGCTACTATCGGCAGCTGAGTTTTCTGAGGGTCACGTGGCTTCTGAAGAGCAAAGAAAGCCCTGTTTGGCAAAGGAGAAATAAAAGGAGACAAAAAGAAGGGATGCATCACTTCAAGGGGAAAACGCAGGGCAAGTCCTTGGGCAAACCTCGGTTCGGTCCGTTTAGGGTGTCAACCTAAGCCGCTCTGTTCCTCTGCCTTCAACTGCCTCTGTTGATGTATGGCCACGGTAAGTGAGTGCTGGCTCCGAGATGCTAATAAAAATCACCATGAAGGGAAAGACATTCACTGATGGACATCAGCAAACCGAGGTTCCCTTCATCCTCGAGGAGGACCAGCCCGTGAAGGCAACCAACGCCCAGGGACGGGGTCCCTGGCTTGAGCTGCCTTGTGCCTTCCGCCCAGCTGGCCCCAGAGGGCTTGTGTTTGTCTTAGTTCAAATGAAATCCCTAAACGCAGAGGCTCAGTGAGATGCTACCAGAAACCAGCAGCAGGAAGGTTCTGGCTGTCCTTTGGAGACTGGTCAGGTCAGGAAGGCTCGAATGAAAAGCCTGAACACAAAATCCTGCAATTCAGCTGAGGAGGAGAGCCTCTTGCTTGTGCCCTTCCCAGGTTTCCTTTATTTTAATTGAATTATTCATTATAAGTTAAAAAAAAAAAAAAGGTGTAAGCTTTGTAGTCTGCAGTTTGCAGCCTTCCACGGAAGGATACAGTGTGAAGTAAAACGAGCTCTTTATCACTGAGCTGACAGGCATTTAATGCCTGGGCGATTGACTCGCACACAGACCACTTAGCCTCCTGGATGTGGAAAGGTTTCTATTATTCAAGGCTCAAAACCCATCAATACTGCCATCTGGCCAGGTTAATCCCGAAAGACTCAAAGTCAGCCCACACAAAACTACTTTCAAGAAATTCCTGTGATTAACCTAATTAATAGACAACCACTTGAACCTACCAGGACATTGCCAAGTGTTTTTTTTTTTATTGCCATTATGGATCTTTCCCACCAACTTACAACTTGATATTGAAGCAATACAAGTATTAGTTGGCATTCCTTCCCTGCCTTCGTAAAACTGTTGCCAAGATTATGCACAAAAATCTGGGACTCCAATTCTGAGAAGCCTTCTCAGAGAAACCATAAAGTAATAGGGGAAAGAAGAGACACAAAGAGACAAAAGAAATATGTAAATAATATTAAAAAAAAAATCCAGTACCCCACTTTGCACCTTGCTAACTTGATTAGATAATGTAAGTTGAGGTTTTTAGAAACTTCATATGAAGGTAGTTTTTTTTTTGGAGGGGTGGAGAGTTTCAATAAAATTTAAAAAAAAAATGAAGAACACTTCTCACGAACTTTCCCTTGGACAACTGAAAAAAATTATACCCCATGATTTCTATAAGATGTGCAAGTTTTCATAAATTTTGTAAGCATAGCTTTACTAACCTTCACAAATTCAAAATGGTATGCTAAATGGATCAGATTCAGTTTGTGCCTAATTTGTCAGTTTAATGCATTATTAATACACACACACTGTGTGACAAGGTATTAAGTAGCCACAGATTAACAGAACAAAACCCCCTCCACTTGGTATATTAATAGTTGTGTGGTTTTGTGTTTCTGTTTTTTTTTTTTTTTTAAATACAGTAACCATAAACATGAAACAGCAATATTGCTGTGGCTGTAAGTTCCCTCCATTGAAATTTTCAGAGAAAAACTGAACTAATAAACTTTAATCTTCAGAAACATCAAGTAAGGCATATTTTAATTCATTACAGATTCTTTTAAGTAACTGCATAGTAGAGCACGGGAACTGAGTCTGGTTACTTACGATGTTCTTGGTTGAGAACTAGGCAACGTTTTTGAAGGTGCGTCATACTGTTCTGCAAATCAAAAACAAATCAGTTCTTTTTACTTGCCTCACATGAACTGTATTTTACCCTATGGTCTCTGGGTGTCACAATTAGAAAGTCACTCTCTTCCAGGATGTAATCCTTTGCCAGTGAGATTATTCATCATCCTAAATGGGATTTCCTAACAAAACACTGTTTGTTCTCTGCTGAACTGCTGCTTTACTTTCCAGGTAAGGAACGTACACAATCTCTGAGGCATTATCTAAATTCTTCAGTGTTCAACCAAGCCCAGGAAAAGTGTGCTCCTTAATCAATGTAAACATTTGATATTCTCATCAATCTCTCACACACAACACACAAAGTTATCTGTGAGCTCATACAGACATTGCTGTGTATTCTTTGGATTTCTACTTACTCTGATTCTGTGCTACAGATCCAACATGCTGTGATTCCTGCAAAGAAAGGACAAAGCGAAAAGTTGAGAATAAAATACACCAGCTCTCTCTCAATAGCTGCATGTTGGTGATGTGTTTTCAACGTGTAACTTATTGTAATAAAAGTCAACCTAACCACAGCTTGCCTTTGAACTGTCTAAGAGTTTAGGTTGCTCTGACGTAGTTTAGCACAAACATGATGTCCTACTGCCACCAAAAACGTGCTGCTGGCAAACTAGCAGTATGTGCCTTTTTGAAGGAATATAGAAAATTTTGACAGAGCTGCCAAATATTTCTGTTTAATGCAGTCAACAAATATTTTTCTTGAAAGTAAAGATTAAAACTTCTTTTGTGCTGCAACAGAGAGGAGATGCTTAAAATGTTTCTGCAAAGTAGTCACATTTGGAGTCCACAATTCGAACAAACATCTATGTCATCTAAACAGCATTCATTCATCCTTCTCTCTGCCTCAAACATCTTACAACTCTAAAAATATAAAGCGTGCTAAAAAAAAAAAAAAGGTAAAAGATAATCACACTACCACATAGCTCACTCAGAAATAATTACTCATAAGCACGATCTGATCTAATTCTCAGTAAAATTATGCATTTCACGCAGCAGTTATGTAATGTGAGATCCACTGTGCTTTCATTTATCTGATTGCTTCAAAAGATAATCTCTCCTGACAGCCTTTATCTAAGAAAGGGGCGGGGTCAAAAATTAGATGAATACACATGCAAGCTGGAAAGCTGTCTTTAATATATCAAAAGGTCTGACAAAAAGAGGCTGTTTTACCTTTGTTGGAAACGGAAATTTTGAGGGCTCTGCCGTACTAGGTGTATGAATAGCTGTCAGAGGAGGTGGCCATGACTGGGTCATTTCCTGGAAAGAGATGGAGAAAAGTGGATTAGGGTATTTTTGCTGATACTTGCAGTGAAGTTTTAAGCTTAAGACTCGTATCTACCTAAAGTCCTTGTAGGCTGGACTGCAGACCGTGGAGAAAGCACCGCAGTGAGAAACCATCCTTGGGATGCAGCATCTGCCCCGCGGTGAGCACTTGCCCCTCTCTGCAAGCACATTTGCATTGCCCAAGCAGCAGCCATCTCAGCGCAGCTTGCAGAGCTAAGCGCCTACTGCGTTTGCAGCATCTGGCCTCGGCATTACAGCAAACAGTTAATAAAAGGAAAAGCAAACAAAACCTGCACATGAGTAGCTGTGGGCTTTTTCAGAGTGCAGACTCTGGGCTCGGTGACAGCGCATGTGAGAGCAGAGCAGGGGCAGCGCACCACGGGACAGGGCTGGCTGGGTAGGACCAGCCTCAATGCACGTGCTCGGCTGGCACCGCCGTCGACGTGCTCAGAAAGCCTGGCACAGAGCAGCAGCTCTGCCTCCAACCAGGGCTAACACAACACTGGCGCTGGACTCGATTTACAGAGGTAGGAACTGTGCTCGTGCTGAACGCATCTCGAGACAGACATGCACCACACGTGGCTTGCCTGAGGACTGGAAAGAAATGTACGGAGAAGGTGCCTGCAAACTATATGGCTGTACCGTGTGCACCAAATACACCGACTGTGGTGTGAACATCTCTACCGGGCTGTAATTTTGGGGCGTCTGTTTTCATCAAGGCACAAAAGCTCAGAAGTGGCTTCAGTTTCCTTATCAGTTAGGAATAGCACAAAACATAAAAATTTATAGGGAAGTGACTTCATGTGGCTACTTTTGGCTCTAGAAGCAGGGATTGGATAAATCTAGGAGGATTTTGTGCAAGAACTGGAAACAGCCTTCAAGTAACCTGTGTAACCATCTGATCATGTAATTATCATCCTCATCTTCTTGTTTCTCCCCTTCCACTGCTCAGCTCACTGCTCTCTACACTCTCTAGCTGTGCAATCTTGCAATAGACAGCAAACCCCTCAATATACTGCTCTACATCTCTTCAGGCATGCGTACATGCTTCCTTTTGGTTGCATCAGTGTCTCAGAAATATCTAACAGCAGCCCCCTGGCCTGGCCGAGGAGCAGCTCTGGCTGGTTCAGGTGATGTGCCCATCTTCCTCTTGGACTGCACCAGGCTGCATTGTGTGTATGCACTGACGGGTGTGACAACTCCAACTGTATCTGAAGCTGTCACCTTACTTCTCTGCAGCATACCCAAAGACACGCTTCTGGTGATTGCAACACCAGTTGATAAAAAAAGAAGAAGAGCAGTATTTCCCCCCTGCATGTTATTTTAATGCAAGCAAAATATAAGGAAACACAAGATGTGGTATTTAAGAGCACCCACCTTCAGAATTTCTTCAACGCACTGGACATCACTGGGGAAGGTTTGCTACAACAAAAAAAAGAGGAAGAAGTGTGAGTTTGTTTCAGTTTTACCAACTGACACTGGGCAGATAAACTCAGCAAGTATTTGCTCACCCCTGGTTCTATAAGCTTCACGGAAACCTATTAATTAAAAAAATGCTAGCAAGAAGTAAAAGGCCATCAGAAGGGCAGATAATAACATGTCTCTACAAAGCTTGTTGTTTTCAAGTATTTAGCAGAAGCTATATTCTAAGAAATTTGAAAAAGAAGGAAAGTGTCTTCAAACAGCATCTCCTGAAGAAATCACGTAAAGAGAAACAAAGCTTATTAAACAGTGCTGGGATTCTCCTCATTTTGTGACTTGCCTTCTTACTTCTACGCAGCCACGTGCACTCAGCCAAAAAAGAAACTAAAGCCCTAAGCTTAGAGAAGGCAAAATAGAGGTGGTTTTTAAGTGGAGGTTATCGTGCACCAAGAGCTTGAATTCCAGCTCTCGGACTCATGTGAACATCAATCGCCATTAAGATATTGAAATTTAAAAAACAGTGCAATCGTGACGTGCACATCTCAGAGCAAAACCTTGGCTCTACCACCAAGTTGGAGCAACGTGCTGGCTTTTGGCAAAGCCTGCCACGAGTCCCAAGCAAAAGCAATGCAGGGGCTGACAGAAGCGCAGCCAACACCTCCCGCTCCAGGGGATGCTCCCTGCTGGGAGGCAGAGGGCAGCGAGCTCCCCTGCGTGGCCAGAGGGATCTCCCCCAGGAGAGGTAAAGCAAGAAAGGGCTTCATAGTAAAGACCAAAAGTGTCCTCAGTGCTCACACAGGAAGGACACTCAACTGTTTTCCATATACTACACCACAGGGGAAACAGCAGGTGAGGAACCCTTTTGCCCTGCATCCTCATTTGCCTGTGCCTACACAAAGCCCTCGTGGAACAGTACTCATCTGCCAAAGATTTGACTGCTCTTCAGAAAATCACGCACGCAGGGCTGCCACTTACTCACCCAAGATCAGTGGAAACAGGGCACGGCAAACTTGTACCACGTGGCAGAGTTCAAAATGCTTCGTAACTCACGGTGCCGAAAAGGGATCCTTCCCTTCTGCTTTTTTTCTTTTGCTAGCAAGCTTAACCTGGTAGCACAGCCACCTAATTCACTGCTTAATTTCATGAGTTGTGAACAGCAGGCACAGAAAATTGCATCTGGTTGTATAGAAAAGCAGGATTCAGCTAGGAGGTGGCTTCAGAAAGCTCCTGAGGCCTTGATGATCCTTTCACTTTATCAGAGCACAGGCATATCAGCAGCCAGGGACCTGCAGGAATTGCTGTTTACTTAATAATGTCCTGAAGCTGACCAGATTAAGAGTATTTTGCTTTGCTCTATAGCATCATTCTTCCACTGATGAGGTTAAATGCCAGTCCCCTGTAACATAACACATTCAACCGCATAAAAAGTAGCTTGCCTTATGCAAAAGGATGGGGAGAAGCTAAATTAAGTTTAAAAACCTATTAGAATGTTTACAGTAAAGAACTCTGCAGAATCCTCTCCCCATACGTACTAGGGCAGCAGATAATCTGCTGCTTTGACTACATGATGGGATTTAGGTGTGCCCATTACAAGTCAAACAAGAACAGCTGCTGAAGGATTCAGCACCTCTGTGGTCCTGAGCTGAAAGGGACTTCAGGATGGCAGCCAGGGTAATTTCCTGCAGTCCCACAAAGGCCCCAGGAGTTCTGCAAGGACAAACTCTGCCTTGTAAAAAAGCACAGGTGCACGCATCCGCACAAGAAGAGGGAAGCTCTTCGTCCCGAGAAAAACCCACAATCTGCACAGGCATTCAATTCGAACTGCACAGCAATGGAGTACTGCATCTCCCTGATTTATTTCCAGGTCTCCCCCCCACGAGCCACTCCAAAAACTGCACTCTTTCATGAGCACAGAGCTCTGCTCGTGCCCTGAGGCCAGCACGGCTCAGACACATTCAAGGGAGGCGAACAGAGACTTCGGGACACGAAGAGCCACACAAAACCAGACCTGAGGCTGCTTGAGCAACCAGCTGATGCACAACAGAGATTCCGTGCATGCCACGGCCCTTCTGGAGCTATCTCTGATGCCCTGCGTGCAAACAAGCCCTGGGCTCCTGCACCAGCACACCAGCATCTGTGGCAACCCAGGCGAGGGGCTGCTACGGGAGGCCCAAGTTCCACTACTTGCTATGTCTCTGTTTCCTAACTTTGGCACTGCAATTACTGGCAGAAAAGGTCACACGCTAATGCTAAGAACCAAAACAGAGTTCACATTTACAGCTATTTTAAGATATAGGATTAAATGGGAAGTAAACATTTACCTTGCCATTTATTTTTTCCATGTCAACCGCATGGACTTTCACTGTTTGAACGTAGCGAACATCACAAAATCGCATCTGCACGAAGGGTTTGCTTGAAAACAAGAAGTAGGACAAACCCGGAGCAAAACCTGCTGTAGTGTCCTCACCTCACCTGTACTGCACAACTAGCTCAGAGCAGGAGGAGACGGTGCACATCAGCAGACAGACTCTTCTACTCATGCTCAAGTCATGCCAAGGGACAGCACATTAACTTAGTTTCAGCAGCAAAAGAACACTTTTGCACAGTTAAAATCCCCCCCCTTCCACTCTATAGTTATTCATGAGCTGCACACACACAGCTTCGAAGACAAGCCATCCAACAATAGAGACGATGCATGTTTTTAAACAATCTTCTACTAACCTTGATTATGAATACAGAAACATTTTGCAGCATACTGACAAAGCCTGCCAAAATTTGAGCTTGCATTACCTTGTTGCTCAAAACAAGTGCAAGCACAAATTTGTGCAGATTTTCTCACATGACTGTGAGGAACATCAGACACTGAGCAGATTGTCCTCCAAGGGTGCGTAAGTGCTCTGTATCACAAAACAGGCTGAAATGCATCTATCAGGCAAAGACAGCAGTGAGGATCTCAAACCCGGCTTGCTCCATCCATGTTTCTTAGAGGATGTGGCGACACGGCTGCTTTCAGGGAAAGCTGAAGCAGTAACACCTATTAATCTGCTTGTAAAGCATGTAACAGAACAGCTATGAAGACTGTGCGAACACACACGTGATGAGTATCTCTTACTGTAGAACAGGCACCGCTGTCAGCATGCGGTCGGCATGGGTGGCCGTAGAACATGTTGTTAAAAGATGTTTCTGTTTTGCTGCAGACGGAGCACATTTGTTCAGCAGACCTCTTGCTTTCAGGCACTCACCGATGCCCCGTAGCGTCTGACGCATGGGAAGCTCTTTCTTCACATGACAAAAGACAACTTTTCTCAACTCTGTCACCTAAGGCTTTATTGTATAGATAAGTTCTTAAACACCCCTTCACAGAGTATCTCCTGAATTCGACATCATTTTCCTATCATGAATAACTACTGTTACGAGACGCTAGAAACAGGGGGCGAACAGAAATGAAAATGAGATTAATTAGACAACAATGCTAACAAGGTTATCGTGCCTGCAAGCTTTTTTTTTACTTTGTGATTCCTCTCGCACAGCCTCATCCAGCAATTAAATATGGCCTGTACAGCAAACATTTTCTATGTCAACCTGGCAGACAACCATTAGCTCTTCTGCTTTTTCTTTTGCTGGTGGCTTTCTCTTTCTGGTGATTCAGCTCCTTGAACCACCTTGCCACAGCACCAGATGAATACCAGAAGGGGTACAAGCAAGGGGGAAGGACAGCTCGTGCTAACACTCAGCTCACCTGTAGGGAACAAAATCTTCATTTTACACAATTTCAGTGTTAGGTAAAACCGTGGAATCCAGAGCTGACTACCTGAGGTCAAAATCTCCTCTGGAAGCACAAAGTTCCCAGCTTCACCCTGCTCCTGCAGTGCTAAAACTCCTGGGAGCTCCGGTGGAAGAAGTGTTACAGGTCTTGGTGTTTTTCAAACCTGGAGTGCCTCTTACGTTGCATCTCATACTGCATAACTTGAAAGTAATTATTTAAAAAAAAAAAAAAAAAAAAAAAGATTAACTGACTATTTCAGCTTTCTGAAAAGATATCCTCCCCTGCAATGTATGCTTTGCTACCAGCTCATTTCCTGTTCCCTAGAAAGCATGCAAATAGGTGCCACGACACTGCATTTTCTTCTCTTGCATGCACTAACCCAGTCCAAAGCACTGTTTTTGCCTCAGTTCTCAAGCATGGATCAGATTTCTTTAATTGTTTGCAGCTCGGCAGACGGGAAACAAAAGAAAGCGATGCCTTAGTTCCGAAGTGCAGGACACGCTTATGAAACTCACTGCCCTCAAGAGCTCTCTGAGGCATAAAACCACACTTGTTTCTTCCCTGCACGTTCTGTCAGCACCTGCCCCTCTGATACTCCACCGCAGATTCAGATCGGGCAGCACCAGGCACTTGGTGGAACTGGCTTTGCCCATGCAGGTGAGCCCCAACCACGACGGTCGGCTGCCACGCCACCTTTCCCAGCTGCCAGGAGCAGCCTGATCTCGAAGTCAAGAGCCAACCTCGCTGCCGCGCTGAGGACCTATGAGGAGCCATCCAGCAACATCTGCTGTGCCACGGGGGTTCAGGAGCAGCAGGAGGAATCGATTCAAAGGGCAGGTGGCCAGCCCGAAAGCCAGCATGCAGACATGTGAAACATCTTGAGCTGCGTATACATCACCTGCACTTGTAACCCTGCGTGGTTTTGCAAGAGAACATACAGGAAAAGCACTGCTAGCACAACTGCTGCGGTAAAAAAAAAAAAAAAAAAAAAAAAAAAAGAAAAAAAAAGAGACCCCTGCAAACCACAGGAGAACTGACTGCACATGGGAACCTGTGGCGCTGATGAAGAGCTAATAAAAGCAACAAAGCTGCACCAAAGAAAAGCAGTGCAGGAAGGTAGATTTTCCTCTGATTTCTTTCAAGTTCACAGATTGTAAGGTTTGGGCTGGTTGGTTGGTTTTCTTTTGTGTTTTTTTTTTTTGTTTGTTTGTTTTTCTCTAAGTCCTTACAAAAGTATTGGAAATTTGAAAAGGAAAAATATGGAATTTGACCTAAAACTTGCTGAGATGATTAAGTCTTTATGCTCTTTCCTGTGAGCTCTGGTAAGTCAGTAACAAATCAGACTGTGCAGACAGACTTAGAAACAAGCGGTAGTTTAAGAATGCAACCACCCCTTCCCTGACTTCAGGGTGGGAATACTTGTGTAAATTTAGGTTTTCCTTAATGCTATTTCTCTAGTAAGCCCAAATACATTTATTTCATTAACTTAGAGTTAAGCAGGAGCTTGTATTATCTAATTGGAAATCTTTGTTGATATGATTTGTTTAAAGCCTCGAATTTGATCCAGTTAAATACATCCTTAACGACTGGCTCCAAACATAACAGCCACAGGTTTTAAACACCATTTTGTTATGGGCATATTGCCCTGGGTTTCATTACCACTGTAAATTAACACACAGATAGTACCTGACAGCAGGGTCCCTGTAACAGCAGCTTGAATGCTCTAGGAAATTCAGGGCCGTGCTGTCAGAGGCAGGCAAAGCCACAAGAAGGAAAGTCAGTTTTCTCTGCAGGTTGCCTAGGACCAGGATTAATTTTCACAGCAGGTGAAGAATTACCACAAGACTCATCGTTTTTAAGGACGGAAGAAAGCTCGCTTGATTTCAGCAAAAATAGGACAACCGCAACAAAAAAGGTACAAGAAGGTAGAGGACAGAGGGGCAAAAGGAAGAAATGGAGAGGAAACTGAAATAGAAAACCAATTTTATAAGAAGCTCCTTCTTGACAAGGAAAAAGTCTCTTGTTCATATGCCTTTGTCTGAAGGAGCACAGTGCTTTGTGCAGATACATTTTAATAAAGGACCTTCCAAAATCGTGAGCCGCTGGAACGAACTCCTGCAGCCCTATTAGCCCTGCCCTAATAATACTACAGCTGAAACCCAAATAAACAAAACATCAAAAGTAAGCACTGCAGCAGAGCCTGCATACAGCCATGCAGACCAGAACTCCAGCCAAGGCCGATGATTTCATTAGTTAATTAGTGTCCCCCTGATGTCTCCAGAAGGAAAACAAGGTGTCTTTCAGCGTAAGTGTTGATGGTATGAAAACCACTTCTGTAAGAGCTGCAAGTCATGACTTTGAGTATTTTTCCCTTCCAATCCCCCCTTGCTGCAATTTACGCTACTAGATATACTTGTTACACTATTTTGAGTAGCCTGGCTCCAGAAAAATGTTGCTTGCCGCAGCTGATGGAGATAAAGCTGAGCAAGCAGAACAAAACAGAACTTGTACCAGAGGCAGTTTGTTGTTGACGGTATTTGTCAGATGAATAAATGAGGCAAATCTGCACACGTGCTCTGTTGGCATAACCACAGTTACGTGTGAATTTCTGGTAATACAAACTACTCACAGGAAGGGAGCGGAGCAGGAGGAGAAATCATGGCTGTGGTGATTTCGGTCTGGGGGAGGAGGGGAGAGCAGCACAGGCTGGCTGAAAGGTGATGGGAGTCAACATTTTCTAAAGCAAAGAAACGTGAAGTCAGGCATTATGGTGCATCAACATGTCTGCAAAATTTAATACATGATCATCAGCAAGAATGTGCTACCACGGTTAAGACATACACATGCTCAAGTGACCTATCAATTACAACAAGGATATAGCAAAATCACAGTGTCGTAACTGAGTAAGGAGCACGAGTTCAGAAATTCAAATGATGGGCTACGTATTCCCAAGGTTTTGAATTTCTCAGTAGCTCCAGCTTTACTTGCTAACATGACATAACTATTTAAGAGTCCATGTTTTGGTCACAGTCAGCAGGAATTATGCTCTTAAAAGCAAACAGCTCTTTGCAAATAAACTCTTCGCTAAGACCAAAAGTGAACATAGCAACTTCTTGTTCTGTTCAAAAAAAATATTGTCTGTTCTTCTGTTTAAAAAAATATTCAAAATATTCACACTTCTGAGAACCTACATACGCTTCCAAGACCTCCTCTCTCCCCCTGCCCATTCCTGCCCACTGCTGTTGTCTTGCCGACACTCGGTGCCCGTCTCACAACCCCCCGGGTATTGGCACAAGGTAGTCCCTTCCAAGGCCCCCAGGAACCGCAGCTGTGAGCAGGCTGACTTCCGATGTCAACAAGACTGTTGGTGCTGGACTGCGTTCCCTTGCATGGCGACAGTAACGCCGCGCACGCTGCCGCGTTACAACTAGCACGATGCACTCCCAAGTCGGAGGCAATGTCGGCTTGAGACAGCATTTGACAGCAAATTCTGATCTTCACTTGAGTTCAACAAAGGCACGACAGCAGTAATGATATTTGTTAAAACCATCAAGGAAACAGGAGGTTTTAGCAGCAAGAGGTATGCCGCAGTACTCAGAGCAACTCAGACCATTACTGCCTGCCATCTCTCACAAGCTTTTCCCTTTCCAACCTCATTTTCCCCTTGGAAAAGGCGGAGAGCAAGAGTTCTGCTGGCAGCAGTGCCGCCTGATGCCCCCAGCTGAGCAAACAAGCGGTGGATGTGCAGGCCCCAGCCCAGAAAAGCACTCCTTCCCTTTTCTGAACCAAGACCTCAGGCTCATTTGTGGGTCTGCAGCTCCCAGGACCATGCAGCAACCCGTCGGGGAGCACCAGGGCTCAGCATCAATGCTGGTGCTGCTACGTCAGCAGAGAAGCGGGTGCTTGTCAGCGCATCCGGCGTTGCCTTCCCAGGGGAAAAGGAAGCAAACGTGAGCCTTTAGAGAAGACAAGTTTCACCTCTCTCCTTATATGAGCAGAACTCTTCACTGAGAAACAGCCTAGGTGCTATTTTTAAAACTCAGGAAAAAAATTAAGAAATATTTTCAAGTGCTTCCAAACCAAGGAACTTAACCTGTGGGAAATAAATAGCAGGATATCCTTTTGCTTGTCAAGGCAACTTTCGCCATTGTTTTACAACTGACCTGAATGCAAACAGAGCATTTCTAGATTGTATGTTTTGGAGTCGAGAGAGAAGAGCGTCTTATTGTCGGTAACATTATTTGAAGTCACGTACGCTCAGATGAAAGGTCGTCTCCCTGAGATGAATATTAGACACTTGTCCCAGAAAGCTCCCCAGCCTTGCGACAGAAGGCCCGAAGCCTGTCCTATGACACAACAGAGCACACACACCGGCACCTTCATCCCCTCCTCTGCACACAGCTTTGTGCACTCTGCAGCGTGCTTGACCAGGAGGTACGGGGGTGTCCTCCCCACGTCCAGAAATACTTTCCAAGCAGGACAGGAAGCTGCTGGGTGCGCTCTGCGTCGGCAGCTTGGCGAGGCCAGAAACCAAAGCTGAGAAGACAGGAGAAAGGCAGCTGTTTGCTCTTGTCCCCTCCCATCTACTCTGGAGGGGAGAAGCAGCTTCTCTGTTTATTTGAAACACTCTGACTGCCTTGTAATGAAAACCCAACCAAGGGGAGATGGCTGCAGCATGGATCACCAAGACACCAGCCAAATTCTGCCTAAGGAAAAGTTTTTTGTGTCTCTCCCTGAAGCAACTTCAGTGGACAGCAAACAATGAGACTTACTTGTAGCCCTGGAATATATTCCTCTTGAATAGACAGACATATCACATGGCACAGAATATATTCCTTCCGCATGTTCAGCCAGTGGAGCACAGCTGAGAACCGACAAGCTACAGGAGAACCTTTAGCACAGTGCTTCCTTCAAGTGAAAACTTTCAAGCTGCAAATACACACCTTCCACCTTGAACAAACAGATGGCATCCAACCCTGTCTGAATTACAGTGTAGTCTGAACTGCAAGGAGCGGACAGGCTGGCAAAAGAAACCAAAAGATGCCTTTTAAAAGGAGGTGAAAGCTGGAAGTTTCCAAATTTGACTCAACTTTGTCTCCTGCTAAGTCAGTTTGCCCCGTTTTCCAAACCCCATAGCATTCTTCATAAACCACTGCCATTCAAAATGCAGTGTGCTGAAGGCACATCATAAAAATCTGGGGTTCTTACGCAAGGGAAAAAAATGCTCTTCAAGTAGTGAGCATCTTGAACTATACGCTTTGAAAGAAGTATGTGCTACAGTGCTAACACGGCATCATTCCACACATTGTTTATTTTACAATAGACTCTTAAAATGTGCAGCCACCAAGCCAGTGTTTTCATGCTAGGGACACAGAAAATACTTGTAAATATATACAGCAATCAGCCTTAAAAATCAGGAATTGCTCCTTTTTTTTTTTGTTTATCGAATTCAATATGCATTAAAACAAATATTTGAGTTTAGGTTCTGATTCAAGAGGGAAGCTCTCTTGCAGAAACCCTGCTGATACAGACACCTAGTTCTCTAAACATCTCTCAAGGTGAGGGAATAGCATTGCTACGTTGTCCCTATTCATTCTAAATTTAAGCAGCCAAAGAGAAAGAATGATCCTCTGAAAACATGAAATACCCACCAGAGTTTTAGAAAAACTGAATGCTGACCATATTTCTCTTCTGACTTAATGAAGCTTAACAAGCAAGTCAAGAACATATTTCTGGCTGTGGCAATATCTGAGCTACTCAGCATTTATGAGAGCGAAGTGCACATCTGGACCAGACACCCAGACCCAAATATCTGCAAGTGCTGCGAGTGGAAGCTTAGCTGAAGCTTCACCATTTGCTAATTCTGCAGCTGACCAACAGGTTAACAATCAGTCCCGGCACCCAGAGCTATTGATCTCCCTTTCCTTAGTGGCCAAGACAAACATCAGGCTGGCTCTTCCCTCCTGTGATTCAAGAAGAGCTCCATGTTAGGAACTGGCAGAAAGGCCAAGGGATTAATAAATACAGGAGCCTGGAGAAGCAAGCCTCACAAAAAGTGGCAATGCCTACTGCTAAGCCAAGCTGGCCGCGGGACAGGAGACGCCTCCTTTGCAGCATCAAGCCCTTCTCCGGTCTGGAGCACAAGGCGGCTGCAGCCTGGCTTCTGTGTGGCTGGGGACGTGCAAAGGCGGCCGGGCTGAGGGCAGAGCCTGGCTGGGAAACCCAGCCGGACCTTTTGCTCGGAGCGGGACGGAGACATCATCTCATCGGGCAGTATCTGCAACACTTGGCCGCAGACAAAAAGAGCACGCTGATGTCTGATGACATTCATAAATGTCTGACCAAACGCACAAGAAAAATGGAAACCTGCTAATGTGGTATAGAAAGTGAAATTAGTATGTTGAAAAGCAGAAGACGGAAAAGGCAGGAACATCACCTTTTCCAACTGGGAGTTAAAATATTCTGCTGCTAAAAACAATAAGATACAACTTAATTGTCCAAGTATCATCATTAAGATGATGAAAACTAGCAGCTAAAGCTTGGGAAGGAGGGAAGGAAACACTAAAGATGATTCAGGCAGTGACATCATTAGACATCAGTCAAAGTGAACCATGAGACCTGAAACTTTGAAGTGCAGCAGAACCCCCCACAGAGGCAAAAAAGAGAGGCACAACCGACAGCAGACGGACTGTGCTGAGCACGACGTCAGGGCAAGAACAGCACTGCTTTCTGAATGTTCCTTCCAGAGCCAGGGGACGGCCAGGAGGAGCGCAGCCCCTGCTGCCTGCCTTCCCAGTACCACTTGGCCAGGCAGGGGAACAGCCACACGCAGGGTTTTACAGCTGGTCATGGCTAAGAGCCCCTCTGCCCTTCCTTCGGGGGCTCCAGAAGCTGCTGCCAGCCCCGCTGCCGCCAGCCCGCCCCGAGGTCCCTGTGGCCAGCGCCGGGTGGCGCGTGTTGCGCTTACCTCTGTGAACATCTTGTAGGGCCTTCCCGCATGGCAAGGGAGATGTCCTGTCTTCGTGCATCCCCTTGCTGGCCCTAATTGGTACCAACAGGTTACGGTGCCTTTTGTGCTGGTGACGGCCCTGGCAGGAAAGAACTTTTCTTCTCTTCCCTCGCGCCGAGCCACAAGAAGCCGCGAGCGCTCCCAGGCATAACTCCCTTGGCTCCTCTCCGAAAAACGCTCTCTCAAGCACACGGTTGCTTAGCAATACTCGCCTTCCCCCTGTACGGTTCAAATTGGCAACATCTGTCCCTTCAGCACTTTCCACTCGCGCAAGAAATGGTGCGGAGAGTTTTAAAATCTACAGGCAGGTTGGCCGAAGAGGTTTCGCGTGAGCTGCTACAGCTGCTTGGGCGCCGTTTTGCTGGTTTATTTCCAGCCTGGATAAAACGTGCTGCTTCTTCCAAAGAAGAGGCACACAAGGGAAAAAATGTCTTTTGCATCCGGTGGGACTCACCTATTAAATCAAATACAACAAGTAGCTTTTGCTGTTTATATAATTACTTCTGCATGCTTTGGCTTGGTTTAAAAACAAAACAAAAAAAAAACCAGAACACCACACCATGTGGATCCCTGTCCACTGGGATCGGGCTCAATTCCTCCTAAGGATGTGCACACGCATCAGGAGAGAGAAAACAAGGGAATCCAGGAGTTGTTTGGGTACTCAGAGGCACAAAAGCTGTGTGCAGCCCTGACCCTGTGCCCAGACGCTCTCTGTCCCTCTGCTCGCCTCTCCTGAAGCTGCCCGAGGAGCGCAGGGCAGGATCCATGCCTGTGGATGGACCTGCAACAGAGCTGGGGAGCTCAACCACATGAGGGGACAAAAACAACAAAAGCAGTGCAAGATCAGAAAGGGATCCACCCGCTTTCATCTCCAAGAGCCTCAGAGGGCCACGGGGAAGACACAGGTGAAAGGCTCCTTGTTCAAGGGTTGGTGCTCACCCCCCGTGACGCTAGTGGTGACTGGATGAGACTGAAAAACCTGTGCCACAAATGCATCCCTTGCACCTCCCTGGCATGCACTGGGAAGAAAGTGGGTAGGGCAGAAAACAGTGAAGAAACCCAGGGCAAGCTTGGTGAGGCACGGGGGAGAGAAGGAAGAGAGCAGAAGGCAGTCTGACATACCCAACCAGCTGCTCATCCTTTTTTTTTGCCTCTTCCATCTTGCTTTAGCAGAGAGTAACATGCTGCCACTGCAAGGATCCACTGAAGCGTGAAGTTTTCCCTACGGGTTTCTGAAATATGCCCAAACCACAGCAGCCTGGGTTGCAGAGGATGGATGAAATCAGCCGTGTCCAAGACAGAAAAAAATCTTTTTCCAACCCCGAAAGAATTATTAAATAAATCACAAATTAAAGACACCTTGGCCATAGCTCACATTTAAGCATCTTTTAGGTCAGAAACAAGCCAGCTCTCAGCTTTTCATTTTAACAAGCTTACCACCCCAGGCTGAAAGAGCAAGAAAATCATCTGCCAGTGGCTGCCTAACACAGAGTGCACCATGGATGGTCTAGGCAGTGGGATTTTTTTTTTCTTCCAAGATGTGCATTTAGAATGAATCAACACTTTTTGTACCCCCCGCCATCAGAGGCCTTACAAAACTGCAGGATGATGGAGGCTGGGTGCCAGGCAGACCAACAGCTGACGCCAGCATCACCACTCCTCCTCCGAGGCAGATCTCTGCCCTGCTTGGGAAGCCAGCTGCTGGTGGCTGCCTTCAGTTTGCAGCCCATCGGCACGCACGCCGCCTGCCACCAGCGCTGGCTTGCAAGTTACCTGGTTGGAAGGCTTGGCTGCCATCCGCTGTCAGCCCTCCTCAGGCTTTGTGCATCACCTTTTTAAAAAAATATATATTTTATTTTTTATTACTCAGAACATCGGGCAGTCACAATCACAGTAGCAGCTCTTGCTCTACTTACCAAAGCGTGTTAACAGCGTGCTTTGAGGAAAGACTTCTCAATTCCCTTTTGATACCACCTTCTCGGCACTGCATCTGAATGTTCCCTTACTCATGTACTCACTTTCTGAAAAGCTGCAGTGCATTAGTACACATGGTACAGATGAAGGTTTGGAGAATTTCTCTTAACCACAATTGCAGGATATGCATTTTACTGCTTAATGCACAGCCGTTGACTTAAAATGGGTTATCACAGAAAAAAAGCAGCTATTCAGATACACAGCATTTAACAAGCACTAATTTTGTGCTGCACAACAATGGTAATTAAAAACGGAAATGCTCTCAACTTCTTCCTAAGTTCAGCTTGGCTCCTGACTTGGCAAACCACAGAGAACCATGGGTTTCCAGTTGTTTTTACTTTTTCCCCCCTTTTTTAAGCAGCTCTCTTTTATGCAAGGCAAAGGTCTACACGCTATGTTGGAGTCACAGCTGATTCCAGCCAGGATGGCTGATCACAAACCCTTCACAGGCAGGTCAACAGACTGGCAAACCTCAAACCCCCCAACATGGTGGCGATGAATACACTGTGCCAGCTCACTTAAGCACAAGTTTGTCACAGCCCAGACGAGGCACTGAATTCTGAGTCACCTGGAAAGATGCAAGGCAGCTCACGACTCAGTCTTTTGTTGCTTTGTGAAGCAGTGGATTTAGAAACTGAATTTGGACAAACCTGGTGCTCTAAGACGCTCTGGAGAGAAGCCAGCTCTTTGGCTTATGCCAGGCACAGTCCACCCGTACCTGCTGGGAGAAGCTGGTAAGGACTGAGCCACTTTAAGAAACACTGAGTGTTTCTGAAGGCATCCCCTCCTTCCCCTTCTCACCATACTCCAGGCAGATGCAGCACCCCCACTCCTTTCCTCACAATACCCCCTTGCTGGCCTTCCAAACAGCAGGAGCACAAACCGCCCGCCGCTGTTGACAGCTGAATGCAGCACTATGGATATTTAACCTTTTTTTTTTTTTTTTTTTTTTTGGAGAGAAAGCGAGCGCAATTCCCCTGATATTTGGTATTCTGCGTAAGAGCCAAGGCCAGATCTTGGATCCACGTGAACAAGCAAGGATCTCCGATCTGAAGAGCCTTGCAGCTGAGAATTGGGAGCTAAATGTGACCGGAGTGCACCTTCACCAAGCGTAAGAGGAAGATGAACAAGCACTGCTAATTTATGACCTCTGCAGTCTGACACACGAGCTTTGAACATCAGCGTCTGGTTCAGCTGCAGTAACAATACAAGATGTCCTTTTGGCTTCTGAACCAAACACCTGCCTCCTTGCCCCGCATAACCTCACCCTCCAGCTCTTCCAGAGCATTCTTTGTTCCCAGGACCTTAAGTAAACATTAAAAAAAACAGCAGTAACAACTGTCATTAATGTTTGATCTGCCTGTTTTGCAGTCATGCACCAACAAAAAGACAAATTTAGACAATCCTGGCGAAGCAAGGAAACCCATCTCAAGCCACATATGACACTTCTGACCACGAAGAGGGCAGCAGGGGAGACACGTAACTAAACTAATAACCTGTGGCTTCTCTCCTAGTGCAAAGCAAAAAACACACACACAAAAACAAGGAGAGTCAAAAAAGGGAAGGGAAATCAATCTCCCCCCCATTTAATAAACGTTAAGTAAATATAAGGTTGGTGGAAAGAAGAGAATAGCACCTTAATCCAGGATTAAAACAATACATTTATTTCTAGTTTACAGGGCTCAACTGTCTGGCCACTTCTATCAGTAGAAGAATTCAGTTGCCATGGAAAGAAGTCACTGAAAACCTAAAATGGACTTTTTATTTGTCATCTAAATGTCTCACTAGGTATTTAGTCACTACTATATGCTATACCATGATCACATTTTAACTGGTGACCCTTCAAAGATGTGTACTGAGGTGAACAGGGCTCAACGACAGCAATCCCATTGTGAAAGCTGAGATCTTTTTGTGTATCCTGTGCCTCAAGGATAATGAAGTACTACCAGAAAGACTTAACATACCTTTACGTGTTTTTTATTTTAAACATTGTTTGTTTGTTTGTTAAACTAGTTGCTTCCCAATTTACTTCCCAGTTTGTAGGTGAAAGAGGTGGGTCCTGTGATGCTTCATCGCATGAGATAAAGCAGCTACCTACTAACATTAATAAAACTGTGAGGAAAACCAAGCCAAATCTCTTTAGACAACATGCCCTTAATAAAGCTTTAGGATTTATAAACACTCTCTCTCAAACCAGCCTCACTGATTCTGGGCCCTGCTGTCAAGCCAATTCCCTTCCAGGCATCTCCGTCTTTGCAAATGGAGGCAGTAGGAGCGTTTCTGGTAGTGCTGCAGCTCTCCTGAAGAGATGGAAAGAGAGACTGGCTTTAAAAGCATCTTTGTTTAAGAGCTGTGAAGAGGTAAAACTTGGCACATTTAGAGAATGGATATGTTTAAGCTTCACGCATGATGTTTTTTTTTTTTGTTTGTTTGGTTTTTTTTAAGTCTTCTCACAGTAAATTTGGATAGCTGCCTTGAAGAGAAGGGGATAAAGTTTGAAAGCAAATTTTTTTTATTTGGAAGAGAGGGGAAAGGCTGTTCAGCTTCCGTATATGAATGCAAAGTGAGTCACCACAGTTATCTGCTGCAGATTCATTCACTTGACAGCGAATCTGCTCGTCTATTCAGACTGGAAGGCTTAACTCATCACTGTTGCCATGAGCAGAAGCTGTCGATAATGAATTCACAGCTGCAGGTGACACACGTCTTCAGAATTCAACTAACCACAAACCATGTGGTCAAAGAAATGGCTTTCCTAAACGATGTCAGGGGAGATCATGGGAAAAACTGTACTTTGCATGTGGCTGTTCAGCACAATTGGGGCTGAAGGGGATAAATAAGAAGTGTAAAACCAGGCTACGAGTTGCTGGGAGGGAGGGGGAAGAACTGCAGTGTTTCCGCTAGCCCAGACCCACTCGCTGCCACACTTCACCAAAATCATACAATGGTCAACCTCTGGTTGAAGGATCCCCTGATTTGCCTTCCCAAGATCCTACCTGCCCATAAGACACCTTGCTGTTCCCTGGAAGCAAGCCAGACCACCCCTCTCCCCAAGCCACTTATCTCATACTGCACATCCAGCACACAGACTTGTCCAGCTGTGCCATAGTACCCCTTTTCCCTCTTCACTCTCCAGGCTTTACACTGAAAGACTGTGTCATTAATGACAAAAAAAAAAAAAAAAAAAAGTAAATACCATAATGATGAAGCTCAAACAGGCAGAAAATGAAGTCACAGATTTTCTAGTAGAGCTTCTTATAGCCATTATTCCAAATGCCCGTGCATAGAAAACGGTCAACAGAGGTCACAGCCTACCCCATGGGAGGGTTATTCAGCACATTTACTCAAAGGGTCATCTATCAACTTCTAAGTTGTCCAACCATATAAATAAAATTAGGGTTTTGGCTTGTGCAGAATCATTTTCTACATTAGCTTTGATTCCCTTTTTACTATATTCTTACTCTGCCACAGACGTAATAGCACTCCCGCACCAGCACTGCTACTGCACAGCTCTGGCAGCTGTAGGATTTTGGATAGGCATTTAGAATCAAAGTCCTGTGCTTAATGGAAAGTGAGCAGAGAAGTTTCATTCAGTAGACAGCATCGTGGCCAACACTGCCCTATCTGAGCTCAGATTCAAACAGACACATACGCACGTATGATAATACAAAGCATGGGGATGTGAAAAAAGATAAGATGAAAACAGTAATGGAACCAGAGCTGGGACAGAACAGGGAAGTCCCATTTCTGACAAGTAAGCACTCTTTCTCAACAGAAAAGACAACACCAAGACAAAACTCAGGCTTTACAAAGACAGTTTTAAAACCAGAAATGCCCTTTATCTTTGGGGTAATGAAGAATGGGTAGTGAAGAAACTAAGACCCCGTGTGTTGCTTTATTCCTCCCTCAGGAGTAAAATATCTGGTCGAGCAAATAATGAAATCCAGACCTCGCTGCTCTTTCCTTTTTGAGTTATGATGTGCAATGCTGAATCTACTTGGAAGCAAACAGTGTCTCTCAGCATGAAACTATTTTCACAACTTCTTGACAATGTCATTTTGCCAGCTTCTTCTCATTTTCCACAAGAAATTGCCTACAGCTACTTGCAGCTGATGAAAACATCCTACAACACTCTTTTCCATGAAAAGCAGACCGCACCCGTCCTATCCCTTTTTATTACAAATGCAAAATACAACTTGAAAAGCATCTCTGCAGGTCTCCTCACCCAAATACCTTGAGGTCAGCACTGTGGGTTCCTACATGCTGTAACACACAGGATGAGCATAAGGACAGGCATGGTAAAGCTTCCCAAAACACGTGCAACAATATTGCTCCTACTCTCAAAGTGCTGCATCGGGGCGGGCTGCAAGCCACTTGATCCTACAGAGCGTCTCAGAACCCCAAGACTTGTCCGCCACCACATGTGACAAATCAGATAGGTGGCCTTGGGGTAGGCACAAACAGATGGAGTACAACGAGGGATCTTGCTGTCTCTAAACAATTAGAGAGGAAAGGGGAAGCATCCCCTGGTTAAGAAGCGACTAATTCCAGCCACTCCTTCCCTTAAAGTCTCCCCATAGTCTCATAAACAACATACCCCAGTGACTTCACGGCAGGGTCCAAACATAGGTGCGAGATGCCTTCTAACGCTGTCAGAAAAGCCGTCCAAACCACTCTGACAGCTGCTCTGGGCTTTTTCTCTGAAGCCAAAGCTAGAACAGACTAGTCTAATCCTGTTCAAGTGTGCCAGTCTCTACCACACACTGCATATAACCTCTAAACAACTGAACTTGCAGAGAAAGCTCCACAAAATATCTGTATCTTCAGAAGATGTTTTCCCCTGCTGGCACGAGTGGCAGCGTTACCTTCTGAATCGCACGCTCCATGCCCAACCTTGCTGCAACCTATTGCAATGTCTCAGCCTGGAAAACAGCAATTCATGACAACGACTGCAAAGGGAGAGTACACGATGAAATGACATCTCAAGACTGGAATCTAACTGCAGATCTTCCAAGCCATAAACATGATCAATTTTAAAACGGGGCGCAGATGAAGAAGCGTTTGGCTCTCAAGAAAATAACAAGTACTAGGAAGGAGCTGTTCTTGGATGCGCAGGAATAACTGCACATTTACATGCAGCAGATCTGCCATCTTTCCACTGCAAAAACCGCAGCTTCCCATCCTACGCCTGTTGGGACATCCCACTTCCTCTTACTCCTCGGGAGAGAAAGAACAAGAGCTAGAACAAAGGTATGCTCGAACGCGCAGGCCAGGCCGCTCTGTGCTGATAAGAATGAGCAAAGAGCAGACTTGTTTTCATTTTTCTCCTGGTTGGGACAAGGAAGAGGGCACCTCCTTTGCTTGTATGCCAAGTATTACAGAATTTCTGGGATCTCATCATTGAGACTTCCTCCTCTGTGCTAAGATTTACTTAAATCTTCAAAACATGCTCAAAAGGGATGTGAAGAAGGAGAAGACAGAATGGTGATATGTTTCCTGAGGATGCTAGGCTAAATTCATCTGGCAGAAATCTACATCATGTTTTTTCTTCATCGCATTCTTGCCTGACGCACTATGGTGAGATCTTGCGGACTGACTTTGGCCAACTCCGGGGTGCTCAGAGTCACTTACCATAGAGCCCCAGAAACTTGAGCCTACGGGGTGACCGTAGAAATCACTGGACGATCAGCTGCCCCAATATTCAGCCAGTATTTGGGGCCTCTACCCACCAGCACGGAGATACAGCAATAGAAAGCAGCCTCTCTAACCACAAAACCTGTTGCAACCTCATCAAAATCACCATGAGCACTGCAGTTTCACCACTCAAAAAGGTATCTCACCCAGGTCAGCTGAAGCCAACCTCAAAATGCACCTTCTAGACATTGTCATGTGCACAGCCGTCAGCGCTGCCAGCAGCCAACAGAACAGCCAACTGTTCTTCAGTGACCTGCTCTCCCACAGCTCAGCGTACGCTGCCAGCCAAGCCCCCCGACCACTGCACTCACCTCAACGGGCTCAGAAGGGATTTTCAGCTTGGATAACTTGGCTTTGGCGTTTGCCTTCAAATCTGAGATTTTCTCATACGGTTCTGTATGGTACTCCTCTGGGAGAGGTTTGAGCTCCGGGGATTCTACTGGTGCCTGATCTTGGCCATCCATTGGCCTGACATAGGCAGTTGGTTTCTGCTGCATTGCACTGGTTTTTGATGGCAAAGGTGGGGGAAAGGTCTGCGAGGAAGGCTGAGTGGTGCCAGCCAAGTTAATGGCTGAGCTGTCCCGACTTTCATTCTCCTGTGAGCCTGCCACTAGGTCCTGAGGTGATTTTGTTTGAGTGTAGGTCGGCCCATGACTTTTGCTGCTGTTCTGTGACCTGGAATTAACATGCTGGCTGGAATGTAGAGGTGACAGGGGTGCCACTGGAGTAGACAAAGATGACAGCAATGGAGAAAGCTCCAGAAGGGAGGCCTGCAGTTCATTAGCACGACCCTCACCAACAGCGCGCCTCTCGGTTCTCTTGTGGCGAGAACCTGTGTGACTTTCCTGCCCACCACGACTGTGTTCTTGACCTTGGCTCCGGCTGCTGGACAAGCTGTGACTCTTGGCGTGCAAACCTGAAGCTGGTTCTGTTCTTGATTGTGCCTTTTGGTAGTGAACGGAGTGGCTTGGAGGCGGAGGAGCTACAACCGGAGGTCCCATGTGTGGATGGCGGCTTGCATGGTGGAATGAAGATGGTGTATGGCTGGTCTTTTCAGGGAAGAACGGGCGATCAGGCTTTCCTTGAGGGATCAGAGGAGCGATGCTTTTTGGTATCCCTATGAGATTCTGATGGCACCTGGCGCTGATAAGCTCCTTGACCTCCTCGTAATTGCCCAGCATGTTCTGAATACGGCTTGACAACTCATCCTCTTTATTAGTCTGAAACAGAAGAACAGAAAGTGGGAAATTTAAAAAGCACAGAAAAAAAACAACCCCAGAGATCCCGCTCAAGACGAGACACCCTTCAGGATCTTATTTTAATTGCCACGCATCACTACAACTTCAGTTAGGCAAGCTCATTTTGTTTCTGCAGGCAGTCTCCCCAAAGAGAATCAGACCGCTCTTAGCAGGATGAGTTCTTCGTTAGAAATGCTGCAGGCCCAGCTGCAGGTCTGCGAACATCAGACCACTTCGTTTCAACCATAGCTGCAGACAGATGTGTGGCCAAGCTACGTGTGAGCACTCTGCCACAAACTTCCAGACTACAGGAGACCCCCAAATGAACCTGCCCACCCCAAAGGCCATACTGTACACTGCCACCTGCAGAGCTTTATGAACATACACTGCTGATTTAAGTGAAGCAACGGGACGTTGTTAGATTTGTTAATATCGTACTCAAGCCAACTATACTTTGTGCAGAGGCCATGGCTCTGCTCTTCTGCCCCAACCCTCTTTTCTCTTCGCCCTCCACCACACAGCCCTACCGTTACCTTGTAGGGCTCGGCAAAGAGTGGGGTGTTCTCACTGAACTTGTCTCTCTCCTGCAGCGCCTCCTGATTCCGCCTCTCTCTCTCTCGAATACGCAGCAGGTTTCTGTCCTCATTGTACAAGCTTCAGGAAAGAGAGAATAAAGGATGGTTAACATTTCATGAGTAGCACTATCAACAGACATCTTTGTGCAGAACCCTTGGTTTTCAGACAACTGTATCCATCCAGCACAGCAGCCATTCTGAAATGCACAGGGTGCTTACCGATAACAAATTGTTCACGTCAGGTATTTGCCATCTGGCATCGTAAGGTAACGTACCGCATCCAGCGTGTACCCTTCTCAGTCATTGCTACCGCTGATACCATATATCAAGAAGGACGGGGAAGGAGGAAAATATTCATCCATTTAATGGTGAAAAATGACTTGAGAAGTACTCCACAGTCCCACTCCAGTTCTTCTCTTGGGGAAAACGAAGTTTCAGAGTCTGAACTTTGCTGACTTCAGAAACAAGCCTGTTTCTCTTTACTTTAAATGGACATTTGGAAAGCAGCTTACTTGGGAAACCCTTTAGTTGCATTTAAAGCCATCACATAGCCATATTTAAAGAGAAGGTCTCAGGAATTTGGAAAATACCAGGCAAAAACCCTTCCTGAACCACAAATGCACAGTCCTCACTCCATCAGCCCTACATCAAAACAGCAATAAAGCTGTCTCGTATGTACAGCGGGACGACTTCATGGAAAACCAGACACTGTAAGCTAATGCTCCTCTGTGAAATATTACTGCAAAACAAGGAAATCCATTGCTCAGATATTTCTGGACATTTAGAAAGAAAAATCATGCCCGTGTAGTGTGTGGACGCAGGTATTTCAGCCCTCCTTCACCACTGTGCAGCCTACTGCATGCATGCAGATCCTCCGCTACTTTTAGACTGGCTCTGAAGCATCCCAGTGTGGAAGGGAAGAGCCACGTCTCGCCCACGAGCAATGCCTTCTCAGCTATCCCACACACACAACCACCCACTGAAGGTTTAACTTGCCCTAGAGGAGCAGAGGTTCTGCTCTAAGAGTTAGCCAAGAGGTCTGACAACTGCACAGGGGTATTCTTGACTCCATGCAAATCTGGAAAAGGATGCTGCCTGGTGGCAAATTTCCATACATGGAACTGCAGCAAGGATGTACTTGTGCCACTAAGGCAGAAAAACATATTCAGGGGTCAGACGACACACATTTAAAATAGTTTCCAACTTTTGCTAGTGCTGAATGGTTTCCAAACATAGCAAACCAGAAGTTTCCATGTACTATGCTTCCAATTACTAGGTAATCCACTTCTGAAAACAATGCAAGAAATTAAAATAATAAAAAGGAACCACAGATCACTGATTTGGTAAATATACTCAACCCTTCTGTTAAAAACAATATGCAAGAGAAACATTTCCTCTGTGCATCTGATGTCATCTTGCATGTGAAAAATGTCCTATTTATAAGCAGTTTGTTGGTCAGCTGCCCTGTGTGCGCGCGCTGGGAAACCTCTGTCCACCCAGATGTGAGAGATATCAACTGCAGAATAAAAGAATTAGGGCAAATTAGACGAAATATTGGCTGCATCCACTCCTTGAAACCGTGTGTATGTGAGAGAGTTCTTAAATGAATGCATTTCATGTTGACAATATTTTCTAAACATTTCTGAGTTATCTGGAAAATTTTTACTGAATGAAACATCATTTTCCAACCATTCCAGGAAGTAAAAAGTGATTCCGTAAATATCCTTTATATAACTCTAAAAAAAATTCCCTTCAGAGCAAGCATGAAAAAGCCCTGAAACATGTTTTTAACTGCTAAGAAGTTGGCTGTTAGCACAAAGCAATCCCCTGACACTTCCCTTGTACACAGCTGTGAGATTACAGCCCCATTTCAGGAACACTGATGTCAACCATAGGATAAACTTGTTACTAGATGAGTGAGATTTAACGTGGACCAGATCCTCTTCCCCCCCACAAGCCCTGTCGCATTTCCCAGGTGGCTGCACAAGCCAACAAAAGCAGAGCAGGGTGGCTGCCCTTGGTGGCAGCCCTCACTTCTTTTCCTGTCTCCTTGCCCTACAGTCATCCCTTTCCCTGAGCAGACTACACAGCTCCCTTGCAAGCAGCTCTCCTGACCCCTGTTTGGGCTCATTTCCTCCCTCACTGTGACCACGTGCTGGGCTCCAGCTCTGCTCCCAGCCTTGACTTCTGCCTGCCAAAGCCAGCACCAAGTATATATCTGAGGCTAACAGCACCATTCAGTTCAGCGCCAAAGCTACAACGGGAGCATGCACGTAGAGCCAACTCCTCATGGTGACCCCGAGTCCTCCCCCACCCCAGCCACACAAGTGGCAAGAAACAGGAGACAGCATGCAGCTAAAATTAACTCTTCCTCCTGGTGATCCCAGGAGACAGCATTTGCTACTACAAACAAACCCAAGAGTGTTTACACACAACGCACGTTTGCTTATTCTGGTCACATGCCACATACTTTTTTTTTTTTCATCACACACACCTCTTAGGGAAAGCACATGACACACCTTTCGGACATAGTCCCATCTCAGGCTGCAAATGACTTTCTAAAACACATTTCTCCACCACTTCCTTTGGTATCAGTTGTTTGCCTGGTCAAGTTTTCCCCTGGCAGTGCTTAGGCCGTTGTTTCCATTGCTCCGTGGGCAGGAAGACATGCAAGAAATTAGCGGACACAAAGGGGATCTACTTTTTGCAATGTGACAGAGTAAAAAGAGCAAAGCTCCTTCCCCTCCTTCATGTCTTCGGATACACATATGCATTTTGGCCTGCATGGCACTGACAACACCTCAGGCTGCCCTATAGCTATTTCTGTCTTGATGCACACCGTGGATACCAAGCGCTTGGTTCTTTGCAATACAACTGCTGCACTAAATATACATCCTTGTTTTTGTTTGTTTTCTCCCAAGTGCTTATTAAATTACTGACAGTGTTGGCTGAAGTACAGTACTCACAGATACTGTGCTAGCTTTCCCCAACACCGATTTTGCTAATGCAATTCGCAGATTGTTGAGGCACGCTTCAGATCCAGGCCTCCCGCGGGTGAACTGCTGAGCTGGCATAGCTCTGTGCTGAAGCGTGAGATCACAAGTAATGAAAGCAGTTTAAAATACTCATCTAAACAACACAGAAGGACAAAAGCAGCAGACAAACCATCTGTTAAATCTCATTTTATCTCCCCAGGTGAGAAATGGTTTGCTTCTTTCGGTGAGGATGGGGAAGATGAAGGCAAGCCTCTTGGAGAACGCTGTCACGACCAAAGGAGTAACTTCCCTTCTCCCAGCCGACCCACTCCCGACCATCACAACCACCTCAGTTACCTTCAGATATCCCTTTATAGCCTGCCTTGTTGTTTAGCAAGGCTTTCGCAGCAGGACCCAAGAGCTGAGATCTGACGTGGCTCACTCTGGCGGTGCCCCCACTGCAAGGTGCTCAGGGCTTGCAGAGCCTCCAGCTGATGTGGGGAGCTGGGACCAGGGGAAGGATGTCCACGATGTGACCTGTGCTCTCCCTGTGTATGATAAACCCATACAGAATTTGACTCTGTATCAGCAGTTTTTGTTAATGCTTGCTGGGTAAGAAGGGCAGGAGCAGTAACCTAGCCAGATGACCCTTCTTCCAGAAAAAAACACCCAAGATCACACCACTATCAACAGTAAGCCAAGACTGAAAAGCACCTGGGGTGATCCACAAACATCAGCACAAGTATGTGTGTATTTTGCTGGCTGGAAGAGCACTGAGGTTATGAATCGCTTCTCAGCTCGAAGCTGAGAAGCCACCAAGTGGAAATTCTGACCGGGAGGCTTCACCTTTTGGTCACTTGTCCCAGCTTGCAGAGCAGGTGGGTGAGCCAAAGCCCACTGAAATAGGCAAAAATATTCTTATCGACTTCAACAGACCGCGTGCTGGGCATCGAGTGAGCATTCTTCAGTCATGCAAAACAGGCCTGACCTTGGGCACAGATGAGCAACGCAGAAGGAAGGCGTGTCGTCATTTGGACGCTACGCAGCAGCTCACAGGGCTCAGCTCTGGTGCCTTTCCAAAAAAGAAAACAACAAACCCGAAAAACTTAAACATTTAGGGTTTGAGCTGCTAAACGTTAAATGTAAACCAAAGCAATAGTGCCACAGTAGTGCGCACACCACAGGACTGCATTTTGTCCACTTTACCAGAAGCTGTCTCAGCAGTAACATCACAACTATTAAGATAAAGCAGGCCGTGTGCGTGCACATACATACAGGAGCAAAAACTGACTGGAATGGAGGCAAGAGGAACATCAGTCTGAGATTTTGAGACCACAGAGGGGGGGGAACACCCTGGGGGCTGTTTGTGTTTGTCCTACTGGGACAATGCCTGCTGTCAACACGGAAAGATCAGGGCTCTGATTTTACACTGTGTCCTGTCACAAATGTCTCACAAGCTCTCAGCTTAGAGCAAGAGAAGCAGAAAACTCGCAGGCAGTTTAACAGCAGCAGTAAGAAGGATCCAAGCCACGTATTATGACCTTGCAAATTGTTTTCTAAAGCACTGCGTCCATGTGGATTACGGATATCCTTCTATTTCTAGGCTGGCAAGCATCCAAATTCAGAGCCATCGAGCTGTTTTCCTCACAGGTCCTGACTACATCCAAACAAAAGGAAAACCCTACACAGTCCAAACTTGCATCTCCTGCAACCGTAATATTTACAGAGAGACAGAGCTATCTTTGCTCTGTGTATCCCAGCGCTGAACACTAAGCATCTTACGTGCTGCTTGCTGCAGAAGCAGCAGCTGTAACACGTCTAAGGACCTCCTCTTTCCCTGAACCCTCCTTGACCCGCAGCCCGCTTCCCAGCAATAAATTCTTTTTCAAGAGTGTGTGAAGAGAAGAGGAGGAGGGACCGAGGGGGTGGAGGGATGCTGCGTTCCTGCCCTGGAGCCAACTCCAGCAGGTCTGAAAGGAGACCGACATGCCGACTCCGGCAGATACAGGCACTCTCCCACGGATGGGCTGGCAGGCACGGCTTGGCGGGTTGCCCTACTCCCCCCGGCACTTCATGGCTGGGCAGCTGACCACCCATCCATCACCTCGGGAGGTCACCCGCTCCATTTTGTGCTCAAGGAGCCCCCCATCCACGCTCATCCTTGCTTTCCAAAAGCTATCAGACCGGCTTTCGTTCAGAATTTTCCTTCCACTTCAGAGCACAGAAGGGGACACATTTTCAAAAGCAGAAAGGGGATAAAAATCTCATCGTGCAGTTGAGAGAACCTACCCTAAGTTTGCTTTAAAAGCAAGCCCTTAAGCTAACTGAAGACAAAAGCTGAAACTCCTGTTAATTCACGTATTTTACATCGTAAGTGTCAGGTTTCTGTGCACACCACCTCACAGTGAGGGCTTTTGTTTGGAACAACTTTTGTTGCATTACACTAGGTGGCATTCTGAATTCAGACCACGGGTATCCGCGTTCTGCTGAAATCTCCATGCTTTTTAACACGAGCCTGCAGTCATCCGAACGCCAGCATCTGTGTTTCAGTCAACCATTAACCTGACCAGCTGGGGTATGCCCCCACACTGACAGCACCATCCAGGCTCGGGTCGGTAATGCGAGCCATGAAGAGAGCAGCATGCTCTGAGACCATTCTCACAGACATCGCAGTCTTTGCCACGGTTTCAGATGCTGGCACGTGGCTATCTAGCCCATGATGCCATTTTCAAAAAATAGACGGCTGTGAAAGGAAAGTCTGTCTCTGCTCCTGACCTGCATGTTCTCTGTATGAAAACAGAAGTCAAATAAAAATCTGCTTTAGTTTTAATTGCAGTAAGATCTGCTGCTGGCTCCCAAAAGGAATTACTCCAGCAGCAGGGAAGGGGGTGGAGAAAGGCTAAAAGCAAACACAAACAGCGCTCACTTCCTTCTGAACACACACAAGCTCTTCCTCCAGAACATTAAAAGGGAACATTTCCTTTTAGTACAACTGCAGGAAATCACAGATTTATTAATGCCATTTTGTCATTAAAACAGATTCTCTTTTATCACGAGAAGCTGCTGATCAACATTTCTCAGGGCTGAGGGACACGTTCCTGCCTCATTTGGAAAGCAACTCAGATCAGGCTTGGCTCTCGCACCGCAGTGCCCAAGCAGCTCGCCTTACAACGTGGCTGTGAGACAGGCAGATCAAAGACAGACATTAAAGCTAATAGCAAACACCATCAAACGAGCCTCGTCCCAACCTTTCCTTCCTTTCCTTGCTGGAAAGGCTGCCTCATATCATTAAACACTACTTCACTGAACATACACAGTTTGAACAGAAACAGACGATAGAAGCAAGCATATGGCAGAGGCGCAACAGATGGTACAGTTAGTCAATTATTTTCTGCATCGTCATCACAGACCAGCTTCGGTGCATGCTTTCCAGAAAACACGTCTTCACACTGGAGAAATAAGAGGTGGAACTTGGATTTCAAGCACTGGCTCCCCTCCTCCTTCAGCTCGCCACGTGTGTGCAGCCCTGTTTGCTACCTGCGTGACAGCAGCGTTACACCTCCCGGCCCACCTGCAGGCCCACCATGCCTGCAGGAAAACTGCTGGCTCTGAACTACAACAGCCTTCCCAGGTAACCCAGCAAGTCAGAGAACAGTTGGGGTCTTCTAACAGAGGGCAGGGAATCACCAGTTTGGTTAAGGAGAAGTTAAGTTGGCTTTTTCCAGAAAAAAAAAAAATCATTTTTACTTAAGTAACGTCAAACATCTCCACACTGCCTCTCCTGTGGTAATCTTTGGGTTCAAACTCCTGCTTGTTTCCTATTGCTGTCGCCAAGTTTAAAAATACATTAATTACTCAGTCATTAAAAGGTTTTTGCTTCCTTTTGGCATCAGTAGGCCTTGATTCACCCAGCAGCTCCCAGGAGTAAGCCCAAGTGTCTGCTGAGAGGAGCTGAGCCCTTGCAGTGCCCGGTGACTTGAGCAGCAATCGGGAGCTCGCCTCCTGTGACGTTCTTCACAAAGGACAAACCCTTCACAGAATTGGGCCTACAGCCCCAAACGCCCACAGCTGCCCATGGCTCAGCCTCCACAGACACACCACTCACCCTACAAACAGAAACACGTGCTGAGGGCCAGCCTCACTTAACAGCTGTCTACAGCAGCAGCCTAAAAAATCTGCAAAGACATGACAATTATTTCATACGGTCTCCACTTTGTCAACTTCAGTAAGAGCACTTAACTACGTTGTAGTCAAAGCACCTCAGCAAACCAAAAGAGGCAGTCTCTCTGCCCAGGATGCCCCAGAAATCAAGTCTCCAAAGAAACCCAGGCTTGTACCCTCTCCCCGGTTGGCTGACGTTAATAGAATGCTGTCAGGAAAGGCGTTAATTACAAGTTATGCAGGGAACACGAAAGTTGTCATTCTCCATCTAAATGCAAATATACCGGGAGGGCTTCTATGAAGGTGTGGATGCGTGAAGAGTAATTACAAGGAGAGCAGCCTAGGCGGCGGAACAATGATGAATTTAAGGCTTTGTTTGATCTGGAAGTGGCAGGCACAGGAGGAAATGTGAAAAATTTAAATCACCGGGTAGAAGCAATGAAAAATCCTGACCACTTTGTCTCTTAGAGACGAGCGCTCTGTATACAGCAGCCTAATTCATCAGGCACACGTCTCAGGATTTCCCCAAGCCAAGTATGTGGTCCGACCACCTTTCAGCCCCAAAGGCACTTATGTCTCTTCGGGTAGTTGAGGAAAGGAGAGGAAACTGTGAGCAGGCAAGAGGAGCCAGTGTCTCTTGTCACTTCATCGACAAGGATCAAAAGATTAGCCTACTCAGGACACAGATGAGCACACAAATCACTGGGGTTACTCTGCAGTGGGCAAAACTGAGTTGGCAGTTGGGCAGAACTTCGCTCTCCCTACCGAAGCTGGAGACTTCGGCCTGCCACTAAGGTGATTACAGCCGAGCAAACCTTATCACACCAACACAAGTGCTCCAGAGGCGCTGCCACTGCATGCTCTCAGAGAGCAGACCAACCTGGGCTAAGTTTCGATGGTATTTCTGGAGGCATGTGCCTAGCTTGCTCTGACAGCACCTTACATCCTGGCTGTGAGAACCTGCCCCTCGGAGAAATGGCAATCCTCGCTGCGCGGATCCTGCTCGGCCAGGGAGGGGACCCTGAGTCACCAACCATCAGCCCCATACTGGTCTGCAAAGAGTCCTTAAGAAATTACCACACTGACAGAGAAGACATTAACCCTGCACAGGTATTTACATCACGCCTCCCTAGATCAAAGGCTGCTGCAAGTAAATACAAGGCCTTGGCATTATCAACCAACACGCAGGGTGGGGTGCAGCCTTTCCGCCAGAATGTAAACTTAGGCTCTGCTCAGAAGTTGAGCTCCGAGAGAAAACATTGACTGTCAAAGCACAGGAAAATCAGATTTCAAAGACCAGCCTCTCCATTCCTCTCACTGCCCTCACAGCCATCGTGCTCTTATTTCGCTTTCTTTTGCCACTTGTCTTATTTCAAGCGGCCAGACATCGACTTACCATTTCTGAGCCCTTTTTTCAGACACTGCTTCAGCACGCAGGCTCATAAGCTATTTGGAAAGGACTTTTGGGAAGACCCCCTGCATAGCGTTCGTTAAGCACCATCCATCACCACAGTGACTGCAGAATCGCCTTCGACTTTTCTTCTGTCACTCTCCATCTTCCTTCCGGACGTGCCTGGGTGTCACCCCGCAGGATCTCAGGCCCAATTCTGACAAGTCTCACTTGTTATCTTCCTGACGGCTCCTCTACACTGAGGCCAGCTCCTACCTCGGAAGTTTATTTTTCCATCAGAACAGCCACGCTGCAAGACACTTGCTGCGGCTCTGCACCAACAGCCTCGAGCACCTGCCTTCACGCCGCCATCTCCAAATGCCTCCACACGACAAAGCAAGCATCAGCAGCATTTCGTCTTCCTTCTGAACACCCACAGGTCCACCAGCGACGAACAAGAAGTGAGCTGCCTGCCTACACGCAGCTCAGGGCAGCTGAATTGAACCAAGCAGGCAACGTGGCTTCGAGGACAGGAGCACATCCCACCTTTTCACTGACAGAACTGACAGTCTTAAGAGTCTTGGGAATTGCTGGGCACAGACCTGCTGTAGTAACTCACCACTCTGCTTATACTACGCTGCTTTAGGAACTCTTTTGGATTGCTTAAGAAGGACGCAGTTTCTGACTTTAAATGCACAAGCAGGAAAAAAAAAAACATTCCTAAAACAAACTTATTCAATTTACTAAGGAGTGTTTACTTGGTGGATAGCTTTAAACCCTTCAGTTCATCTCCAGTCTCTCCTCCCACCCTGAGAAGCATGATTTCTGAGTTTATGTTGTACAACACTTTTTTTTTTTTAAATAGAAGAAACTCTGGCTAGCGTAACTTATTATTCTAAGTCACCAAACACAAAACAAAGCAATACTTTTTCCAGCAGAGCATCATACAACAATCAGCACACAAGAATTCAATTTCTTCTTCAAGAGAGTTCCATGAAGAACACATACAAGAAAAAGAATGTCTTTAAACTGAAAATTCAGTCCATTTTTGCATTTAATATAGTGCCCAGAGAGACTCACTTCTGATCAAACACTGTACAATGTACAGGCAACAGCTTCTCAGATAAAAAGCTACACCCCAGTAGCAAGCTCTCCCTGGTTAGGAACAATAGATTATCAGCAGCTATGGAATTTACGCCCATGAATCACCCTTACCACAAAAATGGCTATTCCTGTTTAGCTTTCTGTTTATGTTTTTACCTACCAAGTGCCATGCAGGCTAGGGGAGTAACCTTACCAGCACGTATACCTGCCAAGTGCTTCCCTGCCTCCCTGATGCAGCAGAGCTCCCCATCTAAGAACTGGGACATATTTGCAGATCAACGCCCAGACGTCCACCAAATAGAGGATAAGAAAAAAAAAGTCATTACAAAGCCCTTGGCAAATGTCATGCACTCCTCTGTAGAACTAATGCAAAAATGACATGAGGAAAAAATAAGGAAACGAGAAGAAAAACACAGGGAGAAATAAATCACTGAATTTTCTTCAGTTGTCTTATTTTTTCCCAGTGATTTTTTCATGTTAGATCTTGAGAAACCTGACCAAAAAAATAAACTGTCAATGTGGAAGGGAGACATTAACGACATACTCTCATTTTGATTTCCTCAAATGATGAGGAGGAAGACAGAGAGTTGAAAAACCCTCTTTTATGTAAGCCGCGGTCGCTCTCCAGGGCTAATGGGGGCTGGTCTTGTTCCTCACAGCCAAAGCATTACAACACAACCTTGATGCGAAGAAACTTGAGGAGGAAGCGACCTATCTCACTAAGGAAAGTGTATGCTTAACTCACCACAGATGTATGACAGCACACCAGGGGTGCAGAAAGGCTAATGTCACAGTACACAGCCTTCTGAAAAAGTAACCTGTTTTCCAATGTACGTAACTTAAACGTGCCACCCAAAGCCTGAATGTATTTTACCTATGGCAGTGAATAGAAATCCTCCTGCAGCTTTTACGCCAGCTGTTCCATGTGTAAACCCACCCAGAACACAAGAGCAGGGTATATGTTTACCCCAATTTCCCATTCTCAGGATTTAACAGCTGAAGGTGGTCATACAGTCTCCCATCAACAAAATCTACCTCGCGTTATTCCCAGTCTGCCACAGGGCAAGCGCAGGCACAGCGGCAGTAGGGTAACAAACCACTGCACACAGCCGCTGGGCAGGAACTGTTTCAGAGGCACTTACCCTGGCCCTACAGCACCAGGAGCTTGTTGCAAGGGAGTTTTCCACTTGATGGGAAATGGGGGAAAAGCACTCTGCAACTGCTATGTGCTAGGGATGCGTACAGGAGATCAGATGTGGCTGTGTCAGGATGGCACGGCAGCCATTTGCTTGGAGAAAGGAACGGTCAGGCAGTAGGACACAGAAAAGGACCAACAGGACAAGCTGCAGCACGGGCACCTGTTCAAGAGCCAAGTCTCCTCCACCAGCGCTGCAGTACCTGGATCAACTCCCACTGCTCAGGAACTGACTCAGCTGCAGTATCACCCACTCCCACAGTGTTTCTTCCTCTTGATTAGCTGCATCCCACTCATAATGAAAACAATTAAGTCAGCCCAAGAGACATAAATAAACCCAGATCAAGTGTTAGCTTACAAACCGCAGCTTCTGAAAACGACGAGACTGAAGTGAAATACGTGGAGGAACGCCGAAACACAAGTTAGGTCAAGCACAGCAAGATCCTCCAGCACTGCAATTCAGCACGCACCGCTGCAGCTGTGCCATGATCTCTGTGCCAAATCTTGCTGTTACGGCTCTGAAAGTCAGTTATATGAGTAGAGGAATGCAGCGGCTACCACGTGGCAAGCAGCAAGCCTCTTTGGCAGGGACGGGCTCTTGCCGCGTGAAATCTTCTCTCACCATAGCCACCTGCCTCGGTACTCCTGCTCTCAACAGAAATGCAGCAGCTCTGGGGAACTGCTCTAGGCTTGCCTGGGAAGAGAAATAAAACCTCCATTCTGTTCCATTTACGTGGGAACTATCCTGCCTGTCGATTTGCATTGAAATACTGCGTGAAGTAGCATTTGTTGTTGTTCTGTACAATCAATTCATTGGTAACATGCTTAAAGACAGCAAGAGAACCAGGCATTTGCTGCAGAGAACTACCAAGAGATGAACAAAATCATGAAATCAGGCTTCTGTTCCCTTACAACAGGTTCCAGAAGTCTTTCACAGGCAAATCTGAGATTATGTGGAAAAAGCTGCAGCAAAGTTGCACTGGTGCAGAAAGAACTTAATAGTCAAGGGATCGAGTAAAACATATTTTTGCCTTTTAAGTATCAATTTCTCAGACCCATTTCACAGAATCACAGAATTGCAGGGGTTGGAAGGGACCTCAAGAGATCATTGGGTCCAAACCCCCAAATTTCATTCATTTGTTCACACAATCACAAGATTTTGATTCCCACACACCCATTTTCATTTTACTGATCATAAGAAAGGAACTGTGATTACTTAGAACTACTGTTTTCTTCAGACCAACTGTCCTAACATCGTGTTCCTGACCTCGCACAGAAGTACTCGGTAAAGCAAAGCCCAGTGGTCCCCCAACACACTTGCTCTTTCCTAGGGGGCCCCACAAAAATGGGGAGCTTTTCCAACAACTGTCGTGGTAAAAAGCACTGAAAAAAAAAAAGCAGGTTACAAAAAAAAAATCCAGATATCAACATATCAAAAAAAAAAAGATGTTTAATTATCCACCTGAAATGACTTTGAACAGCAAATCAAGGATTCATGTCTTGCAATCTATTATTCTACCTCAGTTCATCCAGCATACAGCAATGCTTATCGCAGGTGCAAGAAGTCAAATGCAATACATTTTCTACTTTAAGGCTACATTAAAATTATTCAAGCAGATGTGCTCTTTGTTCACAGATTTTATAGAACTGGCTCCTTAAATCCTCTTAAAAAAAAAAAAAAAAAACACAAAACGTTGCTCTCCACTGCACCAAAGAAGTCTAACAAGATATATGTTGTTGGGTAAAAAAACAAAACCCTGCAATGTTTACTGAGCAGCTGCTTTGTGTGCCTGCATTTTAAATCTCTTGTTGAACAGCATCCTCACCCTACAGCCACCGCCTCTGCATGTCCAGCTGAGTGAGCACGCTGCTGGGTTTCTGCAGAGCCTGCTACCAGCCGACCTTGTGCAGTTTGCGCCAAGCAGCTCATGAGTCCACCAGGACCCGAGTGCTACGCGGTCCGTCCATGGGTGCCCCATCACGGCCACGCTGCCAGCCAGTGCCCCATGTCCTCATTTCACGTGTCATTTCAAATGACACCTCATTTCAGTGTCAGCTGCACTGCCTGCACCACCATGTGCCTGCAGACCGCCGGTTTTGGCACTAGCAAAATCAAGGAATATTAAAGGCTTAAATTCTTCCATACTTCCATAGAAACAGGCAGCAAACAACTCATGCAACAAATGACAAGGTTTCCTATTCCCCTGAGCTTTCCCTTTATATAACAGCACCTACCAAGTAACAGGTTGAACAAGTCTTATCTGCATAGCAAGGACTAAGTAGGAACGGAAAGAGATTAGCACTGTTTGCAGAAGAAGCCTGCTTATATGCTCAAAAGCCTATTTAAAAAAATCTTTCCTGCACTCTCTGCCAGGTTACAGGTATTCCACAAGTATTTCCTAATTTTTCCATCCACACACAGAACCGTCTGCACATTTTCCCATGGTTTGTCGCTTTTGTTTGATGTTATAAAGAGGTTTCAAACTGCATTTGAACCCTCACTCTGATGTCTCTATAACAAAGCGGCTCATTGTCATTCAGAAGGGCTTGGAAAGCATTCAAACCATGCAACGGCAATAATCCGCGACAGGGCGCATTAGGCAGGTACTGAAGCATGCCTAATGCACGTTGCAAAGCATATGTCCCTCCAAAACACATGCGGAGGTGCTTCGCCTTTCCTTTCTGCTGCTTGCTAAAAATACACGCACGCGGTGCATTTTGCAGTGGCTACAACCATCAGCAACTTGGGCGGGCACGCACGTGCTTCCCGGAGAGCCCAGCTGCAACACAGGATGTCCCAAACGCGCAAAGAAAGGCTCGGGCAACCGAGGGGCTCCTGCCAGCATGTGGAGCCAGCACACGGATCGTCCATGGTACGCAGCGGAAAAGGCAGCGCTGGCAGGAACCAGCAAGGCCGCTTCCAAAATGTTTACCCTGCGTGGGGATTCGCTGATAACCCTGCTCTGCTTGGGAGAGCACGCAGCTGTACAACCAACACACTGCCAGACCAATACTGAGCTGCTCTGCTTTCGCCTGCTGCTGCTGAACCTAGGTGAGATACCCCAAAGATTGACACGGCGTCTGTAAGGCCTGATGGGCCTTGGGAGGTTTACAGCAGTACCCAGAAATCCTAAAGCCAACGTGCCTGCAAACGCCTCCCCTCTGCGGCTGGAAAGCCACGCGCTGCTTTTTGTGAACCACGTAGCAGCCACAGCCATGATTTTTGCAGGGAGGCTGAGGGACAATGCATTTTCCAGCTGAAATGGCAAACTTCTGCACAGCAGGAGTCATCTGCCAGCAACTGGGCAATCTGCTGATGAATACTTTTTTGGGGTTGCCTCAGGACAGCGCAGGCATGTGTATCTTGCCACTATTAATTAATTGCTCTTTGTGTATTTATCCCCATATAATTTAGGTGTCCCACACAGCAACTACATCAAACGAGGCAATTTCTGCCTCCAAAAGCACTTATATTGTCCATTTACTTGCAATGCTTAGCTTGATGCTCGGACTGGCAATAAATTATCCTTCTTAAGTGTTTAGCCTATTTCTATTAATATTCTTCCTTCCCCACCACCCTCCTGCGAGTACAGTAACCACGGGGGGTGGATCGACATCGACAGCACTGCAATTAAGAGATTACTCTGTGGGGTTTTGTATTTCTGCCTGGTTTCATGTTCCCGTTAAAAGCACTTGGTTAAACAACTGAGCAACTGAAGGCAACGTAACCACGGGAGCCTCGCCAGCAGATCCCGGTAAAGCAGCCCCAGAAGGGCAGGCAGTGCCCGAGCGGGAACAGAGACGGGCTCCCAAAATCAGGGAAAGGACAGCGAGCATGACTGCAAAGGGGCCAGCTTGGAGGAAGTGTGGGAGGAGCTTACCGCCGGCCGGGAATCTGGGTCAGAGTCAAGAGCCGCTGGCTGGACACCTACATGCAGGACAGGAGGGTTTCCATGCAGACGCAGCAGCTTTGGTCGTGTCGAGAAAGAAACTGCAGGTTACTGCTGGAAGCCCCCGCTTTGTCACCTGCAAAACTTCAGCCCTGAGACACCATCGATACAGTGAAGCCCTTGCCAAGTACCAAGGCTGTGACAAATGAGAAAGATGCTCTTCCTCCTGCTCAGCTTGGCAGGAAGCTCACGGAGCGAACAGACAGATCAGCTGCAACTCCTGCAAATGCAAATCAGAGAGGAAGCTCAACTTCAGCTGAATAAAAATTGGCCTATCTCAGCCATCACAACATATGGTCACATCACATGAACTTTGCTTGCCTTTCTCAAGGAAAGCAAAACCTGACAGCCAACTGGTAAATGGCAACTAGTCAACATCCTTGTTAATTACGTTACAGCTCTTCTATTGTATTGGCTTCAACACCCTCTCTATCATTCTGTTTCCAGTTTGAACTCTCTAAGGGACTGGGATCTTTCCAAGCCCATTCTGAACTGCTGTCCTTCTGTCTGCAGAAACCACCACCACCAAAGGAAGTCACATCTGCTCAGACGATAACAGCGGTAATTTCATGCCAAACCTGCAACCACGGCTGGCAAATTACACCAAGGTGCCGTAGGATCTCACAGGAGAAGCTCCATGAGGCACACGCAGCCTTCTGTCCATTCAGGACTTCTTCCAGGGGCAGGTCGCTTCCCTGATAAAACCTCTGGAGCCTCTGCCCATTCGACGATTTTCACGGCAGTAGCCCATGGCCTCTTCCAGTCCCCATCCTCTATGGCGCGGTGGCAAGAGGCAGCTTCAAAAGGAGAAGTGAATCAACACCGCCTCTCCCTGGGGTTCGTCGTCCTCAGACCTCCCACATGCCTTTTCCAGCCAGGCTTATTCATCGCCCTGAGCAGGAGGCTTTTTGCTCTCCCAGGGTCTCAGCAGATGCCCTGCATTAAGCACCACGTCAAATTTCCAAAGAAGCTTTAAAATCCTTCTGCGTATGCTGCCAGGGATTCTTCCTCATCCCCGGCTTGTGCCTGCCACTGTTATACGCGGTGTGGCAAGCCTCGCCAACAGCCTCTCCCCAGACTACAACACCTCCAGCACTGGCTAACCCCCAAAATAACCCAAGCCACATCCAGCCCAGTCATCCGTGGAAAGCTAGGCGTTTTCAAGAAAATACAGGCTGATCGTGAAGACTCGCAGTAACTCTTTGCCTTTTTTTTTTCATTGTTTTTCAAACAGAATTTCCCTAAATCCTCTGCACATACTCTCTACAGAAGTCTGTATCTTCTCCATGTTACTCAGTGGTTCAGCTGTTACAATTACTAAACACACCACCAGAGACACAAACGTTTTTGCACTACAGATGTGGTACGTGTAAGTATTTCTAAAAGCACCTGAAAAAATGGGCAGGAGGAAGGAACAGAATCACTATTGCTTCTTTTGCCTATTCTACCTAAAACCTTGCTTTTATCCAACTTCACCTCAGAAAAACTACTGGAATCCTTTCTGGCCAGTATTTTGGTCTAAAACACCTTTTTTTTTTCTTTTTTTTTTTTTTTTTCCCAACTTAACACTTCTTTGCTTTATAAAATATGACATTTGCAAGAACCAACACAACAGAAGAAGAACAGGAATAGAGGAAACGGTGAGACTAACAGCCTTCCCCTCTCCCACATCACTTCTCTGTCATGCACACACAGAGAAGTCACTCCTCAGTTTAAAGCTATGAATCAGGAGCCCTTTTTGAGCACCTGCTTACACAGATGCAGACACAATAAACATCCTCCACATTTCACTTTCTAGCTCCAGGTCAAGAATTGCTGTTGCGCATACATTCAAGCAGGGCTCTTCACCGGAATGCTTTCTGGAACTGGACTTGAGAGCTGAAAGGCAACGAGGAAATCAGATCGTGATCGTAAAAGTAGTCAACTGCCTTACAACACACAGGCTAAGCCTTTCAAAAGAAGGGGACAGCTCAGCTGGCCACAAGTTGGACCTGAGCACGAGTGACGGTGATGGAATTTGGAGCAGAAGCCATGCATCGCTTCCACCCAGAGGCTGCTGCATGCTGGGAAGACGTGAGATGCTTGTCCTTGCTCACCGAGGGGAAAGAGAAGAGGAATGGGTGAAAGAACCATTCAAGGACTTTCTAAGAAAAGTGCATCACTTAACTGAAGACCTTTTAAAAGCACCATATTAACCCCAGTGACTGCTGCCGGCGTCTCAGCCCTCCGAGCCTGTTTCACACGTGTTGAGGGACTCCTCTAGAGGAAGGAAAGAAACACTGAACAAACCTAAACAAATCATTATTTGCTTGGCAGATTACTATACATAAATGGTCTTTAAAGTTGTTACACTCAAGTAAACATAGCTTATATCAATTATCATCTGTAAATTTCCATTGTTAAGCTGGGAGAGGGGTGGATGGCACACTTTCAAAGGAAGCCATTTTAAAAAAAGGAAACCATTACCTTGGTATTTAATACATGCACAAAGGAACAGGCACATAAAGAAATTATTTTCCTGATATTTCCCCCACCCAGAAGTTGTTTATTTCTTCATCTGGCCCATGATCGACATCTCTCACCCACCAAGGTCACAGCGGGAAAGGAAAGGACCAGAGGAAGACGTGAAACGGTCGATAGCACAGAAACCCCTCAAAAGAAAAGCAAAAGATAGGCTCAGGACATGGAAAGAAGAGAGATCTCTTCACACCACCATCTTCTATACGACATTTCTATCTGACTTTTTGAAGGGGGTGGGGGAATATGTTACATTACTTTTGAGTTTTATGTTTGCAATAGCTGAAAATGACTTTTTCTCCCCTTTGCCCCTGTTATGGCTAGCACAAGTAATTGTTGCCAAACCTGAAAGCCCCAAGAACAAGCACTCTGAAGAGAGCTGGGTGGACACAGGGCCACGTGCACCATCCTCACCTGAGACACCAAGTGATCCATGCGTGTTGCTACCAAGCGAAGTACAGCACAGAGACAAATCCAGCTCTTAGGGCAAGGACTGAGACATAAGATCCTGTCTCTGAAAGGTCTGAATGTCAAATTATTGTTCATTAGATTCAAGAAACAATCCAGATCGTGTCTGGCTTTGCATGCATTACAGGATAGGTTTGTTTTGGTTTTGTTTGTTTTAATAAAATAGCACTTGGGAACAGATTTTAATCAATTGCTAAGCTTCCACAATAAATTCAAATAGTGGAACAACATCAACACACACCAATACAGCTGCCAACAACCAGCCTGAGGTGGGTTTGGTTGCAATTATCAGATTGTGTGGCAATTACAATCTGTTTGCATTTATTTAAAAATCACAGAATGAAGGTTCTGGCTGTGAAAAGCAGTGCTAGACTGTATCAGATGTCTGAGCTGTAAGGGAAAGAACAGCAACGGGCTCCCTGCCCATCCATTCCACATGTCCCTCCAAAAACCTATGGGAAAGGGATGCGTAGTTAGGGAAACCCATCTACCACAGGGCCGCTAGCTCGACTGACTTGGAAGGAAAACACACCTTCCAAATCATCAGGAACCAGACCGATTCATGTATTTTGACAGGGCTTGGGAGCGCTTGAGCGGCGCTGCTCAGCGACGTGCCAACGTAGTAGGGGTGGAAACGCCAGGTCGGGGCTGTCATGTTGTGAGTCACTCAAAGGCCGAGCTCATCCTATTTACCCATCGAGGGCTTCAAACTGGCCTAGAAGGAGGAGAGGACTAAAAAATGGAAGAAAACTTCAGGGCAGCTTCAGAGGGGAAATCTAGGTTCTGCTGGAAACCAAGCTGTTAGCATCATTTTTTCTTCTCCTTTCCTAAGTCAAACTCATCATCTCAGACAGACCGGGCTGCCTCGCACACACAATGTCATGTAACTGCACAGAACGCCTCTGGCTAAAACACGTTTCTAGCACGGTTTACTCCTGCACAAGAAGCTGCAGGTTGTAGATGGCTACTCAGAACCAATCCTTCAGCACACCACTGTACTCAGAGGGGCTCATTTTATGAGATGAGTTTACCTGAGCCAGTAACTCTTCCTTTAGCCATTGTTACTAATGGCTCCCTGTTAGGCTGTGGAACTGCTCAGTACAAACACTTGTATCCTGCTAAGACAAACTAGAAAGCGAAGCTCTTTTTCCCCTTAAATAGAACTTACTGAATATGTTAAAAATATATTTTTTTCATAGGTAACTTATGGAAAAAAAATCTCCAGCATCTGTTACAACTAGAGGGCCCAACTCCTACAGCACTATTAGCATCATCTATGCTCTCCTTCAGCTCTTGTACTTGCAAATCCTTGATTACATTACACCATCTAACTGACAAACTCTGCCTTTTCCCAGCAGGGAAGAATTTCAGCTAGCTCCTCCAAACATCACATCATTTTTATCCCAATAGCTTGAGAACACTGAAAAATCCTGTACCGGAAGAACAAAAGACATAGAGCTATTCCTTTATCAGCATGTGCTTTAACAGAGAAGGCTGGGATTTTTGGAACAAATCATAGAGAATAATGCGTGAAAGCTCCGTGGAACTAATTGACCCGAAGTATTTTTTCAAAGGCGAAACATTTGAGTTGCCGCATTTTTCCATGTCAGCCAGTTTAGGAAGTTTTTTGGTCTGTTATTTTTAATGCCTCGATGTATGAGTCAACTGATTTTCATGCAGAATGGCATGGAAAAAACGTCTCTGAATACCACATCTCATTATTGTCGTGCCTCTGAAAGGAGACAAGACTTTCTCAAAGAAAAGAACACAAATCTAACTGTTTTTCTTTCCCTCCAGAATTTGGGCAGTTCAACAGAATTTTCCTAGTCTCTTAGACCAGCAGCTTTCTTTGGGCCCGTGGTCCATCGCACAGAACCAGGCATTTACTCCTAGGAGGTTCACAAAGCCAGCTAAGCAAAGCAAGCCTATTATTAGTTTGCTGAAATCAGCTGTGTACAATGGACAGGGGGTTGCAAACAGATAAACACGATAAACGGTGTTCTCAAACCTCAGCATAACGATCGCGTTCCCCTTAAATATTAAAAGGGCATCTTTGGTCTGCAGGAAGTTATGGAACATTGTCTCTTAAATCAAGGATCTGTGAAACTAAAAAACCATCACTTTAAACATTTCACAGACACAGCATTTAAACAAACTGAAAATCACAAGCTTTCAACATAAATGTGCATAAAGCATAGTCATAGATGGGGGAAAAAAAACAGCATATAGACTTGACATGCTTTTGAGAATTGGCACCGACTGAGCTTTAAAACCAGCCGGTTGCTCCTGCAGGAGAAGCACTGCCTGGTGCACTGTCATGTGAGAACCTCAGCCGGCCAACGGTTCAGCTCAAAATCACAGGAGACGAGGCACAAAGTCTCCAGTATCATCACCACTTTGCCTTGTTTCCCCCCAGACAGGTACCACTACCAAAGTGTATTTCTTGTTTCCAACTACGCTGCAGTAGCAAGGAAAATCTACTTTTCCCGAGAGAGGCATAGAGCATGTGCCCAGTGATGTGTGTCCAAGGCACCTTCACCTCTGCATCTGTAGAAACCACGGGGGTTTTAGCGCTTTTAAGATAGGCAGCTCCAGGAGCTCAGCGATACGGTGGAGCTGACGCTCAGCGCTGGCCAGCAGTTATCTCACCTCTGCAGCCTATTTCTTTGCCTGTACTTCCAGCTCGCCAGCCAAACTCCTCCTGGTAAACACACAGACACAGGCACTGGTGGCTCTGAGCAAGCCCAGCTCCCTGCCCCAAACAAATGTGTTCCTAGACCGACGACAGCCTGTTCTCGGCCCAGCCCTCAAAGCTGGGTGTTTTCTCCACATCAGCCTGCTGGGGAGAGAGGAGCCTTGAGCAAGAGCTGCAGAGCAGTCATGAGGGAGAGTTTCTCAGCCGTACTTGCAAAGATGGATTAGCTCTGTAATACATTTGTTAAATACAATCTCACACACTACAGAAGCGCACAAATACTGAGAGCAATTTCTTACCAGGTGTCTCGAACTCTTTGAAGATGTAAAAACCCCTTTACCACTACACATTTTAATAATTCCTTGCAAGTTCAGATGCTAACAGCTGTCAGTATTTCAAACTGCAATGCCTGTAACTCAGCTCAGGAAAGGAGGAAAAAAAAGACTTGCCTTTCAGAGGAGGCACCCGCACTCACATACCTCGCATACACACACCAGCTGCTAAACACTACTGTGCCACAAAGGTGCTGCTCCTATGTTGATGAACAAATACATCAATTACTGCTTATAGATTACACCGTAAATGGTATTCTGAGCAAAAAGGTATATATATATATATACACACACACACACGTATATATATATATCTCTCAAACACTACCATACACTTCTCACTTTGCTCTTCTTAAAAAAAAAAAAAAAACACAACAAAAAACCAGCATCTGCTGTACTCTTCCTGTTTAGGTTGTGGGGAGGATTTTTTTTTTCCTTTAACAAGTACACAAACGAAACCCACACTTCAGGTTGTTGTTTTTTTTTTTGTTGTTTTTTTTTTTTTAAACAGTTCTGAGAATGAGTTTTACTGTTGTCACAGAGGTTAACCATTAACCATTTGCTTGTTGACCTCTCTCTAAAAACTAAAGCAGGGGCATTGCTTTCTCTTAACCTGACGGGTAATGCTGCAGAACAACACTGGAACTTCCCACCACTGTTAAAACAAACATTTAGTACAATGAAAAATGACAGCTCTAACCGTTAAACAACAAACAAGGCTAATGCTGAAGACAAATGTGTGCAGATGAAGCACAGAGCAGCTGTGATGAAGCTGGTTCCCTCACTTCCACTACAAGATCAGGGCAGCAGAACAACCCTAACACGCACCAAACCCGTGCGGTAAAACCAGGCGACGGATGACTTCCGCACCTGAGCAGCAGACAGCACCTGGGGGCTGCTTCCCCAAATTGTCTGTGAACACACAGCTGGGGAAAATCTGCACAAGCACTTGTCTGCTCCCCAGTAAAGCCTTTTACCCGAGCAAAGCAGCTCTGCCTTCATCCTCCCACGGTGACACGACGCATCTCGGAGCAATGTCTGCCCCAGCCAGTCGCTCCACCCCAGCGCTACGTGTGTCTTCTGCCCTGCATCATGGCCAGAACCAGCCCCAGGAGCCTGAGTTGCAACACGGAGCACGGCCATGCTTTTTTCACAGTGATGTACCGCAGGGAAAAAAACCTCTGTGCCATGTTCAAGCCCAAACAGGATGAATGCTTTCCTATAAATAGAGGTTAAACAGCCTCTCAGCTCCCTGCCGCCCTGTACTTGCAGCTGGCAGTAGAAAGGCAGCCTGCATGCTGTGGAAAACTCTCCCTCGCCTCCCTGTAGCCCACCACGACAGGAGGAACAGTCTTAGCAGCTTTCCTATGTATTTACTGAGGTCCGTTCGATAACGTCTTTTAAAGGATTTAACAGCTTCGTGCTCTCGTTCACTGCGGCTATACACAGAAAGAAAAGGCTGAGGAGAATTGATGCAGTTCATTAAGAGCTTGTTTCCTACTATTTGTGCTGCATCCTGCACTTTCTCCTAAAAAGCAGCAAGGAGATGCCTCCCTCTACAATACAGATTCAGGCCCAGCAAAAATTACTTGATCTGAGGAAACGTTCCCTTCCATCCCAGGGCTGGCACACTGTGATAATAGCAATTCCAAGGTTTCGGGGGACTTGGGTCCTATTACAGCTTGGACCTGTAATCCCCACCACCCCTAACAAACATCCTGGGTGTCCTCTTCCCTGGAGGAGCTCCAGTCGTGGGCCATTTCCAGCTGGGCTGCCCCACAGCAAGCTCAGAGAGCCCAGACAAGTAGGCAGCTGTGGACTGAAACTCCCCAGGAGCCTGCAAAGCATGCTGCAGGGCAGGCAGGCATCGCATGCCAGAGAAAACCCAAGTGTAATTCTCCAGGAAGATTTCAGAGAAGTGTGGTGGATGTTTTAGCTTTCAACTTACAGGTAAGGCGCACTTGGACACTGTTTCAGCCCTTCTTCACCTGCCTCAGCTGACTGGAATGCAGTATCACCAATACTCGCATCTGCCTGTATCAACAGGACCCACAGAACAAACATGTTATGAAACGTGTCTGTTGATCTGGCCTGGAAAGCTGAAAAACGACACAGAGCAAAAAATCAAGCTGCATCATTCAAAGTAGCTCTTCCTTGGGAAAAAGCCTCGGCATCACTCCCTTTAGAAGAGACTGTTTTGCTGCATTCACTGTGTTTTAAACGCTGGTACAGCCACAAGGTTTTTTTGGCACATCATCTGCTCTCCTTTTTCTACCCGAATGAGTGGTCCAGCCCCGTTCTGAGGCGCCCCTGGGGCCAGCTGCAGTGATGGGGCTGTCGGGGTGGAAAGGGAGGGCTCCCCAGGGTGCTGCCCATCCTCACCCTTCCCTGCAGGGCCAGCTCAGAAGGAGCAAGGTGAGCCCGGCGGGGATGACAGCATGACACTGATTGCACGCTGCTCTGACAGTGCTGCCCTACAAAGATAAGGAAACGGAGTTGGTTCTGCCTACCTGCAACCACACTGAGCACATCCAAAGCCAAGTTTACAACAATCAGGAATTCTTAGCATCCAGAGTAACACAGTATCTATCCATAATTTTAAGTGTAACCAACAGGGGCCACCGCTAATTTACAATGGTCCTGACCAGCCCAAGAACAGCAGCCTACCTCTTCAAAAAAGCAGCTATGCATCTAAAGATCCTCAGCTTGCGATTGCTGCAGCAGAGCTTGTTTTTTAATGAAGAAGGGAGCAGAAGAGAGCTGGGCTCCCACCACCCGGCAAAGGAACCACATCCTTGTGCCTCACTGACCTCTGCTTGGAGCTGTCACATTGACAGAGGGTCTCGGTCGGTCCCACATACCTCCTAGAGGTCCTGCCATACCTCGGAGCAGCTGCATAGCACTGCTGAGCATCATACCGTATCCAACAAGAAAGTGAACTTGTCCTTATTCTGCTCGATTCTGCTTGTGAATTTCACGCGTTCCCGAATACAGCACAAAAACCTGACAGAGGCTGTGCTGCCCGGGGACACTGCAAGCATCACATCAGCCACACATTCCAGAAGTGAGTGCATAGAGAGCTACAGCTGCAAGCCTACAGCTCAGACAGCAACTTGAAAACAACCCCCCTACTTTCTACACAGAACAACACAGACCGAGGGATGGTTTCTCCACCTAATGATTCTGGATATAAGCTAATTACAGTAGCCAGTGGCAGAAGCTGATTCATCTCAAACAGCTAAAACAAAACACCCAACTCACGCTGTAATCCATTCTTAAGATTCAGTATGGAAAAAAAATTGTTACGGCACCCATTAACACACCAGTTTCTCGCTCATTACTACTGTAGTTTTTAAAATGCTGGCGAGCAGCAACAGGCATGTTTTACCACCTGGTTTTCTTTACCCTTCCACCCTTCAGAACAAGGGAATCCAAATGCTATGGGAGCTGCCCTGGATCACAGCACTGAAGCTGAAGGATGGGTGCAGGATTTTCTTGCTGCCAAACCGGCACCCTCCCCAAGTTCACATCCCTTGCACTAGCTGTGTCTACTGAACACTCAGCATGAGAAACAGCAAGCCCAAGCAGATGGAGGAGTGCCCGAAGATCTCATACTGAGCGATACCTAAACACTGTGGTGTTCTGTATCATACCAGCTCATCAGTAATTTACTGAGCTTGCAGATTTTTATTTTTTAAGAAGAGATGCAAAACCAAAAAGCTCGCCCACATCTTTCATCAGCTGCCTACCAGGGAGAACCCTCTGGCATGTTTTAACAAATTCATTCCAGAGACATTTGGCCTCTCCTTCCTATGCAGCATAACTCCAGTTATTTATTGCACATACGAATTCATCCTTTGCTGTTGAAGAAAAGCTTTTATGCACTCATACAGCACGTATCTGTTGCAATGAGGTGGATAACACAGCCAACTTGTGCCACTAAAAAAAGAGTATCACAAGCACTGAGCTTACTGGTAAACATAACCTCTCTCCTGCAAGAGATTCATTTCTGCTGCTCATTTTCACTCCTACTCCCTTTTAAATGTCTTTTAAAGTGATCATTTATCAGACTTGAACACTGATCTTGAAGCACACAGAGGTTGCCTTCTTACTCACCGCGCTGAAATGCTCTGACGCAGATTTACAGTGTAAGAGCCTCACACCATCCTGACAAGGAGCAGAGACCAACGCACAGAATGGAGGAGCAGGGCGGCAGGTACGTGCCATGGGTCACTCATTCCGCAGTGCTTGGCACCACAGGCCAGCCCCTGACCTCTGTCCCTTCTATTTTGGGCATCTTGACGGACAGAATTTTGCTCTTGGTGGAGTGGTGCCTGGCCCAAGAGGATTACGCCTCCCCCTCGTGGGTTACAGATGGGTCTGGGGGCTGCTGCTGGGCCCTGGCACCCAGGAAAATGGCTGTGCGACCTCTGAGACAGCAAGCATGCCCCTGGCCTTGGGGCCCAGCCAAACCTCAAGGCCAGCTAGCAGCGCCAAGATTTACGCTGAACCCTCTCTTAGCATGTGGGTCTATTAAAGCAATGCACTGATAATGCAGGCCAGTAAATCATGCGAATCAAGCAATCGCACAAAGGGGGAGGCAAAAAAAAAAAAAAAAAAGCTGGAAAATTAAACCTTGGTCTCTTTGTTAAGTACTCCCGGGCTCCCCACACACAGCGAGAAGAGCAGGCAGTTGCAGCTCGACAAGAGTTCAGCTGCTAACGAAGCAATCAATCTTCCAGCCCTTCCTCCCCAAAGCTCAGGGCTCTGTCATTTTGCAGTTTGTAATTTAAAGCCAGCTCCTGGCTTCAAAGCTGCAGCGAAGCGCCGCTGCGAAAGCACAGCGCCGGTGCCAAACTTCTGCTTCGGCGATGCCACCATTTTTCTTCCTGCGCGCAGGGAAGGGGAGCGGGGCGGCTGTGCGGTGCGGGACGAAGGAGCCCGAAGCCGAGTTTCTGAGACGTCCCTGAGAGCAGCCGAAAAGCTGCCAGACGTTTCCCACGTCCCTTAAGGAGCGTGGCTTCGCCAAGCGCGGCGGCTGGGTGAGGTGAGGCTGCCTTCGGGCTGCCTCCCCCCGTACCCCGCTTCTCCCTGGCAAACCGCAGCTCGCCCGCAGCCTGACCCCGGGCTGCCGCCCGCAGCCCGCGCTGCCTCCTCACGCCGAGTTACGGCACGGAACCGCGACAAAACCCCCAAGAACGAGTACCGGGAGAAGAGGCCGGGATCCCACCCCCCCGCTGCCGGTGCCGGGCCGTACCTGGAATGCGCAGCCATGGCGAAGCTCAGCGCCGGGCCCCCATGCGGCGGTGCCTCAGCCGCCGGCCGGCCCGGGGCCCCTCGGCCATTTGCCGGCCTCACTACGGCGCCGCCCGGCAGCTGCTCCTCATCGCCCCGCTGGCGGCGGCGGCCGGGGCTGGCCCCGGCTCCCCCCGCCCCACGGCCGGGCCCTCCCCCGGCTCCTCGCACCGCCCGGCGGCGGGGAGGCGCCGACCGGGAGGCCCCGGCGCCACAGAAGGGCCCCGGGAGCGGCAGCGGGGCCCCCCACGGCCCCGTCGCCCGGCGCTGCCCGGCCCCGCGGCGGGCAGCGAGCAGGGGGCGCCGCGGACCGGCCGCGGCCCCTCGGGGCCCGCCGCTGCCCCCCGGTCCCCCCGCGGGAGGGGCGCTGTGGTACGGCCCGGCCCGGCCGCAAATGGAGGCACGGGGGGCGGGCGGAGCGACTGGAGCCGCCCGGGGGGGTGTGTGTGTGTGTGTGTGTGTGTGTGTGTCGGGGGAAGTGCTAAGGGGAGAGCAGCGGCCGCGAGGCTGGGGGCTTCCTGCGGGAGGCTGGAGGGGGGCGAACGCAAATAAAGTGGGTCGCGGGCAGGGCTCTGAAGAGGGTTAGCAAAACGAGAGGCAACTTCACAGAGCGCCGTCGGAAGCGGCTCAACGTGCAGGTGCCCACGCCTCAGACTGCAGGCTGGGAGAAGGGAAAAGTAAAGTAAGGTAAAAACAAACCCCAACCAGTTACGCAATCGGTGTACGAACCGATGCAGAAAGCAGCGCTACCCGTCCCTTTCTCTGGGTGTTCCCTTGGCACCATTATAAAACCCAACTCCTACAGGCCAGTCATGAAGCAAACACTCGGCAGGCAGCATGCTTACCGACATCCCCTCAGCCTTTCTTGGCAGCTCGGGCACAGCCAGCATTTCCACCGACACACGTTCCCCATTGCTGTTCTAAGCCCATCAGTATGTCAAAGATCAAAAACCCAGAGAGCAGCTTGTACCCCATTCACGTGAAACAGTAGATTAGATCACAAAGTACTCACCACCACTACCCGCAACTTCTGCAGGCCTACTGATTCAAACGGGCAGTTTAAAAACATCATAGCTACACGATTAGAAAACATCCCTGTCGGTTCAAGGGCCACAAAACATCATCCCCTGTTGAGCAAACGGGGGCCAGCCCTGCATCACTGGGGGCAATGGCAGGAATGCCGCCAGTCCCAGCAAAGCAGGCCTTGCCCTTACCCAAACGCCCACTCACGATACATGCTTCTAAACTGAAAAGTGAGCCTTTTTCCCCTTTTTTAAAGTGTTGTTTTGCAAGGCAGAATCATAATATTATATAGGTGCAATGTGCAGACATCAGTTATTGCAGTGCCTGCCCCCAAAACACGACCGACTTAGATCAAGTTGCACTGGGGATGGAGAGACTACAAAGTCTCTGTGCCCATGTTCATCTTCTCTACCAGGACATTCACCTCCCTTAAGTGGCAAAATCTGGATTCAGTGCAATGGACGTGACCAAAAAGAGTACAGGAGCAACTGCAGTTTTCAAAATTTGTATTCTTTTCTTCTTAGGGCTTGATCACATCATTTAAAATTATGACTTAAAAAAATATATACATAAATAATCCCACATCCTCTTTCAAGCTCATTTGTCACTCCAAGGAACTTCATTTTTCCCCTAAGAAAATAATAATGCCAAGAATCTGACATCTGCAGAGAAAAGAATATGGTTCACTGCTGCTAGAAAGTTCTAAGTATGTAAGTATAACCAAAAGCACTGATAATTAACCATACTATTACTGGCACCAGAACGGCATATCCAGCCAATGTTTTAGAGGGGTTTTCCCACTAGAAGAAAGATTGCCCTAGAGAGTTATACATATAATTATTTTCTGCAATTTCGGCTGAAGAGATTAGGAAACAGGGAAAAAGGGAAGGGACGCATTTACTTTTTTAAGAGTATCTACATTTTTTCAAGTCAAGTAATTAAAATTTCATTGAACTGTCTTCATGCAAGCAAGAACAGAATCCTTCTTTTTGAAAGAAGGGGTACTACGCAGAGAAAGGAAATGAGCTGAAATCTATCTCAAAGTTTCATCTTTGATTTTTTTTCCTCCATAGATGTATCTAGGAAGTTAAAACACTTCTGAACATTCATAATCTATGGGTAGAACACGAGGTCCTTCCACCCTGCTGTTTAAACAACGAAACAAAAAATATGTCCTGCCACACCAAGTCACACACCCCGCAGGCTCAGCGCTGGAAATGCACAATGCAAACGGGGCAATTAGGCCTTTGGCTACCCCACACCCTGCTAAGACCTGCGGCTCCTGCACTGCTCCAACAACCTGCTTGCTGGTGTTTTCCATGTTTTTCACACGCAAGTTGGAACTATTTTCTGCATTTAACAGGACGGTTTGCACTTGAATCAAAGCCACTACAAAACACCACAAAACACAGCAACCTATTCCCATTGTCCGGATGGTAAGTGTGCACAAAGCAGGCAATCCCATTGCTTTCATTCAACCCTGCAGAAAGCCCGTGATGGAGATGATGGCGGTCAGCATTCCTCTCTCCAAGCCCTACACTTCAGCTGCTCACCCACACGAAGGGAATGCTAAGTACTCCAGGCTCCTCAAGTGCTTAGGGAAACATCAAGACTCGGACCAAATGTCAGATCTGCTTGACTAGAAATGAATTTGGACCTGGGCCCAAAGTCCAGACTACATTTCCAGATGTTTAATGTAAGCCAGGCGACACAGCTTTTAAGAAATTTGTCAAAGACGACCATTACATGAAAGGGTCATTTTCCTTCCCGTGAGAACAAGTACAAATTTTCTGAAGACACGCCTGGATGCTTCAGTCCCGTATGAAGAGACTGACAGCATCAGTAAAGGATATCTCAAGCCCCTTGCCTACACTTAACCAGGCTGGAACCTGCTCTGTGTTCAAGACAATTTTGAAAATTAGATACTTACAGGCTTCCTCTTTGTCTCCAATACCAAACAAAGCTTTTGTCTGTCCACACTGCACAGATACACCGCTTAAGAAATTTTAAGAAATGTCATTTGTCAAATTACAGACAGAGCTGCTGTCTGTTTTAAGGCCCTATTTGGCTGTTCATAGAGCTTCTCTTAATCCAGATAGTACAGGCTGAAGATTTCCATAAAGGTTATCTCCCTGAAGATTAAATACAATCCGTTTCAGCCCTTTCGGGCATAACAATAGATGACGAAAATATATATATACTCTTGCCAGAACAGCTAAGCTTTTTTTCCAGGAAAAATCATCAAAAACAATATGCTTTGTTTGCATTGAAAGTTTCTAGCAGTTTTCTGCCCTTTTGCTTGAGCACTTGTTGATTCCCACATTGTGCAAAGGCATTGATGTTTAACAGGGTGATGGCCTTCCAGCAAGGTCTTCTGCACTGATCCGAGGTATGCCAGGCTGTGCCAAGGTGAGGCACTGGCACAGGTAGCACAGAGGCTCTCCGAGAGAACATGGCAGGAGAGAGCCCTCCATATATCACTATCCAGCATTTCAGCCCTCCTCACATCTCATGAACGTCCATGAGAGCCGCTGAGACAGGATAACAGATGTCTACCACCCTTCACGCTGCCAGGTGAGGATGCCCACCAGTTTCTTCAAAGCACAAAGCAAAGCCCTTTGCTGAGCTCTGAAGAGGCTGCAGACCTGCAGGTCAAGCAAAGGATGACTGTACAACGCCGTGGCACAGGAATGCCAGCCTAGCAGCTGGCTTTATTTTTTTAATTGAACTTACACTGTGATGAAAAGGATGCTATTATTTTTGCAAAGGTGAGCACTTCAAATTTAAGAAATGACAGTATCACTGATGCCTAGGCAACAATGATGAATGAGTCTTTTAAGACATGGCCACGAACCACACAGATCCCACTGCCAGTCCTCAGGACAAAGCAATCCTAATGGTGTCCTCCCATCCCCAAACTGCATCATGCTAAATTTGGCTTGACAGTGAATTCAAATAAAAAGCGTACGAATATCAGCCTTTAAAAAGATGAACAAAGTCACCACAATGTCACGCAACGCATAACCCCTGGACAGAGCTTTTAAGTAACATCAATACTCAAATAATTTGAGACCTTAGTGCAAAAATTGCACAGCACAGCTGGAGAACATCAGGGTCCTGCTGACTACTGGACCAGAGGAATAACACAACCACGAATTGAAGCAGGAAAGGTCTGCGAGACGTGGGACGCTCGCACTGTGCTTCCCCTAGTGCTGCTCACAGTTACATGCTACTTCTGACTTGCAGAGTGGTTTTTACTCCTTTCTGAGGAAGATATCTCTGGGGAAAGAAAAGGCAAAGAATACTGGGAGTGACGTGTGAAAACAACATTTCAAGCTCGGTGAAGATATAAAAGGGATTTTAAAAGAAAACAAAACTGAACATGCTCTTTGTCAAAGCTGTAAGTTAACAAGGAAGATAGTAAACTGCTCAAGCACATCCTAGTCCTTTCAGATTTTCTAAAACATCTCAACAATCCTACTTGTGCTTCCTGGGGTTTTCCATTGAGGCCGGGCAGGACAGGGAGCTGCTTTCTACCAACAGAGATGAACAATAATTCCTGAGCTGTGCTGGCATCCACTTTCCATGTTAAAGGAAGGAGAGGGGGGCAGAGCACGGAACAGCCCACCCAGAACAAAGCCTCACAAATCCCACACCACAAGAGTTTCACGTGAAGCAAATGCCATTATGATGCTATTTTTTAGCTTTCAAACTCACAACCCAGGGGACGTCCGAGAGGCCCTGCATTCCCAACCTTTGGCTTCTGGCTCACCAGCTGCCCTAAAAACAAGATTGTGCCATTCCGGTTGGAAGACTTGATGAAAACCGATAAGTTCCTGTGGAACATTTCAAGTCCAACAAATCAGTGGTTCCCCGAAGAAATCTTTCTGTCCGAATACATCCTGTCAGCTGTAGAGCCCTCCCTTACATCTGTTTTCAAGATTAGCAGACTGCAGCTTTTCCCCACCTGTTTTTTTATTCACCCACCAGGGTTACAAGTTTCCCCTTTTCAAGTCCGTGTCTCTGAAAAACACATTCCAAGCCAAGGAAACAGTCTCCATGAGGTAAAATACAAACAGAACAAAACAATAAAATAAGCTATTCATACTCCATCTCATCACATGCTCAGGAATGTACTTCTGAGGTGAAGAGCAATACTTCTTAAAAACATCACAGGAAAAGCTTCCTACAGGTGATCACAATTCAACAAGTACTTAAGCTATTTAGCAGCATTTCAATATTAGAAGATCCGCTCTTATCTACCTACGGATTGAATGAGAATGGATTTCTCCAGAGATGGAGCTGGTGATTAAACATCGCACAGAAATGCAAATCCAACTGAACAGCAAATGAAGCTGCACAGGCAACCTAGATGCCATCATTTCCTAATTTTGAATTCCTGAAAATGCCAGACTACTGACCTCAGGCACCAATGGTAAAACACAGGATGCGGGTACATTATGTGCATTTTATACATGAAGCACCACCTCCTCCAGCCATTTACCTAGCTGGATCCACAGGTGCTGACCAAAAGGAAGCTGACATGTATAGGGAAAAAAAGAGGCTCAGATGTTTTGAACATAAAGTGACATTTTCAAATAAGGTGCAGAGGCTGAGAAGTGGCCCAAGACAGTACCTACAGCATTGCCAACAGGATTAAAAATCAGTGCTCCTACTGCAGGAAGAGCATTATCTCTCAACCCACCGGTAACAACACCTGCCATACCTGAGTATCAGTTCCGTACTACTCAGTTCACACATCCGTGGATTTTGAAAGATATCATGTGGCATTTTATCTTCAGCTTTGTTAATCCATTAAACCTGTTCCTCCTGAAGCACCTAGAAGCTTTCCACATCTTCGCAAAACTTCAGGAAGACAATCTTTACATTACTCTTTTTTAACCTGTTATGAAGTTTAGTTGCTGCAGGCCCTTTTCTGCTATAACATCTTTCAGGGGGCGGGGTGGGTATGTATGGGGGTTCTTCTAGGTTTTATTAAAGAAATCTTTACATATCTTTGTTTTCAAGAAGTGTTAAAAAAGTGGTGGTGGGGAAAGAACAAAAGAAGCAAAAATGTTAATGACAGAAATCAGTACCTAACTTCTGGTGCAAGATTCCAACAAATACGGATCAGGGACTGTTCAAGTGGCAATACATCATCCCTTACTCAGGAAAAAATTGCAATAACACATTAGACTAATAAATGTATGATAATCCATTAAGTTTGTGTGACAAATCCCAGAAACTTACACTATTGCAGAACAGTTCAGCGAGCACAGAGGGTGAATACAGGAGTAGATACCATACTGTATAAAAATCATTAGACATTACATGGCCTGTAAGCTTTCCTCAAGTATCACATTTGCTGTAAAATAAACCATATGCTTGTTTACACCCAGAAATAGGTCAGCTTCCTGCCCTACCAACCTTCTCAAAACATCTCATTACACTGTACCACATCTGTTTTTTTTTTAAACAGACACACACCCTTACTTTCAGTCTTCAAGAGTCACTGCTGTCTTTTAATTAATGTGGGCCCTCCCAGCTCTGTTGACTAGAAATACATCTCACCACCACCATTTATTGCCACTGATGAGTCCTTCTCGTTGAGGGGTGAAAAGGGTCAAATGCGTATTGTGATTCCAGATACGTGAAGCGGAGGGTGGCCTTTTCATTTGCAAAGGGGACTTCTGCACCATGTCAGAAGGAAAGATGGCATTCCTGCAAGGCTCAGCTGCCCCAGACTTGCAGGAGATTTCTAACCACTCAGATCCAGGAGTATTCTTAGCTGTCAGCACCCTCCTTCCCCGCTCCTCCTCCTCAACTCTGTAGAAAACCCAAGGCTGCATGCCAGCAGACAGGTTCATCCTTAAAGAGCAGCTAACGTTTTGGCAATCCCAAACCCTGCACAAACCTGTCAAGGGCTTGATATTCTCCTGTCTTCCTCCACTACCAGCCGAGGAAGTAGCTGCACAACAAGTATATGCATTGCTACTGTAAAGCACAGGCTACACCACCATAAAGCAGTGTTTCACAGGCTCCATATGTTTGGAAGAAAGGAGATAGATTAGTCCGGTCCCCACACTCCTGCCTCCAAAGTACAATTGGAAAGCAAGTAAAACTCAAAAACCCATACATGCAAGCATGCACAAAAACCAGTTTAGCAAGGTAAATAAAGCTGCCTGCTGTGAGCAATGGCAAGAGCCTGGAGAAGGCTGAGGTAGCAAAGCTCTTTGTTGACCCTGACTCAGCAGAGCACTTCTCCATAGGCTTGCTTTATCACACCTTCTTCAACTTGGCACTTTTCAGAACTCGAGCTGGCTGCCAGCAACACATCCTTGCCGGGCAATGAAAAGCACTCAGATTTCACCAGGTCTAACCCATACTGCATGACTACAGCAAGGCTACAGAAGCAGCAGGGCAAAGGCAGGAAAATCAGTACTGTAATGAAAAAAAGAGAGGGGAGAAATATAACCAAGAAGTTATTTTGACTTGAACAATAGAGGACTAAGATAAATGGAAAAAAATGCTCTACAGATGTTAAAAATCAAACATTTGTGAGAAAAGAGAGGAAAGCAACCCTTTGTGCTTCACTATTTAAATTAAAGGAAACATTTTTAAAAAAAGAAACCACCTTTTCCTACGAATGAGACTGCACTGGAGGCTGCACCCTACTAGCTTTTGGCAGCCATCAGGAGGAATTTCCATCATCTTCCTTGGCACTACTCACTTATCACTCCTCATGTCTTTGAACGTTCCATCGCCAGTAAGGACTTTCACAAACAGCTCAAATCAACAGAGAGAAGTTTATAGTCCTTGTTGGCTTTGGCACTGGAGCTGTCAGAAACCACACTGTGAACGAGTGTTAAATATCCTGATTTATATTCCAAATGAATCAAGATAACACCTATGTACAGAACACACTGTACCCTTCAGATTCACTACAGCTGTCAGATTCATTTTGTAGTGATATCTAATCCCCAGATGAGCCAGAAAGGTATGTAGGACACTAAGCAAGCGAATGCCCACAGTTTTGGTTTGCATTTTGATCAGGCAAAAATACATTATATTCCCAACAGAAACCATCCAGAAATAGATTTTTTAATGGCTAACTCTTCACAGCTATATCACCAACTGAATATGTATAGATGAAGATGTACTTTGGAGGGTGACAGCAGAGGAAGCACAGTAGAATTGTTTGAATGTCTTCACAATAGCTAAGTTTAAGTCTCTGCCCACCCACGCCTCCCCCCTTCCCTTATGTGGCTTTGCAGCGATCGCTGTCCTTTCATGCCTCAGGACAAGCACACAAAACAGGGGAAAAGAACACTGACCTGTGAAAAAAGCCTACTCGCAGTTGCAGAGAGCCTCATGAGACAGTAATGGGAATTGCAGAAAAAACGACCCCCATAAAATCACTTTTGCAAGTTAGGCATCTAAAGGAAAACCCTCATTGCCCCAATTTCCAGTGATGTGTACTTGCAAGACTCAGCCCCCTGGTCAGGACTGATTTTCTGAACTCAAAGGCATTAGAGCACAGGGGTGCTTGTTTGAAGGGCTGGGTTTGCCTCATGCAGATCAATGGTAATGCTGCCCCCTGTGATGATGAAGCTGCGAACCCAATGGGATATGGAACAACAGGGCCAGTGCACTGCTCCGAAGATGGAGGCATACTGTGCTGCAAGAGAATGTCCCAACTCAGTGTGACACCTGCAGATTACACAGGACAAGGGGCCACTTGCATCAGTGAGGGTCTCACTGAGACCTGGTGTCAAACAGAGTTCATTTCACATTAGGTGCAGATTACAAAAGGCATCCATTCTTTGGTAAAAGATAGCATTAGCTTGAAACCACTTCCATCCCACCCAGTCATAATGATTCTTTCATTGAGGTTTTTATTTTTTTAAACCATCTCAAAATTAGTCTCAGCACCTGGGTAGCCAGGATTACACAAAACAAACTCCTACCTGTCTGTGGTGCTCTTGTTGTCTGGAGATGCCATTGCTTTGTTTTCATTTAAGTCAGCTCACCTGGAAGAGAAAAAACAGGTATTGAACATCTCTTTTGCAAAAGAACAGCACATTACACTCTGCTGATGCAACCCAAGCTTTGCTTCAACAGCCAAAGACCAACACAAGAACATCCTTCTTCAGAGTCTGAACAGAGAGAGAAAACAGAATCAAATAAAGAAACCTGAAGTACCTTCAGTGTCCAAAGAAGCAAGTCATTACAGAATCATCCAGGTTGGTAGAGACCTCCAAGATCACCTACTCCAACCTCTGACCCAACACTACCAAGTCCTCCACTAAACCATATCACTAAGCTCTACATCTAAACATCTTTTAAAGACCTCCAGGGATGGCGACTCAACCACTTCCCTGGGCAGCCCATTCCAATGCCTAACAACCCTTTCAGTAAAGAAGTACTTCCTAACATCCAACCTAAACCTCCCCTGGCGCAACTTTAGCCCATTCCCCCTCGTCCTGTCACCAGGCACGTGGGAGAATAGACCAACCCCCACCTCGCTACAGCCTCCTTTAAGGTACCTATAGAGAGCGATAAGGTCGCCCCTGAGCCTCCTCTTCTCCAGGCTGAACAATCCCAGCTCCCTCAGCCGCTCCTCGTAAGACTTGTTCTCCAGACCCCTCACCAGCTTCGTTGCCCTTCTCTGGACTCGCTCGAGCACCTCCATGTCCTTCTTGTAGCGAGGGGCCCAAAACTGAACACAGTACTCGAGGTGCGGCCTCACCAGAGCCGAGTACAGGGGGACAATCACTCCCCTAGCCCTGCTGGCCACGCTGTTTCTGATACAAGCCAGGATGCTGTTGGCCTTCCTGGCCACCTGAGCACACTGCTGGCTCATATTCAGCCAACATTACAGTATGGTAATGTCTAAAATTTTTGTTACAGTGAACAGAAAATGAAATCTAAATGTTTATTTCCCTTCTCTCTCTGTACACTCTGCTTTTAGGTTTGGATTTGTGTTACATCCAAAATCTCCGTTTTATGTTAACTCTCCAGAACCATTATGCACTACAAAATTAAGACACAGTACTCATCCCCCCTGCCTGATATTTTCAGAATTGGGAGAATTGAGGCATTCGCACTAGCAGTCTAAATCTTCTCTCAATTATGTTCAGGGTGACAGTGTGAAATAGAACCCAACAGAAAGGTGAGACATAACCTAATGAATAGATTGCTTATCTGAGGCAGCAAATCATTTGAATTTCTGCTGCACGCTAGGTTGGTAGCTTCAATCCCCAATGCACAGGCTGAGGCACTCTCTCTTCATCGAAAACGCTTACAGTTTAAGAGACTGAATACTGGAAAAAGTTGGAAATGCTGGGACTGGTCCTGTAAACACTTGTTAAGTTTCCAAGAGACCTCTTAGAGCCCCAAACACTCATCACTACATGATAATGAGTGTTTGCAGGAACTGGTCCTAACTGTCTAGGAACAGCAAAATGTGTTTAGCAATCATCTGACTGGAACAGCAATGCAGCAGGAGCCACCATGGGATCCTGCTTCTCACAGGCAGGTTTTTCCAAAGGTCTAGCACCTACCTAAGCCAGCAGCTATGCCACTCTCTCTGCTGAGCCTTTCAGCATTGAAAACAAGGAGTTAAGTGGCAGCCGGCTCAATACCTGCCTGAAGTGGGGAGAGAACATCGAGTTCTCCAGGGACACAGCATGCACAGAGCCCCTGATATCCAACTGGCAGCCACTGCAGTGCTCCAAAACCACGCAAGCCAGATGTACGGATCACAGGTAGGTAAGAAGCAGGGAGTCCTGAGGCGCATCTATCCCTTGTCTCAGCAGTGATCCTGCGTTTCAGAGAACTATGGGCTCGGCCAAGAGCGTGACAATCCAGGCTCCACGCTGTTCTGTTCAACTGCAGAACAAATATGCCATTAGGGCACTCCCTTCAGACAAACAAATAGCCTTCTGATGAACGGAAACATTTGTGGAAAGGGGAAGGAGAGAAAAGAAAAATATTTAAAAAAGATACAGCTACTGATTAAAAGGTAACATAGGAAAAAAAAATTCAAAGCAGCAGTGCTCAGGAAGCAAGGAGGAAACAGAAGGGGAAGGATGTTGCAGTAATTACTGCAAGAGACTGACTCTTGTGCTGCTGTAACAGCAGTTCCACCTTGCAGGGCATTCAGACAGGCTTCAGCAACTACACAACTAGTGCCATTTTGCCAGATTGCAGAACATACATCCAAAAAAGTCTTCCCGGTGCTCCTGTGCGCATGAAAGAGACAAACGTGGAGCATAGTTTGTCACAAAGCTCTTCTCACTCTGTCCAACACTTCTTCCTCACTTTCCCTGCTTGCCCCAAGCTTGCCTTTCTCAGTAGGGCAGAGGAAGCCAGGCGTGTGCAAGACTGACAGCACCTGAACAGCTTGCAACATGCTTGCCACATGGGTGCCCCGTACAGCTAAGACGTGGTCTACAAGAAATTTGCCTGGGGACACAAAGGAAGGATAACAAGCTGGAATTAATCAACATGCAAGATCACCTCATCAGAAGTGACAATTTGCAACAACAGCTGAAAGCATCCACATTTCTCTCTGTGACATTCATTTGCAGCATCTCACATGCCTGAGGGAGCAAAATGATTTCTGTCTGGAGGGCAGGCTACAGGAGCAGCATGCAAAGCCATGTGAACTTTTTTAAGGTAACTGAGAGTAAACAGGAGCAGATGCTATGGCAATTAGATGAAGCAGCTGACCTCCAGGTCATGGTTTTAATCCCAGGTCAGATACCATTGTATGACCGCTCTACGGACTGCAGAAAGACACAGGCCACTGATGATGGGAATTCCTTCGGACAACCACCTCGACCTGCGGCTAAGAAGACTACAGATTAGACACGCATGCTAAGTTTAGAAAACAGATCTGAGCGGGAACAAACCCTTAATATCCGTTCCCTTCTAAGAACAATGAGAACTGTAACCTTCACTGGTGAATCAACACCTTAAAGGGAAAGGGGCATCCACTTGAATTTAAAATAAACAGAGCACAGACCTCACACCTTGCAATAACGTAGGCAGATAGAGATGCATTCACACTTCTGATGAAGCTGGGTGCTGGGGACACGTACTCTTTTGCCAGCATCTCTTTAACAAATGTGCCAGCGTCCAACAGCAGCAACTCGATTTCCTTAAACTAGCTACAAGTTTTGCAACTGCCTGTAACAGCACCAGGTTTTCAAATAAAGTTACACTTACAGAGCTGCAGCATGGACTTAGGCTGCATGGGCACCACTGATCTGTCACACTTCGACAAGTTACAAATGCTTCTGCTTTTATTTTCTACAACCAGACAATGTTTATAAACACAGCCTTTCATTTCCTCTTCAACGTCAGTTAAACTATCTGGGTAATTTAGCTAGGATGCTTCTTCCTGTTCTAAAAGCAGCTATTTTATTAACAGTGCTTTTTACTTAAAACGCTTCAAACTTTGTTTCTTCACTCATTTTCAGTGCCATCTGCTACCTCCCTGATGTTTCAGGGATGCTAGAATGCCAAAGTTTTCCTTCAGAATCTGTCCGGAAGCCTCCTGTCTTCCACAAGATTTGCAGACATCACTTTTTTGGTAGGACACACTAACCATTTCTGTTGTTTCTTTTTCTTTGCAGTTCTTTGTTTCATTCTTCAAGAATCAAGGCTACAAAACCAGACTAAAAATAGAAAGTAATGCCTGTGCACATTTATTCAGCCTGCTAACTTATCTTCCCAAAATGGTGACACTAACAGCCATGCAAAAATGAGCTAACATAACAGGAGACACAGCTTGCTGTATGGGAAAAGGTCACATTTTTATTATTTGCTTTACTGAAGTCTTAAAAATAGCAATTCTAATATTACTTCACTATAACTCTTAAAGGAGAAAAAGGAAAGGTTAGCACCGCACGCCTGAGCATATGCAAAATACTATAAATGCACCCCTGACAGCCCCTGGAAGACAAAAACGCTGCAAGCCCACCTTGGTGGTGACATTGCAGAAAGCCCAGGCTCCTAACCATGAGGAGCAGCTCATCTTCTACCTGTGCCAAACCCTGGTGAGCCAAGCTCTATTTTAAGCCGTTAGGTGCAGATTAATCAAGAGATTAGTTAAAGCTGGGGAAGTGCAGAGCTGCTGGGGGGAGAAACTGTCCGCATCTGCCCCCAGCCCCAGGTGAGCCATTGATAGCTCCTAACCCACCGCTGGCACCAGCTGGAGGACTCGTAACTCAGACACCAGCACCTGAGCTGCATACCTCAGCATGGCAGCCAGCTGCAACACCAGGCCAGCAGCTTCTGTGCCAAAGCTGAGACATGTTCCTAACTAATAGAAAATAAGGTATGCAAAAGCTTCTAGATTTTTCCATCACAGCTCCAGCAACGTGTAAGACTGCTTTGTGACTGGCTAGATCTCAGCATTAAATCCCAGCTTTTAACAAAACACACAAGTGCTGCCTTTAAAAGGGAAGCCTAACTAAAAATGCAGTCCAGCAGGGACATGGATCAAGTGTACCCTGTGCTCCTCCAATGGCCAAGAAGAACACAGACTCTAGCAATGAGTTGAAAAAGATAAATGTCTATACTGAGAGGCAACAGAAATGCTCAAAACCAGACTCTTCAGGAGATCAAAATTTTATGAAAGCAAAGCGAAATAGCTACTGTCATAGACAACCACAGAGTACCATGAAAATGAGAGCAGGCACCTAAGTGGCACTGATCGTTCATTTTTTAATAAATTGCTTATACTCCTGTATTTGGCAGAAGTAATTTTTGCTTTCCTTAGCTGGACATAACTGTGTTCTTTCTGCTTTTCTCCATCAAGCCACAGGCAACCAGCTGCTCTAATGAACCCAGAATCTGTTGGGAAGGTTAAATCATATGTACCCATTTGAAGAGCTCCCCTTCAGGCCTGATATTACTAATTTGATATTGTTATGGAAAAAACTTGACATATTTGTATATACAAAATTATTCAAAGAGACACCTCTGCCTAGAGTCAGATAAGACTTTGGGTTATTACAACAAATAAAAACAGTCAACAGTTTGGGCTTCATCTCTCTAATTTGTATTTTTCCCCACACAAGCTTTACCATCTTCCTCCAAGTCAGTGAGGGCTACAGCTGAACATTGACCAACGACTGTGCACAAACAAGAACAGTGCTGGTACTCAACCCAGCAAAAATGCCCAGATAAACTCCTTTCCCAGAGCAGATTCCCTGCTAATCAGCTCCCAACTACACAAACTGCGGGGCAAACAGAGAAGCCCAGCTCTGCTGGGCTGCAGAAGCAGGCGTGCAGAAAGGTGTGAGGCAGCTGGAAACAGGGCAGGAGTGGAGGGCAGAGCATGATGCCATGAACTTGCTTTGTCAGCACAGACCTGTTTCTGCCATCACACTAGTACATGTGGAAGACGTGTAAATTCTTGTCTGGTATTTCTCCTCAGATTCCAGACGCAAATGAAAAGCGTCTAACCTCTGAACGTGCTGTGCGTTCCCAAGGAGCTCGCTGGTATAGGAAGCAAAACTGAACAGAAACACCAGGAGAACTGATGGACTGAGAAGGCTGTTTGCCATAAATATTCTCTTGCTATCTTACCCCTCCTTTTTTTTCCCCCCACTAACAAGCAAAGAAGCATTTTCAACACAGGACATCTACCATAGTACAAGAGAACTCCCTCAGTGTTCACACATGCACGCACATGCATGCACGCTGACAGATTATCATAAAACCTGTGCCAGACCCTGCAGACAGATCTTCGGATGTACATGTGTTCTGCACACAGGAGAGAAACCACACACAGACAAACAATTTCCACCGTATTCCCTGCTTCACACAGCTTCCTGTGGGCCCTCTTGATGTATTAAACAGCTTCAGTCAATTAACTAAACAACGCATGAATTTTATCTCATCACAGAGCCTGCCACAGAACCTACCTCAGGCTGAAAACCACCATAAAGGTACTAAGAATTGCCTAAGCACTTGGCTAGCGAGGTCACTATGTGCAAAGAGCAACTTTCAGGAAATACAAAAGCAAAACACCAGCACGAGGTCTTGCAGCTAGGAAGGCAACAACTGCAACAACTGCTGTTTCTGTAGAGTAATATTCCTTTCACATTAATGACTTCCTAGCAACAGCAACTATTTTACTGCCAGCTATTAAGCAGGCAGAGATGTGTGGAAGAGCAGGAAAGTAAGTAATTAATATAGTAACATCTGTGTATCCTAGGACCTTCCAAGTCTTATTTCAGACTCAATGTAGTTAAAAGATTAACTTCGTGCTAGCCACCGTCTCAAAGCTGCTTCTGTCAATGCTGTTTAAATATCGATTGTCTAAGACCCACTCTCATCTTCATTTTAAGTTTTAATTCAAAGGGTTAGAAGATTGTCTAACAGGAGTGTTAGACAACAGAAGGATGCCCCTCAAAATCATAACACTCTGAAATGCCATCTGTTCCTCAGAGATTTGCTGAATTATGGAGACTGCTGTGTGCAAGGCCTGCATACCGTTTTGCTGCAGCAGTCACACTGCAGTCAGCTCGTGCCGAACCTCTGCCTGATCTTGTTTTGTTGCGTTGCCAGGGGCAGCTGATTCAGAGGAAACTTCAAGAAACCCTCAAAAAGATATTTTTAGGATCACTGACTGTCCCAGCGGTAGCGCTACTTCCTAACCACGCACTAGCTCTTGGTCTGTGCTTTGATACAATTCTGCTCTGCAGAGTATTTCACTTGGCTGACCTTGCTCATGCCAGCCGGACAACTCTACATGGAAAGACGCCTCCAGGTTGGCAGCGCAAATCCAAGGGGCAGTTTTATCGTGGAGACATATCCTTCCTGCCAAAAGTTACACCCCTGCAAGTCTCTCCCTTGTCCAGCCTTCCCACAAGAGAGAAATATCATGTGCATGACACCGAAATCTGTATTTGGCCAGGTTGCTTACAACATTGCAGAGATGTAGGATCACAGCACAAAACTGTCACTACAGAGCACTCATAAACAAGAGGGATTGCATGGCTGTCCTCGTCCTCAAAGAGACGTGTGTTTAATGCTCAATCAGCACCAAGCCCTCCTGGAACCTTACACTCTCCACGTGAAATTAATTTCACACACTGCGGGCTGTTAAAAATAAAAATCCATAAAAATGGCCTTACCCACAATTTGCGTGGTGTGGGGACTTCTAGCAGAGAAAACAATTTGTGGCATCCAGCTTGCAGAGCAGAGAAGTAGAAATCTGTAGTTAGAACTGTAATAGCAATTTTCTCTCCTAAAAAGGAAGTAAGAGAAAACTAGGACTGCTGGAAGAACTGCAAGGAGTCACCAGGTTCAGTGTCCCTTATCCTCTGTACCATATGCACAGAGATCGAGGTCAAAGATACTGTCTGTGCTTTCTGTGAATGAAAACTAAGGGACAGCACTGCAAATGTACAGCTCTGACCATTTCCAAAGCCACCTGTAAAAGCAATGCTTAAGAGAATAGCTAACAGTTGAGCTTGTGAATTACGACTTCTGAAATCTTACAGAAGTAGATGCTGGCTGCTCTGGGGACAGGTCGTAGTTTTACCATGTTTACAAGAAACCCACCCCCAAATGAAAGAAGGTGAATTGGCTGAACCCAGCACTTATGATTTTTTTTTCCAGGCCTTAATTTTCAAATGAGCTGTGTGATTTTGAGGGTCAGCTGAACGACAGCATGACTGTCAAGAGGGGCACTGCTAAAGCAGCGATGCTGCGGAGACCTGAAGGGAGGCATACCGCCACGCACACCTACCTTCTAGCTCCGCCTGAAGATAGTGGCGCTGTGACTCCCCATGTCCCCCGGAGCTGGGCACATGGGTATCACAAAGACACTGCCAGCACCAGCATTGGGACCCCACTGCCCCACATTCCTAGCTTCGCAGGGACAGCTTGGCCCCATCCCCCATCTCCACCTGAAGCTGGGGACATCAGGACAAAGGCACATCATTAGTACATATAGCACAGATGTATGTGTATGACAAAACCTCCCAACCGCTTGTCCAGAAGGTGGTAAAAAGCCATCTCAGGAACCCTTAGGAACCAGGACCAGAAATGTGGCTTATTTTTTCCAAAGGCTGCAGTACCAGAGGGATTAAGTGGAAAAAGAAAAAAGGCGAGAAAATTAAATGAAATAATGACTTGCACATTTCATTGGCAACCACACACTGATGGAAATACAAGGGGGCTGAATTTACCTATCTAGACAGGCTAACTTTGGACTGGGGCCTTTACAACAAGAATTTCATATATAAATCCTTGGTTAAAGGAACAAAAACCTCTCGAAACTCTGATACCCTGTAGCCAGCCAAACACCACAGCAGTCCAGCTTTGAGCAGGAGTGTATGACTCACAGAGTCTTCTCAAGTTTCCTTAAATTGCAGCTACTTCTTGGAAGATTTAATATTGCAAAAGGCTTCTGCAAACCTTCCCAAGCATCCCCATCAGATTGTGAATGCAGTATTAAATTTCCTCAGTGAAATATAGACAATTAATCTAAGAAATTCAAAATGAACACATCACTGAGAAGGTTTAAATCACCAATTCAAAGAATCAAAGAGATTATTTGCTCAGCTCTACGCTAAAAAATACTTGTCAGACTTTTTCTTTTTGGTGAGAGGTGATTCATGTAGCTCAACTACTCTACTCACTTGCCAGCTGTGCAATCTTTTCAACATCAAGGCTCTGCACTGCAACTCTATGCCAGATATTTTTTTTTTTTTTTGGAGGGGGGGGATGTAATCCTGTAACAAATTCCTATTTAGGATGGCTTTCAATCACAACATTAACAGCACTTAACATTTGATCTCGTACACCTTGGCTTTGCTGGAAAAGCTCTTGGTGTGTTACATGATGAACTGGTTTGCAGAGAAATCCTGCCCTAATGCCCTGGAACCCAACAGGACAGGAACTCCTTCATCTTAGAAAGACGGCACGATTTCAGCAAATTAATTGAATATTCTATGTCTTTCTTTCCATTAACTGTACATACAATAAAATGAACTGTCTGACTTCCAGCCTTTTCCACGGTAGACGAGTGTAAGATGTCTGGGGCACACAAACTGCTCAGCTGCCTCATTTTTGGACTCCTGCTGCACACCGCTTCACATTCCTTGGCATTTTTCTGAAAGAGCAACAGATATTAGATATTTTACCCAAAATGTACTGCCTGAACAATTTCATTTCAGTATGCAGTTCAAACCGTAGTTGTTAACAGAGCAGTTATCTTCAGTATACCTTTTCCATTAAAAGACTCGAGAGGCATCAACCAGCACTGAATTCAGAAGCAGAACAGCACAGTCATTTCCAACCTGGAGGCCTGAGGAGACAGTGCTTGGGGATGTTTTGGCTTCCTTTTGCTGCAGATGTAACAGCTATCACCACCTAGTCTCTTTCCACCTAGCCTGCTTTCACATCCTGAACTTCTACAGTTGCTATATACCTGGAAATAAAATCAGACTTTTCATTTCACCTCAAATTGTTTTAAGTTTTCCTACATCCTGAGCATTACATTTGCAATTTTGCTTCAAAGAAGTTCCCGTGTCCCATTTTCCCATGGTGAATGCTGGAGTGACAAGCATCAAGAATTATCTTTCAGTATTTAAAAAATGAATCAATCCCCATTTATTTCTTCACCAACGTTCCCACAAACAAGCATGTCCTGTCCCAGTTAAAACCACCCAGTGCACACTCGTGCTGCACAGTCTGTGCCCTCCTCACATCCCTCAGGAAGCACTGAGGAGAAGCAGCAGAGGGTTTGGGAACACTAAGATGGGCGCTGTGTCATTCGAGCTCTGGCTACCAAGCTGCAGAGTGCCATCTCGTCCTCTCCCTCAGGGTAAATCCTGCTCTTACGCAAAATGCCAGCAGGGGGAAGTCATGCTTCTGCCTGTGAAGATGGTTTTCCTCCACTAGCACCATAAATACTCTGACTTATTTGCTTCCATAAAACCTTCAGCCAGATAATCAGCCCAGAAAGGCTGCTGGGTGTCAAGGAGCAGGTTCCTTGTGCTGGGATCAGCTCTGTGGCTGTGAGCTGCAGAACTCTTGGCACCTTTTAACTCAGCCAGTCTGTTTACCCTAACCTATTACCTGCTTGCTATTCAAATAAACCCTACATATATTCGAATATAAAAGGCTAATTCCTCCCAGCTGTGTGGGTTAGTAAGGATTTGGTGCAATTACTGCAGGATCTTTGCCCCCAGCGCCAGCCTACATGCACATCATTTCACACATCGGTCTGTACCATGACTACTTTTTGCCCACAAACTCTTCTTTGGTCAAAAAGATTCCAGCTACTCCCAGGCACTACCGCATCTAAGTGACTAATCCTTTACAATTGTTAAGTGATTAGTATTTTCTGATTCTTTCAAATAAAAATTAAGAAAAGATTTTAATTTAAATGCTAGAGCATCCAAATGAGAGTGGACAGTGGACACGTGGGGAGAAAACACCTGTGACAAGTGAAAAAAAAAAAAGGATGTGATTTTTTTACTTGAAACAGAAAAGTCTGGACTATTTTTTCATTTGAAAACTTTTCTCTAAATGCTCTAGAGGCCATTGCCAGGAACAGGCAGGGCAGATTTTAACTTAAAGAGCCTAACACAACTCTTTTCCTGGTCTCTTTTGGTTCATTTTTCCTATTTTTTTTCCTGTTCTCCTTACTCTAACCTAGAAATTCTAGATCAAAAGAGATAGGCCCACTGGATTTAGGAGAAAGGCTTTTCGTCAACTCTCTTAACCTTCAATCAAGCCTAAAGGTCAGTTTTCCTTTTATGCATGGAAAACATAAGAGCAAAATTGAAGCTGGAATTAGCAAGTTTATTCACTCTTTTCTTCATGGTTTGTTCAGAATCGGGTAATTAAAAAAGAGCTCAGATCCCAAGCAGCAAAGCTTCTCAAAGCTAACAGAAACTCCTTTTGTAGGTGGGCACCGAGGCAAAGGAGGCAGTTCACTGCAGTTTTTGCCACATGTACGGAGGTGAGCTTCATAAAGTGCAGACTGCAGAGTACAATTTACACGGAAAGAGGACATCCAATCCTGTGTAAGTGACACAGCAGCACAGCACTGTTCTTTATACTGCTCTACTATATTAATCACTCATTATTAAGAGACTGCAACTTAAACATGCTGGGCAGTAACCAAAATACATCGTAAAAGGGACTCAGCCGAAGATGTACATAAAAATGCTCCCCACTAAGCTGACCAGGAGAAAGGCAGGGACATGATTCTCCCTTGTCTGGGCAGAAAGACAGCAAAAGCACCGCGACAAGAGCACCACCACCAGCAGCTTCTTGCTCACGCATCCTGGCAACCCTTCACATGTGATGCAACAATCACGGAAGGGGAAATTTCAGCTTGCCAATGCCAGGAAGCTAGCTAACATGCTAAAAGAGGCTTCAGGATGTGCAAGATGAAATGGCAATCCTTATGTAACAGCAAACACTGAAAAACAAACCAACCACCCACCCCAAACAATGTAGAAACCACACCACCACCCAAGCCCACCAAAAATAACAGTAGATTAAACATGCATAGCAGTCGATTAAGCATACATAAAAAGTAGAAATAAGAAATTTAATTCATTTCTGTATCATCTAAGTCAACAACATGACTTCTGAACCTTCACTTATCTATCTATCTATCTACCTGTCTAAGCCTTTAACCGTAATGGTCTCAACTTGCTTTTACCTTTTCTGGTGTGACTACAAGTCCAGTGATTGTAATGGGAGCATGGGCGCCATGTGGACATGATGAAACCTACCTCACTTCCCAATGATCAGGCTGAGTCCCGGCCTCAAAAAGGACACAGGTGCTCAGTGTTAGAGAAAGTGAGTGGGAGACAGGAGCTGAGCTTGAGGATCCCTGTGCTTCAATTCCCATATTAGAAAAGGGGATCGCAGGTAGAGGCCCTGGGACTGGAAGGATTCCCTAAGCCACTGGAGCCAGTTCTTCCCAGTCACTGCTAAACTAGGAAGTGTATCCTATGTGTATTTAAATCAGCAACAGCACTTTGAGAAACCTAATAGCACCTAAGGTGTTTATGCAGACAAATCAGTCTGTTTTCTCTGAGCCCTGCAGTGTGCATAGAAGCAAAAAGTGCAGGGTCTTGTGCACATAAATAACCCACTTTCCCCAAATCTTGCCTTCTAACTCCAGGAGAAGGAAATTAAAAAATTAAGAGAGAAGACATGTAAGAAAATTGTTTCTCTTCTCAGATTTTACCAAAGAAACAGAATACTTGTAAGCTGTGCTTAGTGATGCTAAGGTCTGAGTTAGAGCTGTGTGCCTCAGGCTCTGCTTTGTGCTGATTTGGCTACGAACATGTTGGGCTTGGGTTCATTACACCGTCACACCGCTCTTCCTAAGCACCTTTCTCCTAAGACAAAACCTATGGAAAAGATGAGCCTGCAAATCACTGCAAATCCAGAAGATACTGAAAATTTTCTTCACAATGTGAAGAATCCCCCGATTCTGTGTTTTCATTTCTATTAAATCTACTCTTTCTGTCACACTGGGAACATCACAGCACAACCCCATGGAGCCAGCCTTGCAAGAACCGGGAAAGCACGGAACGGCTGCTTATCCAGACATTCCCAAGAGACACACTGTCACGCTGCAGAGAGCCATAACCGTTGAGAGAGGCCTGATACCACCAAAAGAAGGTATTGCCTGCTTTCTGAAGCAGCACAGGGCCATTCTGAATGACGTGCCTTCAAACCTGGTTAATTTGAAGGGATTCCACTATATCAGTCCCTTGCACCTATGACAATGACACTGACCGCAACCTTGAAACAGTCAGCTGCAAAATGTGCATATAAAAACTAGCTGAAGTGGTTGCTGTCTTCACGATTAATTCTTTAATGTCAAAGTAAAAAATGTTCTAAGTGGAAATGTGGGAAAAACAATTAGAAAACCTCTGGGTTCTATTGACAAAATGAATTGTCATCACCCTTTTCCGATAGGGAAACCAGAGCACGAGGTGGCTATATGACCCATTTTAAGTTGGAATCTGACTCAGGTCTACTTGAGTCCCACCAGAAGCCCATGCAGAAAGAAGAGATGCAGCAGGAAAGTAAGAACAGAGACGGACATGGCACTGAAAATTGCCAAGTGTTTGCACTTGCCTTGCTTACAAGAAGTGCTTGATTCCCAGTTATGCAAACTCAAACTCACTCTACAGCCAGCCAATGTGCAGGCACGTCTCACCTTCTAGAAGTCATGGGCTGCACGAAGTCTGAGCTAGCCCCTGGCAGATGTGGGGATTGCTTGAGTGAGGAATTCAACTTGCCAGTCTTACCCCCATGGGAAATTCCCTCTCTAAGTGTTAAATCTTTACCTGCCTCTGAAGGGCAGTGCTAAGATTATGGAAACTGGATTAAAGCTGGGCGAGATTCTAGCTCAAAAACCCTCCTGTAATCATTTAGAACTCTTCCTATCTTCAGCTGTAATTACTGCAAGGGGAGAAAGCAAAGCCACTTCTCTAAATCATGCATTAAAGCACTCTCTTTTCACTTTACAGCTTAACTTTTTAAAAATACATTTAAAAAAAAAAGTTTATTTTTAACTTCTGACGGCAGCAGCTTCTCAGAGGAATTTCATATCCCCCAACAATCCTTTCAGGATTAGCGACAGCACTGAGTCAGACTCCAGAATGTAAATGCTAATGTAGCTGAATTGCTTCCTGTAGAGCTGCATACAGAGATGTCAGGTGCACTGGGTCTGTTACTGGTAGAAGTGACCTAAACCAGTTGCTTATTTTGACTAGGCTATTCCAGCTTGCTGACTAAAGAAGTCTGCATTCTTATCCTCTGGAATTTCTGTGTGTTTTCATGAACAATTTTTTACAGATAAGCTGTAATTTACCATCTGATAGTACTTGGGCATGTTTGGCAAAATCTCAACATTAAACTCAGGCTGAAAAAAGGGTCCAGAAGGAAAGTTTCTGGTAATACACACAGCAATTCTTTACACAGAAGATGGTAAAAAAAATGATATGAGGAAAAATTCTCGCATTCCAACCCCCCCCCCCCCCCCAAGTCTTGGGGAAATAAGCACTTGCTAAAATCACATCTGCAGGAGATAATGCTTTCCTTAATTAGGCCATGAACAATACAAGTGTCCAATCCTGGGAAATAAATGAGAAAACAAAACAAAACAAAACCAACTATTATTGGAAATCACCTTTTCCTGGGAGAACCCTACTGTTGCAGTTTGTACTCAGTACACTGCAGATGACTGCTGAAAAGGTGTCGGTATCATTCTGTTGGCTCTCTTTTGCCCTTGTAGCTATAGAGGCTGAAAGGACTTCCGAATTAAAAAGAATAGCTAGGATTGAATTCCAGAGCGCGCTCAGACAGCAAGCTGCATCTGACCTGCACGGCACGAGGATTGGTGCAAGACGACCCCTCCCTCCCTCCGAGCACAAGCCGATGCCAAACACCCCAAGAGCCCCATCCGCCTGAAGCCTGGCGCCCCGAAAGCTGCTCGAAAGGCTGAGGCAAGAGTGAGACAGAGGAAGCCTTTAGCCTGAAATAAACACTGCCCTTCAGACCCCGCACAAGGCTTTGTTGCTATTATTTACCTCCTGGGTCCCTCTCCGGGTGGAGTCACCGCATGCGCAACAAACAAGGAAACCTTATGTTCTGTGGATAGGGAGAGATTTTACTACTGTTAAAATGCCATTTGTAAAAAACAAACCAAAACACTTCCTTCCATTCCAGCCTTCAGCTGTGCTCTCACGCAGTGCTCCTTTGGGCTTGAGGATGAATTTCTATAAGCAGGAACTGACTGAACATACTACATTGCATCTTTCTGAACACATAAGGTGATAAATTTCTCGGGTCAGGTCCTAACGTGCTTTTGCCTCATACCAAGAACATTGGCAAGTCTCAGCAAATTATGGGAGTGAGACAGCTAGAAATCATGACACAGCACGACCGCACAATAAATTGTGCTAGGAAAAAGCCAGGAGGCCATGCTTGCTGGGGTTCCCTCAGTTGCACTGGTTTTCCGCCCAGCTCTGTAACTTTGGAGCATGGAAGAAGGATCTTGCATTTCTTGGAGCCTCTGATACCATGCCTGGATTCTGAAAAGAACAACGAAGAGCTGTTCTCAAAATGGTCGCAGGAAGGGCTTACCGCAGCACACCAGAAGTACTGAACGCTTACAATGAGCCAGGGATACAAAACAACAACCACTGGGGCTCTGCTGGAAAGAAAAAACAACGGTACATGGAAAAACAGGTTGCAGCAGGGGGACAAACACACAATTTTCATATGAACAAACAGCCTTGCTTGTTTAACTGCAAGCCTGGCTCACATAGCTCCTGCATAAATCTAACTTTGCTTGCTAATGCTTTATGTTTTACTGAGGAAAGCCAAGCAAAGCAGGCAGCTGTGCTCTGGGAATCGTTTCCGTTGAGGCACGGGGAAGGAAGATCAAATTATGCTGATGGACAGATTGGCAGTGCCCTGGGCACAGTACCGTGGAGGAAATGCCTCATGATAACCACTTGCTCCCATCCGCAGCATCAGCATGATAACCTTTTCCAGAATAGAGCTGACAACGATGCCCTTGTGTCACTGTCCTGAGATCCAGCCTCAGTAGCTAGCAGGCAGCATTACAGTTGCTTCACAGCGTTCAGAGCTTGTCAAAAACACTGAGACAAACAGACTTGACCTTACTCTGTAATTTCATTTGTTGTAGCTGAAATTTTTCTTTGTGGATACATCAAGTGGACCAGGACCAGTTATTTTAATCGTCAAGTCTGAGGTCACTGGCCTTTGAGACATTATTGCTAGAGAAATAACTGCTAAAAAAAAGCCTTGTCATTTCCTAGACTCCACTGAACAATGCCAGCACCTAAAGACAGCCTTGACCTCGAGGAGCTGACAACCTATATATAAAGTAAGAAGCGACAGAATGACAGCAGATGGACAGAGAGCACAGGAAAGCAGAGAGACTCCACACGGCAGGCTGACAGGCCCTATTTGAACATACCAGCAGCCCACGGGGCATCAGAGCAACGGTGAGCTACAACGAGACAAATGAGATGACAGGCTATCAGCTGCTGGTGTTGTTTGGGATGGCTCCAATGGGCTGGAAAGATCTGGCTTCAGTGGGTCCATGGTGGCACTACTCTAGAGGCATACTGCTTTCCCTAAGCCCGAAAAGGCCATGCAGAGGAGATGCAAGAAGATACAGTCCTGACTCTTGACCACTCAAGGCCAGGATATTTTTAAACCCACAACTGTTTGATGCGAGAAATTTATTTGCTTGACAAATGTCAAAATAGCTGTGGGGAAAGTGATCCCATTTTACAGTGCATAGCCAAGTGCTCTTCTGCTTTATCCCCTAACTCTGTCCAGCTTCCAAGCGACTCCTGCTGCCTTGCTCACCGCATCAAAGCTGGCTCTCCCAGCTCAGGCAGGAAGGTGTTAGGTGCAAAATGCAGAAAGCCCTCAGGTCCCATTTCAGTAGGCTCAGCCTGAATGCCCAACACTGGTAGAGGAGGAACCAAATTCCAGCTGTTACTCAAGCTTTGAATTCTACCTCACTCAAGATTTCAAGGCAAGAGCAGTGAAGTTTTGAATGCTCATTATTAAAACAAGTATTCTAACTACACTGTTATCAATTAGAGAGTGCTTCTGAGTCCTTACAGAGTTTCCTGCAAGCCTGTTAGGTTCTGCAGCTATTAAGGACCTGCCCCTTGCAGTGCCAAGCACAGCATGCCCAGCTGAGGGCAGAACTGCAGCTACCATCACAGGGGAATTTGCTACTGGGGAAACAGGAACAGAAAACACCACAATTCCTTTGCTTATCTTCTGGACTCTTTTGCATACTTTCTTTAACTCTGTCTGTTAACTAAGGTTGGGTATGCATTCAGACCCAACCTCACCATTTACAAAAGAACCTTCCACTTTTCTAAAAACCAGCAGCTGGAACACGAAAAGGCTCACCTCAGCACTGTGAGATCCATTCATTGTCAAAGGCTGAAGCAATGTTCTAGGAGCTGGAATGGAGACTTGTAGAAAAGAAGTACAATAGGATGGAGAGGAATGTTAATGCCTTCTGCCTTTGGGCGCACGACTAACACCTGCGTTTGGGATTGCGCTATTAGTCAGACAAGGAATACATTCTGAAGCATGTGTAGAGTCTGCCAGGTCTCTGCTTAACACCAAGATGATAGATGGTCATGTTACAACACCTGCACAGCACCCAGGGATATTCTGAGGGGCAAGAGGCTTCATTTTCCATTGCCAGCGCTCCGTCAGATTTCCTTTAACCTCCATTTGCCTCATGGGCCAGGGAGAAGATATCCAAAACATACTTGCTGTCAACAGTGCAACTGTGTAGGAATTTCAAGCATTGGAGCCTAGTGTGATTCTTTTACGTACGATTTGTCAGGTGTACAAGCAGAAACTTACGCCTGATGTGAAAAAGGAACTCCAGGTGCTGGATTTTTGCCCGTGCTTTGTAAGAGCAACAGATTTCAAGGAGAACATGCAACATTGAGGAAGATGAATAGAGCAATGAAACTCAGATCCACAGTCACCATAAAATGATCCAAGCAAGGCTGGACTCCATAAATGTTTCACAAAGCGGCACAACTGGCCCTAAAAGGCACCCCTGAGATTATTTCAACAGAACATCTCAAGAAGTTGAAAAACAGTATGAAAAATAAAGAGTGCTCTGAGGTAACACTGAAACTTTTTAAAGGATGGTGACACTACAAGGAAGGAACACTAAGATGTTTTTTGTCCTTAGCCTTCAGTAGGGCCTGTAAATTCTGACTGGCGATGCCAAAAACATTGCTGATGCTGGAGATGCAAGAACTAACAAAACAGACTTATGCAGCAGGTTCTTGAGGAAGGAAAGGCTGAATAATTGGCATACTACCTTATTTTCCACAGGAGAGCTTTCACAAGAATTTTTGTGAAGAAAAATAAAAATGGTTTAATGTCTGTGGAATACAACCCAGCAATAGAAAAAGGTGGTGCTGAACATGTTCTTCCCAAAAAAGAAATCCAAAGAACTAAAAAGCATACACACACAGAGACACATACACGTATATATAACTGAGAAGAATTATGAGCATATGTGAAAACACAGCTGCAGACGTGCCATATGTTTTTGATGGGATATTTCATTATCTCTATCTGCTTGAGGACAGTGTGGAAATACTGAATATCTAGCTATAAAAGAGTTGAAAAAACAAATTAGTCCATGCAAAGCTCCTTGTTAATGAATACCAGGTTGTTTCTGTGACCAAGCTGACTCATTTAGAGGTAACACTTTGTTTGGGAATCTTGTTATTATAATCAAGTAGCAGTCACAGCCCTACCAGAGGAAAAAAAAACAAACACTGAGGTCATCACAGTACAGCAAGGGAGATGCAATCCACTTCCTGGGACTCATCTAAGCAAATTAGTAACTAAATCTGCTCCCAGCCCAACAATTTCACCTTCAGATCCCATTCTTTTAGCCAGCAAGATCTTGCCTTCATTAAAACAAAACCAACCCCCTGCTCCCAACATCTCATTACGAAACAAAGCTCCCTGCAGAGCCCACTTGACTAGCCAAGACAAATCAGTAGAAACAAAGCACAACAAGAGAAGTTCAAATTCAGGTCTGAATGCCACCTGCAGAAGGCATTCTTCAATTTTATGAACCAGCACTGCTCACACCCCCTCCCAAGACTTTCAGGTGACTCAGTCGCTCTTTTTTCATAGTTTACACAAAAATGATTGCTAGGTTACACCAGACACACTTGTATCACCAGTAAAATCAAGTAACGCAACACAGAAACACAACAGAACTCACTGTGCCTCTAACATTCAGAGCTGTTGCCGGGCTGTCCTCTCAAAAGCTGCTTAAATGATGAGTAACGTTTCCCAGAACCCTTTGTTCGGCCAAGATCAACTAACTGCACTGGAAAGGTAGCACCGAACAGACTGTCCACTCCAGCAGGGTGAAGAGCCGCAAACCATTCCACGTTTGCCCCTGGTTTCGTTACAACTTGACTATCGGTGGATGCCATAACAAACTCAGACTTGCATCCTGACGATGCTTCACATTCATGAATGTTAGCAAAACACCTCCCACTCACTCAACAAAAGGTGGCCCTTGGCCCATAGGTTTCTACCCCTGGGGTGCTCTAAAGCGGACGTCACATATTGTGCATATTAACAGTAGGTTTGTTTGGGTGAGAAATACTACGATGACATAAACCAAGAAGTTATTAGCATATATGAGGGGTCAAACCGCTTTGGTTTCCCAGTGGGAAAATATTTTTCAACAAAGAAGTCCAAAGCACTTCAAAAGCATTATAGCACCTGCAAGTCAGCTGGTTTTTCAACTTCCAAAGCTTAGATTTTGTTTTTATTCTACGTTGTTCATCATATGCAGTACTCATGGCCCACACATTCTGTTGATGCACCGTCCTGTAAGGGGTTTGCGGGGGGGGTTATACCACTGGCTTCTACCACACCTGCAGAGTCACTCCAGAAAACCTTCGCTACCATGTAGTTCACTATGCACAGAGTTGTTCAGCTCCTGAGATTTCTCCTGTTTCATCTTCCATAGTCCTCCTCAGTCCCACCTCACCACACAGACAACAAAGTATGTGCAGCTGTGGAATTATCCGGACACCCAAGAAAGTGAGTGGCTGTTTGGACTTGCACTGTCAGAAGATGACAGATGAGAGCTTTAATGGAAAACAAGCCCACATCCCAGCAAGAAGCCTGCTTCCTTTTACTTAAAGCACCTTTTGAAATCTTTCCCTCCTGCCTTTTAGATCTTCCTGCAAAACACTGGGCAGTTGATGCAGGGAAGCAATCCTTACAATAGCAGAGTTTTCAATCATTCCTAAGTACTTACTTTCCCCAGATAGCTATCGAGCTAGCTGTAGAAGGAAGTCCACTGTGAAAGTGAAAGAAGAGGCTGCTTAGAAGCATTCAAGGAACAAGAGCAATGAGTCCTCAGAACAGCCTCCAAGGAGTGATTGGAATTAATCCTTCATAGGCTGTTGCCCTCCTCTTGCATAGAGGAAGACCATCAACAAAAGTCAAAGTACAGATAAACTACTAATGGCACAGGGCTGCTTATTTAGCAAAGCACATATGCTTCTGTCAGCTAATTCTATTTGGAAGAAAAAAGAATCCTTCCCCTGTTAACACAAGGACAATCCTTTAATTAGAGCCATAATGGGGTATGTATCAGCTTTTTCCCTAGTCTAGTAAACTTCCTGCTGAAAATCAGATACCCTATAAAAGGGAAAATCCCTTTCAGATCTAACATGCCCTGGTTGCTTAATCAGCAAGACATCACAATGTTATTTAAAAAAAAAAGTAAATAAAAAGGTGTGTGTGTGGGAGCACTCAAGATTTTTTTTCCCCTAAGAATTATGTGGTCAGCCTACTAAGAAATCACAAAGTATTTATCCATCCAGGGAAGTAGCTTCTCAATCACTTTTCCTCTACCTACTATTAAGGGGACATAAAGATTTCAGGTAGTCTAACCCTGTGGAGAAAGATAAAAATCGCTGCTTGCTTCCAACCTGATTCCCCATGGATACCAAGCTTAAGCGACGACATTGTGTGAGCATGTGCATTTTCTGGTAACAAGTTTTGAGCTATGCGGTCCATTTCAGCCCAGTGTCACAGATGGTGAGTTCTACCTGTTAGGCAAAAGACAGATACCCACCTTTCTCAGTGCCCTCAACAGGTACAAGACAAAGGAGCAATTTCATCTTTATTGGATATCAAATTCCTCAAAGCTGAGACACAAACGGGAAGAAATTCAGACCAGTTTTTTCTTTGCTTTTTCCTGGGGGTGGGGAGGTTTGGTCAAGCTAATTATCCTCTGCTTTGGTGCACCCATCATTAAAAGGAAAGTGGGTACAATATACCATACTGTAGATCTTCGTATTTGTGACAACAACAAGCAAATCCCGGAATCTTCCACTGATTTCTGTTTCCCATGGGCTGTTTGCTGTATTGTGCAAATTGTTTGCACAATACAAAAGTGGGCTTCACATAGCGTAGCATATAAAAAAGTTCCTGTTTCTATACTTTTTGTCATGTATATGAAAACATCTTAGGGAAGAATTTAACAGCTTTAAATATAATGTATTTTTTGTTTTAATAATGTAATTTTTTATTTCTGAAAACCAGACATACCCAAATCCTCTAAACTCACTACTTATGTGAAAACAGTAGCAGCATATCAGCTGTCTTTACTTACTTTGCCTGTTGACAACTGTAGTCCTGAAAATGTTCTCTCGTTACTTTAAAGCTCCTTCATACAGGTGTACTGTCAACATGGCTAGTCAATTTGCCTCTGCTTCTCACTATGCACACAGAATTTGTTTTCCTTCCTTAATATACACTGCTCTTAAAAGGCGTAATTTTTCAGCTGTGCTGGTAAGCTGGAGGGAATAAAGATCATAGCATTACTGTGACAAGTGAAAAAGGCTCTCTTCCTTTCTTCAGTCATGCTATTGCTAGTTATATTACCATTAATAATATATAATGCCATTAAATAAGCTAGATGGTGACCGTTCCAGAGTTGGGACAGCAGAACACTGTGGGGTATGTGGTGGTTTCACATCAGTAGGTAGCTCAGCACCACCATGCTGCTCTCTTGCTCCCCCTCCTCAGACAGACAGGGAGAAAATACAATGAAAATAAAGCTCAAGGGCTGAGATAAGAACAGGGAGATCAATACAGCTACTATTTTGAAGAGTGAAACCTTGGAGAGTCACAGGTCTCTGAACTTATTTTTACCCTTGCAATGCAGAATGCTTCTAGCAGTTTTTCCATCATCAAAAAATGCCCACAGAGCATAAAACTAAGATTTCCTTTCAGAACAGTTGGCTGTTTGTAGTATCACTAAAACACTGAGTTACTTAGCACTCAGTATCCTGCCTTCCCCATCAAACGTGGCTGGTTCAAGCAGAGCAGGTTCTGTTGTTGTCAGCTCACTGCCACAGCATCCAAGTACCAATCCACCATAAAAATGTGATGCAGGTCTCAACGCCCACGTATGCCGAAAAACAGGGAGGGAAGGGAAAATACCTCTTCCTTTCACCACAGTGTGGAAGCTCTCTAGAACGGAACCCACAGTTCTGCAGCTTTTCTCAAATGGATACTGAAGAACAGGCACCAGAAGGGCCCTTTTGTTGCCAATCGTGTAAGAAGTGTAGCAACCACAGTGTTAGGGAAGGATGCCCTGTTAGGCCAGGGAAATCAGTAAAAGGACACAAAAATACCCAGATCCACCGATCAGTGTATTTTAAGTGTATTTTTATTTACAGAGTAGAGATGCCTAATAAGTTATAAGGTTAGACATCTGATAATTCAATTTTTTTTTTGTAAAAGTATATAAATATATACATGAAACTCTATCAATTAAACATTATTAACTGTGATACTTACAGTAAACATTCACTACTATCCTTACGCTAAAAGGCATCTCTTAAAGCTTAAATACTGATTTCAAGATACCCTCTATAAAATAGTTCTAACTGTACTAAAAGGACAAAAAAGTCTGTGCCATAAACAAGCTTTTAAAAGAGACTAGTAAAATATCTTCGTAATAAAGTTGACCAGGCCAAAAATACTGCTTTATCCCACCCCCCTAAGAAACAAATACCGCAGAGCAGTTGCAGAACTGCAGGAGGTATTATAAGATTATTTTTTTCTTCATTTTTTTAATTAAAATATTTTTATTTCAGTACTTAATCACATACTAAGGATGCTGCAAAAAAATGCAGCTTTTATTAAATATTATTTACTGTTATACAAGTATCTCACAGATGTGTCCATGGGTGTAAGACACTAGTGGTATTGCATGAGCTATCCCTTTTCCATATACTATATACCTTATCTGGAGTGATGAAGAGACTATTTAGAAAAAACATTTGACAGCAACTGAAGAAAATGACTGGAATAATATTCGCAGAACAAATAAAACAGGTGAGAGTCTTTAGATCTCCTTGCTTCCTTGTTTTAAAAGCACTTCCATTCAGTATTTTATTTCCCTCTCTGTTCTTCCTGTTGGAGATGGTTCAGGACATATAGGACAACTTGATAGCAGAAAATGTACTGATCCTGCAAGGGAAAGGAAATCAGAGTACACATGAAAAATGCTTGCACCACCTAAGCAATTCACTCTCACCTGCCACAGCACTTGATTTCAATACTATTTCTATAGTAAAATAAGCCAAAAAAATAGACAATTGAGAAATATACAACCTCAACTTCAAACAAAGATAGGTACTTGACTGCCACTAAAGGTATAGTTTTACATAGGGCATTTATCCTCCTTTCGCTTCATTTTTGATGTGAAATAGAATAGACTAAACACTTCACAGAAGCAGAAATGAAGACAGCAAGTGACCTTTAAAGATCTTTGATCACTCCAACTAACAGAGAACTCAGATTACAGAGCATCTTATCATCTTAAAATCTTAGGTTTTATAGGTCAATACAGGTTTGAGAGCTAATCTTCGTTTTGTGGAAGAGGTTGGGGCAATGGTTCTTTCTGGTTTATTTTTTAACTGCAGTTAGACAAGTCCTTCATGTTCAAAAAGTGGTGCAAATCCAAAGTAAGGTTAAACAGCTCCAGATCCAGATTACTCCTAAGACACTCAATTTATTTCTAGCTTAACACCTCCCCCTAAAAGGCAGTTTCAAGATGTCTCCAGTAGTTTCAGCGATTCACAGCAGCTATATAGTTAGGCTTTCTCTTCAGCATGCAATGCAATTCTTTTTGACAAAAAAGCTCATCTGATTTCTATTCTAACACATGCTTTAGAAGAAGAAAACCCTAACTCCAGCTCTATTATTTTTTTAACCACAAACTGAAAGAGCACAGAGCATCCGATTTAATTCTCCCAACACAAACATTGCATTAGAGGACATGAAGACAACCACTGCATGCCTTACAAAAAGCTTCCTGGCACATCAGTTAGAATTCCAGCATCTTTCCTGTAGCTGGAAGGCTGAATCTGGAGAAGCCAGACTCACCTCTGTCTGAACCATCCCATGCCTCTGCAGACGCATCGTGCGCACCAGGTCTGAGATGTCAAACTACAAAAACAAACAGCAAGTGAAATGTTGAAAGACATACTGCATGTAAGAAAATGAGCATCACACAAAGGAATCCAACTAGCTACATGAAACATTTCATAGTGAAACGATTTACAATTCAGTGTATCCTGCACATGTTTGGCAGATTACCAGCATGAGCTATCTTGGAGCGATAAGGACGTGGCCCTCCTACACCATATACCTTTCTCTTTTTTCTTTCGTTGTGCGCCTCTATTGGCTCTCTTGCTTACGCATACTGGGAACCGAGTGTACAGAAAATAGAGCCCCTCATCCCAACCTAACACAATGCTTTTAGTTTCTACAGGTCTATACGAGTTCTAGACATTTAGTGGGTACTTGGAAACCCTGCTGATGACATTATAGCTCACCTCTACAAAATTCACAAAAACATTTGCTACACTGGTCCAGTGAAGGATACAAACATTAAGGAGGCTAGCACCCTCCTGTGGATCACCCTAGAGAGCAGGGTGCGTCTCAGAATGAGGTGTTTGCACTGTGTGTTTTTGATGTTTTTTTTTTGTTACTTGTTTTAAACACGGAAGTTACACTGTCACTAAGATTGGGATTCAGTTGCCTAAACATATACTCTGATGCCCAGTTGCAGAGCTGCTAAAGGCAAGCAATCTCTGGCTCATCAAGCGTCACATCTGTCATCTCTACTGTCATTTACTGTAAGGGTTTCTCAGATCTGTCAGTACATCCAGCCAGTAAGGCAGGCATTTTAACTCCTTTCCTTCACTCGCCTGAGCTCTTGTGGCAATACACTTTTATTCCCAAGCCACACACTGAAAATCTACTCAGTAGATCTCCTTGCAGCACAACCTAGAATATGTTAAGCGGCACCTCATATAGCGTTACTGAGCTCTCGACAACCAGGATACTTAAAGAAATTCCCTGATCTAATCCAAGAACCAGATGTTAGATCTCTCCCTGCACCCTTCTGCATCCCCATCATCATTAAAGAAACATTTGCACAGCTGCTGCTGTTTCCACAGAATCACAGAATTGAAGGGGTTGAAAGGGACCTCAAAAGATCATCAAGTCCAACCCCCCTGCCAAAGCAGGTTCCTTAGAGCAGGCTGCCCAGGTAGGTGTCCAGACGGGCCTTGAATATCTCCAGAGAGGGAGACTCCACAACCTCCCTGGGCAGCCTGTTCCAGTCCTCCATCACCGTCACAAAGTTCTTTCACATGCTGGTGCGGAACTTGCTGTGCTGTATCTTGTGGCCATTACCCCTTGTCCTATCCCCACAAACCACTGAAAAGAGGTTGGCCAAATCCCTCTGTCTCCCACACCTCAGGTATTTACAAACATTGATGAGATCCCCTCTCAGTCTTCTTTTCTCCAGGCTGAACAGACCCAGGTCTCTCAGCCTTTCCTCATAGGGAAGATGCTCCAGGCCCTGTATCATCTTTGTGGCCCTCCGCTGGACTCTTTCCAGGAGATCCCTGTCTTTTTTTGTACCAGGGAGCCCAGAACTGGACACAGTACTCCAGGTGAGGCCTGACCAGGGCAGAGTAGAGGGGGAGGATCACCTCCCTTGACCTGCTGGCCACGCTCCTTTTAATGCATGCCAGGATCCCATTGGCCCTCTTGGACACCAGGGCACACTGCTGGCTCATGGTCAACCTGTCGTCCACCAGGACCCCCAGGTCCTTCTCCTCAGAGCTCCTCTCCAGCAGGTCTCCCCCCAGCCTGTACTGATACATCCGGTTGTTCCTTCCCAGGTGCAGGACTCTACACTTGCTCTTATTAAACCCCATTTGGTTTCTTCCTGCCCATCTCTTCAGCCAGTCCAGGTCTCGCTGAATGGCAGCACAGCCTTCTGGCATGTCAGCCACTCCTCCCAGCTTTGTGTCATCGGCATACTTGCTGAGGACAGACACTATTCCCTTGTCAAGGTTGTCAATGAAGATGTTGAACAGGACCGGACCCAGCACCGACCCCTGGGGAACACTGCTAGTCACAGGTCTCCAGCCAGACTGCACCACTGATCACCACCCTCTGAGCTCGGCCAGTCAGCCAGCTCTCAACCCACCTTACTGTCCACTCCTCTACCCCACACTTTCGCAGCTTTGCTATCAGGATGTCACGGGAGACAGTATTGAAAGCCTTGCTAAAGTCAAGGTAGATGACATCCACTGCTCTCCCCCCATCTACCCAGCTGGTGATGCCATCATAGAAGGCAACGAGGTTGGTCGAGCACGACTTCCCCTTGGTGAATCCATGCTGACTACTCCTCATAACATTCTTCTCTTCCAATTGCTTGGAGATGACATCCAGAACAAGCTGTTCCAACACCTTTCCAGGGACAGAGGTGAGACTGACTTTACATCCTCATTTATGTTACACTAAGTTGTGGCCTACATGCTGACCTCAAAAGCATGGCATTTTCTCAAAACAACTGATCAACTCCCATTGAGCAGCTCCTGCAATTCAAAAGCACAGCTTACCCATCCTGTCAGGTACTTACATCAAGATCTCTGCTGATTAATCCCAGAACTACATCTATACATATGAGGGTCCCTGACCGGCCAATGCCTGCACTGCAGTGAGTTACGATGGGTCCCGATTTGTAGACATGCCGCATGTAGGAGATAAAAGTTAGCAGGTCATCTGGTTGAGAAGGGGTGTCATGGTCAGGCCAGGCAATGAAGTTCAGATGGGAAATGTGCCGCACTTCACCTGTCTGAGGTTTAAGAACAACAGGAACAATAAAATGTTACACATCGAATGAAGAAAAAGGTAAGTTCTCAAAAGAAGCAGTTTCTGAAGAGACAGATTTGACCCATGAAAGTGGTCTCTAATCCAGTGAAACAAGAGAAGCCACGAGCTAAACTCCTAGCTGATAATTAAACTGTATAAGGTTCAATGTGCAGGCTGAGTTAATCATATACAGGAATGAACCAGACAGACTGAGTAACGAGTGTTACATCCTGATATATCTTTCTGTTTACATGACCAAAGGCACATAAAGAGCCACAGAGCATCATAAAATCACCTCCTGGCCCATCAGGCCTTCTCCTGTAAAAAGTCTCTAAGTGGCACAACTTGCAAGGCAGAAGAGTTGCTCAGTAACGTTCATTGGCCAGAGAGAAGCTCCATGTTACATCTCCACATGGACATAGCAATTGAAAGCAGGCAAGCCACAAATATGAGAACTAAAACATCAGCACCCAGGAAGAAGTTCTCAGCATGCCAAATGAGATGCACTTACCTGAATCTCTTCTAGCTCCAGAACTCTAATGATAAAGCCCTTCAGCTGCTGGAATCTTACTAGAGCAAGCCGTAGTCTGTCAGTTATCATGGTGGTTTTATTGAGTGCATCTGGCCAGTAACGCTGGCATTTTATCTTTTCTCCTTCAACCTCCTGAGTCATCATGGCAATCACAGTACATTTTTGTTCCCAAACCATTTGCCAGAAATCCGCTACAGTAGTAGGGAGAGGTCCTTGACACGCAATGTAAATGAACTCTTCGTTCCCCACTGGCATGCGAATGAAGCTGGCATTGATGTATCCACCTTCAGTCCCAAGAGGTACTCTAGTGGTATCATCTGCAATCCCAACGCAACAGAAATACTTTAATGCTATGCATGCACATTATCAGACCTTCACACAATAGAGATGCTGAGCCTTGCACACTTACATGGTGCTTATCTTCAAAGATGCTTCTAAATTTTATTAAAAAGAAAACCCAAACCAACAGAAAACAATATAATACTTGCTTTAAGATACAAGTCAGTACTTCTTGAGAAAAGAAGATAGCTAGGGGAGAAACTTAACCAACAGACAGGCAGGGTACGTGACTAAAACTGCATCACCTTTGAAACTGAATTGGAGTATTTTTCACTCAGAGGTAGCCTCTGTCAGTTCTCACTACTCCTCAACTCATCTCCCAGCTAACAAACCAACTTTTATTGTAGGTTTATTGTAGGAAACTTACTGGCAATTGTGTATACGTTTGTTATTCCCAAATGTACATGAGTAAAACTGAAAAAAAGTTCTCTGGCTCCATAAATATATCTCATTTAATAAGTGGAACCTTCTCAAATAGCTGCCAAACCCACGGACATCCATTCCTACCTACCACATGAATTTTTTGCTTACCAATACTAAACTGCTTTATAAATATTCAATTTAAAATTGTAGAAAATGACATTATCTTTTCCCTACTCAGCAGTAGAACTGGGACTGGGAATCAAACCATTTCAACTTGTGATGCAATTCATGTGACCATACAGATGGAGACAAAATATCAACAGCATCAGATTAGTTAGGACTTACAAGGAAGTATGTTTTTGTATCTGTTCTTCTTCCTGTTCTCCTTTGCTTGTCCAATCAAACACTGATCCAACGGTTTTAACTCTTGAAGATTCTGTAAGGAAGAAATAACTCATTCATTACAATGCAATGAATGATGACAAGTGGCAAAGAAGTCTCTCAGAGACACGAAACAAAGAAAATAATCCTACTGTGGATATGCACAAAAATTGGGTCACAGAAAGGAAGCCAATGTCAGATACCTAAAAAAATACACCACCGTGAAACAAACCAATGGAAAAAAACCCTGTGATCTAGTAAATACTTCAGCTCCTTCTCCTAAAGGAGAGTTTAACAATGTTGAGACATGGAAAGGACTGTTTTCCGATTCCGCAGCTAGATTTTGCAGCATTTATTTACCTTATCCATGACTGTATATTCATTTAGGATACAGAAATGAAATAAGAATTTACCAGAAATTTACTAAAAATAAGAATGACGTAAACACATTTTTGAATTGAACTGCCAGCTCCACCTCATCTCATCTCTCAGCAGCTGGCGGGGGGAAGGGAGAGACGTTTGGTGAACAAAGTCTTTTCATCCTTTTAAAGAGCTGCAAATCAAAGCTCTGTGGTCTTTAAGGCAGTGATGAATCAACCATTCTATTTCTAACTGTTTCATCCTGTTAAAAAGCAAAATTTTAGAAAAAAGGACTGAAAAGGACAAATAGTTACTCACTTCAATCTCTTTAGAAGGGACTCCCTGTTCCAGCAATCCACGCAACATCCTGATGACCGACTTCAATTTGGCTCCCGAGTACTTGCCTCCAGGGAGCACATTCACAGTAGGGAGTGAAGAGATCTCTTCATTTGTCACCAAAGGGAAATCTAGCAGAAGAATAAGGATGATTTAAATGTCTGTATAAATAGCTAAAATTAAGGCAACATAAAATGCAGTGAGGTGCTAGATTTCTTTGTTACTGTTATATATGGTTTTCCTGCCATGCAGGAGTGACTCATACGTTATTATTATCTTTTACAAAAAAGGCATGACCAATAAAGCATCTTTGAGTGAAACAGTCTTTTCAACGCTATTTGCTACCTCTGTAGATAGTTTCTCAGTTTGACAGGCAAAAACAAACTAACAAACAGCAAGAAGCAAAATTGGCTTTCATTAATCCAGGTACCAAATGGAATGTTTTCCTGAACTTACAATAAGTAAACTAAAATAAACTCCATATATACTTTAAATGTAGGTTCTTAAAAACAATAATCTACTAAATTCATAAATATAAGCATGGATGAGTTCAGAAGTCTCCAGTTAAATAAACATCACATCCTGTGAATTCATCTGTAGCGCTTTTAAGTCAAGATGGCTTTTAAATGTTAATTGTAAGATGCATTAAAAACATTGTTTTCTCCAATAAAGCCTGCTTCCTGTAAGAACTTCAGCACTCCTCTGAAACACAAAAAAAATCATAAACCAGAAGTCTCTGCTATTGCAATTAAGTGTCTTTTTATCTACTAGCTTAGGCAAAAGGTTTACATGGATTATTCTTTACTTCTTTTAATGAATACAGATACTACAGACAAATGCTACTGTGTATGAATTTCAGGAGCTGACATTTCTAATCCTATCTCAAAAGGGAAAGACTAGCTTCTGCCAAATGCATCAAACGTAGCAGTACTTCACCCTGCCAAATTGAGCAACAGTGGAAAACTGAGACTCAATATAGAGGGAAAATATTGCACAATTTGAACATGTAGGTACTACTTCAAGCACACAAGACAGTGATTTGATCACGGTTAAACCACACAAACCTTCAAACATTGCTACAGTTTTTGTCAGATAGATACTATGGGAGAGAACTGGTTTCAACTCTACTACAACTAGAGGCCAAATCTTGACAATACTTGTTCCGATCAGCTCTCACACAGATACTACAGCTGTAAAGATCCTTCCCAGTGGGTAGTGGAGCTGTTATATTTCCCATTATACCTATCACTACACCCTCAAAACACATCCTAGACATTTTACTATTCAGTTCTGACATATTGTCTCCTTAATGTGATCTTCAGTTTTCAATTGATTATTTGCTGAAGTTCTTGCCTTTATTTACACGTTCCTGGTTGATTGATTCAATTGGCAATTCATCGCTTCCCCACGTGATTTCATCTTCATCTGCTTGACTCAAGGGAGGTTGTGGAGGTGACCTACAGAAGACAAGGAACATAAGAAACAACACCCAGAGATAACACCATTAGCAATCTAATGAAACATTACCAGGAGGTAATTTATAGCTACAAGTTCTTCTGGACCAGATCCATACAAGTGATCTCAAAAAAAAAAAATAAAACCAACCCACTTTTTTTCAATCACCACTGGGGATTTAAAAAAAAAAAAGATGACAGCAGGGAAAGAACTCGGACAATATTACTCTAGTAATAATAATCACTACAATTACATTTCAAAGGCAAAGCAGTCAAATAACATCCAATAGAATATTTGGACCATTCACATAATTCAACACGTATGTACTAGGGTACCTATTTTAAACTGCAAGTTTTCTACCTTTGTTGAGAATGGCAATAAAGATATCAAGTACCTATACAACATAATGGCACTGTTTAAGCCAAGATTCAACTCAAACTTTCCAGAGGCTTTATCAAAACAGAAGCACATACATCTTGACTGAAGCACTACTTAGACTAAGGACAAATATTAGCACAGAGAAACCATTGTGTGAATTTCCAAGATTCAAGGTGTCTCGAAGCAAAAGCTGGTAACATGGCCAGGCACATCCTTAGTTTTCCGTGTAAGAAGAGGAAGCCCCAGGCACCCAAGTGGAAACAGACTGCACACATGTCCTAATTACATGTTAAAACCATATATCAAAGGAATAAATACAGCCAGGGCACAGTAAACCACAGAAAGGTGACTAATGTTCAGGTGAATTATAACCTTTTCAATAACAAGAACAGGCAGACAGCAATTCAACCAAGACATTACATACATAATTATCCATATCCCTCTTCCCACTGCACAGACACGTATGCTATATTTGCATTGTAACAGCTCTCTTCAGAGCTTCATATCTCACGGGTTTACTTTCAAGCAACACTAGAAATCTTACCTTTCTGGCACAGCTTTTTCTTCACAATGGTCTTCACAACCATTTAAGTGCGTTGGCTAGTGGAAGAGAAAAACACACACATCAAGATCATAGTCATAAAGCTCATCCACTCTAAATTATCAAGGATGTGAGCAGTTATACAGAGTTTTTCTGAAGGGGACTAAGTTCAGAGCATCAAATAATGTAAGAGCTTACTATTTTAACTCACTAATGCAAAATAACAGAGAAGAACACTGAGCACTTGGAAGAAGACTGCACTGTAACAAGGCCAACAGCTATCTTAAAATTATTCCTGACGCATGGCAGCAGTAGAGCCATCCACATTTTTTCCAGGTGACTTTTTTGTTTGTAATCCTTAAAAACCTCTTATGAGGCAAGTCTGACAGTGAACGCTTAGGCATCCTGAAAAGCCACCGCTGCCATAAAGAACAGAACAGGGCTTTACCTCTAAATTCTAGGTACTCCTATCTATGTCTTCCTCAAAAGACAAAGATGACTCAGCAAAGAAGAGGGCATTTAAATTCTCCTTTGGAGAACAACTCTCCAAAAGGATTTATGCTTATTAGGCCATCCTGGAAGTTTCCACTGTCATAGTCAATTCATTTTACTTTTGGATCTCCTAGAGAATGCGACAGAGAGCCAGATTGCCATTTTGTCTCTCAGCTCTCCCTGACTGGACAGAGAAATCCACAACAGCTAGGATATGGCAGATACAAAGGAGTTCTGATAATTTGAAGTGTGAAACCATACTAGGGCATCTAGTGACTGATGTAGAACAGGACATGTAATAATGTAGGGTAAATCACATGTAGAAGGTATTCAAGTTAATGAAAGAATTCTAGCAAAAAGTAAGGAGAAAAGAGGCCTCAAATTTATATGTTGCATAGATAAATCTACACAATATTCATTGTGACTACTTCCCTTATTTGAGCAGGAATCAAGGCAACTTTTGAGATGAAATGACTGAAGTAACACTAATGAGGTATTTTATCACAACAAAACAACAACACATGGAACAAAACAAAAACTGGTTTTATATGAGAATAAGTTTATGCTAATTCCATGCTTTGTTCTCTTGCATAATTATTTTATTAAAGAGTAATCATACACTATTTCAAAAATAACTTTTTATACACCATTTAAAGCTACTATTGACAAAGATAATTTCATTTAAAATGCACATTAAGGATATTTCCACAAGGCCTATACAAATAAGTGAAACAATAAATTAAAACAGACTGACACAACAAAATCTGCAGACATGTCTGCCAGCTTATTGCCATCTCACCTCTGAAAAATCTTCAGGTAAAGATGACCCATCACAGTCAGTATCTTCAGACTTATCTTCTGTCAGCTTCCCATTCATTTCTACTGTAGCAGGAAAATCAGAATGCAGAAGATACAGCACGAACACAATGAAAGTTATCCTGAAACTACCTTCTCAGATTCCTGTATTCTCATGTATTCCTGTGTAGTGCCAAACGTGTGTAACAGTATTCACAGGTGCCAGAATAATCAAGAAACAACTTTTAAGTTCCTTTACTACCAGCGTTCTGGAGAATCAGACCTACGGCTTCCTCCTTCTTAACTAGGAGAGTTGTGATTAAAAGTGAGGTTGTTTGCACAGCTAACAGAATGTACGTTCCACAGTGTAACAGATGGGCAGGCTAGTGCTAGGAAATCATCAGATTCCCATGTCAACAGTGTTTCTGCAATTCAATTACATTTAGACCTGCAACACTTATAAACAAGGCTTCTACTCTCTCCTTGTATTACCAAGTCCTAATCAAAAGTTCTGGATAAAAACTGGCTGCTATAGCAGTTCTCTGCTGCCCTGTCTTAAATGTACAATATATGTTCATTTGCAAAGAGCAGATCGCAGCTAAAAGAAATTGCAAGTAGTGGAGCTCAAATGATATTCCTCAGGTAAGGTCCTGGCACAGCCAGAACCTTAGTATTCCCTAATTTCTAATATAATGACAGGTGACTATAACCCAACAAACTTAAAGAGCAGCAAAAAAGCTGAAGTAGTTACAATTTTGGAAGGTTTATCTTCAATTCTGAAAGGAAACTCTATACAAGTTAGCAACCATCTTGCTTGAGCAGTGGGGAGCATCCACAGCATGACACCACAAAGAACAACAAATCATACTGCACACTAACTTTCAGTTAGTAACAACTGTAGCTGAGGAGACAAAAAAAAAGAAAAAGCTGCACAAACAGAAGCAGCTACTGAAAAGATGCACGGTTTTCCTAAGAGATAAAGCACGTTGGAACAAACTGTTTGGTTTTGAGAGATCTCAACACATTTCCAAATTTTGCAATCTGCTATCAAGGCAACATTGGAATGCCAAAAGTGTGATTGCAGCTAAAGAACTAGGTACCTAAGCACTAATTCCACTCATAAAACAATTTGAGAACAGAACAGGATTCTTTCTCCCAGATTACTGAATGCAATGATTCAGATTTATCAACCTAGAACTTGACATACTAAACTGCATCTGAAGTTCACTGGAAACAGCAACCATTTGTAGTTTACTTTGGAAACTTTCACTTCAGAAAACAATTCAATGTCACCTGTCACACTTGCTGAGGCTTACTCAGCACCTATTTCACAAGGCATGTTGTTTCAAGTCATCTGTTTTTTCAGTGGCTCACAGTACCTGACAGATGGTCTTCTGATGTGGCCTTCTTGATGTGTAGAAGGTTCTGGGCCTCTGATGTAGCGTTATTACGATTTAAGAGGTTCTGGGCTTCCTCATCTACAACATCCAACAGGTATTGGACAACTTCATTGTGGTCGTCTTCATCATAATATTCATCATCTGGAACCTCTGTTTCTGAAAAACAAATAGCATAAAAAGTCAATTTTTCCCAAAATGGGTTGGGGGCGGACGAGGAGAAGAAAGAGCATTATTCCAAGGCATTATTCCTAGCTGCTATCATGGCTTTCCCTCATTTCCCTCTGATGCAAAATCCAATTTTCATATATCTACTTCCAACATGAATTAATTCCTCAAGAGCACACCACGGGGCTTGAAGATGATCTTTTAATGTTGACTGCCAACCTAGCTTGGACTAATTTCAGTCTATTCAAACTCTATTACATTGATTCTCTTTCGCCCGCAAACAAATGGTCCCTTATCTCATCTCATCTCTTCTTACCTGATTTGTCACTGTGTTTAGAAAAATCTGCTATCTGAGTGGCAAAGCCAAGGGAAGAGGCATCTCCAGACCCTGTGAGATTCATCAGTCCTTTTGTGTGGTGGGTATTATTTTCTGTGTTTGCATGAGATGGTCCTAGGATGCCATTGCCATTGACCTAATAAAGTGAAGAACACTACAAATTAACTCTTACAGAGTTTGGCATCTTTTTAAGCAGTTTAAAAAGTAAAAAGTACACAGCTCCACTTAGCAAAAAACAGAAAGAAACTAGTCATATCCTATTTCATCTCAGACAGCTGGGTGATGGGTGGGCAGAATTCTACTTGCCCATTTGGCAGCTTTAAAGTTTGTTTGAAGTTTCAAATGACATTAGCAAAGGAAAAGAAATAAAGTAATTAAGAAAAAAACACACAGATGAAGAATTAACTACTACAAGAAAACACACAATAACATTTCACATTATATATCCTCAATAAAATGTGCAGGCTTCAATTCTTTTGGTGCCACATTACACCTTTTCCTCAGAAAAAAAAACAAAGGCGAAAAGGAGAAAACAATCTGGTGATGTAACATGCAAGTATCTGCAGGAATTGGGAAGAGAATAGATAATAGCCTTGCATCCTCTCATAAGATCACCTGTCTTCCTATAAGGCAATCCTAAAGAAAGTGAAGATGAATTCCCAAAACTAGCATATTTATTATCGTCACTGCTTTTTCATAACAAATGGCAACAGGGGATTTGCATAATTAAACAGTGCATTACGTCAAACTAACTTCTTCTTTAAAAAAAGAAAAGGAACAAAACTCTAACTTGCGTAAACTATATTCTTTTCTCTAGTTAATGAAAATGCGCACCATAGAGGAAATGTTTACCTTGGGCCCATAAGCATCGGTTGTCTTTTCTGTTTTATCACAGGGATCACCATGAGAACAGCCTAAACAAAATGGGGAAGAAAATCAACAACTTAAGAACATTATTTTTACCATAATTAAATTAGTCCCCATCAGTTATTATTATAAAATAAACAAGATGTTTTGTATTATATTGTGAAATGAGTAACATTTCTGCCAGCCTGATTAATGGACATTGCCAAGCTTACATCTGACAAACTAAAACTTCAAAAAGCCATAATAAAATAAAGTTCAATGGAAGGGGTAGCTTGACTGCTCATAAAAATAACCAACTTTAAACAAAGACAAATGTTAATAAATAGAGTAACAACTTAACGTGTAAAGGCAGCACTGGCATCTTAGGGAAACAGGATATGATTTCCTTTCCCTTCAGATGTATAGATTACAACCCTGCAAACATCTGGTAATTTGTTGCTTGTTTATTTTTCAATAAACATCATCTGACATATTGGTCCTTGTTGTAAGGTACCTTCCCTTCTTGGTCAAGAAAAGAGCGATACCATGATACATAAGACCATTGCTTATGTCAGACATCATATTACTGGTATAATAAATAAGACAAAGAGGAACCACTTGATGCTGTGTATGTAGCTTCTAGTGGAGTTCTGGATTTCCTTACACGTGCTTTTACAAGCTGAGACGCGTTTAGATGAAATTACCTAAAGGTAAGAATTGCTTGTTGTGAACCTATGCATGACAAGTCATCTAAGAGAAGGGAGTTTAAGGTGGTATCTTTGAAGATTCAGTTAAAAGGCATCTTCCTAATCAATATCTTGACTAAGTCTTTTGAAACAGAATGTTTAGCATAGTTGTCGAGTATGTGAACAACAATGAAATGGAACAGTTCAATAATTTTACAAGGTGAGATCAATATTCAAAACTATCTTGATACATTAAGGGCAAGTGTGAAAAACAAGACCTTGATGAATCACAACAAATGCCAACCACCACACTTCAATGGAAGAAACAAATGCTTAAGACAGTGACAGCATAAACATTGGTTCAGCAGGGAAGCAAATGTAGGTGGTAAAACATCCTGAATTTAAGTGAGTGAACAAGGTACTATTTAGCCAAACGAAGTTCATCTCATCTCATCTCACTCAGGAAGCATTAACAGGAATGCTGTCTACAGAAAACTAAAACCAATTATTTCTGTCTGCTTGGCCTGTCTGTGAGCCTCACTCAACGTCATGTGTGTGACTGGAGACACCATGTTTGAGGAGGAAAACAGCCCAATGTAAACAAACTGGAGGGGAATGATAAGATCAGTTTGGGCTTGTTTGGTCTGCAAAAAGATTAACAGGTGACCTGAAGCCCTTGCAAATGTAACAAAATGATATTTTTATGCCTCGTCAGAAGATACAGGTCACAAGTAGAATAATTATTTTTATTATAATTATTTTTACAAGTATATCATAATAAAAGATCAGTTGAACTTACTCCTCTGGCTTGTTTTTAGAGAAAATTTCTAAATTACAGTAGAAACAGAAACACAGAGAGACTATTGCTGAATCTCTTTTAGTACAGCTTTTAGTGCAGCTTTTAAAGCAAAGAGTCAGCAAACACCTGCTGGAGCTGATCTCAGTACACAGAGTTGCAGTGCAGCAACTGCACTTGGATAGCATCTTAAGATGCATACAAGTTCCTTCATGTTCATGGACACATGCATTTCACCTGCAATAAGTAACCAAGCAAATCTTACCATTAGATTTTTTTGACCATGAATTTGAGCTGTCTGGGATTTTGGATTTTGGAAGCACTGGATGACCATCTCTATGAAAAGAAATGTTTACAGAAATGTGTATTAACATATATAAATCAATAAAATCATGATTATTGCACATACATACATCAATATCTGATGACCAGTAAAACTGCTAGTTATTCTGCCTATTACAAGAGCTCTGAAACATTAAAATATTCCATAATAGAGATAAAAGCACTCGTGGTTTGGTTAGTTCCTACTTCGAGAAGGAACCAAGACTTGGTTAGAGATGGAGTTTCATTCTGGATTCCCACAAAAAGATTTGACCTCAACACTCTTACCCTTCTGTGACAGAACAGAGGAGAAAGGCGGGGAGGGAGCAAAGAACGGCAAGCATGGCTGGAAGATTTCAAAAATGAGGTAAATGTCACTAGGCTTTCTGTCCCAAGCAAAAACTAAAACTCACAATAATCTGGAGAGTTTGTTAGACTGCTGTATTCCATAAAAGAAGCAGCAGGGATTAGTAAAAATGCAATGGTAGACTAAGATCTGTGCCAGAGGGTTTTGACATTCAAGGCTGTGCCAGAGCATCCATGCGATGATAGAACTATTTAAGCACTGAACATCAGTTTATCTCCTTTTTATGCTTACAGAATGCTCAGTAGCAGTTTGATTTAAACAACAACAAAAAGGGAATAATTGCATTAAAACAACCTGTGTTATATTTTGAAAACGATACTTTGAACACTTATGCTTCATGGCTGGACACTGCCTTGTGTTCCCTAGAAACACAAAACACAACAAGTACCAAGTACCCTTCTCCCCTGAAGCACAAAAATTGGGAATATACATCCCCTTTTTGTGGCATCAGTCTTCAGTAACATGACAGCTGGTACCACTCCGGTGAAGCAGCTATCATAGCATGAACACGTTTTACCCAAATACTCACATAATCATTTGTGGTTTTTTTTTGAGTAAATCGAAAGGGAAACATTTGCTTCCAACATACCTGGTTGCTTTGAGCACCACTTTAGGAAGGGATGTTTCCAATGACCTTTTGGCTTCTTTAAGAGACATTCCCTGTGTGCTTACTCCATTAATGTAATGGATAATATCTAGCACATGGAGACTCTCTTCCCTGGCAGCAACTGATCTGGGGAGAATGTCACTAATATACACAACTTGGTAAAGGCTGTCGTGACCTCCTGATAACACCAGACCTGTGTAGGTAAAGAAAAAAAAAATCACGTTCTTGCTTTGTAACTGAAGAAAAAAAAATCACAGTAGAGAAAAAAGCAGTATAATTCTCTGTTACCTAGCTCTTCCTTATGACACGTTAGTGTAATATCAGGCAGTAAATGAGGCAATACTGGCATCTTGGGTAACTCCAAAACACGTCCTAGCACTAATCTGACGGTTTTGGGGGCAGCACGGAGAAAATTTACTGCATCTGTATGACTCATGTTAGTGACATCAATGTCATTAACCTGCGAAGGAAAAAAAAAGCAGCATCTCCCAGTTAGGTTCCAAATAAAACAGACAGTGTTAGAATAAACAATCACTACTGTTCCTGTTGTTGACGCTTGACATTAAAGGACAAAACTATGGATGCTTTATTGACAACACTTGCGGTTACTCATACTTATTTCCTACTTTTATTTCTTTTGTCTAACTACTACCTAATTATGCCTCACAAAATGTGCACACCTTTGTTCCTTAAGCACATTTACTTTAGCACACAATGGAGTTCACATTTATTTTAAGGTCAAATTTGTCCTTTTCATGCAATCACTCTATCTGGAAATGGTAATTCTCTCACTTTTATTAGTCGGTCTCCAGGTCGTAGTCTCCCATCGCTTTTGGCAGGATCCTGAACAATGTCATGAATGTAGCAGCCAACGTTATCGTTACCTTTGGTCACTGTGAAGCCCAGACTACCCTTTTCAGACTTGGTCATGGTGACTTGGAGCTCTACTTCCTAGGGAAAGAAAGTAGCACTTTACAACACATAAAAACAGAAGCAAACACTTCACTGGATTTAAGAGCGTCAGAAATATAAAATGGATTTACCTATCGGTTTAAATGGAACACAAGCCTGAATAAGTACTGAGATGTCTGTCTTAGCAGGCTCAGCTTAGCTGCATCAAGTAATTACCTCTAATTTGGACCTCTTTTTCATGAAGCTAACCTTGTGCCAAACGCCCATTATCTAAACAGATTTGTCAAGGTACCTGTCAAAACTGACACCTTAATTTACCCTCAACTAGCTGCCAAGCAATAAAAAGACTCTGTATTTTCCAAGACAGACGATACAGCAGCAGCTATTCAACTAAACTAGGCAAATACATTTTCTTACGATGGGATACAACACTAGCTTTTCTTAGAACTGAACACAGGCATATGTTTTGTCTTTTTTAATTTGCATGATTTTTTGTTTGAAAGATGCATATCTACTTCACTTGCACAGAAACTCACACAGCACCATGAAGATTTGAGGAAAAACTTCTCCAAGTGGAGTATAGGCTAGAACAGCTGTGTAACTTGGAAGACTCTCATGATTAAAAAATATCGAGCCTCACTTTTCATTTTCTTTTCTATCTGTGAATCGATTATGGGAGGCTATGGAAGCACAAGTCCCTTCTGATACACAACACAAATGTTTCTCAGGCGGCAGCAAGCTATCTCAGAAGAATCTTAAAAATAAGCTGCATTTTGTGGCAGAGCAGAAAATTTGGGGGATTCATAGATACTAAAGCAGCAAAGAACAGGGTCTACCCAATTCCCTTTTGCCCTGATTTATCCCATTCTCTCCAAACAACCACAAAGCAAGGTAACTGCCATATAAGGTTAATCTAAGAACACTGCCTAGAGCTCAATAAATGTTTAATGCCAAGTGTTCTAAGGCTGAGATGACACATGAAATACACGCGCATACATGCGTACAGGGAGGCTTCCACACTCAGAGGGAAACATAAAAAACCTTGAAAAACCCAGGCAGAAAGCATCTGCCAACGCTTGTATGAACAGCCACAGCTCAGTGGTTACAAATGGCAGATGTACGTGCCATTTATAAGACACAACTCCAGTTTACTGCAAGTATAACTTACAACTATCCCCCTTGTAAATTAACATTCATAACTTTTATACTGTCACTCCCAATACCACAGCTATAAAAACTTCCAGTTGGCCACAGCAACAAGTATGCTTATATTACTGAAAGACAGAAAAAGGACATTACTGGCTCATATTCTTCAGCATTTTTTTCCAACTGGCTGAGTAACGATGCCATTCCTCCCAGGTGTGGAGTCAGCTCAGATGCAGGAGTAGCAAAACAGTTGTTCATTAAAACGGATGTGGTAACATCAGGAACAGTTCTACAGGTTGGGATCAGTGGCAAATCCAATGGCACAGTGCTAAAGATAAACAAGCAAATCAAGGATCAGTTTACACAATGTACCTATCACCAATAAATGAATATGCAAACCACTAAAGTATTCCATGTATTTCCATGAGTAGGTCCAAAAAACTATTTTTGTAAACGCTTTCTGCAGCACTACAAGGGTCATTATGAGCAACATACCTGTCGTCCTCTAGCTCCGACTTGCTAGAAGTTTCATGAACAGAATACAAGATGGTGCGAACAGCCTCTTCCTGCCCGCTGCGTGCCTCGTACTGGCTGTGTGCCTGTGTCACAGCTTCACCTGATGTTTGGTATAGGGCAGAACTCCAGCCAGAGCCCACCTGTGCTGCTGAGTCCATCACCTCCTCATCACCACTTCTGCTGCTGTCACTGTAGCTATCTCTCCTCGAGGGAGATTTTAGTCTTTTCTTGCTCGGATCAATGGTTTCATTTTCATCTGAGCTGTCACCCTGTTCTCCAGTCGATGGACCAGAAACTTCTCTGCTGACATCTGGAAATACTTGGTGGGGTGAATGGATGGGAGTCTACAGAAAGCAAGGAGATTTAATGCATCAAACTCCAATTTTGCAGAGAGAAGAAAGTTGCAAAGACTGCGTTAAATTACCAGAAGCAGTCAGTGACCCCTTCCATTTAGATGTAGCCTCAATTCAGTGAACATACTATGGTGCAGTTTTACTAAGTTCAATGCAGCTTTGCCAAGATGAATTATGCAGAACTTGGAAACATATATTGCTAAACAACTGCAACATCATCTATGGAAAACAAATACACTCTGCGCTTTTGCTTCTGAGAGCCTGCTGACAGGTGCTTCTAAGCTATGAGGAGCATAATATACTGCTGATGGTTAAAGTGCAACTTAAGTCAAACTGATTTCACACAGCAGGGAATCAGAAAAAGTTTTAAACAAAAAGCTAAACAATAGTCTACAAAAGCCATCAGAATTTACACCAAATAGAGACTGTTTAGACAAGTTAACAACTATGGTGAGGATAAAAGACAGTTTGGCCAACCATCACATAATCCCAAGAATTAAAAAAAAAGTTTATAAGCTTCACATATGCTTTTATGGCTAAATTCTTGCGTTCATGACCATGCCCATCTGTGCTAGTGTTATATACAAAAATTTTCACTTGATCATTTACTTATTTTAATATATGTGCTCCTTTATTAAAGGTATTCCTTACTAGAAATGGATTGTAGGATTAGTTGTTTGTATTATTATGCCCACTTGTTCATCTCATTTTCTTACTCTAATCTTTGCTTTGCTTACATTTTTATTTGTACATTTAGGTTTCTGCCATCAGACTTGAATGGATTTAACAGTGTGAACATGAAATTAAGTAACTTAAATAGAATTTTTGCCATTCCTTTTATACTTTTTTCCCTGTATTATGGAAAGCCTACATTTCAGACAAACTCCTCTATATATTCTCTTTTACTGAAATATTTGTTTTTTCAATTTTTCTAAGTATCCTTCTGTTGAACAGAATGTTCTTCTGTTCTTTTGATTTACTTACTGGAGTTCTTTGTAACATGTTCTTTGGAACATCTCTCAAGTCCAGCAAGTAAATATAACAATCTTTTCCCCAGTTTTACATGTGCCAGAAGCAGACAAATAGAACATACTTTTCAAACCTATTTTCTACTAATCAACCCCCTCCCCCCAAAAGTTTAAGCCAATCTCAAATGTTTTAGACTACATAATAATATTAATAAACAAACCACAAACACATTATGGAAGGCTTGTATTCTTTTAGTATCTGTGAAATCCTTGGTACATGGATAAAGGAATTTACCAGAGGAACAAAATTTCTGTGAGTGCCGTTCACCCATCTTTCCACCCCCATTTTGCATTTATTTAACTAATCCACCAGATCAAACAAATAAACATTCAAACAGTAATTAAAAGAAAAATATTCTATGCCATAGACCTTACCAACAAAGAAGGATCGATGTCTGGTAGTATACCGGGTGGTGGCCGACAAAGGAGAAGAGAAACTTCTGGAGATGTTCCCCTCAGAGCAGAGATGACTTCCTATGGCCAGAGTCGGATTCAGTATTAGACGCAGACACCAAGACTTCCAAGGCTACCACACCACTAAGACAGATAGTAGAAAGCACATACCTGCTGGGATAAACCCTTCAGTGATGCCCCGTTCACTTTGAGAATGACGTCCCCAATTTCTATCTGCCCACTTTCTGCAGCAGGCTGCCCAGGAAAGAGCTTTTTCACCCTCACAATGGTTGAGCCCAGCTGCTCTGGGGTAAGATTATCCTCACGGCAGAAGCTGAACCCAAGGCCTGAGCTATTCTTCAACAGCTTCACCTCAAATGTGTTCTCTGCAAGAGAAAGAGTTGCACATGATTTTCTACACCATGCTGGTCATTAAAAAAACACAACAGCATGTGCTCTGACTCCAGATGTGACATTGCACACTCTCCCCCCTCACATGGTTCTCCTTCACCTTCCAAGTTGCTGAAAGCCAGGGCGTCTCCGAAGCAGTCCATTCAGGAGGCTGTTACAGCCGAGTGGTGTAACAGTTCTGGCCACTGATCAGACATTTGTGAGAGAAGTAAGGGTAGATCCTGACAGACAAGATAAACCCCACATGGGAAGACGAAAAGCCATCTGAAGTGGCTTTGCCATCTGAGTAAGCTTCCCTCCCTTTTCACACATCCCCAGCAAGAGCTGAAGAGTGCCAGCCTCTTGTCAGCCAGAAAATTCTCGCCTTTCCAGTCCCTCTTCTGGCCTCACCCAGCTCTTGATGTCTGCTCTCATCTAGACAGGAACAGCAGGACCTACAGGAGCACTCATTTACACCTGAGTATCTCGACCTCCACTTGGTATGCTTTTCTTAGCAGCACCAGAGTTAGCAGCACCCCTTTTACCCCAATCTTGCTACCAACCTGGGCTGCAAGGCTGGCAAAATTGGGAAACAACCAGGACCAGTGAGAGAGGAAACAGTTAATAGTCACTGAATTACGTTAACAAGATGAGAAAGGAAACCTTCACAACAAATGCAACATCACAAAAAGTAAGAAATTGCATTACGTGCTGGTGCTTGGTAGAGACTCCTACCAGCTTTGTCTCCTGTCTGCCTTTCTATTTCACAGAAGATAAGAGAAAACAATTAACAAAGCTAAAGGATGCTTTGAGCCTTCAGACAATTTTCCTACAAGACCCGACCTGCAGTGACAAAGCTGTAGTCTTTGGCATTTGTAGCTTTTATCGCTGGTTTCTCCTGAGGCTCACATTGCCCCACCTGATTTGGAGGTGTGCACTGTGGTGTTACCGGAGCATGAACCTTTGCCGCTGAAAGTTGCCCTTTTTCCAACAGCAGATGCACCACCTAAAGGGATGAAACAATCTCTAGTTAAGTTGCAACAGTCACAGAGACGACACACAGTTTATGTTTCTTTCTAACTTGTCAGGATCTTAAGTTTTACAGCAGCAAGTTTTATGGACACCTCCCTCCCTCACATGTCCTCAGTTTGCTCCTTATTATAAAGGCTGTGAGCGACAAGTTCCATAATAAACTAATGGGCTTGCAAATTATTTGTCAAGGCAGAATCAGAAAAGGTTTTCTTCCAATAAGTCTCTGAAGGGGTTAAGTGTCAAAGATGGTGTTATTTTCACATGGGTACAGGGAAGAGTTAAAAGCATTTTATAAAGTGTGCACAGACAGTAATCCTTCATAGTTCTGGATGTGTGCAGTCACTGGCTATTTTCAGGTGTGCATGTACTTCCATAGATGAAGCAGCAGCCATGAACAGCACTACGAGGAGACACTGCTGACAGACTCTAGTGCCTTCCAGAAAGGTAACACTCAAATAAAGCTACTCACACAACATGCAAACACAGCTGTACACATGGTGGCCCTTATGTTCCCAGTGGATCAGATTCAGGACCTTACTGTAGCATGCCAGAGCTTTTTTCCAACCCACGTGCCCCAGCTTCCTTCCTACAAAGCCCAGGGTCAAGCAGAAACCAATGGCTTGCAGATCTCTCACCCACACACAGCACCAGAACTTGGCTTGGATGGACAGAGAGACTTGGGACCCAGGAAGCAACAGAGTCTGAGAAATCACACCTGAAACAACCAGCACACTGCGGAGAATTCCTGTCTGTTGTTTCCTCTATTTTTATTCCCTCATGAACAGCCGGTTTACTACAGACAGAAGGAATGAACAACCACCACTTACCTGCCCGGTGTTTCTCAGTGTTTCCACAGCTTGTTTATGGGTAGCGCCTTCCAAACTAATCCCATTGACAGAAAGCACACGGTCACCTACAAATAAATGATGAGTCCTTTGAGAAAAATTAATCAGAACATCTGTAAAACATACATGACATACAGAAACCTTCAAGTCTCAGCTAACAAAGGCAGTTACTGAAGTAAATCCTCTCTCCCCTCCGTTCTCTGAGCAAAGGAGAAAACTCTGCAACTCAACTAATCTGGGATAACAGCGCGTCAAAGCCAGCATTAACTGTGAGAATGCTATCTGCCACAAACCTCAAAATCTTTGTTAAAAAATATTTTAGTCTATAAGGGCAATTCTCTCTTTAGTAAAGAATGAAGCCTGGCTTAGAAACACGAAAAGTCATAGCAATTACGTTGATTTTCTGTGTCAAGTTACCCTGAACGACAAGCAAGAGGGCCACAAATAAAACAAAGCCCTCTCCATGGCTGGCACAGAAAAGTGTTCTGCATTACCACAGGCTGCATTAGGGAAACAGAAATCATGCAGCGTATTTCATATTCTTCCTTTCCACAATCCCTGCACTTTTCTGTTGGTTCTGCAATTGTCTTAACATTTTATCTTTCCCTGCAGAATTACCTGTCAAATCATTTGAGACAGTATATAAAATTACAACTGCAAATGCAGTAGCTCAGGGAAACTGCTCTTCTTCTCAGTGCCTCCTCTAATCGTACTTTTATCCAACATATTTCCTAGCTTCTAGGCCACAGCGTACCCCTCAAGTCCACCACAGACAGTTATCTGTCATTTTGCACATTAAGAGTCTGACTGAACCAAGTGAAATATTACCTTTTTCTATCCTGCCATCTGCTTCGGCTGCTCCCTTAGGAATAATCGCTTTCACATAAATGCCACCGTGCCGTATGCTAGTATTTACACCACCCTAAAAGGAGAGCAAAACCAGGATTTGTCAGCCTTTTTGCAGTCAGAGCACTGTGTAGTTAAATGCTATGTCACACAAGGATAGCTGCACTCAGGAAGCACTCTGGCTACTGCCATGTATAAGGAACAGCCAAACCGTCAAAAGCAAACTGTTTCACAAAGCATGTTCCCACAGTCATGCAATTTGTTACGAGTGAAGCTGGGGTGGGAAGACTGTAAAAAGACAATGCTTCACAGTGCAGATGCACTCAGGGCAAACAGGCGTCTTTCAGCAAAAAGACGTCTGCTCTGCAGTTTAAGGCTTGCATGCACACAGACGCTCCGAGATGTTTGAGAGCACAGCACGCATCAAGAGCCAAAGCAGAAGATGCACACCATGCACTGTCCTACTCCGATTCACCCTCTCTGATGTAACATCAAACTAAGGAGTGCTGCCTTCTCTCACATCATAGAAGTCTGAAGGTTTAAGCTGAAAACACCTGCCCAAGCTCAAATGGCATTGCTTTTTGAGGGCCTTAGTGATTCTGGCTCACAGACAGCTAATGCTGCACCACCAGAGCTTCTCCACAGACTCGGAGGGCAGAGGGAGCCCAGCAATGCGTATATTGGAATATTAAGCTACCCAAAAAGCATTTTTTAAGACACTACAAAAACAGGAGCTGTGAAAGACGTGTGCATCTCAGTTCTAAATCCTTCTCATCACCCCGAAGCGCCACTCTGCAGGATGGCAGGCCCTAAATGCAAACTACCTTCAAAATTTTATAACCTGATGAAAAATTTGTCCACTAAAAAACATTTTTGATCTCATAAGGCAGTAACCTTGCAAGGAGGCAGTGTCAGCCAGGTCTAATTTGGATCTAAGTATTTTTTTGCTTTCTGCCTTTTAACCAGCAGAGGGAGAACACAGAACACGGTGCATGTACACATGGAAGTGCTCAGATACCCTGAGGTAACACTACTCCTTCCACTGCCTATGATGCCCATCAGAAAAGGTCTTATTTCTCTCCCTTGCATGTTATTGGGTGGCAGGGGCCAAATACCATCTTTTTATTTGTACTTGCAAGTAGTTTCTACAATAAGATTCTACTAGGACTTTGGGGATTTACCATAAAACAACAAAGGGGGAGATGACAAAAAAGGGACTTAAAATATTATAATTTTTCAGCTTTGGTGAGATGAATTCTACGTCAGTAAAGCTGTATACTCTGCAGTGACTCCAGAAAATGTTTTGCTTCCTTGTAAATTAGTAATTAATGGGTTGCTGGGAGTAGAGAAAAAGAGAAAACATCTAAAAACCTTGTCAAACAGTACCGTGACACTTATTCCCAAGCCGTTATCTTTTTTGGCTAGTTCAACCTCAAAGATATCTCCAGGTTTAAGAAGTGCTGCAGTAACCTTTTTAGAATTCGTTTTGTGTGCTGTATTCGCTGAGGAAGATTCCTTTATTTAAAACAAAAAGCAAAAAGAAAAACAAAGAGAAAGGTTTCTGTTAGAACAGAAGTTTGCAGTTAAGACTCCCACAGGATGAGCTTTTGAGTCAGATGCAGCCAAAAGGAGTCCACATGGGAAAGGACCCATCGGTCTGACTCGTAAGACTCATAGCTTTAACTCCTCTAATGCTGCAGTCAAAGTTTTAGTGCAGAAACATGCCTGGCCTTCAGCGGCTGAGTCTTTACTGTCAAAGTGAGCTGGCTGTGGAACAGAGAAACTGTTAACTATAAAACTTCAGTATTACAGCAGCCTAGGGTCTGTTGGATTAATTATTACAACTTCACTGAACTATCTCCATCAGCCAAAAATAGGGATCACTGCAAGTTAGGGATGAATTTGTAGTACTTTCTCATGTGCTTTCAAGCAAGGTGAAGTAGCAAGCTCTCTGCTCCGGCATGGCTCGCTGCAATGAAGTTCTCATTAAACAAGAGCATTTTTTCCGTGATTAGATAATGAACTCCCAAACAATAGGAGTTGAGCTGCTATTCTAGCTACTCATTCCAGATACTTCACTACTAATTTATCTAATCTAAGAAAAATTTAAATTATCTTCCAGGTAAATTAATTTATCTTCAGGAGTGGCCATTACCCCACGACCACACTGGACAAAACCAAAGAACTGAAAACAAGTTCTCTACAGAATCAGCAAGAGCACTACAAATTCATCCCAAAACAGAATCTGCCTCAACTAAGACATGCCCATGATGTGATATTGGAAAGCTCTTGGAAGTCACAGGAGTGATTTTCTCCACTCATTTTGAACAAAATCACCAAACTAGTAGAAATTAGCTACTAGCATTTGCCATTAGCAGGATAAGCTGCAGGCTAGGCTGGCCTTCCCCCACACCCTTTCACCTTATTCACACCCACGGGCAGCTATTTCATTCCCACTCTTAACACCAATGGGAAATGCTCATATGAGATAAACTATGCCTTTTTATCTGCCTGCTGCTCCTGACTGCTGGAGTAAGTTGCTTCATCCATGTCAGAATCTCCTCGGTCAGAATATTCCACCGACTCTGCTACCCCAGGCCTTTTAATTTTTGCTCGAGTACTGTCAGATGACGATCTTCTCTTCTCATTACTTTTTGAAAGCCCAGTCTGGGAATCACTGTTGTTCTGAGGATCCTGCTGGGCTCTGCCACTTGCACGTTTGCCAAAGAAGCCGGCAGTCTGGCTCTGAGACAGGCTGGCACTCTCAGTTCTGGAGTCCTGGGAGCTCATGCTCCCATCCCGCTTGGCTCCTGACAAGCCAGACAAACTCCCTGAGACAGGCCTCTGGTGGCCACGGGACCGGTTGTGCTCTTCCGAAGAGGACTCTGCCTCATTGTCTTGCACGGATGACGGCCTCCTTAAATAAGTCCTGGTTCCGTTAGTGAGGTGTGCAGCATTGGATGATGCTGAAAAATCACGAGACAAGACAGTCAGGAGCTGCTGGTAACATCTTGTCTGCAGTATTATAGAAATTTCTCAGTTTACAGCCATGCACGGTTTTACCGGTCCATATCACGTAGAACACTTTCATCTTAAAGTGCAAGCAGTGTGTCCTCACTAAAGGTTACCACAAGTTATCTTACTGCTAAGTTCAACGCGTCTGCTTTCAGTCCCGAAACACAACTTCAAGCACATATTAGCTGGGTTTTCACAGAAGTGACTGAAGTTATGGGTGGCATTTTATGGCTAGGTCAGTTGCTCAGATCAGTGAATTAAAGGAAACAGAGAAAAGACTTTACAAAAGTTGTCAGAGAAGGCAGATCGCTCAAACTCAAAGAACTCTTTAATAGTAAAGAATATTTCTCTCCGTACCTTTGGATAGCTTGTCCTTGGGCTGAGAGATAACAAGTGTCACATCTTCAGGTGCATTCTCTATAATTTCTAATGCTGCATGATGGCTGACACCCTCTAAACTTGTGCTATTCACGGATATTAGCCGGTGTCCTGCACAAAATGATTTGTTCAGATACAATCTAACATACATATTTTCAGCCATCATTGATGACATGAGTGTGCAGGTCTGAACATATTTATGCAAAGCATGGAATAAAAACTACTAAAATTAAACTGATGCTGGGAAAAGGAACCCCAATCATTAATAAGAAAAAAATCAACAACTGATGATATTTCCTTTTTTGAAACTGCCAAACCCTTCCCTGTTATTTTTTCCTGATTTTTTTTTCTACTCATTCAACCTTTTCCTTTGCCATAAGCAGAACGGATGCAAAAACAAACTGAGAAGCGAAATAGACTGTGCAGTTCAGTTCAAGGCACAGACTAAAATAACTAAGCACTGATATTACATAAAATCCATTTTCTCTCTTTTTTTAAATAGTATTAACAGGATTACATGCACTTTTCCCTAAATCCTGGTATGGATTGGGAGTTTAAACAGTTTTAAATTAGAAAGTACCAATCAAGAGATAGCATCAAAGAAAACCTCTCTCTTTTTACGAATTTTCCATTTTCTACTCCTTCAAGTTTACAATTTTTATTTTGATGCAAATGTCGTTTATTTTCATATTGTCTAACTGAGATGTACATCACCAGTTTTCTAAGTTATCCTGAAGGAATCTGAAGTTTGGCACGTTTAAGGGACTGACTTCTGCAGCCATAGATGACAACTGCACTACGTAGGAGTTTGGCCTTTTGTGTCATGTATACCCCTCTCCTAATTTACATTATTCACCTGGCTTTAGAGATCCTTCCAGATCAGCTGGCCCTCCAGGAGTAACTGAATGAATAAAAATTCCCAGATCAAGTTTGCCAGTCTTCTCTCCACCAACTATTTGAAAGCCTATTAAAAAAGGCCCGATGCAAATATGTCAGTGATCAGAGTTTATCTTAATACACTGCAAGTCTATATTTCAAAACAGACAAAAACTTAGTCATTCCAACATATGTAAAGTAACAGAAAATCATCTATACATGTCAAAGAATTCTACATGAAAGTAAACGTTAAAGCTTTTTGATAAAACTTTACTGCGCTCTTGTTTTTTAAGTAAGCAGTTCAGACTTGGTCTAGCTGTCAACTGTGGCACAAAAAACATGCACAAAAAGATACCATTATATGTCCATTCACTGACCGGATGAAATGTATTTGCACTTAAAGTTAGATGCTTTACTTAAATGTCTGACCCTGATATTAAGAACGGGGTTCTTCAAACCCCAGTTTTGTGTACTGAAGAGCAACATACCTAGGCCTTCTTTTGAAGCTTCTAAGATCTATCTGCCAATTCTACAAGGTAAAGCTGGCAAAGATGTCCATGATCAAGAAACAAAAAGGTCAAAGATGACAGGTCTCCTCTACTCTAGCAGAACAGCAAAGTAACAGATTGCATGGGAAAGAAAAGGTAAAGTTCATATGAACTGCTATCCTTTTTGGTCAGCTCTTATCTTAACGTTCAGTGTTGACCCTGCACAATATGATCTTGTCGACTTTTTCCCTCTTCAAATTTACAAAACAGTCTTATGTGGAATGACAGAACTATACCCTAAAGGACACTTCAAAGAGCCTCCCCTCAAGTGCAACTGTTATCAAATTAAAGAGAAAAATTACATGGGTTTATGGAAAACAACAACAGGAGGAGGAATGAAATCCAAATATCTCAACTTCCAGACTCACTAAACCTCATACTAATGTTCCATTCAATGATATTATGAGAACACAATTATTTGTTAACAGCTTTATAAGGTTTTCTTCTTTAAAACCTCCAAGTTGTCACAACTGTGAGGTGTCCACGTGTTAGCTGAACACAGAGACAAACTTCAAATGCTAACTTCTATGATGATTATTTCACAATAATCAGAAACGTTATACCACATGTAATATAGAGAAGCCGAGAAACAGGCTTGCTTAACACCAATCAAGTCAGTAGTGTGTGCTGTTAAGAAAGCCTAGCCTTCTGCATCTTAAACAAATGCCTTAGAAATCCAGCTCATGTCTGTTTTCCTCAGTCCTATGATAAATACTTCAAAACAGAACACCAAAACTGTATTTTATTTTCAGCTTCAACGAACATAAAAAATAACAAACTCAACAATTTTAAAGTCACTTACCTAAACCCATTTTTTCATCCTTTTTCAAGTTCACTAAAGTGATCTCTCTTTCTGGCGAGGAAACTCTGCTCTGTGTTGTTTGCAGAGAGTCAGCTGAAAAGCCAACATTTGCTGATCAGGCACGAGGTGAACACTTGCACATGCACATCCTTTTAGGTTTGCCTTTAAATCCTATTCCATAGGAGAAATTAGTCCTCTGATAAACTGAAAAGCTTCTCTGAAGCAGTGGGTCCAGCTTGGATGTTCCAAGCCACGTATAAGTAAAAAAGAAAAAATAAAAAAAATTGCACCTCATCTCATCTTCAGCAGGTAAAATCTTTGTTTCCTCCTAAGAAAAGCACTCAGCATAGTCTGAGCTCACCTGAGCCTTAAATCTTCAAATTGGTAGGTCTCAGTTCAGCCAGGTATATAGATCTGTGGTTATGTACCCTGCCCAGGGACACAGGGCTTAAACACATTGGTAAAAGCGAAACTGGGGCTTAATATATTAAGTTACTAAAGGTTAAGAGTGAATTCTCTTAATGATGGTCCTTTGTTTAAACAGTCAACATTAGAAACATCTTCTAGACCCTATCTTGTTTAAATTGACTTCCACATTTGCAGCTCTAAAGGCTGGTGACTCTGCCGCTTCTCAAATCTGAGCACACTCATGGTAGCTTTATGTGACTTATGAGTGTTCTCAACAGGCTGAAAGAGACCCAGGCACTTAAGAGACAGAAGCAGCATGATTTGGGGAAAAAAACAACTAAAAAAAAAACAACAACAAAACCCACCACAACAACGTCTCCTGCAGTTCAGAAAAAGGCAATGTATTCTAAGTCTGACCTCACGACTTTTCTACCTGTAGAAGATGGAACTCGTTTAGACTGGACAGGTGGCTCAGTTTTGCTGTAAATAGTACAAGTGCTTCCACAACAGCAGAAACCTAGTGTGCTCTGCACACCAGTAACAAACAAAAAAACCTGATGCGAGAGAATGTGACAGACTTCTCCATCTGGAAAAGGGTTATGATCCCCACTGCAAAAGTCAAAACATGGTCTTTTGGGACCCTACAGCATCATTAGCCTCACAAGTAAGGGAAATGAGCTTGGAAGGGCATGGCATGTTAGGTAACAACTTTCCAAGCATCAGACTGAACAGACACCCTCCACAGCAGAAAAGCATTACACAAACGTAAAAATCTCCCTCAAAAAGCCATCCAAAACAAATATTGGAAGCTGTATCTAGCAAAACGTTCCACATCCAACTAAGTGGCAGAAGTATCTGATTTAAGAATAGCCAAGAAACAAGACAGGTTCAAGTGAAGCACTTGACAAGTACAAATTAAAAGTAACTGACTGAAATAATTAAATGGACATGCTATTTATCAACTTACTGCTCTCTTTTAATGGTGTTGATGATGGAAGATTTCCAGAACTATTCATGCTAACGCCTGCAACATGAATGCAAATATTAGACATTATCGTTTTTTTTCCATAAAGCTATGGAGAAGCTTCAGACTTTACACAGAACGTGCATGAGCTCATTCACAATATCAGATTACTTAGTTGAAAAAAGACACCAAAGAAGTTATGGTTTAGCAAATTGTGGTGATTAAAGTACTTTGGTCGCAATTCGAAGTTAAGAGAGGGGGGTAGCTCATGCAAAGGCAAAGAATTAAAGAAAGGACAGAGCTTTGGCCTTCACAGCCACTCTTAACTTCAGATAAAATTAGCAGGGTTTTAAGGAAAGGCCTAAGTCAAAGACTAAATTTTGTTACACGACTTCATGAATATACCTGACTTTATAAAGCAACAGAACAGTAGCCTTGTAAGATTTTATACAGTAACAAGCAAGTCTGGGCAGTAACAAGCCACTTGGACCAAATATTTCTATTCAAATTGGTTTGCACTTAGGACCATATTTTCTTTGGAAGAAGAAATGCCGAGTAAACAAGACTGTACTTTACAGAGGATGAAATAATAAATGTGCTAAGTTATGGAATTAAATGAGGTAAGACCATTCAAGCTTTTTAGCAAAGCAGCGCAGACCTTCTCAAACTCTAAACTCTAAAGTTTCAGCTGATGAGTTTCATCCACAAAGAATATGTGTCCCCCAGCAGCAGCAATGTCCAACATGTAACTAAGATGGTTATCGGACTTGCTGACCCAGAGATCATGGGTTAGCACATGATAACAAGACTAATTGTAAAGCTAAATGCACAGGACAAATGGCTGCCATCAGTCTCTACAGAAATTCCATGCCTCATCTCACTTCTGAGCAGCTGATGCTCTTAATCCAGAAAAAGCTTGGTTCCCAGTTCAGTCCTTGTTTTGTGTGCAGTTGTTAAGTATTTGCACGTCACTATTTGCATTTTTTTATTTCACAGAATAGAATCATAGAATGGCCTGGGTTGAAAAGGACCTTAAAGATCATCCAGTTTCAACCCTCCTGCTCTGGGCAGGGTTGCCAACCACTAGAGCAGGCTGCCCAGAGCCACATCCAGCCTGGCCTTGAATGCCTCCAGGGATGGGGCATCCACAACCTCTCTGGGCAACCTGTTCCAGTGCCTCACCACCCTCTGAGTGAAAGGTCAATTTCTATTGACTCCCATAAACTTAACATTCTCCCACTTGTTCTCAAATTCCATAACCAATCAATGTTATATTAAACACACAAAAAGCAAGTTAAGGTTGCAAATACTTCAGTCATCCTTGCTTCTGTTATTTTAACAGGGAACCTTCTATAACCAGAAATTCATGACAGAACTACTAAAAATTTGTTCCATAATCCAATGATTGAGTTTAAAAGCATTCAGCTTGTTTTTTTGTGAACTCGATTTTTACTGTCTGCTAGGATTTATTTGTGCAATCGGTACCATAAACTATTGATTCTTTGCATACCTGTGTATAGACTGGTTTGTCACTTTCTCCATAGGAGTATTTTTTTGTTTCTTTGCTACAGTTATTCTGGAACTACAGGCGATGTGTCTGACATACTTTAACATGTGATCCCTTTTTTAAGTCCAAATATTACTATCACTTAATATGTATATCAAAGCATTACATCTGAAGCAATTTTAGAGGTTAGTTAGTAAATACCGCAATAGGATTTATGTATGCTGACCTACAACATAGGCTTGACCAGTATCTTCAATGGATGATGAGTCCGATTCATTTTTCTTTCTTTCAGGACTTCTACTTAAACCTGCATGAGATTTTGAACTTAAAGGGGAGAAGGAAAGAGGGGAAACCAGACAGAGGGAAAAGGAAATTGGGAGAGGGAAGGAAGGATCAATGTAATAAAATAATGGTATGAATAATAAATCAAAACCGATGCATATGTACATTGACTGTACACAAAGGCATTTCAGGGTGGTCAGAGAGACTCTTACTTGCTCAGTTTCAATGCTCCTGCTGCCAATCCAGTATCAAATTTTGGCATTTGCTGAAAGACTCTTCCCATTATGTCCTCTATTTTTTGGGAGGAAGAGTCCAAAGCAGCGATAATATTTTTCCTTGGAGGGTAAACCGAGATATGGCTCTGACTCAGATCATGAAATGATTTGCTCATAACCCTGGGTCTGTCTTCCCAAGAAGTCTTCTCGTTCTTGTCCTTTGAAGAGCCAGGAAGAGGCTGGAAGAGCGAGAGCTCGGAGCAGGACAACCTCTTCAGAATCTCTGCTTGAACTGACAGAGGCCGGACAGCAAGTCGGTTCAAAGTACTGCTGGCCAGGCTACCGGTACTGATTGCTCGTCCCATGTTGAATCCTTTGACAGACTCTGCATGAAGGTTTAGGCTCCTAAATGAAGCTCGCTCTGCAGATTGTTTTTTTTAAAGAAGAAACAAATTCACATTATAAAACAGAGCTAATGCGACCTCTTTGTATAAGGCATGCATTTTAAACAACCAACTCAAACAAAGCTTTTTTTTTTTCCTGTAGCCATAACACCCAAAAGTATGCACCATCATCAGGTACATACGTATGACATCCATGCAGCTTGCTCAAAAAGCAAAGTTTGGATTTAGTGATAGTATGCTAACCTAACTGTATGCTACACTGAAGTTCAAAAACACTAAAATTGAAAAACATTTATCCCCTTAATAATACAAAGATTCATACTTCCTGTTAAACTGCCGCGCCGCCTTATGAACAGGCACATCACTTCCATCTGCCAAGCAAGTCATCTTTGTCGCATCTCAAGCCAAGTGAACGGTAAGACTATACTTCCTTTAACCTGCTCATGCAATTATTTTCCAGAATTTGAACAAGCAGCGCTGCCCCACATCCATACTATCAGATCCCACACAATTTCCATCCAACCACTGGTTAACTCTCTTCACAAGTCCCTGACACTCTTACAGCCCTGTTGGCTAAACGTGGCAAGGTTTTGGTAGTAGGGGGCCATGGGGTGGCTTCTGTGAGAAGGATCTAGAAGCTGCCCCATGTTAGGTAAGGGCCCCACTGCTGACCAGAGCCGAGCCAATAAGCGATGTTGTTTGCGCCTCTGTGAAGGCATATTTAAGACAGGGAAAAAAAAAAAAAAAAAAAAACGCTGCCACACACAGCAGCTGGGAGAGAAAGAGGAGTGAGGAACAGCCTTGCAGGCGCCAAGGTCAGTGAAGAAGGCGGGGGAGAGGTGCTCCAGGCGCCAGAGCAGAAGTCCCCTGCAGCCTGTGGTGAGGACCATGGTGAAGCAGGCTGTCCCCCTGCAGCCCATGGAGTACCACGGTGGAGCAGGGTTCCACACTGCAGCCCGTGGTGGAGACCATGGTGGAACAGGTGGACCTACACTGATGGAGGCTGCGGTCTGTGGAAGACCCCTGCCGGAGCAGATTCCGGGCTGGACCTGTAGCCCATGGAGAGGAGACCACGCAGGAGCTGGTGACCTGGCAGGAGCTGCTGCCCGTGGGGGACCCAGGTTGGAGCAGTTTGCTCCCGTGGGATGGACCCTGTGGTACAGACCCATATCTGGAGCAGTTCTTGAAGAGCTGCTGCCTGTGGGCAGCCCACGCCGGATCAGTTCAGCAAGGACTGCATCCCGTGGGAGGGACCCCACAGCACAGGAGATGAGAGTGACTGTAAAGGAGCGGCGGAGACAAAACTGACCACAACCCCCCATTCCTCTGTTCCCCTGCGCCGCTTGGGAGGAGGAGGTGGAAGGGGGTGGATGGGGGGAAGGTGCTTTTGGTTTCTTTCTTTTGTTTCTCGCTTCTCTAGCTTGTTAGTAATAGGCAATAAATCTTACTATCTCCCTATGCTGAGTCTGTTTTGCCCGTCACGATAATTGTTGAGTGATCTCCCCGTCCTTATCTCAACCCTTGAGCCCTTTTCATCGTATTGAAAAATGATGAAAGGCGGATGAAAACCGCCTTATTCAGAGCAAAGCTGAGCTGAGCCCACATCTATTAGCCTAACTGCCTCCTAAGGCTAGCAGGTAAGTTCCTGTGGCTTGGCTCTCACACAGAAGCTTGATAAGCTGTGGCAACATGTTTGCTGGTTAGAGCCTCCAAAGGAAATCTGGCCATCTGAACCCTTCATCAACTTCACTGATGTCCTGGAGTCAGTTCAGAGGGAAGATGGAGGAAAAGCAATCCTCAACCACGTAGATAATTCTCATTTTCTGTTAGCTAGTGTTTTAAGCTCCACACATGCAGCTGGGAAATAAGCTGCTTTTGGAAGCAGCAGTGTAACTTGCAAGGGAAATGTTACTTTTTTGTAGGCATCATCCAGCAGCACTACTAAATGCTGAAGCATTCGCCACTGCAGAGCGCATTTGGCAACCACAGCCTCAGCACTGCCATTTGAGGAAGACATTCCTTCCTCTAGTACGTATGTCAGAAATTAACTGCAACAGTAACTCAATCCTGCTCTGTAATAAACACACAGATAGAGAGAAGGTTTAGTTGTGGAACACATTTTGTCATTTTAAAATGTGAATTAGCATACAACTATCACCTCCCTATCCACATCAAATAGCTGATAAGCAATGTAAGAATGGTTCTGCTGGATCAGATACACACAAATCTGTTTCCTGACAGTGACAGAAGCTCAGTGATGCTGGTTCTTGTTGCGTTCACATCCTGAGGAAGAGTACCGCCATAAAACATTTTAAGATTTCTATTCTTGACCTTGTACATACCCTCTGACAATACAAGACTGAATTTTCCTATGGATTTCAGGTGAGTGTTTTCTGCCAACCCCATAACTGAGAATTCTCACGTGCTCTAAAATCTTCCTTTGTAAAACTGACTTAACCCTTCGATCTTTGTGGTTTTCTATACACCCTTTCAAGAATCCAAAAGATCCATCTTAAAACTCGGTGCCTGGTTCTGTTTGCTGCATTGACACAGAAGTTGTGCATAAAAGAAGTGATTATCCCTCAAGTTATAGCTAACATCCTTTCTTATGTGCCGTAAAATTGTTCCTTACTTTTTTTCCCTGAACTCTGTGTCTCATCTCTTTTTATTCATGCAGAAAGAATGTTATCCAAGAGGCACTCTCCTCTTATTTTCCCAACCTATTTCTTTTCATTAGGTTTGTGTATGTTAAAATGTTTTTTCCCAGGACACTGTGCAGCAAGTGAAAAACATGCCATGGAACATCACAAGGACTATCAAGTGCTCTCTGTTATGTCTCTATCCTCTGTTATATTCCATGAAAATTCATTCACTGCCATTATGCACACCAGATCTTCTCCCTTTTCTCCGAGTATTTTCTCCACTTATCATCTGAAATCACATGTGAGGCTGCTAGACACAGTAAAACTGTATTTCTGAAGTCTTTAGAAGCATTTGAATCCTCGTCACTCTGCTACTCCAACCCATGAATGCTGTAAGCCTTAGGTACACGTGTGTTTACTCTGTTGTTAACCCACAATCAGCCCTTTAGAAGCCTTCGACAGGTGCAGCTTCTGGGGTGATCAGCCTAGAGTTACTAGTGTCCTTATTGACCTGTCCTTTTCTTTACTGTTTTGCTGAGTTCTTCCAACCACCACTTTGTTTTCTTTTTTAACTAATGTTTTAACAGCTCTGGAAAAAAAAAAAAAAAAAAAAAGGATGCTTCTGCAGATGAATAATAATGCTTCCCAAATACTGCTTGGGATTTCACTGCTCTAACAGAAGGAAAGCAGTATTTGTAATTAATATGCTATTTGAATTAGCTACTTCATTACTGTTTTCTCCTATCTGTATTGCAGTATTTTTTATTTAAAAAAATACTATTGTAATGATTTTATTACTATATATATATATATATATATTTATATATTTATGTGCAGGAAAGAGAAACAGGGCTAATCCATTTAGATCAGTGAAATTATGGCAAAAGCAAATTTTTCCCTTGCATTATTTTTCCTTTTAATGACGGAGCATAACAGAATTAACCACAGCACAATTTTCTTCTGGTTATAAATGACTGGTGAGAGTTGAAACCGCTGAATTCAAAGAAACCTGCACTGCACAGAAATGAACTACTATTTTCCAGATACTGAAAGCGTAACACCTACCTCATCTGCAAGCAACCAAGTTTGCCTGCCATGACAGCCTTGCATGTACTGCCTTTCTTTGTGTTTCAGTGCAAGCTAACACTAAGTGCAGTACCAAGCACCGTATCAAGGTACCCTGTGGTCCCACTATGCACTAACAAGTTGGTTGCACCTGACTGAATAGAAAAGGCTGCAATATACATATATATTTATAATCACAACCTCTACTGCAATGGGGTCACAGACTCCATCCCAGCTAGGATGGTGGAAATCTGGATTAACAGCAACTGGAATGCAGACAGATAAAAACACAGAACAAAAAGACTGAGCAGGCAGACTGACCAGAACTGCATTTTCAAGTCTGCGCTAAAGTCAGGCAGAGAAGCCAGCTCTGATCCAAGTAGGCAAGAAATTACTACAGGGGCTGTTTTTTTCTTTTTAAATGACTGTTCATCAGATACTTTCCATCTAGAAGAACACCACTTTACTTTCTATTATATACATGCAAATTAGATGGCAATTCCTATCTGAAGAAAATTGACTATCATCAGTGTCGTTCCTTAGTTGGTCCACCAAAAAGTAAGTAGAATAAAAAGACAGCTACCCACTCCACTTACAGATGCAGCAGCATGAAATGCTCCCTGGTTTATTTGCCCTAGTGAGTTAACACTGTAATTTATCCGTAATTCCACATGACGAAATCAACGCATTTCACATTAAGCAAAATCTACAAATCACATTTAGGAATTATCTTTTTTTTTTTCCTAAAAAATACCAAAAGCTATTAATCAGATAGGAGAGCACTACTAATGACCTATTTTTAGATTCCTTCTATTTAAAAGGAACTGCTGGCTGCCAGCTCTGTGTGATTGCCAACTCACTGTCTCAAAATAAACTTAGCTAGTAGATTCTCCTTATACATTCTCTCTAAATGTAGAGCTACACATGTAGTGAGAAGCTGAAGTCCACTTTTTTCTCCTTATAAAAGTACATATAGACTGCTACTAAAAACCACCACAGCACCACAGTCCTTACCAATGTCCTGAGTGTCTTGGTTGCTCTGCCTGGTTCTCATCTGTAACTGGAACTTATGCTGGGAAGAGCAGAGATGCAGAAGGTACTGACAGGTCTTACTATTGTCAGTCTGAAACGCATGCTTGATACCATCTGATGTGTTCTGCAAAGTTATTTTCTTCTTCTACATGATGGGGGAAAAAAAAAGTTTAAGACAGTGATTTCTTTTACCCTATGAATAATTTTTTTATTTGCTTTTGCATAATGACAGCATTCAAACTTTCCTGAAAAAAATGCATCGATGGGAGAGATTTCTGTTTAAAATAGGGGTTGAAAGTAATTTGAGCTTTACAAAGAAGCACTTTAAAGCTACTTCTGGGCTAGTTGAGATGGTACTTCATTATTATTTAATTAGTCTCTGCTACTGTTACTGCTGAATAACAACTAGTACTGTCACATTTAGCAGGATGAGTTTTTGAAAAACCTCTCCGAAATTTACAGGAGCTGGTACCGCTCAAGAGAAGAGGAACTATAAGCCCATCTATTTATGAAATCTATCAGCTAATGCTTCAGGTCTTTTTAAGATTCTTGAAACTTCAATTGACCATTACAATCCTAGAACAGGCAACACAAGCTGCAGCTTTTCAATATGGTATCAGAATTAGAAGTACTGTTTTCAATACCTCTATAAAAGCAAGCATTGGCAGCTCATTAACAACTGACACACAACCCCCAGCTTAAGCTGTGCTCCCTGAAGTTGGCTGGTATAGCCCAGACCAAGTGTCTCACCCACTGCTATCCAATATATCACTTAGCTTAACGACTCTTTTAAACACCTCAGCTGACAAGCAACGTTGGTGCAACAACTCTTTCCAGAGAGCACTGGCATTTGCCAGTACGCGGTCCTCTGACACAGGATTCTCACCCTAGGGCTCCTTCACTTCTCAGGTGCCATACAGCAGCGTGGGCAGAGTGCCCAGAAATGCACTAAGTGGGTAGAGCTCTTCCCCACACTCCCAGTAGCCTCTGATCTATCTTTGCATTAGTTCTTTCCTAGACAGCAGGGAAGCCACATTTCATACCATTACAGATTTGCTGTAAAGCACTTCAAAACACAGGTGCTAAAATCTCTTCTGAGGCTGGAACCTGAGCAGCATAGAATGCATGCTAGTAAAAAAGAAAAAAAAAAATCAAACAGTGAAAGAGGCTGACTTACACTAAAGGATATTTTCTTTGTCTCTCTCCATGGGAAGCGTAGTACAGGTGTGCGAGCACCATTGTGAACCTCAAAAATAACAACTCCTTTGGAGCACACTCCCAGAAGGATACCTGTTTGGGATCTCTTCTCAGGCAACACATGATGAAGATGAATGCCATATTCTGTGAGCCTCTGACACAACTGCATAGATCAACGCAAAGAGGGTCTGAAGTTAAGAATATATAGTACAAGTACGAAATATATATATTTATGTATACATATGGATTTGGGAAAAAAAGATTGCTCTTCATCTGGTGATTCCACTTAGGTTATGAATGTGATGATAACACACATGTCAACACGAACTGCTCTAGATGGTTTTAAGTCTTGGCAGTATCTGCTGATACACTGCCCAAGACTACAGCAAAGGATTCATTAGGATTCATTACAAAATCTAACAACTCAAGTATGAATAATGAAAACTGAAATCAAACTTTCCACACATTAATTGCTAAGAATAAATTGTAACCAGTCAGATGCATTTGTTGTGTTAAGACATTTCTTAAAAGCAGAATTAGATCTACGCTTCCATTCCGTGATCACAGTAAGGCATCCCCACTGCTGAAAGCAGCAGTTTGGCTCACTTTGTACTCCCAGTCCTTCTTCTCGCTCTCTCTTCAGTACTTGCTTAAGGGACTGATGCAATGAATCAAACGAGGAAATCCAACTGCTCTCCCTACCCCGCCCCCAGCCAGGCTAGATTTGGGTAGGATCAAGTCCCCAGCTCTTGCTCGCTCTAATTCCTGGTGGTTAGAAGAGCGTTTCTGCCACGTGAGCAACAGCCAAGACCACCTCTGCCGCTGCGGTCTCTGAGTGTGCCGCTGCAGTGCAGAGAGTGACTCTGGAAATACAGTGTAATAGTTATCCAGCGTCTAAGTTGCATACTCTCAGACGCTTAATTCATTTTCAGCCATTGAATCAAGACAGGACCTGATCATTATCTTATGAGCAACAGCAGCAAAGCCCATAATTATATTTCTTAATCGGTCCTTTTAGAATAAAGCAGGTATGTCTGCAATTACAGTTTTCCTATCATCGTACACACTATCTGCAAAAGGAAGTCTGCTTGGTAATGTTTCTGGCTCACTTTATACCATGTGTCCTAACCAGCATAAAAGGTATTAGATCTAACAAAACGTTTCATTATTTGAATTCTCTTTTTTCCCCACAGCAGAAAGAACAAACTAGGTAGGGCATGCAGGCTGTGCTTCCTCATAATCATGGCTTCCTTTAGAATGAACACAAGGATCAATAGTTGCTTTTAATTAACCTATTTGAGCTAAAGCAAGAAGACTACTGATGATGGAAAAAAAGCATAAGGGATTTCCTCCTCATCTATTATGATTTTTTTTCCACTTTTAACAATTAATCTTTTGAGATCTTTTCAGCTTTCTTCCTTTCAAGCTGGCTTCCTCTGATTTCATTTGAAGTCCATGCACCCAACTTCTCAAAAGGAATTTCATGCAGTCAGACTAAGGAAGCAAACAGTTACCACTTACCTTCAAGAATTCTAACTCTGTCTCTTTTTCAGAAGCACCCACGTAAGTGCTGTGCAATTTTGGCAGCTCTTCCTTGATGTAGGATGTATCTAGTTTCTCCATCACTCTAGCTGGGACATAGTGTTCTAGTCTGAAATACGACATGCCATGCACCTACAACATGAAACATTTTTGTGACAGCATTTCCATATGCTACGGACTATATGGGCGTGACTGAGTTAATTTAGCTTTAAGGTTAATTTTAGGCAGAAGTGCACATTTGCAAACTCAGACAGTAAGGGGAGGGATTCAGACTCCCAGCTGTGACCCATAGCTTAGTTTCACATATAGTTTCAAAGCCCATCCAAGCCTGACTCCACTTCTACCGAATAGGGAGGGTTCAATATCTAGATCGTGAACTAGGTTCCGCAACAGCCCTGTGCATGTTCTCTGTTAGACTGTAAAAAAATTACAGTTGTCAGCAGCATATTGGCTGACCTTTTTGTCTAGGGCAGAACTGTGAAGCACGCATGGCTGCTCACAGTCCGTTCTTTTATTAAGCAGCAAGAACACAAAGAACACAGTTTCTCAGAGATGAAATTGATGGTGTACCTCTGCCTGGTAATCTCCATACTCAGCTTGAAGAGCTAGGGATGCTAATAATAAGGCTGTCTCATCATCACAGTGCATCCTGTCTTCCAAGATGTCCTTCCGCAACTGCAGATAATACTGGTGACAAGTGAGAGTATGCCTAGAAGAAGGAAAACACAAAAAAAAAAAACAAAAAACCACACCAACTTTGGTACTGTTCCTTTTAGGAATTTAGAGTGTTTGATTAATATCCAATTTCCATACATAAATTTAGGGCTTAAGAGGTTAAAAAGATGTTCATACACTCACTGTATAAGACTGACATCATCCACAAAAAACTTGATGCGAAAAAACAGAGTGAAGTTGACAGGGGGCTTGTTCTTTTTCTTTGGTTCTTCTTTCCATCCTTCTGGAGCTACTTTACTTAGCTTTATGTCAGGATCAACGAAGAAAAATTCATTGTCTGCCATGAATGTTAAAGAGAAGCACATGAGTAAAAACATCAGAGTCAAGTAATTTTTCCAGCTGGAGGATCAAGACCAGATTTATAATTCTGAAACTCAGTTTTATACAGTAAGGTTTTCTGATGGCTAACAAAGGCTTATGAACAGAATGGCTATTGAAGGGAAGAAACACTGAGTAACAGTATTAGAAATAATTTTTAGTAATGACAAAAATAGGGGAAGGGAAAAAGTAATATTCCACGATAGCCATGAAATTGGAGCTACGGCATCTTTAAAATTTTAAATTTCCTAACCCATAGGAATTTCTAATCTGTCATTCCCTCCCTCCCTTACTACTTATGTCCAAATTATGCTTTTGCAAAGTATTTTCAAGGCTTTCTAAACTGCCTAGGGCACTGGGAGGCTGCCACAGACGGAGAATGTTCTCAGGCTGCTAAGGTTTTCTATCTCTTGCCAGTACTCTGAGTGCTACAGTTCTGCACTAGTCCACTAGACAAGAAAACAGGAAACTTGTGTCTCAACACGTTAGTTCTGCCAAAATGACCTTCCCCCCAGTGAAGAAAAAGAAATCCAACTTCTGGTCTGTTCTAACAGCAAAAAATAAACAGTTCAGAAGCAAACCTTTTTTAGCTGAATACAACTCCCTCTACACCAGGAGCCCTATTAGTTAACCCAGCACCCCTGTGGGCCTGCCCCCACAAGAGGCTGCAGCATTGCTGAGAGCATATTATCAGAACCCAAACCCCTCTCACATCCTCTGAGGGGTGCCATACAGAGCAATACACATTGTGAAGGCAGCAAGCTGCAGTGAAGAACACGCAGCAACCAAAAGGAACAGGCTGCCTGAGCCGAGATGCCATTACTCAGGCAAACAAACGATTTTAAAGAATAGAATTTTTCTTCACTGCAGAACATATTTTGCCTCAGTACAAAAGCATGTAACTCAAAGTAAATGCCTTGTACGTGCCAGGCAGTCTCTGATTATCTCATCTCAACACCCTGTACTTACCTCTTATTGCTCTATACCAGTCTACTACACAAAAAGATTATTCTTACCTCTTAAAGTAGCCAGCCCAAATAAGTGATGCTCCACTAAACCAATATGGGCAACAACCATATCAAAGACATCTTTACATATTGTTTTGGTGTCACAGGTCAGCTCCAGCTTCTGCCCACTTAGAAGCATCACATTTACTTTCCGCCTTGTGTCATCATTCTTCCCTTTCTTCGTCTGCGTTGTGTGAAATAAAATATCCCAATGTTCACACTCACGGTAAAAGTGCATTTGTTTATTTGTTCGTTAAACTTCCTACCCCTGCCACTGATTGCTCAACAGCCCCTTTCTTACCAAGATAGACTTAGGTAGATCCAAGGAGATGAACGGTTCAATCGTCATTTTCACAAACTCAGGGCCAAAGAAATTCTGCAAAGCACAAGCGTATGAATGAATACTGTGTTGCTCGAATAAGAGACCAAGGGACAGTTAGTTCCTGCCCTGTACACACTAAGGAGGAACTGAAGGCTGAAGCTGGAAAATTGTTATGAATTCCTCACAGGAGCTGGTCAGTTTGAACAATCTTATTTTGTCAGCATGCGTGCCAGATGTGCTGGCAGGCTGCAGTGTTGATGACATTGCTACTCTACATGTTTTCCTTCCTTACCCGGACAAAAAGCTAACACTGATATTATTTGTCTTCCTTGAAAATATAGGGGTGTGTGCTGCATATTAGGACCACCTGGGCTTATTTCAGTAATCTACGTCCTAACATTGCTAAGGTTTTCTGCACTGGCAGCAACTCTGCCTTGACAGATCTCTGCCTGCAACACCCAACTCTCCTTTCCTAAAGTCTGAAATGCTTCAGTCTCATTCTGTCTGCTGGATTCAAGCAAAGGTTCTGGCAAATTTCTATCTGCCTGTAGGCAAATAAGCATTACATATTTGTTCTTCCTGTGAATTACAGAAGAGCATAAACTGTCTGAACTGTTCAAAGAAGTCCTCTGCACAATACTGACTTGAATATTGCCGTAAGGAAGTGGTCCAAGATTCACCTAAATACTTATTAGTTAAGGCCTATGTGAATAAACTGGCCAGAGTGCTAGGGACTGGAGACACATAGACTCTTAGCCAGTATGATGACTGCAAATTCACCTGCAAATCTTGTATCACTGTTTCCCATGCAAACAAGAAAAAGAATTCAATTAACTGAAAGCAGCAGCAGAGGGCATCAAACTGTCATCTCCTCTGAACATCATCCACTCCATTTACCTATGTCTCTGTCTCCCTCTTTAATCTTGTACTTCATCCACATACCAAGAGAGCTGGGAAAGTGAGGGGCAGTTTGCACAATGAGTCAGGGTTTAACCCAAGCACAAAATGTATCACCTTTTTGCCATTCTTTCTTTACCTTCCCAGTTTGTTTATTTAATAACTACTGATGGTGGTGGGACACATCTACTTTCCACTAAGAGGAACCGAATACTGGAAAAAATATACCTTATCCCCATTAGAGCTCTTGATTGTTTAACCAATGCAATGTTCAGTCAAGGCTTGCTGTCTGTTTCAGTATCTTTTGCTGCTTCTTTATGCTACGTGGCCACTAACACCACAAAAGCTCAGGAGTTTACTTCGTGAGAGTTAAGTCTTTCCTACCACAGCAACACCAACCACCTAGTATTTCATCTGTTTATGGCAGGACCCAGTTTATGAATCCCATATATTTCAATTTCAGTCATGACATTGCTCCATTTCAATGAAAATAAGAGTTCACCTAAGATCAAGGCATTACCCTCAGTTTTCTTTGAGTCATGGCAGTTTCCAGGGCAATTTCTCTCAGCGGATCTCTGGTGATATCGAGCATTGAGGACCTAATTGCATCTCCAGGGTAGAGGTTCGGTCGGGACTGCCGAAGAGCCATTCTAGCTTGCAGTTGCATCATTTCTTCTTCCTGACGCTTTAGCATCACTTCTTGACTTATAAGATTGCCTTCAAATGGTGCTTCATGCTGCCTGTTACATAGTCAGAGAGGATAAAAGACATTACGGGTGTGACTAAGACATTCCTCTGCATTAAGCACTTATCGAAGTGGAAACCCAGAAACATAAACAAGCTAACCAATACTATGGTAAACTCAACATTTATCCAGCAGCCAGGAGATGAACAGGGTGTTCCTAGACAGAAGCACTCTATAGCAAGCAATCAGTATGGAAAATGAGTAGCACATGCCGAGGTTCTACAACTGCCTGTCATTTATCTGTATGAAAATAAAGGCTCAACTGCAGTCTAAAAAATACTCGACACTACAAATCAGTGGAATCCATACAAAACCAGGCAATCTACAGGAGGAAGAACAACTGAATCTGTTCAAGCAGGGACTGTGAAAAAGGCATGCTTGAAAAGATGTTGTAAAAAATAAAAAAGCGTACTTTATATGAGTACGTATTGCTCCAATCATTTCCTCTGCAGCAATTCTTTACTAACTCCTTGCACAACATTGTATTTTATTCCCTGAACTTTTCCTGAGCAGGAAATATAGCTTAAAATATTTGCTACGCTTTACTTGAAATATTTACTATATTTCATATTTATATAAACATTTTATATGTGTCAGCATCCGAAGTTATTCTAAATACCATACTAAAATGTTTTAATCATCTTTTTTTTTTTTTTCCTGGAAAAAAATAAACGTTTCTCTTAAACTCCTAAGAATGACTTGGGTGATATATAGGCATGACAATAAATGAAGTAAGAGTCTAAATGAATCATTTGAAGGAAAAAAGTAAAAGAGAACAAAAATAAAAAGCCACCACTCTTTCTGTGAAAACAGCAATCTAGCCTCCACTTCTTAACTCAGCAAATAAGGATCCCCAATATCCTACCAATTTTATTCTAATTAGGAAAAAAATCCAGGTCTCATTTTGGGTAAACAACCATTTTTATTTGAAAAATTGGAAAAAAATAAACACAACTTTGACTTCTCTCCCTGTCTCCTGTACTTACGAGTGAAAAACACCTCTAAACCCCAAACTAAATAGAAATTAATCAGGGCTTATTGTTCTCCCTCTGTTTACAGAACTACACAGACACAATTTTTCAACACAAGTAGATAGGAGAAACTAACATGAAGTTCATCTACCAAAAAATACCTTTAACAATGCAAAGGCACTTTGACCAATACCAAGCTAAATTAGCTCTGTTAGCAATTCTGCCAGCTAAGTTAACAACTCTATTTTTCAGCTAAGTTAGTTCTGATGGCACACTAGAGCAATGAAAAACACAAAAGAAGAAAGAAAAAATGTTTTGAATCCTGTATACCCCTGCACTGAAATTTAGGAATACAGAGGAATGTAAAACAAGTCCTGCACTGACACTTTGTAGTAAGAAGGTAACCTACAGACTTCTTCAGACAGAAAAATTTATCATTAGTTTCTTTTAAGAAGTAGACATATAAGTTTGATAAATGACAGATCAGTTACCAAGTAAGAGAAAAGGCACCTGCCCAGACAGCACAGTTGTCTATGATAATCTGTGGGCATAATTTCAAATCTATTTCCATCATCTCAGAGCAAAGCTTCTAATGAATGCCAGCAGTGTGAACCATACAGCACGTCCTCATACATTTTCTGATATTGGAGTTCCATCGACCAACATACAAAAGTGGTCTTAAAATAAGATTTATGTTATCGTGGAAAATTCCAAACAATAAAACGGCACTGCTGTGCCGAGAACTGAGCAAGATAAGGCAGAGGTTCCTCAAACGGAGTTTCAGGCAAATTCTTGAGGAGTTAGAGAAACTTACTGATGTCAGCCCATTATCATTCCCACTGTGCTGGGCTTTCCTAGCATTGCTCCCCTTCTCCCTCCTCTGCTTCTTTTTGCAGCAGACTTAATAACGTGCACCTAAAAGGCCAAAGTAATGAGGAAAGTGCTCAGACCTGCAAAGACTTGTGCACGAGCTTAGCTTTTCACAGAGAGGAGGCTTATTAAGATCAACATAGTCTGTGTGGGAATATTCACAATGAAGTTAGTTAAATACGCCCACAAGCACTCTTCAGATCAAGGTCTAAGGATGGGCTCCAAAATGAAAAAAACAACACAAAACAAAACCAAAACACTTTCTGAATGTAAATATGTATGAATTATCAAAGTTGATATGAAAAAGTGAGACATGTTGCAACTGGCTGTACCTGAAAACACTTGCTAATGTGAAAACCACCCCTACTGCTGAAAAAAATTGCCTTTTTAATAACATATAGATCTGTGCAATAGCAATCATAAATTACTGTGCAAAACAGTCTCGTTACGCTGGTTTATCTTTTTAATTCACATGCATTTCTCTGAAAACGTGAGTGGTGGCAGGGAGAAGAAGCTCAAAAATCTGATGCTTCAGAAGTTTTCCCAGCTCAGGATATAAACGCTGTCACCACCCAGAGAAAGCACACTCCAGCATCCCAGATAAGTACAGTAAAGCCAGGCTTGGGCAGAGTGTCTGTTTTCCATGGAGGGTGGCAGCTTGATTCCCTCTCCAGGTCCCAAGACAAGAAATATATCTTTCAACAGCAGAGAAGATACTGCTGACAGATCCAGGTAGAGCTCTTTTGAGAAGCTTGGAATAGGCAAGTGTTATTACTGCCATAAAAAAATCCCAATGACATTCCTAACAGACAGCAGCGTGTTTCCTATGGTTCCCCATAAGGCAAGTACTTGGCTGCTACTCTTTATTTTCATCCATGTCTGGCTGCAAACCACTGTCTGGCAGTTAGGTATTAACCTAAGATGGCAGGTGAGCAGTCACCTGGAAGGCTGACTCTTGTCAAAGCAGCAAGTGAATTCACTCCTAGTGTACTTACCACGGCATGAGCACATAGTGGATCACAGAAGGAAGCAAGCTGGAAGAAGGGGAGCAGGTAGCATTCTGCAATGAACAGTGCAGTGGAAAGGTTAGGAAGAGACAGAGAAAGATGGATTCACAGTGGTAGGAGAGGACGGAGATGCAAATGGAATCTAGCGGGTAACTGGAAGGAAAAGGCAACAGAAGGAAGAGATCCATGTCAGCTGCTGCTCCTAGAGAGAAAAAGGAAGAAACAGTAAAGGAGGAAAAATAGATAAAAGGACAAAAATAAGAAATACAAAAAGCAAAGAGGAAAAGGTCAAGTATCCATTGCCAAAAGGAAAGCATTCCAAGAAGTTTAAAGGGTAACAACTGTCATGGAACACAAGAAGGGCTTGGGCTTTCTCTAAAATTACTAAATAAATAAATAAATAAAATCTATGGCTTATGTTTGTTTAGGAGTAGGCTGCTCTCCCAAACAGCACAAATCTTGATGCAGCTTTACCACTTTCTTAATATCAGCTGCTGACTCCCTCAAATTCAAATCCTCCCATTTGATATACACCTCACTTGTATGAGATTTATTCCATGGATAATTAAGCAGACTGCCTCTAAGGACGTGCCACAGGAGCAGTGAATTTAAAATGTACCAAAGTACAGATGCTATCTCTGAATACAGAGAACAACACTCTGAACATCTGCAGGGACTCAAGTTATAGGTTCGTTCACATGTGCCTCCCCAAACCCGGAGCCAAAACCATTGAACTCTGAGAATGTGCTCCCTGGAACTACTTGCTATCAATGATTTTACTCTGACAGTTTATGGTTCTGAAATTATGAAAGTCATGGTCTTCTGCAGCACGGAGCATTCTGAAGGAGCAATACACAATATGCTGGATACAAATAGCAGGTTATTTCCTTGGAAATGTCCCCGCTGAACCAGCTACCATCCATCAGTGGTGGTACTCCTTCCGCACTCCATACCACCGGGAAGTTTTAACAGCTGTTGGAGAAAGACACACAGAGAAAGAGACAGACAGACAGACCTGTCTTCTGTTCAGCTCACATAATTAACACAGATATTATCTAAGTATTATTTTAGGACCAAATTCTGCTCCTGGCTGCTTTGCTCTGTGTCTCAATGGGTCTAAAAAAAAAAAAAAAAAGTAAAATTAGCTTTCAGGAATTCAGCCTAATTTTTTATTTTTATTTTTTTATCTTGGATGTACTTACTAGTCTGGTACTGAGGAAAAGGTTTCTCAGCTTATGAAAATAGGGTGTCAGTCTCTAACTCTGTAAAGAACTACCTGTGGTACCCTTCTATGCCATTTTTGTGCAGGTGTAGAGTGCTATCTTTCAGCAGATGCAGAGATATGAGGCCAAGCAAAACCAGCAGATCAAAATAAATTCTAACCCTTGGAGAAAGGCTGTAAGTTCCATAAACGTGAAGCTCACACCACTGCTAAGCCAAGGAGATGATTCTGCACTGCACTTACAGAACAGTATTTTCCTGCTGGATTTCACACATACACAAATTACTTCCATTAAAGGTACCAGTCTTAACAGAACAATATAAATTAAAATAAGACAATGTAAAATGAACCATGAGAAAGTATGTACTCTTTTACCACAGCACCTTCACTTGCATAATAGGCCTGATTCATTTACAACAATGTGACTTGTTTCCATACCACATACTACACTGTTTCTGAAACATTTTGTAAATAGAAACCCAAGCTCTCTACCAGCATCCACCAACTACTGATGGGTTATTCTGAAGCATTGCTGCAGCGTTGAATTGGCAGCTTCCCGGGGTCAAAATCAGCCACTGTGGAAATGAGGCTGACATAGCAGTATTCACCAAAAGGAAAAGCAAGGGCAAAGAATAAATTTATGAGCTCGTTCTGTGCACTCAGTGGAAGTAGCCATTTTACTGCTCTAAGGTAGCATAAAATTGGAAGCAGAACTTTACAGATCTTTAACAGGTTGACATGCAACATGAACCTGTAAGCAGGGTCCTTGAACATTTGCCCTGCAAGCTCCCATACAAGCCCAAATCCTCTTAAGTCACAACAGGACAGATCTCTTAGATTGCCTCAACATTGCAGCACAACACCTACACCGTTATAGGAATTGATGCTGTATTTCTGCCCAGCTAAGTAATGCTTAAATACTTCTCCACCAGAAGAAATGCCAATACATACATCTCTAAACGACTTCACATTTTCCAGGCAAAGTGCAAGTGGTAAGGAAACCAATACATTATTTCAACAGACCTACAGAAGCCATAAAATTTCCAAGTTTCTGTTCTTTTTCTCATCTGCACCCATACACAGCCCACCTGAGACCCTGCCTTACTCAGATGCATTTAGGGGAAACAATATAGTGCAAGAAGGACATGTTCTTTTATTTTAATCTCCATGTTCAAAGCATAGCTCTATAGGCTAAACTACAAGGACATATCTGGCAGCCTTGCCACATTTCCTGAAACGTTTACAATCTTCAGACACCTCTGAGTTTCTTTAATAGAATAAAGCAGGATTTCTACCTGATCCATGCTAAAAAGTTATAAATATCCTACAATACTGAGCACAGCAGCAATCATTCTCCTGATCTATCCCAAATAAAGCTAAAAGCTGCTGAGAGATGGCTGTAGTTGTAATGAAATGAGAGGAGAAAGAGAAAACACGTCTTGCCCGCCCAACCCAAAATGCTATTGGAATATTTTTGATCAAATATTCCAAGGTGATTCAGCATGTGACAAAGACTAAAAGAGGAAAATTTTCCATCTAAAAGGTTCACGCCTATACAGATTATCAAACATTTACAATGGAACCACTCACAAAACCTAGCAGGTATGGCTAGAGTAGCCTCTGCTGTACACAAGTACAGTCTAAAAGAGAACCTGCTTTTTAAAGCAATATTGATAAACAGCATTTAAAAAACAAATTAATCTAAAAATGCAACAGAATCATACGAACTTAATATTCCAATATACCGTATGGTAAAATAGGTTTCAAAAAGCCTAAGTTGTTACTAAATTGGCCAGCCTAACCAGTGCTGAGATTATACAACAGAAAAAAAAAAAGAAAATAATCTAACATTATCATAAACCAAGAGTTTGTCAGAATAAACAACCAAATGTATGGCTTTTAGCTTATCTCAAAGCAATTGCATATTATCATCTCATTATTAAATGAACACATTTCAAAATAATACCAATACTTCCTAAAAATTTTAGACAAGTATAACTGAAATAGAAATGATTAACTATTTCCAAGCAGAACATAAACCTCGACCTTCTAACAGATATGCCAACATGACAGAGCACAACCCAATCTCCAATAAATACGGGAGCCAAATTTGGACTCACAGCTGGTATAGTTACCTCTACACCACATGCACGATGAGACTTGGACTGACTGCATTACGCGATTTTGAAACGCCATCATCGTTCAGACACAACAATTTACTAAAATTAAACAGAAGCTAGGATGGGAGTGAAAAATTGGCTTGCAGATTTGCTATAATTTCTCTGATAGAGACTGAGCACTCCAAGACACAGTTTTCACATGGTTTACCTGGCTCTCTGAGAATTAGCTTGACTTGACGTCGAGATATCATCAGCGCCCGGTAAAGCACCGTTGGCATCATCTCTCTTGAAACCTTCATTTCTTCTCACTAGCAAACCAAAAGACAAATTAATACCTGACTGGGCAACAAAGCATACAGAACGATCCCATTCAAAAATCAAGGATTTATCAGTCATATGAGATTACTTAGAAGGAATCAGATTTCTATGTTCTGCATATCAGACACACTAGTATTAGGAAGTTGATTTCAGTTTTCAGAGAAATCTTACTGCTTCCCCCAGTGAAGGTAGCTACACTACAGAATTTCTTTGAGGAAGAATACTAAAGAAGGCTTAAAAAACATGCTGAAAAAATAAATACACGATTGCATAGACACCTTTCCAACACAAAGGGTTTCTTTTTCTGCTATTCTATTGAGACAAGAAGTGGCAGAGACACCATACAAAACCGCTCCAGAACAGTATCAAAGCAGCTACACAAAGTAATTCTGCATCCAGTTCACAAGAAGGGAGTTAAGAAACCAGTATACTGCTGAGCTCCTGTGATTAATTTTTGTCCCTGAAATCTGACCCTTTACTATGAAAAAGTTTTGTATTATTTAAAAAAAAAAAAAAAAAAAAAACTTATCTGCTTTCTTGTTTATAATGGTTAGCTCCTTTGCTGGTGTGTCTTCCTGCAGCAGCACCCGAAATTTTAAACTTCTGACCTGATTTTGCAAAGTGCTTGGCTTTGATTTCTTATTGTACCCTCAGTGAACAGAGGTAGTAGCAGGAGAGATCTTGGACAACACATTAAAGCCATGTTGAATTTGAAATTGTTCTTTATGACACCCATTTCATTGACTCTGGCTACTGGTACCCAAAAAGCAGCTCTCTCTCACCTGTACAGACTTTGGATAGAAACTCTTAAGTAGCCTGTTCTAAATGGCAAGAAACAGATGGGAAAATAGTTATTGTGCCTCAAGACCACTACTGTTACTTGCTGCTTGTTTCTGCTTATTAGGCTTCAGGCTCAGTATTTAGGAGGAGGACTGCCAAAAGATGTGGAAGGAGTGGTGAGCACAGAGCAGCTGGGTTGGAGCATATTCTAGCACTGCTTTAATAAAAAACCCCAAGCACTTTTTTCCATGTTGTGCTTCCATGTTGTGAAGAAAACCTTCCTGTCATATATCAATAAACAATACCATTGTCTGTTTTTCCAAGCCACTGATTTAGTAGAACTTGTATAAATTTGTCATACAATTAGCCTGTACTATCTACTTTTATGCGTTACACCAAAATCTTTGGTTTATAAATTATCGACCATTTTATCCTCTTAGTAAAGCCTATGGAAATCCAAAAAATTAAACCATATACGTTCCATAGAAAGCTTTTACAAGTTACTGAGATTGCACACTAGCAACAACTAGGATTGTTTTTGTGCCTGTGAAGACTGTGTGCCATTTAAATCAAGCACTCCAGTGAAGTTAACCATTTCCACCTTTTCCTACCATGTTCCCTTTCAGAGTGCTAAATGTCAAACTCATTTCTGAACAGACTGCCAATTATGTTGAACTGAACACAATTATTTAATTACATGAGATCATCTTACAACTTCATATTAGTAGTAATTATCAAGCCTCCTACTAATGATTTAACTTCCCTCATTTTTTTTTTCCCTTTGAACTTTCTTCTTGCTTTTTTTTTTTTCCATTTCTTTTACTATTATTTTTAAACACAGGTCTTACCTTGCCTGAAATCTGGTTCCGAGGAAATAACAGATGGGCTTTCACTCGAAGTACTATAAACATCGCTGTGGTAAGATTTGTACCTTCTCAGAGGCTCTGAAAGTTTAAATCAGGGTGTCAGAAAAGAACAACAGTTCTAATGCAAAGTCAAATACAAAGCAACACTTGAAATTTGATCTGTTCAAAACATTTTAAATGCCAGTCTGTGGTTTGGGAGTCTGAAAGCAAAGGAAATGCTCAGTGGAAGCTGTACAGAAAACTAATAGTTAGAAGAAAAAAAAAAAAAAAAAAAAAAAAACAGAAAAACCAACCTATCTAAAGCTCCACAAGCCAACAAAACACACAACAGCTACAAGCCCCAGTACCCAGACCAAAACTGACTAAAACATTTGGCGCATGCCTCATGTGTGTAGAAAGCAACAGCCAGGACTCAGCCCCTGGCTCCTTCTCTATGAGAAAGAAAAAATATCCATAGCAACAAAGCAGGAACTGGAAAATGAGAATTCATTCAGCCTTAATTTGACATCCATAAAATATGATTAGCAATCAATTATTAAGTCCCTGCAGGATTTTTAATTAACCAGAAGAGCTAATTGCTTTTGAAGAGGAAGCAAAACAACGCAGCCTCAACTCCTAGTGTCAGTGAACTCTCCACATAACGCACTGAAAGCAAAGGAATTGGAAGGGATACGTACTTGATATTTTCAGCTATCTTCAAAACTTTGTCATATGCAAGGCAGGGAACAACCATGTACAACACTTATAAGCAAGAAACAGAAAACAAAAAAGCCTCCACACTTGGAGACTTCCAAGGCTTTGCTGTCAAACAGAGCACACTTCAGATGTCCTTCTTTCCAAAAGGCTGTCTTGGGTCCACTTAGTTAACATTTTTGAAAACAGAAGTGATGATACAGAGCAAGCACATGTAACAGCTGTAAATACAAGTGCCAATTACTGCAGTAAGGCATGTAAGGGGAGGAATACAAAATGGTGAACAATCGAGCAGGCAGCAGCAAGAGATGTGAAGTTATTGCAGACCACAGCTTGACCAGGTGTGATTAACACTAGTGATAAATTTATTAAGTGAACCATCTTAATAACAATATTATTATATAGAAATAATGAAAACATGTTTTCTACCCGATCCAATGTTGCTGAGGACACAACTGGTAAACTAAGCTTATTTCCAAAACAGGTGAAAAACCAATACAGAGGAATTCAGTTAATTGCACTTCCCCCTTCTGGACGGGAGCAGCAAAATCAAACCATAACCAACCAGAACATCATCCACCATTAATGGTTAAGTGAAACACTGCTACGTCCTCTACAGATGATGAGAAATAACTGAAAACAAAGAAAAGAGGGAGATGGGCAAAAGACTCCAGCATCAGAAGTGCTCTTCTGAACAAAGCAGTTACCTGCTGTTTGGAAAAGCAGAAATGGAGCGAAATTGGCAGGATGAGATATTTAGCTCAGTTCCTGGGAACAAGTTTTCCAGTACAAGGTCACCAGTACGAAGGGACAGGCTGAGCAGCAAGGGTGCAATCCATCACCACAAGAGCTGGACGTGGCTGATCCAACCCCAGCTCGCCAGGGCTCCACGAACAGAGCCTGCACCAAACAGATTTCTGTTCTCCGCTATGTTCTGAGAGAACTAGAACCACATGTTACCAACTGTGCCCTGTCACTACCTGCACAACCTGGAGTGGTTTTTCCACTAATTATTAACAAGCAACGTATTTTAGGCTCGCAAGTAACATTCTCAAAACTATCTTCTGACGCGTGGTTTAAACCCCATCCTTGTTTTTCCAAGATGATTCTGCAAAAAGGAATTCTGAAGTTCCATCTTCCCACGTTCAAAAGACAAAACCCTCTGAGAAAAACAACAACAAAAAAGGTGCAGCAAAGCCTGAATGAGGCCAGAGGAAAAGTCAGACACGCAGCTGACAGCACTACTTGCTTGGATTTGGCGTGGTGGCAGAGAAAGCTGCAAGCAAGAAAAAGATATGAGAAGAAACCAAGTGCTGCAGTAGACAAACACTGAAGACAAGATTGCGTTAACTTTGCAATACTTGTTTCCAAAACCTCCAAAAGCTGGTATTTCCTACAACTATCTACCAGCCCACTCAGTTGTGCAGCTCCCCAGGGCCCCAGCAAATGCAGCAAGATGCTGCGAGAGACACATCAAAAGCTGAAGCCCGGTGAGTCCTACACACATGCCTCACTGGATTCTTGCAGCTGAGCACCAGTGCGTGCACATCTGCAAAGCGACCTACAGCTCGATGCAGAGAATTCATTGTGGGGGGTGGGGGGGGGGGCTTGCTTCAGCTTTTCACAATGGCTACTTTCAGCCTTCTGGATTTTACACCACCGAAACCCACCACCAATCTAGCAATGACTTGCCTAAATAGGAAAATAAACCCCAAATTCAGTGGGAAGCCTTCCGTTGCTTATTTTAAAATGCTCCCAGCCCTCCAAATGCGGCATGGATCCTAACATGATATTGGAGCTACAGTGGAGAAACGCTTAAGTGAAAACAGATCTCCTCTTTCCCAGTAGTTTTATTAGCTGTAGATTTTGCAAGTCTGCTAGACTGTCTTTGAAGCAAAAGGAAGGGAAGGGAACAATAAAACACAACATGAGATTTTAAGCAGATTTTTTTCCACCTAGTCAGCAGCCTGGGCTTCCTGAATTGCACACAGAACTGTGGCTCCGTCCTGGCTCTCTGAGACACAAAATTTTGCAAAAAAAAATACACGTAAAATGGTAAAGCAGAATATGAAACAAGCACTTGTTGCGGAGCTATCAGACTCTGCAGGCTGTCCAGCTTCCCCTCGCTCAGCCCATCAGCGGACGCCCTGCTGGAGGCCACGGGGGCAGCTCGTGGGCCAGGAACACCAAGTGAGATTCCCAGTCACCGCTCAGAGGTTTTGCACCTCGCCACAGGAGGCCCAGCCAGCTGTAAGTCCGTTATCCCACTGTTAGTGAGCATAGGCAGAGCTGGGACCAGCTGTGCCTTGTCACACCTTCCACCCTAAGGAGGCCAGACAACTTTCCCTAATACCACACACAAAGGTCATCTTCTCATTTCCCCAATCATTTTATAACCTTCCCATACTGGGCCATGCCCACGACTATCAGCCCCAGCTTAAGAACAGAAGTTTAGGGGCAAATGAGAAGCCACAGCCTCTGCTTCGGGGTAAAAGCAAGAGATTTTTCTTTGCTCAGTTTCAGGAAAATATACATAGCAGTGGAACTGATTGCACGGACAGGATACATGCTGCAAGAGTGAGATTCAACCATCAATGCAGAGACTGCTGTATCTACAGTGCTTGCTGAATTCACCCAGTAATTCATGTTTTCTTCTCTCCTCCAGCAAATTCTCTTCAATTCTAACACATCATATTAGGTTTAACTTCAGAGAAGGCGTCTGGATCGCATCCAAACCAAACCTCTTCTAATGAAGAACTGGCTTCCAAAGGTCACGAGTCCACACTCTGGGACCGAGCTGAAGCTGAGCTTTTCATCCAAGAATTTCAAAAACAAGGACCAACTTTTAGCCTGAATAGCTTGGAAGGAACTGTAAAATGAGATCTGCAAAAGCTAATGATGACAATAAACAACTGGTCTCCAGAATTCACATTTTTCCCTGGGATTTTTGAATAGCCTTGGTATTTTCATTTTTGTTTTAAGAGTCTGTAATAAAGATGTAGATATAAAACTTGTAATAAAAGTGCAAGCACCACAACATGGGGATAAGAGCTGCTGTACAAATGGAAGAAAGCACGTTTGTGCCATTTTTGTAGCACTGCAGTAATACTTTTTGAAACTCCCCGTGGAAGCCAGCAGAGCACAACCTCACAGGCACCTAACCCAGGACAAAACAACAAACCACGCCATTTACGCAAGGCAAGACGTGCAAGCCCAGGCTCGTAATTTACAGAAAGCCTCGTCCCAGCCAACTTCAACAGAAATCAGAGGACCGCATTTAGCCTGGAATGTCATTATTCCAAACACATGACTCACATTAGATACACAGGTTTTCAAATGCACATTATTACAAAATTCTTACTGGATGTGCAGAGAAGGAAAAGGATAGAGATAGCAGAGTTCAACAAGCAGTTTCCCAGCAGGGCGGGTGTTCTGGTTTGTTCTTGGGGTTCTGGTGGTGGGCGTCTTGAGTACTGAAGAGCTTCACTGTAATGCCGTGAAACTCATCCGTGGTCTTTTGAGAAAGGGCTGGGATGTGCTTCTTTCGCAGAAGCGCAGAAAGTAAGTTAGAGTCATGTTTACTCTTCCTTTTCCTCTTTTCATCGAATACAACTTGAATTACCTTCTGTGAGGCAGCATGGCAGATGTTTAACAGAGAGCATAGTGACCCAGAATGAATCCCTGGTAAGGATTCCTATTTGACACATGCTCACTAGTAACACACAGGATTTCCACCATCCTGTTTTACTACCTTTTGTTAAGCTATATAATTCAGAACAAAACAGCTGTGACTGATGCCAGAGTCCTTGTACCTTACAGGTATTTCACACAAGTATTTCTTATTTTCTTCCTTAAAAGGCCAATTTCCACAGTGCCAGTATAAGTCATGACCCAAAGTTTTCTTAGTTAGGAACAGTTCATTAGCCTACCCTGCAGCTTCATGACTGTGATTGCTGAACAGTAACTGAACCTTATCCATACCGGACATACCAGCCACATGACAATTCCTTTCACCGCCACCGAGCTGAAATCACACTGCAGCAGGATGAGCCTAAAACAAGTGTAAACTGAGCCTCAGTTTGCTTTCACATGCAAACAGCATACATCATTGTGGGTGACTCGCATTTCCTCCACTTAGCTTACCTGTAGAGTACATACAACAACTGAAAAAGAAAGCATGCATGTCATTGAATCCGCAGAGGTGAGTTTGCAGAGCAGCTATTCCTCCTCTGCCCTACATCCCACCTCCTGCTTAACCTGCTTCTCCTGTAGCTCCCCAGTTCCAGTCCCTGGGCTTCATTTGCTGGAAGGCATTCGCTACCAACCTGCTTACCCATAATATACTGACCACAATAACTTTTCCTTATTCCCAAATGCAACTTCTAACTAAGAGAGTTTTAAAAATCTGAACATTTAGAGTACCCGCAAGCTTAATTCGCCAGCAGACGACACGCAGCCATGACATGGAAGGTGTATAAGTGGGGTCCAGACAAGTCTTCAGGTGAGCACATCAATTAACAGTCTTGCGAGATAAATACTCAGAAGACTTGGGAGGCAGAGGCCGATCTAGAAACACAGAATCCTACACTGCCTGCTGCTGCTACCTCTTAGAAGCAGACACCAGTATGTGAAGGAAAAACAGAGCTAATCATGCAGGATTCCAGTTGGAAAAAACAGAGGTAAAAGAGAGGGGGATAAACACAAGTTGAGGCCCTGGAATTCACATGGTTCCCAACTGCAAACATGTTGAACAAAGACAGCCTTGAGAATATTCCCCAACCACCCCCAGTCCCTCACCCCTGTATCCAGCATTCCAACGCTCCAGCACAATCAGCTTTTTTGGTATCCTCCCATTTTCCTGCCGTGTGCTATTTAATCCGCAGCCAGCTCTGCATTACTACTCTCCCAACTGCCTCTTGTGCTCCTGTGCACCAGGACACAGAGAATCTTTACTCCTTGCTCCCTCTTGCATTCATTTCCAGCGTTCCCATAAGCAACATTGTACATAAAAAGGATGCACATTTGCTCAAGGAACACAGAAACCAATTCCCTTATAACTAAGGAGACGCATGAAACAAGGGGGAAAAGGCACCTGAGCCAACGAATGGGGGAGACTGTCAGTAGTCTATCTCAGAGCCACGTGCCTGCCTATCGCGCCAGCTGAAGGCAGGCCCAACACGAAAACTGAACTCTGTTTATGCTTTGCAGCTCTCAGAAGATACCATCAGTTCTGTGGGTGAGAAGGCAAAGAAAGCTGGGAGTAAGGGAGAAGGCACAAGGCTCTCATGCTCTCGAGCAGCGATCCAGGCTTGTAAGATGCCAAAGCCAGAAGGTTGTTGGCTCTGACAGGGGATGCTGTCTGGGGGCGCCAAGCAGCCATTGCCAACTTGCAGATCATCAACACCATCAGCTCACTCGGTACAGAAGAGCTGCTTGGGTTTAACACCAAAGCTGACAAACTACACGACAAAAACAAGAACAAATAACAGCAGCAGAGATACAGAACTCTCTCTTCCATCACTTGACAAGATGAAAACACATTTTTGGAGTCTGATCTGAGCATTCAGAATTGGCTGACATGCACCTGAGCTGAAATAGCAGCCATCTTCTCTCCCCCCAAACTTGTGGCCAAGCACCTCGTCACTGACAAACACCCAAACTTGGCCTACGACAACCACCTCAGCCCTCAGGCAGCACAGAGGACCAACATACAACACAGCAAGTTTGTGAGCAAGACACTTGGAAGACGCTGCCTCTGGAGGGTTTGGGAGGCTGCATCCAAGACGTTCCAACTGCAGATTATAGTGCACTGTGGATGGTTAGTAGCTCGCTACAAACTACCTCATTACAGCATAGTTGTAATTAAAGCTCTGTCATTCTTTCCACTATAAACTCGGCTTTTCATGAGTTTATAATTTGGGTTGTAAAAATCTGTTCCGAGTGAAAGCTTGGCGTACCAGAGCCTACGCATGGGAACATTTTCTTTTTCCAAGACAGTCAGCTCCTTAAGGTTTTATGAATAACAAAAAAGCTTGCCAGCTGAACCCAAAATAAGCTAGGGAAGAACTAAGCCACGTGTCACTTAAATTCCTTTGTAGTTTGAAGAGGGAAGTTATATCTGGCAAAACTCTGCCTGTGCAGAGTCCGATGCCTTTTCACAACTGAGAAAACAAAGAGCTGAAGGCAGAGGCTTACCTACTGTTAACACGTAACCTCAAGTGGGACTCAGGCAAACTGAAAATATCCCCAGACGTACCAGTGAGCAGGCAGATGCCCGCCCTTCCACTAAGCCCAACCACTGACCCTCCCATGACTCCAGGCTCTCCTCGACCCTCCAAGCTGAGCAGACCCTTTCTTCCCCACTGGGCAGCTTCCCACGTACCTGCTGCTCTCTCTCCCTCGCCTCCTCTCAGTGCTGCCCCTTGGCAGTCGCGCTGTGTCAGCCGCAGAGGCCTAACATAACCCGTAAGGAGAAGATGGGCAGCTACTGTCGTGTTCCCCAGACACCTCACGCATGGCGCTTCTCACCGCTGCCCACCAGCTGCAGGCAGACAGCTTGGCACCACCATGTGCTGCCCAAGACAGACACCACCGCTATCCCAGCGCTGACAATTGTTACCACAGCTCTCAGCCAGGCTGGCTCTATGTCAGAAGAGCAGATCCACACGCACTCGGTAGTACCTGCAACTTGGCAATATCCATCTACCCACCACTTGCCTGAGAAGTACACACAAGAGTAATGCACAGAGAAATAACTTACATGCTGTGGTTTTGCTTCTTAGACAGATGAGGCTAGCAGTAGACTCTCTTTAGGAAAGGTCTCAAGGCACTCATCTATTGCAAACAAGACGTGCGGTAAGAAATAGCAAAATGTATGGAACAAAGAAAGGAAGCGGAAAAGCAGCCTGAAGAGACTTCACATCTCAGGGGGTTTGCGACCCTGCCCTCAAGGAGAAAAGGAGTCCTTTCAGTCAGACTTCTCAAGCCACCTCCAACCCAACAGCAACCAACTCCTCTGTGAAAAACCATTCCCCTTTCATCTTACTCAAATACCTCTTTGCACTGACTCTCGTTAAAAATTGACATTCACAGTCCAATTTTGGCCTGAAACTTTTAAGAAGTTAACTGAAAAATAAATGGCGAACCTGCAGTAAAAGCGCAGAGTACACAATTCTGACTCCAATGCAAGAGTGAAACATACCTCCTTCCTCTACTGAAAGTAGTAACTCAGAAGACAAGGACACTGTGACCCAGCTATGTGCTGAGAGTATCGAGACTTTTTCTACGAAGCGATGACTGAATTCAGAAGGATGGGCAGTGAGTCATGAGCTACGGCTTCGATCTGCCCTCACTCAGCTCCTCCAAGTGTAAAGCCCCGGCTCCCGGTTTGCTTTGGCTGCACTGTCACCCATTCTCTACACTAAGCGAGCAGTTTCACACAGCTGAACCATCTCAGTTCGTGAGGCCCAGGCGCGTTACCTTTTCTGTCGTCTCCCAACCTGTTTGACTGAGAACGATAAACCCTTGCTCATCAACGGGCTTGGCCGAGCTTTTGGTTTTGCTGTTGTGCAACACAACCCCGCACGAAGCTGAACTCCTCAGCAAGGAAGCTCTTGAGCTTTCCCAATGCAGGGAGTGGCTGCTGACACTCCGCAAGGTGCCTATCTCCAAAGGTTTGAGTTGACTCATGCACTTGATATGGTCCCCTTCAGTTTCACACTCTTCAACCAAACATAAAGCAATGTCCCCACTACCCCATCAGACATCTCAGTAGGTAATTACAGGTGGTCAACTTCTATTCTGAACAAACAATGGTTATCTCTACTGTACTATTTCCATCTACATTCATTTTTTCACTTGATAACGTTACCCTCACTGGAAGATGTTAATGCCATAGCACAGAAACCCTTCGCTTGTCTTTTCTGCACAGCTGGTACATAATCACAGCAGCTTGTTGAACTGCTGATGCTGTTTCAGTAAGGCTCCTTCTTTCTGGAGCTCAAGGCTCACGTGCTCAGGAGAGGAAGAACATGCTTCCCATGCTGCCTGCAATACAGCCTCCTCCTGAGATAGCACACAGGGCACAAACAGTGCTTTACAACCCCGATGAAAGGCTTTATCAGCTCTCCTCAACAGGGGTGTTCACACCTCAGTGCAGGAAAACAAGGCAGAGGTTGTTATTTCTGGCAGTTGTCACTTCTGTCACACAACGGCCAGGCCACCATGATTGTTCAGTTGTATCAATTTTCTACACACTGGACTACATCACCCAGCCAGATCTGCACGTACAGCTCTTCCAGCATATACCTTAGATGAACAAGGAACACCTTCTTGTCCATCATGAACAGGATCTGACTTGGCACTCAGTTTCAATCCAGCTGTCCTAAATTTACAACCCCTGAAAATCACATTGCATGTTCAAAAGAAACGAAACACGCTGTTCCCCATTACAGGGCTCCACATAAAGACGTTTCCATAAGTGTGCACACAATAAGTCCCAAGGTTTTTCTCCCCCAACATGTTCTCTAAATTAACTGAGGGAACTTATTGACAATTCTCCTCACTGAGGTAAAGATCTTAAGCCCAAAAGAAACTACATATTTATGGGGCTTAACTGGATCATCCAGAATTATACAGAGCAAAAACTGAGAGATCCGTAGATGACACACTTCTTTTCCTTCAGGGTATAAATCCATCCTTAAGAGCTCAAGATGAAGGTTTTCCTTGAAGGAAAATTACCTGACAATTGGCTGTTACCTATATATTTCCTAATTTCACTTGATGAACTTGACACTGGCTGACTTTAAAAGAGCATCTATCTTCACTGGCTAAATCATCTGGACAAGCACTTTCATCTTGGTTGGCAACAGATGTTTTAATGCTTTGATTTCACCTAAAAACAGAGGACAAAAGTAAGAGCTCAGCAGTTTCTAGAGTTGCTATTAGAGAACTCAAATTTATCATAAAGACAATCTCTGTTTAATGACTGGAATGATTCAGAATATCTAAAAGCTTCACTAACCTTCTACATTCATGGCTTCCCGCAGGAGCTGCAACTTCTTTTGTCTCTCTCTTATCCTGTCAAAGGCACTCGATATCGCTGCGGAAGTTGATGTCTCTGGCACATGGCGCGTTTGGTCCAGTTTTTGAGGTCCAAAGACATCCAGTGCTATGCTGCCATCAGAGTACCTTGCTTCCTTGTTTCTGGTGGTGGTAGAAGTCCGCACTGTAAATGTCTCACACGGATGACCATGCCTGTGAGAGTCTCCAGCATGGTCCCTCTCAGCGGCCTTGTCAGTTGTGCAGAGCAAGTCTGTGGAGGAAGCCCATACCTTCCGCCTGGGAGCAGCATCTGTATGAAGGTGACCTTTTTTTTCAAACTCATTGGTTTTACATCTGTGAGGACAGAAAGCATCTTCCTGTCCTGAGTTGTAATCTGAGGAAATGCCCTGGAAAAATTCTTCCTCGCCTTGTGTTCCTCTAATGGACAGAAATCCCATAGACTTGCTAAGCCCTTTGTTAAGCATGGTCTGTTGAGAGAAATGAGTCTTGTGTCCGTCATCTGCATCAACCACCAAGGTTTTTCCTGGAATAAGGAGACATTTCATACATGTAATTTGTACTTAGTACACAAGAGTGCGACAGAAGTTATTTACTTGGGAGTGTACACCAAGCACACATTTGGCATCGATTTGGTCATGCAAAAGACTCAGACAGCTGCTACCTCAGTCAAAGACAAAACTTCAACTATCTCATAGCTCAGAAACGTTATATTTGTCCTATTTCTGAAGAGCTCAAGAAAAACTATAGCCTAGTATAATTAAACAATAATATTAAAAATGACTACTAGGTACGTGTGCAAATTTGTTTTCTCACTGTATTTTTAACCTAGTCTGGACTACCACCAGAAGCACTGTTTAACCATCAATCCAAAATCAGCAATTCATTTCACCCCTCACACACAAAGGCACAACCTGCAGTTTCTCATCACCTCTCAACAAGTCCAGGTTTGTTCCACACATTTACAGATGCCTTAATGTACTATTGGTAGCAAGGGAAGAATGACTGTGCAGATAGGAATTGAAAAAATCTTCGATCTTCCTGTAATGACTGTTTTTGATGATGACAGTCTCTCAAGATGCAGAATATTCTAGAACAAAAAACTGACAAAGCTCTCAAGGTCAAGGTGATGGCACAAGCCTGTACACTTCACGTTTTGTTAATAAATGGATCAGTCAATATTGGTGAACACTGCCTCTTCTCCCTCTCCCTTATCATGAAATAACTTCCACAATAAAAAAAAAAACTGTCAGAGGTGTAATATTCTTGGTGAAATATGCACTCTCAAAAGAGTACCGTATAATCGTCATTGAAAAGCTGTGATGCTTACGTTGGTTTCAGGCCTAAGATTTTCTAAATGTACTTGCCCAGTTTTACAAAACTAATTACAAACATTACTAAGCACAATGAAACTTCTTAATATTCACAGATGAACCCCCAGTTTACTGTTCGTATTCTTAAGACTACCTGAGATCTGAATAAAATAGTAAGCATCTTAATATTAAAGTCACAGAAAAACAACCAGTATTGAAGACTGACCAACTGCTATTTCCTATTAGGAAACACTAAAATTTTTCAATACTTCTGCAATAATGAAGTGATAAAAATCCGAAGTCTATTTTAGATACCACACATACAGAAGTCTACTCATAACTACAACTGATCAAATACATTACAAAAATCATCATCAAGTCCAATCTTTTCAGTCTGCAGCATACACACTGCATTCATATGGCAATCTCAACCTCACCCTGGTATCACCACTGAGAACAGCCAACTGCAACGTGTTCTGTGCGGGACTGTCTAAGCAATGCCTGCTCACCCAGCTGTTGACAGTGTGACGTATGTGCCTTTCTTAGAGCGAGCCCCTTCCTTAGTGTGATATTGCCACATACAACCTCAACCAAGAAGCTGTCTTGAAGTCCTCCTGACACAGGAAAACAGCTGTGGGCTCAGAGGAAATACGTGGGCTCTATCTTCTGTTCTGTGAGATGGTTCCAGTGCTAGCGGTCCCTCCTCCCTTGAAAATCAACTGAGATCAATTGCCACTTGTTCAGTGGGCTTAAGCTGAACTTCTATTATTCTTTTGCATCAAGTTTCAGAGAATGCCGTAAGGGTGCTGATACTTGCACTTAGAAATGCTTTAAAAGCTTGTGGTTTTGTACCTTTGTACTCTGACATTCTACTTGAAGGGGGACTATTTCTTTCCAGTTTCTATTTCTGTGATAAAGCTAAAACCAGGTGCTTAAAAAAAGCAAAACAAAAGCCAAACAAAACCAGAATGCTCCCCCCTGCATCTTACCCCTCCCCCCAAATATTTGATAGCGACATGTTAGGATTCTGTTTGCCCAAACATGTCTCCATTACAAGGTTCCCACGTTTCAGACAGTCAAGAGAATAAAACTGAAGTGTTTGCCAATGAGAATGAATTTCTCTTCTGAAACAATTGGACACATCACTTCATATTTTTATAAACATGGCTTCAACCCTAAACTCGATTTAGAATATTTATCATTGTGGTCAGATAAATCTCGTGTCATGTCATTCTCTGATGCTTCTCTCAGACTGCATGTCCCTCACAAGGCTAGTGAATTACATATAATATTCAAGGACACAGCAAAGCCTTTTGAAAAATAATTTTCCACTGTCAAGTTCCTACTGTCTATCCAGCACACTGTGATGATAGCCCTTCTGCAAACACATACTTCACATTCACGCACATCTACATCAAGATCAGGCATCCTAAACAGGATTGTAACTCAGGCATTAGAGACAGGGATAAAAAGCAAAACAACTCCATTATTTAAGAGTCTCACCAAAACAGAAAATCAAAAGGAGCTCCAAGAATCCTCTGCGATAACGACAGTTCCAAGGTATACTTGGGCAAAAAAAAAAAAAAGACAATCTCCCTAATACGTTTTCACTTTTTTTTTTTAATGAAAAAAAGACAACAACAAAAAAAACAACCAACTCCGATACAAGAAGTATTTGGAAACACAAGACCTTAGTGAAAAAAGTATGGCAAGCAAAGCAGGAAAAGAGAGACGGCTGCCGCTCCAATAAACTACCAGTGCTGTAAATTCAGGACTGCCTGGTACATTATTGGTCACAACTCAGAAGAACATCCCCGGCTCAGAAGGTCTTTTACTGCCCTGCGTGCAGAAGCATTACCTTGTTTCAGAGCACCCACAGACACGAAGGAATCCACTGTTTGCTGCTGAGAAACTGCTGTTGGGCAGCACAGGCTCCTTGCCTCAGCATGCAAGAGGTGCTTTCTGTTCCCCACGTTACCCACCCACCTGGCATTTCCTCATGAGGAAAAGTGAACGCCGGGAACACTGTCTCATCAGCAGTGACCGGGAAAGTACTCATTGCTGCAGCTTGGCCTCTCACTCAGCTAATTGCGTAACGACGAGGAGATGAGCTGTCCCGTCAGGAAGCAGTGCAGGAGACACACTGCTTCCCCACTGCTGACTGACTGTGCCCGCAGGTCTTTCTGTAACTCCTTTCCACAGCGACCCACATGGCCTTCGTGTTTGCTCTTGAGACTCTAAAATTCTCTTGGACATCCTTCTTCTTTCCTTCATTACCTTCCCCATTCCCACCTCTGCTTTTCACCAGTCTTGGTGCTTCTTAACACCTCTGCAAGACAAAAATCCCTCTCAGCCTAATTCCAACAAGCTCTCCCCAAACTGGATCACAGTGTCAATGTGAGGCATTGAAGAATCATCCTCAGAGAGAGGCAAAGAGAAGACCAGGGGTACAAAGCCTGCTGAAGTTGGGCATGTGGAGAAGGAGAGTGGAAAGAGCAGCAATGCCGGACAGTGCCAGATCTGTACTTCACACCAGCCACATGTCCATGCTGCTCTTTGCACCAGAGAGCAGAGGTCCACACGACGATCAAGGTACAAAACTTCTCAGCACAGGAGCAACTTGGCTGCAGAAAGCAGCGAACAAATTGGATCATCATTACTTGGGCCAACCAGCCACCACTCCAGGCCAACTCTTCCTTTTGTAATAATTCTGTCCCCACCCCCCCTCAATTCTGTAAGCACTGTTATAGAATTCCAAAGTCATAAAACCAACCATTAAGGAATTCTGACTGTTCTTCCTGGACTTGCACAACACACTACTTCAGTACGATTTACATCAGGAGGTCTTAAACGACTGCAGTAAATCTCTTTCAGGACAAGGCCTACCATTCCCTAATGGTACACTGCCGGCACAGGGAAGCCTGGAATCCTCTGTGCATCCTTAATACGACAGTCTTCAAAGCACTTCTGCAGTATTTTTCTGACACCCCCAAACATTTACTTTCAGATGAATGGCATACACAAGTCCAAACTCATTGAGCCAACATGCAGTGTACCCATCACATTTACTTTTTCATCTTTTATGATGAAATGTGGCAAAAAGAACATGACTGCCAGCGAAATATGAAGAATAAAGATCCAACTAAGGATCAAAAAGAACCTGGCTACATAATTCAACTTCTACATCTTGAAATTATAATGGAAGGTCATAACGTGAATCGTGCCATCCTTTTGAAAATGGCTTCTCTTTCTAATGGAAACTCTCGAGACCTATCCAAAGTTTCTCGGCTCCACTAATGACAAACTATCTCCTCACCCGGCACCACACAGAGCTACTCTACACTTCAGTTACCCAGCAATGTGACAGGATAGAGAAGCGCTTCCCTACATCTTGGTAATGGTGACAGGACAAGCCACAAGCAGTTAAGATACCACAGCATGTGAGCAATGACAAGGAGCAGACTTTCCACTTCCCCCAGAACTTTTCTGCTGAAACCAACTCTCAGAACAGTATCTGGACTCTCAATTTCACATCTCGCCCCTGGGTGTTTATCTTCTGCTTGATTTTACATTAGTGCAATTATTCATAATTACTGTAAATAATTCAAATGCAATTATAGTAATTGCATGATTCCAAAGTATAATATATAGCGAGGGAATACATACCATGAGCATAGCAATTAATCACCAAGAGTTCACAAAAAAATCCCTTCTGGTGCTAAAACCCAAATCTACGTTTCCACACGAGCACAAAAAGGCCAAAGTTACGTTTACTACATGACCATGGGCCTGCTTCCTTTTTCCTTTGGAGTATTCAGCTATGAATGCAACTACACCCTTTTTGACAAGTGTTATTTACGAACCATCTGTCTTTCTCACTGCCAGTAATCTTGTCCATTTTCATCTGAGCTAAAGAGCTGTCATCTGGTCCTACCTAAATTCAGTCTGTCTGCAATTATTTGTGTAACGCCTTCATCGTACAGGCAATTGATCAAGCATTATGCAAACACAGACTGGGTCTATTTATACTGAATAAACTCAGTTCGACTTTGTTGAAATGCTTTCTGATCACCCCTTTCTTTTGTCTGTAAAGAACAGAAAACCTTTTCCAGCTGCATTTCAGCAATGCTTACAGGTACACCCATATGTGCATGCACATGTGCTGGGCTGGGGGGAGAAAGAGAGGTCGCCCACATGCGTCGAAAAGAGCAGACCATCACTGCTAGACAGGAAGCTCAGAAAAGAGGAACTGATTATGCCTAAGTTTAAAAAAACATCTCCCACACAATCAGTGTGCAGAAAAGCTAAAGAGAAAAATCCTTATCCCGAGACAATGCGGTTAGTTTCTCAGATGTGAGTGGGAAGCTGATGGAGGAGTTGGATTTGCAATCCCTTTGGGGCTGGCTGTGAGCCAAACAGAAGACCACAGAGCCAGCTGTGGCCTGTGGGTTGCCTGCTAGAAACAGCACCTCCTCCTTTCTCTTACTTTTTTTTAATTGTTGAGAAATTCCAAGTTTGAGATTGAAGTGCTCCTAAAATAATGTGTTCTTTGTCAAGGACGAAATGAGCTGGACTGAAGGACTGTTCAAAGTGCCGTGCGTAACAGCAAAGCTGTAAATCCTTTAGAACAATCTGTGCTCAGCTTTGGACAGGCATGGCTCCACTATCAAACAACCTAAACAGCTCCAGAAACTCCAGTCTTGTTCAGAACAGTGGTAGAGACACTTGCCAAGCTGCACCTCCTAAGTGCAGCATTTCACCTCTCCTGTTCCTCAGCATCTCTGCAGGACAGAGAACTGCACGACTGCAGTTTTCTCTACTAAGGCTTATGGTTTGATTTCCTTTCAGTACATTTCTGAGTCAATTAGGCAAAGGTCCACCCTGCTTTTCCCTTCCCGGATTTGGGCACAGTGCAGAAGAAACTCAGGCATACAGCTCGTTTTCTGCACAGAGACAGCATTTTACATTTCCTGTTTGCTTTACTCCTGGGTCTTTGCGTTCCCTCTCATTTTGTCCCAGAGTTCCGAGTTTGCCCTCAGCACCACCAGCAGCACTGCCAGGCTGGAAGCTCAGTAAAGCAGCAGCAATTATACCGAAGATCACAAGATCTCTACCACCACCGACCACCAGAACTGCAGGATGCACGAATGTATTGGAAGAAAACAGACACCATTTCTAGAGTGCAAAACAACGATTAAAAAAAATAAAAATCTTCATCTGGCTTCTATTTTGTTTTGTTCAACTCTTGAAATTTTTCTCCCACCTACTCAGTTCTGTTTTTCTAATAGCGGGAAGATGGGCAGGGTGTGTGTGTGTGAAGATTGCCAGATAAGAGAATCTCAAATCAATGGAATAAAGTTCTGTGGTTTTTTGGTGTTTTGTTTTTTTTTGTAAGTGAAAGCTTTGTGCTTGGATTTAGCAAGAAAATGAAATCTGTTTCAGTTCACATGTGTAGGTGATCACTATAAACTCTTTCTTTATAGACTAAAAGCTACATTTTCATCAAGATTGGGTACTAAAACATAATCCGCAATTAATTTCCCTGGATCAAAATCAAAATGGCTTATTTTCTCTTTCCTGTGAGTTTTTGCTGGGCAGCCATATAAGCAATAAATACTCTGGAGAGAGCTAACTGAACATTAGTATTCCTGTTAAAATTAAAAGGATTTCCTGGAGCCTTAGGATCTTTTATTTGGTTTACAAAACCTACCATTTTTACTGCACTTAACAGAGTGTATGGTCTAATTAAACAGGCACTTCATCAACACTTAGAATTTTGTTCCCTCTTTCCACTTTCCTATTAAGCAGAGATAAGGTGAAGTGGATGATACTTTGAAGTCATCACAAGCAGAATAAGGTGGCATGCATGCTTTTGGCAGAGATGAAGGTTGGAAATTTGACGGCTCAAACTGCAGCACTGTAACACACAAGGTTCATTTGGGACAGACTCCATGATGTAGGAGTCAAGGTCACACTGAAGAGCATTGTGATAGGAAAGCAAAGCCAAGAAACATGGTAGCTAAATTTCTTGAAAAGACAAGTATGATTTCAAAGGTCTGCTCTTGGTGCAGACAGATCCTGAACACAAGGTGGAACTTAATAAGTAAACACACAAGGAGATACAGCAATACTTCTCTGGTGCAAGATTTCATTTATTTCAGAGCTGGGAAGCAGACTCCCAGGACTGGTTAAGTTATGGAGATTTCAACCAAGTTTTAAATAGGCTACATTCTTTTGAGGGATGAACGCTATGGTTTTTAGCAAAAACAGTAGTGGGGTGAATTAATTCTTGCTTTATGTTCAGAAGAGTTTGAAAATTACTTGCTCTTTTGTCACCCCAAAAGAATCTTATCAAACAACTTCCACAAATAATTCTTGAAAACTCTTAAGGTCGACAGTGTTTTGAACAGGAAACCTTAATAACTCATATATTCAGATGACTCACACCAGGTTTTACTGTTTCTATTTCTGCTGGCTAAGTCAGTTCCTAAATATTGTGCTCTGAGTATGACTTGACTAAAAGCAAACATTCTGTAATATTAATTTAGAATTAATTACTTCTGCAGTCTGCCCTGACATAAAGCTCATTCACCAAAATAACCACAGAAAGTGGGTCATGAAAGAGACAGAAAATAAATTTAATTGGGGAGAATATTAGCATGAAGCTATTTAATAATTTAATAATTGTACTTAAGATGTAAAGACAGAAATAAATAACTGAAAACATCCAACCTTGGCATACAGGAGAACAAAATACCTGATTTCAACACATGAAGTAGAAAAATATTTCAAAACATTTATCCTAAGCCAATAAAAAGCCCCAACAACTGTAATTTTGGATGACCGAGATATGCAAAACTGATCTTAAAGTTCATGTTTAAGTCTTTCAAAGACCGAAACTAGGAGCACATCTCTCTTCAGCTGAACCATCTCTATATTCATTAACTCAGCATGACTGATCATCAATCTGAAGTTGGATGCAGCAACATTTTGATACTCCTGCATTCATTGTAAATCAATAAATAGAACAAAGAATTAGATAGCCCTGAATCAAATGAGAGCTATCACTCATATCAGACACCCTTTTCACTGGGATCACCCTAACTTTCAAATATATGATTCAATAAGTATGCCACGTGGAAGTGAAAATAGCTAGAGCCCATTTGGTTACAAGGATGTCTTGTTCCGTATGTTTCTGATGGTCTATATTCCCTGAGGGCTCAGCAAAGCGAGATGAAGGCATATGTTGAAGATGGAAACACAGAGAATTAAGATGATGCTAGTAAAAAATAAAAAAAAAAAAAAAAAAAAGGACCAGGGAATGGGACTGAAGTCAGACGTTGAAATGGAAAAGTCTGCGGGGGTGACTAAGATTGTTTTAAGCCCTTTAGGGAAAAAGAGATAAGTAAACAGAGTTCCACAGGTAATTAATGTGATATAGGGAAACTGAAACAAGTTGGAATGGAATCAGAATAGGTGAACCTAAAACAAAACAACAACAAAAAAAACAACCCACAATGTCCTGGTCTGTAGCAGCTGACTCGGATGGACACCTCAGTCTGAGAGAACCCTTTGTTCAGGCAGTCCTCTCCAAGCTGGTAATTTCACAAGCTCACACACTGCAGGGAACCTGTTCTGCCTGGCACTGTGGCAATCTCAGGCAGAGCCAGAAGGCAAGTGAGCACCCAGCAGCCAGACTTCCAGCTCCACAGCCCTTCAGTGACCCAGACGCTGCATACTAACTGAATGTTGCGTTAATTAAAATAAAAAGCAATGCCTCTCAAACATCTCAGAAGCACCATCATACATACTAAGTGATTCAAAGAAAGCAAGGATAAGAGGAAAGAGTATTCTGGCCATGACATTTTATGAAGTCAGAGGATACAGTAGGAAAACACCAATTAGATCATCTAGTCTATACTCTGTAAGCAAAAGGCATAGTCCTCAGAAAATGTTTCAGGCATTAAAGAGAGGTTATTTGACTGGACACTGAGCCAAAAAGCCATGGAGATACTGGCTGGAGCTATTGCACCAATCTACAAAATCTAGTAAAACCTAAAAAAAAAAAAAAAAAAAAAAAAACCACTTTGTTAAGATACAGTTAAGACTTTGGGAACAAACATGACTTCTTGGAGATTAAAAAAAAATCATCTGCTAAACAGCTTAACCAGAAAGTTGTAAGAAAAATAAACAGAAAAGTAAAAAACCTCAAAGCATACACAGACTTCAACATGAGCATTTTCTAAGAAAAATAAAAGCAGAAGAGCAAAAGACTGTTCAGCTGTATTAGCAAGAGAACAAAGTAAAGAAAAAATTAGGGTTGCTAGTACAGTGAGAACAGTTTAAAAACAACCTTGCTATGCCTCCAAAACGAAACAAATATTCATTCTGACCATTCTCAAAACAGGCAATTTATGATAATCATGGGATCAAAAGCAGAATAGATGATGGAAATGAGAGTATGGAAATGACCAAGCTTGAGGTAGTAGCCAAATGCTAATGTGCTCAAATCAAGTTCTGCTGTGCTACATAGCAAATTATTAATTAAACTGAAGATGATGGGAATCCACTTGAAAAGCAAAAGAAAAGTGCCCGGTGAAGAATATGGTATGTACTTGCAGAAGAACAAAGGTGTGTAAAGAAACCATGAATATGACGAAACTAGAAATTGGGAAAGAAGAGGGTTCAAGAAGAAACTAACAATTTAACAAATCAAAACAATCAGGTTCTGGCACAACCTTTGCAGAACTGATGGGAGCCAGGGAAAGAATTATTTTTAAGACAAGAGCTTAAGAAGGAAAGCATGCTACTGTTTACAAATCCAGTCAACTGGATTGATCCAGTCCCAAACCCTGAATTCCTAGAGGTCTTCCTATTGCTGCAGAAAGACTCTGGAGGAGATGAGAACTGTTGCTGTTTTTGGAGGACACCAAACTAAAAGACAGAGGGAGCAGCTCAAGCACATCAGCAACACACTTTCGTTCCATGTTTACTAGTGGTAACTAGGCAGAGCGCTAATATAAGGTAGCTGAAAAGTCTGTGCTGCTAGCATTTACAAAGCTGAGTATCCGTGGAAAACATCACATACTGCTAACCAAGGTACTCCATTTACTGATGAGCATTTTAAAGCAGTAAAGGTCTCAGATAATTATCGCATCGCACTGCCTGCCTCACAATGACATTGATTGGCCCAACTGGAACATCACAAATGCTCCACAACCCTTTCAGAAAAAAAGATGAGATCGGTCATTTGGAAGAACACCTACTCTTGGCTGAAAAGCCTAGCACAGAGCTCATGCTGCCACAGACCCTGAACAGCAACATCTAATAAAGTCTTGGCCAGCAATTGGCTGTCGTCCCACATCACTTAATCCCTTTTACTCCCCACTGGCAACAACGGCAGTGTGTCCCCAAAAAGGGCTGTTTCCCTTCCTCCCCCTTTTCCTCTTTCCTAACCTCCCTGAAGCAACTTTACAACCTTACCTTGTTTCCACGTCCACCTCACACTGCCAAAGCACAGCAGAACTGTGACAAACACACACCACCTCTGCTAAGGGAAAAAGAGGGGGTACCAAGAAGCTTTGTGTGCAGAGAGAAGAGCCCTGAGCTGCATGGGAAGGAAAGCAAGCGGCTGTATGCAAGGAGCGTTACAGTGAGGTAAAGCAGGGCCCACAGAAATGAAGGAACTAAGAGAAGCCGCTTCCTTTTCCTCCAGTTGCCTGAAACTTCTCCTCCCCTGAAATAAAACTTCTGGCCACCTTGTTCCTAGCATCAGGAACAGAACCAGAAAAAGACGTGTATTTTCTACAAACAATTTTTCTCTTGTTGACATAGTCTGTGCTTTGTTAGACATGGAACTACCAACAGGGCTCTGTTACCGTGAGCAAGGGCTCCAATACTCAGCTTCTTTGGCTGCAAAATCTACCCCGCAAATGTGGTCTCCCACAGGGCTGTTATTGCCGTGACCCTCCCTGCAAGGAAGCACTTACCTGTGGGAAGTCCTTTCCCCCTCAGCCTCTCCCGAATAGCCTGGCTCCTGTCTGGCTGCAATTTTTTATCTCCATTGCAAGCAAGTTGATCCATCTGCAAAATAGGCAATGACGCCTAGTTACGTACTGAAAGAACTCATAGTAACATTAAACTAGCGCCCATTAAATAACGCACAACACAAGGTAGCATTGAATATTAAAGTTCAAGTTCGGAGTACAGGTTCAAATGTTTCAAAAGAAAAAATGGTTTCACCAGCGAGACCATCCCCTGTAGTACTGACATCTGAATACTCAGGGCAGGATTTTTAGCACACAACTGGTTGACTTTTTTCTAGTAAGTATGAATTAAGTTCACAACTGTGTAACTTAAATACATCCATCCCTGCAGCAAACTCCAAAGACAGCACCACTTGAAAACCTTATGCGTTCCATGGTTGCAACATGACTGGAACTTGTGATTAGCCTGATGTGTCCTCTACAGAGTTGAGAGAACTGTCTCGTACCTGAGAGGTTTTGGTTGATAACTCAAGCAACTTATTTTGTATGTAATAGCTTATGCACTTGTGAGAAGTTACATTTATCCCCACAGGCACATTCTTTTTGTATTCCAAAATTCACTGTTCTTATTACTAATTTTTAGCTTTTTTTTTTTTTTTTAAACACCACTTCCCCAAAGAAGTGATTTTTACATGCACAATCAATCATTCATTAAAAAAAAAAAAAAAAACTTATTTGCTGTAACAAAGACTTCTCATTGAGGTGTTTTGATATGGTGGCAATCAGCCCAACCTAAACAGTGGCTTAGCTGGGAGGTGGGATGGAGACATCAAAGAGCTTTATCCATCACAGTTACTGTGCAACTCAACATGAAACAGGTTCGATCAGTCCTACGCTGTATTGCCCTTTACAAAGGATATTAACATCAAGTGAAAAGATGCAAGAGGATCTCTCACTGTGCTTCACATATCACCCAAGGACCTATTGCAGAGCTCAGGCTCCTCCAACCTTTGAAAAGCCCAGGCAGGATCAGAGGCACACTAAAGTTTACTCTAGTTCTGAAAAAACAGCTTTATGTACGTTTCTTATTAAACTGAAATTCAAGGACACATACAGAGTTAAAATGTTAAAACCAGCATGGAGGGCTGACTAAGGCGCAGAAAAACCCAGAAGCACAGCTATGTTGCTGTTGTTCTGTCAACACATGGCTCTACTCAACTATTTTGTTCTTGTTTTGCTGCAAAGCCTCGACTTAGATTAAGACATACTTCTGCCAGAGGAAAATTAGGATATTAGCAAAGCTTCAACACTGGATAACGTCCAGCAGTCCTGCTCCTTGGTCATTAGCGCAGCACGGGAACCCAGCAGCTAGATTCAGCACGTGCATTTAGGACCACCACTGCTGTCCTCGGCTGGCCAGGCCAGTCAGTTTGTCACACTAACTGTGGAGACCCTTTGCAAGCCCAGTGACAAGGACAAGATGAGCAGAAAAGCAGAAAATTTGCTAAGCAAAAAGGGCCATTAAGAATCTGAAAATGAATGACTTAATTCTCCACACTGGCTGTTTCTATAGCTCATGGCCTGATTTAAGATTTAGATCTTCACTTTAGTAGCTTCAGTGATTAAGGCCTTGTAGGCCTTCATTTCACTGAATCACAAGCCAGATCCATTTGGCAGCTGCACAAGAGTTTGGACATTGCAGCGAGGAGCACTGGACTGACAGACGTAACAGCGAGGAGCAAACTGGACTGACAGACATAACCTCACACATTAGACAAATCTGGAACTCCGACTCAGTGCTGCTTCCGGAGTCCTGTCACAGACAGCTTCTGCTGAACATTGGACAAACACAGGGACCTGTAACATCATGCAAGAACTTCCAAACCAGATTTATAGAGCCTAAGTAACTATTAAATAATAAAACAAATTGTTAAATGAGAGTACTATCAACTCAAATACTCTTCTTGTAATTACAGTGCTACGTCTCCAGACACCAGTTTTTTACATTTGTGTAACCTCTACGAGATAGAGTTTCAACAGTATAGAACAGGATAAAACTCAAGATCACCGCTGCATATCACTCTAGCAAAAACATACTCCTTGGCAGTTGTTAGAATTATGAACAGAACACAAGGAAAAGGAAGTACTGACCAAAGAACAATCTTAATAATATTGACAATTTATGGCCTTCCTTGGAATTCAGAGCCTGAAGTCATTTGACTAATCTGTGGCTACGTTGTGATGGTTTAGGTGAAGGGAGAGGACGCCTGTCAGGAATAGTAACTCTGCAGGATGATTTCATGTAGCATGCTTCACTTCTTACAAGAGTTCAAGGCATTTGTCATCATTAGACAATAAAGTCCTCCACAAAATCCTATCTATCCAGGAGCTGAGGAGAAGTGCAAGAGAACCGGCACACTGACTAAGAAGTCCTTCTTCCAGTTAATCAGTGACTCTCCCAAAGTCAAGAACACTTATAAAAAAGAAACACCACAGCCATCATTTTTGCAGAATTTCAAGTAGGAATAGGTCTAATGTTTGCCCCCAGAGTTCATGTTTTTTCCTACTTCTCTTCCAAAGAGGATAACCATTTCAGAAAACTATCTTCCTCAGCAACAGCAGCTTAAATCTTTATTCCAGGAAGAATTGTCGAGTGCACAAACTGTTACCAAGAGGAGAACAATTCTCTCCTCCTACAATTTCAGAGTTTTTCCCTTTCAACAATCCCCCTTATCACAACTGCAACATGGTCAAACAAGAGGAAGAACGACTGCGCAATGAATCTGATTTAGCAATTTAGCTCTCTTCCTGCTGATCTCCCTTAACCCTCAGACACGTACGAAGACTTACCCCAGACAGGCTTCCCAGAACCAGTCTGACTAACTGTTTCACATATGAAAAAGAAGGGGCACAGTTGCTGTTCCGTATGTGGGCACTGCAGGCATCCAGAACGGTCCGTACAGATACACGGGCATAAATGACATCTTCACACATGCCGAGGAGTATGCTGTTGAGATGCTCTCCAAGTTTGATAGGCTAATGACAAACAAAAATGGGAGGGAGGTGAGAATCAATTTTAATTGTCACCTGCAGCACACACATACAAACAAAAGACATTCAACGTAATAAAATGACTATTCATGAGGCTTATTGCCTACATCAAATGAGTGCCAATGTGGAAGTCACCATCTAGGTGGTAAGAAGTTGCAGTTACAGTCACTAGACAATCAGCCAGGATCTAGATTTGGCTCCTACAACAGTATGGTCCATACAAGCTGCCTGATCCGTACCATCAGGACACTGCCACTTTCCTTTCTCAAGGGCTTAATTACCAGTGAAAGGGTTTTGCTTAAAGGTCTTTGCTGTTTTTAAACACTCTGCCGGTCACAAACATAAAATTTAGTCCTCATTACAATCATTCTGTAAGACTCTGTCTGCCTCACTACTTTTCTGTAATTCCACACTTGGATATTTTTTTGCTCCAGCTGGGTCAGCATTTCCAAAGTCCAGTGCCACCACCAAACATTATCAACAAAGAAGTAAGGTCTCAAGCAGCAAAGCCACTGGTTAAAAAAAACAAACATATGGTGGAGAACAATCTAGGTTTGATTATCCTCTCCCCAACCAGTTAATCCAGCACACTGCCAGTGGAATACGACTCCACAGGGTGCGCAATGGTCAGAGATAACACCTGTTCTCAGGTGCCACCAGCATTTGAGGACTCAACTTCCCCTTGTGCAACTGTCCCATCGTGGGGGGTTATCTACAAAGCACAAGCTCTGTCGCGTGCTTTTTGACATAGACATAACAATCTTCCCACCTTTCCTGTGTTAGTGCTCCTGATTTTTTTATTTCTTAAATGGTGCCATAAATAACTCTTCTGGATCACCCTGGTATAACTAACGTAGGCTTTTCCCACCTATTTTTTCAGCACTTCTTCTCCCAAAACATACAAATCATTCTTGCAGTTCAACCAAATTCCCAGCAGAGAAGCAGCCCATCAACCAACAAATGCAGGCAAATAAAATACAGTGAAATTCCACACATACACACTAACACTTAAAAGTTATGCCATACACAGCCTGTCCTTTTGCCTCTACTACCTCCACAGGGCAGAGCACCAGAACATTTGATGGAAAATTCTGTACTTCTGCTCCCCCTTTCTTTCCAGACATACCTCACCACACCATACTTTGGAAAAACACTGAGCGAGAGAAAGCATTGAGAAAGCATTTCTTCCTGCTGCATTACTATAAAACTGTTGCTACAATCTAATACTAAAGGAAGGAACAAAAACATGGAAGAAAATTCATTCCTACCTACCTTCCGCTGAACACCTATCTCAAGCCATTCTCCTGCTACTGCTCTATACTGCTCCCTTCATCCCTTACAAGGCAGGTGAGCAAAGAAGGGGGATAACTGTCTAAGAAAACAGTGGAGTTTGGGGGACAGACATGGTAGACTACCAAGAAGTATTCCTGTAACTGTCAGCATCAAATTTTGTGACTTCTGCATTCAGGCAGCTATTTCCAAAGCAGGAGGACTTAGAACCCAACTACTATGGTACAAAAAATTTTAGAAACCGAGCACTTCAGCTCCCAAAGCCTTTCAAAATTTCCTTCCTTACCCTTAAACATAACGCCAATAAATAGGACTGAACCAAAACATGAAACAGAAATAGCTCAGCTCCCTGAGCTGCACAATGCTCTGTCAAATCCCTCAACACCAGGTCTCTCATTAAATGCTTTCTCTGTGCATTTCACCTACTTTTCACCCTTTTAGATATTGCCTTCAAACAGCTGAGCTGGGAGCAGGTGGGAGCACCCAGGCAGATGACGAATTAGGCATTCCAGACTCTTTCCACAACTAAGTGAAGGCGTTCTGCTGGGTGTGGGAGATAACCTCTTGAGCAATAACATTCAGCTCTAAGCAGTCTGCGACTGTGTCTGCAGTGGCTGACAAGTCAGTAGCAAGTCTACTCCCTCTTCCAAGCAATTCATACCCTTTTTCTTGGCCATTGTGCAAGGCAAGTATTGGCACGTGCCAATTCCAGACTCACTGAAATTACAGCAGCAGAGATCACAAGCTGCTTTATTATGAGTAAATCAACGACGTTACTTAAATGTTTATTTTTTATACATAAGACTAAAACAAAACAGCATTAACTGTTGTTTTTCTGCCTGTGACACTACAGTATAGACTAGCCCAGATATACCTACATGGAAACTGACAGACGTTCTATCAGCACCTTCTTTCTGCAAGCTAACAATAGTCTTACACACCACAGGGAAAAGCTCCAAGTAGAGCAAGGAAGCCACACTCTTCTGCGTCCCACAAGGACATCGTGTCATGTTAATTCACATGTCGAAGTGGTCACACTACCAAGTCTGAGACCGTGATATTAAACAAAACCAAATTCAAACTTACTTGGCTTTGAGGTACTTCATGGTCAGCTCCCCAGAAGAGTGTCATACCAAGAGAATAAATATGCACCTATAATAAAACACAAGACATTTATCAACTCAGAACAGCACAGGAAATGCAAAGCACCTTCAAAGTAGAGCAACTAACCTAGTGTCACTTTGCCTATATACTTTCTTGGCAGTTAAGCTCATCTGTATTTCAGATATTTTATTTTCTTTTGCCTGAGAGCTAGAGAAGTAAATCCTACTGCAACAAAAGGCAACCGCATCTAATCAATGCCTCTGGCCTAGCTGTTTAGCTTCACATGTTCATCTCCTACGGAAGGCAGAAGCACACATATCTGTGTCTGCAGCCACGCAGGGGAACAGACTGCATGGTGGTATCTAAAGCTCCTGAAACCTTTAGTCTGAAGGCAAGGCAGGCCTTAGCGGGACTCCATCAGCTGGCTACTACTGTCAAGAAATTACTAGGACTGGGTTCAAAGGAAAAAATGTAATGAACACAAAAGCATTAATGCATAAAGCAGTCACCTTAATCTATCATTTGTATTTTAAGGCACAAAGGCATTAATCATTACATTCATAATTAACAGTTAATATCAACAACAATTATATTAATATACATCTTGAACATATTAAATCCTTCAAGACATGGAACACAATCGTCAAATATTGCAGATTTCAGACTACAAATACACACAGTCCAAACAGGTCACTGTGAAAATAACAATACAGCTAAGGAACAGCGGTAAAAGACAAAAACAAAAAAACATTTTTTCTGGACTATGCAAGTAGCATACACTAGTGATGACTCTCTACCGGGTTATTAGTAATATCTGTGTAACTTCAAGCAAGCAGCTGATTAAATTATTGTGCAGACAATGAACAACAGTTACAGGGACAGTGATAAGTTAGGGATGATTCATTTAAGACAACCTCTTTGCCAACTAAAAGCAAAACATCTTACTTAAGTCCTAGGTATATTGACAAGATCTGTCCAGGCTCTGGAACTTCATATACAGGTTTTAAAAAGTTCCAAGTAAATTGACTGGACAAAGGTAGTGGAGTGAACAGAACCAGTGTGATGCTCATTTTCTTCTTCCCAAGCTCAGTATGTAGAATTGTTAGAAATTACACGTCTAGTACTAGCTTAAGGTTGTACATGAGAATTTATCTCTGCACTGAGAAGTCTCTTAACGTACAAAATGTTTTCACAAAGACTCAGAGGGTGACGCCAAAATGTCTTCCTGTTTAGATCAGACCGCTTGAAAGACATTATAATGTCTTTCATAACTACTACATGATAATGGCCTAACTAACATTACTGCGCTGTGCAGACTTTTAGCCAAGAACACAAGTATAATGTATGTTTACACTTCTCATGTAATAAGGAAACGTTTTCTGTTTTATGTATTCAGAAAAGCAATACACTGCTTTGGGACAGGGTAAGGAAGTAATTACTAAACACACGTAGAAGTAACCTATTATTAAAAATTGCTCTCTTAAATTCAATGGGCTTTATTCAGACAACACTGGAAATGAACACACTCCGAGAAGCACTCCAACCTTAAGCTTCTGCCACTCAGATCACTTGGCCGGCCTTTATAGCACAGCCTGAGAGTCACAGCAGGACAGAATGGCCTCCACCAGCAAGCAGCAGCGATTTGCAGATTCCTCACTGGCATGCTTCAGTCCAGCTGGCGAACAAACACTGAGGATGGGAACGGGACCAGTTCATGCATTCAGATAAGCATGCAAGAAGGTTATGTAGGTAGAGGAAAACAGAGACATGGCATTTTTGTGAGGAAGCCGGAGCAGAACCACAGAGAACTTCTTGCTCAGAAGGGAGAATGTCACCGTGGCTTTATTCTGTTCTAGAACTGAGAAGCGTGTCATCCTCAGCAAAAACACTATAGCACAATCTATAAGACCTCAAAACAAAGACTGTCACTACTACAAAAGATGCTACCCTACTAGCCTATCTGAAACCAGCTTTCACAAAAAAAAATAAGTTTAATAGTCTATGATGTGGTACTCCATCGTATTTCAAGTTTTAAATGAACTTGGAGGCTTCTTAAGTACAGCTTTGTGTAGTTGCTTGCAAGCCACTACTACACATAAGACAAAAATCTATCTGCTACATACCTACATACCCTTTTGGATTGTCAAGTAATGCCTGCAAGCATTATATCCTGTAACTCTCTCCTATTTCATACAGTTTCTCTTCAGAACCAGATCAATAATGATATTGCTGCTAGACTGGCGTTTGGCGTTTCCCCTAACAAATTTCTAACTGCTTATTACGGTCTGACAGCCTTAGCTTGGGACAGAAAGTCAGGGTGTGGGGGACATGAAATCCCACACCAGCCTGTTTACAAGATTATGGCTAACTGACATTTGTGCAGCATTACATCAAGTTCCTTACCCAAGACAATGCACGCATGACAAACTAGGCAAAGATGATCTCCTGAAAAATTGTGTTGTAAAAAAATAAAAATCAGGAATTTGGTAATTTCAAACGATCCATAAATAATAGGTGGTTCTGTACAGTACTAATGGGCACAAATATTGAAAACACTCATCTGTCTCTCCAGAAGAAGTAATCTTTGACTGAAGAATGTCACAGGCACCTCTTAAAAATTAAAGCATTTACTCAAAAAATTTGAGTTCATCTTTGTTTTACAATACTTGTAATAATTTCCACAATATATAAATCAATGCCAAATTAAATTCCCAGATTCATCTCTTATTATAACTTCAAACGGTTTGCTAACTGCATTTCCAATTGGCTTGCAATTATATCAGGCTTGGTTTGTATTCAACTTGACCGAGTGTCTTGAAAGAACCAAAAGGGTATTCACTGAGTGACTATCATTTTGTCCAACAGTTATCACTGAATACACTGTTCCATTCGGCTAGCAAGTGAAGTCATAGCTGAAGAGCTGAATGCGACTCTGTTGTTGGCTGATCAGAGGCTAGAAGAAACAAGACAACAAGAAAGCCCAACTTGCAGACAGGGTCTGATTTCAGAACAAGTACCAAAAGAGGAAAACACCAAAGATTTCCACTAAATGAGTCTAGCAAACTATGCTGAGATGCAACAGAACAACAAAAAAGAGGTTTAAATGGGTTTCAAATTAAGTCAGCATGTGCAAAACAAGACCTAAGAAACATGAAGTCACGACAAATTAACAGCGTACACTCCAACGCACAGTACATTGCTAATGTGAAGGGAAATGAGCAGAAAAAAAGGATGCATAGACCAGTTATTTATCAGCTCTAATATCTCCAAATAATAAAGCCATAATAAGACTCAAGTGTTTATACAATACAATGGGAAGAAATAAACAGAGATCGTTAGAGTTGCAATTTTATGCCAGGAGTAAAATTTGTTAGTTTTGCTAGGTTATTCCCCAAGTGAGATGTTTGATATTGTTTTACCATTATTGAAGTGCTTCACCAGTGTCTTTACAGTGAAGATTAACCTCCTTTCCTTGTTCCAGGTAGTTTTTCCCTGCCATACAAGTAAGCAAATAGCCCTAGAGGATCAATATCTTGGAAGAACCCAGACATGAATACCACACTGGGGGCACAGCTCTGTGATTTATCTGCCAGGCTTTAAACTGGGAACAAGAATGGGAGCAGCTCATCTTTTTCAAATGTTTTTACCATATCAGGGTATTGGCAACAGTTCCTTTTTCACCTGCCAGTGTGGACAATACACTTCCAGAAATTAAGCAGAGTTAATTCACAAACCAGGTTAATTTATCCTAAGCCCAAAGCTTGAAGCTTCAACCTAATGCTAAGACGGAACACTGCAAAAGCTAAAGGGTTTTAGGTGACTGTGTGAAGAATTTGCTTATGTAAAGCCAAAGCTTGTACATTTCCACACACAATTGTTTCCCAATACAAAAAGCAACACAACTGCTGCAGTGGAGAGGCTTGATTTCGTCATCACCCTGCAGCAAGCAAAGTTACATTGCTATCACGAAACAAATTTGCACATCTGTAATCAGAGAGGATTAATCAGAAGTGTGTATGTGCTGAATGCCAGTATTCGGTCATTGTTTATTGATATGCTGCCTGCTCAAGTTTACAAGCCAGAGGTCCTTCTGATGATTTCTTTCCTGAAGATAAAGAAACATCACAATGTGGCTTTAAATATTAACTGCTCTCTATTTTTTTCAAATAGAAAAAAGTACCATACTGAATGAATCCCGGCATGGAACAAAGAACACAATCAATTCTGAAGAATGTCACAAATGTGCCATTCAGAATGTTTTTTTCTGATGTTTTTCAAGGCCTGTATTGCATGTTACCTTCAGAGATTACATTAGAGACAACATTACTATCTTCAACAAAGTTGTCTCTCCTGAAACAAGATAAACTATTCCAATACTATGACTGCAGAGCTTGGCAGTTGTATCCTGCTTTGTTGAATCTGATTCTTGCATTCACAAAATAAATCAACAATCGAGCACAGAAATCAAGAATACTGCAGAGACAAAAAGGTCAGCTTAAAGCCATTCTGCGAAGTCATCAACAGGAAAAGGCAGCTGCTCTCTGCCATGGGAGAGGTATCGTACCTTTTCCACGTCTGAGAGAGATGACAGAGACTGGTTCTGCAGAACCTCTGGAGCCGTGAATGCTCGCACATCTTGTTGGGACACATTGTCGTCAGTAAACGATACGCTGCCAGATGGAAGCAACAGGAGAGACCATGGAGAAATGATGAATCCCAGAGCAGTAGGATCAGCTGTATTTGAAAGAAGAAAAGAAAAAGCCCCAAATTACCATACAATTGTTCTGTGGCATTCCTTGATGTAATTTTATTAGCTCAAAGACAAACTGAATATCAAAATGCTTCCTTTTTCACCTGTGACGCTTCATAACCACAATAGTAACCCCAATTTTCATCACACTAAAGAGTAATATCTCTTTTTTTTTTTTTCTTTCTTTAGTTCTGTGCCATTATTCATATCACCAAGGTCATGAAGAGCTTGCTAAAATCTCACGGATCTCCTGCCCTCAGGTTATTTCATGTCTGAAACACAGCTGACAACTAAAACGATCAAATTCTATGATTCTGAGAAATGTTATAGGATGCATGTCATTAAGGTGAGGTCCTGCATTAAGAACAGAGTTAACTGCTATCTTAATAGCACTGTTGTAGCAGCAATGATCTGAAGAGGGAAGACAAGGTTAGCAGAGAAAAGGAATACTCCGTATTAAGACTAGCTGATAGGACTGGGACAAGCAGAGAAGTCTTGGGGCATTACAGTTGGATCCAGCCCAAAGAAAAAAGTATTTTCAGAACTGAAAAATAAGAAAAAAAATTGAGACAGCAGCGGAAGCGGGCAAAGAATAAACCCAATCCCTTTGTAAGATCCTCCTTTCAAATCTTAGTTTAGAACAGCAGAACACTGAAATTAGAGCAAAGAAAACTTTCCTCTTCCATTTTCTTGAGTTAAAATATTTTTTCTACATTTCTAACAGTAATATAGCTCACTTTCACTGAAGGAGGCACAAGCTTTTAACGCTGTAAAAATAAAAATTAACTCTGTTTCAAAGAGTTGAGGAAACCCACATTTGATGGACAGGTCGGTCCTCCTCCTCTACATAATAAGCAACAATAGCAGAACAATCGTTTCCTACTTCAGCACCACCACTAACAACATTTTCCACTCTCCTATCAGCTCAGGATGCTCCTACAGTGCTGGTGCCCAGGCTGTTCAACTATCTTGTAATCTAGAATATTTCTAATCTCCTAGGAAACGTTTTAAATTACTGCATGCAGGTATCAGATGTAAAAGGATCTAGCAAACAAGCCCTTCCATTCCTTCTATTCCCCTTCCTCCAAGAAGGGCCAAGGAATTGCTTCTAGGTGTCCCACATTCTCTGACGTGGGAAGCAGAACTGTATTATTAATTGGCTAGTACAATTATCCAGAAAAACGTCCAATTTTGAATTCCTGCAGCTCAAAGCTTCCCCTCCGACACCAGTGCATGCAGAAAAAATCATTCAACAGAGAAGCCACCAATACTTTTTTCAACCTAAGACTAGCACACTCAGTGTTACAAACGCTCTTTAAAACCCTAAACAGAACTTTCCCTTACAAAGGAAAAGGGACCACTGAGGGCAACAAACATTCTAGAAGATTCTGCAGACTCTACTTGAATTAATTATTTCAAGTTTAAACACCTGAGAGCGATTAGTAAGTGGACCTGTAAAAACTTGTGCTTTTCACTTCAAAATGTTTGTACTTACACAGACTTTTTCTGAAAGTTTTTAGAGCTTCCATGTGAACAGAGAAGTCCCCATTCAATAGTAACTTGAAAATACTCTATTTATAAACCCAAGCCAAAAAAAGCATAGGATATATGCTGTTTTGTTACTCTGCGACTCATGTTTTTTTTTCTTTATAGCAATTTGGTTACATAAAGTTTGTTACACTTTTTCTAATTCATCAGTGTGTTATGCTAAAAGCTCGTATGAAAAGCTTAGAATTCACATTGCAGAAATGGTTTCTCCTCACTTTTTATGACATAGAAGAGAAGCTCTCAGTCTTCTTGCCTCAAGGGGACATACTTCGTTGCTCTGCCTTCATCTTCTGAATCCAAAGCAAGTAATTGCTGCAGAAGGCAGCTCTGATCACAGGCTAAATCAATTCAGCTCTTGTACAGAACTGCTGAGCTGCCCATGGAAACCAGCACACTTCACCGCAAGCAACAACAACAACAAAACCTACCCTAAAAATTATACAAAATACAAATATAAAACCCTGCATAATGATCTTTCTCTTCTTATTCAGAGAGGATACACAGGAGCAAGAGGGTTTTCCTATCATATTAAAATAAAAAACTCAAGAGACAAAGCAATGTATGGTACTTGAACCTACCAACATCAGTATAAGGCAAAGTAAATAAAGCATATGGGTGAACTAGCAGGTGTTGTACAAGTTTATTTCTGTTTCTAGAGCTTGTCCAGTGTCACTATTTTTCCAAATATTGAATTCATCAAGCTGTGAAAAGAAAAAAAAAAAATGCACAACCAAATCACTGAAGAATTCCATTTGCTGAGCTACTTCAGCAACGTGAAATATATTTGGCCAGGAGAAAAACTTGATGCAGACATTAATCACCAGTTCTTTGACTGCAGTACATACTTTCCTTCTTCCCCACAGGGACTCCACTGACCCCTGGCTTCAAAAAGATTTAAGCCTATCATCATTTGTATCACCCATGAAAAGATACCTGTTTGATACAGTAGGAAAAATCATCAATTGTGTTCAAGATGATGATTTTACTGCAGCACGTAGCAGACACACAGCATGAGGTACACAAGATTACCTCTTCAGGCACCTTCTCTTAGTGTGATTTAGTTTTAACAATACTAAAATCAACACGCTTCTTAGCGCGTAGTCTTGCAAATACCAGTTTAAACCTACTGTGGAGCATGCCCTTGTGCCCTACAGATGGGCAGGCTGAATTTATTGACCCACATAAAATACTTCCATCTACACTCTACAGTCTTCATGACCTGAGGCAACATGCAATGAACACAGTTAATTCTAAGATTAGAAAAGGGTCTGCTTTTGCAAAGCTTCTTTTGTTGGCATTTTTTTAAAGCTTCTTCTTTTAGTAGCTTTTAACTCATATACTGGAGTATACTGCCTACATCACAGCTTGCTATCTACGTTTAAAAGTGATGAGAATAAATCATTCTCTATTTACTTCCTTAAGGCAGCATCTGTCACAAATCAAATTAATTGCCTCAAAACTCCTGCAAATGCAAATTTATCCTGAAAATAATATTTTAAAGTTACTCTACTCTTCCACTTCACTGTTTGTGCCATAGAAAAAAGTAACAAAGACAGAATGCATCACAGAGCCAGGGACCATAACAAAACAACGGGAACTCCTTTCCAGAGATAACATTCATGTCTTCTCCTCTTTTATGCTTTCAGAAACATTTCTAAGAGCAGTGAGGGAAAATCTATTGCCCAAAACACTGGGGAAAATGATATAAGAAGAGAGCTGAGCCCGTCTTCTGAAAGCTCTGCAAGTCAGGGTATGGCTCCCAGTCAGTTTTACATCCAGGAGGTTTTCAGCCACGCTGGTGCTGCCAGCCTTCTGAGTTCATGCACGAACTATGCAGCTTGGTAACAAAACACTTGTGAGAGCACAGTTTATCCAGCAGTGCCAAGACACAGATACATAGTGTGGTCTACTTGAAGGGAAAAGAGTGAATTGGCTTTAAAGGCAGTAAAAACTGGAAGATTATTCAGCTACATAGCATCTGGAAAATAAAAGAAAGACTTCTAAACCTTTAAATGGTTTAACAGGATGCAAGTTGCCAAAGAAAAAAACAAAAAAACAAACATTCTAAGAGAGAGCGAGTTCAGGCAGCAGTTTAAAACTGACCCATTTTACAATAGTGATGGCTGGTAACTCTGAATTCCTAAACAACAGGTAGACTTCAAGCTCTTAAAGTTGCGATTTCTCCTACTTTTTCTCCTTTAGGCCATAGCAATTAGCAAAAAATGGTAGGAAATGACAAACATTTCAACCCTTTCAGGGCACCAAAAAATGTCTTAAAAGAGTCAACACCCCAAATAAAAAAAAACACAACCCAAAACGTACACGCACAGGATTCTCAACGTTTGCCTCTTTGCATTGCTCCCTAGCCATCACCAAGATGCAGGAGGACGGGACTGAGCAGAAAGCCTTGGCACGACATTCAGCCACTGGAAACCAGCAACACAGGGAAGAATGGGAGGTGTACTGAAAGTTACTCTTTCCTCAGAGGACTGGAGCAAGAAATAACGTGAATGACTAGTTTCTGGGAAACCCCTGTCACTCCCAGGACTCTCCCTGCTCAGGGTAACAGCACACCGTGCCTTACCACCACCTCAAGCACACCCTGCAGAGTTCCAGAAAGAGTACAAGTAAAAAGCAAGACTTGCTTAGGGAAGAACAGAAACCCAGCCAAATCTAAAAGTCTGGCCTCATTCTTCCTCCTCCACTAAAGGATCAAATGTTAGCACAATGTGGAAAAAAAACATTTTGCAACAGTTATTGGTGAGGGGGAAAAAGAATGTACTAACACCTGCCTCCGAGGGGTTGCTGGAAAATGAGGATTTGTTTCCTCTTATTGCCTCTTCCATCCTGTCAACTAAAAGAATCCATTCCCTGCCCTTTTCCCCCTAAAACCAACTAGCTCTGATTACTGGAACCCACCACCAGCTTCCATCAACACGTTTCACTTTGCCTTTTTCCCTTTCATTAAACTTACCCAAGCTAAGCAGATGCAATGGCATGACTCGACAAGATTTACAGGTCCCCAAAAAACACAACTGTCTTTCCTCACATGCACTTTCAGATGGTATCGCTTTTTTTTTTTAAACATAAATCATTCTCCATTTATATTTCTGTGCAGAAAGCCAGTCTGTACAGTAGTTCTGTCTTCACTCAGCCTGACTTTCTATTATCAGAAAGGTTTCCTCCCCTTCTCTTCCTCCTCTCCCCCTCCGAACACACATTTCTCTAGAAACACAAGGTGTGACTACTTTTAGAACCCAGGAAACACTGTAGCACAGGAGTGGCCTAAGCCACCAAGTCTTCCCACTTTGAAGTTTTGATAAACCCTCTCCAGTTCAACCTCTTAAATTAAAAGAATGCCTGGCTTACTATTCTGAACACCAGAGAGCACAGCACCTACATGCTCGCCTCCGAGATGCTTCACTTCAAAGCCTTGTTCCTTTGACTTCATGCAGCACTGAATGCAAGATACAGCATGTCTGAAACAGCTGATACACCCTCTGAACAACAAAATAGTTATTGCAGATAATTAAACAGATGTAAGAGAAGGGCAGGTCTGGTATCGGCGTTTTCAAACCTCCAGATTAATTTCAACTTCACTACAACTGATGTCAGAACTGCAACTAGGAGTACTGGATTGTCTTTCTCCTCCATTTAACAGCTTATAACATGCTGACAAGACAGCTACCAGAGTTGATCTTCTAAATCAGTGATTAGCAACTGGGCATTTCCATCTAATTTTTCACTGCTTATAATGACTGCAATCAAATTTTTAAGTATTTTAATGGGTTCAACAATTTTTAGAACTCTAAGTACAAATAAGCATAAAAACATGCACATCTATGGATCAGTCACTGAATTTGACGTGGTGTGACCTGTGATTAAGAATGTAAAACATGGAATTTCATTATGTACTTATTTATTCAGTGCTTTGATGGATAAATAGACAGACGTACCAAGAGACAAGTATAAATCAACAAGTCACTAAATCTGTCACAGAGGCTTGCCTAAGCAATTTTCCCTAATTTCCTGAAACTAGTTTAAATAACAAAGGAATTGAAGAACACTTTCTCAGTTGGTGGAACAAGAGCAAGAATTCCCAACTTCAAAATTCTACCAGGATTTAATAAATAAATACATAAATGGTTGCTTGGGTTGGCAATTCCTTTAAGTGTGTGGTTGCTAGACTGGTGTAGGAGGTTTCCAATAGAAGGCAAGGTTAAGTGATGGCAATTTCCATGGCCGTTTTGTCCTCCTGATTTCAAAACAGTTGGACCATGCTGCTGAATTGTTTTTTGTTGTTGATGCTGCTTTAAAATAAAGAAATTAATATAGAAAACATTTATCAAAGCTTAGATCTAGTTACAAAACAACATTATCAGGGTATCCAGAGCGATCCAAGAGCAAGAAAAGACCATCCCTGAGACTGACTAGAATCAAGCCTGTGGTGAACTTACCAAAACTCTGAGCTTGCCTGTGTTGCCCTCTGCCCAGGAGTGGCTGGTCAGTTCTGAAAAACTGCCAGTTTGACTTCTGCCACTGAACAGCTCTTTTGTGCTCTCTGTATGTCTAAAATTTAACTGTGGAAAGCAGGATTTCCCTAGCATCCTCCATATGCTGCAAGTCCTCCACAAAGAGCAAATAAAATTGAGTCAGACAAGAAAGCCCACAGGAACCTTTGCATTCTCAAATGCATGTGTTGCTCTGCAACACAGCTCTACAAGCCAGCACAGAAACTGATACTGAAGATGACCAAACAAGATGTCTATTTTTTTTTTCCTTAGCAAAGCCAAATCTTCATTAAAGACTGGTTATCTTAATCTTGCTGGGAGGAATTAAGTTGTTTTTGTCAACCATTGTTACATTGTAAAGCTCTTTCATTTAGGTGTCTTTTAAAGAGCATTTTACCACAGGGCTATACACCAGGTTAATTAATAGCATGCGACTGAAAATAGTTTGCTGAACTAGCAGAACAACTCAGTAAAACACCTTCATATCCCAAAGAGACAGAATCTTCTGGCACTGATTTTATCTGAAGCTGTGTTTTGGTATTCACTGATAGGAAGCAAGACCAGAAACTTCTGCCATCTTAGCCAGTCTTGACTGGCAAACACTCCCCTACCTTAAAAGCATATACCACAAGTCCTGGGGCAGATTTCCATTTTGTGCTCTCATCTTTCAGTACTTGTCCCTCCAAAGGAGGGCTGCCTGTGTTCTCATTCTCAACACTTCCTTGAAGCCTTCACAGTAATTATAACTCTTCTACACTACTCAAGCTAAGAACAGATGAGCTCCTGTTTTCAGTGGAGACTTCTATTAAGTCTACACTTCTTAAGTAGTTTCTCTGCTATGTATTTAGGGTACTGGCTTCTTTCAGGTGGACTTCAAGATGGAGCTCACGGTGTTGATTCTCAGGTATGAACCTGTAATCTTTCAAGATGATCTTTAGTCCAAGTCTCCCATGGACTCACCAACTCACTGTCTTAAAATGGTTTCCATAGAGATGCAACAGAGAAAAAGAAAGGAGAGAAGACACCAGTTTTCCCTTTAATTTCATGATTATGATCTTAAGTAAATCTTGTTCAGATATCAAGTGCTGTATGAAAGTTTCTGCCCATACGTGCCTTCTTTTGAGTTCTGTGAACTATTCAGAGATCATACATATATCCATGTATGAGATAGATCTAGTGTCTGGCTAGACATTTTCTAAAGCATATCTTAAAAAAAAACAAAAAAACAATTTACAGTTTCAGCAAGATTATACATTCAAGCCAATCCTATGCAAAAATACAACAGAATTTTCCCTCAATAATCAAGATACATCTCTTGCATAGGAATGTGGCAAAAACAATAGCCATTTTCAAAGTGAGAACTTGCGATTTTTCCTGAATCACGTTAAATACTCATACATATGGATGCCTAGATAGAACGAGATGACAGCCCCACACGTTTTCTCAAGTGCTAGATGCATCATCGAAACGCATGTTCTATCTGAGGTCAGGTCACCTAAGTCCAAAACTTCATAAAAATGGGGAGAAAAAAAATGGTGGGTGGGTGAGCAATGAGCTTAAGGACTTGCAGATTATAAAAAAGCGAAGGAAAACCTAAGGGAGAAAAGGGCGCCATACTTAGATCAAATGCTAGAACAGATGATCATTAGCAACACTGCAGATGCTCAACTTAAAACCTACTACTTTGGGGGAGGTAGGAAGAAGAGAGATTTACTTCTAACTCCTGGAAAGCAAAACATGCACTCACATTCCTCTCAGTATATATACCTGGATCGCTAAACCCACGCTGGGGAGCGATTCCTGACCATCTGCTCAAGTTTTCAGTGGTTCCGCTTCACTTCACTCAGGACTAAATCACTTCAGAGCAAACTGGTCTTGACAGCACTATATTATGCTGTATAGTATACTACAACAGATTGCTCCAATGGCCTCTGAGGTACTTATCTTTTTTTTTTTTTTTTTTTTTTTTAAATGTTTCCATCTCATTTCTAAGTGTCTAGAACAATGCAGAGACTGTGTGGTAGTTTCCTACCAAAGTGAAGTTGTCACCACATGAAACCACGTGTTCTGTGTCCTGACAGAACATGAAGGAATGGCTGAAAACAGCCTCAGGGTTGAGGTGCACCTAGGAGCAATTTATTATGTGGGTTTAGAGTCAACGAAGAACAAGAGAGTATATTACAGGTAAACATAACCAAGATGTTTCCATTCCATATATCCCTCCTTTAAAATGCTTACCTTTTCTGAATAGCTCTTGAAGGCTTTCTGCACTTTGATTCAAAATAGCCCATATTTCTTCTTCTTGCAGTGGCCCGCCCCGAACCTCCAGTGCCTCAGCCAGTGACACATGCATGTTACCTGGGAAATAAGACACAACCCATTTAAGAGTGCTTAACAGCTATTTTCTCCTTGTATGCAGCACTCATGTAGTAATAAACAATTTTCAACTCAGTCACAAAAAGTCTCTGCTATTAACAGAACTCAGCAGATACACACAGTAAGGCCCACCTGCTCTTAGGCAGATGAGAAAAAGGTTAAGACAACAACGATCCATATTAATATGATAGGCCACTAAACCAGTACATTCAATAAGCTGTCATTAGTCCTTATATTATTAACAACAGTTCGCTCTGTTTTAAAAAAAAGACAATTAATAGCTACAGCTGATTTGCATTAATAGTCCTATTAAAATGATTCTGAAAGGCCTAAGTAAGATCAGCTGCTGTTAGAAAAGGAAGCTTTTGTGACAGATTTTCAGAGGGCTGTTTGTATTATTTCATGACCAAACAATATGAAGCACAGCCTGCAAACATACAAGCAAGCTGTGGGTCTGACAGGTATCTTATGTTCAGCTTCTGTGTACACGTAACAAAGTGAAGGAAAACCATACAACTGCTTCACATACAACTGGCACAGAGTGCTGCTCTATTATGCATACCAGGGAATTCTGGATTTCACGGTGCTGTCTCAGATTTCATTAGGTAGCTCTAGAATCAAACTGCATTACTCGGGCTACGAGGCCTAGACTTGTAGAGACTAAAAATACATGACTCCCAAAGGGAACAGAAAATATTTAGCACAGAAGGTGCTAAATATTCTAAATATTCTTTAGCACAGAAAGTGCTAAATATTGTAAATAAAATATGCTGAACACAACACCACTACCAAAAATCTCCCCCAAATACTTCCCTACCACTCCCTCTTCCCAGTCCTGCAAAATGCTGATTATTTTCAGCTGTGATTAAACAATAGCACGGACTGTTCTGCAGGCAATATAAACCATTTGCCTATTTAACACCACTACTGAGCCCATAAGCAAGTCTGCTCAATCTCCCAAATACATTACATCAACAGGACAAGAATTGTACATAAAGCAGTTTCTAGATCACAAGAGCAAGTCAATGAATATCCACCCAGCTACAAAGGCCTCAGCTGTAGCATGGTAAGCCAGAAGATCTGCTTGTACAAAGCCAGCAGTAGCTTGGCTGAAAGAAAAAAATAAATAAATTCAAATTGATTTTGAAAGCCCAAGCGGAATAGAGCAAAACTTCAGTCCCTACCAACAGAGTCACGTGCAAAACACTTCGAGTTGGGATTGGAGTGGGACTCTAAGGATTCTAAGGAGAATTCTCTAACTACTTTTCTAACTTTCCTTCCTCAAGAAGATCAACAAAACCAAGAAATTTTGTAACTCTTCTTCCTCTAGAAAGATCTGTGACTTTTTTTTCCCATGTTTTTTGTTTTCCCCTGCTCCGCCAGAGCCCCAAGCGCACTGGACTTGGTCCAGCTGCCATTATTCCTGTGGGCCTGAAAACTTCCAAAGCTGTTCGCTCATATTGCACGGCAATGAAAACAAAAATCCATAGTGGTTACTTGACCTTACTAGTCCTCAGAAAGAATAAGGAAACAATGTTGTGATTTCTGCCCTTCCCTTCAAGTTTGCGCTGACCTATTTATGGTCTTTGGTTACCCTGGAAATGACCAGAAGAAAACATGGTCTGAAACTGCATTTTCTATTCTCTGCAGGCACTGTGCACCATAATCCCACACTCTCTGTGGATTTTACACAAGGAGAAAGTGGCAATTTGTAGGAATGGTAGGCTTTACAGTGCACAGTTCTTCTGAATTTGCTGTCTCCTCAGATGCTAGGACTCTGCAATAGCATCCGGCCTGTTGTGAATACGGAAGCTGGAGTGCTGAGTGCTCAATACACTCATAACCTTTTCGTTTAGGGCAATGCTTCAAAGTCCTGATACACTGCAACACGCTGACAGCATCGAGTAACTTATACAGGGGCAAATCATACAAAGCTTTTGTAAAAAACCCTATCAAACTGTTCAGACTGCTACCTTCACCTCCTTCAGTCATTGTGTTTTTCAGGCTATCAGGCGGACTGGCAAAAAGCATCCAGCTGCACCAGGAAAGTTCTCTTCACAAGGTGAGAAGTCAGGGCACAGTTGTGATCCCCAGGCACGTCAAAGGGCTCAGTGCTATGAACTCTGCATGAACCAGGGAGGCGTGAATCCTACACCCACCCAAAAACCATGCGAAGTCCCAGCAACATGTGCGAGGTGCCATGCATGCTGCAGGAAGTGCAACATAGTGTAGGAAGACGGCAGACACACGAGAACAGGTGACACTGGAGAAGCATGCACACGCATGTTACTTGCAAGTTGCTTGCTCCAGAACTTGCTTCTTGACCATACAGGAGGGCAATTTCCACAGGAAAGGAGTTGCATCATGTGGAGGCCACCTTTTTTGCTTCAGGACAAGAGAGTAAATTCAGGTGTAAATCATTTGTATCAACAAGCCCTGAGTGAAGTTTCTCACCCTCCACGCCATTCTGCCCTAAGCCACGCAGGCAGCACAGTTCCAAGAAAGAATGCTGCTTGGGCCAAAGGCCTCTCCCATATCTCAAACACTTCCTTTAAAAAGCCTGTTTACCTCACCGGGGCCAGCTGCCAGCTCCTCCCTGCAAGGCAGACAGCTTATCCACTCCCTGATGAGTGGGATGAGTAGCTCTGTCTCTTCCCTGTAAAGTAAGTTAGGTAACCTCCTCGCCCCTGTGCTCCACCGCCCGTGTCAAGGCTCAGCGCCTGGGCAGAGATGGGCAGCAAGAGCAGCCCCCATGCCAAGCCACACTGCCAAACCTCCCCTCGGCCAGGTATCTGCCGACTTGTTGTCCTGCTGCTTATCAAGTTTAGGACAATTTGCTTTTTGATCATTTGTGCGTGCAGCAGAGGTGCTCCAGAGCCTCACATTCCCCCACCACTAAGGTTTTCCTCACACCTTTGAAATTTGAACTGGAATTCATTTGGAATTTGGAATGGAAGGTCCCCCACAGCAACTGAGAATTAGGCACAGCTGAATGGCCTAGTCTTTCCTGACTTTACTGAGCTCTTGCCACTTGAAGTATTAAGAAGCTATTGCAATAACTGTGTTTAATAAAGACTAGAGGAGCAGTATTTTGGTCAAAGTTCCTAAAAGTATTAAACTTAAAGTCAAAGGGCTGAGCTGCTTCAACTCAACCTTTGTTCAACTCCTGTGTTTTGTTTTTAACACCACGCGTTGTTTGCTTTTTACCTCGCCTTCCACATCAGCACTTTTCCCGATGTCGCAAATTCAGAACCCAAACTCCAAGTCAAAACCTCTGCTTGAACAGCATCAGCTCACCAAGACGCCTGCAGCTACCTCATTCCTGTTTGATATCTCATCAGACTATGCTGCCAAGAAATGTACAGAACAGCTGCTCTGCTTACGCTCACTGTAGTTTTGAAGATGTGCTACAAATAGTGAAAAAAATCTAGACTAAAAAACACTGTACTCTGCTATTCATTTTACTCCTCTGACCAAATTTGAAACAGACAAAAGAGGTAGGAAGAAGACTCTGTAAAAATCCAAACTCTGCTCTGTGGTGTTTAAAGAAAAACAAGCAAGCAAACAGCAAACACCAACTTTTCTCTCCCAAGTCAAACTCTGTTAGGTGACTTCATCTGCCCACATCATTGCCCATCTGCTCTATAGGTATATTTTGGTAAAAACAGCCGTTTCTGAGGAGTGCTTTTCTCTTAACAGATAAGCAAGGAGCCCTTTATCAACTTCTCTTTTGTCGATTCAAATATTTGAAAGCAGAAGTAGATTTAACGAGACCATATTGTGTATTTCTGTCAAAAAAAAAAAAACAACCAACAACCACATCTTAAAATTAAAATCTCTAAAACCACAGTCAGCTACCTGAAAATAAAACACTGTTTTATTGAGCACTTGCTGCATGTCAAGTGCTTTCTAGAAGCACTCCATGTTCACAAATCCCAGTGAAACTGAACTGGAGCTGTACCAGGACAGCTTAGAAAGTCTGACCTCTCCCATTACAGAACCTAAGCATCTCGAGTCATTACCATGCCCTGTAATTTCAGAACGCTGGCACCCATCCTATTTATTTGCATTGACCCACATCTTACACTCCTGAAGAAGACCTGGAATGCATCTATCAATTAGTTTATCCCCAATAACACTGTTGCTGAAACTCTGCTTAAGTACAGAACCCTGGAGCCTAGTTAGAAAGCTTTTGCTTCAATACTCTTTGAAACCCTAGCTGCAGGTCCAATTTGCATAGACTGCCCACAAAATAAGGTAACCTTTGCATATATTCAAGTCAAGCATGCAGTCAGGGTAAATATATGAGCTAATCAAGTCAACTGCGTTTATATATATTTTTTTAGAATCCTGAACTGAAGATACTTATTGCAAATTATCATCATTTATCCCCTTAAAGAATGAAGAAACCAGCCCTGTACTACGTCCACCTTTTTCACTTCTCCTACAGATATGAAGAGGGGACAAAAATGGAGAAGAGCCCTGCAAGATGCAAGTCCCTCCTCCTCCCCCCCACTCCTCTTTTTTTTGTTTTGTTTTAAGGTTTTGTTAGGTCTCTAAACAAGCACTGGAAATCATGTGAATCAAAGTTTGAGACCAGATATGCTTCCTGATGCCTTTCATTCAATCGGTTACCTGGTAAAAATATTATCCGAGCACTCATCCTTTATTTTGGAGATGCCACTAGAGACCAGGATTACTACCTCAGAACCTTTTTCCTCTGCTCCACTTTTGGCAGAGATCAGCTTCTTCCATTCCTATTTTTCCTTTTGTCTTCTTCTCTCTCCTGCAGGCAGACAGGACGAAATACCAGCAAAACAGTCCCGTACTCCTGGGCCTGACATTTTTATCAAGAAAGTTTCTTGAGTTGCATCTCCTCTTCAAACTGACTGCTTACACCTCTGAATTAAAGGAGCAGAAACTAACTGAAAGTTGTGATAAAACAAAGACTACGACAGAAGCTGCGCACTGCCAGAAGTACGGGGGACTGCTGGCCTTGCTGTTCAAGCTACATGGTGATGCTCTCACACACTAACAGCTGAGACGTTAGCATTTCTTTGCAAAGCCTTAACTCAGTCTTGTATTCCAGTGTCTGGAAGACAGAGGAATGTAACTTATTTATAATCTTAGCTTGCACCTCCAGGGCAAGCATAGTTTATTTTAGTCAAGAAGTGTTTGTTTTTTCCTGGAAGGTGGAAAGAAATCAGCTTTCGGCACCAGACTGAATTCGCAATGGAAGACGAGCAAGGGTTATCGCTGACAATATGCTCCCTCTCTGGCTTTTCTGTCTCTCTATCACCAGAACCAGATAAACTTGTTTATCTGAGGCTTCATGTAAGGCAAACTAGTAAATCCAGTCCAAAACGTATATAATAATCATCATGAAAGTCATGTTTTCTAGGCAACTGCAAAATGTTCTCTTATACATCAGGGTAGCTGATGTTTCACATCTGATATTAAAATTCTATTCAGAATAGTGTATAATTATCACTACAAAGTAAGCATAATCCACATAAATCAGGGCATGACTCTCGTATCCCTCTCTTGGTTTAATTGTCAGTGTAAGATCCTTGGGTAACTCCCTTATTTTGCTGCTGATCAGCTCCACCTCGGATAGGCACGTCTCCTTGCTGCGTCTCTCAGGCTCACAACTTTCATTTTAATTGCTAAGTAGTGACAGAGTACTTGTGACTAATACAAACTTTATAAACGGAAAAGCAGAAATTTCAGGGCTGCAAAGACAGCTTGGTGATATCAACACTTCTCAAGTAACAGATGAACCCCTAACACCCCTGTTCACACAACAGATGAAACTCTTCCACTGACACAAAATAATTGCAAACAAAACACGCCATACTCTTGAAAGCCTAACTTCCTGATGTAGCGATGCACTGCCACATTCCTCCACTTACGACAAACCAATTCCAGAAGGTGCAGCAGTCTCACTGAAGATGCCTTCCCTGGCAGCCCTCCGTGCTGCTCTTTTCAGTGCACAGCGGCAGTCAGGCTCTTTGTGAAGCGCGCAGATGACACCGCTGTGGTCAGGTCTGCGTTGGTGACAGGCGCTGTCACCACGCCTAAGCCAGACCACGCTGACACGAACTGCGAATGGCACCTCCAGCTCCGGCCCAGCAGTTACCCCACCGCTGTGCGAAGAGCTACACATTCCTTGCATGCTATAAAAAGGTCGTGACTGAAGTCTGTCCTTGTTCACTTGCAGCTCTTACCACAGGCAAAGAAGGAACGTGAGCTCTCGCGAGAGAAGCAGAAACAGTGGCACACACACCAGTTAAATACCACGGAGTCACTGGGAAGCATGCTTGTAAGACAACAAGTGCCCTTTCCTGTGACATTTTAGAGGTATGTACAAGAAAGACAATGAGCCTCTGACGGGGAACAAGCCCAGAAAGCAGTGCGAACCATACAGCATAACTGCTTTTCCTAGCACTACGAAGAGATTTTCTCAGTGATCCCACCTGAAGGCTTGAGAAGAACAGTGAGCATGTATTTAACACCAACACCAAGACATAAATTGCCACAGACTAAAAACTAATTGTACACAGAGTTTCAGTAATTTAACAGGTACCATTAGACCTGTATTGCTGAACAGCTAAGTTCCCTAATGCACAGACTTACTCTAGAGTGTGTTTTTAAAAACTTGGCTTAAGCTCTCTCCTGTGGTAATGAGGCGATACCGACTGCAATACACTAGATAATAGTCTCTAGTACCGCTGGGTTCAGATTCTGTTAGATATTTATCTTTCCATTCTCAGTAACAGAGAATGATACCTTGCTTTATAACTATCCCTTCTCAGTACAACATCCCCTTGCAGTAAGGTAATAATGAGTGTAAATGAAGGCAGCATGACTGGATCAGCAAGAACCTAGGCACAAATCTTGCCAAAAGAGTAGGAGTCCTCAAATTTCTTGGATGCAGCATTACAGAAAGAAAGTTCAGTTCAGAAAGATTTACATTTTTTCCCCTCTGAAGAAAATGGCTGACTTTCAAATAGGTGTGTAAGGATATCATGAAATTGAGATGATAAAATATTGAAAAAAAATAATAATTCTCACCAACTTTAGTAAGATAAGCATTAAGATTGTAGCAGTATTTGGAAATTGCTGTTAAATTCAAAATCATCTTAACAAGTACGAAGACTTCCCCCAGGACGTGTTATTTAAAAACCAGACTTGAATCCTATATATTCAAGTCCAATCCTTCAACAAATTGCTTTCCTTTGCTGCTGTCATGATGGTTGAACTGCAGGGTTCACTCTGTTTTTCATATTTTTAGCCCCATGGAGGAAGGGGGTATATGAGCAAAAAGCCTTGTTAGTGTCATACATGGGACCAGTCAGTTTCTCCCTAGTAAGAAGAATCTAACCTATGGTACTCATGTGAGAAATATGCTGATTTGAGAAACAATTCTGCTGTGTTTTTAGTTTGCAGTCAGCACACTTGCATACTCCAACTAGTGATCTGCTAGCAGGGAACACAGCTTGTGTGCTCAGCCAGGATAAATCTCTGGCATCTGGCAGATTATCTGTCCTAACTATCTGTAGGGCCTACCTTGCACCTTTTCTTCCATCTTTGATGCTCAAGGGAGTAATACTCCCAACTTCTCAGAAATGGCAGCTTCTCTAAGTGACTGCTTATACTGCCCAAACACAGGCAACCACCAGAGAATCCCAGGACTTGCAGCAGAAAAAAACCACTGTGCTACCTTTCCAGACAGTTACAATTTCATGCTTCATTTCTGGAAAAGAAACTGCAGTGCCATACGGCACAAGGAACAGAGCATTACGAGGTCTGCAGCTAGATGACACCACAGATACCTTATCTGTGAACTCACCTGTCTGGGAATAAAGCTATTACTCACACAAGAGATGACTAATTCTCATTGTGAAAGGCTCAATTTCTACCCTGAAAAACAGACAAGACAGAACATAAGCCTACATTTCAGCTGTCAAGAGCTGTATACACAAGAACAACAGCATTTTTTAGGACCAATGCACAAACTGGGAGGTCCTTTTTCGACTTAAATTGAACTAATTCAAGGTCAGTAGCAAATATCAAGTCTTCCTCAAAGAGCGCAGCATTTTCTTCACTCTTCTACAGCAGGAAGAGACATTTTGCTCTCAGAAAAGCTTAACTTGGTATGCAACATTCTTAGGTAGTAGTAAGAATGAAGATACGGTATCACAAGACATCAGATATACGCTTTTGATATGCCCAAAATACAATTTAAGAGATATGATCTATGCTCCCCCGACACATGTTAAAATCTGTGCAAAGATTTCTGCTCAAGAAATTGAAGTGGCGGAGGGCTGCAGAGGGAAAAATCACTGTTTACCATGATTTCATCCACTTCCAAGTGAAAAGCAACTTCAAGCAAACTACCTCTTTGAAGCAGATATATCTGATGACACCCCATCCTCTTACTGAGACCTCACCAAGAAACGTGTGCTCTCCAAGGGACCAGCAGGTATGCAGACAAGCTGCTGGCTGCATTTCGCTGGTCCATGGAGTGATGGTCCTACGCAGAGCAATTAGAAGGACAACAGCTGATAAGCTGCTGCTTCATTACAGTTTGCTCAAATGAAGGCAGACTGATTCTAAGGAAATAGGAAGCACTGGGAAGTGAGATTACATACCTGGCTTTCTTTACATCAGCCTTCAGGAAGCGTGCGTTTTTAAGAACACATACCCATGAGAGAGCATGTATGTGCACATACGCATGTAGGTGTGAGTGCATTACATTACCACACACCTATACAACTTGTATATATGCATTTGCCTACACCTATGTTCTTCATCTACACCAGAAAATTCATTGTTAAGTTTCACTTACAGGACAGGAGAAAAGCCCTGAAGGACAAACGGAGTTGCAGAGCAGCAGGAACACTCATTTATTTCTAGCAGTAAACACGGACTACCTGAAAGCCAAATGAGAGGGCCTCTAAAGCCTATTAAGGGTTTTGGCCAAGGAAGCTTTAAAATAAGTTTCTGTAAGCATTTGTCAAAACAGATTTGATACCGGCAGATGGGCTGCAATGGCAGGAACAGACTTCCATCTGCCCAGAAACCAGCTTGGTTCCACATGCGTGGTACTGCAGGTGCAGCACTGACAAGTTTCACAGGGTAGGGCCATTCCTACAGAAGCACTTTAATGGCGTTTGTCATCTCTATATAGACATGTCCTATATAGAAAACTCTGCTATCCATCAGTGACCAGCTTTTCCATAAAATAAAGTTCTATAACCAATACTTCTTGAAAGCACTTAGCACCTGTTACCGTGATGTAAAAGATGTTTTCCCTTCATGAAATGAAGCCAAGCTGAGAAACAGACTGCTGAAAGTCATCAATATTGTCCTTGTACAGGGCTACATAGCATTTTTCCACCCCTTGAGTGACCATCTACCAATGTAATATAATTTGGGTGAGCTGCCAAAGACGTCTGCACATTACCTATCTTAAACATTATTTGCTGAAACCAATGAGGAAAGGACAGGATAATACAGAAGATACTCATGCTCTGATTCAGATGCATGCAGCACAAATGTGGAGATTCCTTCTTCTGCCTCCCAGCTGCATGGCGTAAGCATACAGACCACGACAACTAGGGTTATCACTTATTCTTGTGGACTGCAGATACCTTCTTTCTGCATTTTCTTCCTTACCCACGCACACAAGAAAACAGTTAGGACTATGAGGGTACATATGCTCTGCACACCTACTCCCTATTCAGGGCACAAGTTGTGCAGTGTGTCAAAAATATCTGGAAGAGGGCAGTCAACATGCAGCATGTTCTTTCATGCTGTCAAACAGAGACGTTAGGCAAAATAAGGCAGCCGATCTTTATAGAAAGGCTATTACTCCTTACCAGTTCATTACAGGCTTTCCCAAAATTTTGAAGCATCTGCTTGTGCTGGTTATTTTTTTGGTCATGGATGCCTGCTTTTTAAACGTACCTCCATGGAAGCCAAAAGCTTCCCGAGCAGCTTATACTGTCTAGTTTAAATCCTGCAATTAGGAGGTTTTAGCTCCAGATTAATTAGTAGACAAAGCCACTTGAAGACTTGGAACGCCTATGGTTAGGAAATCATGATCTTGCTCTAAAACATGAGTTGACACACCACATAGGGCTTTGTACCAGAATTACACAAGTTAACAGGAACATGATCAGGAAACGAGAGTCCCTCAGCCTGTCACTCTGCTTATTGCATTTCAGAAAAATATCCAATTATATGATTCAATATGCTGTTCACAACTTAACTGCTATTAAATTGACTATACTGCCCCTTGAACAAATTTCGAACACACGCCCAGTTTCTGATTCATCTCAAATTAAGATGCTGTGCTTAATTTATTTAGTCCTACAGCCATGACATTCTTCATGTCTTAACTGTCCTCAACGGTGATGTGATGATTAGTGCTTTTCTTTTAGATGGGACATGACATTACTTCTTTCATAAGAGACTCCTCCACCTGTTACCGCTGCCCAGCTTCAAATCCTTACCAAGCTTACGGTTACAGCGCCAAAACATTCAATGGGTTTCAGAGCACAAAAGGGACGCTCACCACAAAGAACACAAGCTTCAGTATCAATTGATGGAACGTGAAATAGCTGCAGGGGTGATTTACAGGACTCTTAACTAGACCTTCCACGCAAGGCAGGCTGCCCAAAGCCACCAACAGTCCGCAGCACAACACATCTGATTTCGTTCCACACTCCAGAATGCACAAGTGCTCCATCCAACCACCAGCTGCACTCCTCGGTGCTTTGGTACTTGGTAAGATTACAGGACAGAACAAGCTACAGAAGGTGGCATTGCCAAGGAACAGGAAAAACAAGATAGCAGCACCTCCTCCCATTACACAACGCCAAGCCCTCTGTCACCAAAAAGCAGAGTTCAGGAAGATCTGCTTTGTCCGGATGATAAATTCATTCATATTAGTAGAGTTGCGGGACAAAAAGCCATATTACACCCTTGGCTGCATAACAAGGACAAGCTAGCAGAAACTTTTCCTCTGCAGGCCTACGAACCATGAGAGGAATGCAAGTGCCAGCATCATCTTTCTTCTCATTTAACAATATTCCTATGAACAGCAGCAGAGAGCAAGTCAGACTGAGGATCTATGCACACAATGCCCACGTGCAAACTGCGCTCACCGCACTGGAATGGAAGCAAGCAGGAGGCTGTAGGAACCTCTGAACCCACGGCCCTGTGAGGGATGAACTGAAATGAGAAGAGAAGGATAATATAACAGTACTGGCATTTTTTTGTTGATGCAGCTAGACCACAGAGAGTTAGACCAGCTAAAGAATGCAACAAATTTTGCTGTCTTCTAAAGCTTTGTGGTAATTCCATGTTCAGCAGCTCAAGCCCAACCCTTTCACTCACAAAGAGCCAAGAAAACACTAACCAGAGGAACTAAAATAAGCAAAAACATCACATTGAGGCAAAAAAAAAAAAAAAAAAGAATCATCCTTCCAAAATGTAAGAGCTCAACTCTAATACAACATGGCCTGTATACAACAGACTTCATCCCAGCTTTCATCGCTTCCATGAAAGGATACAAGTTCCACAACAATCCCATTTTTTCCTTCCTGCATTGACTATAAACTTTGTTCATAAAATACTGAATTTTAATGATGAGTTATCAAACTGGAAAACACTTCCAGAAGTTTTGAATATTTTGAAGTTGGGAAAAGAAGAATTATAAGAATAAAGTTAAAGTTAACTGATGGCTATGACGGTATCAGATAAGAACAACTGTGCAGACTGGAGAGTCTGTGGCACTCCAATATACGCTGGCGTATACCAACGAAGTGGGAATGGGTGCCCCCAAGTTCACCGCAAGAACTGGAGCTCACTCTCCTTCTGGCACCCGGTAAATACTCAGTTCAATATTAAGCTTCTAGCCATCCCAAATACCATGCTACACCTGAGAAATCAACAGAAGGAACAGTCAGTCCACAGCAGTAGGAAAGACTGAAAAATCCCCTCATTAGAGCATATAAAACTCAAACATGCTAAGGAAATAAACGATGTCTTCAGCTCCAATTAGCTCCTTTACACATCCAAGCTAAATACTGCAGTCTGTCATTAACTCTGGAGGGGAAGTGGAATAAACTGTAAAACCACCAGTATCAGAATTGTGATACTCACTAAAAGTCCAGAGTTCGACGGATACAAAAGAGAAATTAAAAAATGGAATGGAAAAAAATAGCATTTTTTTCTCCATATTAAACACATCAGTTGTACGTGCCTAAACTCATTAATTAGGTTCATTTTCTTTCTTCATTTTCTGTCTTTTGCAAGTTACAACACTGGAAGGCATCCATTCCTGCCATTAATTGATACTTTTTGATCATCTTTTTAAACTTCAGAGAAGAAACGCAACCGTCACCTGCACCAAGTTCTTGGTCTAAAGAGTAGTTACACTGCCTTCTTCTTCCAAGTTCCTTTTCTCCAACATCTACTTTTTATACCTGTCAAGTCTGCCTTATAAAGTCTTCCATTTTGCTCCAAGCATAAAGCGTTATGGAATTTATGTCTGGTCAAAAGATGCAGTTTAAGTTTTCCTAATATCCAGCAAGTTCCCTCCAGAGACCTAAAAACCAAAGTAAGAGAAGCCGAAGCCATAAATACCACCACTCACCACTCCATCGATGAGCACATTACAGGAGTTGGCAGAATCTCTGCTTTGCCATGCCTGTTATCACTCTTTGTTAATTATCAGACTAAACGTACTAATGGAAAACAGCAACAGCCTCTCTCATTTTATACTAGGGAAGCCATCACTTATCTACAATCACAGATACTTGAATGAGAATCTATTTCCACTTCTTTGCACCCTCTCAAGATTTTTATAACAAATAAACAAAAACTGCTCCACTTTTTTAGGTTTACCACAGACTGCATATGCTGAACTGAGAAAAAGTAGAACAAGATAATCAGCGAGAAGCATCAAAAGTTCACCACTTACAGAACCCCCCAAACTGGTATTAACAAAAGGAGGCAAGGAGAAAAACAAAGCAAACAGGAAGGGAAAGACCAAATTTTGAGGAGCTAAATCTTAGAAAAGTTGAAGAATTTAATACTCTCTCAGTCTATAGTGGGAGGAATAATCCGTAGGTTCCTCACTGTGCAGAGGAACACAAGACAGAATCAAGATGTCATCAGGTGGTAAAGAGAAGCAGGACAGCGAGCAAGTGTGCTTGCACGAGCGCATACACAAGCTGTTTTAGCCGAGGAAGAGATACCCAACTTAGAGGCAAGGGTATTGGAAATTATAAAAAAACGAATCGTTAGAGTTGCCAGGTCTTGCTAGCCAACAGCTTGCTAGCTGTGGATCACTACTATCATTACTAATCAATTACATAAGAAATTATTTCTTCCTCAAGTCCTTTGGTAGTATTTTCATGATTTGGTTTACTTTACTGCCCATTTTTCATCCACTTACCTGGAAGCAGAATATTAACCCCAGTCCTGTTGGGTGATATAATTGCTTACAACAATTCACAGGCTGCATTTTAAACGGCAGAGATGAAAATTTTGAGTTTTGGCAGAAATGTTAACTGAAGACAGCTGGCACTAACTTCGACTTCACCTTTTAACATGCTGATCAGCAACCCCTTCCATTTTTCAGTGGTCTTCCACAATAATCACACTTCTGTAAAACTGGCTGTAAGACTTCACTCTGTATGCTACATCCCAGTATATATAAGCAAGCAGTAAAAACCCCAGCAGCTGCAGCTGGGGCCAAGAAGAAGGAAGGAGGAAACCCAAACTTTTCCCACCTCAAATTCACACACGATTTACAGCTGCTCTGTCTTAAAGAGGCTGCTGGTCACTAACTACAGCTTTTGTCACGCAGGAAAATCTCACTTCCGCACTAGAAGAAAAATTCACTGGGAACAGTTTATAGATAATATAACCTGGGGCTCCAAAACTAAATGCAATCACTCCTATTAAATGCATTTTACTTGGTGGCACAACAGCCTCTCCCCACACCTTGTTTTTAAAACAAACTGTCTTCATAGCATATCATTGAAAAAACATCATAAGCCTTGAAACGAATGCTGCCTGCATAAAAAGTAAATGTATATAGAAATTATTGAAGTCTAGACAGGCAATAGTTTCTCTTCCACTTCTTCAAAACCACTGAAAAGGGAAGCAGAAACAGCCCATTTTGCATTATCAGCAGACTTCCCAAGTTGCAGTTCACATTACAGTGACAAGTTAAATTCTGTGATCTTCAATTCTTTAATATTCTCAAAGCAAAAGCAATGGGTGGGACAGAATCAGCGAGAATTAATGCATATATCAAAGAATTCAGTTAATGTCAGGCAGAAAAAATATTTTCTGTAATACTGCAAAGTATATTCTGTAGTATGCAAGCACCAGGGAAAATTCCACATAGCAAATTAAATTCAATTTGTTTGTTCTATCTGGCTATTTAATACTCAGTGCTGAAAGACAAAGAACCTGTCACTGTCTGACAACATCACATAACTAGGAGGTTTGAGTTAAGAAATCCTCTTTTTGACTGTTATATGCTTATTTCAGCATGCAAGGCAAAAGAGCGCACACAGCAAACTGCACATGTACTAGTGCCAACAGAAAATAACAATCTGATGTTGAGGCAAGCAAGAACAAAAAGAATGCCTTTTATCATTACAGAATGCCCGTCAGTTCTTCATGAACATGTTCCTCATCCGTCAAAGAAATCAACCAATTTACAACCCCACAAGTTGTTTTTTGCTTGCTTGCTTAATTATTCCTGTTCTTTAAATTACTAGTCAATTTCTCTTTTTCTGCTTTCAGGTCTGCACAGAACAATTGTGTAGGGCAGAAATGCCCACGTACCCTACACAACTAAGCCTAGCTGTGCAGGTGAGATTTAGAACTTCAGGATTTGCACTACTACTGTACAAAGCGAAACCTGTCTGCACATATTGCTTGTTTTAACATTCCACTGCATTTTATTCTTCAAAAGTTACTTTTTGCGTGAATGCTTAATACCTCTCCCTCAATGTAAACATCTAATGAGGTATAAAAGGCCCAACTCTGTTACACTACATTTAGTAGCTCTGTTTTTTGCTATTCGGAATACATCATTTAAAAGCATACCTGGAAGTTTACTTTCTTCAGATGGTGATTGTTCATTTATCTGAAGTTGGTTTAAAAAAAAAATAAAAAAATCTTAGCATCCAGTATTTTCTAACTCATATCTACCTAGAACTCAATTAGCATAAAAAAATGACCTTTTAACACTTATTATGTAAGGGAAACCATCTTAAAAGCCATAGGTACACTTCAATACGTGTGTGTATCCACCAGCATACACATCAGCACCAAGTTCCTTAACATTTTGCGGTGACCGAACGATTCATACTTGAATAGATTTGCCAAAACCGTTTTATTATTATGTCAAGCAGTGAGAGCTTCCAGTTTCACCTTCCTCTTTAACACCACCTAATACTGCAACAGAAGCTTAGTGATAGCACTGGGGTGTTCCTGTCTTTTTTCCTCCTCTCTTCCTGACCAATTGATTGTTTTCACTCCGCAAAGCTGTATGCGTGACAGCTAACTCCCTTGATTACTCAACTACCTGTCATTTCATCGCTCCTTCAGGTGTCCGTAAGGATTCCCAGACAAAAAGGATGAACAACCACGCAGGAACTAACTGCAGCTTGAACCAGACACCTCAAGGCCCTGCTTATATTTCTGCAGCTAGGTGGAAACTTCTCTTTCAGGCACAGCCTTGACAGCTGCTGCTACCTAAAATGCAGAGCACTGAGCTAAGTGCACCCACTATGCAGCTCCAACGTGGACTTGTGCAGATCTGGAGAGCATGACAGCTCCCAGTGTTCGAACTCTTTGGCTGCATCGAGGTTTGAGTGACGCAGCCAAGTCACAGAGCCACTAATGGCCTATGTCCTGTCAATTTGTCTAATCCCTTTCCGAACACATTTACACTATTAGTACACAGGGCACTCTGGTCCAGTCACACAGCTCTAATTCAGTACTGCACAGAGTATTTTCTTGTTTGCTGTGAAGACATTAACTCATGTTCTCAAATTCCACTACAGAAAATCAAATTTCACTACAGAAAAACATGCCAAGGGTTTTGAAGTACCTGTAATGCCTTGTGGTCACCTGGCTTTTAGTGGCCACTCAGCCACAAACGTCTGCAGCCACTGAAAATAAGAGAAAATGTTTTCTCCTGCCAGCCTTGGTTGTGTACACTACCTGACAAATCACACAATCCTCCAGCATAGAAATTATTGTCCATTCTGCTCAAGAGGACACAGGCAAGTAAAATAACAAAATGCTAATGAAAACCATTTGAGGGTTTTCTTTAGCATTCTGTGACAGAACAACAAAAAAATCAGGCTTACGTTCTTCTTTTACATACCATATTCCTCAAATTCAGAGCACAGAACTCTATTAGGAAACTAGGAAAAAGGGGGAAAACTGTAACTACTGGAACTGTTTGCTGATAGACTTAAGAAAACATTAATGCTAATGTAATAAAACAACAGTACCAAAAGACACAGAAAACAAGCAAGGAAAAAATTTTACGATCCATCACATAGTTCAGAAGCACCAGTGTCTTGAAACGATCATCAACAGCACACACATTTTAACTAGACGTGGAACAACTTCACAAAGCTACGCCACTAATTCAGTTCTAAGCTTCAGGCTGATTTGGCTGCTCCACACGTGATAGGCTAACTGCAAAGCCACTCAATAAATGAGGCTCTATAGCTGATGAAACACACTGATCACTGCCAGCTAGCAATCTTTGTCATCAGATAATCTTTAAATTCATTATTAAGGTCATTGAAGGGATTGCGATGGCAGGGCACACTGAAAAGTTGAACGGTTCAAAATTTAAGGTTCTTGTTCTTAAGCACATGCATTTGCCAGCTAAAGCGAAGAAGAAGAAACCTCATTGAGGAAACAGAACTGTAAGGTTTTGCTGTTTCCTCAGAAAGTTACAGTTGCAGATCCTAATAAGTGGATCACTACAGCAGACTTCCCAGGCAAATGTCTCTGTTTCTGGAGTTTGAGCAACCTCCCGGCTGAAAAGGAATAAAGTACAACAGTTCTCAGTAAGTGGCAGACCCACAAATACTTCCAAGTTTGAAGGTGTGAAACCTCACCCCAACCTTTATCAAGGAGAAACCTCAACTGGCAGAGGCCTCCACCACCTATATGAGATGACAGGGACATTCTGGTAAGGCGCATAACCTGGACCAGAGAGAAATAAAGATGCCCCAGCATCCCAGAAATGCTTCTGTCCTTTTTTTTTTTTTTTTTAAAGCTGTGTGCACTGCCAAAAAATACTGTTTTCCAGTGTTATTTTCACAAGCTAGGCCTTCTAGGTCATAAGATATCATCTAATTAGGTAGATGTGTTATCATCTTTTGCTGCTACTCCATCTAGAGATTTCTAACGCTTATCAATATGCTGACTTGTTCTGAAGCCAAATTAATGAAAATAAATCCGTTTTTGAGCCTTGCATAAAACAAAAGAAAATGTGCTTCAGAATGACAAGCAAGAAAATATACCTCAAACATAAAAAAATATTTGAAATATACTAAGACATCTGAAAGAAATACCATAAAGAGACCCCTGCAGGAGAAAACATCATTTACTACCCGGTGAAACACAACAGGTAAGGAAGTGACAAATGCTCTGTAATGAGGCTGCTGGAGGGACAATTCTACATAACCCAAACCAGACAGTTGTCCAGCCAGTGATGCGTACTGCAGAGACTGTCACTCCAAGTGACACGCATGCTGATACTCACTGACATGCCAAACGAAGAATGAAAGTAGTGTTTACACCACTGCATCAAACGCTTGCCTGGCACTCAAACTCCCCGTTAACTCGCTGGTGGCAAATACAGCTTGGCTCAGACCTGTGAAAAGGGAGCTATTATTTTACTGACCGTAATCCTAAGCACTAGGATGTGATCTTCCACTTACTGGTTATATGGGAAACACACTAAAAGCGATATATCCATTCCTTTTCCATTCTGTAATTCTTCATTGAAACACTAAATTTTGCACTAAATGCACTGGTATCCTGATGAGCAATCTCTAGGAATAAGATTGCTATAGTGTTCAACTACCCAGACATGACATGGGGAAAAAAAATCCAAATACTTCATTTTTTCATGCCTTCCTAACTTCAGGCAACATGCAAGCTCAAATCTTTCATCATTTAAACCAGGCAAGACTTTGCTGGGAAGCATGAACATAGACATTTGTAACAGTTTAAGTAACCTTCAAACTTCGATTTAGTCCCCTCTAATCCACTTAATGTTTTAAAATTCAACTACAGAAGCGGTAAGCAGAAAAAAATCAAAAGCCCCATCAAGAAAGTTTCAACACACTTAGCACCAAAGGCAGTTGGTAAGTTAGAAATGTTATAGTGAACATTTCAACAGCAACATCCTACAGCTTTTGGGATAGCAGACATGGCTTTACGAGTCAGGTCCCATTACCTTTCCTTGGTGACCCCATGAAAACCCTGGGACCACCGGTGCCACAGGTTCACCGTTTCTTTCTGCCCTTTGTACAGTCACTCACGTTTACATGAAAAACTGAAGATACAGTAGCCAATCTACACACACCATTGAGATGCTGAAGAAACTAATAATAAAGAGGGAAATAAACATCATCTGGAACATAAAATTAATCACTAGGAACTAATTCCCCTGCACAAACAAGGAGCTGCAAATGAGAGTATCTATAACCCTTGCGATTGAGATAAGTCACGTTGTGTCTGTACTTAGTAATAACTTAGAAAGCCTTTATATTCGGTTCCTTTTTTTTCCTCCTGTAACAAGCTTTGAGGGCCTGCCCTCTACCTGAGCACATTACACAAAGAAGAATCAAGAAAGACTACAGAATGGACATGAGCTCACAGATGCTTACATCTTGAAGCATGCCACTTGGCTATAAATATTATTTACATAATCAACTTTTTACGCCTTTCAGTGCTGTGTCTGAAACAGCAACCAAGTCAACAGCATATCAAACGGTTTCTATAGTACCCTGGCCTAACTACAGTATTACAATGAACTTGTACCTTTTGCTTTGTACAGCAAACAGCCATGGCGTTAAGATTCTGACGTACAAGGATATTCTGGAACATTCTGGGAAGACTACTGTCATTGGGCTTGGACAGAACATCACCTGTACCTACCTACGACTACATATATATACACACACACACAGAGCTTTTGAGATACAGGATAGTAAACTTGAGAGAACTTGGTGTTTCCACTGAGTTATCCAGTAAGTGTCTTGCATCAACTGTAATGAGGAGGATATTCTACCTTTAGAAAAATTGCATGATCCACCAGCTTTCCCCCCAAAAACGTTCAAGAGCAACAAAACTAAACTGTATTTCCTGGAAAGGTAGTAAAGAACTTGTATTTAAGTCCTCTCACTTGGGAAAGAGCAAAGAGTTAAATAGGTTAGGAATTTGCCCTCTTAAAATCAGCATCAATTTCAAGATTACAGCACAACTATGCATCTGCAACAGCACCATCAAGAAAGAACAGTCACCCAAGTAGTCTTTCAGCTCAAGATAACTTTTTTTCTAAATGAAACAGACTTCAGAGATGCCACTTTTGAGAAACTTCCTCGTATGTATGCCTGAAACCAAGCACCTACACTACACACAGGCAGATGTCGATACGACATGAAGACCATTTTCAGATTCATTTTCAAGAACTTCAGCAAGCTCTACAGGAAGTTCACTCCCACATTTCTCCCATGGGTACAGGCAAATGTTCTTGACTAAGAGAATTTCGCAAGAAAAAAAAAACAATTCTTCATCCATAGCTAAGAGAATACTCCCCATCCCCAAACATGTCCTTCCCCGAACAAAGCAGAAGCACACACAAGTCAAAAGTCTTTTTACCTGAGAGTCTACAGAAAATGCGACGGGTGTTTTTTGAGAGGCTAGCCCAAGCACTGGACTAGGGCACTAAGAAGTTTGTGTTTAAATCCAAATTTCAGCACTTACCTGTCATTTTTACATCAGTTCATTTCTCTCTGTGCTTTGCTTCCAGCTGTGAAATGGAAGGTAAAGCCTCCCTCTCTTTTCCAAGTGCCCCATCTCATCTACGCTGACAATAAACTGTTTGAAACAGGAACGATTAGCTGACATGACACCTAATTTGAAATCTGACATTACAATATTACCTACAAATCCTTAATGACACTAAATGTCCTGCAAAAACTATAGTATTCCCTCTAAATACCAGCAAACAAAAATCAGCAGTTTCAATATTATGTCTCCTGTGGTGCTTGACATACTTCTCGCAGACATTTCTGTGGCTTGCTGGTGTGACATTATAAATTTACACATAAAAGATAAAGAACAACAAATGAAACCCTAAGAACAAAGTCTTCTCACCTCTGTTTCTTTTCCTAAGGAGTTTCATAAGCTAAGTGGAGCAGATCTCTATCCCGGCAATTGGATTTCAAATTCACCCAGCATATCATTGTCCCAAGGCAGACTACTCAATTGCCTTTTATGAAGGTATTTTAATAGATAATGATGCACAAAGAATATGCCTAGTTGCTCACCAGGTATTTAACTGGCACAAAAGAAAGAGAAGCTTGGACAAAATAAAAACGGCACCAAAGAGTCGCCTTCTGCCCTTCCCATCTGTAAACGCCAGTTTCCTCCTCTACACTTCAGGAGGAGGTGGGGCTGGGAAACACTGCTTTCAGAAGTTCCACCCTTCTTTACAGATGCACAGATTTCATTAATACTTAACTGGCGACATACAACATTAACTTACTCTGGTATTCATTGCTTTCCATCTGAGCTTGTCCCATGGAAAGTGACAGCTTAGGGCAACTGCTTAAAAGATTATTTCCTGCACCATGACACGCCACTGCAGGACTTGAGTCCCTTTGTTTCACTGACCAGCTCATTTTAAAACAGCAAAATTCCAGCCAGTGTTTGTGTAAACAGGGAAAGGTGACTGACAGAGCATCAGGCAGCTAACCAACACTTTCTCACACGTCTAAAATGTGGCAACCAGACCAATGCTTACAGGCTCACTTGCTTAACAAAGTGCCGGGGAAATCACTTACAATTTTACCACTATCATCAACACAACAAAGTCCTAGGCTTGGTGCGTGGGTAAACAGGAAAGCTCTTCAAAATAAAATCCTTTTCCCTTAAAGAGCTGATGCCACTCTTGTTTGAGTGACCAAATCTTGACAGGTGCTCTGGAACAAGCACTAGGGAGACTCTTCGGACCAAGATCTCCACGATTCTAGAGCGCTCAAGCAAGAGAGTGACTCTCTCTTATCTCAACCAGACTCCCCAGGCCATGCAGTTGGCTATTTCAACGTGTAAATATTTGAGGACATTTAATGCACAGCAGTATTCAGAGGCTTGGGTGATAAAGAAGAGCTTTGTCCAAGTGACTGGAGCTCCAACAATAAATTCCGTTGAAGAATCTGCCCAGTTCCATTCTATCTGCCTAATTACTTACCTTTCTTGCAGGAACAGCATGTTATTAGAGTTTGCTGATTAAGATTTGAAGGCACTTTGAAGATTTATTGTGCTACACAACTGCTAATTACTATTTCTCAGACCCACACTGGGTTGGGAAGAAAACAGCTATGTGCCAATTTATTTCAGATCTGTCTCCTGTTCTACTTGTTCAAGTTAAAATACTTGCTTTGCTGTGCTTTTAAGTGAGTCAACTGATAAAATGCTGTGTGTTTCAACTTGCAGTCCTTTGGTGTGATACTTAATCCATATTTCCAAGAAGCATATGGCTGAGAAATCCCCCTCTAAAGGAAAAACAGCAAAACAAGGCAGTCAAACACACCACCTTCCCTCTCACTGAATGGGCAAACGCAACACCCGTGCCCTGACAACTCCCCCCAGGCAGGAATCTCCTCCCTCACCTAGGCTTCTGCACAGGGGGGCATGCAAAACAGCAATACTATGCACAGGTTATCACAACTGTAGATGTCCTGTTGCAGTGTTTATTAAGAACTCATCCATATCGTGGCACGTTTGTACTTCCAGGGGTCTATAAAGCTGTGAACAAACTACTAAATCCCACCTTCTCCACACAGCCTGCCTCCCTGGTGAAAACACGTGCACTCAGTCCTCCTTTCACACTCAGCCCATCCTTATCCCCCGGATACTTCCCAGTGCCACACACTCTTCCATCCACTTGAGTGTCCTCGAATCTGTGGCTCTCAGCCTCCAGCTCTTCTCAACAACCATGTCAGTACTATGAGACTTTTTTAATTAAGCTGTTCTAACAGCACTCTGTGATACAGCCTGTCTCCTGTTCCATCTTGTAACTTTTTAACCCCAATCCTCCAACTTAATTTGTATATTCAAAACCATACCTTCCACTAAAAAAATCTACAGATCACCCTAAAGCAGCTGAAATATAAACACAGACCCTTCGGTGCCTTACACACGTCAGGCTCAACTAGGCCATGCAAAGGCATCTTTAAAGAAATATAAAGATTATTAATGTACAAATACTTTCCCCGTGGAGTTTATAACGCACCCTATGCATTCAGAGCAACAGCTAAAAAAAATGTATCAGTACAAAACCCCTTATGTACACAAGGTTTGTTTTTTATTGGGCAACAGTGAAAGAAACATCTCATTACAGAGGGAATTCATGTACTTTTCTAGTCATCAGACAAGACTGCTGGGTTAAATAATGAGTAACGAAACCCTACAGTCCAACTTCACTATATAATTTCTCTCTTGCTGTCATTCTTTTCTTCCTTTAAAATAATGCTTACATATAAAGGCTGTTTATGGAGAGACATGCTTGTTGGCAGGAAAAGAGGCACTCCAGATGAAATACAAATGCCCAGTGTGAAAGCTGAACAGATAGGCATGTTTGATAGCACTAGGAGTGGTAGCAAAATCTGTTGTAACTGCACTACCAAACAAAAGATTCTAAGACCAGATTTACTCTTTCCTCATCGGTACTTCTTGCACAAGAACCAAAACGCTCAAGTTGTTTTCCCATTTGTATCTCTGTACTGGCTGATTCCAACTCTTGCTGAAACCTCTTTAAAACATGTCTCAAGACATCAAAGATGGACTGGCATTGCCAGAAGAGGCCTGATGCTCAAGTTGAACACAGACAGCAAGCCTTCTCCACAATCCTTACTCCACCAGCCTGAGCCCAAAGGAACAAGCTGGAAGCCAAGACACATAAGGACTTACACATTCGGTGCCGGCCTTCTCACCTGATGATCAGACCCTGAGGAAAGCTGTGGACTCAGACCCAGTCCACCAAATGCGCTCCCTTCCCACTGAAAAAGCTTCATGCGCCCATGATGGCTCCAGCCCCTGCTAGGTCCTTCCACACAGGACTTTCAGCCTCCCTTCTCCACATCTCGCGCCTTAACGAGACGCCCAGACACAGATTACTGCAACCAACTTTACAGTTTTCACGTCCTACATTTACTTCACATCCCACCTACAAAACCAAACCGGTTCCCAAATGTTTCCCCAATAAACGGGAGGGGTATGTAGCAGCTCCTGGCGGTTCCCTATGAAGTCACTGCCTTTGTTGTTTCAAACATGCAATTTAAGGAGAATGACACAATCTCGAATATGCGAGAGATTACCCTGCGGTTTGCGGAGGTGTCTGTCGATTGCTAGGAGATAAAGAGCCAGCGAAACCTACGCTGCTACTCAGCGCCGACCAATAGGTTCAGACCTCGCTTCTGCCCCTCCAAAAGCGTTGGGGGAACGAAAAGCGTCCCCCTGCAGCGGGCTGCTCCTCTCCTTGCCTCCTCTTCTCCTCCCGGGGCCCCCAACGCGCGTGGGGCCGGGACTCAGAGCCCGCCTCAGCCGCAGGGGCGAACCCGCAGCAGCCGCCGAGCTTTGTGCAGCCTCCCTCCCTCCCTCCTCCTCCTCCTCCTCCCGGGGGCCGCGCACTTACCGGCCGCCTTCAGGGCGACGGAGGCGAGGAGCCCTCAGCAGCGCTGGCGGAGCCGTGCGGCCGGCGTCTGGGAGGCAGCGGGGGGAGGCCGTCAGGGCGCAGCAGCAGCATCTCCTCCCGCGGCGCCCCTCTCCCTCACGGCGCTGAGGGGCGGGCACGGCCGCGCTCCCCGCCCCGCCGATCCTTCCCCTCTTTCCTCCCTTCTCCTCCTCCCTTCAGCGCTCCCCGCCGCTAGCCACCGCCCTCTTTCCTTTCCCTCCTTCCCTCACGCCCCCGAGGCGGCGAGGAGCTGCTCACACAGGCCCGGCCCCGGCTCGAAGGTAACCTGAGGACTGGCGCAGCCGTGGCGCCGCTAACGGCAACCTGCGCTTGGCCCCAACTGCCCTTCTCTGCCCCCCTCTTTTTTTTTTTTTTTTTTTTTAACAATTACCTCGGTTCTGGTCCATAAAATGGCAGCGCTGATGCTCGACGCGGTGGGACCGTGTCCTGTAGACTCTAGGGGATAGCGAAGGGAAGGTGAAACGAGGGAGCCGATCATCAGCTACAGCATAGCTAAATTGGTCAAAAAAAAAAAAAAAAAAAGATTCGTCCGTGGCCCAGTTTTCAAACATGGCCGTTCCTTTTTAGCACGTCAGACACGTTCTGGTGAGAAGGCCTGCTTGGTGAGGTGAACTTACCTCAGAAAACTGCCTTCTTTACCCGTTCTGAAGGCGAGGTTGGTGGCTGGAGCCATCTTGGAGCGCCTCTGGGGGTGCCTTACGGTGGGCTCCTCTCAGGCTGGTGGCAGTGACAGACCAGTAGCTGAGGTGCAAAAAACACCCCCATTTCACTTCTTTCCACTGAACTTTCTTCAGAATGATAGTCAAGAGGAATTGTTTATTTTTTTCCTGAAACATTTGTGTGGAAACAATTACTTGAGAGCAAATAAAATGCTTTGCCCTAAGTGTTGCATCATTAAATACAAATTCCTTTGTGCTAACTGCGGTATTAAGGGCTCAATATGAAAGTGAGTCTGCCATAAGTAATAGTGTCACTGACTTTGTGTAAGTCATAATAAATATAAAGATGAATGGTAGAGCTAATTAACATTTTAAGAGACTACAGTAATCTGAGATGTTAGTTATGTAATTTAAATACTGTTTTCTTGTAATACAAGTTTCTTAAGTTGATAACTATCTATTTACATTTTAAGGTGAACTCACTATATTGTTACCCACCTCGCGAACAAGAAGAAAGCTTATTTTGGTCTCTGTACATTTATACATTTCCACAGCAAGGGCCCACCTCCTCATTCTACAGGTTAGTCTCTTACTGAGAAAAGATTTTTTATTTTTATTTTTTAAAGGATATTGACAATCTGCAGTAGATTTTATCCCCAAACTCTGCTTCTGTCCTTCAGGTCAATTTATAGTTGATAACAAGTTACTGTATAATCTTTTTTACCTTGTTTGAAAATGGGGCATAGAAAGGTCTCTTTGTAGGGAAATGTTTTTTGCAAAGACACATTATTACTTGAGGTAAACGTAATGAGTTAAACAGGACTTACAGATGTGTTAAAACAGCCTACGTAATAAGGCAATATTACCTTCTTGTACTAGAATGTCTCTGAATAAAGCAGCCTCCTCCCCCAAAAGTCACCTCTCTTAAAAGACTGCAAATTTGATTGTAATTTACTTTCTTCTAAACAAGTTTTAGTTCCTTGTTCTTTATCCTACTAATAAGCATCTGTTTGGGACACTGTTTTCCTTAGCCTTGTAAATGTGTGTGAATACCTTAACGATTATCTCATTAGACTATTTAATTTTTATTTTTTTTAATTAACTATCTTGAACAAGGAAACTTGGAGCTTAGGATCAATGGAAAATATAATTTCCATCTTCACCTACTATGCATTTTACAGGGATGCAAATACATGAAAAGCATTGCCGTAGCTTTAGAGACTTCTTATATCACTGACTAAAAGAAAGACAACACATTGTGCACAAAGACTGACGCCTTGGACTGTCTCCACTGTGGAAAAACGCAATGGCTTTTGTCAGTGTGGTATTTCTGTCATTTGTTGTGAACGCTATGTATATTTACTGGGAAGACTGACAATGCCAGCACTTAACTTAAAAGATTCCAGAGCGTGACTTTTTCCTTAGCTGTTCAGAGGAAGTTTCCATGCTAGCTGCATCTACAAAACATTAACTTTTCTTCTGCACAGAGTGTCTGGCAAATAAATATACTCCAATTATTCCACCTCAAACCCTTGCATCATTTACTCAGTGCTTTTGCATAGCGCAGTACATCATTGCCTAGAAAAAAAGACGCCAAATCACATTATTTGTTCTTGTTGAAACCTCCTTAACAAACAGGTGTGCCTTTCTATATGTCTCAACTGGGGGAGTCAAGAGCACCTCCATGTTCCTGGTTTGGGACACGTCTGGCCACACCTTGGCTATGTATCAGGACAAAACCTGTACATAAACCAGCACCCTCCCTTAATCTCATGCTCATGGGTAACTGGGGAGTCAAAAATTGTTTAGCATGCTCCAGTGTACTTTTAAAGGTCAGTTTAGAGGAAGACTAAGTCTAACCATGCACATTTTGCAAACTAACGAAAACCATTTAAAAGAAAAAGGGAAGCCTAACTCAGCTGCATCTTAGGGCAATTCACACACAAGTTCTTAGGCAGCAAAGCACCTTCTTTTTTACTTAGACTGTGAGGTGTTGTCCTTGCAGTATCAGAAAGATCCTAAATAACTGAAATGAGTGGCTGAGAAAGAAGCAGCAAAAAGAAATAGATACAAGAAAGATTAAATCTCCGAGAAAGATTAAGTGCAATGACTCTCTGGGATTTTCAAAAGTGACAATTAATTTTGGGCGTCTCCCAGTTCTGGTGCCCAAACAGGAACCTATTTTCCAAAAGCACTCAACAATGGTGTCTGAAGTTTGGCAGCTTCATGCACAAATCCCTTTCAAAATGTTAGCCATTTTTATATTCTTTGGCTAAATGACAATCAAGGGACAGGGCTACAAACATTTGATGAGGCTGAATGCCACTGTGAGAAATAAAGTAATTTTGGCTCCCTACCTGTAATGAAACCTTTCTTGTAGGCCACTGCCAATGAGATTTCAAGTGTGCTCACAGGCTCTATATTAGTACAATTGCAGAAAAGAGACCTGAAACATATTTGGGATTGTAGTTATGTATGTACCAGCTAAGAAAGAAAAAAAAATAGATTTTACTAGGAAAATCTCTCCTATGGTAAGTCTTACAGCTCTGAAGGATAATCTTGGAGAAAATCTAATATTCAGAATCTAATTAGCTGTAGATATTTAAAAGCAGACTGGTTGAAACAGTTGTAAATATATGGTAGAGAACAATCTTGCCCAGACAGAAACTACTTGTTCAAACAGGTCCTTCCTGCATTCAACTTTGGAGTCTATCTTAATGAAGGTTTTGTTTGGGAATATTACAGTCAAGAGTTAAATCAGAGCAGCGGAAGAGAGACATTAAAATGTATAGGGAGAGGAGGAGAAAAGGAGTTGTTTTTATTTGAGATTTGAAATGAGATGAAGGGTCACCAAGGCTGGGAAATACACAAAGGCTGTCCCAGACTCCAGCCTATTTGGAAGAAAAGGCTCTCACATAACAGTAGCGAGATTGTGTGGAAGGACAGAGCTGAGTCTAGACAAGCAGCGGGTGGGGGGAGAAAAGACAGATTTTTTTCCCAAATTGACATGTTCCTATTAATTCCATAATTAATGACTTTCAGATGACCAAATTTTAAAGGCCAGGCAGACAGTTTGGATTCGGAATATTCTTTTGCTGCAGCTGTCCAAAATCTAAAAGCACTGTGTTTATCTTCACTAAGTACATTGCTCTACTGCTGCACCGCAACTTAGCATCATCCTGTGTAGAAGTGATAGCAGAAATTTGTTGAACATGGTAAGAGCTTCCTATTTCCATTAAATGAATAATGACCTTATTTGCACAAATGGCAGCTTTATGTTTTGCAGTGATCTTCAGTACTCACATGTCAACCAGAAAGCCTGCTTACCTGCTGGTAAATTTTATCATGTGGTGGTCATCCTTATTTCTGCTTTTGATGTCCTGCAATAAAAGTTGCATAATGACAGTTTTAGCAAGTGAATCTCTGCAGGCAAACAGCTCTGATATGTAGATCCAGAAAAGCATTCATGCACTTTTTTGTTACGCTTTCACATTGAGCTGTTGCGATTGATAAGTCTAGTCACCTAATTTTTTCTGCTGAATCAGATCTGAATTTTCTAAGTTGATAGAAATGGTTGGAATTTTTTTTTTTTTATAAAAAGTATACAAAATTTTTTTTGCTATTTTTGGTCCGTGAATATGTGCACATCAAGTGCGTGATCTTACATCTAATTGGAAGAGATGGGAACTGAATACATTCACTGTGGTACCTTTCATGAAAAGTTAACCAAAACAGTAAAATAGAAAACAAGTTAACATAACCCAACTCAGCTTTTTTTTTTTTTGAGTACTTTTTTTTTTTTTTTAATCCACTAGGTCTCTTTGTTTTTATCTAAGATAATTTTTTGCATTTCCTGTCATTGTTAACATTCACTCAGGAACACTGGTTGTAGCAACAGTTAAACAGACTCTCTGGTCCTGAAAATTGCAGTTAGTGTTTTCTTTATGCTTTTCACATTCCCAGTATCATCTTTTCAATGACAAAATTGGACCATTACATTTTTGGGTAGCAGCAAGACAGAGAGAAAGAGACAGCTGAGATTACAGGTAGTGAAATGGTATCTTGGTAAAGATGGAAAAGTTGATGGATGACGAGATCAGGATAGGAGACAATGATGTAAACATCTTTTGAATTAAATTCTTTAAAACAACCAGCCAAAAAAGACCAAATATAGACTTCAGGGAAACACAGTGAGAGAAACAGAGAATTAAAGTGGAATCTCTGTAAAAACCTCTGAAAGAATTAAGAGAAAGTCAAAAGAAGAAAAAATAAGAAAATGATGCCTCAGAAATACTGTACTCCCTTTAATGGTGCCAGAATGTAATTCCATATTCAGCAAAATCTCTTGTAATTCCATATTCAGCAAAATCTCTTCTGTTCTTCTGCAAATCTCTTAAAGTTATAGTTCTCATTTTGCATGCTGCTATTCTCAGTTCCACCAGAGTATTTACACTGAAATCTGGGTAATTACACCAGAGTTATATTCCAGATTTATACTGATGTTACAGCAACCATAATCTGCCTCTAGAGGAGACAATTTTTTCACCCATATATGGTACAATCTACTGTCGTTTGCACTTCTACTCACATTTGTCGTAACAAGCTGTGAATTACTTTTTCCAAAAAGTTGCTCTGTTCCTAAGAAATGCCTCTGTGTTCCTGTATAAGGGAAAGGCTTATTTTAGTATACGTTTTTTGACTTGTACAAATACAAGCTTTTAAAAAGTCACTCACTTGCTGGGATATCTGATTATGATGTTGGTTTTTTGTTGTTGTTGTTGTTTTTTCTTAATTAATTGAAACTTACGTTGTCAAACTAAAGGGACTGATTTCATCTGGAGAAGCCACAGCTTTTCCACACAGTTTTGCCTACTGAATTGGGTTACTTTTAATTGTATTGGAATAATTGTATGTCTGTGCATTTGTGCAGGCGTTGTTTCAAGACTTAGCATTTACTTCCTAATTGCTTACTATCACCAAGCTGCCATGGCAATATTACTTTTCTTGCAAGTCCTTACCAGTTAGTTTTGGTCTCACAACTTATAAATCAAGGCTCCTTTTAAAGAAGTGAACTCTGCACACAGAGTAAGGGGCATCCCTCTAGTTCTGTAAGTTTTATTTTCAGTAATATGTATCGTATCATAGGCATATCGAGTATGTCAACCACTAGCTGACTTCAGTGTGAATTGCATGTGAACATCTGTAGGAGTTCCACATTTACTCTGGTGATTAAAATAATTACTTTTTTCATGTGGATCATTTTTAGAAACTTCTTTTCTAGTTCTATTTAGCTTCATTACATTGCTTCTCCTAATGACATTTTACTGCTTTGTTAACTGGAAATTATTTTTGAAGTATGAAGCAGTATGTTGGACAGCCTGTGCCTTTTATGTTGCTGTTGTACTACGTATTTCTAGAGCTGGAAATCTTTAACAGAACGTATAACAGTCATTAACCCTAAAGAGAAATTTCTTCAGTATCCCCTGGTCACGAATTACTTTTAGAGCAAGCAGAGACGGAAAACAGCTTGCAATAGAAACACACCCCTGGAAAAGTTTCTGTCTTCTAAAAGCCACATTATTGTCTGATACCCAGTGAAGGGAACATTTGACTGTGCGTCGAGCGTTAATGAAGTACGTAATTTTCAATTCTGACTTTACAGTTCCGATTGTATCATTTCATGTGTCCATGTATGCATGATAATATTCTCACAGCTGTAGCTCCTGCCTCTTGAAACTTTCAAAGCAGTTCCTATACTAATATGCTAAATCTCACATAAGGTAAGGTAATACCATTCACATTTCCAAAGAGGAAAAACCAAGGCGTGACCTGACATATTCTGGGTTACACAGGAAACCCGGTGCAAAGCACTGGCACTCAAGATGATGTGTTTTGACTTCCACTCTCATGCTCTTCCTACAGAAGAGCTGGTAGTCCAGAAGGAATCTGCCTCTTGCTTAATTGCTGGTAGGTTTTCTTCTGGCTACACATAGCAGTAGTTACTCATCTGTTTTCACTTCCCTACCTTTCATAATACGTCCTGTGCTACTTTGAATATAAAACATACCCTTTTCTCCCTGCAACTGTGGAGATCGTCAGGTAGAAGACTGTCTTATTTAAATTTCAAAGGGTTTCTTTGTAAACTACTTCCTTATGGTGGAACCACGAGTTTATCCTTTTAAATAAAATCTTTACGCAGCACATTTAGAAATTACAGGGCATTGCATGCAAGGAGCATTTCAGGCTACATTTGCAACAGAACCTAGTGCATACAGGCAGAGTCAGCATGCAAAAACGTTCTGATTTTTTGAGCAACTTTTATCGTCCTGAGTTTGAAACTCTTTAGCTTGACACCAATGTAACCAGTTTACCAGTGCCACCTAAGAAAATCAAAGAAACCATACCTCATTCTCTTTGACAGCTTATATTTTAAAGAATCCAAGCATAAAATGTTCCAGGTATACTTATCACATGACTAATTGCAATAACTACTTTTCACTCATGGAATGGATCTTTTGTCAATTACGTTCAGTCTTTGTTATTAAACGTGCCATGATGGTTGAATGCATTAATACAACAAATAACAATATACAGTGGACCATTGCAATATCATGCAGTGCTACCTGCCTTTTCATAGCATCATCAAGCCCCTTATGCATCCTCTTTTCTCAGACAACAGCGGCATACCAACAGAGCTCCTCTTTCCTCAGACAACAGCAGTCCGTAGCACAGCATCAACACTGAACAGAGACCGAGGCTGTATAACAGCAAAACCACCAAATGCTCCTGTATCACCTGTCTGGGACAGCACACGCACCCTAAGAGGTAAGAATTCAGGCCATAGCTGCTCCTTCTGCCTGCTTTCCTCCCCAGATAAAGACTGCCAACCGAAAGCGAGAGGTACTGCGGCTGGGTACGTAGTTCACAAGCTGGATACACATTGTGAAGGGCTGAGTGCTTGGCTGGAATTTGGGTTGCTGGGGCTGAAACTGTCATGTGCTCGGAGCTATGAAGGGAGATGTGTGTGGAAAGGCTGGATAGAAGCCTGCGAGAGCAGACCAGAGTGGCATCTGTGGGGACAGGGTGCGGGTTGGTGCAACAGGCTGAGGGGCATGTCAGGAGGCTGTCAGGCACTCCTCTGGTAACGACACTCGAGGCACCGTGCTTGTCTGCCATGTGCGTAGCAGCGCTGGAGGCAGGCACGTACAAGAGAGCTGTAGAGCTGGGACAGGGAGTCTGCTAAATCAAGTGTCTGCTGTGTGCCAGGACAGCGTAATCTGTGCCTGGGCATCTGCAGAATGAAAAACACACACCAAAGGGACATTATCTGTCTTGTTACTACCAGTGCAAAGAACAGTCTCATTCTAAAATGATAGTTCTCAAAGAAGCTTTTTCAAGTGTTTAATTTCAAGTGTTTAAGCAGAAAACATTTTTTTTTCTGTTTCTTGTGCTAGGATTTGTTTGCATTGTCCACATCTCTGTGAAATTTATCGCAGTGCAGGGAAACAGAAAATAATTGTGCCCCAAGGAATACACACTTACCATGAATGCAAAATATATCAAAGGGGTATATTCAAATCATACCATGCCATGATCGGAAAGCATAACCACATTACCAGTCAAAGCTGGAGGAAAGATGTACAGAGGTTGTCATTAATGGAGTGCTCTTATTACTTGGACCACATGAGTACAAATAACATGTAGTACCCTGTGATGCATATCACAGTGGATCTGCTTGAGGTCAGAACAGGGAAATTGCCATTACTTCTGGAGAAAAAAAATGGCATATGTTTTTCCACAACATATTTTCTAATCCTCATGTAGCAAAGGTTCTCCATTGATAAGTACTTTGACAACTTCAGGAGGAACAGGCTATCTTCAGACCTAGAAACAGAGCAGTAGTACGTTTTCTAGTTACCGCATTTTTCTGTCCTGCTAAGGACTATGCCTTTCATAGTGATAGACCATTTCTGTAATGACTCCTGTTTTCCCTGACTACACATATTTTCATGTTCTGCCATTGCATGCAGTCCTTACTCCTTCATTTCACCCCAGCTCTGTACTTTTCATATAACTGGACAGAGATTGTTCTTTGTTAGTGCAGACGCTTTGCACTTTCTGCAGACCATCAGTAGCAAACGGTCCTCTCAAGAGTCGGTGCCAAGGATTTTGGAGAACCAGAACTCAATACACCGATGTGGTAGGCAGCAGTTATCCCACAACAGAGAGTTTGCTGTCAAGAAAAGCAGGGTGTGAGCTGTCACAACCTTGACCGCTCCTGCTCTCAGACCAAATGGGAACATCCTTCTGTGTGACTGGACTGTAATTAGCCAGAAATGAACTGGGAAAGTTGAAGGAGGTTAATTTATACATACCTTTAATGCTGTGAGGCTTCCCCATGAAACAGTATTTGCCCAGCATTCTGAAAAGTGCTAGTACATCAAGAGTTTGAAGGAGTTGTCATCATTGAAAGACCCTGGTGAGTCTTGACTTGAAGTCTCATAGGTGGAGGCAGAAACTGGCCAGCTTTCATTCAACCGGTAGAACAAAAAAAGGAGAAACATTAAAGCAATAGGGTAAAAAAAAGTGAAACAAAATGTCTAGCACGCTCTATTAGTTTCCTGTTAAAAAATAAAAATGAAAATCAAGGGGATGCATGCAAACGCACTGTGACCAAGTCTGTTGTTAACTTACCTGCTTAACATGACAGTTCAAAATGAAGCTTCAGATAAGGGGGCTTTGCATCTGCAGCTGGATCAGACTTTGGCCTAAACCCTTTGCTAGATGTATTTGGGGAGAAGTCTTTTCTATTACAGGAAACTATTTGGCATCAATTATTTCCTTTACCACTTTTAAATAGAAGTATTGTCTCCAGGGCTTATCACGCATAGACTTAGACAAGCAAACTTAACCATATATTATGCACACGCAGGCAGCAAAGTAGGCAAGAAGGTAATTTTCATTTTTTATTTTAATCTAAATGAGCTTATAATTGCTAAATAGCTGTAGGAGTAACATTATATATGAAATCACCAGAGGAGAGTAGCCACATTTTTTAGTCTGCCTAAGAGTGGACGTCAAAACCTGAATTATGGAAAATAAGTTCATCAGGAGTCACTGAAAATTTGAAGAACTTTTCCCTCTTCCTATAGAAATATATTGGTATTTTTAAAAATAGTGCTGGTATGGCTGCCTTATACCAATAGGAACAGTCTATATAAGCAAGCCTGACATTCTTTTACACAAGAGGCTTTTTTTTTTTGGTATCCAGTGGTGCCATTATCACATCATAGATTTTCCTTTTCCTAAAAAGAATTAGATGTGACATTACATGATTTTAATACCAATCAGCTGTCTTCTTTTTGACAGTAGGCTAGTTTCTGCCAGCAGTGCTCAAGAAACTTACCCGGTAAGTAGAACAAATCTGAGAATTGGAAGTACATAAGCTCAAAAGTTGCCAAAGTATTTAGCTGGAGAAGTCTGCCCTCTGTTTTGTGATTTCGCAGCATGTAAATTGTGAACTTATTTTCTAATTTGTCTGATCAGTAGTGTGCATAAATAAACATGAGCCTGAAGACGGCTCATGTATGTTCAAAACAAGTATTGTTTACTTATTCAGTCTTCGGAATTATTCAAGCAGACTAAGTGACTGCACACCCAAGTCAAATGCTGTGGTTGCTGCTCCATGAGTAGACAACTCAAATTTGGGGGCTAAAAGCAGAGGTACGTAGCAATTAAGAAAAAAAAAATATATTGCTTGTTGTGCTGTAAATCTGAGTTCCCCAAGAATCACTATGCATAAAATAGTACTCAGAAGAAAAGTACTCAAGCAGAAAAACAAGGGAGAACCAAAGCAGTCTCAGTAAGTAATTTGGAAAACGCGGAAAAAAGGGAATTCCTTCCAAAATTCCACTGTGTGGGGAAGGATTTTTTCTTCTGAAGTCCTTTAGTTAGAGTTATCCTTGTGTTTCAAGGGCAGAAATAACACACACACACGAAAAAAAGCATAGGGAGGTCTTCATAAATTGAAAAATAGTGCATGAGCCACTAACTCATCAGCAGGCATTTGGGCTGTATGCATTTACTTCCTCTTGACCCACTGCAGTCCAGTTCCTGGTCCAGGAGACTTCACTGAAGATGACTGACTGACAATTGGTGTCCCCAGCACAGCAACAACATCATCTGCTTTTGAAACTTACCCTCGGAAGAAAACAGACTTACCCTTCGCAGTAGCAGATGGCAGTTTCCTGTCCTGTCCCCCTGATGCTGACCTGCACTCGCACAGCCTGACAGCCCTGTGCATGCACTCCTCTCTTGCAGTGTTCCTAAGCCTTCCTGGCCTCAGGGAGGCTGCAGTTCTGGGGCTTGATCACGCGCTTGCTCCAGGAACTGGGATGAAACAACTTGATTCTTGATCGCCTCCTTAGCCATCCCTGTGATCAACTAAACTTGGTGTTACAGTGTTTGAAATTCTCCACAGACTCATCTCACCCTCTGACTCTAAACATCCTGTACGTTTCCACCTGCTGGCTCATCTTTTCCCATCTCTTCTCTGTCCTGCTCTAGCTGGAAGTTGCTTTTACCAGTGGTGCAGCAGCCACTTGATTTTTGACCTTGAAAACCTCATTTTATTACAGTTTTTGTTTCCTTTAAGAACATTCGTCTACACCAGTGCAAGTGCCATTATTCCATTTTCCTAACTAGTACTTGCAATGTTCGTGTACATTATGAAACACAGGGAGCATAGCTAGAAATATTCAGTTCTAGAAAATGAAGTGCAATGAAGGGAGATGTTGCAAGCAAGAACATTTACTGATACTGCCATAAATACACTGAAGTCAGCGGAGCTGCACTAATTAACCATACCTGCTAATGCTCTGAGTAAAGTCCTTGTTACCTTGTTGTGTAATTATTACCCAGCAGGGGATCCAGAGGATATTTTTTTACTGCACTGCTGAAGTGCTTTCTATTACAGAGTACTGGCCAAGCAGTAATCCCAAAACAGCTATTTTAGAATACTGCCCACTTAGAACTGGCTTGAGACTGTACATACTCGTGTGTATCCCAAGAACACATTTCACTGCAAAACTATTCTCTCTCCACAGACGGTTTAAGTAAAGTGACTTAAATTTTAAAGAAAAATCTGAAACTCAGCTGACTTTGTTGGCGTTGTCTTGGCCATGCTGGAGAACTGAAAGGTATTCCTTGCACGTGGGACTGTGGTTGGATGCACATTGTTCGGCTCTGGAGAAAAACAAAGCAGCTGCCTTTTCACCCTGGACATTTTTTCTCTGACTGTTAAAACAAATAATGAACAAAATCAGAAATGCACATGGATTTAGCATGTTACTGAATCTTTCAGTCTGTTTTGCCATCTGTATGCTTGGGTGTTGGACTGTTTTATATTTTGGATAATATGCTCTGAGTATTTGCAGTGGAACAGTACCTTCTTGGCAGAGCTGTCATGCCATAAGCATGCATGCTGTGACCAAAACCCCTGGCTCCTTCAAAACATCAGAACAGACAGCTCTCTGGAATAGCACAGTTCTCACCAAAATCAAGATCCCGTAATGGTATTTAACTAAACAGATGAGCATGGCTGACAACCTGGAATTTACCACTAAGCAGAAAGGCTTGGCGAGGAAAGCGCTAGATTGTTAACTTCCCAACATGCACTGTGTTTATATGAGCCAAACCTTTAACAGACACCCCATTTTTGGAAGCCTCCTCTTCCGTTCTGCCCTGCAGAATTACTTGTTTAGAGTGAAACATGAGAAATTCCGACGTCATTGTGAAATGTTTATACATCCATTTTCTTTGGACCAGCTTTGACTTTCTTTATAGGTACATTTTCCTTCAGTCTCTTGCTATTCTCCTGCACAGCTCAGCATTCAGAGTTGAATTAAACAATAACAACTCTCAACTCTATTTATTCCATGCTGTAGGAATTTAATTAATATTTTTATATTGATAATAAATTAATATTCTGCTTTACAGGTTCTTAAATACAGGGAGGCCTATGCAAATTTTAATTCAGACTGGGTGCAGAATAATAAAAAATTGCATCATGACCATAACAGATGTTCCTTAGTGGACATCTTAGTATCCCTGATTTTGACATTCTCTTATTCTTTATAGAACAGGTGGAGAAGATGGAGATGCTTAGTGTGCTGCACATGATTTTGAATGGAGATGCAGCCTTCTGAGGAAGTTTAGTTGTCAATTTAGGAAGCTGCATTTTGGAGTTATGTGTTTTAGGGTATGTTTACCGATAGCCAGTCCTGATTTGTAGCATTTTCAGTAAGACATGAGGAGTCATGGGGCGCTGATGATAAGAAAAGAGCAGTAGCATTTATGCAAATGGCGAACTTCAATGTATGGCAGCACTCTTAACACAGTAGTATGTGAAAAGGGAGCACACAATAGATAACGAAATGGGCATCCTGACAGCCTAAATATATATAAATACAATGTTACTTTTTAAAACCATAGAATTTATTTTATCAAAATCTAATGTGAATATCCAATGAGTTTTGGACTTCATTCCGTAAAACTTAATTAAATTTTTATTGCCTGAGGGAAAATCCTGACGGTGTTGAAACTTCAGACGCTGTTGGAAATGGGATATTTCACTCCTATCTAGCATCCTAAATAAAATTGCAAGAAGAGTAGTGTCCAGGATACAGCATGAAAAGCACTTTGCTTTTTATCAGAGTACCTTCCTATTTCCATTTTAATTTAATGTGTCAATAAATAAAGGTTATAGCTTTATATAAAAACTATGAGCAATCTCTGGAGTAAAAACAAAGTTTTTCCTCAGGGCTGTGGTTGCAAATCGATTTGAGTAATTAGAGAAACAGTTGTAATCCACATACTAAAGGATAGCTAATATTTTTATGCAGGTCTTGAATACCAAAGTATTAGAAAAAAACTAGCAGAATTATCCTGGCAGCAAATTCAGTATATTTGATCAATATATTACTCAATCTTCAACTGAAGTGAAGGAAGTAGCTGAAAACCTTGTCATGTCTAATGTTCACCACCACCCAGAGTACTTGCACAATACAGAATCATAGAACTACATTGCATCCAGTATCTCTGAATTGCAAGGCAGAAATTTTTTATTTGCTTGGCTATTCTCCTGTGGGCAATCCCCGGACATGGCTGTGCTGCATTTGATGATAATACTACTCTTAAAAAGGCAACGTTCAGGAGGTAAAAGTCTATAAAGCAGCCCATACTATGGCTCAGATTTCAAAGACTCACTTTTATTTTCAATCATACATGGAGTATTTATTCATACGGAGGAGCTTTAAAATCTATACAGTGTCCTTCCTCCCCCTCCCTTCTAAAAATATAACTGGTTCAGGACAGGAGACATAAATAAGTCATTTCCTGAAATGAGTGTACTTTTATGAAAAGTCTGGTGGTAGTTGGAATGGAAGTTCCAGGAGCTGGGAGCAGAGAAGAGGATGGGACTCTCGCACTCTTACAGTGCACTGCTCTAGAGGAACGGTGCATTTACCTCCCTCTCAGGCCAGAAAAAAATCAGTTACAATCAATACTAATGAAAAACAAGCCAAAATTGCTTCAGTTGCTATTTCTTCAGTTGTTTTCCAGAAAAGAATTACATTTAGTCTCAGCTGTTAAACAGTTTCTTTCTCTGCCTCCATCTGTATATAAAGTTTGACCTTGATTCTGACCTCCTCCTGCCAGATTTCCTCTTAGGCAGTGGAGGAGGTTTTGCCTGAACATGGGTTAAACTTTAAAGGGTACAAGTACACGCCCTGTACTTTTATCACCGTCATGTTAGTCCTTTTAATTGCTATTTTAAGTCCTGCTCAATTGAAGAACAGTGATTTTCTTTCCCAGACTCGGAGCTGCCTGCCTCAGTCTTTTAGGTTTGAAACTATGTGGATGGGTAGGTGAAATCCATATGAGTTTGTTTGCGGAGGCCTCCCTCCCACGGGCAAACCAAAGACTAGTTCTTAGCTTCTATGACAAAAAAAAACATTCCAGTTCACATTACTGGGCCCCAGGGAAAACTTCATATGTCAACTGAAGCAAAACCTGCTAGTCAAATTATCTGACATCAAAGGCCACTACCCCCACACCAGCAATTGCTCTCAGAACACTGCAGAAATGGAGTCCTCCTGCCATGGAGAGAAATGCTGGGGAGTCCACTGCTCCTCTGCAGCGCAAACTTGTGTGCATGTGTTTCAGGGGCAGTAATCTTACACGAAGTCACAAAAGCCTGGCACTACAGCAGCACGCGTGGTATTGAACCCGGCCTCTGATTTGGTATTATTTACATCCAATTGCTGCAGTAAGACCATTCCCAATTAGCAGGTATTGCTTTGTTTTATTGTGCTCATTAAATGAGGTATTTCCTAAAAGAGTGATGACTGTAGCCAGCACAGCTGTCAGGCAGTCATTCATCAGTTCAAAATGCTGAACGCAGCATCAGAACTGGATTACTTACACTGTCAGAGCTGTTTCAACCGGCTGCTCAACAGTCCAGTAGCGTATCAGTTCATTAGTGCTGATTAATTGCACAGCTTGGCTGAAACTATAGTCCCACATTCCTTAACAACCTGCTTTATTTTCTTTCAACATAAAAGCCCCTAAAAGAAAAATCCAAACTATTCTTGCATGAAGACTTGAGTAATTGCAAAAAAGCCACTAGAGTAGATTAGTTTGTTACTACTATTGAGACAACCAAACTCCTCTGTAGTCAAAGAATAAAAGGAAAAGAATGTAAAATATCCTCTGCAGTGCAGTGACCTGGGGGCAAGGCTATTGCCATGTTTCAGTGTTGTGGAAAAAAGAAAAAAGGCAAGCCATTGTGCCAAAATGTTTCCAGGGATATTTCTCCAAAACACCACACTAATTTAAAGCAACTGCTGCCTATATACAACGTCATTTACTCTCCTAAGTAGCCTTTGAATATATTCAGCATTGTGATATGAGTTACTGACATATGAAACACACGCACTAGTAATTCATACTTAAAAACCTGATACGAACTCATTGCCTGACACAGGACTTAGTAGACTCCGATTTACAAAAATAAATTGGTTAGGATATCTTGCAGTTTTAATTAATTAATTAATTAATTGCAGTTTTTGATGTAGTTGATACTGCTCTGACTGCTGCTCTTCCATTTAATTTTCTTTTGTGGAAAAAAAAACCCAACTCATGTGCGCTTAATATATTATGTAGCTGTTACCTGCATATTAACTAAATATCACCTACACCATCATATCATTGACAGTATCCACTCCTTGCATGCGCTTCACTATGAAGTACAAAGTCATCACAGCAAGCGTGCAATGTTGATGCAGTAACATTTTTTTTCTTGACTTACAGTACTTCTTAAGGGCAAAGTAACAGGAATTTAGATGTAATCATCATTTTAAGCAGCTCCTCTGACATGGTTAAATGAGAGATGTGGTAATTACTGAATGCTATTCTTTTTAAGAGGGCTCATTTCCTGAGCTGACAGAGTAGCCCCTAATAAATAAACGCACTAGACCTTAGAACCAGAAGATACAAACTGTATCACTTGTCAAGATTTATGGTTTCTAGAATATTATACTGTTTACTCTGTATGGGGCCATCAGGCTCGACTGTACGAATCTGAAGGAAGGCTTAGCTGAAATTAGCATTACTCACAGTAGTCAAGTCTGATTTCTTTGAACTTCAGTCTGCCACTCCTGACTGTTTCCACTGCTACAAGAAGTTGTTACAAGGAATAATTAGTAGTATGACAAGGTTGACCTCTGTATATTTTGTGGTACTAGGAGCAGTCAACAAACGTTGTTCCTGGATAACAAGACAGATGTTACTGCATTACACACCACACTGGACAGAAGATTGGTCAGTCTCTAAAGCCACTAAACACAGGAGACATGGACTCAATGACAGATTCATATACCATGGTGTTGTTTTTTTTATGATTTTTAGAAAAAGTTACCATTTAAGATCTGTATTTACTCTTTTCTCCTAAGTTTCCAGTTTCACTACTTTTTTTTTTTTTTTAATCTATATTGCCTCGTGAGTATAGCTGGAGTGGCTGGAGACAGCCCATACAGCACCAGGGCAGAGCTCACCAAAGAGGAGTCCTTAGAGGACAGGAAGCTGAGATGAGCAACATATTCCTGTTTGGGAATTGCTTTGTGTTAAGTATAGTAATTTAACCAGAAAAAGGTTCTGCACAGATCCCAAAAGGTGTTGTGTTAAGTCAGAAAGCTCTGTCATTAATGTTACCAGAAACTGGAGGAAGGCACACATGGAATGGTTCAGAGAAAGCCCATCTGTAAAGCTGGATATAAAAAGACAAACAAAACCAAAACAACTGGAGCAGAGATTTGTGGTTAAAAGAACTTAACACAAAGCCATTTCCCTGCATGATAGCGGTGTCTCGTTACACTGCTGCCTCGTGGCTGAGCTAACTAAAGGGAAAAGATGCTTGGTTACCTAGCACATCTAGCTAAAGCTATCTTTGGACATTATCTTGGAAGAAGTTTTCATTGTGTAATTTCAGTTTGGATGCAGACCAGACAGTTGAAAATTCTTAAAAAGTAATTTTTTGGTTATTTTTTGGTGGACTTTTACTTCAATAACTCCAAATCATGTTGTAGAGATCAGTGATGGCCAAATCTACCCACACACACAACAACTGGCTTAGTGCCACAATCACCTACCACTCAGTACTGCTCATTTGAGCACCTTGTTGTTATCTCCTGCACTAAAGGGAGGGATTTATACGCTTTCATACATAGCTTTTATTGGAAAACAAAAATAATGAAAACTTACTGAGAATGTAGAACTAGCTTTGTCCAAGAAATGCTCCAGACCATCAAGTACATGATGAACTGTCCAAGGTCAGTCTGGCTGGAGAAGAAATGCAACAAGCAGGTGATTTACATGCTGAAGGGTTCACTGAATTTGGCTCTCCATGGAGCCTTCAGCACATTTGCCTTTAGGTGGCACTCTTTGCTTGTATCAAGCATCTTCCTTGATAAAGGGAGCAGCTGTGTCTATACAGCTCTGCAAATATCACATTCAGGGGAGTAAGATGAGTGCAATGTCAGCCTGGGATAGGGGATCTCATCCGACAAAGCAGAAGCTGGAATGACCATGGCTGCCATGCTCTGTCAGCTTTAAAAAGCTGTTTGTACTGCACACTCTTGTTTTGTTTTTTTTTCCCAACTGCAGGATGGTCCAGTGAGCTGTTGCAACTAAGTGAAAGACTGATGCGGAACTGCAGTCCCTCTAGATTTGGTATTACACAGCGGTGCCAGTGAATTTTTGCAGTAAAAGTGAGTTGTTTACATTAGTCTCAGTGCTAACCGCTTAAAAACCCAGTGCTAAAACTGACTGACAGCTTGGTTATTCAATCAATTTGCTAATGCTTGGAATTATGACCAAAAAGAGTGATTAAAACTTGGTTCATATGTTTCAGAAATCACATATAACTGTTGGCAATGAGTTACTTTAGCAATACATACTGTAATTTTATTGCGCTTTCCACTAACAGTGTCTTGAGCTCGTGACAAAAGGACGTCAGAAAATCAAAACCAATGAGTACAACTCCCCTGAAACCTGGCCAGCATTCTCCCACTCACCCACCAGCAGTCAGCAGCATGGTGTTGTGTTGTGGTGTTTCTCCTTTATGGTGAAAAAAACCTTATGGGATGTCTGCATGTTGCCAAAAAGGAGAATCTTTCTTTATGTAGAGAATCATAACAATCCTACAACTACTATGTACTGACAATTCGGAAACACATACATTAAAAATCTTAGATGACTCATGCTCCGCAGCGGCTTTGTAGCATGCATTCCTATCTGCTACATGGTATTAAGCTTTTGAAGGAGCTTTTGGACAGTGCTCTGGCTGCTTGAAACACTGAAATGCTTTGGAATCCAGCCATGAGGTTTCATTACTGGACTGTTTCTCCTACTGTTCATTGATTTTAAAACCAGAGTGTCATCCTTCAGCCCCCTCAGTTACTTGCTGGGCCCTACAGTACCTCCAATTTTACTGAAAAGAGCTTTTGTGCACATTCCGAATTTGTCTGTGTTCAAATCCCGTTAATTCTGGACTGAGGCTGACATAAAGAATCTCCATTCCTTCTGGAATACCTACATCCACAAATTTTCTCCCACAAGGCAGACTTCTCTGAAGAACAAATGTGGGGTGGGGACCTTTAACATAACCCTTTGGTGAGCTACCTCCAAACCACAACTTTTGTTATTTGACTACTTTGGGTCATTATTCATATAAAAAGGAACAGAATCAAAAAGTGAATCCTTATTCTAGCTGTGATCAAGTGAACTGCTGAAAATACTCAAAAACAAATCTTTTCCCATCCAAGATGATGGGATGGAACTGAAAAGGTAAGGCTACTCCAAGAGCGGGAGCATCACCTAGACAACGCTGAGGACAAATCCAGCAAAGAATGGGCATAAATTTATCTTCCAAAACAAAAAATGAATATGTTACTCTTTATGAACACTCGATGACAGATCAAGGCTTAAAATAGTTTTCATAGTTATCTGCAGTCAATTTCTTAATCACTATCGTAGCTTAATCCTGTTAATAGCAGATAGGTCTTTACCTAGCTCAGGTTAAATGCAGGAATGGGAGATTGTATAGCTTTCCACCTCTTTCACACATTAAATCATTAAGCATTTTCAAAAATTGAAGGGCTGTTTTGTTGTGGCAGCTACTCCTTCGCAATTTCTGTCTCATGAGTTTGTAGGAATCCAAGATAATTCCCCTTCTTCTCCAGTGTTACATATGAGGTAGAGGTGGGAATAATTCATGTTTCATATTTAGCCAAGAAAAATGTTAAATGTCCCATTGTTAGTTCCAGGCTAATGACACTAGAAAGGCTAAAATCTGGAAGATTACACTCCCTGCAATGAGACTTAGTTAACAAAAACAGCAGTCTGTCCATTAAATAGCCATATTCAGAGAGCCAGCTGTTTTCTCCAGCACCCTAATTACTATTCCACATCTAAATGCACCTGGAATGTCGACAGAACATCACAGAGAAGCATCAAGAAGAACCAACACTTATTCTTACCCTGCAGTCCATTTTAAACTAAGACAGATACATCAGCAAATGAGTATTAATTTAAGCATCTAAACTTCCTCCCTGACTCCCTACACTGTACCCATGATCATATTTTCTTGGAGGCACAGCAGATTTGCAATTCAGGCTCCATGCTGTGTGGTTAACAGGGGCTTGGGAGAGCTCGTTGAAAAGTGAGATCATCTCGGTGTTTATCAGTATGGACTTGAGGAGAGTCTGGGCCACAGGGCAGTGAAGGGAGCCGATGAAAGTGTTGCTCTGTAAGCATCAGGGCACAGACAGAAACGTAGCCAACACTGAGCAGCCCCCAGCAAAGGGCTCCACACAGAAGAAAAAGTCTTCAACTCTATCACCGAATTAGAAAATGACTAACATGCAGCTCACAGCAGCCATACATTCTGTAAAGGAATGAGAACTGGGCCCAGTGTGTTTAAATGAGCTGCCCAACACCACAGTGGTTCATCAGTTTGAGCACAAAGGTTGTTCACTGACCTTCATCCCACTCATCTGCCTCAAGCGGAGGGAGAGAAGGGTTTGCAGGAGCCGTCCAATCTCCATCCTTCAACTCTGCTTCAGCACAGACGATTCCATGGATTTGCTGCAGCTTGTCAGCGTGTAACACACACTACCTCTTACCAAGCAAGTGATGATTAGGCTGTCACTGCAACTGACTGCAGGAGAAAAATTCCAAGGCTGGTGTGTTGCTAAAAAGGTACTTCCGTTTTGTACCAAGGAGTACTTTAAGAGGCCTGTCCTGTTCAAATTTAACTTCAGATTTTCTGGAATTTAGGACTCTGGGTTTATGTAAAAATAAATCACAGTCACAGCTTCAGATAGGGATTTAATGAGCTGGATATAACTGAAATATGATCAAAAAAATTCTGAATCCCAAAAAGGGCAAACCTCTCAAAAAAGAGGAATCTTGAGTTGTTTCAAATGGCACCCAGTGAAACCAAAAAGCTGTTCCCTATCTTCCCCATTTTGCAGTAAGAATCACAAAGCCCAAATCTCCTTGTTACTGGAAGCCAGAGGTTTGTATTACATTTTAGTTTAGCCACTCTCTGCATACACAAACTGGGGGAAAAATAAACCTTGAAGTCTCCTGTTTTAGCAAGTCAGAGCAAAAATACCAGCTCTACACAGTATGTTTGAAAGGCTATTTAACTACTAGCCTTAAGAATTTCTCCCTTTATAGTGCTTACAAGGTACTTGAATTCACTCTTTTATATAGCCCTCCCCAGACCGCTTTGTTTTGACAGAAGGCTGTGTTTTTGTTTTGTTTTTTAATCTCATGATAAATCCAAACATAAAAATGTCCATTGTGTATTATGGTTTGACTTACTTGGAGTTAAAACAGGGCACAGATAGCTTGTGCAAGAAGGGAGAAAAACAGCAGTGTTTTCCAAAAGGCAGCACCTCTCACCTTTTTGTTCCTTTTCACTTGAAGCAGAGTGCAGTACCTTTAACTTTGTGAAAAATCAGGCCAGGACAGGCCACAAATAACAACTACGGTTGGTATGTTGTTTTTCCTATTTTGTTGCTGTTAGTTTGATTTTGGTTTACTTTTTTTTTTTTTTTTTAAATGGGGAGGAGATGGGAGAAGGAATAAAGAGCTTTTACTTGGCTGTTTTCCTTCGTTCTGTCCAGACATCTCGTAATTTTTTTCTACGTATTTAGGCAGTCAACCAGAGGAATAAACTCATAAGCTACTTGAAAACAGTCTGAGTCCCACAGACACCAAGGTCCTTTTACATGCCTTTAGTGCTGTAAATGCTTCTTAAAATGAGCAGTGACTGCTAGGGTAAAGCCTACGGAACACATCACATGGAGCACTAACTGGATTTTGTAATCCTGGCAACTTTCACATGTTTACAGCTTGATCTGAGTCCCTTAGTGAGCACTGCAGGAAAAGGAACAAGAAGCCAGGAGGACTGCATGAATGTACTTGGCCTCTTTTTCATTGATAACCCCTTATGCCATTCAAATAGGACTCCAGAATACACTATTTTAATTAGCAAAGCTTGTTTTTAAGTAAACAACACAACACTCCTTCTAGAACAGTCACAGTCTCCCCTGCTAGACATACAGGCTTTTTGGCAAGATCACATTCAAACAGCATGAAATTCACCTCCATGTGCGGCCCCCTTTGGCAGCCTTTGCTCCACTTTAGCCTCCACTTAGCTGCTCTGAATAGCAGCAAGTGGCACGTAGGATAAGGACCAAGATTCGCTACAACCTTCCTCCCCCCAAAAAGATAGTCCGAATCCACATCTGTAAAGATCAGCAGTTTTTTTTCCCCCCACTATAAGGTCATAAAGGTGTAATATAGGCGTCATGCATAGAGTACATACCATATTTGAATTGAGTCCTGTCCCTGCATGACTTTGAGCCCCAGCAAGAGTACAGATGCACAACACATTTAATGAAGCCCTCGATCAATGTGGTTTACTGCATTGTGCTGTTTATTGGGAACATGGCAAAGTCATCCAACCGACAGGAGTCAGGACAGCAGTGAGAAGTAACTTCATGAGGAAGCTCTGACAGGATTCCTTTTGACAAGTAGAGAGAATGAAGTTCCCATCCTAGTTCAGTAATTGACAAATGAACAGAAATCAGAAATCATTGATGCAACATTGACTCATAAAACACTGATGATTGAGGTGAAGTTCTCCCCTGTATCCACACAGGGAACAACAGAGAGTCAGAGAATAACAGGATAAGAACAAAACAATATGGAAGTAAGGTCGGTTCCTTAACAGATGTCACTACTGCGGTCCACTTACACTGGCACTGGTTCCAGCTTTCAGCTATAACCGTGCAACAAATTGGACATGTCTCATCTTCCAGTCTTGATAGGAAACTGTTGCCGTTGTTGATTTTCTGTTGTTGGTTGAGTTTTTCTTTTTTTTCTTTTTTTTAAACTATGTTTATCAACACTGATACATTACAGATCTTGTTAGTTATACTTTGAAGTCTGATCATGCAGAACTACAGGCAGGTGCAACTTAGATCTTATTACAGGATGGACATGGCAAGGTGTTGTTTTTGCTAGTTAAGTTGTTTTTGCTAGTTAAGATCTGGAGCTTTGTTACTGTTGTGGCTTTAATATATACTGGCCATAAGTCCCACTTACTCCATTTACTAAATATACATGATTCTCTATGTACATTGAAACCTCCAGCACCCTCCTTTTCAGCACGTGACTGACTTAGGAAAAGATCAGAGGTCGACCATATTTAGGCATACAGTGGCCTTACTGCAAAAAGGTCTAACAGTAGTAGTGTGTTGGATTATTACATATTAGTTACAGAAAAAAAGTCAATACAACTATTTACATTATAAATATCTTGCTTTCCAGAAGACAAGAATGGCCCTGTTCAGTGAAAATTAACAAAAGAGACAGGGTTACCTGTCTGAAACAATGAACATGGTAGGGATACATTTATTTCCCGAACTGACTGTCTTCCTTCAGTATGTGCTTTTCAGCTTTTCACTCTCAGGTAAAAAGGCACCATAAGCCTCAGCTGGAGTTTTTCAACATTCTTTTGTTAATCAAACCCTTCTTAAAACTCAAACTTGCCATGGGTCAATGAGCCTGAACAGAAATGAAGTTAAACCATTCACCTCTCACAATTGATAGTTAATTTGAAAAAAAAAAAAAAAAAAAAAAAAGGGGGGGGTGGAAATCAGGCTGCACTGGCAAGTTCCTAATATGTTAAACAGACTGCACTAAATTCCACTGGACAGGTCTATTTTACAGCTCATCAGTGAAGATGACGTGCCATTTCCCTGTGTCCCCCATCTTTCTAATTAAGACATTATTTATGTGTAGAATATTCAAACCTTATGCACAATTATGTTCTTTTGGTGTGCATGTGTGTGAAAAAAATCACCTTGAGCTTGCAGATAGGTAACCGTGTCCTTTGTAAAGTGGTGGAAGTTCAAATAAGCACAGCCATCAGATGCTTGAAGATGTGTGATTATGTTAGTTACAATTACACTCTTTATCCACAATGAGAATTTGGATCAAATATGAATACAATGGTGAAGTTTTAAAAATCACATCCATTTGCACTCCCTCTCTTTCTCGCGCGTACACACACACACTATAAATGTAAAGTAAATCACTAACCAGACTTCTTTTTTTTTGCCAGACCATTAAAAGGAAAGTCTAATTCTCCCCTGCAGGTTGCCTTACCGATTGCTGTCCCTGGAAGCACGCAGACTTTGTTGGAAAATGTATTTGTGTCATTGTTAGGCATGTTTGAATTCACATGAAAATTTAAAACATCAGTATATAGAAAGACCTAAAATTAGAATTATTCCATCATTTTAAATACTGCAATATTTATAATACAAGTAACTGTGGCTTTTAAAAGTTATTTTGAATTAAAATATTTCTAGTATATTTTACAATGATTTCAGGATATTCAAAACATAAAATATTTCCTTTTTTTTTTTTTGTTGAGGTGGGAAATTTGCTCAAACTGACTCCCTCAAGCAGTTTTCATCTTAACTGTTAGCATATTTTCATGAGACAGGACGTTGGGGGAAAAGAAATCTCTGTACTGTAGTGTTCATCGGTGAGCACCAATCCAAATCAATTTAGTAGCAGTATTTTCAAAAAAATCCTAAAGGCATGCCAACAAGTCTAATTTCTTCAGAATCATTATCCCAAAGGTAAAGCAATATATGTGAAGGTAAAACCTTACAGATGAATACTCCTAGTTATAAACTTAGAAGAGCGGTATAGTGACATTATCATCTGGCTTGGGTCATCTCTTGAGGCCAACATCATGCAGGAACTGATGATTTCCAGAAGAAAAACACCAGTGCACTAGGGAAGCACCTCATCAGGCTTTCTGTGGCTTCTTTTCCTTTTGACAAGTTACCATACTTGCACTCCATTTTAAGCTCTTTTTCATATAACACAGACTTGAAGATTCCTGTGTGTTTCTATGCTATGGAAATGGAGATAGTATGGGAGGATTCCCAACCACAGCATGATTTGCATAAATTACTTTGTGACCACCTCAAATAGATATCTGGAATCTCTGAAGATATGTTACATTCTAGCAGAATATATTCAAAACTCACAAGATACTATTCTGACTACTGAGTCAGCATCTGAAGAGTGATTTCAAAAATTATAAAAAATTTTGGATTGAAAACATACATAACCTTCCATCAATTTGAAGCAACTCAATACTTTTTCCTCATTTCAACTCACCAGTGAAAAAGAAAAGGGAAAGAGACCTCTTAGGAGCAATTCTGACCTTTTGTATTTTTTTTTCTCCAAATTTCTCATGCTATCCAGAAGTAGTCCACCTGAAAATAAAGCTGGAATGTTTATCAGTGACTTCTCTACCTTCTCAACACTATTTTTTGCTGCTAGTGCTCTGATTAGCCATGGATAATTACGATGCCTCTGTCGTTTTCCTTGCCCTGCTGATGGTTATCTGCATGGCTGAACTGAGCCACCCGGGACAGAACTTCTTAGACTATTCAGACACTTAAGATACAGCTAAGCTTTGTGGCATATTTTCAGAAATACCAAAGTGTCCAGCTGACATTTGTGCTGACAAACGATACACGCCTATGCCCTTCTGCCAATAGGCAGATTGCTGCTTCAGTGCCTAAATACTTTGAAAAATCTGTCATTAAATCTCTGTGTTTCACCCCCTTCCTACATCCCAGTAACGGTGGCAATTTTACTTACAGCTACAAACCTGAGACTGAGGTGAAATCACTACTCAAGTACTATGTGGTAACTTGATAATCTAGGAGGTAGACTTGAAAGATCACTGGCAAGAAAAAAAAAAAAGGATTTATCATGATCACACTGCACGGAACATTGGAATAATGAGCAGCAACACATAAAGAGAAGGGTCTCAAACTTCCAGCATCTGAAAGAAAAATACCTGTGCACCTTAGGGTAGCTACGGATTGTCATCACTGCCATCTATTATTCAAGGGTACTGCGTTCCTGTAAGATACCAGCTGACTGCACCAACCTCCCGGGCAAAGAAGAACAAAGGATACTGTTCCTACCTGATGGCTGCCACTTTGGTTTGGACAGGACCATACAAGGACCAGGACTGAAGGGTACTATTGCTTTTTTTTTTTTTGTCAATGGCTTTTTTTCTGCTGTCCAGTGTGGACAGCCCCAAGTCTCCTCCCACAGCTAGAGCTGTTCACCAAGGAGACTGACTAATTCAAGGATAGAACGAGATGCACTAATTGTTATAGGCCCCATTTCGACAAGGCACTTAAGCACATGCTTATGTCGATCACTGCTGAACAAAGGACAAAAAAAGCACATGCTACTTAGAAAATTAGATATGCATCCCTACAATCTCCACAAAATGTGTGTACAGCACTGGTGCTTAGCGGAATCTGGGCTTCTGGGAATAAAACTATATATGTTCTGTGTTGGGGGTTTACTTACTGCCCATCTGCAGGACATTTTCTGCGGTAACCGGTTCTCTCCCCAGCACTCACGAAATCAAACAAGACTAAATTATACCACTGGACTAAGTGTAGGGTTTTTTTGGCTTTGTCAGATAAAACACAGACGATCTGCAAGCATCCGTCTACTACAAATGGGTTTTCCGCTATTGCCTGTGCCACATCTCCATATTATCACTGGCGATGAGCTGTGATTATTCCTAATTCCTACATGCTACATCTGCTGTATTTTTGCAGTTCCACTTAGCTTTGAGAGTGGTTTGTTTTTTCCTTTTTTTTTTTCCCTTTTTTGTTAACACACTAAAATGGTGAAAAATAAGGAACTTAAAACAGATGCTAGATATCTGAACGTTACTAATATATACCTGTAATCATTTAAATCTGGAGGCGATACATTCCATTATTGCTAAGAAGTCACCCTTGGAGTTATTGCCTTCATACCTAACAAAGCATTGCTGTTTACCTTTGAATACTTCTATGATCACTGGCTTTCAAGTGAGCGTTACCTCACTGAATAACAACTTGATGCTTCATGGCTTAAGAGAGAATATTGCTAAATATTTTAGCAGTAGTAAATTATTGCTTTCACTATTACTGCTCTGAGTTTTCAGAAAATCACAGACCTAATTTCATTTTCAATTTTTTCCAGAAAAAATCTACCAAAAATATCCTTGGAGAAAAAAAATTACACCATTTCCTACAGCAATTTGGAGGCAGCTCAGATCCACCACCGGACTTGAAGCTACTTTTTATCCATTTCTCTCTTATCTTCCCTCGTCCCCACCCTGGAGAGAAGCTTTCTTTTTTGTTTTCTTTCCTTTGGAAGAAAAACTGACTTGCTACTCAAATTTTTTTTGTACTGCACAACAGTACGTTTGTAAGCCACCTAAAAGAACGCTTATATTTTCAGAGAATTTTGAATATGTAATAATGAGTGATTTTAAAGTATCCAATAATATATTCTAAAAAAAATCTTTTTGACTTTTGGAAAAGCATTCCAGTGTTATTATGTCATTTTGTTTTACATGGCACGCACTGGTAAGAGGAGAGATGACACAGATCTTAGTTAATTTCCAGCTCAGGTGATTATGCTCTTGCAGTGGAATATGCCAGTTGCTGTTTTAACTGGAAAAATATTCAGTTCCGAAATGGTATGTGTAGTTTTGCCATTCTCCGATACAAACACTTGCTGTCACTTACCACTGGGAAGCCTACGTATTCTGTGGCACAACCCGAGTTCTTTGGTGCTTGTCAGAACTGGACTCATCTGTATTCTTGTTTATTCTTACAACTCTTTGTTATTAGAGAACAGGAATACTAGACCCACTCACTGTGTGGATCTTGTCCATGTAACACAGCTGGTAAAACTTCCCAGGGAGTTAGGTGATTTGCCACGAGCAAGTAAACAGCCAAAAGCATCCAGGCCAGCCTGTTCTCTTAGTAGTGGAGGCTCCTGTAAGGGAATGATTAAAGGGAGAACAACCTCTAAGCCGCAAACACACTGAGAAGGAGAGGGTTGCAAATTTCCTTCATTTAACTCAGTAAAAACATACACATGAAATAAAATCAAATTTTGCATGTCCTTTTGACCAGTCTATCTGTTCCCCAACCTTGTCATACCCCCTAAGACATAAACATACCTGGAACTCACAGTAGTGAGCCTATTTGTAAACTAAGATGATAACTCACTCAATATTGACAGGAAGAGTTGCTTGCTGAGATGAATCTTTCTGGGCATAAACATGCATAAAAAACATTCATTCTTGTTCCCTGTAACCTGCAAAGATACATGTGCTTCCTTCTAACCTGGTCTTAGCCTGGCTTATCTGCTCTAAAAATCAGAACAATTCCTAATATTCACACACATTTTCATGTGCAGCTCTGTGGCATCTTCTTTCAATACAAATTGGTTATTATCTCAAAATATATATAACAAGTCTCAGCAGAAATTTTGGTGCTACATCTTCAAGTCTCTGAGGGACCCGCAGTTTGATGTGGTTATTTTCACTTCCACAAACCCTCATGCGAGATACGCAACCTCATCAATGACCAAGGAAATAGCCTATGTACTGGTAGTATCACGTAAGTATTTATGCAGTTCACCTGAAATGGGCCATTTAGTTGTGGAGCGCATACTGAGGATGTATGCAGGTGCGTGTGCTCCTGTAGGCACACAGCTGCATACATGGCCAGAAACCTATTGGCGTGTGTGTGTGTGCTATTTGTATAAGGAGAAAAACGCCTGTATATCCCTATCTGCCTCAGTGAGCAGAAGACAACAGAACAGGAAGTGAAGGCAGATATACACTCGGATGTTTTAGAGTGGTTACTGCACACCTTGTCATGCCAGTGTGAGAAGGACAGTTGCAAGTTGCTGGTTTTGCAGCCATTAATTTTGCATCTTACGGGGACAGACAAAAAAAACATGAATTAGAATAATCCGTTGTTTTTTTTTTACCCCCCAGTAAGCATCATTGGAAGAAGACCAAAGCAGAGCAACTATAAGTTAAATATACACTTGAGCTTAGCTGCATTACATAATTCTGTAGGAGAAGCAGGCTGGAAAGATTTTTTTGTGTTTTTTTTTTTTTTTCATTTAAATCTTTGTTTTTTGTGTTTTGTTTTTTTTTTTATTATTATTTCTCTTCATCTCTTAACTCCTGTTACTTTTTCCTCCTCAACTACATCATCCTCTGAAGAACGCTGGGTTTCGCAGGCAGGCGGCTAGTCACCTGCAACAACCGAGGGGTCCTGCAGAAGCTTCCAGGCTGCTGTCCGTGTCAGACGCCAGAGTTTGATCCGTGGACATGGATGAGATGTCATTGACAGATGAGGACGGAGGGAGGCTTTCACTGCTGTTCACTGCTGCACCTGTGCTACGAAAACGAACACCAATGTGATTAAACCTGAAACCCCACAACTTCTTGCAGTTTAGGAAAAGCAGAGAACACTTACCCTGTGGCAACAGGCATGTAAGTACACAGACCATCTTAAGCAACACTAAGCTGAATATGGACCATGCAAACTTCAGACATTAGGTAACACCCAACAAGATTTTACCAAGAAATTCTCGCCCTCGAGTCTGTTTTGAAGAGATGTAGCTCATATGATGTCTTATCATCACTCCACTTCTTATCTAGGCTTCTTAGAATTACAAAGCACCCAGCAATCAGTTGTCAGCTAGGATCACACAGGCATGAACATGATTCAAAAAAGGAGTAACAAACCAAATCAAGCCAGCAAAGCCTCCAGACGCTCTCATAAAAGCCTAGTTCTTGTAGGTACTTCAGTAGAATGGTGTGGCATCAAATCATGTAGTGACAGTGCAGAAATGAGTGCGGGGGAGGCAAAGCTGGGTTCTTCCCAAGCCCAGGATTTCAGTAGTGACAGTATTTTTGGGCATCCCACTTTACCTTTCCTTTGTAAAATGACAATAATACCATGTTTGAACCTTACAAATCACTCTGAATCTCTAAGATGAAAAATGAACCTGTATGAGAGTATCAGTAACACGATCCAACATTCATCACACCCATAAATATTATTAGGCGTTATTACTAGAGCAACTATGTCTCAAATACCAAGCAGACCTATTTTTGAGCGTTAACACTGCAGTTCTAGTAATCAAGCTCAACCCATTAAAAATGCTGAATTGCATTCAACTTCTGAAATGGATCTACATAACTGCTGGTGTAGGCCAAGTGCTTCAGTTACTTCCGTTTTCCTTTTGTCAGTACAGAGAACACACAGTTATTCAATGGGGCCGAGTACCTGAAGGAGAAGGCTGTCCTTTTACTACTCCATTTTTAGTTTTTTCTTCAGAATTCATTACTTCTTTGTAGATGAGTTCTGGAAGAGAGAATTGCAACAGTCACAAACAGAAACCAGTGCCTGTGATCAGGAACAACAAAATCAGGAAACAGCAGCCCTCCTATAGGTGCACTGGGGCTACCCTACGTTGTCTTCATGAGTCTGACAGCTCTACTTGCCTAAGACCTCACTCTTCCATTCCCTTCCTCTGTGACCACCTCTTTTTGGAGCTCAATTGAGACAAATTGGGTTAAACTAGAACACATTAATTGTTTAATGCTCCACTACCCAGAAATGAAGCAGCAGAGTAATACAGCATTATCAAGTATAAGAAAACTTCCGATCTATCACCCTGCTACACAGCACTCTCTTCGACAGATGATCAACTTGAATTTCAATGTAGCATTGTAATCTGCACTCCAGAGTTCATGTTAACCTGTGCAGATAACGGTGGTTCTCAGAACATTCCTTGTATCTTGTGTTTTCATTACAAAAGCACCAGTTTGCTGGTTTCACTTCTTGCTGTGATAGGAATTCTTTTGGCTTTAGAGATGCACTTGGTAGTGAGACATGGCTTATTTGCCACAGAAATACCCCTTTCCATATAATCCTAAATTGTGATTACCTTTCCATTCCTCGATTGTATGTTCCCTTTCATCCAGCTGTTTATCGTATATCTGGGGAGGCGGCTGCAAGAGAAATAAAACGATTTGTCAGATTGTTCTTTATATTGTAAATAACTAGGAGTAAAGATAAATTTTCCTCCCCCTCTTTGTAATCCGTCCCATTCATGCAAAAACACATGAACCATATCTGAATATTAAAGGAGTTAACAGTTCTGGAAATCAACACTTTATATAGAAGAAAACACGATACTTCTCCCTCTTCCTCTTTTAAACAAGAGGCATAGTTGCAGTGCAATAAGACCCTGGTCAATAATGCCATCATTCTGCTTGCACTGAGCCCGGAAATTCCACACACAGGTTGTCTTCACTGGCAGAGAAAGCACCAGACAAATAACAATCCTGATTAATTAGTAGTAACATTAACGTATTAACTTTTAAGTCACATGTTGGATACCAGACTTGCTGCTATACAATGTACCTTCTCAGAGTAAATCTAATTTTAAAGAATAGAATCTCCCTGCCAGAATTTCTGACCCATGTTCCAAATTCTCAAGCTTCTCAACAGACGTGGCCAAGCCCACTGCAAACAAGGGATGTTCCCAAACAGTGACATTTGTGTGCTGGGGCTAAAGACAAGGGAATGAGGTGAAGTCCTGGACTGCAGAGTCTCATGCCTGAGGAACGAGGGTCAACCTGAAACACATGCGGAAAGTTCAAGCGAGTCCCAGGCCTCAGCTGGGGTACCTCAGGTTTCACCACATCAGCAGGGTAAGATACAGCCACATAAGAAGGCTGAGTCCCAAAACAATGCCGCTGTATTCTCATTTAGCTTAACAATCCTGTCCCAGTCAGTCCTGAAGCTTTAAAAATCGATAAGACTCTCTGTGGAGACTCTCTGTTTCATGCTGTCAGGGAGCTGAACACTACCCAAGAGCACAGCGAGCCTCTCCACTGATTGACAGGGCACAGTAAGCTCGATCCTCTCAGCTGAGCCTACTGCACTACTGCTCAGCTGCTTGGCCAGCCCAGCACCTTGGACTTCCTAGCGGGGGAAAGCAGAGAACGCTTGGTGAAGGCACGGAAGCCCCAGGGGTTAGGAATTTAAAGAGGAGTTGCAGGAGCTGTCTGCTGGCTCTTGGCTTTTGGCAATAGCAGTGGGTGAGGCCTTACAGCCACTGTCTGAGGCACAGCGACAGACCCGCTGCTTCTCTGCCAGATGGAAGCCAAGCAAGTCAACCAAGCTGGACAGGAATATCCTGCAAGTACCTTCCTTTCTAAAGCTTCAGTGAGGTTACCCACAGTACAGGCTGTGGGTAAAATAACTCCTACCAAGCATAAACACTCTTTTTACACCGTCCATTGAAAAAGGGGTATTTCTCCCCTAGCCAGAAATAACGAGATTGATTCCTTCACTACTGTATGTCTCAAATGCGCAAATTACAGAATCAAAGGCAATGAGTGATCAGATGCACATTCCTGGCCTCAGTTCACACAACCACAAAATCTTTGGCTTATGTCTCCCCTAATTTATTTCAGCTATGTCTTAAGCAGGCATAATTGGTTAACAGTCAGGAAGAAAAGCTGCAGTCATTATTTCCTAGATCAACACATTCTGGAAAGGAAGGCATTTTCCAGGGAGAGAGCCCAAAACAATCGCACTCGTTACCAAACTCCTAGTTACTAGGGAAGCAACTGATTGAGGGTGAGCACCCAAACTCTGTATTTCACATGCTGTGGGATGCCAGAAACTGCACCTGCTCAGAGCTTCCCGCTGCTGTGCCATTGTTCATACTGCAGACTGGTACGTGTGAGCTAGGAGAACCCACGACTATGAGATGTGGCTCTTGGCAAGGATGTGAGAGCCAATGGTAACAAGCAGTCACCGTGATAATGAAACAAATAAGTGCCTCTGCTTCTCACAGGCAGGATGTATTTATTATCTCTAAAGCCTGCACAGAACACAGGTGAGGGGAGCTCCACTGAGAGGCCAGGCCAGCACCCTCTCACTGAAACAGCAAAGTTTCCCATCTGAATTTCCTTATTCAGGGAAACAAATCTTTAGGACTCGTTTAGGACATTTTCATTGATTCTGAGGCACAGCACTGAGCTGAGAATACCACAGCAGTTTGAGGAATTAAGTTTTCCTGCAATCCTCATTAATGTTAACAAGAACCACTGAGCTTAATGCATTACCATCAACCTAGATAATCCCCTTCAGGCTGACTGCTCAATTTCTGCTACTTTTTTTTTTTTAATTTTCTTTTTAACCAGCTTCTAAAATTAGAGGGAAGAGGAGAGGTTTGTGACACAGACGCTGTCACAGCAGTGAAGAAGACAGAGCAGCTGTCATACCTGGATCCTCCACTGGCACCTGAGTTCAGGCTTTACTTGGTGCAAAGGTTAGCCTAAAAATTACTTTCCTGCCTAACTCAAATGGCTGACAAAATAACTGAGCTCATCACTGTTCATTTTCTACATGGATACAGTGGCGGTACTATAGATACTCTAATACATCCTTCCTACAGCACATCCCAACTGAGAATTACATGCTAGTTGGTACATGTTTCAGAAAAAGTATCATCAGACTAGCATTAAAACAAAGCAGAGTAAAGACCAGGCCTATGGGTGGCAGCATCTAGCTTTTTTTAAACTGTTTTCTCCTCAAATCAAATTGATTTGTAGGCAATTGAATTTGCAACAATAACAAAGAAAACAGTCTATATGTGGAGGCAAAAGAGAAGGAAGGAATGGTATTTCCCTTGTATGTATTAATTGCTTGCTGTTTCAGTGGTTCTTGTGTTCTAAACTGTACCAATTTCTCAAGTATTTTTGCAGTGCGTTTAACTTTCATTGAATATAATAACAAAAAAATCAGGAAATACACATATGGGTCTTTTTCTAAATTATAAAAAAGGAAAAAAAAGGAACATTCTTCAAGTGGTCACACAAACAGGAGATAACTGGACTCACCGAACACCTTTCTAACATCCAGGAGGAAAAGCTTCTCACCAGGGTAAAAAAGCAAGACAAATATTGAGGCTGATGAATTCTTACTTCACTAAATCAACATGGACTGGTTTGTGTACGACTGCTAGGAAGTGAAGGGAATGGGCCTGAGCTCCCACGTGAATAAAGCAGCTCCCCTGCTACCCCTGCCTCTGCAGAGCTGGTGTCAGCACAGTGCAGACCTTAGGATGAGCTATTTTTAGAAAGCTTGGCAGGAAGAAAGCTTGCTTCTGCATCTGTTCCTGGCCTCGCAGGGTCTGGAGCAGTGATTGTGGAGCAGGGGACAAGGCAACGACAGAGCTGGCAATGTATAAAGACCAGAGGCACCAGAGGCTGTAAAAATGAATGGTGTGAGGTTAAACAATTGGTTATATGGCTTAGGTCCCCATAAAAGGTCAAGATAAACATTCCTTTGTGCTTTGCTACCCCTTCAGTTGTATGACTGATAACACTTATACATTTATTTTTGCAGCGCAAACAAGTACACCAGGGTGCTGTCAGAAGAGGCTTGAAGTCTCTCTGGCTAGAGAGGAAAATGTCAAGGGCTCTGCATTTCACCCAGTACTGCCTGGGGAGCCCACAGTTGGCTGGCTGTGGGCTCAGCTAGGGAGGCGGCAGAAGAGATGCCTCTGCCCGTGTGTTCCTTGGAGCCTGCAGAGCCTTTTGGAAATCTCACTCAGCCTGTAGTTTGCATCAAGGAAACAGTGGTCAGCTGAACTGTAAGGGTGCCATGCAGCAGGAGTCGAGGTTTCTTGGCTACATGCAGACAAGAGAACAGCTTGCAGATATGTTCCAGCAAGCTGGAAAACGCTTTAATTTGGTTTGGAAAAGGAAAAAAAAAAAAAAAAAAAAAGAAAGATCTCTTTCTTCTAAAACCACTAGTTCCCACTGACAATAGCAAAGACTGCTGCAGTAGCTCTGTTCAGCTTCCATAATTAATCAGCTATAAATGGATAGATGTTGCTGACTAGAGAAAATATCTGTACCCATGTACAAAGCAAAGCTGCAAATTTCTTTTGTGAGACAGCAGATGTGCACCACCGACCTCTGAGCAAAAACCCAAACCCTGCAACTGATTGCTAAAAGACCCTGTGGCAGATCACCAAAGAGTTCTGATACATCTGAATAAATACAGGGCTAAACAAGAGAAGAGAATACCAGAAAAGCTGCACAGCCTGACAGCCTTGATTTTGCCACTGAAACATCACCTGTAGTAAAGGTGACACTGAAGAAAAACCTTTGAAGTGTTTTTTGCCAAGGTCACAGAGCTCACGGGTAAGTAAGAGAAAGGTGATTTTTTTTCTTTTTCTTTTGGACAACCTATGACACTTGAAACTACTTTTGAACAGGTTGTATTTAACAGCTGGACATAGATTGTTTACAGACAAAATGCCGAAATGATAAAGCAGCAGTTTCTTTTTCAGATGGAGAGGACCTTGGGCTGAGATCCACCAACCAAGCTCTTCTCATAAGCACTGTAGGAAATGACATCACGTTAATAAAGGGTAAGATGCAGCAGCTTGACACACAGAGAAAAATCAACGATAATTCAGAACTCAGCCCCTCCCTCAGGGGTGGTTCTAGATGCAGACATATCCCAGTGTAACCAAGTCCTACGAAAATATAACCAGTGAAGAAAGCAGCGTGTGTTACAGTGAAAAGCAAATCCATAAAATACACCACTGTTGTAAAACTCTTACCAATGTAGAGAAATGCTTAAAAAGGACATTTTTAACATCTGCTCTCAGAGTTTTCTAAGAAATCTCACTTCTAATGGATATGTCAGATAACTATAGATGCAGTTAAATCTAAGTTGAATTTTGGTATCAGCTAATGGAAAGCAACAGATAATCATCTGCAACAAATTTTAATACCAGATTTGATCCATGGAATGGAGTGATATTGTTCCCAAGTAAGAACCAATATGAAATTATGCTGATATTCAAGAGATTGCAAAATGAAGCGATTCCTCCATCATTTATAGGTAAAAAGTTTGAAAGATTAAGTCCTAAGCAATTCTATTACCTAAGAATGGGATTTGATACTGATAAGCAGTTCTCTTCCCCCTTCTAAATCATCTCTAATGCCAGTGGTATGGAAAGAGTTAGACTGGAGACCAAGCTGCTCAAGCCAACACCTTCATAGAGAACAACCAGCACAACTGTTCTCAAGTTCACTTTCAGAGCTGCCCAGCTGGCAACGCTGAAGCTATTCTGAAGCACTTGCCTAGGAATTCATTCTACTGACATACTGCGTAAACGTTTTGGGATACAAACAGTGACATGCATACAGACACCACTGTATAAACATTAGGGGAGATATGAAAAACAAAGTATCAGATTTGGGACTTGCAGATAATCTCAATGCAGTGTAAGAATGCATAGCAACTTCAAAAAGGGAGCTGTATAAATGAAGAGTCTCAAGCACAACATTTTCAGACAAGAAAACAGAATTTAATAAGACATCAGGGAGCTATTGAGATTAGGTACAATAAACACAGTAAGTAGTCTATGTTTGTAGGCAAGGAATGTTAGAAATGTCTTTCCTAAAAAAAAAAAAAAAAGAATAGAGCACTTGAAGAGAGAAAAGGTATCATGTGTCTCATTTATTCATGGTAATAGTCCAAATATTGTTATGTAGCTAAACTAAATACCATACAAGGAGAGTAATAAATGTAAGCATATGTTTAAAAGTTGAGCCAAGACAGTTTCTTCATGTAGCATATAGGAGGATGGAACCTCTAATTGAAATATGAAATAAATTACTAAGGTCTCTCGGTTCCTAGTACAGATTTCCTGTGTAGTATCAATAAATGACAACTTCTCTTTGATCTCTGTTTGTCCCACATACAAATTCGGCGTGATGGTACCTTCCTGTGAGACACCAGTCAGGCTCAGCAGCGCTACAGATACTCGCAAATCCTTATGAGACTGGGAGGCTGTTTACTGGGCACAGTTCTTGGACTTACCTGAAATATCGGGGGCTGACTGCTACCAGACATGCTCTAAATCTAGGCTGGTAACAGATTTCAACAGTTCCAAAAATCTAAGGAATTCCACACAATCATAAACATACGTTACCTGTAGAGATATGTTTTTGTACTATTTTAAGACACATTTTAATTGTAATTGAGAAATCATCTTCTAAGTGAGTAACACTATTCAAATGAAATTTAGAGCAATAATGTACTCTTGGGAGAACCTATTGCTGCAATTTTTTATCAAAGTTACTGTGGCAAGCTGGGTGGGCTGAAAAGAAGCTGACTATCAAGCTTAATAGGTTGGACATGAGAATTTCCTCCAAGTCTGTTTATTCACTCCAAAGGTAAGTTTAATAACTGTGCAATGCCTGTTTCTAACTATGAATGCAACTGTTTCAGAGCTGTTATGGTCTTTGGATATGGTTTGTTCTTTGAACAAGTCTGTGGGAGAGTCACAGCACTGTTTATGTAACCTCATGCTGTTAGTGAAAAGCAAGTACCACGTCTGATAACAGTTTCTTCCTCTGCTTATTAGGGAATCACAACATGATATTTAAGGCAGACCAGAAAAGTATGATGTTGTTACATGTCAGGAGGAAAAAGGGTATTGCATTCCTACCACTGCCTATTTCTGTTAGAGTCTTTGCCCATTAGAATGAGACATAATAGTTTTATTGCCCCCAGACAGCCTGTGAAGGACCATAAACTTTTAATAGATGTGTAAAAAGGGATCGTAACTCTCTCGCTAGTCTGCTTTTTAACTGGACAGGGCTATTTTATCTGTTCCTCACACATTCAAAATGCCATAAACCTGGGCAGATGTAGAGGGTCATTACCTCCAGGTGAAACCTGGACACCAAATTCTCTTAACCATCTTCAGTGCTCTTCGCAGTTTACTCCAACATACACTGACACTTCATGACACTGCAATAGCTCACTTCAAAACGCCTGTCACACAAAATGCTTTCTGTTACCTCTTCTGCCAGGCCTCTGAACCAAATGAACCTTGTACAGCAGACAACTAGCTGCTTTTGATGAAGACCAGACCTTCAGTCGTGTGATGAAAGCCCTCACCCTATGGAGAAGTGCTTATCAAGTGCTACAAAAGGGAGGATGCAGTAAACATGAGCAGATGCAACACAGTGCAGTACTGTGAGAGGTTCAACACAACCAAGTGAGCAAAAGCATCTCCACTGCTCACTTGACTGGTGCTCTGCTCTCAGTTTCCATGGCCTGTGCTCTTGCACGGCAATCTGTGAAAGAATGGGGTTGTTTCATGCTGTGAACAATGAAGGAAAACTCATTTAGGTAGCAGATGCTCCTCTGCAAACTTTCCCTAAGCAAATGGCAGAATATTCTTCTTGGCTACTCCATTCTCTCTCCCTGTCCTCCCTCCAGTCAATCCTTTCCTTGCGTGTCCTCTTTGCAGGAAACAGCTAAGGCCCCTATTTTACCCTCTGGCACCTAGTCCATTAAATGGATGCAAATCTCTGCACTTCTCCTCTGGAGGCAGGGCCAACCTAAGAGAAAGCAAAGCAAAAACCACAGTGTGTAGCTGGTGCCTCTCCAACGTGGGATGATGCAATGTAAAATCTGGCTTACACCTCTTCTTTTCCCTTCTCAAACAATAAAGCTATTATTTGTAATGTAATAGGCAGGTATATCCCCAAATACAATGTATTTCCTTGTGTAAAGGAAGAGAAGAAAAGATTGAGATTACTGTAGTACCTATTAAGCTTCTGTAAAGTGCTCCTGATCCCTCTGGCCTGAGAGGAGATCTGATCCACTTCACCTCTTCATCACACCAGAGTGATGCAACTCAACTTGGGTAAGAACCCAGGCAACAGAGAATCGAAGTGTTGAGCTTTTCTTGAGTCAAAACCAGGCTTTTCAAAAATGTCCGTCTCTAAAGCTTTGTTTTCAGACAGGAAAAATAGACCTGTGCACCTTGGATAAAACCAGTTACAGAAGGCAGACACTGACTTAAGAGAAGACTCGCTTAATTGTAAAAAACAAAACAAACACACATCAAAAAAAAAAATGACCGGCACCAGGACAGTTTGTTTTGTTTTGTTTTTTTTTAAGTGCAAGCAATTACTGCCTAGTAAGAGTCATGATTACTTCCACAAAAATCCACCAAACAGTCTGGACAAAAGAAAAACCTGACTAACTGCAATTTGTCTAGTGAAACAAATGCCCAACATGTTGTAAGTGTTGTAAATGTTTTTAGCAAAGATCATCTTGGTTTAAAGATAACGCAACAAATGCTTCAGAAATGGCCAACATATTTAAAATAGCATGCCTGAATTTCAATGTGAAATAAGCAAAAAGAATGGAAAACAAGTGTAGAACAGAATACCGAGAGAAAATGCAAAATGCATTAACTGGTTTATCAGGTAATGGAAACAGCAAAGGGTCAAAATAGTCCAATTTCCTGATAATTAAAATACAAGAATAGCTTTAAGAGACAGAGAAGAGTTGAGCAAATGCTGCAAAGTATATTATTTAGAAAAGAATGACTACTGTGCTCCACACATGGCTTTATTATTATCAAAGTTTGCAAGAGAAAGCACCACAATGTCTATTCATGCACAGATACTGTTCCTCTGGTTGTAAGTCTTCCAGTCAGGGAACACAAGCCATTTCACGCAGCTTTGTACACACTGAGAACAGAAATCTTACAATAGCAGACTCACCTCAGAGTTATTAACGTTAGCATAAAATATTTGTCAACTAATTCCAATAACGAACGTAGATTTTGAAACTATCCGTGGATAATAAGAAAAAAATGGGGCTAAATGGTTTGAATAAAGGCAAGATCAGGAGGTATGACAGCACAGTGCCTGTAAGTAAAAGACTTATCTGAGTTCTTTTCACATCAGAGTAGTTCCTTAATACGGAAGTAATGCATGAAAATACAACTTAATTACCTGTTAATAGAATGAGACCTGCAAGAGGGATATTAAACTGGAACAGGCATGTTGGGGTGTAACATATATCAGCATATCATATGTTAGAACCTCAGAGTGACTGAACTTCTTTAAAAAAAAAAAAAAAGCAAGTGCACAAAATCGAAAGGCTTTCCAAATAGCAGAGCCATCCCCTCTAAAGCATCCCTAAGTAATACACTCTGCAAAAAGCTTACGCAATGGAAATTCGGTGTTTTTCTCATGTTTTCCATTTACTCTTCCTTCAAGGTCACTGCTCTTTTAAGAACATACACTGAATTGGAACATGTCTCTGAACAGCAATGACTGAAATTTGCAGGGATCAGGGTCTTACCTGCCTGTTGTGATAAGTAACATTTCCAAACCTGCTGCAAGATTGGGCTCTGTTTCCATGCACTGTTAGGGAACATCTCTGAATTTATACCTATTCATACCACGCCACTGAAGTACCTACAGATTGCACTGATTCCTGTTAACACCAGCCTGATCAAGGCATGCAGGGAGGTGAATGAAGCATGACAAGACAAAGAAAAATTCAGTTTCAACTTCTTTGCCTGCAGTATATGTGGTACCAAACACTGAACTGTCACCCAGGAAATCACATGAGCCTCTGCCTCAGTTTAGTAATATATATCCCACTAAGATTTCAAGATTTTGTATTGTTTTGTTTGATTCTCCTCTTCTGCACATACATCCTTGAAAATAAATACAAGTGATGCTTACTGTTTTCCACATGGTCAGGTTTATAAAGAAAGATAACTTTTTTTTTTTTTTGCCAGACTGTTATATAGCTAGAAAAAACAGGTGAGCTACTGCTTCAAAATACTCTTCCCATCTTGACTAGAAGAGAGCAGAAAATGGCTTCATGTACTTAAAACTTTTTTTATTTCTTCTATCTATTGTCAGTTAATTTAACAAACAGATGCATTGTGTCCCAACAGATACAATTTCACATGAATCCAGAGACTACCACAACATCGTTTCTTATAGCATGTTTGTTATCAAGCTGCTATAAAGCAGGAGAAAAACATGAACCACATCTACATTTTGCAGTCTGAAATAAGGAATCACATCTGACTTACCGCCTCCACTTCTGCTGGGTCATACCAGACGTTAATGTATGGATGCTGTAAGGCTTCATCTACTGATATTCGCTTAGCCGGATCAATGACTAGCATCTTTGATAAAAGGTCCCTGGCTTGGCTGGCTAGAACAATGAAATCAGACAAAAACGGTTATTAGTACGAGAAATCAACGCCACCAGAGAAAGGTGAATTGGACTATGGAATGATGCAGCCCTTCTAGAGATTGCTTACAGGTACTTCTGCCCCCTCCCTTGTTAGGGCAAGAGCTCTTCAGTAACCACCATTAGGCTGCATTCATTAGAAAGGTGCCAACTTCAGGCCAGCATGCCAGAAGTGCCCTAGCAGGCTTCACTGAAATTTTACATGCTGTGGGCAGATTAAATGTACAAAGCTGACTAATACAACTCAAGTTCATTTTTCTTGGGTATCTGAATTACTGCCAGGATCAGGAAATAAGCTGGCAGAATGAAGTATAAAACCATGACACTTGTAAATCAAAACCTGAAACTTACATGTACTCTTAAGGTGGTTCAGAAAAACATTGAAACTTATCTGTGCTTTTTCACATAGCCCTCCGGGAGCCATTAAAATCTCCTGTTTGGAGATTTTAATAAATATCATCAAACCCCTTGTTAAAAAAAAAATCAGCAACTTTCTTTGCTATTGCTACTAGTGTAGTGTTCAATTCCATGCTCAAAATAGTTTACTATATATCACACAACAGAGAACTTGAAAGAAAGAAGAATGTAAAAGAGGTATCAAGTGCAAAATGTTATTAGGTTTCCCATCTCACACAATCCTGCTATCAAATGAAACTGTTAACATTTCTTACTGAACTATTTAAGCAGGAAGTGGGATGATACAGTGATGCACCAGCAGAACTCTTGTAATGCACTGTTTCTTGCTCTGACACTGTATCTTTAGAAGGACCATTCAGTTTGCTTAAATGCATGTGCTTCCTGTATCCAAAAGTAACAGCGCACTTTGCGGCTGCTGTTCATCAGTTCCAAATCCATGAAAATTTATTTGTTCAAATTTATTGTAGGAGGAGTATGGAATTCTGTGTATCCCAAAGCATTCACTCAGACCTTCACTTGGCTCCTAGAGCTGAGACAGCAGCCTTGCTACCAAACAGCTGCTAATGGGAAGGGTTCTCTGGGAAATGGAAAGACATCTCAATTGCAAGCAATTGAAGATCATTACAGGCCACTGTAGTAAGCAACCCAAAGTACTCAAGAGGTGCAAAACAGATACACAGCACAAGCTGGTAGGTGTTCTAGAGCTGCAGTGAGAAATCCTTTTCATCCTAAGCACACATTAATCAGTCTTTCCAGTTGGAGATAGAAGTCGTGTTGAAGTAAACCATGGCTTCAAAATATGATTAAGGCCATCACAAAACATGTCAGTGTATATATTGTAGAGCAGCATATCTAGTCGCACCAGAATTAAGTTACTGCTCAGCTTTACATGTCAAAACGGAACCATAGCATTTTTCAAAATAAGAAATCCACCCACAACACATATTAAACCTCAGCTATATCAAGACCATTTTGGCTGATGTTGCTGATAACTTTCCGTTGTCCAGGAAAGGCAGAGCTACGAGGCAGGCACCTGGCCAAACTGGTCCTTTCTAGTTTAAAAGAAAAGCGTGCAAGTGTTGAGATGTTGTGATGAAAGCTCTCATTTTCCTTTGTGCTACAAGTTTTAGCAAGAGAATAAAGGAACACCACAGTTCCTCACGATACAGAAGTACCATAAAGAACAAACACCATGTGGTTATGCTTGACACGTTAATCAGTGACAATGCAGACTTCCTTGGCTGCCCAAGCACCAGGTTCTCCAAAAATCACTTCCAAAAGCTGCCTCTCAGCTCAACATAAGAATTCACTCGTCTCCGCAACTAAATGCATTAAGAAGGAATACAACTAGAGAGAAGAAAAATTGGGAAAATCCTTCCTCGCACTGCGGCTGTTCACATGTTAACTGTGGTCCTTTATCAGACATACCTTTGAGTTTGTTGTGTTCCGAGTCAGCTGGGAAGAGAGAGTCTGGAAAAAGTTTGGGGAAGGTGAGGCCAGCGTACTTGGGTCTGTTCTCAACATAGTTCCGTACCGTCGGCTGCAGCTTCTTCATAAATTCTGGACAGGGCGTTCCCAGCTGCTCGATAACTTTATTCCACTGATCAATATCTGAACATAAGTAATTAAGGAAAACAAAACACAAACCCCAGTCTCCTGGCCTTTCTACACAGTCACTCCCTGGGAATCCTCAGAGGTGTCCACTCCCTTCATAAAATCTTTGCAGCTGCTACCTTTTCGCATCATTATGCCTCCAAGTCCTACTGCCTGCAAAGGGCACAACTCTCTCCCATGTCTACGTTAAGTGAAGGTGTTGTGCAAATCCCAAACCAACAAGTATGGGGAAATACACAGCCTGCTCTCTTGAGATCGTCACCAGCAGCTTGCTCCCCTTCTCCTGCACACCTGTGTGTCGCTCCAGCTGCACGGGCACAGAAGGGCACTGCAATGTAGTCGCACAGCCTCTGTGCTGTCAGTGCAAAGCAAGGCCCAGCTGACACAAACCACAGAAAAGGAGTTCTGCCTGGGACACAAGTCGCCCTCTACTCACCTGCTTTATGCCACTATGACTACTCTCCTGGATAACTTAATTAGTAATAATTGTACTAAAACCACCCATCTGAAGCCCCCCAAAAGCGATTTGTTAGATGTCATAAGAATTTACCGGGACTCACTGTCTGTAGATGAATGATGCCTTGGGTATAGACAGATGTTTCTCTTTAACGCCACTGTGATGGCTATCTTGCTAAACTGTGACTAATAAGAAACAGGCTTTCATGCTTAGAAACAAATCTTATTACAGGCAATTTGTACTGAGCATTTTCTTCTTCTTTTTTCTCTGTTTTTGTTTTCTTGAGACAACAATTACACAGCTGATAAATGATTTGAAGCTCTTCCAGCCACATTCAGAACAACCGCGCCAACAAAAAAAGTTAAGTGACTAACTGGAAGGTCAGTACCATCTCTACACTGCTCTCATTCACAGTGCTGAGAATCTGATGATAACATGAAAAAAAGGAATACCACGTGCAGACATGTTTACATTTATGCTAAGAAATGTGGTGCAGGGTGCTTTGTAAGAACATACTGGAAATAAGCTTTTAAGAGACAAACATCTAAAGCATTTCAGCACAGGAAGAGGGTTTTTATTCTTCATGTACATTACTGTTGTCATGACTGTCTTAACCGTGAAGGAGTTTCCCACATACCAGACAATTCCTCACAATCTAAGAGACAAATCAGGTCCATGGGATGGAGGTAACATGAAATAAACATGAGGCGGCAAAAAGCAGATTTTTGGTGCAGAAGCTATTTCAGATTTTCAAAGAAGTGTTCCAGCTTAGAGAACCAGAGATTTAGGATTCTCACATAGTTTGAAAACCCATCAAAGAGATTTGCTTGAAGTTTCTTACTAAGTTTGGGTTTGCCTGAAATGTCTTATTTGAAAAAAATCAAATATATTATAAAATTGAAGCCTTTCTAATCAAAAGCATGTAAAGGGATGAAAGGAATTTAAATGTGCTTTAAAAAGGCTCTAACAGTGTTTTGAATTATTTTTATTCCAACTCAAAAGAGTTGTTAAAAACAGTAGTGGTCTCTGAAAACTTTCCAACAAACTGGCATTTATTAAACTAGAAATATTCATGTAGAGCAACTCCCCTCACCCATTCTAAAAGTTGTATGTATCTTGTGTTGTCTGTGAAAACTATCTTGTCCTAAACAGAAAATGAAAGAAATGCAACAACAAAAAAAATAGTCAATTCTACAGCTGCTTGAAGAGCAGCCCAAGTATTTCATTTAAAAAAAATCAATACAAAGTCACGTTTGGCATTTTTGATTTGTACTCCAGTGGCACACTTGCCTGTGTACTGGCTTGACCATTTCAGGGGCAGGTCTTCCTGAGGCATGTTAAACCAGGGCGTAAGTGCATTGCAGAGCAGTGCAGAGAATACAAAACGGCAGCAGTGGCAGCTGTGCCAGGAAAGCCACGCTTGGAGGCCATGGCTGGAAGCGGTACCGTGCAGACTGAATGAAGGCTGTCGGGTGAGCGGGGGCAAACGTAGGGCCTGCTTCAAGGTGGCAGTGCAAAGCTTGCACTTGTACTGGATGCAAGGGTGCATGAAGAAGGCAACTCCCAGCTCAGCCGGCATGGGGATGGGAGTGCAGCCCTGCAATGTCAGGCATTGGCCACAGCAACCACAAGGATTGCTTTTGTGTAACTGAGTGATCAAAGCAGATAACTGGGCTTCTTCACCATGTCCTTATACACCAGTCACCTCAGCTATCGCTTGCCCCAAAAACAGCATCAAGGAAAATGCATCAACTGTGCATGGTACCACCTGCACTTGAGAGAGAAGAAAGTATCTCACATGCATTTGTTAGCTGCTGTGTGGCACAAACACTGGCACGAGGATGACTACACAAAATTACAGCAAAGAAATGGAAGTTTCTTAAAATTTAAGAAATTGAATACAGTTCTGAAGTGTGTATCTTCTGAATTGATAACTGTATTTCTACAGTTTCACAAAAAATAACTTGTGATTGAAAAACAAAGTTCACAGATTGTCTTTGTGCTTAAAATAGCCAACCTCAAAATAGTAATAATTTTTCCCCTTCTAATATTTTGACTACATGAATTACACTTTTTTTTTTGAGTCAGTAATTAGATTTTCCGATGTTCAACAGTACAGCTTTGCAGGAGATACTGTTTGAACTAGGATGGTTTAGCTCTACTCAAACAGAACTAACAGAAAATCTCCTGTTGCAAAACTCATGGCCAATGTCCACAGACCAATCACTGCTTTTCCATGTTACCAAGGGTCTCTTCTGCAAATCCTTCTCAAACACATCTGTGCACTGTCAAGTAGAAAATGCACGTTACCTAGCAAAATGCGATATTTTATATATGCAATATTTTATTATATTTATAACAGGACTTTTGTAGTTGTGCTGGATGGCAGTGGTGACAGCAGGAAATCACTGCCCAACAGACTGGAACCCACCAGCACATTTATACTGCTTTTACTGTGCTGGAGCAGGATTTGCGCTTTCTGGTTTAACATGCTTCTGCTGGAGAGGGGTACAACAAGAGCACATCCAATATTTGTTTTATTTTTAAATGTAAGGACCATGAACATGACATGGTCACAGGGCTCCTCCTTCACAACAGATGGACAGGGTAAATTAATCTTATTACTATGTCAAAAACCTCATGGAAGTGCCTGATAAGTTTTTTTCCGTGAATGTGCAGGTTTCACCAAGGAAAACTGACTGCATTGCTTAGGATCCAAATTTTTGGTGCACCCAACCTGTCAAATTAGAATAATTACTCTGAGCAGCTCTGTATTTCTCCCTCTGACACCAAACTGTACCAACAACTGCAAAGCTGATAGCTCAATCCACTTTTACCTTTGAAATTGGAATTCTCTCTCTCTCAATCCCCTACTCAAGAAAACCAACCAACCAACTTCACTGTGGGATATGCCAGTGCCAGACATCTATTTTTCCCCACAGCCCTGTAATTTACAAACAGATGTCAACACAATTTATAATAAACACAGAAGAAATACAAAGTGGTAACATTTGACAAGACAAAAAATATGGGGTATTTTCTGCGACAAGGTGAATGCTTTGAGAAGAATGGGGTATTTGTGAAAAATAGACCATAAGAGAAAACATTTTGCAACTTAAAAGAGGAGTAGTCACTATTTATGTGCTATAATAGAGCATATGAAAATAAAAATTACATGTAGCACACAAGTAAAATGACTTCAAAAAATCACCACTGATCATTGGGTAGTGGTGTTGGCTGTGCAGCTGTCATTAACCCTGTGGATGGATATACATGATGACACCTTGATTACAATTTTCAACTACATTTTTTTTAGCTGACACTTCATTCCATTGCAGAGAATGTTAGCTTATGTAACAGGAAGTAAATCAATGCTTAGTGGATAGTCTAGATACTGCAGAGTAGGACTGCAATCTTGCCCTTGGTAAGTATCACCATTTCGCTTGGGGACTTTGCCTCACCACTGCAGTATCTGCTCTGACTACTCTGGGCCATGACTAAGTTTCTGTATCACGTCACGCACTTACGTTCTTGTAATGTGCACAGCTGCACCGCTGATGATCGAGTACCTAACCTAGGAGTATAAACATCAGCATTACTAAATACCTTCTAAATGAACCGTGAAACCACGTGTAAAAATCTTGTGCCCAAATCCGTGTCACACATGTAATGTGACTGCAGTTACAGAATAAGGCTCCATAAGTGATAGCTTGTGTGGCCATCTCCAAATTCATCACACTAATTTTACATCTCTCCACTTAGTGTCTTATTTCCTTCTAAGCATTCCCAAATACCAAATACAGAATTCAAAGGCACATCCTTCCTAACCTGTCCAAAATGCATTCAGCAAGCGAAGAAATAAATATGAAGAAATAAAAGTGAAGAAATAAACCATGCCTCACCAAATACACAGCTCACCAAATAGAAAGGACTAAGGCAACTACTTAACTCCTTCAAATCATTTATGCAGCGGTATGAGAAGACAAGCAGACAATCCTGAGTGGAACTCGTGGAGTTAAGAGTCCGCTCACCAGCACAATCTGCTTTCGAAACCGATCCTGAGACAACACAACAAACCAGGTTGCCCTTCTGCCCTTGCTTGAGGCAAAAGTGTATCCAAGCTTCATCATAACAGTTTCTCTGTAAGGAGAACTACTGCCCCTCAACCTTGAAAAGAAATTTCATTTAACATTTAAAAAGAAAAAAAGCTTTAGCTCACATTAAACTACATCATGCCCATACACCAGAGGTGGTAGAGAAGTATCAGAATTCCAGTGATCAGTAAAGGCCAATGGGACTTTTGACACTTCAAAGCATTCACTCAGGAGTTTACACAAAGAATGGCAGCTGAATTCTGTTCTCAGCTCCACCCGGGCCATTTCAGTGAGTTCAAATGGATTATAGGAGCAGAACAGAGCTGCAACTTAGCTAAGCACTCCGTTCTGCGCTTATTTCAAGACATTTCCTATTTTTCTCCCTGTGAATTTTCTGTAGCCATCTGAGATCGCTGCATTTTGCTATAAAAGTTGTTTCAGTTGGGTGAATGGACCATTTAGGTCTGGAAACAGAAATGGTATCAAATGATCTATACCCCTTAACTGCTGGAAAATGGCAAACAGTTAATTTTGAAGTCAGCTGTATGACTGACAAGCCATTTCTCATGAATATTCAATCCTGATTCAAAAACGCTTTTCACAGTTATGTATGCATAAAAATGGACACAAATGGGTATTAAACACTTCAAATCAAAGCGTGGTTGTGAAATAAAGCACTTGTGTGAAGAAAAAACACAAGCTACTGATACATTTTGGTCCACTGCCAGTCCTAACCCATTTTACACATATTTTATGTAGAAGAGGAAGGTTTTTTTTTTGTTTGTTTGTTTGTGGTGGTTTTAAGAATCAGATTCATATTTATTTTTGCTCCTTTGACACTTGAATATATACCTAAGTATGCTACCCCCAAGCTGCCAGGGCTCATAATTCCTTGCTGATGGAATTAGACAGCTGCCCAGCTCCATCACATATCTGAAGAAAAATAACTCACGACCATGACTTTTACAGAAATGGTAATTTTCTTTGCACGCTGTAGGAAGACGACAGCACGGTGGTCCATCTCAACCTGCTGCTGGTTCGGGCAGCGCAGCCAGCACAGGAGGGAGAAGTGGCTGATTCAGGGCAGGGTGCTCAGCATCGCTTCCCAGGCCGTCAAATAAACGCTAATGGAACCGGAGAAGAAAAGCCGAGCAGTACATAAAGCGCTGTGCAAATTTAGCAACACATTATAAATACAAATGAAGAACGTGAACTCAATTATAGAACAATGCCAAACACATCAGCAGCTGCTAATGCCGATTTCCGTGGGGTTACTGCAGTATTAAACTGCATGTAATGGTTTAATTAGAGGCTTTGGGTGCTCTCTTTTTAATAAGTACGCAGCTGTGTGAAATAAAGCTGTTTTGAAAGCACTACATGGGATACGTTCAATTCCTTTTGTACTTATTTGGGGATTTCTTTAAATGGTATCTTACAGAACTTCAGCCTATTAACCTAAAACCAGCAATGAGCTACAGTGCCCCCCCCTTACCTTTATCACTCCATATTCACAGAAAACACAAGCACAGCCTGGGCCAAATCCTCACAAATAAGTGCTAATGAGTTACATTAACACTTAGAAGTGAAAGGTTTTCTTTCACACATGCAGATGAGTTGTGCTTCTGATCACTTGAAAACTCTGGGGAGTTGGAGCGTTAATTTCAGTACGATACCACTTTGTGCAAAACTCAGAGTATTATATTAGACAAGGCTGTGAAAATATCATTGCCTACTTTCATTTATTTTCTGCTCTTTAGATATTACTTTTTCATGTTTTAATCAGCATATTGAACCCTTTAAAGGGTGAATGAGGCCACAAGTGAAGTGCGAAATTGAATTAGTAAGTAACACTACATGCATACGCAAGCATGCATACACACAAACATACACACGCTTTCAGAGAAAGTTGCATTAAAAATGAATAGTGCCTGGAAACTCCTCTGTCACCTACTGAACTACAGGGTTTAGTCAGAAGGAAGCCTGGTGTGCAGGCCATGGTCAATTCTTGTCTGTGAAGGCCACGGAGCACAAGTCACTGGCTTCAGATGTGCACAGTTCTGGTGCTTGTACTCCCAGCAGGAACCGCTTTGACCAGCTGATAAATAACAAAGTTCCTATCGAGGTTTTCCTAAAGCATCCAGTCAAAGAAGTGTGATGGCTGCCTTGGGCCTGAAAGCAAAATGGTCTCTATGGAAAATTATACATACCAAGTCTGCTTGGAGCGCTGGGCCACTGATTTAAAATGTTTTGTCTATAAACCATTGCTTCTTGATGTCTGAAACGTCCTGATTTCACTTAATGGCTACAAGACTTAGATAAAAGGATGAGTGAAGTCCCTTAGAACAGTTTCTGAGGAAGCTCCTAGCCTTTTGAGTCATACAACTGCTACAGATTTAAGGGATAACTTTAGTGATGGGAGGCAGAAGAAATCCCCAAAATGAGGCCATTTCCTGCTTCCCTACCTCAACACCACTTGTGCAGCTAAGACAAGCAAGGCCTGAGTTCATCCTACCTTCTTCCTAAATTGCAGGATGTCTCCCACATCATGCTGAGGCAAATGGTGGCTCGTGCCTACCATGGCACAACCTGAATTTACAAAGACTGTCATTTATGAAGCAAGAAACCCCGTAATTAATGAACAGACATTTATAACACAACAGAACTAGAAGCAACTGGTCACTGGCTGCTATCAGCAGGAAGCAATTCTGACCAACTGTGCAGGATGTTTTCCCTCTCCTTACGCTATACTCACTGTGCTCTCCAGGTAAGGCTTTTACTGAGAGATGTAATGGTTTATTGACATCGTGTCTTGCAAGTATTTCGCAGTGGTACTTTCAACCCAGCTTGTTAGATGCAGTACGAATGGACTAGTAATGGACTAGTCTAGCATGCAGGAGCTGGAGGGGGAAGGGTCACAAGTACCTACTGAGGCCAAATCAGCTGCTGGGAAGGATACGATCAGTGCCAGGAAACAACACAGCACCTTTAATCATTTCTCCCATGATGCACCCTACTGACCACATGTCAACTGAAAACAAAAATGAAATGAAGGTAAACAAGAAAACAGAAACAGAACAACAAATAAATGAGAAGACTTATCCAGTCATGCCACCATAGCGCAGGGCCTGCAGCCCACCTGCCTCGTGCCCTCCACGATGTCTTCCTGCTTGTGCACGCGCCTTGCGTGGCAGCGCAGCAGGTCTGAGAAAAATAGACTCCATCAGCTTTTGTTACCCCAGTGTGGATGCAAGACAATAACAATTAAATGCAGAAAACCAAATGAGACCCACAGCTGGCTACTGTGTCAAAAGAATATTCGTAATTAAAATTCACTAATTAATTGTCTTTTTTAAGTTTTCATTTGCATTCATTACCTAGGTTTATACTGCTTTGTACTGTAAATGAATGCTGGTCTTTGCATTTAGTGAGGATATGCAAATTGCTTTTTCTTTATCCTTTCAGCTACTGAGATCCATGCGTATTTTCAAAAGCTGAACTGCCAGCAGCCACAAAGGAACCCTGGGTCCCCAGGAAGACACATCCACCAATTATTCAGAGGTGGAAACAGAATCTGTTGAGGTTATTCAACCACCATTATGCTCGCTTTAGAGCCTGCCGGCTCACTTCCACGGGATCTCAGTGCAGCCATCAGTCCATCAGAGACAGGGGTCTTGAGAATCTCCTAAGATTTCTGTTCGGCGTGGTAGGAAATGCCAATTTCTAAACAGGACAGTTGAGACAGAAAAGCACTGAGCCATACCTTCTGCACTGAAATTCAGAGCAAATCGGGGGACTATTTATCTGGTACAGAGAAGAGCAGTTCAGCTGGATTAAAACAAAGCTAACCACAATTTACACCAGAACACGAGATGAAAGTCAAACTCCTTCCGTCCAGTGTGTCACATTGAACTGGTGTTTTCCCCAGTACCAATACCATGAAACCACATTACCTCTGCTGTCCTTGCTCTATGATTAAGCCATAGGGCATGGAAGCATAAAAAGGGACAGCCTGGTCTCTCAGGGCCAGAAGCTGCGGGGAAAAATGAAAGCATCATGCTGCTTGGTTAAATTTACTCCTGCAATTTTACATTGAGCAACAGTTGAAAGGTGATTTGATTTTGAATGCAAATGTCCTATCTGTGGCAATCTACATGCCTGGTTTAAGGCTCCCTGTTGCTTTACTTAGCATATGAAAAGCTTAATCACTACAAAATAAATCAATAAATAAGTAGAGAAATAAATAAAAGGCTACTTGTTAGAAAGCAATAAGCAAACCTAGAGATGCAAATTATTGCTGCTTTCATCACAAGCTAAATGGCATGCAAAATATCAGGAGAAGATAGAGCAAGCAGTTGTTTGTTCATCTGTTATTAACCCCTTTTTAATGTCAGAGGCTGCCTTCTGACGTTACTGCTCTGTGCTGTGGTCAACAACGCACAACTGGAAGTTCACTCAGTGACTCACTGAACAGAAAACTCTGCAAAGCAGATAGTATTATTCTACTTGATTCCTCAGGCTTTGGGAAGGAACTTTGAAAACACCCAACTTGGAAGCAGTAAAGATGAACATCTGAATATATCTGATATCTGAAGAGGAAAAAAACCTCTGCCTTCTTGCTCGCCCCCCTGAGCCACTTAGAAATAAGTCAAATTAGAGCCCTTTTCTTGAACTGCAGTTAGCTGGAGGTGAGGAGGTTTGTTACAGTTACAAGGCATACACAGCAGTGATCATCAGCAGCCCCAGTTAAGGCTTTGAGACTGCTGTGCAATGCTCCGCGAGCCTCAGCCTGGTGTTTCATGAAGTCCGGCATAAATCCAGACAGACTCTGAGTCATTTCAGTATTGCATGCATCAGAAAAACAACCCACCCAAAATCTCAGAACATTTTCACTCAATTCCAAACCGCTCAAAATTTCCATTAGTTCAGGATTTTTTTCCAAAAGCAAGATATTCAAAAAGACTGGTGATGCTCCACCAACACAAGGAATATCTGTAAACTTCAAACAAATGCACACTGATTTATTGTCATGTAGAGATCTGCACAGCTCCAGGTACAACTCCAGTTTTAGCAACTATTTGCCTTGATGTTTTAAGATCACTTGAAAATGACCGTTAATGAATTAAATCCACAACTTTTCACCTGAGTCTTTGAAGTGAAATTGCTGAATTCGGGCAGCCTGTGATGTCAAGCCCCCTTTCCAAGTACCTGTGACATGGATTACCAGAAGTGGTGAATTTTTATCCCTGCCCCAGTCTCTACAAACTAGACTGCTGCACAAAGCTGTTCTGAAGTTAATGGCAAAACACCACCTTTTTTAATCATCCTGCCTTAGTGCGTACAAATACTTCAAAATACAAGCACATTTTCCAAGGACACCAAACGCCTCCCTGCCATTGCCATCTTGAATAAACGGCCCTGTAACCTCCTTCTGCACCACCTCTGGGACTTCACAAAAGACTATGAAAGGGAGCGCAGATGGAATAACCACAACTGCTCTCGCTAAGGCTGCTGTTGAAGATGGCTCTTCAAAGCTGTACAGTGAGCTCCGGTTTGCATTCAATGAAATCATGGCATTTTAAGTAAAATTCAGGAACCATGCTGCAGGAAACTTTGGAGGCCAGAGATGCAGGTGCAGCTGAATGAGCTTTGTGGTCCTCCCCAGCCTCATGGGCTAGTTCTCAGGTCCTTCACTTGCTCTCTGTCCAGGCTGTTGTTTACCCAGGGAAAGGAGCAATGGATCATCTCCACTGTAGCTGCTGGGACCCACTCCAAATGCCACGCACGTTACGGACAGTATGGGGGTCTTATACTAAATGTAATCTGCACTATAAACCATTAGAATATGCATACTGGAATTAAAAATAGAGAGGAATGGCATCAGCCAAACCATCCTCATAGCTACACTGAAGTCTCTTTGAGACAGACTTTGTCTCATGTGAGCAAAACCTGTGGAACATCAACGTGGCTTCGGCAGCTCAGATATTCCTAGGTTTCTCACTCAAAAATACTCCATTTTTAGTTGTCTTAAAAAAAAATACACAGAAGTACGTTTCCCGTCCTTAAAATGAAGTCATATGAAAATTTGAAGTTGTTATTAACTAGAATTGAGCACAACTTCAGCAAAGTCCTGCAGTTTTCAAAACTTCTCTTATTTCCACAGCACCCCAGTTTGGGTAGTTTTTAGCTGTTCCCACTATTACTGATGTATTCAAGACAAGAAAGGAGGAAGCATCGAGCAAACAGAGAGAAGCTCGGCAGAGGACTACAAAGGTTTACTAGAATTTGCAGGAACACTTTGCTCTGTAAACCTGTCCAGAGGTCTACCAAAAATTAGATTTCTTCCCATCAGGGTCTGACAGTGTCAGACTAAGAAGTCTCCCTGACAGTATTCTGCAATGTCTGTTTTGGGCAATTAGAAAGAGACAAAAGGCAATTGCTAGCCGGTATACTGCAGGAGGGTGGAAGGTGTGCTTATTTTTTGGACACCAGTTAGCTCCTTGCAAACTGACAGTGCCTGAATGGCCCCATCCTCCAGCCCTGCTCCATCTCGAGCATCCTACTGGGTCAATTAGATGAATAACTTCAGCAATGTTGGGCTTCTTGATACCAAAAAACATGTGTCCAGAGACCATTTTAGTAAAGTTTAATATTTTTTTTTTGAAAATGCATACTTTCAGTTTATATTAACTGGGACAATGGTTGCATACAGGTACCATAGTCTATATGGATTTCATGGCTTTCTTGCAGTAACTTAGAAAGAGATTTTTTTTATGTATATGAGAATCTGAAATTCATTTCTCCCATGTTTTAATTTCCACGAAGACTTTAAAAATGCAATTTCACTTAAAATCAGCAGTAACTCAGCACAATGGTAACTCAGGGCAATTGTTTAGTTCAGGTTAGCTTTTTAAGATTTGGCTTTCTTAATACTTGGCAACAGCTGTCAATTTTTTCTTGCATGTGTACTGTGTCAGTTGCACACATGGATGTTCCTACTCCAGACTAGAAATGAGTAAGCTCCTTATATTGACAGCAAGTGCACGCAGCAGACATCCTTCTGGATCATGAGAAAGAACTGAAAATTTTGGCTTCTATACAGACATGCCTCCTTCAGCTAGAAAGCCCACTGCTGGAAGGCCTTTAGTAGCACAAGGGAAGCTTTATTTTGTTGTCACTCCGTGAAGTTCACCTGCAGCTGCGTATGTGCCCCTCCAACCCCTACTGCACCTAGGAGGCAAAATGGATTCAACAGCACCAGACAAAGGGGAAATGATATGGATCCCCACACAAACCAGTCTAACAGTCAGGTTCATGGGGTCAAACTGATTAACAATTGAGTACTGACTTGAAAATTAATGTACTGAGTCCTTTTTTCTTGTTTCTACCAACTCACCTGAAAAAAGCCATCAATAAAAGATGGTAGCAGTTGTGACCTGGCCCACATACACCACTTTTCAGCGTAGAGGATTGCCAGTAATTTAAAATGTTGGTCTATCACAGAATTTACACAATGTTTTCTCCATTTGTTCAAAAACTCAATTATTCTGTTGCTATCTCTGAATAAGACTCTATTGTAAGATATTTTTGTCACAGACAGACAGAAATGTAGCAATTCTCATGCTTCATTTTTTAAGCTACACTATTTAAATTATGTAGCATTCATTTTTTGCCAGAAACAGGGCAAGAGGTAACTCATAACTGTCCTTTCTGGTTGAAAAGGGAGAGACCCACTAAGCATGGTGCTACATTTTAACACACATCTTTTTTTTTTTTCCTGTATTCTAGTTGCTTAATAAACTAAAAACTGAATCACACCTCTCTCCAAATATGTTAAATGGAACTATCCTCACTATTTTTACAGCTGAAATTCAGAATTTATTTTTTCATTTTATGTTTAAAAAAAGAGGAAGAGAGCTTGTTATCTGTAAGAGAAGAGTAACCCCAGTGTTTCTGGGGTGTTGCCAGGAGTACCAGGTTCAGATTTCAGCAGAAGTTTGCTGTGCAGCCTGCCCCACGCCTTGCCCGCAATGCTTGGCACCTCTGAAGGGAGATCTCAAAGCTGTCCACCAGTAACAAAAACACCATTCTTATCTCACTCCTAGGTTTTGCATCCAGTATATTTCCAGTCTATGCTCCTGTAGGATGAGGAGCCAGTACAACAAGGCTGATTCCTCCTCAGCAAACCTCCAGTTCTGCATCTATCCTTTGGTAAAACCTAACTGCAGCTTCAACCGGCCACTGGTCAGAGCTCCGTTTCCAGGGAAAGTTGGCAGAGCTGAAAATAGGACAAGCGGGACCTAACTCTGTCAAACACTACAGAGTTCACTTGAGAGCCAGCAAAAAAAATATTAATTAGTTCCACGACTGTATGTCTACAGAAACTGGATTTTCTCCACACTAACTGCCAGTGTCTGCTGATGCCAGATTTTCATGGTGTCTTTTTGCCAGCCTGCTGCAAATAATCGTTTTTTTTCTGAACATGGAAAAACCATGTCATGTTGCTACATTTTATTCTGATGGGCAAAATACACACTCCCTACACTCCCCAGCCATCACCAGCAGATTGTCTGGCTTAGCCTGTGATAAAGTGAAGGCTAAGTACACACCTCCTCTTTGTTTTCATTTTCTAATATTGCTTTCACCACCTTGAAAGTGGTAAAAATAATATCACCTAAGATGAAAAAAACAAGATGGAAGGGAAACAGAGTTAAACTTACGACACAGAGCTCATGCAAGTAAAGGAAAGTCCATTTTTACATCAAGAATATCTTATTTCCGTTCAACCTGGAAACCACACCAGATACATGGTTGCTTTATACTGTGTGAGTCAAATTCTTTGTTTTAAAGAAAAAGGTTGTATTCACTCAGTTCTGAGCCCATACAGCACTGAGATGAATCCAAATCCATGATGCATTAGCAAGGAAAAGATTATGATGTCACCACAAATGTTATGAAGTCGCTACTTCCAAAACATTAACGCAGAAAAACAGATTTACAGGAACCAGATGGGCCAAATTAGGATTCTTTTTTTGTTGTTGTTGTTTCATATTTTTCCTTTAAAGAACAGTAAGTGAAACTATTAATGTGCTATTATAATGCTTGTGTTCTACACTATTTATTAGTATCACATAAGAACTACGTAAAGTGGAATGACTACAGGTTTTAAAATGCAGTGTGAAAATAATTCTGTGCATCTGTTTTTCATTTTCAATTTTGTCTGTATCAGTAGTGCGCTGTTTCCGTTTACTTGTACCTCTGGGATTCAATTTCTTGCTTCTATCTTTACAGTCCTGGTATATTCATTACAAGGAAAAGGGGGAGGGGTGGAAGAGAGGAACAAATAATAGGTGAAGCTGCAGCAAATGGCACAAGGATACAGTCCCTTCCTGGAAAGAGGATTTTGTGGCGAACCATTTCTCCCATAATGCATCCCACAGACCATATATCCACTAGAACAGCAGAGACAGGGAAGTGAAGAAGAAGGAAAAAAAGCAAAGTTAACTATGACATTTTATTCCTAAAGGAGGGGAAAAAGAGCAGGGTGATCAGAACAGTTCAGTTTGTTTTGTTGCTGTTTTTTTTTTTTTTCTTTCCCCACATCTCACCAGAAGCTAAAATGATTAAGTAAAAGCTGTGTCAGTCAGCTTGATGGTAGTGAGCAACATTGGTGCAAAATGTTTAAAATTAACATCGCTGGAAAAAGCTAGCAAGTAAAGCAAAAACTGCACAGACCCAGGGTTTACACTGAGTTTACAGTGGAAAAAAAATTTTTTTTGGAACTTAAAAAGCACAAAACACCCCAGACAATGATCGTCTGGAAGAAACCCCACTTGCAGCAAGGCAGTTTATAGGCTCTGTCCTGCAGGAGTGAGTCTCCCTGCAGCACTACACAAGAGGTCCCAAGCAGAAGCACTCACTCAAGTGAAGGCTGCATGGATAAATACCATCCTTGACGGTTAGCTACAAGTCCTGCTTTGGGGTCAGAAGCCATGATGTCTTGTCCCTCTGTACCTATCTGTGTGTGTCTGGCTGTACCTACATACCGACAAAGAACCACAGAGTGACACTTGCATGCAATCTGCTTTTTACTCCATAGGTACTCAAAATAAATGCTAAAATAAACAATTGCTTTGGAGGACAAGTACCAACAAGAGTAAGAATATTTCTTATCTTCCTGATCCTCCCTGCAGTTTTTAGATGCAGTAAGTGAGGTTACCTGTTTGACTTGGGTGGGGTTGGATTTTTTTGCCTTTCAAGCCTTACAAGAAGAAAGGCTAGGTAGATGACACTATGCACAGAAGAGACCTTGAGCCAATGTGAAGGGGAAAACCTGCTTTAAAATGCTTTAAGAAAACATATTGTTTCTCTGCTTTGAATCCTCACTCACTCTGTAGTCATATTCAAACTGTATAGCCAGTTACTTCTCTTTTTCTTCCCCCTTTTTAACCTTCAAAAGCTAACCAAAACAAACCAAAGAAACAAACAACTCATTTTTTGGTACAACAAAATAAAGGAGAAATGCTCCATTTGGGAAAAGGAGGGTAGAGGTATCAGGGGCACAGGACAGCAGGAGCATGCCTGAGGCGGTGGCAGTTTTCTTCTGAGTGATGGTTTTGGGACCTTCCACAGGAAGCGCAGCAAACTGGTGATAATTATGCATCTTTAGCCAACCAAGTGCAGAAAGAAAATGAAAGCAGTGAACAGTCCTTATACAGGCAATGTACGTAGGAAGGGGAAAAAAGTAAGGGAGCTTCAGTAATGTGGCAGCACAGGCCAGGGCAGGGAAACACTGAACAAGCCTTTCTGTTGCCTTCCCTGGGAGCTGGGTGAGAGCCCCCGAGCAGACCAGCTCCTCAGACAGCTGACCTTCATTTTCAAATGTTTTGCTTTCTTTCTCTGTTGACTTCATTTTCACTTAGCACAATTAAGACAAGACCACTCATCCTGAGCCAGATTCACTGACCAGGAGAGTCAAAGGAGGCCTCTCTGTTAACTTCCAGGGACATTTGAGCAGGACCTTTAGATGTGGCAAACATTCTTAGTATTTTCCCAGCTGTGCACTTCATCACAGAACTGTCTCTAACTTTTTCTTAGTGTCATTTTAATCATGTGAAAACCGAGTGCCTTCTCTGTCCTTTCAGGGACAATTATAACAGAAAAGATAATCATATGTTTGGAAAGAAAGAGAAAGCAAAATAATTCATTTCACGACAGAAGAAACTAGATATTTGGAGTAAGGAGCAATGTAAAGCATGCTGAGCCTAGATCAAATTTGTAATGACACACATCAAAATACTTCAAGAAACTTTACTCCTCTTTAATATATTATTCTGTATGGTTAGTATCTGCTCAGTAACTGTCACCTTCCTAGATTTTCATGTGAGAATCTGTACTGCAAATTCACAAACATTAAAATGAATACAAAGGCTTCCCAATTTTGGCAGAGGTTTTGTGAGTATGCCTGTGTTCTTGTTCAAGTCACAGAATCAGCTCCCAAAATCAGTTTCACTGCTCTTCACAAAATGCCTTTGGCTGTTAGTCAAAGTTTTTCTGTGGGTTAGCTTCTTCAAAATGAGTTAAATAGGAGTCTTTTAAATAAATTCCTGGTCTTGGCATTTGCTGTTTTACCCAAGCATTTGTCATTGAAAAGTCTATCATACAGCAAAGTGGTAGCTTTTGACAGCAGAATCTGAATCACAGCAGATTTTTCTCCACTCCATGCTTTATCCCCTCCTTTCCTGCCTTGTTTACCTGATACTCAGATTAGGTACAAATGAGAATCATTTTTAAAGTTTTCCCTCCATCCTTTGTGAAACTGGATTTGCCCCTACTTGCTTCTTTATAGTGCGTACCGCCTACCTGCTTTTCACTAAGTTTCCAGGGACCAAGAGGTATCCAGATCCCACACAGACTGTTCAGAGCAAAACCCTATTTACATCTAGAGAGATAACATAGGAATTCATGTTTTTTTGTTGTTGTTGTTTTTTTTTTTTTAGCTTCAGCTTTTTTCTCTCCTTTCCAACTCTCCTTTTCATTAAAAAGAGACAAACCGCAGAATTTATATCTAGATTTTCTCCACATGAAACCTATTAGCAAAAATTGGGACTTCAGTTAAACCTATCATACAGGCAGAAATGGCTCTTGAAATTCATAACTAGTTAGTTTTGTATAAACTGTGGAATGGCTAGGATTCCCTATTTTAGCTTTTACCTCTCTTCTTCCTGCCTCGAACAATTCAATGACCCAGATCCAAGTACTTCGTTCAGCAATCCCCCTTGTTCACACCCTGTTTCATAGCCACAGAAGCCAAATGCATTCTGCTCAGAAACGGCTGATTGTCTTGGATAAATTCAATGATAACTATGACCAGGTTTCCCACTATTCTGCAGTCCCATGCCAATAACTTCACCAATATTACTCTACAAATACAGTCAGTAGCTGCAGTACCCAACACTGAGAAACTGCTCTAAATCACCTGCCTTTTAAATTCAAGATGTTATTTCCTGTTACATTTTCTTTTTCTCCTTCTGGTGCCCCTTACAGTTGTGAAGGCAGACCTTACACTTCAGGTCCCACTGCACTTGCTATGAAATTGCAGCCCTACCGTTCTCCTTGTAGCCCATTCCCAAGATGACCTCTGGTGCTCTGTAGTAACGTGTCACCACATATGGAGTCATCATGAAGCTTGTGCCTGCAGTCCGGGCCAGTCCAAAATCCAAAATCTTCAATGTGCAGTCAGATTTTACCACGATATTACTTGGTTTTAAATCCTGAAAAGATAGTGAGAAGAGGTATGACTGCACTTCATAAAGCTAGCCACAGCAGTGATCTGGACTGATATTTTAGGTCACCCTTGAAATATTACTTTACTCTCTGTCACCAATAGTTATAATCACAAATCACTTGCAGGTACATGGTAAAATCTTGCTACTGTTTCTCTCAACATCCTTCACAAGGGTTGCTAGTTTGGCATATTTGGAGGCTTTAGTTGGATGGTGGGAGCTTACTAGTGTTAAATTAACTGCATTCAGCAGCTTAATAAGATTGGATAACTATTTGATTATTATTATGATTATTTTTTTTAAGTGCTGTCAGCCTAGTAGAGACATTCCAACTGTATACGTGGAGTTACCTTACTGTTTGATTTATATTAATTATTCAATTCATCCTTTCCCAGAAGACTATCTTGAAACCAGATCTATCACCCTTCTGCATCTTTTATGCCAAGAAAGGAGACCTTGGTTTATGGCTAAACAATGTTCACCTTGGAACACATTTTATTAGCCCTTCTTCTCTTCGTTTCATAACGGAAGAGAAATATTTTCTCATCTGTTTTTTAAACTGGGAAATAAAAATTAGTAAAAGCACATTTTAATAAAGAACGAGGATATTTTTAATCCACTGAGTATTGCCTCCTGCTTGCAGTCACATGAACTGTTCCCTCTGTTGTCAACAGTCACAGGTAGCGAACTCCGGCATTCACAGCCGGGTGCTCTGCCCTTAGCAGACACCGTGCTCTGAGGTAGAGAAGTAAAACGAGAGGATGCATTTAATACACACTTCACAGCCTTTTCATTCATTTTAGCAAACATAAATCATGGTTAATACTAATTCCATATGTTCTGCCTGCTCTCTGTGGAGCTTGATCTGACTTGTATGACATTGAGCTGGATCTTGATCATACTTGTATGACACAATGACACATACGACTTGTACAACATCAGTTCAGATAGTCTGAATGCCATGCATGCACGTTAGGATGCATACAGCTGCATTTTCAAGAGCAATACCCGTTCTCTGTATGTTTCAGAGATCGGATGCACTTTGGTGATTTCCAGTGCTTATTGTTTGGTTATTACTAATAAGGACATGACCTTTTTAAAGTTCACAACTAATCTCACTTTTAAAACAGCCAAAAAGCTACTCTGACAAGGGGATGGGCTATGACTTGTAAACATATGGCCATTTTCCTGGGGGATAGGGCTTAGATCCACAGTACACAAGATACTCAACTGGTTTCTCAAGTCCTCATGAGGATGCCATTTGCTGCCCTAAGTTTCAAACCCACGTCTGCTTACCCTATGAATGATTCCTGCGGAGTGAAGATGCTTGATACCACAGAGCATTTGGTAAAGTAGATAAGACATTCGCTCATGGTCGAGCTCCATCTGTATGACCTGGCACAGATTGGCATCCATTAACTCCATTACCAGGTAACTAAATGAAAAAGCAAAGTCATGAGCTTATCATCTGTGTTGAGGAAGAATTACAGCATCATTTCCAGTGAGTAACAAAGCCTTTCCTTGCTTCAAAATGTCACTGATTTCTGCTGACTGGATATAACATAGTTGGAGAGTGGCTAAGCACAGAAATTGCTCACAACCATATCGCCGTGGTGCTCGTCTCTCACTGCACCAATGCTGTTCTTGGTGGGCCTTTCTTGGTACATTCCCCAGAGGCTGTACCTTACATGCACACGCAAGCAGCACAAAATTGAACCATGCAGAACACAGAAGAGCCACAAGCATCAAAATGACATGACTACTTGGCCTTTGATCATCATGAGGAATGGATACCACAGCACATGTAGGAATCTGAGAGAAGTGGTGCTAAAACGTGCATCCCCACGTGAAATGTCTCCAAAACCCTCCTAAGACTGCATGACTAAACTCAGCTCTCATTACAAACAATTGGTCTTGAGCTTCTGGTAAATAAGCTTCACTGACAACCTCAGCAGGACCTTATCCCAGTCCCCTTGAGAGGGAAGTTAATAAGTTGAACACACACAGCTCATTTCTTATGAGACTTCTCATAAGCACAGCTGGATCTTAATTATAACAGGGCATCAAAGCACTCTCAAACTTTGGGGAAAACACTAGCTTTCTATTTCTGTGTGACCTACATGCCTCATCTTCTCCCCAGCACTAGTTATCTCCTCTGCTCTGCACATGTCTGCAGCGACAATTTTATGTGGAAGACTCGTATACCAAAACCAGAACCATACTCGCCACTGCTATCTGTCTGTTGGCATCACTGCTATCAGAGTACAGAAAGGAATACATTTCTATACCATGCATACAGAATACGGGAAAGACTGAAAGATAAAAGGCATACAGCTATATAAAACACTATCTAAAATTTCATTCAGGGCAGGTTCCTGCTACGCACAGTAGTGCTGGTGCAATAGGCAATGCTCAGCAGAGATGCTAGTTATCCTTTGCACCTAGCACTGGTTCCCCAGGCAAGTAATTGTAGACAGTCAAAGGTTAGTACAAATCCAACATGAAAGGAGGAAATATTTCACATCTCTCTTATGGGAAATCATTTCAGAATGAACTGCTGCATTTCAAAACCTCATGACTCAGGGAGCTGTGCAACAACCATCATTTCCCAAGCAAGCTAACACCACAAAAGCAGGCCCTTTTAACTACTCACACCTCTTCCTATGCATTTGAAGGTAAATGCAAGTAACTGTAACTCTCTCAAGAAGGGTCTCACCAGCAGGCTTTGCACACTTACAGCACTTAGGAATCCCAACATTTGGCACCTTATAAATGTCAGAAGTCTCTGAACATGGGAATGCAGGGTATCTGTCTACCGAAGTGTGGTCTACACATGATCATTTTTAGAGGAGCTCACAGCCTTTGTATTCTGCCGAGTTACTGAGTTCATGGTACACTATAATGCCCCACATCTCTAAAGCTTTAGTTTAATTACTTCCTGTATTACTTACACATCCTGGAACTCCTCCAGAGATTTCTGTGGTGTGAAGACATTTAATAAACTGATAATCTGAAAAGCAGAGTAAGACAAAAGGAGGAAGACAAGTGATAAAGTTAAGCAGTCGAACCCATTTTGAAGTGTGAGTTAAAGGACAAACTGTTTTCCACTGCTCAGTTTATACCAGCTCTTCTCACTTCATGGCTCAGTAAGAAGCTGGCAACATTCAAAATAAAATGCCTTACATCTCTAAGATTTCTTCAAGGTGCACTTGAAATGGTTTCTGAGAGAAGGATTAGTAAGGAATGATAAACCAAAACGATAACGGTGAAAGAGACCTCTCAATTTTGAAGTTACAGGTTCAAAGACCAGCCTCAGCTCAGTCTGCGGGAACAGTCCTCTTGCGACAGCCAGAAGTATCTTATATATGAAGAATGCACGTCTGACGGGAGAAGTAATCAACGACCATCATACTGTAAGTAAACAGAAGACCTTCCTTCTCTCTGACATGCCCTCAACACCTTTGAGGGCACTTGTCCACACAAACTGACACAATTTCCATCCCCAGACGTACTGCATTTTAGTACAAGCACTTCAGAAGGGCAGGTACATTCTAGGCCAAAACAGGACTTCTGTTATGCAAGGTGTATTACTTGCTTTTTAAACATGCTGGGCTACTGAAAGACACTGATAGCAACGTGCAAAGCAGCACAGAGGAAAAACGTGACCTTAGGGATCCAAATTCCTCATGCTTTCCTTCTTGTGGGCAGGAAAGGTAGGAGATGGAGGCAAAGCCACCACGAAGATCACATCTGAACCTCTCCCTCTCTGCCTACACCACCTCTCTAGGCTTGTCTTGACAATCTTCTCCTTCCTGTGCACTTCTCAAAACTCTTAATCAGCAAATGCTGCACTGTCCTCAGCTTTTATGCAGCATTTTAAAAATTATATATTTAAAATGAGTATCACTACTCTGCAGTCCTCTGCTCTTCTCCAGTCTATTCTAAACTACGTGAGAACACATCATTCTCCTGCTTACATGGAGGACTACTCACCCCTGCATTTTCAAAGCCTCCTGGATTGCTCTGACTGAGGGTAGCTTCAATCCATGTCAGTAGGGAAGAGGCAGGTACACACCCAATTGACAAGGTGAAACAAGGAAAAGTCAGTGCCCAGAGGTGGGGGCAGAGGACATTAAAAGTGACAAATCCCACTTTTTGTCATTTTAGGGCCAAACCTTTTTCTTCGCATGTGAATTTGTGACTGGTGTAAAGTATCAAACCTCAGCTTACATCATGCTTTTCAAGCTCATCTACGCTCTGCTTAATGAGAAAGTCATTTCAGGATCTGAGGCAAGAGTAAACGCAGCTAACTGATAAATTCACTCCTACTGAAAGGAAGGGGCATCCAGCAACAGCAGCAGAGGAGGAACTATAAGAAAATAAAATGCTTGGGAAGTCCCTTGAGCAATGCATTGGGGCAATCCTACATAACCCATTATAAAAACAGCAAGTGTACATACAGCCAGCCAGACAGTTCTAAAACAGCTACTATTAACCTACAGACATGAGGTAAGTCCACTGCTACAGTTAAGGATATTTTACTTCGTTACAAATTCTAGATTTTATACAATAGGTAGTGGGTGTACAAAGCAGGGTAGTCTAGAACTTCCTAATGTTATTTCAACAAGAGCACTTTAAGTAAGAGGAATGGTGCAACGTGTTGTGGCTTCAGAGTTCCTGGCTCCACACTATTAGCTGACATACAAATACATGGAAATGGTCAAGTGCTTTGGGTTCTTTACTTTCTTCAGCATTTTTAAAATAATCTTCATAATGATGGCCCCTTATCTTGCACAATCTGTACATCACATCTGTATGATACTAGGTTTCGGATGAAGTCCAGAACAAGGAGTGACACTTGAGCTGGGTACTCCAACTCAAGAAAACACTGCTTTGAGTCTTGAGCCCTAGTGACAGGAGGATGGAGCCAGCATTCCAACCATCACTTATATATTTCTGGAAAAACGGTAGACAAGAACATATTCTGCTCTCTCCCCTTCCATCACCACCTGCCTACTCGCTGGACTCCATTTGGCACAGCCTTTACAGTAGTATATGCAATAAACTCATTCTCCTATATTGGCAAATAGTGTCAGAGAGAAGGTAGCCCTTGAGCATACTTCACTTCTCATTTCCTCTCCTGTGAAAAGGCATCCATCATAAGAGGTTTCTTCCTAACAAACCAAAATACTTGCTTGTTTCCTATAGAAAACTTACATTTTTATGATTCACACACTTCATGAGGACCAGCTCTCTGTATGCTCGCTTGGCGTGAGTTTGGTTCTGAAATGGTCTGCTGAGCTTCTTAATGGCCACGTTTCTGTCAAGGACAGCATCATATGCAGCACTGCAATAATTACAAACAAAAGGGTTATACGTCTTAGAGGATATCTTTCATTTCTAATGGCTAATTCCCGGCCTCAAGCCTATTATTCCCATTTTTCACCCCGAGAATAGTAGTGGGATAAGGGAGAAAAAAGAAGACATCAAGAGGAAACATGTGCCACCACATCAGCAGAGTACAGCATGCACCACTGCTTCTGAACTCTAGTTTCATAGGAAGCTAACATTTATTTTCAAGGAGCGAAGAAAAAAAAAAGAAAACATTATGTAACTCTAAATAAAAATACGATAAAAACTTCATGAGATGAGAAGTTCTTTCCTAAAGCAACAATGTGCACTGGGTACAGTGGAGAGGCATATGCTTTTCCCATCATGATTAAGGACACCTTCACCAGGTGGCTCAGTGAACAATTCCCCACTGTTATTTAGAATGAGTTTTGTCTTTTCCTTATGATATTTTTAATGAAATCAAATTATTTAATCATTCCTATACACCATATTATCTAGTTCTACTTACAGACCTAGAAAAAGAACAATTTCACAAAATGTCTTTGTCATTTCCTTTTAGTAATGAAAAAATTGTTGCATATGCTTAGTTAAAAATTTTGAGAACATGAAGAAATACAGGCTGTGGTTTGCAAAGCAGGCTCTTAAAAACGGGCTTCTAAAACTCTCTTTTAGCTTTTAAAATATTTTGCACAACCTTCACATATTTTGATAACCTTTACCTCCTGTGAGTTTGTACCACTTTAATTTTGATTGCTGCAATATGACTACACAAATGCCAACTTCTACATTTCATAAAGCACAAGTTCTCAGCCGTGTTCTCCAACTAACAGTCCTCAGATCCTGTTCCCAAATCTCCCTTTTCTCAAGAAATTAATTCCTGCTTACTGTAGGCATTCATTGACATTCACTTACAGCATTTTACTGACCACGTACAAAGCAGAAAGCATACATCAGAAGCTTAGTTACAAAGCCAACAAAAATTTACAAGCTCTCTAAAAAGCGTTGGCAATGTCTGTCTTGAAATGTCTCTTCCTCCACCTGCGTGGTTTCCAGTTACACTACTCCTACATCAGGAACACACCAAATACATCCCTCAAAAAAAGCAGCTGGTTACTAGAGGTGGCGAGGAATACTTTGAAGAATGCTTTAGTAAACTACTGACATTTGGGGCAGGGTGGTGGGATTTCCCCCTGAGAATGTCTGCAGACAAGGAAAAAAGCAACAACTCATGAATGTCCTTCGAGATACTCTGAAATTTTCAGGGAGTTCCATTTTAATATTTTCATAGTGCAACTATTTCACATCAAACCCCAAATTTACAGAGAAATGTAAAAATAAATAGAAAGCCAAAGGCGTTTAAAAACATGATCTTTCTATAGTTAAATGCTTCACCTCTATCGCTGATGGACACACAATTTGAATATGCTTTAGCAGACAAATGTCTCAGCTAATCCATATTACCTCATCACTCAACAGCTTTTAAAAAGAATAGTCCACATAAGACTCAGTTGAGTTATATAGGAATGTTTTAAATCACTGTCATCTCATTTTCTATTCATGTGTTTTAATTTCATTAGTTATGTCACATCATCATAGGAGTTACCAAACAGTAACACCAAAAAGTTTGTCTGGGCAACCATTTTCCCCAGCTTCTGTTCTCTGATCATTTTTCTTAATTTTCTCTCTCTGTCAAGGCAAGAGATACAAAAGCACCCATCTAAAATCAGAAAAACAAAGCTTTCTTAAGCCCTAGGTGTTATGATCCATTTCCAGTCCTCTACATATTGTAATGTCTGCTTCCTCAACTATGGAGGAAAAGAAAACAACTAAGATACTCCTTTGTACAGCACTATTTGCTTTGAGATACAAGGATCTTACTTGTAGCTTTATTCTTGCCTTCTATCAAATAAATGGAAGGTGTCCAACCACTTCAAGACATCAATAGGTGAATTCATTGCACCGAGTAAATTAATAATACTGATGCTTTTTGCTATTCACCGGAGAGAATCTTTAGTTTCCAGACAGCCAACTATGCATTTTACTACAATGAAATTACAGATACCACATGTAGGTCCCCGATACACAAAATCCTTTCCTCAGAACACCAAGATTAGCACTGATGATATATATCAGCCTTCTTAAGACAAACTTCCATCACTGGCAGAAGAGTGGCTGTATGAACAGGTGACTCAAGGGAACAGGAGTAAGAGAGAGTAACGAGTGTCTGAAAACTGATGTAAAAAGGTCAAGCATGAAAGGCAATTTCAAGATCTCCAGTAAGAGAGCGGACTTGCATGTAAACCCTGTGCTCCTTTCTCTGGAAACTGTATTGGAACTTTGCTCAACTATGAAATTATTTTCAAATTTATATAGTTACCTATTTTTGTAACAAAGACTATAATTCAACTCCCAGTCTTGTAATTAAATTTTAGTTCTACTTCAATATGAGCTCAGAAAAAGAATCCTCCAAGCTTACTATCAAATCTCTGGCAGCTGCACAGATGGAAAACGCAGTAAATAAACTCTTCCATTGTAAATTCTGTTTATGACTAGCTTTGTAAGGTAAATGTTAGTGTTAAAACTGCCTTTTTAAAAACGGTAAATAACTTGAAAAAAAAACACAACAATTTAACAGAGAAAAGTTTTAGCCAGATGTGAAAATAAATTCATGACTACCAAGGCTTATATGTAATTATAGCTATTTAACAACTTCTTTGCTGACTCCAGCAAAAAAAAAGAAAAAGAAAACAGGAAACTAAGTGCAATTCTTTTTAGTCCAACAGATTTACACAGATAACCATTTACCACTAATGCTGCACACGAGTTCAAACTGTAAGAATCAATTATCAATGCTCTGTTATCACACACTTGAAGGACCAGGCAATCGTTTTTCCACATAAATTAGCAAGCCAAGGGAAGCATTCTAGTTTGACATCCAAGATGCTATTTTAATAGACACAATATATAGTATGGGAAGGATCTTTAAATCAATATCTCTTTAAATCAATAATGGAACTTAACACTAACCACTTCCATTATAATCTACCACAGAACTGACTGACAAAGTCACAAAAAACATTCTTTTTAAAATAGACTCTTAGAGATGGGTAACAAAATGGCAATTTTTGATAGTCTTCATCTTCAAGACTCTTTGGATGGGGTAGTTGCATCCTTTTCAAGCTCCAGCCACTACTGGACTAAAGCAACCTTACTCAAGAGATGATGGACTAAAAGCCCAAAAGAGAGGAGAAAGCTCCCAGCCGCCAGCCCCCCAGGACAGGCTGTGAAACAAAGATGTACCACTGAAACTGGACAATTTCAAAAACAAAGGTTCAAAATGTAAAGGAACCTGTTAGAGAACTGGAGCTATCATTCAGTGTCCACGTGCTTCCATGTATTTATTAAACCTACTGCACGCAAAATCTAGTCAAAAAGGAAAAGATAGGTCTTGCTCTTCAGCTTGCCCAAGCCTGCATTTTATGCACTACCCTGAAAAAGCGTGCTTTCAAACTGTGCCTCAAAGACTTACAGCTCCGGTACCAAACTGAAGTCCTCTGAGAATGGGGTCGTTCATCATCTGTTTCGCATGATGGATTTTACATTTAGATATTAAGTATTACAGAACAGAGAAGAGCATACTTGGCACATTTTGTCTACAGAGTATCTTGGTCTCATGTTTCATTATGTTATGGTATCACTGAAATTATTACTGCAGCATTTTAATACATATTTCCTTGCTTCACTATGGCAGACTTATGCTGTCTTCTACTTTGCAAAATAGAGCACTCCAAAGGCCCTGGTTAAATTCAGGTATGTTTTAGCTGACTTCTGTTTTTTTCAGTTGTTAGATTAAAGCTCTCTGGTTATCTGCACATTAAACAAGAAAAGGTGATTTAAAGAGGTCTATGCATATTTATGTGCAAAAGTGTAGGGAAAATACTAAAAAACAGAAAAACTGCTCACTTGACCAGTCATAGCTGTGCTTATTGAAACAAGACTCAGGCATAGCTAGAAGAAACTACTTGAAAATCAGCATCTCCCCTGCTAGATCTGTGGTGGTGTGTATCTGGGTAACTATCACCCTAGAGATTTTGTTCAGAGATCCGAATGCACACATGCATTTTCTTAAGAAAGCAAACACCAAGAAGTCCAAGTCCACACACCTCATGCAGTCCCTTTACTTTCACCCTTAAAGGATTATAAAGTATTGCTTTCATATTCATGAGATCCGCAGTGCAATTTGAACACCTATTATTCATTCTAAGTACTGCACTCAGCCCCATTGCTTGAAATGTCAAAGCCAGGCAGCCCTTTCTAGCAGAAAAAAAAGGAAAGTGCAGTGAATTTATATTTCTAAAGGTAAGAAGATTCAAAAACTTCACTGTGAAACCTATTTCACAGTTCAGACAGATTGAGACAGTCACTATCCACTCAATTTTCAGATTTGTAGTCTGAATTAAGATGGCTGAGCCACCATAGAGAAAACAATGCAAGTTGCATGGATACAACACTTATTTTTAGCCAACATATTTACTACTTAACTCCACTCAACATACTCCAATGGTGCTATACTGTAAGTTCTCCACTTACCCTGCTGCATAAAACTATAAAACCACAACATAATTCACTGTGTGGCAAAATAAGGTATACACTTCTAGAACCACTGGGAAAAATGGGAATCAGAGGCTGGAGTATACTAAGGAAAAGAAAGCTCTGGAATAAAATTTGTCCTCATCTACTTCATGACAAATTGTCCTGTTATTATGCTGAGCCTGCACAACTGACTTTTTTTTTTTAAAGAACAACTACACATGTGAAAATACCAAATTTGTTAATGTTAACATAGTGTTCTTTCCTTAAAAGCTCTAGCAGCTCTTAAAAGTGACTATCCTCTCTATCACCATCACAAACCATAAGCACATAAACAGAAGTTCCACACCATGCAGAGACCACAATCACATTGATTGAGCTGACAACTCAGATGCACAAGCTTATGCTCTTTTTGGTTGTACAAAAATAGCTCTGTGGCTCTCTCATCTGCCGCTTGAACTTGCAATTTAGTCATCTTTCTGGTTACATGAGCTGGTGATGCCCTAAAAAAGGCATCATTTTGGAATCCACTGCTCAGTTTTGTAGATGGATGCAGGATGAACGCCTTTCTCAGAGCCATGCTCACTCACAAGAGCTGCATCAGGACAAAGCATGAAAGGCAACATGGCGACAGCTGTCCTGTTCCTGAGAGGTGTGCCAGGTGATGTAGAATAGGTACCATTTTAGTTTTCCTGGTGATTAAAATATTAAGGAGAACACTTACATACTTCTCATTTCTATATATTCCACTGATTTATTTTTATACTTAGCTCTGTAAGTGACTCAGTTGTAGCATCATTTTCTGACAGAACTGTCAGAAGAGAAGTGGTGCTTTCCGATTCTGCATTTATCATGCCACTAACTCAGTATGTATTCTGCATGCTGGCAACTGCCAGGCTAGGAAATTCAGCCTGGTCAGTCATATAAGCCAGCATTTTTTCATTCTGTTTTTAAGTCCTCTAGACCAAAATGCTTTCCTTCACGCAAGTGACACTTAAGAGATAACAATCTCTTGGTTTCCAAACCATGCTGCAAGCTTGAGAATTTACTGAAGCCAGAGCAAGGTAAAGATCTGAAAAATGGATCAGAGCTAGGGATGCTTATCAGTGTTCCATGACAGAAAATACAAGGGCCAAAGAAGTTGCCATCCAATTTGTAGTTAAACCCAATCAAGTCCGACATTCCGTCTGCCCAGCATTTAGCAAAGGGGTATAAGATAAGAAATCTGGTGACCAATTTCCAGATTTGATGTTCTGAACTCTTAGCAGGGTACATACACTTGGGACACCTTTCAAGGTTTGTTAAGTGTCAAAGCAGCAAAGCCAGAAGAGTTCCAGTTCCCTCCTTCAACAGCCATGTACAAGACTAAGGAATTATGGACACTAAGGAAAAGTCTGAGCAGAAGCTGAGTCTCTAATACTTTCCAACTGGCAGTCACGTGATGATTCTGTTATTCTTGGATCTGCAGACTGAAACAGAAAACAGCTACTATCTTCCATACCCACCTCACAGTTGTAATTTAAAAAACTTAGTGGCTTGTTTGACGAAGAGAACAAAAGCTGTCAGTTTAAGGAGAAAGAAACAGCAACATTTCTTGCTGCAACCCTCAACTGCTTAAAAACCAAAAATTCAACCAAGCACTGAAATCATATTGTCAGCAAGCAACCATCTACAATGTGATGAGCACAGGAGGAAAAAGAAAGTTTTTATAAAAGATTAACCCTAGAAGACTACTCAAATTCTAGTTTCCCAAGGCAAACCCCGTGGCTTCTGCAAGGTTATTCCAAACAGAGGCAGATAATCTCAGATGCTGAAACATTACCTGTTGGTGTTCTGGGAGGGAACAAAGCCAATGCTCACACTTGGGTCACATTTACCCTCCCTGCCCCTACTCAGTAACTAACTCAACCAGCCCAAGCTGCTCTAACTCACCCTATATGCTCATGTCCAACTGGGGCAACTCACAGTGAGGGACATCTCTGACACAAGAAAAGATAGCAGTGGGTGAAAATGATGTTTTATCAGGATATAAAATATTTTACCTGCTGTACAGCAAGCCAAAATGCCTCACCACTTTAACGAGAACAAATGAATATGTCACTTAAGTTGTAGGGTTGCCCTGTTACACCAGAACGCATCAGAAATTACAAGATTTTCCTGATACAGTTTTAGAATAAGATGGTGGGTTTTTTTTGTTTTGTTTTTTCCCCCATTAGAAGGTCTACCCCCTTCCATGGATCATGAGGAATTAGTGACTCCACAGCTACAAAATGCATTTTTGATTTGTAAATGGGCAATGAATTTCGACTGAATGGAAAAGTTTACTACCATCAATACAGAAAAGAACAAAAGCAAGAAAACAAACAAAGCCAAAAAAAACTACACTGATGTCCTCTTGGCCACCTGCTTTCACACCTGCTTCTCAGTCCTCCTCCTTTCTGCTGCCCTTCCCAACTGCCTCTTTTTTATCACCAACTCCTTCTGGTCAGTTTTCCCAGTAGGGCCATGCAAGACATGTCTTATATTGTTCAAAAACGTCACTTAGGCTTCCTATACAATCCCTTGTTTTGTATTTTCTTTCTGTTTTGCTTAGTATCTGTTATATTCTGGTTCTTCACCTGTCCCAGTTGTTCCTGTTGGTTGAAGGAAAGCAAGTCATTAGATGACAGATAACCTTTTGCTTTCTGTTAAACACAGTGAAAATCTGTAGACCAGTAATGTCAGAGAATAAATAGCACCAATTCATGCTGACAATGAAAGCTGAATGAACTAATCTGCATTTCATTCCAGACTAGCTCTAGTTTTCTATTTCCAGTTCAATTTCTTCCTTGTTTTGGTATTTGCCCGTTTATTTAGATGCTCTGCCCTGTAGCCCCACTGCTATGATTCCGTATGGTCACAGCAATTTTCCTACCGCAGAAGAAACTCCTGTCCTGCTCTGCTGTCAGACACGCAGTAATCAGTGCGGAGGATGCAATAATCTTCATTTCAGCAGTGACAGGATTTCAGGATAATGGATTAGAGGGAAAAGACTGAACTCGGTTAAGCAAGGACTGCGATGCACTGACTAGTTAATTCCAATCCCAATTTCCTGACTGAACTGGTATTTACCTGCATCTGATTTCCAAGCAAAGATAACCAGAGACTGCAGGAGAAGCAATAAGAGTCTTAAAACTGTTGGATGTGACAAAGTACAGGAGCAAAAGAGATGCAATATGAAGAGGAGGAGACCTGGCAGAGGCCATAGGAAAGCCCTTGGTGGGGTAAGAGCAGATAGGTGCTTTTCATCCATAAAGGGAGTTATGAAATGTTACCACCTGATAGCCAAAAATCTAAATAAAAATGAGTTATTAACCACCACAGAAAGACCTAAGGCCACAGAAATGTCAGTGACTTCTCTGTAGCCACAGAACTTACTAACAGCTGATAAACACCAATGTTTTTTTTAATGGCACTAAGTATCACAGATGCTTAACCATATCCACTCATGACCATGAACAAACTTGCTCTCTACCTAGGAGCTGTACTGAGCCAGCTGAAGATCCTGGGTGTCACCACACTCACCGGAGCCACAAAGTGCCTCTGCAGCACTGCAGCTTATCACCAGGTTTAGAAAATACTGCTCTTAGGGTTCCTGCTCTTAGGGTTCACAAAAACAGGTTGTGCACAGACGGTTTCTAAAGCATCTGATTTCATTTTTTGTTTTTACACACATCTGCACAGGGAAAATTTGGACTGGATTTTGCCTGCTTAAGTTTTGTAGTCATGGAAACTATACAGGTTATTTAAGGCAAAAAGAGGAAAGAAAGATGGAGTCAGAAATAGGCAGTCTTGAGTACTTTAGAGACAGCCTCTGATCTCTATGCTCGCGGAGCGCACTGTGGCACTTTTTTATTACGTCGTTTGTAATGCCCACAATTTAAATTACATTTTAGATTTCTGTGTACTAGCAAAGGGGAATGAAACACGAGAAGATAAACATAAAATACATGGCGACTATCTCCCTGCCAAGAGTCTCTGCAGTTAGGCAACAAAAGGACATGACAAAAAATATTTGAGGAATATTTTTTGTTAAGTAATTACATGTAAGTCCATATCCTTTCATTCCTTTAAGCTTTCAAGGAAAAAAGAAGATACAAACAGTAACTCTTGTTCAAACATGACATCTCATGTATCTCTGTCATTAAAAAACAGATCTTCATCCTGTCTCAGGTTCTCTCACACACTGTTACTAGATATAATTTTGTTTTCTTCTTCTTTCTTACTTAAAGAAATTAGTAGACAGAAGTAGTTTTAAGAATCAAAGCAAACATGAAATATAAGCTGTTTATTCTTAAAAACAAATTAACGTAGCTGATTTTTCAGATGTGTAATGTACAGTTCAACATATGGCAGCTATCTATAATCCTTAGGCAGGCCAAGCTGAGTTATTTGTTCAGTCATTAGCAAGAGCATCGCAAGACGTTCCCTCCTCTCACTCCTATGCAAGCAAACTGACTCTGAATATGTGCTACTATGCCAATTCTAATAACGTTACCTTCACAGACAAATCTGCCCAATTTAGATAAATGTATTCACTCCTAATATTCCAGAGCCCAAACCCACAGAGATACTAAACCTTTGCTGTTTCCACTGGGAGTCACTCAGCACCTTACAATTCATGTGCCAGTGATTCAGATTCTCGAGACAATTTCAACATTTGCTATTTTTCTGAAGAACGAAGTCACAGATTTTGCAGAATGAAAAAACAGAATGTGCTGTTCCAGGTATAAGTCAATCAAGGTGATCAATGGCTAACCAAATATATGTAATTAATTTTTTGACATTTCAGGGCAATGACATGCTGAAAATCCAGAGAATACTACAATGTAAATGCAAATTGTCATTGGAGAAAAGCACTGCAATGTTATAACGAATGAGTGAAGCCTGAAACTTGCTGTCAGTTTCCTTATGGTATTTCAAAATTTAAGAAATTCCTGAAGTGGAAAAAAAAAATAAACTGGCAACAGTTCAAACCACGTACTCTTGGGAGGAAAAAAAAATCTCATCAAGTATTGCCACTGTATGAGACAAAAAGCAGAAAATGTTTTTAAATTGCTATGTTCATTTCACTGGCAGTGCAGTAATAGTTCACAGTGCAAACTGACAAGGTATTTTCTGTATTCCTCCTATACAGAACACTTGTACAACTCTTGAAAGGTTGTCTTCAAAAACCTCCTCAGGAGCAGAGTGTCAAAGCACATCAGCAAAGCATATAACAGCATGAGAAACTTAAAACAATCTGAACTAATGGATACAAATTGGAGAATCTTTAACAGAACAGGATAAATCCGCAGCAGCCATCAACAATTTGAAGTGCAAGGAGTAAGCAAGATGTGACTGCGGAAACAAAATGCAGCTAACCCAACTCAAGATGTGCTCAGCACTGACTCAGGAAAAAGCCCACAACCAACCAAATTAACACTGCCACTCCATTCAGGGCCAGGGAAATTGTACCTGTAACTGGATGCACTGTTCACTTCATTTTTTTTCTGAATAACGTGTTCTTTCTTTTCTTCTACCAAAATTCCTGCTCTGTGCCATGATGGGAACACCTTTGGATTTCAGTGGAACTAGGCTGGTTTACACAAGCAAAGACACTGACATCTATCTATTTCACCTCCAGCACAAAGAAACCAAAATATTGTCAGGGCATGGTCCCACCTTTAATTTATTGATTTCCAGCTATAGAATAGAAATAAACAATAGAAATAAGGTAGCGTGTTAACTTGAAAACACTCAGATGTCCACCCTTCTTTGTCGTTTTTCACTTCACCACAGCACATGCACAACCTTCTTTCCTTGATTATTGAGAGCTGGGAGTTGAGTATGAAGTGGCAACTCCATTTTTCTTCAGGTTTTACCACTACTCCCATTGCAGTATCCCTTTGGAGCCTTATACTCAGACCAGGACTCAACTGTGTTACACACAAATGGATATTAAGAATAATGATCATACAAAAGAGCTTATGTGTTTTTGCGAACTCAAGAATCCGATGTTCTTCACCATTTATGAGCCCATTTCACAGAGAAACTTGTCATATTAAGTCAAAATCTACTTCTAAATGGCTCTGTTGATTTAATATGCTCAGTCTTCAGTGACTTCTACCAGAGGCCTACAGGATGAAACAGGCTACCCTAAATTATATACAATAAAAATATTTTTAAAATATATGGAGAATTAGAATAAGTTTTCACCTACAGGACACTTCCCTGGGATAGCTCAAGGAGAACAGCAATGAAAATAAACTTCATATTGGACATGGCACAGTGGACAGGACATGCATTAACCCCATCAACCACCACTCTACCTCCATCCCCTGAGCCTGGGCACTACGGTGACTGTTTCAGGGAGAGAATCCACAGGTGGATAACCAACCAGGAGCACCATGGTCAGCACAACATTGTCAAGTGCAAGAACTTTGTACTCCCTAATATTCAACCACCAAATAACAAATCAGCAAAGGAGAACAAGCCTTAGACAACACGGCAAGCTATTGCTTGACTTGCTGTTATAGCAAACTCAAAAAGACTATCTCCTTCATTCTCATGCTCAAAGGGATCATAAAATCACTCTACTAATTCCAAAAAACACTGCAAAATTGCCCAGTTTACTGCTTCAAGGATAATATTAGTCTCCTAAAGATCTGCAGATGAGGAACCTTTTTAGGGGGTTCTAATGCTTCCAACTAAAGAGTTCCCAGGTCTCTTCAAAATCATCCTCAAACCATCAGCCTGCTCCCATGTTCCTCTCCTGGAAACATTTCTCCAACAAAGCCAAATTTCTTGCATAGCACAGAAAGCATAAAGCGCAGCCCAGCTAATGCTCCTCTGATCAGCTGACACAGCACTAGACCATATCCCAACATCCCACAGCATGAAACCCTGTCTTGAGACTTCAGAGAGAAAGAAAAACCTTCAGTATTTCAGCAGAAAGACATCACCAAGCTCATCTTGCCCAGACAACTCAGTCTTCAATAGCTAACACAGTCTTGCAATAACGGACACAGCTATAGTCACCAACGCAGTCCTAAACAGGCCCAGTTTCTTTATAAACTACTACTACGATCTTAATTACTTGCATCCCTAAGTATATAGGTTACACCTTTGCTGTCTACCTTGTAAAACAAGACTTTCTCCCTGCTTCCACCATAAATTCCAGAGCCCCCATACCCCCCTTCAAATCACTTTTTAGAACATTCCTATACAATGTATTTTTTCTAGACATCGCAGGCAGCATGATATTATCACAGACGGTACCAAAACTGTTAACTGCAAGCTATAGCAAAAAACCTCAAGATCAACGCCTTGCTTGCAGGCAAAAAGCACTCACGTGAAACATAAAAACTACCCGCTCCAACATCAGCATATTTCTGGTGATTTTATGGAACACAAGAACTCCTCTCCATTCACCCTCCTCTAAACTGTTCATATCATATCCACAGGCAAGGAGTGACCTGGCTCTTGCTCTCCCATATAAAATTAGGCAGTTGTCACCTCTCCTCCCTTCTAACTTTGCAGAGGGGTATCAAGTCCCCGTTCTCCATGTGGTTTAGCTGCTATATATCTAATTAAACCCAGAAAAGTGCACTCAACTTATTTTTACCTTTGAAGTTTTCTGTTTCTATTGCAGACCTAAAGATCAACTCATGGTCAAAAGCCTGTGTACTTGTCCTAACTGTAACACGTGGTCCAATAAACTGTAAATTTTGTTTCACGTTTTGTTTTCACTTGAACTTGTTGTTGTTGTTGTTTTCTCGCTTGATTTTCTGTCCTAGGACATTCCTAACTTTTCCCCATCAACTCTTTAGTTGATGAAAGACAAATTCCCATTATATTAATTTTATTTTGCTTAACATCTATTTTTTGTTGTTGCTGTTGCTCACATTTGATCATTACAACAATTCAGTTGCAGACAGACTCAACAAGATCTGATTTTATTCTAAAACAGACTATAGTCAGTAGGAAGAGAAAATATATGATACTTATTTAAGTGGACAACTGGTACAGACTGAACATTGTTAGTACTTAACACAATCATATTTCTCTTTTAGAACCAATTTTAAACTAACCTTTAGCCCTCTTCTGCTTAAGATATGAAATAAAGTACTTGATACTTTAGATCAATCTTTGGACTCTTGTGTTCTGTAAGTATACTAAAGGTTGGATGTGACAGACAGAGGACTAAGGATGTGTTGCTAATTGTTGTCACACTGCCAATTATAGTGCCCATGTCAATGATCCATGGAAGTCTGCTTCCCTAAGTTACAAGAACCCATTGCTTTCCCATTGCTTTTAACTACAAGGTAACACACACTACATCGAAGTCAGAAAACAGCAGTGATAAAAACAACAGATGGAATTAGGCTTCACCTCGGATCAATTTATAGAGATATAAATGTCCCACAATTAAGCAGGCAACAAATGCTCTCACAGAGACATTTAAACACATTCCACTTCAATTGAAATTAAAGAGCCATTTCTAAAAATGCAGCCAAAAGCCAAAGAAAACGTTGTAACCTTTGACCATCATTTCAAATTCCATAAACCTTTTGTATTGTTGAGAAGAGCTAAAAAAATTGTCTTTTGTTTCCATTTTTCACATCATTGCAACACCTCTTTCAAAAATAAAAGAAACATTTGGCAGTTACCTCGATACGAAAGGCTTCCATTCCCAATGCTTTAGAATGCTAGCGGATGTGACCAGTTTCTATATAGCTCTCAGTGACTTTTACTGTACAAAGACTAAAATTACAGGGTTTACTCAGGATATAATTTGCACTGCCTCTGGAAATAGTGCCACAGTTGTCAGTTATAGTAAGATCTTTCTCCTGCTTTCTTGCTAGTTACATTTTGCTATGTGGAGAAAAACCCCATGCTAACACTTGCACCAGCAGCAGAATTTATTAGGCTCCCTTTGCCTCAGGATGTCTATTACCTGACTCTTATTTGTGCAATTTTAGACAATGTCTGTGATTAGCAAAATGTGAAGAAATGCAAGAGGCAAATCCTATTTAAAAGCATAAGAGAAACTGCTGATACTTACCAAACTATTCCCTGAGCCCCAGAGCCAATAGGTTTCAAGTTCTGGTAGCGTTTGAGAACTGTGAAGGTCGAGTCACCTACTTCCACACTGTAGAACTGGTTGTCAACTTTGCTTTTGCTCATGTTGTAATGTTTGGCAATATATGACACATCCACTTGTTTCCCAAATCCCTGTTGTACAGAAAAAGGGAAGGGGAGAGGGAGGGAAAGACACAGAAATGAAAGCTGGTGAAACATCAGAATATTGGTGAAACAGCCTAGTTTTCAAATATAAATTCTTATCATTTTAGGCTCATTGTCAGAGATCTGCATGAATCCTCAAATGCTTTCAAAGATGATGTCAAAGCCTCTTTCTCCCAGGAAGATACCATAAAAAGCCACTGATTGAAGACAGCTGGTGAATTCTCCAGCTGATGGGGGAAACACAGTTGCTCTCAGCTACTGGTCTGCACTTGCCATTACTATTGCTTTGTGACTGCTGGCTTGTGTGTTTGTGCTGATTCTGCCCTTATTTGTATTGTAATAAATACATTATCTTAGAACGAGTGGACTTGTATCAGTATGGAAGTGAACAATAGACACAGAAATCAGACTCTTCATTATCTGTCAGATAGAGTTAAATACTATTAACTCTAAGTTATTGTCAAATAAGCTTGTTGAGATGAGTAGTAAAACTTTCCCTTAGTGTACGATAAAGGCCTTGAGAACCTTTCAACAGGAGCTGCAAAAGCAAACAGATCAGCTGATGAGAGAACTGTCACCTGACCTGGTTCCTGGACAGTATTCAGTAGCTCAGGGGATCCTCAAGTTCTGCATTTCTAGGAATAGGGGAGTTGTTCTTGTGATCTTACAAATGCGTTAGTTCCCAGAGAAGACTAATTTTCATCAAACACACACAAGTCACTGCAAACTTTTTGTGCTTGCATAGCAGCTACCACTGCAGAGCTGTAACCTTCCCTGTACTTGTGGAATTATTAAGCAAAAAGTTCCATTATAACTTTTTACCACTGCCAGTGAGCTCCGTTCACTGAAGATTATGGAGTAAAGTATGTAATAACTTTGAATTACATTAAATGATGTAATGATGAGATAAAATTCAGAATTTAGCAGTTTAGTTTAGGATTCTATACTATATGATGCTGAGCAGAGGATGCAGAAGTTCAACCTGTTACAGACTTGCCCTGAAGTAGCTGATGATTCACTCCCCCAAGTCAATGTTTTCCCGATGTACAATGTTTTCTCTGAGGAGGAGCCGAGCCCAAATGTACACATCTTTTGCTGCATATGCCTCTCTGCCTGTGCATTCATTTCAGTGCTCACAAATGCAGCTTCTCCATTTTGTTTCTTGCTCTATTACAAATTGCTTTTCCAAAAGAGCTGAATAATCAACCATGCTGCATGACTAAACAATACCAAATTGAATTTTGATGGCAAAGAAAAATGAAAAGTTCCTTTGGAGAATATTATTTTTTCATTGTAAAATGACATAATTCCACTGTTCCATGGAGCTGGTCATTAAAAACAGAAAATTCATCCTGCCAAGAACTCGGGCTCTCAGGTTCACCTTACGACTACCAATACCCTTTTTCTATCACTTATCTCACTTGAGCACTTGTCATCACTGGACAGCATTGGTTAAACCTAACCATCTCATTTAGAGACTTGAAAATGTTCTAACAAATGTAGCTGTTCATTCAAACAGAAAATCTCATTTCAGAAGAGCAATTAGAAACATTATATTTACTCATGAAGCAGACACAGGGCAAAGGATTCCCTATGCCAGCCCCCAAATGCAGAAAGAGGAGGCACATGGACACCGAACCAGTGCTAAGTTCAGGCTTAAAGAGTGGAATAAGTCTGAAAGAGGTATGAAACATTCTCATCTGATGAACAAAAATATGCATCTCATTTGCACTTGTGTAACCTTAGTCTTAAAACTCCTTCCACTATGTGAAGGCAGATGCATAAATCTGGCCAGATCAGCTACTCACAGACCTGGCATTGAGTGGCTTAATTTTAATAATATGTAGGAATTAATTCCCGCTCTCCCTGGCCAGACCAACATATTCGCAGAGTGTTTTGTTCTGATGCCATTATCAGGGCGATGCAGACAATACTCAGCATTAGCACCCGTTACTCCGAAAACAATGTTATGTAAATATCAGCATAATGATGGCAATTCCTTCGTGAGCAGGAACCACAGCCAGCTCCTCTGGAGGTACAGACAGCATGGCTTTCTCAAAGCAAGCAGAGGACCGGACTTCGGCCTGGGAGAGCCAGGCCAGCCAACAGCACAGAGGCTGTGCTGGTGGAGAGGATGTGGAAGGCCACAGCCGGTGAGAACACAAAGGAAGTAGTTTTGGTTGTTTTTTAAAAAAGTAACTTTTTCTAAAAAAACAGTGGGTGGTAAGGAGCTTTGGTAGATGAGACCAACACCAAGAATTACTTAGAAAATTCAAGGCAGGATGATTTAGTTCTAAGTTTACTCCAAGCAAAATGCCTCCTGTGAGCAAGGCACGCTTCAGCTTCAGGGCCAGGCCAATCAGTCTTCAGGTCAGCTACCGATTTGCTTCCTGCCTTTAAAACCGCACTGGTAACAAAATGTAGCAAAAATACTCTATTTTGCTGATGTATATTAAAGAGAAAATAAACAGAATTAAAACACAGTAAGCTTACTGCCTAAGCCCGAAGTACTGCTTACTTCTATAAGAATGGTGGGACAATGATATAATTATCCTTGTCACGATCATAATTTAATTCAAATCCCTAAACCAATGAATTAACAACGTTAGTGGATTAATCACATTTGAGCACATCTCCAAACCGAGACAACATGCAATCAAATCACAAACCATCTCCAAGACAATACAAAAGTCACTTCCTAAACACCGACAAGGAAATGACAGTTTTGTTTTACTCAAAGTGCAGCTAAAATGGCTTTACCCTAAAGCAAGGAAATTCATGCTCATAGCAGAGCACATCAGTGTCAGTTTTCATTTCAAATCCTGATTAAAAAGGTCTTCTCCAAGTCTTCAAATCCACGTTGCTGATCTCAAAGCAACATGTACACCACACTTGGGGGTCTTTCTGTTCCAGTTTCAGTGCCCACTGCAGCCCTTCCACATGTGGGAATAAAAATGTTGTTTTTGCACAGTTACATTTTTAGAGGGAAGGAATGTGGTATTGAGATATGCTTGCAGTGATAAGAAAGCTTAACCTTGTAAAATGCAGGCAACCAGAATCCTTTGAGCAATTAGGCGGAAATCACTGTGTAAAAAACATTATCACCTCAAAGAGTATAAAAGTCAAAAGAAATTTGACTTAAAACAGGCCGGCAACTGAAAGCTATGTATTGTCTGTGAAGCACCGGATAGGTTGTGAACCTGGATTACCCAGTCAATGGGGAAACAGGGGAGGGTCCCGGCCGTCGAGAAAAAAAGTATATAAACTGTGTTATGGAACTAGTAGGCGCGCTCCTGCTTGTGGGACGCCCGCCATTGCAATCGCGAATAAAAATGCTACTTCACCGAGATCCTCGCCTGAGCCTATGTTATTGGCTACAGAGTGTTTCTCGCACACACATCTCAGTGCTGGCACAGAAGTTAATAGGCTCCTTTCCTTACAGACTCCCCCTGCCCTCTTTCACTACACACTGTAAACTACACCCAAATCAGGTTTTCCTCTGTAATGCTTACACACTCTCTACTGGTGGCTTAAGTTAAAACTTTGATGATCTGACAGCAGAACAGGAATTTTTAGCATATGCTCTTCTGTACACAAACTTAAAACACAACCTGCTTTTGTAGCTGGCTGATAGTCACCTTAAGAAACCAGAAATTAGCACTTCATTAAGAATTACCTGGGGAAAAGAAAGGTGCTTATACACTTGCCAATTGGGTTTACTTCAGAAGTCACATTGCTGACGGACAGGTCTTGCAAAGGTCTTCTAGAAATCTCATCGCAGTTCATAAATGTTCAGGTGAACTTGAAATGAACTTGGGCAAGTTACAGTATTGGGACTCCAACATAGCAGTAAACATTGCAGGTGTGATTAAATTATCAAATGCAGAAGTCTCCATCCTTTTCACTTGGAACAAATCCTAACAAGTTTCACAGACCTCTATGCAACATGACAAATTATTGCTGACAGACAGACAAATGATGCATTTGAGCGTCATTACTCCGTGGCTGCCACAGACATTTGGACAAGGGAATTACAGTCTGAACACTAACCAGAATTTAACTTTCTTTTCCCACATACAGTAACGCACACACCATTTTCTTTGACCAGTAACAAAGCTTGTAACACATACCTAATGCCATCCTCCTTCCTCTGCATTGGGAAACTTGAGAGTAAGAGAGGGGAAACAAGTTTTTCAGACCCGACATGATAGCCATCTGAGCTGGGTCAGTTAAATGGATAGCCGTATCTGCAGTTACTTGCCTCATATCCCAGCCACTCAGGAGGGCAGGAAACGAACTGTCAAGACTCAAGGGTTTGAGGTGAAGGAAAATGACACTTTAACCATAATTAAATGCCTAGAGAACATGTATCTTGTTTTCAGAGAACAATTATTTAAAAATTCAGTCCAACTCAACTTACTGCCTGAAGCACAGCTACAAGCTGCATATTTTTGCTTTTTTTGTTTTGTTTTACAGCATGGAGAAGGGTAGGAAGCACAACAGAATAATGCTATTACTTTCTCTGTTCCGAGGGGAATTATTTCCTGATACTATCCCTGTTAATTTATCGACTACCCCATGAAAGTAGTATATAGGCTATTTTTCATTGATGGATATTTGTTTCTGAACACCATTCCTCCCATTATTAATACGCTGAAAATACTGTGACTTCTTACAGCTCTAAGTCTCACATAACATGTTAGCTTTTACAAATATAAGCAATTTAGCTTAAACTGCCACATTAGCACGGTTCTCCTTGCACTTCGCAATCAGAGCTGTATGAAGGTATGGTAATAAAAATCAGCTTAGAGGAAACTTTCCCTCAATATTAGTATCCATCACTGCACGTGCAAAATGCCTACAGGAGCAGATAGGCATTTGATGGTGCTATGATTCAAGGCTGTTGAAAACAACTACATGACTCTGCTTGGAGTTTGGGCAGGAAGAAACCAGATGAGGTTTAAAAAGAGCAAGTGTAGAGTCCTGCACTTGAGAAGGAACAACTGCACGTATCAGCACAGGTTGGGGGATGACCTGCTGGAGAGGAGGACCTGGGGGTCCTGGTGAACAACAGGTTGACCATGAGCCAGCAGTGTGCCCTGGTGGCCAAGAAGGCCAATGGGATCCTGGCATGCATTAAAAGGAGTGTGGCCAGCAGGTCAAGGGAGGTGATCCTCCCCCTCTACTCTGCCCTGGTCAGGCCTCACCTGGAGTACTGTGTCCAGTCCTGGGCTCCCCAGTACAAAAAAAGACAGGGACCCGGTGATCTCTTGAGGTCCCTTCCAACCCCTACAATTCCGTGATTCTATGTGTGAATACGGGCGAGGAAAGAGCTAGGTGGAAGACTGAACAGCCTCTCCTCTTGTGCAGGTGGCACAGGGCCCAAAGATGAGCAGGATGTGAAAGAGAGGACGTTCTGGTCTCGTGGTGGCAATGGCTCCCTGGGGTCCCCATCAACCCAACCCCATCCCAGACAAAGAAAGCAGAAGGACAGCTTGTTTTGGGCCCAGATGCCCTGGATTCCTCAGGGTCCAAAAGAACAATATCTTAGAGCTACAATTTGACCTTAAAAGTCACATGCTGGGATTTTACAAGTGGAAGTTCTGAAACATGGCAAAGTCCTGAGTGTTCCTGCCAGCTCTGAAATTATACGTCCAGCCAAGCCCTGCTCACCTGCGTGCACCTGTAAAGCCAACAGACCTATTTAACTGCTGTCCTCCCACTTGCATGGCTGTAATGCTCTCAGAAGATTCAAGTGCCAGAATTGTGGGATTAACAGACATCTGCTGAACCTTTGCTTTGTATTTAATGGTCATAGGTTTTGCTAGATACAACTGGAGTGCCACAGAAGCTCATTTTAGAAATATCAAGTTCCTTTGCATAGAAAGGCCTACAAGATTATTTTTCATTGTGTATTCTGTATATGCCATGTTTATGGCAGAACTATTATGTCCTCTTCTCACCATTAAGCCAGGCTTCTCATTTATTCTAGCTTTCCCTGTACTCTAACACCAGAGATAGAGATGAAATCTCCTACAAAGAATATCAAATATTTTTTTCATCTTCTGTGCACCTACATTTAACATTACAGGTTTTTCTCTTATCAGCCACATCACACCACAGTTCCCCATTCTCTCATCTCATTCCCAAACTATCCCTTATTTTAGTGGTTCCTATGTGGTCACAGGTTAATTCTCTGCCTTCTTTTAGACTGCCTCCAGCAGTCTTCTGCTGGATCCGACACAATCTGCACTCTTGAACTCAGCCTTTCAAGGAGCCAAGTGACTCTTGCCACAAACAGCTCAACTCCGATAGACCAGTCCTTGATCGTTTCACTTTTAAAATCAGACTTATTAAAAGGAGTATAAGATATACATGTATTTTCTCCTTAAACCCTTCTTGTTTAACCTCTTCTGAGAAACCAAACATCCAGCAGCTTCAGACCTGGCTCTTCTTTGGTTCTGATTTTCAAGAATGAAAAGGGCTGCTTTCTCCTTCCTTTTCATTTCTATCTACTCAAAAAAAAACAACAACAAAAAAAAAACAAGCAAAACTCCATTTAGATATTCTTCACTTGTCTTCCTCATGCTCACTGAGATTTAACTGCTTTCAATTGCTTCTTTTTTACAGGCACATAATGTTTCTCAGTCATTTTAAACTGGGGTATCACAAGTTACTCAGAAATCACCACACCTCACCTACAAGAGCGATGAGGAGAGGAAATTTGTACTCGTCAGCTTGTTCTGAGGCCCTCAATTTGAAAAAGAAGCAGTAACATGGGAAGAAGCAAGATACAATTAAGATTAGGAGAGAGCAATGGCCACTGCAAGTTGGCCAAAACAATGTGTTGGCAATGCTAAGAAATGCAAAGAACAGCCAAACTTAACACCAGCAGCAAAGGGAGCCTTGATGCGAAGTCTGTGAAGAGCACAGGAGAACTAAGACGGGATTAAGTTTCTCACTAACCTGGGGTCACACTGAACTACTGGGTATCGTTTAAGAAGCTTTCTTCTACTATACATGCAGGACGGCAGGAAAGGAGACGTGAAATGCTATGACCCCATGTGCATCATGGCATCCTTAGAAAATGAAGGGTAAAGAAGCAGCACAGATTTAACTATTCCAAAAATTCAATATCTCAGTACAATTATATAATAACAGTATTCACTGTGAAGACAGCTAATGAAAATATTCTCCCTTTTTAAATAAAAGGCTACAGAAAGCTGAATAATTTAATTGCATTTCTTGCTAGAAATAGACAGCTCTTGATATTAAACAGTATTGTTTTAGTCCTAGAAATCTAAAATACAGGTCAGTGCTTGTAGGATGGTTTATGAATGCCAATTTACCTCCCGTTGAGTAGAAGGCATAATTATAGGGCATTCTGGATCAAGACAGTTTATTTAATGGTTAAAGTAGTAACTCCGTTGCATCTGATTAAGGCATTAGTTTTAATTAAAGTGCCTTATCAAAGTTAGGACTAAATCTAAACAAACCAGATGAATGAATCAATTAAGAGCAATGCAATCAATAAGAACCAGTCTTTTTTCTTGCTAAAATGAAAAGTTTGCTAAAATGATCTGATTTTTAAGTGGTCGTCCACGCTAGTATTGCACTGAGGAAGTCTTTATACCTTTTGTTCAAGACAGTTGAGTATCACAGGGGAAATAAATCACAATTTTAGAACACAGGGAAGAAAATGTCTAAAGAGGAATACAAGTATTTTAGATCTTTTTGTTTGGGGCTTTCTTAAGCACAAACTGAGTATAAGTTTGCAAAAATACTCTCAATACGCAAACTAAAAATTCATTGTGAGGGTTTCTTTTGGTAGCATCAATACAGCACCATGACGCAGGAACACATTGTATCTGGGCATCAAGTTGTTTAAACTGTCCAATGAAGACTAATGATGATGCCACACTGAGGAATTAGCATGTGACTTTGCATTGCTGATTCACATTAAGACTTTCCTTAGTGTGTATGGCTAGGTCCCAGTTATCTCAGAATCCCACTGACTGTTTGCTTTTGATCAAAAAAATTTTTTTGCAGCATTATGGAAATACTGTGACATAGACAACTTAGGAATGAAGACTTATTTTTCAAGACAAGAAAATTTAGGACTACTGCTTCAAGTAAAAAATTATAAATTGTATTATAATGGTTAAAAATGACCAAATGACCAAACCTTAAAAAAGGCCACCCAAAGAAGGACATCCTTTAGGCATTTAATTAATATTCAGCACTTTCATGTCCTGTTCTACTCAAAACACAATGGCCTGCATTACACTGTACTTCAGTAAGGATGTCTAGGGTCCTACAGATGTGACGTGTTGGCAATATCAGCCTTACTAAGGTCTCATGAAATTCTGTAAGCCGAAGTTCTGTTTGTTCTGCCTTTCTATTATTTTAGGAAAGCAGATATGCCTTTCATCAGCCAACAAAAAGATAACTCTTTCAGCAAAACATCTAACTACCAATTTATAGTTGTGACATATTTAATTTTTATATTGCTAACAGGCAGAAAATGCATTTTTACCCTACTGATGCTGTTGTGTGTTTCTCAGAAAGGGCTCCTCCTTTTCCATGAGTTGGAAATCCTTAATATTCTCATCATGCTGAGCTAGCATCTCAACATATAAAACTAGGAGACAATGCCATAAGATCCATCTTAAGAGGAGCAGCCTAAAACCAGGTGTATGTCTCTTTCCATAATAGAACAAAAAACTATGCTGTTTAAGCCGTGAGAGAAGTCACCACAAAACAGTTATTACAAGGAATATATGTCCTCACCGGTAACAATCACTGGAGTACTTTTCAGTATTTCACCTCTAAAGAATGCAAACTTCATTTTTTGGGTCTCTTATCTAGATAGTACTGGCATCCTTGTCATCTATAAACACCTCAAGAGGTGAGTGGCACTATCTACCTCTTGCTGCTGCTGAGCACTCTGTCACATCGTCTTTTGCTAACAGCAGTCCCTGATGTCTAAGACTTACTGATTCAGTAGGCAGAATTTTTCCAAACCAAATATCACCAGGTTGAACATATATTCTACGTCCTGCCCTATGCAATACCAATGAACACCACCTATGACAGCTAAGGTCTTAATGCAACAAAACATTTAATTCATAGGGAGTGTTCTCATATTTAAAGTTAAGTATGTGCTTAACTGTTATTTGGATCATGGCCTATCTTTCTGGAGAGAATAAATTAATGTGAAGCCTAAACTAGCTTTTATCCTGAGGGGGATAAATTGGGAGATCTGAAGACCTTGAAAAGCTATTTGTGCAATAAGTGCTTGAGGGATAAAATCTTGTTTGCTGCAATGCCAGAATAGTATCTCTTGCATTTATTGGATGACTCCTCTTTGGGTACCTGCTTGCAGGCATTAAACATTAATGAGTTTCATCTAGTGATAAAAATTCATCCAAAATGCCGTCGATTTCATCACATACTCTTAAACAAAAACACCGTACATACATTCCTTTCTGTATGTGGCTGCAAACACTTGCTAGTAAGCTAGAGTAACAGCAAAGGAATAATTATAGCAGCGTGGTTTCATTACAGTTTAAATCAAGAACTAAGAGTGCAGTGACAGAAAGCATTTGCTGTACATTGTCAAACATTGACTGACGGCCAGGCTAAAGGGGAACTGAGCGTAAGAGGAGAAGATGGAAAGTACCTTTCCTCTGTGCATGTAAAATAGAAATGTTTCTGTTCAGCTCTTCTTTGGTGTAACTAAAAGGGAGAGGAAAGTTAGCTGTGCAAAAAAACTCTATTCTGCACACTGAAAATAACCTTTTCATATCTAGTTTCTTTTTCATAAAACATGAGGAAAAACCTTTTTTGCAATTTCTGCAGAACTTTTTTTTTTTTAAGCAAATTGTCCAAAAATTACAGACATGTCATGTTTGCAAAAATCCTGTCTTCTTTCAAAATTATTTATCCCTGATCTGTGAGATTTGTACAGTTTTTGTTGAGGATGGTATTTCAGGCTATTTATTGCAATCACCTACAGAACAAATTATCAAAACTGAGCAGAAAACAGTGGAACAATTAAGCTAGAAATTACGTTGGAAAGCATTAAGTAAGAAAAACTTATGCACATAAAGGACAGGAGTAAGGATGGAGAAGACTCTTAAACAGATTATCAAACCCCAAATCCAAGCTCCATTCTAGAGGTGATGACTTAGGAAGGGCACAGTCAACTTTCTCAGCAAAACAAGTAGTTTGTACAGCTGTGTTAAAAAACAAAAAACTAAACTCTCAACACCTGTCACTGCTCTGCTTTACATGCTTAGATACAACTTATAGCCCTTTATTTGTGAGAATTGTACTTTCACTTTCTTGGGCCCTAGAATGTAAGCAATATAAAGGGGAAAACCAGTGTTTACCAAATTCAATTTCTAGGAATGCAGCACTGGACTCACCCCTCAAAAAATGAAGAATATCCCTTAATGTCCCTCCACACAGTCCAATTACTGGTGTCCCATCTCACAAAAAAAAAAATAATAATTATGAAGAAAAAGAATTCAAACACCAAACACTTCATAAGAAGCAAACTAAAAGTCATCTTTCATTCCTAACGGAAACACATGTTTACAGTTTTGACACCAATGTATGTTAACTAACTTAATCTAACCAAAAGAACCTCAAATTGGACAAGGCAATATGCTTTTTTCTCCACCTCCCAAAGTTAGTTTGAGCTTTGCAGAGTTCAAGGCACTGTGACCAAACTATTTCAAGGCTAACTTAAAGTACAGAATTGGCTACAGCACAGTCTCATGACACTGAAACCTGCATAGCACGTTTTGCTCAACTGGAGATGAAACAAACCCCACAGAAATTCAATTGCCCTCCCTACACTCCCAGTAAACATAGAGTAAAGGACAAAAAATGTTATTCTTAGATTATAATGTAAAGGCTCCATCTCACAAAAAGAGAAGCTAAGATGAAATACTTTGAACTCACATTCTGTGAATTAATTCTGTGAAAGCATCTACACGGGTATCGTTATTTTACATAAAGGATTTTGTTTGATTCATCATTAAATGTATGGGTAGTACAGCCAAGATTATTTTCTGTTTGCAAATTGCTATTGTTTTTCCTTAAAAATCAAATAATTAAAAAAAACAACTCACGTTAACAGATATTTGGTCAAGGCAAAAAAACAAAAATCATTAACAGCAAACTATGGCAATCAAATTAAATAGAAATGTAATTTCTGTGATGCATTCTTCTAGCTTTTATATTTACTCTAATTCTTACAGCCAGTTACTTGCAATATGCTCCCAAAATTCATTTTTATTTATTTATTTTTTTAATATGAGTGTATGACTGCAAAAATAAAGTACAAGTATATACTGTACCTTGTTTTACCTGTAAGGAACACACACCTGACAAAAGGCAATTTTCACATCCAGGGTAGGTTCACCACAATAGTATAAGAAATGGCGGCTCATAAATACCTGCAATTACAAAAAAATAAAGAAAACTTGGATGCCTGCTGACGTGCAAGTACAGTACAGCTCTGTATACATTTGGGCTATGAAACCAACCTGAATTACTACCCAGCTCTTGAATAACAGAAATTCATTACAACATTGAACTGGGAATGAGCTTTAAAGTCATTCTAATCCTTGTCAATGTTACAGCCTCATATAGGACTTGATTGCATCAGCGGATTTTTAACAGTAACTGAAGCCTTTACCTCAAAGTTTATCTTGTCACTTGTATATTCCCATGTTCTCAACAAAATCAGGTCAACAGAGTTCTATACAATGTGGGAATGGGAGACAGTTATTACTAAGGGGAGGTAAAAAAAACAAGTTCTAAGATAGCAGTTATTAAGTAGAATTAGAGAAAACAGAGTGCCTAATTATATACCATATAAGTTCAAGGCCCTACCACTTTAGGAATGCTATGTGTAGGTCTGGTCCTCATCTTAGCATCTTGCAACTAGACAAGGTAGAGGAAAGGGCAGGAACAAAGCTCCAAAGCCCACAGATTGCTCCTATGAAATAACTGCATAGACAGATTTTATTTTTTTTTTTCTTGGCTTACAAAGAACTGAGTGGGAATGTGCCAGGGATCCACAAGATGAGTGGCACAGTGACAGTGAACAGGAAAACACTTTTTCCCCTCAATTTGATGCCATGTACTTCTACTTAAGTTACCAAACACCAAGCTCAGAATAAGCAAAAGGAGATAATTCTTCATATGCCTTTTCCTCAGACTGCAAAACGTCCTGCCTCGAGTTGCTGTGGATGGCTGAAGTCAACTCAAGTTCTAATGTGATTAGACAAATTCACTTAAGCAGAAATCTGCTGAAAGCTATTAACCTCGAAAGTATCAGCCTCAACACAATGCTGAGTCAGTCTGCCACTATGTGCTCTCCCTGTTCTTGGATTCTTTCATGGGCATCTGACGCTGGCCAAGGAAGCCCTGTACTAGACTACATGGTGCTGTATACCCTGTTACAGTTGGTTTTACTTTCTTAATTCCATAGTACCACACTCAGCTCTAGCAAAGTCACCATCCCTGGAGGTCTTTAAAAGATGTTTAGATGTAGAGCTTAGTGATATGGTTTAGTGGAAGACTTGTTAATGTTGGGTCAGAGGTTGGACTAGGTGATCTTGGAGGTCTCTTCCAACCTAAATGATTCTGTGATTCTGTGAAACCTTCTGTACCTACTTTCTAGCATGGGAAATAAAACCCAGATGTTATCAGGCTGAAAGAGGTAACTGTCACAAGACACTGGAGGATATTGATTTTTCCATGTGACTCCACTTCAAAAAGAAAAAAAAACACGCAAAAATCCTTCTCACAGTACAAATAAGACCCAGCAACTTTTCGATCAAAAGAGATAAATAACACAGAACTTCATATGTTTCTTTCAAATATAAGCTCATTGCAATAGCTAAAAATGCAAAATGCAGCCATCGCTCTGCTAAGGCACAGCCACAGTTCTGAAACTGTGTGTACCTCCTTATGGCCCCTGGGATATTTACCTTTCTGTTTTAGCAACTAATAACTGTAGCTGTAAAAAAACAAAACAAAACAACAACAACAACAAAAAAAAAACACTTGGAGCAACTTCAACTCCCAAAAACTGACCATGACTCAAGAAACTACAATATTCACTGATACTTGCAAACTTGAATACATCATGTGCTCCCATGTGACTAATTTTTAATGAATGAATGAATAATCCTGTTATGAAAGCAAGTGTATGACCTTTTCTGCATCATGTTACAGTGTCTGAGATTGCTGCCTCATTGCCCAGTGAGTCATTACTGGAGCTTCACATTCTATAGAGGGTTTGGATTAAAACAAGGAGAAAAAAAAAAAGCTTTTAACATTAGTCATATTCTCAGTGATTCTGGAAAGCCAGTAGGTAATTACACTCTCACCCTGCAGACATATACACCAGGAGATCCTATTGGCTGGACTCATTATGTTGCTATAATCATCTGCGACCGATATGTCAGCAGACCCGTATTCAAGACTGGACGTACTAATAGGAAGCGAAGAAGGGACAGGAAGGAAATATCATTCCTCACAAAATTTACTGCATACACATTACTTCTCCTACACGGCTCCTCAACTTTCCACCGCTAAGACCATAACTCTTATTAGTCACCCTGGGCAGAGCAATCAACCGCTGAAATTTATGAACAGGAATACATTTTACTATTTATTATGTTGTCCTTGCATGCAGCTACTGCTGATAAAATATGAGAAGTATGATATGCTTTAATGGCCTAGATCAATACTCACATTCCTCTGTACGTGAGATACAACAAATGAATCACAAGACCAGGAGTGAGAATACCTTTCTGTAGCACAGAGGTTTCCAAGACTGTATAACCAGAGCAAGAGAGATTTGAGTTTGTGTTTTCCATAGGGCATGCCTTCATACACGGAATTTATACAAAATTTCCTTCACTGCCCTCAAAGTTATCACATGTGTAGCTTCTGGTTTCTTAAAGCAGAAAATACGTTCACACTCAACTACCCTTGATTGTACCTCATCAAGCACTAGCTGGCAGGCTATCACTAGATGCATCAGATATGCCAGCATCAAGTGAATGAAGACATGGCCTGATGCTGAGACTTTGCTAGTGATCTGAGTGGTAGGCACAAGCATAAGCATTTAAGATTTCTTTACCCTACATCTGACTATCTAGTATTACATTGAGCAAAACCATCCAGACTGGGGAGAACTGAGCAGTGCTGATGCAGGAAAACATCCTGAAATAACCCAGGACGGCATCTAGCTTGGTAGCCAGAGATTGCAGTAGCATCCCAGGGAAGAGTTGATGAAACAACAACAACGTGATCTCAAATTTTCACTGGGATCAAAGTCTCTGTATGCCAGTACCACTAAAAACATACAGGTCTCAGCAGCAAAGATAGTTCCAGGCAAGACCCAAGTGGGATACACTGAAGCAGTAGGAGCATCTTTACCTTCTGAGCCTTCTGCCTTCCCCTCACTGAAGAAGCTCATTTCCCAGCTTCTCCTCACTAGGAATGCACACGCTTGCATGTATACTTGTTCTCTCATTGCCTTTTTCAAGTCTCACTGCTGCTGTGTCAGGACTTCATCTAAGAGGACAACATGGCTCTGGCAAGTCCTTTATCAGCTCTTCTTTATCAGCTGCTTCACAAAGCACCACTACAGATATAATAGACCAAGAGCTGAAAATCCTCTTGGCTGCCCCGTGGCACAGCTCCCAGGTTAACTGCTGCCTGGGACTGTGAACTACGCCCATGGCTTGGCCTCCACCTGCCCTGACACTTTGCCATCCTCTTCTTCAGCCCTCTCCAGTCGCTCTCCCATCAACAGCCACTCTTCCGAACAAAGCGGGCTCGTGACATGCCCGGAGTTCAGGAGTGAGCTTCCCCTTCCCCTCAGTCCTGCAGGACTGCTTGTTGGTAAGGAAGATTAACTCATTGTTATTCAAACAGCTCTCTGAAGCCTGAAAGGATTAAATCAGTACTGTTAGTGTAATTACTGGGAGCAGAGAGGAAACAGCCCGATGACAGTAGACAAAGCAAACTAGAAAAGCAATAGCAACTGCACTTCTCCAGCACATCCTCCTGCAGCGAGTCTTCCTGCTGCTCCTTGAACCCCTTCCCGACCCACAAAGCCATGGTGTCAGCACTCAGCGAACAACCGGGCAGCCGGGCACCCCATCTTCTCCAGCCCTCCTTCAGTCCCAGAGCGCACAAGGCTGCCAGAGTCGACTTCTGGACCACAAAAGGAGAGCCACCGTTTCCTTGCTGGAGGCCCAACAGATGCAAGTTCTCCTTCACTCCCCATGGATATCGCGTTGGCCTGTCAGAGCAGACTGAAAGCTGTTGGTGGCAGCCTGGAAGAGCAGTGTGGAGCCTCAGGCCAGTTCCGTACAGCTTTGTATTTCAGAGGGGCTAAGGAGCCAGCTGCCCTGCTGCTACACCTCTGCCTTCGTCACAGCCTGGGCAGGCAGGGCTCGCCTCACTCCAAAGCCAAAGCTGTTTGGTCCAATACACCAACCCAGCGCTGAAGCAAGCCTCCTGAAAAGTGCTGCAGCTGTTTGATGTGCTTAAGCCAGTGTTGCTGGTGCTCAAACAAAGCAAGTCCCCACCCCAGCCCCAGCACTGTTCTGAGCACCTTCCACATTGCTAAACGCTGTACCCTGAAAGGCATTCACGTGTCCTACAGTAAATCAATTGGAAACAAATCCTTCAGATCCAGACTGTGAAAATATCCTCAAAAATAAAAGAAAACATCAAGATACAATTTAAAAAGAAATCAAGCTGCAGCTGAAGAGATCACAGACAGAACTGCTTGTATATAAACATCGGGAGGTTAAAACCTGACAGGGTATGGCTGCAAACTGGAGGACAAACAGAACCATGGGACGTATCCCAGAGCCTCATCCTGCATTTCTGCTGATTTGGTGCTCCTGTGCAAACACCTCACATGTGCATAACGGATACAGCAAATGTGCTCCCTATCTTCACAGGCATGTAGTTTTATACTCAGGCTCCAAAAGGCCAGAGTTATTTATTGCTGCCTGCTATTGATATTTCATTCAGGAACAGAAAGAGAACATGAAAAATATTAATGAAATTGCAGAAACATTTCCAGTTATTTAAAATATATATACATATCCTGTTCTACTTCAGCGAGAGGGGGTAATTTATCAATTCAGCTGTCACATAAAAACCTTCTTGAAAAACACTAATGCTCGAAGATGAACATTCATGAATTATTAACGTTTCCTGTTTTGAAAATGTGTTTGACTCATTTCATGCATTTCCAGCAGCAGAACCCCTCTCCTCCTTCATTTGAAAACATTCCCTCTCCGCACAGCAGCTCATCAGTCCCTGAGGCTCTGAGGAATGCCCCTGGGAGCTCACTCCTGGCACTGTACATTTATCTGAAGTGAAACTGGGCTACCCACCTCTGTACACACCACAAAGAGAATGACGAAGTTACAGAACAGTGTCAGTACACCTTGCTATTTTAGCATCCCTGTACCTTGAACATAGGAAATAACAAAGACCTGACCCACATCGCGTAGCGTGACAAGCACATGGGGGGTACCAGTAATTTGTGACCCCCAGTGCCACCCAGCTGCACACATGTGCTCTGTCTTCTTAACAAGCCAGATCAACAAGGGCTGCAGTTTGCCTGAATTTTTCCTAATTTGGCAGCCAATTAAGATTGGGATACATATGCCCAAATATCCTTTTTTTTTTTTTTTTTTTAATGACCAATCCTTTGGGCTCATCAGCATTTTTTTTTCTGAACTTAATTTGTTGCTGTGCTTAAAATAGATGTGAGCAAAAACAGAGTTGATATTTTCAATATCAGTTTGAATTAGACCATCTGCTTGGCAAGAGGTTTCAGGACCTTACAGAGAATAAGGAAGAACTGAAATTTCCAAGAGGGTTCTTAGTAGACAAGGAGTGTGCATCTACTGAGAAAGTGTTTATTCTGTTGTGCCTATGCTCGCATGTTAATTATTCTTGGAGTAACTAGGGAAAGCACTGGTGTGAATAAGGTAATTATTAAGGTTAAATCCCAGCAGAAGCAGCTCACTTTCTACTGAGATAAGCAATGCTAGCAATTAAAAATTCACAAGAATCACAGAAGCAGTTCTAAAACTGAACTCCTGGAAGAGAATGTAGCCAGGTAAAGAAAGAATTTAAGAACAGCATTCTGGAGGAAATATTTATGGAAAAAGAAAAAGAAAAGAGCATGCAAACTGCAAAGATGGAACTGACAAACAGATTTGCTTAGTGATCTTAGCCCACAGGCAGAAGAGATGAGCTCCCAGTCCGGCCTGGTGACCAGCTTTCCTGTGTACACCCAGGTCTATTTTTAACACCAAAACCTGTTGTAAATACCCAAGCTGTAACAGTCCAATGTGTCGATGTCAGGTACCTACAGCTCCCAGGGACTTTTTTTTTTTTTTTTTTTTTTAAAACAGGCTTTCAAAGCCAGGCTGACTGCCCAAACATTTACTTTTATCAACACATGCTATTGAAAATGCAATGTGCTCCTGGAACATCTTGCAGCAGATGAATTAGTCAATGTTTATGATGACCTTACAGTCTCTTATACCATCTTTTCCTTTGTAGCTGAATGTCTTCATTCTCTGATGCACATTCAAAGAGAAAAAAATCTAGCTACTTTCTAGAGGCATTAGATTAGACTGATACCGGAAGCAGCTCTGAACTATCACAGGATGAACCTCCAGGTGACCAGTATGCAACACCATGCCTATTATCACCAAAAATGATGAAAATCTAATCACAAAGAGCTGAGTCCAGTGAAATGCTTACTATTTGCCTAACAGAAGGCAAACAACCTTTACCTCAGGAGGTAAACAACGTTTGCCTATCAGGAGGTAAAAAGCCTTTTACAACAGTAAAAGCAAGTGTTTTTTTGTTTGTTTGTTTGTTTGTTTGTTGGGCATTTGTTTTTGATCTGCCTTTTCTTTCTGGAAAAACTAAAGGAAATAGAATTTAAGGTAGCCACCTCATCACAGTGAAGTAAAAAATTCTTCCCTCTCAGAAATCTATTTTCCTCCGTTTCAGTCTGAAAAAAACAATTAAAAGCTGTTCCTTAGATAAATGCCAGTGGTAAAACAGCAGGAAGACATGTAACGAATCACATCAAAACTATCTGTAATACACTCCCAAGTCAGAGCACAACCTCCCAACCTAATTCAAATTCAGGTAGATTTGCCTACAAGTGATGGCCTTGGCCCTGTATCACTGTGAAAAATGATGTACATTCTAGAGAATAGACAGCGAGTAATACTTAAGTACTGTCTACGTTAAGCAGTACCAATAAATTTAACATATTTTATGAAGATACACATACTAAGCTGTAATAGCTCAGAATGAATTTGTAACACTCCAAACAGTAAGCAGCATGTTAAGATTGAGATCCAGTTGCACTGTTATGCCAAGTACCCATTGCACCAACGAAGGGGGCATGCAGAAATAAAGAATATTCTAGGCAAACTCTAACACGTCATGGAAGGCCAGGGCACCTTGATACAGGCATAAATCCCACTTCAGAGCACTCTCATTTTGTGGCACTATGGTACACAAAACTACAAGTTCCATGGCAGTTTCATTTGGAGGAAAATTAGCTGTCTCATGGATTTAAGAGAAAAAAATTATGAAAACAAAATACTATTTAGCCATGGTTTTACTAGTTTGATATGAAACTGTATTAGACTGTACCCAGGTTCGTATTTTCTGTATCAAATTTTCATGATGGAGATAGAAAAAGCCATTTAGGGCTATGGAACAGCTTGCTGAACTGAAACGTCAGTGTTTGTGAACATAACTTGAAAGGAACAGTGTGACTGGCCAGGGAGCCAACCTGCACAATCTACACCCCCAGTTTTCCAGAGCAGAATGACAGAGGTGCTCACACTGGGGGGACCCTGCAACATGTCACAGCCAACCTCCCTGCTCAAAGCAAGGACAGTTGTTTCACTTGTCTGCGAAGTTAGAATGCTCAATCCCCCCTTGGTCTGTGTTTACACATTAATGCAGCAGCTATACAACTAAAAATACTATTTCTCTAAAAAAGCATAAGAGGCTTAGTTTGGGAGTACAACTCTGTGGCCATGAGCAGATTACGCTATAAATTCTGCAGCTACAGAGCAGCTTATTTCTCAAACAACTCAAACCCAGAGTCTTTCCCTTCTGAAAAGCTTTCTCCCCTCCTAAGCTCTAACATTTGTCAATTAATTATTCCTGTAACAAAGATGCTAATAAAACTACTCATCTCAGGAGTGCAAGGAGGATTTATTGCAGCATCACTGCGAACTGCAAGTATCACAGAATCACACAATCATAGAATGTTAGGGATTGGAAGGGATCTTGAAATATCATCTAGGCCAATCCCCCTGCCAGAGCAGGAACACCTAGATCCTTACATACAGGAATGCGTCCAGGCGGGTTTTGAATGTCTCCAGAGAAGGAGACTCCACGCCTGCCCCAGTGTTCTGTCACCCTCACCATAAAAAAGTTTTGTCTCATATTTAAGTGGAACCTCCTATGTTCCAGCTTACACCCATTGCCCCTTGTCCTATAATTGGGTGTCACCGAGAAGAGCCTGGCTCCATCTTCCTGACACTCACTTTTTTTTTCTACAGTTTTCTGAACTTAGACCGGACAGGTAAGGAGTGAGTAAAAACAAGTCACGCTCCTGTTAGGTTCTTGTATCTGAGTAAGACAAAGAAGGATGCATTGAAACACAAAGGTTTATATGCAGACCAACAAACTGACTTAGTGTTGCAGAAAGTAAATAGAGGCCAGGAATTTAACAGAGATTTGAGCCTTAGATGAAAAACCAGGCTGTCCAGGTCTTTAATAGCTAATGGCTACAGCAAATAAGATGTTATGGCTTAGGGCTTGAATTAGGGTCCTCCTATTTGAGGCCTACTGCACAGATGATATCATACATGGTTATTGATGGATACTTAAACTTATTTGTGCGTCTTTCACAAGAGACCAAGAGAAGCAGATAAAAACAGGCACAGCACTCCAGTGTTCTGGATTTGTTGCAGAAGACACTTTGCATCTCTGCTGCACCTATTCCAGCAGCATTTTGGAGCCTCTACCATTTCAGGAGACACCCCCCAGAGGGACCCACAGTTTATTACAATGTGCATGGACTTCTGAGGGCCGGGATTTAGCATTGTCATAAATGTGTATGAAACAATTCCTACCTTTGGTTCCTTTCCCAAGTGTGAAACACCCAGGAGGAATCATATGTGCCATATAAAGTCTACCTTCCCAAGCCAAGTGGCACAACACTACTCAGGTGAAGCTAAAACAACAACACTGAAAAAATACCACCCTGTTCACTGCAAAAATATTTTGCGGCACTGGTTATCTTTTTGTACTAAATAACAATAAAAAAACCAGCAAAAGATACACTGTGTTTTCAGTGTCCATCACTGCTTCTTTAGTTGCAATTGCAGAGCTATAATTCTACTTACATTTTCCACTCTCACTTGTTGAAAGGAAATTGGGAATTCTCAGAGTTTCCATCACATCATATCTTTGGAGACACACAAGAGAATATGGAGAGAGAGTAAAGAAACATTTGGTCCTACTTGCTAAGCAGGAAAGAATCCAATGATTTGAGGGGCTCAGAGATTAGTGCTTTACATCAGACACAATCTAGACAAGAAGAGTACATCATTCATTCCACATAGAAGGTTTCAAATGCAATTTTTCATAAGCTATTCATTAAAAAAATAAAAAGATGAAGAGAGAAAATGATTCATGGAGACCAACTAATACAGTAACAAAGTTTCATAAGTGCTGCAAGTGGAGGGCAGCACGCCAAAGTTTCAACAAGAATACCAAAACTGTTCTTCATATCACTGCAAAGTAAGCTGAAGGTTTAACATAGGGTTCCCCTCATAGCATACTTCTTTTAGCCAAGGAAGAACTTCACTTAGTGCTTTAATAAGAAAAAAAGGACCTCAAGAAACATAGTGGGCAATTTTCTAGACTCATGAGTTGGGAAAACAAAAAGCCAAACTGGTTGTTCTGCAAATTCTCCCTCTTCATCCCAACCAACACACAGAAGCACCAGCTTGTACATCTTTCTGACTGCAGTGAAAGGCTCCCTGTTATGTGTAAACCGCTATCTGGAATCTGTTCTGCCAGGGAAATGCACATGGAACCATGTAAAGCATGGGCACCACAATTGTAGAGAAGAGCTCCAAGTGTATTAAAGCAGAGACAGCCTAGGTATTTCAGACAAGCAGGTAAAACATCTGCCTCTCCTATTGTCAGGTAGCTTTTAATATCTACAGAAACATGCCAGGTCAAATACCTCATATGAAACCACAATTTCACAGGTTCTGAACCCAAACGAAATCTGAAATGACATGGAGGCCTGTATTTTTTCTTGTGCTCCAGCTCCCCTCAGAGTTGGGCAAAGGGGTGAACAGCAAAGATCTTAGCTCCAGTAAGCCACAGGGGCTACAGGCAGTGTAGGGAAGAGTTTAATTTACCTGGGTACACCACATGTATGGAGGATTTCTCACCCAAAACACTACCCTTCATAAGTTACTATCTATTGGAGCAAGAACCAGCTGAGCATCCCTGAGCAAGTTTTCTGCATCCCAGGAACTCTGTAGTGAGTAATACTAGAAAACAAGGGACAAAGACTCCACAGTAACTTAAATAACAAATGTTCATGTTACTTAGAGTTTGGACTGGAAGATTCAAGATGTGTACCAGAAAGGGATAAGTTGCCAAGATCAGGGTAGACGTGTATTTTACCCAAGTTACTTTTACAGAAGAGTTTAAGAAGTGCAGGAACACAACCTTATCCTACTTTTGACTCCCTAAATTTAAGTGAAAGACAAACTCTCAAGCTTTGCACCTTATTATGTATTTTTCAAAAGATACTGGAATCTGTAGGCTTGCTCTTCTAGTATTTTTGACTTCTTCAGCTGTGCCTCCCTTACTTGAACTTCCCCTCAGCTGGAACACCTTCTCAAGTCCACATTGGCAGGCTTTCTTCAGCCTCCCAACAAAATAACAAGGTAAACACTCTTATTTTCTCCAGCACCTCACAACTGGTGAGTAATCGTACTCTTTGCAAATCATTGTTTGCATTTGCATAGTACCCATCCGATTTAGACTAAACGCTTGGAGAATATAAACACTACTCATTTTGTAAACCTCCAACAGGCATGCCACCAGATCAGTCTTCTTTAGCAATAATAATCACACCCCTTACATGTGCCCATAATATGGTCATCTGAAGAAGAGAGAGCTCTTAGGGGAGACATTAAACCCAGATGGCCTTTTTGTTCCAGGAAAATCTCAGTGGTTTAGCGTGTGCTCAAGGCAGAAATGCTTCCCAGTGCTCTGAAGAGAAGACTAGTGGAAGAAAAACTGTGATGTGAATTAAGAAACAAAGTAATGAGAATTTCCAGAAATGACTGTTTCTAATTTATAGTGGATGTAAAGACATGAAGAAGTGAAGTTTCAAGTTCCAGGTAAGAGCATTGCTGACAGCTGCTTTAATTACAGCTAATTACAAAGACCAGTATGCAGATGAACTCACTGTCTTGACTGATAGCTGATGTTCTCAACAGCACCAAAAACATGCCCCAATCCTAAATTATTCACATTTGTCATATTCTTGTCATTTTCCCTCTTCTTTCCCTCACCTTGTCTTTTCCCTCATTTTGGGGTATTTCTACTCTGCAGCATACCAAGGAAGCACCAGTAACACCCTGTCAACAACAACCTGGAAAACAGCACAGCTGCCTCTTTCTCTGTTCCTATTTTCAACAGGTTGGGAAATACCACCATCTCGTGTTTTCTTGAGTCTCCCAAAGGTGATGTGTCCAGAATACAAGCGTAAGCAGAGAGCACTGCTGTTTACTTTACAATGCTTACTTTGAAAAAGTGCAATGAAAGACACTGGCTCCCTGTACAATAACTACATTTAAGCCCTGTTTCCTAGACAAGAGCAGATGCCCAGGGAATCAAATAAGGCAGTCCCTAAATATTTTCTGATATCATTTCAAGCTCCAACAGAAGCTGCATATAAACACAAATCAACTTATATCCAACTGACCTGGCATCACATGCGAGGAATTATCCAGCTGAGAGACTGCTGATTGATTCCCCTTCCCCATTTCAAAGAGGTAGCATGAGCTACAGCAAAATGCAATGTCACCAAGTTGCTGCAAAAACAATTTGCTGTGCATGAAATACACCTGAATTCAGAAGAGAAGTTTGCTTTACATGGTCTCCAGCTTCCTGCATACTACAGACCAGAGCATACTTTATCTCACAGTAAGCAAGCCCTTTGCAATAATCTGCACAGATCATGTATTTCCCAGGATATGTTTATGACTTATACAGCAAAATTATTAAAAGCCAGGACCACTGACACTGTGCATGGAGGAAAGCCCATAACAAAAGACGGCTAAAAGCCTTCCCGCCATCCCTCTTGCCCACAAAATACCATGTGCTAAACAAAAGGATGACCTAGCTGTTTTTCAAAACCAGGTTTATGTCACTCCTCCAATGTTCCTTTACACATATTTTATGGGTAAGAAAACCAAGACACCACCAACACAAATGACATGCCCACCCAGTGACAATGTCAGGAGTAGGGACCTGGGAGCCCTGTTTTTATCCACCTATGGAAGGCACTAAAAATTAATTATTTTTGATACAATTTCCATTTAAAAAATGCAAATGTAAAAAGAACGGGTCAAATCCCTAGCCAACAGAAAGGTTAAAGAAGATTGGGTTTTGCTGAAACCCATCCTTCTCAGAGCTGCCCCCAAAAACAAAGCAACAAAATCCAATTTTGTTTGCAGAGCCATGTTCTTTCTTTTCTATACCAGTTTTGAAGCTGAGCATTTTGCAGAGCAGAGATGAGCAGTGAACAAACTAATTCATTTCTCTGTAATACCTATTATTTTCTCTAACATCCTTGTCTTTTACTTTCTTTTTAAAGCTTTTTATTTTTCTAAGGCATGTTTCTGGGATTTGGTGAAAAATCAGAAGTTTGCATGAAAAATAACACTATGTTCTTTGAGGGGCATGAAGTTATAAGCCAGGCAGCAATGTGTGAATGGTGGTGGGAAATAGGAAAAGCAACACAAGTTTTTTTTAAGCACAATGGTAACTGTAAAGCACTTGTAAGTGTGCTGATGAAAGTCACCTTTTCCCCTCTTAACTCTTTCTACCTCTATCAGCACCTTTTATACATCATTCTGTCTCCACTGATCCTCTGCCCTCATTATGCTTTTCTCTACAACATGGCAAAGAGGAACGCTTTGTGTTACTTAAAACCTACAACTACTAATATTTAAGCTGTGGCCTTAAAAACAAACAGAAGCAAATCTGATAACTGATCCTGATTCTCAGAGGAAATACTTGACAAGAGTAGATTTTTTTTGTAACCTACATATTCCATCAATTTTCCAGAATCCATTATCTAACTAAAGCTCTTACCACTTTCAGAAGGATTGCATTTACTATCACTTACATTTATTTACTGTTTTTTTTTTGTCGTTTTGTTTTGTTTTGTTTTTAACTGGGGCTAACAGTCGAAGTGTCTTCTGCTTTTTTTTTTTTTTTTTTTTGGCCTACCTAGCCATCACCAACAATCCTGGGAAAGCCACAACTTTCAGTGATTTTTCAGCATTTCTTTTCCTTTGTGTATCAACACATGATTCTGAATGAGAGGCCAAAGCTTCTGAAAACTAATGCATGCACTGACTCAAAATTGAATGAATTCTCTGAAATAGTGAGTGAAACATTTCAGCACATTACTGGGACTGAAGATTTAGTAGACTCGATCCTACCCAAAAGCTGTGACTCATCACAGTTCCCTCTCACCAAGTCAGGCTGTCTATCTCACGGCAACATCGGATCTGCAGGTAGCACATCTCAGGAATTCACAGTCAAAGCCACTCTTTCAGCAAAAGAACATTCAGGGAACGGCGTTATGTTCTGCCCACTACCCAAGAAAAACAGAAAAATTTCTCACATGCAACAGGCTTGGCAGACCAGGTATATAAAGTCGATACACATTTGGGAATGCCATGATGTCAGCACCGAATGTAACCTATTTCAGGTGCTCCAGTGCTGAATCATGCTGCTTATCCTCATATGTGAAGTGTAAAGAATTCACATGCAATTGGCATGCTTAAAAAACTTCTGGGATGCGTGTTTGGGGAGAAGTCCAGTGCTTGCTCTTGTACTTACCCTATGCAAATGATGACTTCTTGGAAACTCAAGCCCCCTGTATCTAGCTAACAAACACCATGGTCTCAGAGAGGCAGACTGTTGTAGATTTTATATTAAGCATATCTTTCCTCCCAGAAATTTACAAAAGAAAGGACTTGTGGGGAGGCATGCTGCCTGCCCTCCCCTCCATTATCCATCAACTGTAAACTCCACTGTCTCAATGGCTCTAGTTGCTTGTGGTTTCCTCCTGGAGCTGTTAGAGACCTGTGATGCTGAGAGGAACTTCATGAGACACAAAGTGAAAACAGAACAGAGGTTTTTGTTTGCGATCATCCAGGCAAAGCACAAACCTCTGAATAAGCACAGGAGGAGTCTGTCTTGCTTTTTGGGCTGTCATCACCTCTTTCACAGCACAGATTCACAGGAAGTTACATAGCTATTAACACAGCATTTCTCTAACTGCTGATAGAGGGGTAGGACCAGACCTGAACACGATGACGACAACGCTGCTTAACAAAACTAATTCCCCATACAAGCTCTGCACCAGTGTTCCCAGGCTGACCTGGGAGCAATGCCAGGCACAACAGCTGGAACAGCATTACCTCCTCCCAGCATCACCCAACCACTTTCTGAATGCCAGCCCAGCTTCCGACAACATACGGGGACCCAAGAAGAGAAATGCCTCATTTAGTCTTATTTGCCATGCACTGACTTAACAGGCAGCCTACGAGTATAGCTGCGGGAGGGCCACAACCAAGGATGCCAAGCTTACCCGGTCACATTACACCATGAACTTCATTCGTTATGTTTAGTTTTATCAAAGTTGGAGGGGAAAAAAAGTAGGCTACATTAAGATACAAGAATGCTTTGTGATTTTCTGCAGCTGTTCTCACCATTGCTTAGCAAATGAGTTTAATACAGAACGTCAGCCAGAACTATATTTAGTCCTTGTTGGTGTGTTAGCACTATCATGATTAATCATTCTTATCATATCAGCATATGGGCACTTAAAGATGAACTGAGAAGAGCTGCACTGTACCTGGTACTGCTAAGTCATCTGTATTATCATTTATACTATTATTATACTCCATATGTATTATAATATCACACATCCTCACAGGAAAGCATGTTATAAGTGCACCAAGATCTTGAGTTTGTAGAAATTTAAATAGAGGCCTAAAGCAAGTACCAGCATAGAAATAAACGTGTATGTAAGGCATCGCACAGCATCTGTAGCTGCATCCACAGAAAGGAAGTAATACTGAAATTAGATTTAGAGGTCAAATTTCTCTAAAATATAAACAGCTAAGTAAGTCATGTCTACAGAGTGCAGCCTACCTCACCCACGCAGTGTCCAGGCTTCGAGCCATCATGCAAGACGTCATTCATTCATGAACTATGATTTTTTTTTGAAGGTTCACTGACTGGTCTAATGAGAACTGGTTTTGTTTACTACACTCACAGGCCTCTTCTTCTTTCTGTCTTTTAAGGTGAATGAAGGCTTTAGTCACAATCATTTCTCCCTCACAGGGAGCTCGCTACAAATTACAGCTACAAAAAACAAAGTACAAAACACCTTTATAAAGCATTTCTTTTCCTGGACTGGCTCTCTTCCTGTTACTGTGTCTCCTGTTTTACAGTGCACTTACCACAGTGCAATCTGAATACTTCGCTAACACCTTGTTTCTGTAGTAGCTCACTTCTTAAGCACAGATTTTCCTTTTTACAAAGTTTGTTTTCACCAACGAGTAGGTGGCCCTGAGATGCCTTACCAGGGAAGGGAATAGTCCCGATGGTGGAGTTTTGCATTTTGCTGAGGTGATGCACTTGGAATTGTTCTCAAGTCCTCCTGGGGACTGCTGCCAACCTGGGGTCACTGCTCAAGACTGCTGCCTGCCCAAGTTCCACCTCTATCCCAGTGGAAGACAGTTGTCGAAGAGTTGGACGTGCAGGGTTAAGCAAGCCCGGGCCTGAGTGAGCACATTTGGGGATTATTTGATCCATATTACCATGTTCCATTTCAAAACTGCACTGCAAGTCACCCAGAGATGTCCATTTTTTTCTGATTCAACTAGCTGTGCTCTTTCAAACACTCTTCAGCCATTTTAAGGTCAGTGTTTTCACCCCCTGGTGTACTCTGCTGCTTAATAAAGCCTGGAGATCAGTACCATGGATTGTGATAGCCAATAAGTGCAACATCCTGGTCAGCTCCAGGTAGAGAGCATTGCTGCTGCTGTGGACCTTTAGGTATAGAGAACAGACCAAAGGGCACATAACAAGCAATATGCAATACCTTAATCCTTAAATGTGCCATTATGCAAGAATAAAGAGTCTGTGTTCTGGATCTTCTGTCTGCACAATGCAAAGGGCTCGCAAGAAAGGGAAAATTCCGTATTTGGAGAAATTAAGAAGTCTTTTGAGGAAAGGTGAATTAAAACTCCAAAAACATTAGTTTTGAAATACTGCGGAGTAGAAATTTGAGAGGCAATGAAATCTTATCAATGGCATATAGGTGAGAAAAGGGTGCATTACAAAGATATATCATCTACTCTTAGAAAATAATATGGCCACTACCATACTCAGCCCCATGAAAATACTATAGCTCTTAACCATCCTTTTTTTTTCTTTTTGTCTTGCCAACTCTGAATTTCATCTCTCTCTGCCTTGTTGCATGGAACAACTGGAGTGAGCCTTGGAAACTAGGGAACTGGGAAGCAGAAGGCAACAGCTTTGCAAATTCTCCTATTAATTTATTCTATATGCTGCTGAAAAGGCTCTCAAACAGCTTGGCAAAAGGGGCACTTCAGACCACTATACGGCCTATTTATCTCCTTATTCCTTTGTTTTCTACAAAGAGTTAGACTGTATGCCACATTTAAGGTATAAACTTCAAAAGGGACCAACAGCTGTTTGAAGCCTTTAGGACACCTTGGCTATCACTCAAAAATGGGCAAGTCTTGCTACATATCCAGCGGTCTCCACATCTCCACAAACATGGTCCCTGACCATGCTCTACTTTCTGCACTGTCCTGGCAGAGTCAAGTCTATGGCACCACCCACTCTGCAAAGGCAAGAATATAAGAGGAATAATCTTTCATTTCCCTTTTTTCCCTACGCATTGTTACACTTCTCTCACCACCTGGAGTTCAGTTCTGATATTCCTGATAGCCCAACTATAGGAAATGCTGATGAAGGAGACACCAGAAAATTACCCAGTCTATATTCCAGCCTGACAGCAGGATCCACTGTGATTATTTCTGACAGGCATTTTCCTAATGTGCTCTTCACACTGGAACATGCCCTTGCAATTCACATTATGTTCAATAGAGACATTCCTGTTTATCATGAGTAAAACCTGCAGCCTCAGAAGACCAGTGCTGATCTCTGAGGGTAGGCTTACACACGTATAAAAATTCACAGAAGATAAATATACTCTAGGCCAAATTAACCACTGATAGAAAAGTTAAGTGGGGTTATGCCGACCTCTAAAATGAACCAGTACATGTCCTCTATAAAGCTGTTGAAGAGTTTTATCTGTTAACGAAGAGTCTGTATGTTTAATATTCTCTCATGACAGTTGCTTTACACATGCCAAATAATATTTTAAACAGCTTCTGCATTTTAATTACCACAGTCTGATGAAACACAGGTCTAATCAACCTGACCAGGACACCTCAGTACTTCATTTAGGTCAAGGAGTTTTCTTAACTCAGTTTGAATAAGCAGAGAAATCAGGGCCACGAACACTTGACTGCTGTCTCCGCAGCCCTTCCTTCCTTCTACACTGTATTTGAGGGAAGTTCACCAATGCTGAGAGCCAATGCGTCTGTGTGAGCATTTACCCCTGGCTTTTCAATGCCTGCCAAATCTGGACAAGTAACCAGTAGTTTCTTATTTTAAAGTCATCAGTGTCACTTGGAAATTAACTGTAGTACCTACCAAAATCAACATGGGATGGGGGCCTACCATGAGAGCACAAAGAGCATCTTTGGAGGTGACACAACAGCATGTGGTAGCTGAGCAAGCACCCAAGCGTGAGGATGGCCCCCGACACCCCCCAGAGCACCCTACCGCCATTAGGGGACTTCAGTGCTGCTCAAAACCAGCAAATCTCACACTGAGAGCCCGCTGGGGCTCTCTTCAAGCACAGGTCCCTACCCCAGACATACACTGGCACACCAGCCAACTCACACTGCGGGATGCAAGTCCCACAGGCCCGCAGAGTGATCCAGAACGAGTCGCACACGGGGCGGGGGGGAGGGGACAACCAGCAACCACTCCGCTCTGACAAATGAACCTATTTGTCACACACTGTAGGACACCATCCCTAAAAGTAACAGCAATATGCTACTAGGGAAACAATATTTTACTGTATTGCAGAAACGACACAAGCTCTGGACTAACTTTATTCCTTCAATCAATTTACTAACAGAGCATACTGCCTTCAGTGCTTCATAATTGAAGAAATGGGCAGCATTTGCTGTCAAACTGACACGTGAAGGTGGAATACTAAGCACACAGTGGGGTGTTTGTGTTTTGGGGTGTTTTTTTTGGTAGACACAACACTTAGGAGCAACACAAACAGAACAGGACATCAGACCCACTGGTAGAGTTGCCAGCACCTGCTGTTCACTACCCATCAGCCCCGAGGAACACTCAACAACACAGTAAAGACATCTCTGTCGTAGTACACTTAACCAGGACACCTTGTATCATGCCGTGTGTTGAAAGGGGTGTTGTTGTATAAACGAAATTCACATCATCAGCAATAATGAATTGGATCTTTAAAACGCTCATCAAAGCGACATGGACACCTGCAATTCTCTGTCAGAAAGGCACGTTAAACCTCACAGAAAGATGCTTCCATTTCCACGACATTTCAGTGGATTCACACCTACTCCTGGCTGCATTTCAATGAAGACAAAAATAAACACCATGTACGCTACCCCAATTCCCCACACATGACTGGGGATGGAGGAGCTTTCTGAAGCAGAACTTTTCAAAGACATGCAGTGTCAGCCGAGCGCGCAGCAGCTGTCGCTGCTGACAGGATGAAACCTGACTTTGCAAGCAGGAAACTTCCAGGAGAAAGAGGAGAAGGTGAAGGGAGAAAAGCTGTGTGACCACTGCAAATTGTACCAGCAGTCTTCCCCAGGCAAATTTCAAAATTGTAATGTAAGGATGATTTTAAAACCAGGCACCACCAGTTTGTTGTGTTAAATTATCCTCAGCAACAGAAATGTTTCCCTCATTGGTCCCTAGCAGTGTAGCCCTTCCAGCCTCTGGTACATTACCCTCAAAAGGTGCTGCCCAGCATGACCAGCTTTTCTCTTCTTTTCCTTATTACATTATAGGTATGAATGCATGCTGACATACTTAAATGGATTCTCTCTCACTTGTGCAGTAACAAACCTTCTGCGCTAAGTTATTGCTAAAAAATCCCTGCTACTGCAAGTGAAGGCTTACCGAGGAAACACACAACAGTTATTTAAGATGATTAAAAAAAAAAAATAACTTGAGAACTCTGCAGGTCTTCACCCAGAAGATAACCTCCTTACCCCACGTTTCCTTAGTCCAAGTTCTGAAGAAGTTAATTTCATTTTTTTTTTTTAAATATATACATTAACTCTAACCAACTAACATAAACCTTGGATTTTTAACATGCCCTTCAATAAGGAGGGCCTGGCAGACTGAAGGATCTCATCAAAAGAGAAGGAAAAAATCCAGGTTTTTGGTACTGCCTACCTGTTTCAGAAGGAAATAAACCAAGGCATAAGTGTGAAGGACTCAAAAAATACACTTGCCAGTGGGGTTACGTCTCCAGGCCCACAGGAAGCATGCTGTATCTGTCCTTCAATAAAGCTTAAAGCAGAAAATCACCAAAAATACCTCATCCTGAGTAACTGTCCAAAAGCAACATGAATCACCCTTCTGTGAAGTACTGTTCAACACTGGCTTTTAGGCAATGTAGGTTCAAGGAGCTGGCAGAATTAATAGTTGAGAGATACCAATGTCTTTGCAAGGAATACTAAGAGCCAACTACCTGCAGTTATGATGGACTCAAAGCTTTCAAATCACCGTCATCAGAAGCTATGCGCATGTACAACTTCTCTAAAGCAAAGTGGGGAGCCATTGCTGCCAGTGAAAGGACCGTTATTCTTTGCAACACAGAGACCAGAAGTAGAAAAGTGTATCCATTTTAATCCAAAACTCTAATTTCTTTATAAACTGTACAAATTTTAGTAAGAGGAGGTCCATAAGAAGAATTCAGTTCAAGTTTTTTCCTCACATTCAAAGGGACGGCATCCACGTTAGAAATGAATCTACAGCTTTTCTACCTCTACAATGGAAAGAATTGCATCAAATGGCAACGTATCTTAAAACCTCTCTGACAAAGCAAGCAAGGGTCTTTGTCCCTTACTTCTTTGTACTGTTGGGCATGCACAGTCTTGATGCATTTGAGCTTATCAAAAAGTTCTCAACAAAACAAAAAGACCCCATTCATTAAAATTCTGTCTGCGCACTGCTGTTGCTACAATTGTCTGTCTCATGCAATGACATTGTGAAGTTCAAGGACAGATGAGTGAGGACATCAAAGCCAACTCCCTTTGAAAAGGGAAGGGTTTGATAGCTTGCATCTTTTCTCTGTTCTGTACTGGACCCAGACACTAAATCCAAATGCCTTCACGTCACAGGCAAATGCAAATTCCTATTTTGAAGCCCATGTCTCAAGTCAGGTCCCACTCTTATCTGTTGAAGCACCGAAAGCAAGCGTGAGTTCCAAAAGGGGTTTTGCACTCTCACATGAAATTATCAGTATGTTCAGACTACGTCCATGGAACCCACGAGCTCTGGCCCAGACACCTCAGGCACTGCTGGTAAACAACCATGCAGCACACGGACTGAATGATAAACAATAAGAGTAATTTGTAAAAATTATTTAAAAAGCTAAATGAAAACAGGCAGGGAAAGGTGCTCAAATAGCAAGGCACCTACAAATGCAGAAAATTAAAAGGTAACTGCGATGACTAGACACAGAGGAAAAGAAGAAAAAAGGCAGATGAGTGTTTTAATGTTACTCAATTTTACCAAAAAGGCTATCTTGTCAATAGAAATGGACAGCAACACTGCAACATGACATTATCCATTACCTAGTGACGTAAAATATGTACATGATCTAAGCATGTGTTGGAATAGGCATGGATACAAGTCTATCTGTAGGACCATACCACTGGTTTTCTACCAAAACAAAAAATACCATATACAAAAACACCAAGAGAAAGGAGCCTAACAGAACCTTAGTAGGGACTGCAACAAAACCCATACCAGGGAAAGTAGTGGAACTGTGAGGCCATCTCACCACAGCCATAGGGATCTGACCCCAGGATTATTTGAAGTTTTAACCAAATTTACAGCTTAACAGCCTTAAGGAGATGAAGCACTGAACAGGTCATCGTGAAGCTACATTTTCTAAATCCAAGCAAACAAAAAAGAGAGACAAAGTAGTAAATGAAAGGTGAGAAATGACTACCCATAGCCTCAGCCTAGAAAATACTTAGGTGCATTGTGCTCATCTCCCAAAAGGCTGTCACGCTCAGCAAGATTAAGTTAGCAGGGGGCAAAGCCAAGACAAATATTCCCCTACAGTCAGACACTGACAGCAATTGCTGACCCTCATTCCCTGAAAGTCAGTGGCATCTTGTCTTGTATTTAGATAAAGGAGATTAGAGGTTTCAACCTTAGGAAAAATTGTTTTGTACCAATTCAGTAACTTCATTTCTGATTATACAACACATTCGCTATCTCAAGAAACAATGGCATGCCACACTTTGTCTGGTATTGAGAGATTAAGTTCACTAAGTGTCTTTCTAATGATTTTACTGGGCTCTGGTTGGCAGTAGAGGCCTCACATTTACAGCACCAAACTGGTACCCTCCAGTTAGGTTTGACTGTCCAGCTTCAGCAGAGTAATAGCTTGTCTGAAGTCTTCTACTTCATTGATGAATGTGCTCAAAGACTTTGCACAACAAATCTAAAAACTCAAGCTGGAAACTGCTTAACCGATAAACCCAGCTTGAAGCTACAGCATGCTTATTTTAAGCAGCTCTCTTTGCCCTTCCAAACAGTGTTATGCATGTAAAAAATTCTGTAATATTAAAAAAAAATTCACCACTTAAATATTCTCTAATATCCAAGACAACTGACCATGTTTTAGGGTGAAAGCAGAAGTAAGGCATGCTAACCTGGACAGCAAAAGTCCCTGGGGAAGTCTTGGCCTTCCTTCACTGATGCTGTTCTGCCCTGTCCATGGTGGGCAGCCAACAGTCACCATTTTATGGTGAACTGCTCGTAATTTGGCAATTATGGGGGGGTTGTTTTGTTTTTAAAGCCCTTACCTTTTCAGTCACTTAAGGACCACAATTTCATCTTTGGTTAACTATATAAATATACAATAAATTAATCTATTTTAATGAACTCTATAATAAAATTTCAAATATTACATGAAAGATGTATGCCTATTTAGAGAGATCTATAATCTAACTTTAGATACAGATCAGTGTGTACGTATATAAACATATATACACATCTATATATAAAGGCCTTCCCTACCACTGGGGTGCTAGAGCTTAAAATGCAAAATGGAATGTTACAAAAAAGTTATAAAAAAACACTGAGAAGAGATGCTGCACCAAGCAAGTGTAGAAGAGCACAGCAGCTGTGTAGATGCCAGTATGTGAAGCAGCATTACATCCAGCTGCCTTTGATTTCTCCAAAACAAGACACTCACTGGAAGTTAGATTTACCAATCAAGTTTTTTTGCTGCTGGACATCTGGAGCAAAACTCATTCCACATCACTCACACACAGCATCTCAAAAAAAAAAAAAAAAAGAAACAACACATGCAATTCATATAAAAAGCTCTGTCACTGATGATGTTCAAAGTTCCATTTCTTAGCCAGTTTCACAATCTCGAAGTTGTAAAGCTTTTTTCTTTTCTTTTCTTTTTTTTTTTTAAATAACTTGAGGGGACAATAATGTAACTACCAAAGCTGTTGTATGACTGACACGATCAGATGTAGTTAATCACTAGCTCACCCTCTAGGTGCCAAGGGCTGCATGAAGCATTGGATTAGAAATGTGATTGAACAATAGTGTTCCTTAAACTGTCTCCTCTTCAACTCTTTGAAAAGTTATTTTGCATTAGAAAAGTAGAGTATCTAAAAGCTAAAATACCTAAGTTAAATTACCAGCTCATAATTCATGTAGCCTGGGTCATAATTCTGGTCTCCTTGGAGCTCATTTTACTGTCAGGTTCTCATCTTCTCTTCATGCAGTTACCATAGATGATGAAGAGGTAAAAAGAAACAAATGCAGATTGACTCAGGGGCTGCTTATGTAGGTGGGCTGTGACCCTGTAAATGCTAAACAAGATTTTGTTAACTACTTGGAACAATGAAGGAAGCTTCAAGCATAATGAAAAGCAAAACACTGCAGAGTTTTATTTCCATTTAGCAGCTCTGTGTTTGAGGGCCTCTCAGGCTAAGCCAGCATAGCACCTGCCTGAGAAACGACAACTTGCAATCCACGTACATTTAAAAGTTTTCTGCAATTTATTTTTTCAGTAAGAGGAGAAAAACTACCAAACCACTGAAGTTACTTTTTCATCTGCTACAGCTGGAGTAGTGTCCAATAGACTCAGCAGGTTAAACTATGCATTACAGATGTATTATTAGTAAGGAAGTTATACCAAATTCTAGGTCACATCTAGCAAGTGAAAAAGGCAAGCATGTGAGATGGCATTGCACTGAAGCTCTGTAAACCCAGTGACTCAGCCAAAAAACTGACCTATCAATACACTAACTGCTCATGCAGCTAGCTCCCGTGTCCCAAGGGAGAGCCAGATCCGGAGTTACCGTAATTCCTTAGCGCAGTAGCTCATTAAAACTGCATAGGAAACGTTAGGATGGACAGTCACAGACAAGTGATAGTGCCCCATCGTGTCCCCCAGTCCCATCTCCTCAGCTATTTCTCATCTATCTGGGACCTGTGGCCAAACAAGACACGATGAAATGAGAATCAGTCAGCATCAGTAACCATCTTCACCTTCAACATTACCAAGGGCTACTCCAGCACACCAAAGCACGCTACTGGATGCACACCAACATAGTTCAGGTTGGAATGGAAGAAAGAACAGCCTGGAAGACAAGGCTGCTGGTGTGTGATGTTGAAACTGAGCCTGCCTCAGCAACCGGTCCTGTGCTAGCACTGGATAGATCCTGTACAGCACGAGTGCCTGCTCACACCTGCGCAACCCTTTGCTGCGCCCCATCCCGGGACTTGCCATAGGCCAGCTATTGCCTGCACAGAAACCACACTTGCACAGCAGTGATTCCCAAACAATGAATACTACTGAGAAATGTGCAAATAGCAACATTTCAACATCAAGGTTAGAATCAGACTGTTTTGTTCAGCTAAACCAAGAAGTTGGTTTTCGACCACTCAGGAAGAAAAGACAGGTCAGTCTGAAACCTAAGTGGGTGACCTACATAGCATGCACATTAGATGAATGCCAATCGGCTGCCTGCTCTATCTTCCTTTCATGGGGCTATCTTCCTTGACAAAAAGTCATGCTGGAGCTGACAAGATCCCTGTCTGTGCAATAATCGATGTGCAGCCTTTATAGTATTTGTAGTATGTTTTGCCTCAAAATACCTAAATATGCATTTTTCACTGTTTTTAAGAAGAATGCTTTACAGTTCAGAAATCACAGGTTACAGTGAGTGAAGAGAGCTCTGTCTCAGTAATTCCAGTTGGCTCCTCCATCAGTACAACCTAACACGACAGCTTTCACAATGCATCACCTTCCTGAAACATGAATGCTATCTTTCTGAAGGACTGCGAAGATGCTTAGCATGGTTGCCAGTCTGGATTACAAGGAGCAGACCAGTACAGTACTGACTTGCTCAGAGCAGAATGCTCTTTGGGCAAATACAGCTAACCTTTTGCAAAACCAAAGACCAGAGAAGCAACGGTCAGAACCGTGGCAGTCATCCATCCACCTATGAGATGCAGAGCGGGTAGCCTTCACAGATTGGAGCATCAGCTGAGAATTCTCTAACTTGAAAACCAGCAGAGTTTGGCTGCTCTGCCTGGTACTAGCCAATTTTAAAGAGACAACCAGAACTAAGCCACTGCAGAGCACATTTGTTACCTACCTTGCTGACAACATCATTTCCAGGACTGATTATCATGTTCTACACTACCACCTACAAAACATTCAGCTTGCCATCCAAGGCTACCTGTGGGTTAACTGTAGTTAGTTTTATGGATTTTAGTAGCAAAATCTGTTATTTGGTGGTGTAACTAGCCGTATGTTCACCTGTATTTATTAAGAACCCAGAACGATGCAACAGTTGAACAAGACCTAAGCTGTTGCTGTGGCCCAGCACCACAGACTCACACAGCTGTCAGAGCAATGAGCGAATGCTTCAGCTTGGTTCATTGCAGAACCATCATCTCCCAAACAACATACAGCAAATAAACCAGATGATGGCAACGACAAGTAGAAAACGGAAGTTATATACTGGTTCTATGAACGGTGTACCAATCTATTTTATTTTTATTGCTTGCTTATTATGTTGTTATTGTTGATAATGATGTTACAACTGCTACTTTTGCTACAGTGACCAAAAGGGCAGGTCAGTGCTTTGCTGAGGAAGAGAATGAGGCACCTTTTGGCCATCATAAGGGGCCACATGGCTTCCTTTCGTTCTTCCATGTTCTGTAAGCCTGCACAGGTGCGCTGCCCAAGCTCTCAACTCACTAAACCAAATGGTTTAACCCACTGAAGGGGGCAGTAAGCAGAATTTCCCCAGCTGCTGCCTTCACAACAGTTGATTCAAGCTGCCTGTCAGCCAGAGCCAGAGCTACAGCCTGTACCGCTGAAACACCCATATGCTCTGATTTAACACAGCCTTAGAAAATAAATACCATGAGAAATTAGGTGAACAAATTGTTAGTGTTACCATACTGATCAGGGGCAAGTTCTCAGTGGAATAAAAGAAAAAAGTATAAAAAAACAAGCAAACAATAAATAAAAAACAACAAAAAAAACACTCCTTTCTTCCACAAAACTACAGTAGGGGTAAATAATTTCTTCTAAAGAGCATCACTTGAATGTCCACCCCCAAAGAAGAAAATCTCTCATCCAAAATGAAACGCGTCAAACAAAATGGTTCTTTAAGCTAACCCATGTTCCTCTCACCACCTCCCAACCCTATTGATCAAGCTGTGAGAAGGCACCGTCTCTGTTCCTTCCCAGTCTGCTGAATGTACCAACCTACCACATCCTGCTGGTTTATTTCCTCCTCATGGGTAGTGGACATGCTGCCCGACTACTCAAGGCTTTCTGTGGTTTCCATCTCTTCCCCCTTCCCTCTCTGGGAACAGCACACATCCTCTCTGAACATCAGTCTCTGAATACACTTCGCTTTTGTCTCTCGAAGGTAGCTAACCGCTGGCTGCCTGCTCTCAGCATGCAGCCCAACAACACTCCTCCTCTTCCTGACTTCTTTCTTACATCCTTGCTTGCTTTCGTGGCCACAGTCAAGTGTATATGCTGGAAAGGCTGTTTTAAACAGCACCTTTCTCATTTCAACAGCACAGTTGACCGTGTTTTCAGAAATGACACCTGAGCATCGGCTACATCTACCTCCCCAAATTCTGTGCTTTTCCTGAAGTTTTTCTTAACATGCTTCTTTTCACACATTTTTGTGCATTTCTGTTAAGGCTAATTGTATGCATTTTTTGCCATTATGGCACAACTTTCGGAGGCTCTTTTATGCATTTTCCCACAGTTTTGAATGTGTTTCTATGAACTACATACGAACTTTTGATATCATATAGCATTAAAACAGTCGAAATGGCCTCTTTTGGCCATACTGATGCTGCAACAGACTAACATACACAAGAAAACTCTACAGAAAATGCCTCTGTAACCTGTGGGAAAAAAATAAAGTCCTGTCCCTTTACTAACAACTGCATGCTTTGGTGTTTTAGATATGTGTACCTGAATCCATTACCTTCCATCTGAAAAAAGCTTTTCTTTCCTTAATTCTGCATAGAGATCATGTTCTGTTTCCTTGTGAGCTGCAGCTTTCCCAAGCTGTTTGCTCTCTTCAGAGCATCTAGTTCCTGATCATTTCGGGTTGCTGCAGTACATAAGGGTGAGGAATATCCTTTCAAACTACAACTAAACCCCTACAAATCCTGTTAGGGTATGACTTGAAATTCTATCACATCTCTAAGATTAGAAACTCCCAGCAAAAATCACACTCACCAAGCACAGATTTGCCGACTGAGCATTAACATGGTTTTCCACCCACTGGTGAGATCCCAAGTCCTTTGCAACCATACATGAACATAAAAGAATTAAGACTCTTTAGTGATACGTTAAAAATTGTCTGCTTTAACATGTAAATTTTCACTTAAGTCTGTTTTAGTAATTTCATGCACAGTTATAAACTTCAAAATTTGTTAGTGCTGACTCTTCCAATCCATCCCTTCCCAAGGAGTTTCAATGTACCCAAATTACAGTGGTTTTTTTTTCAAGAGTACGTTTTTATGATGCTGCATTTTTTATTTTTATTTTTTACCAGCAATCTAGCAAATGTATATTTCAGGCTCCGTATTACAAATCTTTGTCATTCAAGCTTATATTCCTCTCACCGTTCTTACCACAAAGCCTACAAAACAAACTCTAGCCACAAGCCAGCCATTGTCGCTATAGGATTATTTGTCAAAAGCAGTGAAATCACAGTTCTGTACATGAAGAAGGAAGGAATTTGACTTCTTTCCAGGAACTTCTTGTCCTTCAACTTTCAGAGAATCTGTGCACTGAATTGAGGGGTCCCTAATATCCAACATTTAAAAAGAAACAGCATCTTGACAAACTGAGTGGAGTCTTTAAAGGGCAGATAAAAAAATTTATCAGGCAAGGAAATCCTCACTGATTTCAATTGGATCATATAAAGTAAGGAAGCATCACTTTTGCCAGTAAATTCTTTTCTGCTCCTTGTCTGAGGTCTTGAAAGAGCCCACAATTACATTGCCAAGTATTTTGTAAACTGCAGCTCCCAACCAAAATCATTAAAAACTAAAAATACAAAGGGAAGCCTACCAGAAATTATTTAATGATGTCAAACTGTACCTGCAATCAACTCCTTACTCTGGGATGCACAGCAAGTCAAGACCTTCTTTGTGTCTGCTCTCTGTAACTTTAGTTCGTTGGAGCAGAAATTCCCTTTATATTTGTGTCTTGTGCAGTGCATATAACGTCACCAGTGTTCTGCAAGCAGAGCGCTGCAGCACATCACCACCACTACGTAGCTGATCACAGAAATGACTTGATGAACTTAAACCTTGCTTTCTAGAACTTGGATGTGCTTGAGAATTTTTGGTACCATAAACACTTAAACTGATGAAAAAACCTTCTGTAGGCTTACTGAAATAAAAATGAACGTCATTATATTGCCCGTGGTTTCAGTTTCCAAATTAGAACTTGCTATGGCCTTACCATAGGCATTAAGATGCAGTGGACAACTTTTTGCACGATCCATTGTTCTAAAAGAACTCTACGGGGTGTCACAATCTGTTAGTTAATAGTGGAAGTGGCCTGAAGGCTCCATAACAAACATAACCTTGAAAACCTTGAAAACCTTGAACCTTGAAAAATGGTAGCTGAAACCGTCTAAACGCACACCAAACCAACCGAAACAGTCATAACTCAGTAACCCCTTAGCACTGAGACACATCTGAAGCAGAACAAATGACTACTTTGAGCCTCAGGCCATATTCTTACATGGGGACCTTTTGGGCTTCCTCCTTTTTTTGAGATACTGATTATCAATCAGTCTAAGCATTTAATAAACTATAGTTTATGTAACAGACTCTGAATTGCAGGATTGGTGTACCAAAAACCCGAATGTTGATGTGACACACAAATACATTCCTATTTTTGTATATCGTACTCTGGTCCACAAAAGCCCTCTAGGAGCTCATCAGTGTCCCATTCCAACAACCTAGAAAGAAGTCTCATTTAACTCCTTATCCAGACGTATTACTGCAGCACAGCTATGGGGCAAACAAGGGCAAAGAAAGGACAGCAGTAGAGCAGTCTGACCTGTTGAGAAACAGAATCTGCGAAAAGCCAGAACAAAGGGAGGGTAAGTATGGAAGGGGAAGGCCATTATCTTCAAGTGTATTGCTACTAAAACTGCCTCTGAGCATCCCAACACAAACACATTCTCATATACGAAAACCTGTCAAATGTAGAGTAAGTGAAAAGATGTAAAGATAAAGATAGCCATATAAAGACAATAAAAGATAGAAGATCCAAAAATAGCAGTCATTATGTTGATTTCATTGTTTTTCTTAAATGCACACAAGCAAAACCTTTAAGCACTAATCATGGCCAGCAGCACACTAAAAACAGTGCTGCAGCTTGCATTCCTGGCTCAAAAGTACTCATTTGGTATGGAGATTTACATCTATGATTAATTAGTTAAAATACAATGGGAGAAAGTGCATTATGGAAGAGGAGAATCACTGGCTAATCTGAAAAAGTAACTGAGTAACTGAGAGTGCAGAGTGATTTCAAATGAGCAGCAGCATGAGGTCTTGCTATTTTGCACGTGATCATATACAGTAAATTCACCCAAAACAATTGATTTCTGCGGTAAAATTAGAGGCATAGCTGACTCTAGCTAGTAGTGTATGGCCTGTATTCTCTACATGGCACCTTGTAAACCCTTACACAGAAAGCTGTGGATTACACATGCAGTAATGCGACCTCCATGGCTACCTGTTTTATTCTTGTAATTACTAGTCCTTTTGGGAGCAACTTTTGAACATTCACTGAAAACTTGGCTCCTCTTTTAACTTCAGGCCACTAAACCTAAAATCAAACAAGAGTTAGCAAAAGCTAACGGAGAATAAGCACCTTGTTTCATTATTCTTCTGTTTGACTTCTGTACAATAGATAGCATTACTTTGTTGGTACAACACAGAGAGCCTCATTTGGAAGGGCCATAGGTGACCACAGTTCTGGCTGCCTACAAAATAACATCAGCTGTTCCAACAAAAAAAAAAGGCATACAAATAACGTTCATATCTAACAGCACATTACACATCTGAAAGTTACCCAGAGTAAATCAAACTCTCTCTATTAAAACATTTAACCAGTCAGCTGAAAAGGTTGTGGGTTTTGTTTCTGTTTTTTAAATAACACCTGTGGGTCTTCCCACATAGTTATTTTATGAAGTACTTCATAAAAACTGCAGCCTTACACACTTCCTGCATTTTTTAAACCGAAAATCTGGGAGAACCACTCAGTGTACCAAATACTCAACTCTGGAAACTAAACAAACACCATCTCAATTCTTTGTGTAGAAAACCACACTTTACCACTCCAATACAAAGCCTTCCATGCAAGCCTAAATCCCATGAAAGAATTTTAAAATAAAGCATCTTACATGCTACAGCAAAAATGGAGCACTGTTCATAATAATATGCCATTTACACTGCTTAGATCAAGAGCATTTATTTCTAAAGCCCACATTATACTGCAATATCCAGCACATCTACCAGCTGTATGTATTCTACAAAGTTTATCCAATCGTGCTTGTTTAACGTGTGCAGTGCTTTGAGCATGGAAGTCTACATAAACCTGGCCTTTGAATCTGACAGCCTATTCTCTCATCTCTGATGCCTGAAGAGTAACGCTACCCAACTCTACTGCAGAATGGCCAGTGGCTTGATTTCTCACCAAATAAGTTTCACAAAGTTCCTTCTACTAAATGATGCATCCATTTGCAGGCTGTTATTTTACTTTATTGTCAGGAGTCAACCCTAGAGACTCTGCACATAATCTACTTGTGCTACTCACATTACTCTTTTTAAGAGACGTTAAATACTCTTAATTTCAGGAGTAACAGCTGCTGCTTTTGGGTGCATTTTTGAGAATATTAATATTTCATATATTATATATCAGTTAATAAATATCATCAGTTCATATCTATCAGTTAATATTTCATATTCTGATTCTAAACAGCAGGTGTTCAGATGAAAGCTCCGGGATTTGAATTAACTCTCAACATTTTCCACTGCTGAGAGTGCAACTGCTGCTGGTCACTTTAACAGTATTGGCAACTGTTCCCCTCTCAACAACCACTTATCCTTAACTTAGTAGGGATGACCTGCCTCTGCTTAGACCCCGAGATATCTAAACTGCTGATTGAAGTTGCGGTTCTGGTCTATGACAAGGGACTGAGCTGTCTGCAGTGAGGTGTCAGTTCAGCTGGGCATTTCACACACCATAGTGTTCCAGGCAGAAGGGGAAGGTCAGTTCTGCTTCACATGCTTGCCCAATGCTTACCCAGTGCAATGACATCGCATGTTGATACGCCACCAAGATCCTCTCCGCCCATAGACTGCAAGCACTCCTTCAGGGCACGGGGAGAGCCTCGGGGTCTTGCACCTCATCAATCTTGTCCTGCTCAGCAAGCAAACAAAAAAACCCTCTGGCTGAACAATGTTTTCTTACTCTTGCTAATACGTGTTTCTGAGATGAGACTCATCATCAAACAGCTAAAAGAACCACACAGCACAGCATGCCCTGAACTCTGAGGACTCCAAACCTTCCAGGCATTACCTTTTGCAATAAATTATTCAAATGGATCATCTCTCTCATTGTCAGAATAGTGCCATTGCTGAGGACTGAAATAATTAATAGAGAGAGGTGAAGTATCCAGATGTTTTAAGCCACATTTTCACTCATGCCCCTGGTTCAACGCCTCTCCCAGACTCAAAATGAATTAGGCTGTTAGCAGGCTGGTTTCACTTGCACCCTTTCTACATTCAGTAACTTGCAGAACCTTCAAACCTCTGAGTCCATCCAGATTATAAACGTCGTAAGAAGAAAACAGGGTTGTGCTTCACCAATTGTGGATAAAAGCTGAACTAATACACTACTGGCAATTTTAGACATGCTGGACAAGCATTTCTCTATTTCTCAGATGGTTGTGAACTCAGTTGTACTTTACCTAACTACACAGGACAGAGTTGTGAGCTTACAGATGACCAGAATAATCACGAATGTGAAGGAAAGCTTCAGGTACTGAAAAAAAAAAAACCACAAAACAATCCCAGCTGCAGAAATGGCTTAAGACAGCAGGCACAAGCATGCATTGCCTATCTGAACGCTGTGACATTTTTAGGAACATGCCCCCGATTCTCTTATGACCAGAATGGCAAAGTGTTGTAAATATTTATGCTTCAGAAGCATTCTCTGCTTTTTACCTATTACAAACTAAATATATAACCCCATTTACTTGATCAGGAATACTATTACAGTTCATTTATCAGATTATTACAATCTGGATAAATACCAAACACAAACATAACAGTTTAAATCCCATTCAACTTGCACTTTGTACCTCAAAGCAGAGAGTTACATTGAAGTCCTCAGTGCTTCTTACAAAGTAAGAGAAATTCTATTATTTACCAAGCTAACAGTCCATCGACTGCCTTTAGTAAGAGTCATCACCAGCCATGTCACATAAAAGGCTTGAAATCTTGCCAAAAGTTTACAGAAGATGTAGGAATGAAGATCTTCTCCATGGCAAGGAAAGGTCTAACCTATGTCCAGAAGCAGAACTCAAATTTTTTTGGATCTCTTGGTCATGCTTACCTTTTATAACAACTTAAAGCTGATTTATTTTTTTTTTTTGTCTCTTGACAACATACTCAGGAATAAATATACCTTATACCACAACATTTTGTCTATTACTTACGTATTTAGTTTCATGGATTCCCTGTCTCTAGAGGTAAGAAATGAGCAAGCACATATGACAGCAGGTGTTAATTACACATAAAACAAGTGTATGTATATTTCGTCTTCCGCTCATTACTAAGCTTTGCAGAGACAACACTTAGAACACAACACCAGCACCAGGCTACAAGGTCGGGTCTCACGCATTTCAAAATATTTGAACATTACACCAGCGACAAGAATATGAACGAGGTCTTTGCAACAAATGCAAACATTCAGAGAGACAGGAAAAACACATCTCTGTCACCTGTGCTGTCAGTTGGTGCCTTAAAAAAACCCATGCTTTTAGACAAACACTGAAAGGGGGGGGGGAGGGGAGGAAGGTGCAAAGAAGAAAGGGACATAAAGCAGGATTTTAAACTGCACATTCACCTTTACAAAAGCCAAAATAAAATCATTGGCCCGCTCCTGAAGACTCTTACCTTAAAACAACATTTCTCCAGAAATGAGGCTTGCCTGCCTTGTGAGTTACAGAAGTTGACAGCAGCAGCTCACCTCCACACCAATCAGCACCGGTTTAATTCTTTCAAGGCCGAAGAAAAAAAAATCTAAAATTAACGACTAAAATCTTGTTCACAATGCTCAGAACAAGAAAACTGCTAACTCCTCCGGAGCTTGAAAAGGGCTGTAAAGAACCGTAGTGAGGAATTAATACGCAGAAGATGGGAACTGGAGTGACTGAGGATGTCCCAAGAAGACAGAGGAGACCAAGGGGATCATCCTTCCAAAAAGCCTGAGGAAATGCCTTGCAGGAAAGCACACAATTTAGACATAGAATGGTATCTTTTTTTTTCCCAAACCAATTTCTCTCCCCCTTAGTTCCACTCCTAAACTTGCTTGCTGCAATGTATCAATGCATTCCTTCAAGCACCTTTTTCTTCTGTGCCTCATTTTCTCTCCTTTCTCTTCTGGTTTTCATTCTGTCTTTTATCTGCTTCTTCTACCTATGCCTTCTCCTCCTTTTCTATTTTGTTCACTGTTCTCTTTCGATGCCCAACACTTTTTTTTTTTTTTTTCTCCTCTGCTGCCTACAACGCCTTCTTCTCACTTGGTCATTCTGTATGACTCCTCTTCTTAGGAGAGCACCCTTCTCACTTCTACCATTTCACCTTTCCCCCTCAGGGACACTGTTGTCTTCTCCCGGGCCGTCGTTACTTCCCCCCCTTTCCTGTCTTCAGTCTGCAGAGTTTGACCCCAGAATCACAGCTTGGCTCAATGCCCCGTGCACTTGCTGGCATAACCTCTCAGCCTCAGTGAGAAGCGTCTCGCTGGTCAAACAGGCTGGTGACAAAAGCAAGAGAGGCAACAACAGTACCTTACCCACATGGGTGCTCTTTGGTCTCATGTCCCTTTGTTCAGCTGGAGTGAGATAGGTAAGGTTTTTGAAGAGGGGACATGACTGACGCCAAAGAAGAATCCCTGTTCTCAATGAAGTGCTGAGAAAGGCATTTTTCATTCACTTCATGCAACCATTTGATAGTTACATGACCTGTAAACATGCAACCAGCGTGATGGCTGGCAGTCAAAAACCCATTCTGAGGTATTCTGGGAGCACAGAAATGGTAGGAAGCAAGCAATTGACTTTTCAGTGATGTGCTCCATGGCTAAATTACCTCGGAGACAGAGAATTTGAGTTTTATATTACCTGACAACCCTACCTGACATTCCTAATGCTGCTGAACATGTTAGTCTACTCTGCACTTGAGTTCAGACACAGACTTGGCAGGAAAACAACAACAAGCACATCAAAAGCCAACTTCCATACATTAGTTAAAAAAAACAAAGTTTCAAGTCACCCCAAGCTCCATCTGTACAGCTTAGCCCTGAAAATCTCTAGATGTGTATTTTCAGGAACCCCAAGACTGGGCTATTAGTGTTAATTTCATTATGACACAGATTAAGCTATCATCTGTGTCCCTGATTCTCCAAGCTTAACAATGAAAAACAGACTATTAAAATTTAATCCAGTATAGCAGCCAGCTGCCAGAAAACATGGACAGGCTCCGAATGTAGAAAGAACCATGTGCTCCCTGCAAAGCAGTTATTCTCTCTCAGATTTCTGAGTAAATGTGGAAGGACACAAATACACAACCCCCTGAACTCAGAATATCCAAATTAACAGACTTCCTTCCTGCCAGGATAAAGTTCATTAAATTCCCTTCAAATACAGCAGATTAACTGTAATTGATCACATACAGAGTTAGATGGAGCTGGAAAATGAGCTGGTTTAGAGATGTAGCAAACAGTTAAAAGCAGCTGAGATGTTTCATTCTGTATTCTTAATAAAGACCAACAGCGAGCACATTTCTTATTACTTCTGGGCTTAAAAAATAACAGCGATAAAATCAAATAAGAGCTACTAACATTCTGCTGGCTTCAGCAGCTATCAAGACAACAGTCTGGCAAATGGCCCCATTTTGATCAGGAACACAGAGTTTTAGCAACCAAAACAGAGACAATTTCCTTCCAATCAAGTTCCTTGTTGCTCACTGATCCCTTCCACTCTTCCCTGCCGCAAGGAAGCATGATTCTACATATCCAACCACCTCTGAAGCGAAGCAAAGATTTCTGAAAGCCTCCACATCTGTCGTCTTCATCTCTGCCTGAGTTTGCCAGAATGCTTTATGGTACAAGTCTGAGCATCTCTGTCCTTTGACATTTTCACTTTCCCATTCACATCACTAGAAAGAAAGGTATTAGGACTATGACATGCATTTATCCCCCAAATGCCAAGATTTCTTTTTTGTTTCACACCACCCTAGCATAAGCTATTGAAGCACCGCTGTGTCCCTACTCTAGGAGGAACCAGCAAATGTACATCTCAACCCACAGACTGGAAGCTGTTCCCCTTTCACTAGGGCTTATTTTATTGGTGGTTCTTCAACATTGAGAGGATTATTCATGGAATGAGACACATCAGAAAGAGGAAAACATTCACCATCCACTCCGAGTCACTGCAAATTTTTGACAAGAACCTACAATCCCCACTTGTTTCTACCAACTTGTAAGATTTGCTCTTCCTCTCAAATGACATGTTCTTTCCATATAAAAGCAGTAAAAAACCATCCAAGTGCCTCCTGAGGAGGCAGCTTCTGAACACATCTGAATCACACGGAGCTGGGACACTGAAACTGAACAACGAAGTGGCATTATCTTACACTTCTTTCCCTGTGAGTTTGTAAATCTACACACACGTGCCAGAACAGGCACATTCACTAAAGCAGCAATGAGAAAAACACACACAATGCCCTGAAGCTGGTTCCGGCTCAGCTCTGTGAACCCTTGGATTATCTTTTGACAACTCCCTGCTTTCACAGTGCTCGTCTCATTCAAACCATGAGAACTTGAAACAAAAGCAGGAACAGAGATGAACAAAACTATAAGCTATGATTCTGCTTGAGGTCCCTGGTGTTCTCTTTGCAAGGATGTGTAAGGATCCTGGTGTAAAGATCCAAAGAAAAATGGCATAATTTCTCTGGTAAAACAAAGCAAGCAAGACACTGCACAACCCATTTAACTTCCATGCAAAATGGTGGAACAGACGACCCAAAGATGGCATGGGGAAAACTGCAGAGAAACGTGCCATTCCTCCTTGCAACTTCGAGGTGTGGAAGTGAACAAGCTGACTGAGGCCTTGGGATTTTGGTCCCCAGCATCTCAGAGCCTCATGGGCTGTTTCCCTGCCAAGCAGCCTCCCAGTGTGTGCCCCTATCCGCCCCACAGCTTTTATCAGGACCAGTCCACAGCTCCCAGCAGATGCTTTCCGTCTGGAGCCGCACGAGCAGGAACCCCTCCGTTGATGCTTTCTGAACAGTGTCTTTAATACTCAGTATCTGTCCACCACAGGTGAGCTACCTGTCTGCTCTCGTGAAAGTCTACCTTTTTGCCTTTTGGTTTCCCATCAGCTATGGTATCCAATGAGAAGCCCTTGGAGCAGCCCCAAATGCCAGCATCCCTCAGCCCACCATCCTCGAGCTCTCTCTCACGTTACCTGCCCCATACTCGGGTCTCCAAATGTCTGCGGAACCATTTCAGTTTATTCCTTAAAAAAGGCATTTTCCTGCATGTCCATCAAGAAAAGGGAGAGAGCACAAAGCCATGGAAGTGCCGTCATTTAGACACCTTTCAACCCACCTCAAGCAGAGGCCAAGAAGACCAGTCAGAATTTGATCCAGACCAGAAGATTTTTCCAAGGCTTTTAAAATACACTTACAGCACCCTCCAGCAGGGGTGTGGAAAGACCATATTAAGTGTTTGACAGGGCCTACAGAGTTAAGGAACTACAGATGTAAAAAGCTGATGCCCAGTGCTGTCAGCAGTACTTAATTATTGCTAATTCTTGCTCTAATAACTCTTCACACACACAATGGTGAATTTATTAATTTTAACAAGTATGACTATTTTGTTAATCATCAGTAAGGTACATGGGATCTAAAGCAAGGGAGGTTTCTGGACAAGAACAGGGGAGGAGGTACTGATTCCCTGTTTAATTTAGCAACTGTTGCCATGGAAATATCTATTTTTTACTGACTGCTGATGATTATCTCATGTTTGAAATGTGATTTATGCGTATTCTACATGACAGCAGGGATGCATATTTATAGATGAACAAACCAAACTGTGGTTTTTCCAACATTAAAATGCAGCATGCTCCACATAGGTCTCACAAAAACATCATTTGTCACAACAGACTATTAATTATGCAAATATATTGGCCTCTCAGTATATATAACCCAATTACCAGAGCAAAGCAGCAGCTCTTCCCAGATCTGGAATAAACAGGAACAGGAAACATAAAGCAACTCCCATTTTCTTCCTTGTCTTCTCCCCCTGAAGGGGAGAGACAGAAGCAGAGGCTGGCTGGTCCAGCAGCTGCTGTTGTTGCTGACTTCCACATGCACAGGCTGCGTGAAGACATGGAAGACATTCAGGAGTCTGCTGCAGCAAGATTTTTGTCAGTTTCTTCATATGGGCTTTTGTGCCCAAAACTCATTTCTGGAAAAAACAAACAAACAAACAAAAAAGAAACAAAAAAAACAACGCTCCTCCATAAAGTTAAATGTCTTGTTTCCATTGGCTTTGTCCTGGCACATGCCTGCTAGTCAATCACGTACCATTCCACACACCCTTCTATTTGAAATAACCGAGTTACACCAAAGAAACCATGGGGATAATACACTTGCGTGCTCGTTGATTTCTTTTGTGAAATCAACAAATTGTATTTTGACGCAAGGGATGCCATGAATTTCATCTCATCCCATTCCTTTTGATTACTCCTTCAAACATTAAGGTCACAAAGTGATTTTTCTTTATCAGTAGCAGTGGAAAACAATGAATGAGGACAACAAAGCTGAAAACTAGATGAGCGACAGTGACTAAAGTTACTTCAAATACAGTAAATGAAAAAAAAAGTTTCTTACTGCAGGCTAGCAGAACAAAACACATAGCCCTGTGAGAACATCCCGGCAGCCAGAAGAAAGGACTTTTCTAACAAAGAGGACAAAACAATAACTTTAGCGCAGAGCAACTTACACTAGTCCTGAAGACGGTGTCTAAGAATCAAGGAAATGAGTGCAGTATCTTCACACTTAAATACAGCATTTTTACACACACACAGTTGCAGTGCAGCTCCTGAGCACTGGGGGTAAAGAGCTGCTCCTGTGGTGTGGGAAGACAAATATTTGTGGGCAGCAGCAGGTATAACTATCTCATCTACCCATGAAAGACCCCAGATGTCCTCTAACTTTATATTTAGGGCTGATTCTCATGATGAACACAAAGGCAGAGGAAGAAGAAACTGCAGCGTTCACTTGGCATTCTGGTTGAGCAACTGCTAGATGCTGTGCCCATCAACTGCATCATGCTGTGTGACTGGTTGAACTAAGGTACCCACCGTTACCAGACGCATACAATATAAAATACTTAAAATTGCTAGAAATATTCCTCTCTTTGGCAGCTTTTGACTTGGCTGTTATCTGTTGACCAAGTTATCAAGAAGAAACTTGATGCTGGAAGAAACACCACTAGAGAGAGGTTTCTTTTCCTCAGGTAATAAAGGTACTTAATGCTGGTTATGAACAAGTTCTTGTTACACCTGCACCTAAAAAAAGACTACACAAATACATGAAAAATCTGAAGTAAAAAAGAAGAATTTCTGTTTTAGAATTAAAAATAATTATAGCTATGCAGCAATAGATAACTAGATAAATAAAAAAACTGCTGCATGCCAGACTTAAGGTGCGAAAAGCAAAGTACAGTTGCAGAGCTGGCTCTAAGTCAAAACAACCCAAAGTCCCCATACTGACCAGCCAGCTGCACAACAGCAGGCTCAAAGTAAGGGAAGGAGAAACTAACTGCCCAAGTTCAAGTAAGCACAGAACAACAGCTCCCATAAATAAACTGAAAAGAGACTTGGTACTTGGACAAAAACACCCAGAATCTGTCCAACACACAAAGCAGCAGCAGAAATGCTGAAAATCACACAACTGTTGTCTCACGCAAAAAAAAAAAGTAATCGAGCCAATAACAGATCTACACATTCTTCGTTGAATTTTGATGTGCTCATACTATTCTTCTGTACATGGTAACATAGATTAAGAATAATTACACAGTAAAATAGTTTTCAAACTATCATTTAAGAGGGCAAATAAACAGCAAGCCATCCGTGGATTGCCTTAACCCTCTCTTTGCATGTTAACACCTGAAGCGCAGACATGCTCCCCTGACCCGATGCAAGCTCTTAGCCTGGCTTCTTGGGTCTGCTCCTGTGTGTTCAGTCTCATTTCTGAACCCTGCAGCAGGGTGAGGAACCTGCCAGCCAACTGGAAGATGAATCCAACAGTTAAGGTCAAGACAATACATGTATGCATTTCAAGTTTGGCACTGCAGCTACAATTCTCCTACTGTCCTACGACTGAAAAAGGTATCAAAGGTATTTAAAAACTAGCTGACCATTGTGTTTGTAATAAATGGAGATCATGGAAGAGTCACTTGTAGAATTCCTCACTAAAATGATTACCAAGACCAAGGGCACCCTTTAGTTCTCTCTCTCATTAGAAATGGTATATTTTCAAAACCAACTGGATAGATGTTTAGAGTTAAAGCTAGAGTGCATTATAAGCTTACTGTAGTTGAAGACACACAGGACCAAAGAAGAGCCGATTACACAATCCCCAGAAATGTTGGGGAAGTAGAAAACTTAGGGAGTAAGCCCAATAAATACATCAAATGCTGAGTCACCGCTGTCATATGTGGATGCAGAAATACGTCCTTTGCAGTGACAGATGGAGGAAGATGCACATACAGAGCTGGTAAAAGGAGGGACTGAAGCAAGCAAGCCCACTCTGTGGGTTGACAGCCTGGCAAAAGCTGCAGAGAGGCACAGGGAAATGGGATGCATACAGGTTTCAGAGACCTTGACAACGCTAGCCCAAGACAACGATCATCAGTTCCCATGCCAGACATTCCATACAAATTGCTAAAGACATACATAGTAATCTATACAGACACTAACAAATCAGCTCAGATAATCAACTGTCTGAACCACATACTCTGGTGAAAAAAATGTATGTTTTTCCATCTATCTACTTATTTTTGGCAATCAAATCAGCTGACAAAGTCTTTTTGCAAACGAGCACTGAAAGACCTGAAGGCATTGCCGGTATTCACATAATAGCTGATGACATGGTAACAGCAGCAGCTCGGGGACAGACTGAAGCTAGACATGGCAACAGCCCAAGCAGAACACACCGGGGTCGTTCCAGATAAAACCTGATTTGTGATGTAAGACCACAAATGCCTGGGACACCTGCTCTTTTCGGACAGAGCCTAGCCAGTGAGGCTGAAGCTACTGCTAAATAAAATAGTAAAGGCATTTCAGAAGATCCAGTTAGGGAATATGCCAGATTTAACCTTTTTTTTTTTTTTTTTTTTTGGACTGCTGTGGCAATTGCTACATTACACTCAAGGCCGTAAAGACCGAGCTCGGAGCAGTTAAGAGTTAAGATAAGCAACACACGGATGGGATTAATCAGGGAGTTGTCAGCACTGTTACAATAATGGCTACTGGAAATGCTCGAGTGGGAGGGAGTCCGAAAATGAAGATGCATTCACTTAGCAATACGCTGCAGCACTCTTTTTAAAATTTATCATGAATAATCATTAGAGTGCTTCTGGGTGGAGGCAGGGAGAATTTCACATGACCCAGATCCTGGCTGTAAACCTACACAGATGGGATTATAGCTCGCTGGTATCTCATAGCAAGAGCTCTGTTTCAGAATTACGCCTTTTACTTCACTCCTGGTCTCCAATACTGGGAAGCAACGACATTGCAAGTTCAGCAACTTCAGCCAGCAAACATGCTGGTATTGCTAGGGTTGAAGAAAACTATGATGTAAATGCAGCTGGGCATGGGGGAGACGTATAGTGGAGGGAAAACTGATTTCTGCCCGTGGAAACTTTTTTTTTTTCCTACATTGCAATTAGATTTTCATGTATTCTAGCTTAATGTAGTCAGTTCTTAATGCTGTGCTTAAAATTAAGTACCTGAATAGTCTGATTAAGGCACTGTTCAATTGCTTAGATTTGTCGGGATGATTCAGTTGCTTAAAATTAAGTATGCATACAATTATCTTGTTAAACCACGCTGTCTCTTTAGTCCCGGGGGTAGTGGTGGATTCAGAAATGCTACTTGCAGTAACAATAATGCAAACAGAAGGTAGAATGCTGTTGAATACTGTTTCCCATAACAAGAATTTAGTAGTTGACAGATACTGTTATTTCTCAAATCAAAATTGAAGAACTGCAGACTAACAATGCGGGTGACTACACCTAATTTACTATTTCTTCAATTCCAATTCCCAAAGCCTGAATACATTGCCTATCTTGCTTCTCTCACCTTCTGGTTCTCTTATTAGTCCTCCTAGAGGCAAACCAGAGTTCCTTTTACTCTACTAATAACACAGACAGTGTAGCAAAATGGTTATATTCATTCCTATTAGGAAAACTGTTCCTTATCATACTTGTTCACTACTAATAATAATTAAAAAAAAAAAAGAACTCAGAGCACTATTTTTAATTTCTTTCTCCTTCCATAGTAATCAGGTACCGAACACCGTCTCAATTCCCCCTTTAATCTGTGGGTCAAATATTAACAGGCTTGAATGCAAATTCTATTAACTAATTAATTTAGGGCCAAACATTGCTTAGATATGGTAAGCACTTGAAATTCTAATGGACATGAAGGTTAAATAGTTGTCAAAAAACAAACAAACAAAAAACAGTTGTCTCCTTATATCTAAATTACCTCACAGGAAATAACAGATTCCTCAGTCAAGCTAAATGTTTTGTCTATAAACCTGGAGCCTTGAATTTACAATACATACAGGCAGATTTACATACACCATACAACAACATACTTGTCAGTACATGCAGAAGCACCTTTTGAGCCCTAGGGACGTAAGCTGCCAATCACAGTGAATGGCACCAACTTTGTGAGCTTCCCTCATACCACAGTAACAACTGTGATGGCACTTGTGACAAGTACCAGCACGCAGTTCCAGAAGGTCACTGCCTACAGTCAGAAGACATCTGCAGTCTTCAGACACGGAAATTCTCCCTCTTTGAAGGGTCGGGCCTTTTAATTTCCTGGTGGTTTTATTACTTTTCATGATGGACTGCTTTCAGGTGATTTTTTTCCTTATTTTTTCCCCCTTCTACTCTGTGTGATTTACTTGTTTTTTCTTTCTTTCCCTGCTACAGTGGAAAAGAATTTCCATTTAGCTACCTGCAATAATTTATTCTGCATTTCCTGCTGCAGTGCAGGTTAGCATATATTTAATTTGGTTGGTTATATGCGCTTTCTGTGTACTTATCCAAAAAAAAAAAAAAAAGTCTGCTTTTATTTAGCCCAGCAAATCTACTCTATTCGTTGTTTTATTTGTTAAATGCATCTTAAGTTCTATCTACTTCCACAAGGAAAGACAAGTTTTCCCTCTGTTAGCACACAGCTGATGATATGAGGATTTCTTTTCATGCTTACTGTCCCGGTTTCAGTTAGGACAGAGTTAATTATGTAGCGACACATGCCTTGAGCACAGACAAGCTGTAGAGAGGCTAAGCACAAAGCCTTTGCTCTGAGGAAATGGGAATTATTCTGAGGAGCTGAAATGACACATGAAATCCTTTAAATGCAGCCTGGACAAGTTGTCAAGGGCTGGTTCAAAGTGCTAGATCCCAGCCATGATTCAGGAACTTGCTGTCCCAACAGGGGAGCTGCAAAATAATTATCTGAGGCTGCTACATTGCCCAGCCACAGCTGGTGGATTGCTTTCATCATCACGCACTACAGGCCATGCTCCTCAGCTCACTTTTTGTTACTAAATCTTACTATTTATGGCTCAGTCCAGCTACCTGCACTTCACAACCGTGGCCTGCTCAGTTGGAGCAGTGTGCAGGAGTTCCCCTGGGCAATAGCTGTGGACTTCCGTGAGACTCGCTTGCCCTCAGTTCTGTTTACCCAACCATAAAATAGAGGCAATAGCACTTATTTTTCAGAGTTGATATGAGGCTTATTAAAGCTTGTTTAAGTGCTTTGTTATGCTTGAATGAAAAAGGAAATTATTATTATAATTTTTAATGAAGCTTAATTATCAAAGTGTTAACATAGGCATGTTAGAAAAATGAACTCTGAATTGTGAGCCAGCAATTGAACTCACTTTCTCTTTAAACAGTACAACAATTTCATATTCATCTTGCTATCACTAATCTTCACTTTTCCAAATTGCACAATTGTTTCCCACATTAAAAGTAAGACGAGGCAATATGTAAATTATATTTGGCATCTTATCTCTGCAGAAGGAAACAATACGTGCTACATTACTTGGTGACACGTCATCACTGAAATGTTGATTAAAAAATTGGCCTGCAGATAAAACTATCCTGGTTGCTATATACTAATTTAAGCTACGCATCTGTCTGTCATTGGCAGAACTTCTAACCTGGGAAACAAGTTCTCTTGGTGATGTGCTATACCAGCCTGAAATTTGTAATAGAATTCTCTTGCAATTTTATACACAAATCCTAGACAGTACGCTTTCTTTAATCAGGTAACAATACAAAATCTTTTCTTAAGTGGCTTGTTTGGAAAACAACTTAGGACTAAAAAGTATGTAATACTGAGGATTGCTCGATTCTTTCATTACAGAATCTGTACCAAATAACCTGCTTATATTTGACGTAGCAAATTGTCAAAACAGGTATTGATTCAAATCCTCACCCCTAAATCTTCTGTAAATACGTTCTATTAGCTTAAGCTCTGTCACTTAGACAATGTATGCAAATAAATAAAGAACTCCAGGCTCATCTTTAAATAACAAATAAAAGGAAATGTCAACTATCCCACCTCATTTCCACACACAACCCCCCCTCAAGTCTATTTGTACTTCAGAAGCTCCTCAGAAAAGGTAAATCACCATAAAAATTGTTTCAGTGAGCCACTGCTCACATCCTCTAAGAGGATAAACACTGGAGGTTAAAACAATGCATCTTGAAAAAAGCTCCTCTGCACTTGTGCTACTCCCTGCCCAAAATTGCAATCTCTTTGGGAAAGCATGTGTGGTTTTCCCATCTTCCAGGGGACTTCACTCAAGGCAAAGATTAGGCTCATTTTCAACGACTCAAGGGTCTGATGCTTACTTGGACTTTCCTATTCCAAACTTCAGTCACAGATCAAAGTTGTAGTCTAAACAACTATTTCACCTGCAGATAACTGATGGTACAGGTTCGCTTGGCAGATTTTCATGTGATACTACCCTTAGCTGCTTGTTCTACTCAATAACTTAGTTGATGAAGGCTTAATATTACATTAGCTGCAGCCTTTTTCTGCCCTCTCATTCAAACACCCTTTACATTGTCCTCCCTGTTTCTGGACTGCTACTTGTACTAGCATAGCGCACTTGTCAGCAGTACGTATCAAACGTTTAATGATACTCACAATATAATAATATGTATGAGAGACTCCTGACAAGGAAGAAAAACAAGAATACGTGTGTCAGGTACAGCATCAAAACTACCTTGTCTGGCACTTAGAACAACGTCAGTGCTGCCATTTCTCTTTGCTCAGCAGCGTCTTCCCTTTCTCTTACCCTTGTTTTTACTCCAGTGGGTTACATCTCAATACCAAACACAGCACTTTGCAAACAAACACGCATGTATTTATTACATGCAATGACAGATCAATTCTTTCACTGACTTAAGTTTCTAACCTGCAGAAGGAAAAAAAACCCTGAAAGGTAGCTATGATTTACAGTTTGTCTATTTGGACTACAGGCCTGACAAGTCAATGCAAATAAGCAATGCTAAAGATGCACTGTGCTAGAGAATTAAGCCATAAAATTCTCTGGCATATGGAACAGTGCCAAATACCACATGTGCACAAAAAAGGCCTAGCTCTGCGCCCTGTGTAAGGAGCTCTGAATTCCACAGATTTACTGCATTTTATACCTCACAATGCAAAGTTGCAATAAACCACAGTATAGCTCGCTTTTTTAAAAACAAATAGGTCCCCATTGTATGCATTATGAAGACACCATCATCAGAAAGCTGACATTTAACATGAAAAAAATATAGTATAAAAGGACTAAGTGCAAGGAAAGGAGTTTAATATCAAAGCAACACCATTTTCTGATGGTAAGCATGAACAATTTAATGGCACTATCTGCTCTTTTTGCTAAGTATTTTGGACCTTGCCCTAACTGAAAGAAAATGCTTGCATCACAAATTATAGTCATGTTTAACACTGACTCATGTAATACCAAAACCATCAACAAAATCTTACTTATTCTGATAACTTACTAACCTAGCAGAAGCTTTGAGACTAAATATTTATTTTTACTTTAGGAACAAAGACTCTAGATGTTAATTTCACGTTATCTGGCTGTAGTATTGCTCAGTATTTAATGTGACATAATGGTTTATATCTCTTGACACCATTTTTTCTTTTCATACATGGCAATAAGGAAAAGGAAGTTTTATTAATGCACATCCATGAAATCTACCAGGAGATACACTAATACTATTCACATGAATTATTATTATTATTGCAGTTAGTTATGTATTCATTGAAGGCACTGTAAAAAATATGAAGGGAAGTTATAATCAGCAGGAAAAACCTCTCCATGGGTTTAGGTGCTACGAACATTACAAAGCCCTTCACAAGCCCTAAGTGAAATGCTCTATCAGAAATGTACATCCCACGTAACGTTGCAGTTAACTATATATATTTTGCCTATAATTAATTCTGCTTCCCTCTCGCTACATTTACACCATGACTGTTAGTTGTCTCCCCATATGCTTGTCTTTTGGAGCAGTGATTCAGTCCTTCCAAAACACAGCTCTGCTACAACACAAAAATGCTCAAGGACACACACATTCGCTTTTGGGCACAGACAAAAGACATTCATGGCACTCCCTCCCTGAGACAGCTCTCAACTCCAAGTTAAAACTTTACATTACAATGTAAGGATTGAAAAGAAATAACATCACAAAATTCAAGTGCCCAAAGCAAGTGCCTCATACGAAAGAAAAAACAGCAAGAGAAATCTTGCAAAAAATAAAGGCACGTTGCTTCTTGGTTTCTGTGTGGTTTCTCTTCCCCAGACAGAGACATGGCACCCAGTGAACAAAGTGAAAGAGCTGCTGATTTCTGGACTCAACAGTAGCAAAATATTCTGAGAATCTCTCACAGATTATGCGATGCAATTAATTTAGGATTTACCAATTAAATAATGGAGCATTCTAGGCAAGGTAGTCTGCTTCATAACCACCATGGCTATTGAACAGTCCCACACAACCTTCCTTTTCAAGGTACAGATTTGCTAGCCTAGACTTGCTCTACATTTTCAATTTTAATTTTACAAAATTACCTGTATTTTAATCCAAGTGCTTAAATTGCAGAAAGCCTGCAAAGCTGTAGTGTTTATCTAGAGCAGCAAGAAACAGAGGAGACGGTGGATCAGGTTGGTGGATCACAAGTAGCTCACATCACAAGATGAGCAGAAGTGGGCTTCGTAACCCTGCAGGATGGGTAACAAAAACACCAGGCCCAACAACGTCAAACTCTGCATGAGACAGTACTGGAGAAGAGAAGAAGCACACAACTGCTAGGTCAGGCTGCTTTACAAAGACACCTACCATGAAACGCTTTTAGCTGTGCTTCAGGAGTTGAGCCTTTTTTTGTATGCTCTCTCCTTAGCAAGCTTTTTCTTTTCTCCCTTTTCATACAACACTACTTGATAAGTAAACTGCTTTATGCTTGCAGATGAGGAAAAGTAGTTTACTGAGCACTAGCAATTTTCTGTGCATTATTTCCATGTGTGAGGTCAGAGCTCAAGCTGCCATTTGAGTGACCATCCCTTACAATTCGATTTGGACTCGGTTGCTGACAGTCAAATCCTGATTGAAGATTTAGAATTTATTTTTTTCCTTCTTTTCTTCCCTTTAAAAAAATTCAGGATCATGTATAATGGGCTATGGTGTGATTTAGAGACTGTAGGGTCTCTAGGAAATGATTTTATCTATAATATTGTTGTCATTTTATTGATGCTACTACTGCCTTCACCCAGCTGAAGCAGCATCAGTATTCCCCAGTGCACCACATTCTCTCCTGCCACAAGTCAACGTCGCTCCTTTGAAAACACCCAACAATTCTAGTTTGAACCAGCTCCAAGTCTGCTCTGAGGTATTCTGATCTCTTACAAGCTGCATAATAGAAAATTCACACAAATTAATCATTAACTACTCAAAAAGTACTCTTGCAGCGTGGAAAAAACACTCATTGCTTGCTCAAGGACTAGCAACTCAAGTGCACTTGAAGCCTGTTCACCACCAGCACGAGGCACGCCTCCAGGCTGCCTGCCCATACTGTTTCTATGACCCTACCAAGTCTTCTCCACTAGGTAATGGGCATGGATGATATGAGGTCCAGACCAGTCAGACCAACAAACTCTCAAGCCAACTGCTCACATCCGTACAAAGATTCAGGTGAAATTTTCTCCAACACATACAGCACCATGTGAACAGCGACATTAAATCGAGCCAACAGAAGGCAAACGTCAAGGGGTGTAAATCATCACCTTCCTGTTTTTTCAAAGCCTCAAAAGAAAAGCAGAGGATTGCACTGTAGGGTTGTTAGATTAAGGAGTGTACAACACCTAGAAATCATGGTTTTTATTCAAGTATGTATTATTTTAATTTGTATAGTCATAAAGGTATATTTGCCATATTCTTCTCTCATGAAAGACCTCCACAATATTGCCTTGATTCAGATTGACAGATAATAAAATTAATTTTATGTACAACAGCAAATTAAGCTTGCATGATGCCATAAAAATATCTATCTACACACTGATGACTGAAATCTAACATAAATTAATGCAGATGTTTAAGTAGCATTACGATGCACAATTAAGCCATGCAGATCTATTTCAGGAACAGCTCAGAAAGAAATTTTTCTTTGTTTGTTTCAGGAAGAGCAGCATTAAATCTTTTTCTGTATTTATTTTCTTACAGCACTCCCACCCCAGGCGCTACTCCAAGGAGTGTAGCCCTACCACCCGCAGCTAACTGGAGCTGCATTTTTCCAGAAACAAGGGCAGTAAGGAAGTGGATTAGGAAGACTCCCTATCATACACTGCATTGATCTATATGAACTAACCCAGGACAACAGCCACGTAAACACAAAACTGAGCACAGGGTAAATTATTTCACAGTCTGCAGTATCGAGAGAGCCTCCAACAATGCCTTCTGGTCTGCTAAGAAGCAGCATTTCCTAGCAGGCTGCTGTTAGAGCCACACAGGACTTTCAAGCCCCTGCAGTCTTACAGTGGGTTTGCACAGGTAGGATGTTTTTACTCCTGGGATAGAACTAGTACCTACAGATAACAAGTTAAAAATCATCATTTGCAATTCAACTAGATTTTTTTCTTCATATTAAATATCTTGAAAGGAGGTGATAAAGCAAGAAGTAGGCAGAAATGCTGAAGAAGAAAACACCATTTGCGACAAAGAAGAAACTTCCATCTCTCAAAAAAAAATGCACAAACCAAACCCACCATACTTCTGGAATACCAGAGAACTCAGCAAGAGAAACCCTGTCTGTTCTCCCTTTTCTTCACCAACTTTTTAGCCAAGGGCCACTGAGGACAGTGACCTTTACTAGATGGATTTTTCCCACTACAGACTGAACAATTCTGAGTCTTAACAAATAGAACGAAAGCTACTCAATACCCAGTGGCCCTAGAAGGTCTATTTAACAGTTACTTCTCGTACTCATCACAGGTGAGCTGTTCTAATTAACTGCACCAGGAAGTCAGAGCACACTAAGAATGCACAAGCAGCAGCACCAAGCCTGCAGCCATCATCTTCTCTGTGCCAAGCCGCTCCCACACGGAGGCCAGCATCCCACACAGCAAGGCTATGGCAGGGCCCGCGGGTGAGCCTGGGGTCTGACCACAAGTTCATATAACCTCCAGATAACAGCCTTCTAGACACTCCTCCATCACATGGGTCTGCCTTGTCCCAACATAAAATGTCTGAGAGAGAAGGATCACAGAGTTATCATCATACTGGCAGCATCACATTGATTAACCCCGTTCCTGGCTTCCACTGATTTAATTCCCTCTTCATAATTAGGAAATCACTGTTGATTTCCTAACAACAGAACACAAAGAAACAGTCAAGTCAATGTACCACAATGACAAGTTTAGGAGAGGAAGCAGGCAAAATACTTCCCCATGTGGTTACAAAACACTTCCCAACGCTTTATGTAATATGGGTTCATGTGGCATGTCCATAAACATAGCTGCCTTACTGATGTCTTGGTCTCCTTCCCACCCTTCTGCTGGCACCATTCTCTGGGCTTTTTGCTATTGATTTGGCCTTTTCATTTACTGTTCTGCATTCTACTCGAATTCTTTCCATACAATTCGTGTGGATGACACTGAAGAACTATTCAAAGGTTCAGAGGATATCCATCTGACCCCCTGCTTCCATATTCCACAGCAATAGTGCTGGATGTTTTCTGTAAGACTGGGAGGAGAGCATGCCAAGTGCTGAACTTGCCTGCCAGGTGGCACAGTTATATTTTCCACCAGCAACTTAAAAAACACAGCAGAGATGCAAATATTTCATCTGAGATGTTCACAGGTCACAGCTGGCACAGGGAAGTATTAAGGTCAGGAAGTTCACTCCTGTTCATCAAGCACAGACTGACATATGGCAGAATAAAAGCATTTGGTCCATCAGCATTTCAGAGCAAAATTAAACAACTGGGGAGCCCCTGAAGTAAGACATCTGCATTTCAAATTTTTTACACAAAATTAATTTTGAAATTTTTAGTTATGCAAATAATATCACCATTCCTAGTAGCCAGGGTTGTGCTGTGAGGAATGCAGACATCAATCCAGAAGCGAGACATGTTTGTGTCTTCACAAGTATTCAGAAAGATATCATGCGTGCACTTCTCAACTAACTCCAAAACTCATTTTCAACATCAGTCCCAGAAGTCTAAGAAATTTGTCGTTTCTCCCCAAAATTCTGAGATACCATGAGGGAATAACCTTGATAGAAGCAATGCAATGTTTTGAGGCCTCAAGCTTTCAGATACTCAAGGTTTCCTTTTTCTTGCTGTTGTTAAGGAATAAGGATGAAAAGCCTACTTTTTATTAAAAGAAAGCTCACAGTTTCTCTCAGCCTAGGGCATTAAAAAATCCAAATGTGCAAAAGCATTGACAAAACTGTGTTTAATTATTATTTAATATACTGATTTTACAGGCTTTGGGGATCAGTAATATCCAACAACAAACCAAGGATGGAGGGAGAAGGGATATGCATGAGAAGTAACAGCATAAAAAAGAAGGCTGACTTCAAAAGGGAGTGAAAACGTCCTGCTCAATGATATGCTGAAGACCCAAAAAAGAAAACGCACAAAGAAAGACAAACCCAACAGCAGCAACAAAATCTACACATTTGCAAAGACAGTTTGCTTCCATTTTGTAACCTTTTTCATTGCAGTTTATTCAAGTAAAATGTGATCTAGTTTTTTCACTGAGAACTCTTTTTTCTTGCACATTGCAGTAAAAAAAACACACCCAACATCCTTGAAGAGTAGGGAAGGGGGAAGGCAAACACCCGAACTACTGTCAATGACACCCCTGGAAAATCTTTGTTATGTGCATGTACGCAGTTGATCACACGACAAAAAGCTTTTGGAAATGTATTAAAAATGTCATCTCTCACCAGGGAATAAAATTGCTCATTACATAGCCATCATCAATAACAGACAAGTTTGTTGTAGGTGTTTTTGTTTGTTTGTTTTTGTTTTTAATATATATGGCATGCAACACTTTTAATATGCACAACCTTTTCCTACTAAGAAAGACGGAGAAGTAAAACACCTGTTTCTCAGAAAACTGGCCTTGTAGCTCCTCTGATATAAGTCTGGTTTAACTCCACCAAACTCACTGGAGTTATTTCACATTCAATATGGGCTAGACGGAGTTCAGAATTTCACTTTGTGTACTCAATGCTTACACAGGTGAGAGGAAAATATTGCACATTCCAGTTGCAAGATATTAAGCCAAGGCGCTCTAAAGATTAAAAGGTCCATAAAAGTTTAAGTGCTTAGAAAACTAAAATTACTGTATCCCAGGTACTCCCTTCATCTGCGTAGCTGTATGAATCCTAGTCTCTCTTTCACGTTTTCTACCAAAACGAACTCAGCTCCCATCGTCCACAGCACTTACCTTATTTTCGTGTTAAGCAAAATATCCTTACTTTTTAAATTACTTCATTTGATGAATACTGGTAAATATTTTTGTATCGTAAATGCTATTTTTCCTGAACATTTTGATTTTTTTTTTGTCCTCCCATAGGGGCAAAAACAGTATACTTACTGAACAGTATACAATCAGAATCCTTTTCTTCCTTTGACATGTAAAAGCAGAGTTTTAGACATCTGATTACACATACAAGTTCCACTATTATAAAACCTGTGCTTTCATAAATGGGAATGTCTTGATGCAAGATACATAATTACATGTTCCAAGTCATTTGCATGTGTACAAGATCAACATTAACTGAAGAGAACCTGCACAGAAAGCATAAGCATTTCTATCTCAAATCTGCAGATTTAAGACTGGCTCTGATTCACACGCGTTCACAGGACTGTATCCCTAACTGATATGCATACAAAACCTCTGAATTCATACTAAACTAAAGACAACTACAGATAATTTTCCTGTGGAAATGCAACTTCAGAGCAAGACCTTGAGTTCATAATATTTACTTAAGTATGTTCACCATTTTTGACTCTCAAAAAGCTGTCACTCTGAAGGAAACTTCGTCAAGTAATTCTCTACCTACAACATCCCTGAGAAAAAAGAACTTGAGTTTGACTGGTATCAGATACTGTTTCTGAAAACCTGCTGCCTGTGCTGGTTTACCCATCCTAAAAACTAAACTGGGAAGAATGAAGCTGGAGGAAGTGACTTAGATGAGCACTGAACTCAAGAGATAAAGTACTCCAGAGACAGGTTATGCTCACCCAGCTTCTTCAAAAAGGTTTTTCAACATATACAGCAATTTTAAAAATATTAATGGTGAGAGAATATGACGTGCCATGCCTATGACCTTATCAAATTAACATGCATACATGATACTATAAAAACTACATGCAACTTCTTTTTAATCACTGTTCATCATAGACACGCTGACAAAAATCTTTTGTTCTATTAATATTGCAGTGGTATTAATTACCACAGATGGTAAATATTTTGCTGTTACCAGTTTATATAAACTCTGATTATCTACAAATAGCGCATTACCTATATGATGCTAAACACACAAGTTCAAATTAAAAGCAAACACACAAAAGGTTCTATGGTTTTGCACCTCATCATGAATTCAAAACTCAACCAAGCCCATTCATATAAGAAAGGTTAAGTTTCACAGATTTAAGAGTCCACATATTAAAGCAAGATGAATGCTAGTGTCTTGCTAGCAAGAATTACCTTCAGTCCAATGCCACATACTTTAAAATCCTTAAGAACTTATTAATATCATGGGCGTAATATGGGGAGGTTTTCAAGTTCTACATAAATGCCTTGCTGTCACCGGATGGCCGCAAGTCAGGGATGTGAACATTCAGACCTCCTCCTGCCACAAATTACTCCTCACGTCAAATATCTGGTTCCCCCCCTTGGGAAGCACTTGGGGTTTCAACCTTTCAGTCATCTAGTAGGCATTGCTTTTTGCTACTTTCTCACTCGTTTTACTCCAGAGCAGAATCAAATAGATTTACCTGACACCTATTCATTTCTCCCAGCAGCTCTACCAAGGATGACAAAGACACGCTATCACAGAGCACTCATTTCATTATTACAGTAGTCCCATACCACTACTGCCCACCAGTCAGGACAGACTGCATGTTTCCATCTCTGCCTGATCTACAAATAAAAACAAAACCTATAACTCGTCCTGAGAGAGCAGAAATATTTTGATGACTTGAATTTACATCCTATTTTGTAACAGCTCCAGAAATAAGATCTGACACTGACCAGTGGTAAAGGCCAAATCACTGAAGACCTGCATCAAGTCTAGAGATCAACTTACATCTGTTGCCCCCTGTTGCTCCCCACCCCCCCCTTTTTTTTTTTTTTTTTTAAAAAAAAAAAAAACTGTTGACTTTCAGATTATGCTGGCTACGGTGACTGGAGCTGGCAAACATCTAGCTAGTGTTAGGGAAAGAATGAATATAAGCTTATTTTGAATGGAAATTTAGTTACCTTAAAGACTCGCAAGATTTCACAATGTCTATTTTGTGATTACATTGGACACCTAAAACCAGTTCCTCCCATCCCAAAGGTATGCCAAAATCACCTTACAGAAATTATCAGGATCAGAATGGCTTGCAATATAAGAAATTTTCCTTGTAAGTATGCAAGTAGTCTTGCACATGATTAAAGCCATAAAGTACTTGAAAAAATGCTATTTGCTGTTCATCACTACTCTCAGAATTTATTTTCTTGTCCAGGGATGAAGGAATTTACAGCAAGAAAACCTGTCAGGATTCCTCACACTATTCCTCAGTCATTTCACAGACTGAGAAACAAAATCACTTTCTTCTCCCTCACCACAAATACAATAGATGCAAAACAGTAATTACAAAAAAATGGTGTAAACCAGTGGATACATCAAGCCCCCAACGCATTATATCTAGAGGTGTGTTTTTTTTTAAACATTATTGTCTTCACATGTTCATCAAGACCACACTCCCAATACACTCCACCTGATATATGTACAATGCAGCAACGTCATGCTTGAAAACAGCATATATAACAAGACAGCACGATGCTCAAGTTCACTAAATGTTACTGAAAGTTGCCAGTGAAATTCCACCCCCACCCTCCCCAAAATAATCAGCATGCCCACTGGCATCAAGCAAGATTATTCTGCCAAGGAATGTGATTTGTTAAAATCGTACATTGTTGACTCACCACGGCGTTTGATATGCCTCATCTATAGGAAATGTGTCAAAGGCAGCAACTTCATGCACGGGTTGCCATAGCTGCTGTTTGAGTCTGGCCGGCTGCTGGTACACGTTTCTAATACTAGCCCTAAACACAAAACAAAGAGAAAAATATTTGGGTTTTATTCTTTAAGTCAGATAGAGGAACTTCAGAAAACTAAGCTAGCCTGGAACATCAATACTTGCATGCAATACAATAAAAAATAATTTTCCTCTGATATTACCATTAAACACTCAGTTACAGGCAGTATCTGTACAGGCCATTAATTTACTCCTGAAAAGAAGAAACGTTAAAGATCAAAAATAATGCAGAATGAAGTGCTGTTTAAATGGGATAGTGGTGTCATGGTCATTTTCCCCAAAAATTAAAAATGAAAATTAAAAAAAAAAAAAATCAAGGATGGCAACCCCAACTGTTCAAGAAATCAAATTCAGGACTGATCCAGGTTACAACAGATTTCACTACAAATCATGAAACTGTTCTTCAATAACGGTTGTTGTTTCTAACCTGTCTTTTCAGATCAGATCTTCACATTTTTCCTTGGAATATAAAAGATTAGAAACACTCCCTACAACACATTGAGATTTATGTCTGGCATCTATCACTAATACCTGGGGATTTAAATTAAGTTTGACTTGTGATCATGTGAGTTGGCAACATGAATGTTATGAATGGCTTTAAAAACTGAGACACAAATATATACAGGCTATAAGGAAAGGCTTATAAATTACTGTTGTCTACAAACTTAGAATCCTCTTTAAAAAAAGTTCAAATGGCAAAGTGCTTGTACTTAGAGACAAGCTTAAACAGCAGTGTAAACAACAAATGCAATAAAGTAGAGAGGGTAAAGAGTGACTAAGAGGGGGAACAATAAAGCAAGTTCCACTCTGGTGTCTAACTACTGAACAGAAACTCCAAGTATACAGAACAGGTGACTGATGTTAAGCAAAATGCAGCCATGTTCATCACTAAGCATCACTCAAGTTAGGACAACATTTTAAGAGAGATCTGAACTGTAATTCTGTAGTAAGAAAAAAATAATATCCTCAGGATAAAACAACAGCTTAATCAGAGAAGGCCCAAGACACTTCACTGTACCGGGCCAACAGTTGCATAGTCTGAGGCTCCCTGAAATCCCACTGTAATTAGCACTTCCCAATTTCTTGAATTATCTGACCTATTACTGTGCAACCCTGCTGAAATAGCTCTTGACTTGATGGGAACCATGATTTTGTTTTTTCTGAGCCTTCCACTGTTAATGTTTATTACAAAGCAAAAAGCTGGCAGCAGTGCTGCGAGATGGAAACACCCCATAAATGTTCCTTGCCATCGATGTGATGCAAGCCAGGCTCAATACGTGGAGAGTCATGAAGCTCTTTTTCCTAAACAGGAAAACAAAACAAAACAAAACAAAAACAAAAAACCAGAAGTGTAGAAATACAACAGCTCCTTTTCTTTTTCTGACCCTAGTAAGGGCTCTGACACTGTCCTACGCTCCGTGTATGCTCCGGGATATCCGAAGACAAACAGAAGTTCACAATGCTCACCTCCCTTTCCTAGACACAAAGGTTACAACACTCCACTGACACCACTAAGTTCACATGCAAAATTAAAGAATAAAATAAAATCATTAATTAACAAATAAAGAGAAAAGATCAAGAAGTATTAGGACTTGAGTTTCCTATACTTATGTTTCAAGAACTAGCCAAAACTGCTCCTGAAGGTTGGCAGCAAAACTAGGGACATTCAGCTAAAAGGCAGTATAATAACTCATCTCAACGAAATCTGTTCAGTTTCTGAAAGGAGTGGATTGTGTACCATGAAATTCCATCCCTTCCCCTTTATTGCGTTTGATCTGTACTCATTATCACAGCATAAGAGAAAGAAAACCCAGCCCTACCGCCTGGCATTTCCCACTAACCAAGTAGTATGTTGCTTTCAGTTTTAGACCAACATGGTTACTTCGGTACAAAAGCTTTTTTGTTTCTCTGAAAGACTGTTTTTCTTACGTTTGTCTCCACAGATGGTGCTGCAAGAAAGAAAGAAAGAAAGCTCGCAGCAAAAGCAGCATTTTTTCTTCTAGTTGCTCCCCTCTATGAGGGTTAATTTTCCTTGCAGGTGGCTGATTCAAAACAGCAAGTTTCACAGAATCACAGAAAAGGGGAGAACAACTGGAGCGCTGGAAGCTGAGCTGTATTCATATTCAGTAATGTGGCCCGGAGAAGTCTCCCTCCTCTCCTCCTGAAGAGCAGAGAGCAGCAACTATGGTAACACTGCAATCATCAGGCTTAGAGGTCCTCATTCCTAGTAGTGGTATTGGAAACTCAAAATGTAACCAGAAGAAGGGGAGGCCTAAGGTCGTAAGACTACTCTCCATACAGAAAAAACAAACAAAAACAACAACAAAAAAAAACCAACAAGGTCTGTACTTGGTTTTAAAAAGCTTATCAACAAACTGGCAATATTTTTTGTTATTCAGGAATTAGCCCAAGAATTTAGTGGTTTATACTGCACAACAACTCATACTGCACAACAGAGATACCAAACACTAAAGCTGGGGATCTTTCTCTAAATGTGACTTTTCTACTTTCCAAATCTTAATAAAAATATGGTATCTCAAAGAGCAATGCTAACATCCTGTTCTTTTTGGCCTGCTTTAGCTTCCCCTTACTGCGTGAGTTTTGCAACAGCTTGCCAACTATGGGTGAGCTTTATAACATTCCCAAATGCAATGGCAGGGAAATTTTGATAGCTATCCCTTTGCTTTCAAAAGCCAGATTTAATGCTGTAACAGAGTCGGAAGGTATTTTGTCTTACAATTACTCATCCATTACTGTTAAATCTCTAAAAGGCTACAAATGTGCCAACCACTTGCAGAAAAAAAAATAATAAAATAAAAAAAACAAAAACCACACTCATCTTCAAGATCTGCTCATAAAAGGCCCTTTCAGTGTGCACACATTTCTAACAATTAGGGGACATTTTCTACTATCAAGCAGGCAGAAGACAGGCAGATGAAGGCAACTAATTTTGCATGCTAAGCAATTTTTGCCATCACCCCATTTAGAAACAGGCCTGTACTCCTAATACTGCTCCACAAAATGATAATTGGAACAGGACTCTGACAAATTATGCATGCACTGAAACAGCAGGATAGAGCAACGTGTGAGCGTGCAGTTTACTGAGAGTCAGGGAGAAGGAACACAGTTTAATGGCTGAGGTCAAATCACCTTTGTCATTCACATCTGCATCCCATACAAGAAAGCCATTCATTTAGCCTGCAGGAAGGTATTTCCTGCAGCCTTTATATGCAACCTTTCCTAGCAGCAACAAAGTGAGCACACAACAAGAGTACCCAGCAAGAAAATACTACTCCAGAGCATTCCTGGCCAGTGGCTCCAGAGCAGTGCTCTGCAATAGGGTTAAAAGATAAGAGGTTGGGTGCACTCCACTTTCCCCAGGAAAGGGAAACCAAACACAGCTTACATGTGGGTAAAGACAAACATCCCTGTGCAGTAAGAACACCATCCTGTTCTACCTTAACCTTTCCCTTTTGCCAAAGCTGGCCTTGCATGGCAAGCTCTGTGTCCTCCAGCAAACTGATTTCAGGCTTCTCCTGATCATTTATGATATACATGTTCCTCTTAAAACATTTCATACACTATGCCATCATTTTTTTTTTTTGAAAATCTATATTTTCATATAGTGTTGGTTTGCCTTTAAACAGGTCTCTGACAAAACTCACAGAGGGAGCAGGAGGCTGCTTTGAGGCTATCATGAAGCTATGCAGCAAAACGACCCCATGTAAACAAGCTTACAATCACTCAGGACACAAATGCCGTGGAACATGCCCATTATGCCTCACTGGAAGCGCAGCCTGCTTATTCAACAATGCTGTAACACTTCATTAGCCAGGTAAAATTTGCTTTATTTTTTATTAGGCCCCTCTGCAGGAAGAAAAAAAAAAAGGCAACACCTTCTGCCGGAGGATTTCCCTGCAAAGCAACATTAATTTCACTGCAGTGTCTTCCAATTGTTGAATTCTCTTTTGCAAAACAACTGCCCTGTAGTGTGCTGTAAACACCTCTACAAAAAGCTCCTGATGGCTCCATAAGATGCAGTAGGCTTTTCAGTCCACTTACATGGGGGACAGGGAGTGATGCAGAAGACTGATGATTAACCCAGACGACCACTTCTTTAAAAACACCCCCTACAGCTCTATTCAACACAGTTTTTCAAACACGTCTCCCCACAAACACCTTCCTTTCTTTGCCCCGCCGTTCAGGCGCTTTCCAAAGGCCAAGACTTCTGTCCTTCCATCTTCCAGTTGCTTAGCATTACCCTCTCTTCTAAATTTACAAATTCACATTTCAAATGGCTGTTTCTGGACTATATAACCCGCAAAATGCACTCATTTCCACTGAATTGCAAGCCAAGACACCTCCTTCCCCCCAAAGCCCCCAAGCCGTGTTAGAGGCGATGAGGCTGACGAGAACACGACTGTTTACATGCGCCAGCTGGTAAAGCACTATCACTCCTGTCCATGATGTGCCTCTGCACTGCTCCCACCGCCACCGGTCACCTCAAGCACCCAAACAGAGCAGCTCATACACACCCGAGCACAGGAGAACGACAGCTCTCCAGCCACAGAACCTACAGCTGCAGCCTTCTTGCTTCGGTTAGCAGTTGACTTCATTAACCAGTGTCCCTCTCCCCCATTTTTTAAAGCAGCAATCAATATTCATCACCCCATCTTGCGAAAGCAGATTAATCATAGAATATAAGCAGCAACCACCTACCATTCCGCGCTTGCCAACTGTTCTCCTCGTCCAGCAACCTCTCCCCCAAACCGTGAATTGAGGTGGTATTTTTAAGTCACATTCCAAACAGCGTCGAGGAAAAAATGGGCTTTTTATAAAAGTAAAAAGAATAAAAACATGGGCAGCTGGATTCGAGGCAATACAATGCTTTCCTCTAAAGAAATCAAGCAAAGCCTGGGGGAGAGGCTAGAGAGGATGGAAAAAGGGGAGGCAAAATGTCCAATAATAATGAAATAAAGAGGGGGGGAAAACGAGTGGCTTGCTGAATCACGCTCTTTCACTGCCTGGAAACCATTGTGCGGCGTGATGCTGGCTGTACCATTGTGCAACCTACCAGAGGAGACAGGCAGGGGGCCTGGGGAATGGGGCTGCCATGGCAACTGGAAGGAGCACACATGACGTCAAACACCAAGGTCTCGCGGGGGGGGACAGCGCAAGGGAGCGAAGAGAGAAGTCTCATCTGCAGCCACGGCCGTGGTACCTCCTGGAGAACTGGGAGCTGGATAGCTGGAGCACTCGCCGGCGGCAGTAGCTCCGGCAGCTGCAGCATCGGGGAGGGAGCTAGGCAGTGCAGAGAGGCAGTAATAACGAGAATCATTTTCTCAGGGCAGATACACTCTTTTGTTTGCATTAGCTGCTATACCGGGATAAATGTCCATCACCCTCCAAAAAAAATCCAAATACTTGAAATTCATTTCCGTTTTGTGCTCGAGGAAGGAGAGAAATCACAAGCCAGATCTTCATGGCTCCCAACACAGCTCTTCACGCAACCACCACTTGTGGGAGGAAGCAACACAATGCTCAGGACAGAGTCCCTCAGGACCCAAGGGACGGCTACCGATCTCCCCATCCACAGCATGTCGTGCCTCCTGCCATGGTGCCCCAAGCCCCCAGCCTACAGCTTGCTGCTCCTTCGAGACCCCACAGCACAGAGGTACTACCTCAGTCTGCGCTCACAGAACCAGCAGTCAGCAATGACTCCAGACCTCCTCACATCCGAAAGTTATGCTGACCACCTTTCTTCTGTGCATGTCAAACTGCAGGACACCTCCTCTCTTCTGACATTTAACAACACAAGGTACACTGGTGAGACTACTGCGCTGGACCAGACTGCCGTGAAACTGAGAGTGCCAGTCATAGAAATACCACTGAGAATTTCTACCTTCTTGGAATAGCTATCTTCTGTGAAGTGCGAACCGTTTCATTCAGTGTATCACCAAGTACAGCTCCAAGAAACGCAATGCTGCCTCTGCCAGCTATCTGAACACCACGTGGTACCAAGTACCAGAGCCACGCACAGTCCCACGCAACCCAGAACCTAACTCAGATGCTACCCAGTTCAGCCTAGGCAGCAGATGCCTTCTTAAAGGACACCCCAAAAGCCTTCCGCAGGCCGTACTCTGACAGAGGAGGTAACCAATGAACCCCTAAAAATGTTTCACTATGGATGAAGTCAACTCATCAGCCGCATCTGGTACATGAAGTATATGTTGTTCTTAAGTACACAACGTTCTTCCACTCTTTCTGCATTAGCCTGTTTCCCCTGCATGCTCTGCTATAGGCATTTATTTTTTACAAGTGGATGTTTTCACCTTGATCTGTGCATCATTCCTGCATACACATAATATGTTAATAAACATGTACACCAAAATTTTCTGTCCCTTTGTCTCCGTACCCACATCCTTCTTTTCCCCACACTGTATCAAATCTGTTCTCTCAAGGCCATAAAGACCTTCTTTTCAGCTGCTGTCTAAGTGTCACACTTGCACAAGAACTACCACTGCCTCTAGTGAAGGCCGAGAACAACCCAAGAAGGGTTTCCTCCCTTCCAGATTCTATGGAATATCACCGCACTACGCCCTGAAAAAGTACTTAGAATCATCAGAACCACAGAATCATCAAGGTTGGAAAAGACCTCCAATATTCTGGCCCAACCATCCCCCTACCACCACTCTGTCCCTAAAAGCCAGGTCCAACCTTTCCCTGAACACCCGTATGGACAATGACTCCACCACATCCCTGGGCAACCCGTTCCAATGCCTAGCCACTCTTTCTGAGAAGCAATTTCTCTTAATTTCCAATTTCAAACCTGGCGCTTCTTCTGTGCTTAGTCTTCTTAAGACTCTAGAAATACACTATTGTTATGCAAAATACCGTAACGAAGTTAGCTCTGTGAATAAAGCCTATGCATTAGCCTCTTGCACGCACGTATATGTGTGCACACGCACACTTCTTGTGAAAACATTTCAACTTTACTCGTTTAGAGAAACACTCTGCTGCTGCAATCATATACAAATATTTACGTGTGTATATACATATATGTATGAGTTTATTACTAATCTGAAACAACAGGGATTTTTTCCTTCATCCAGATATTTTAACTGTATTATCGAAAATGTTAAGAATATATTCAGGAAGAGGTTCAGTGGAAGGAAATAATTGTATGCATCAGTAGAATGGCAAACACCTCTGGAAAAAGCATTCACGACCCACATAGTAGTGCATTAAGGGAAGGGGGTGGGTGCTTCTGGCACAATTAAGAGACATGAGCTGGGTGGAGGGTGAAGAAAGAAACAAAAAGCCTAAGCTTTTGCAGAGGTGACAGAGGTTTCAGAACATAATTAGGGTATTTGTCCTTGGAACAGCAGATCTAATGGAAAATAGCATCTTTGCAGATGCTGCTTTTTGTGATAAAGAGATGCTGCTTTCTTGAGCTGCACAGCTGTCCCAGCATTTCGCTCCATGCTCCTCTGCAGTGATTCCAGCTAGCTATTTGCTGTGTCCTGCTGAGATGACTTACTGGCTTGGCTAAAATATACAAAGATCCCATAAAAAGCATTCCAGCCTGGAATTGGCCCACAGCTAAACACTGCAATGGGTTGAAAGAGTGCAGAAAATGTGAATGAAACAATTTAAACATGTTTTAAGGCTGGAGTCTATAGGCACCTGCTTCCCAGAACAGCTGCCCTGATCACAATGAGCAGACAAATGCTTCCCATAATAGGCAAGAGCAGAAGAGGTTATGAGATAAATATAACATAACCTTGATTGAAGCAAACGTTTACAACAGGAAGATATCTACAAAGGTCACCATGAGCCAATTAAAGTCATTTCAGCTAAGCTCTTATGCCCCTTTCTGCTTCTGAAATGTTCAGGAGATCTGGTCTTTTTTAAAACAAAACTTCCTCGTTTTACTTTAAATGTGAATTCCGAAATAAGTACATGGAATCTGTAGCCCAGAAGATGAACACGAGACTGTACCTCTGACCTACTGTCATCAGACTAGGAGCTCAGAGGTTTGGAGAACAATTATGTCAGGAATTGCTTACACTCACTTCTGTATTTAGACAGAGAAAAGGAGAGCCATCAACACAAAAGGACAATGTTGAATGGAGATTCTGGTCCACCTGCATTTCTAGTTCCTTGTTTGATGATGCTATAGAGTTAAAAAAAAAAAAAGATAATAAAATAAAAAAGATGTAGGTAAACGAGATGCTCAAAGACCTAAGCACCACTTTTAACAGACGGAGGAAAGCTTGCTATTAACAGATATTATATTAATCTTCCAAAATGGTGCTACCAGGGGACCAGTTGCTACTACTCTGCCTGCAGTGGAAGCTCCTGGTGATTCACTGCTAATCCACATGAAGCCCGAGATAAAACTGGAATTGCTCAGGCAGTTTATGCCATTCCTCCCACAGCCTGCTGCGTCTGCTGCATGGATGGCTGAATGTAGCAACTCCTGAATTGCTGCAGTCTGCAGTCTGGTATATTGAAGTAATTTGGAATTGGCAAGGGCTTAATGCACGGGGTTGCAAACAGTGGTGGCTCAGGAGCTGCTGTATACCCCGTTCAGCTCCATCTGCCTTACACAGGTCACATCATCGTTCTCACTGGCCAAGTGGATCACATTCAATTAAAGGCAACTAAAATAAAATCCTAGTACCCAACAGTCTTAATACTTTAAGGCAGAAACTGACAAAATCGATCTCTGGAACAAATTCTTGCATCCTACTCAGCACTGAACCTAGAACTCGGTGGTTTCTCAAGATCTGTTTCAGCCATTATTATTTTTTTTTATGATCCATCCTGATGTAAACGTAGCACAATCAGGCTGAACACTGAAAAAGTGTAATAAAGTATCTACAGGAGCTGGAACCCAGACTCACTGTTTTCCTCCCAAGGGATATGCTCTCTATACATCAAATCCAAGAGTTCCTTTGTTCCAAAGCTGTTTTTTGTGTTTAAGAACTCAAGATATAAACTTTTTTTTCCCCACAGCTCAGTGGTACGCAGTACAACTCCACTGTATAGAACTTCTCACCTATTTTTAATAAAATGTAAGTACTTCAAATTCCCTCATCGATTTAATTCAATCTCCTTCTGTAACATAATTACTGATGAGGACTGACCTGGACTTTATCTCGGGGAAAAGAACGAATGATCATGGATTTTGTGTTTATCGTAATCAAAATGCCTTTAAAACTATCTCCTTTTCTGCATGATCATTACACTAGCAGCTAAGAGAAGTTCTTTAAGAGTTAAAGAAGCTGCACACACTCCTAGCACTCTGCCCACCCCTTGCCACTACTACCACTTCTTCGTCGTTATACCATAAGGAGGGATATATTTAATCTCAGAATTTTTCATTTTGTCATATAGATGGATAAATATAAAGCAGCTGAGATGGTTAAATTGATACAACTGGCATCACATCCACTTTCTGGTCAACTGCTATTGAAAAGCACAGTCTAAACAGTAACATCTTATGGCCTGACTGATGCAGAGTTTCTGCAGTTATTAAGCGTAACCAAGAGACAAAAACTGGTAGCTGACAACAGGCAAGAATATGGCAGGGAAGGCCTCGGCTGTTGGCCACGTTCACTGTTATTTTCTGGAAATTTATTATTTTAAAAGCTGAAAATACATATATATACAGTAAAGAAGAAGAGTACTTTTAAGAGAAATGGTTAAGTCAAAATATCTATTCGCTACCTGTATATTTCTAAATCAGTGTCTTATATAGCATAAAGCAAACCTACATTACATCTACATATTACAATAAGCAGCAAGAGGACAGGCACTAACACAAGAGAAATATGCACGCGTATGCGTGCACAGGAACATACAAATTAGACCAATTCAAGTATTCACACTCAGCACAATTAGGAAGAAGTTCTGACCCCAAACCCATAAATATCTTCAGAAGGATGCATGTGTACTTCACTGGGCAGTGAAACAGATGAAAAGATTGTTCTGGTAAGTACTTCATTCAACAAAAGGAAAGAACTTAAAGTGCTAGAGAAACAGGAGCTTCCTAACAGGTATGAAAATTCCATCTCATCTGTAAACTCAACTGCTGCATTTTTAGTGAAAATTATTTTAGCAGTTATTTGACTACAGAGATACCAAGAAAAGTACTTCAGCACACCAAAGCACCGCCATTTTGTGACAAGCACTCGCCTGCACTGCTCTGTCTACTGGCAAGGGACACGTGTCCTGAAAAACTCTAGCGGATGACTACACACTAAAATTAACTAACATAATTTTAAATAAACTTATCCTGGATGTTTTATTATCCTAATGATAAAAAGCATTGCAGAAGGTGCTAAAGGTGCCATAAACTGAATGCCTTCTATAGAAAACCATTATCATTTTAAACTGCCATATGAAAGTGAAAACAAAAAACTGCTCAGGTATAATTTAGTTTTCAATTGCCATTTCCTGTATTCAATAATTCTTCCAAAGTGCATCATTTCACGCTCGATTTTCCCTGCAGAGATACATAAGGCACATACCAAGAATTCAATTATAAATGATTCCAGTTCAAGAGAGCACTAAACAGAATTTAAACTTGTCTCAGGAAGCAAACAAACAAAAAAATCAACCTCTTCCCCACTTGCCCCATTTACAAAATATGGATACACATCCACCATCTTCAACATACCAAAATTTCACCTGAAAACAGTGACATGCTTATAGCTGACTTGTGAACATTTCTACATTGTTCACTGCACTGCAACCCAAAAATTAAACCAGACTCTGACAGATGGTGTCCAGCCTGTCTGAAGATATTATCTGCTGTATAAATATTGATTTTAATAAGTTGCGCTCCAAGTATACATTTTGAAAGAATATAGTTTTCTGTCTTGAGCATGACTGACAGCAAAAAGCCTTGTTTGTGTTACCATGGCAATAGTATGTTCCCAAAGGTAGGATTTGTAAAAGTTGGACCAAGAAGCTGAACACCGCTGTATTCAAAGTTGCTCAGACCTATGGAAGTGGGAGAAGAATGAATGTCTAGACTTGGTCAATCACATCGATGTCAGTGCCCTGTTGACAGTGCCCTGTTGACAGCTAAACTTCCTCTTCTCCCGAAAGCTGACTGGCTCCTGGAAAACTTCCAGAGCTTTCCAAACATTGCCTTTTCTTAAGAAAGTCTTTGTTGGTAGATTACCTGCCTGGGAGTTGTTTCTCTTCTTCAAGTTACATTTTGGATAACAGCTTGTGCAACCCATACTCGTAACTCATTTTTCTCACACTCACCAGGTGATGTTTTGCACTTCCAAGTCCCAACTCCCTGAGTCTTGCACATGAACAAGCCTCTGCTCCCAGTGCTCCAACTCAAACTGTGATCATACAATGTAAGAACTAGCAGCACGTGATACATTTATTTCAATGCAATTGGTTGACTATCTTCCATACATTTGGTTCCCCCAGGTATTTCTCCCAAATACAGTTTCTACAGGTGTTTCTAAAGGTGTTCTTGTTCAGATTTGGGAGTGCAATGATGGTAACAAACAAGCATTTGTTAATGTTTTATTTCATCTCAGCCCCGACCAATGTGATAGGTCAAGAAGACTTCACTTAAGCTAGGGAGATGTACAGACTATCAAGACAGAAACCAGCAGTGAGGATTCTAGAATTGCCTGCAAGTTAAAATGAATTATAGGATACAAACTCTCATTCAAGTCTTCGGAAATTCATCCACAGCCAGACAGCTATGTCAACCACCCAGCGCACCGTATAAGAGATACACCTTCTCAAAATATGTAAGAGTCCTCTTCACCATACCCACTTTCTGCACGCGACTCCTGTCCCAGGCACTGTGACCAAAAGGAGCTCTGGCTGCCTCGTCCCAGCAGAAGCAGCTCAGGCTCTCTCATTTCACATCATACTAGCCAGCACAGAAACAGAGGAGCAGAAGAAGTAGCTGGAAGACCCTATTTACTCTTCCTTTCTCAGCTCCAAACACAATCCAAGGTCTCTGCTCATTAGCACTGCATGGCGAAATGGACACAACGGTAATTTAATGCCACTCTCAATTGGAGTTTGCGGAGACAAGCAACAGATAGAGAACGAGGGCCTCAAAGTTGTTAATTCCACAATGTACTCAGCTGCCTCTATCATACAGCATTATGCACATTTGGCAGAGCAACATTTTGAAGCACCAGATTTTAATATTGATTCTGGAATGAAACAACAGCTAAGTGGGGATGATGTACAAACCTGCCGAGCTAGACAAGGTCCATAAGTTCCCCAAAGGTGCAAAATGTTGATATGAAATTAGTCTAATGCCAAGCCAGCATAATTTCATTTCAAAATTGAAATAATAGCTGAGATGCAAAGGAGATCGTGTTCTCCAGGCATTTTCATTCCACTAATTGATACACTGTTCACGCTTCTAATCCTCCCCCCTCTTCAGTGCCTCAGCATACTTCTCTTTTCATTTCATTCTGCCATATTGCAAAGGATGCCATAGAAACATCAAGAAAGGAAAAAAAAAAAAAGGACACTCATGAAATGAAAATCCTGCCTAGGCTAGAAAAACATAAGAATGGATCCCAACCTATTTATCTCACTAAAAAAAACCCACACCAAACACACACAAATTGTGTGATCACAATAAGTACCTGTACTGGAAGAAAGTATCTGTTCTGAATACTCTCTTAATCTAGCAAATTAAGACAAATCTACAGCTGGTGCCTAGAGTATGAATTGAGCCCCCAGTGAAGTCTGATACAAACTCTACACTACACAGCTGTCTGTCCTCCTCTCCCATCCAAGCTGCAATGTGGGACATACTTCAATTTACTTCTCCTTTCTGTGACAGATGAGGCAAGATAAAACATGTGGCTATGACTTGGAAGATGCTCACGAAACACAGTGTGTTTCTTCTTTGCAGACAACACCAAGTTAGGTGCATGTGTCGATCTGCTCGAGGGTAGGAAGGCTCTGCAGGAGGATCTGGATAGGCTGGAGCGATGGGCTGAGGCCAACTGTACAAAGTTCAACAAGGCCAAGTGCCGGGTCCTGCACCTGGGGCGCAACAACCCCAAGCAGTGCTACAGGCTGGGAGATGAGTGGCTGGAAAGCTGCCTGGCCGAGAAGGACCTGGGAGTATTGGTTGATAGTCGGCTGAATATGAGCCAGCAGTGTGCTCAGGTGGCCAAGAAGGCCAACGGCATCCTGGCTTGCATAAGAAACAGTGTGGCCAGCAGGGCTAGGGTGATTGTCCCCCTGTACTCGGCTCTGGTGAGGCCGCACCTCGAGTACTGTGTTCAGTTTTGGGCCCCTTGCTACAAGAAGGACATGGAGGTGCTCAAGAAAGTCCAGAGAAGGGCGACGAAGCTGGTGAGGGGTCTGGAGAACAAGTCTTACGAGGAGCGGCTGAGGGAGCTGGGATTGTTCAGCCTGGAGAAGAGGAGGCTCAGGGGCGACCTTTTCGCTCTCTACAGGTACCTTAAAGGAGGCTGTAGTGAGGTGGGGGTTGGTCTATTCTCCCACGTGCCTGGTGACAGGACGAGGGGGAATGGGCGAAAGTTGCGCCAGGGGAGGTTTAGGTTGGATATTAGGAAGAACTGCTTTACTGAAAGGGTTGTTAGGCATTGGAATGGGCTGCCCAGGGAAGTGGCTGAGTCACCATCCCTGGAGGTCTTTAAAAGATGTTTAGATGTAGAGCTTAGTGATACAGTTTAGTGGAGGACTTGGTAGTGCTGGGTCCGAGGTTGGACTAGGTGATCTTGGAGGTCTTTTCCAACCTAGATGATTCTGTGATTTTTTACATCACAGTTTCTAGGTAATGTCTTGGCATGGATTCCTTCCATGCCCAGTACTTTGCCTCCCAAAACAAAGTACCATATGCCCAAAATAACGTGTCAATCTCAAACAATAAACTAAAGCATTAATCTACCTCTGGGACAAAAAAAAAGGAGATTGCTCTATACTGTTCTGTCACACCCTGTTATCATTGCCTCTGAGGAACCTAAGAATAAAATTAAGGTCCTTTGCATTTTAGAAGCAGTGTTCTGTGTAAGTCTTCTCTTCATTTCACATGTGATTACCTTTGTGTGTAACACAGTAAGACCTCTCCCCAAGGTAACACAGCAGACACAGACACAGACACAGATTTCTAGGTTGGAAGAGACCTCAAGATCATCGAGTCCAACCTCCGACCTAACACTAAGAACTCCACTAAACCATATCGCTAAGCTCTACATCTAAACGTCTTTTAAAGACCTCCAGGGATGGTGACTCCACCACCTCCCTGGGCAGCCCGTTCCAATGCTTAATAACCCTTTCGGTAAAGAAGTACTTCCTAACATCCAGCCTAAAACTCCCCTGTCGCAACTTTCGCCCATTCCCCCTCGTCCTGTCACCAGGCACGTGGGAAAACAGACCAACCCCCACCTCACTACAGCCTCCTTTAAGGTACCTGTAGAGAGCGATAAGGTCGCCCCTGAGCCTCCTCTTCTCCAGGCTGAACAAGCCCAGCTCCCTCAGCCGCTCCTCGTAAGACTTGTTCTCCAGACCCCTCACCAGCTTCGTCGCCCTTCTCTGGACTCGCTCGAGCACGTCCATGTCCTTCCTGTAGCGAGGGGCCCAAAACTGAACACAGTACTCGAGGTGCGGCCTCACCAGAGCCGAGTACAGGGGGAAAATCACTTCCCTAGACCTGCTGGCCACACTGCTTCTTATACAGGCCAGGATGCTGTTGGCCTTCTTGGCCACCTGAGCACACTGCTGGCTCATATTCAGCCGACTATCAACCAATACTCCCAGGTCCTTCTCGGCCAGGCAGCTTTCCAACCACTCATCTCCCAGCCTGTAGCCCTGCTTGGGGTTGTTGCGCGCCAGGTGCAGGACCCGGCACTTGGCCTTGTTGAACTTCATACAGTTGACCTCAGCCCATCGCTCCAGCCTATCCAGATCCTCCTGCAGAGCCTTCCTGCCCTCGAGCAGATCGACACACGCACCTAACTTGGTGTCATCTGCAAACTTACTGAGGGTGCACTGGACGCCCTCATCCAGATCATCGATAAAGATATTAAAGAGGACCGGCCCCAGTACCGAGCCCTGGGGGACACCACTTGTGACCAGCCTCCAACCAGATTTGACTCCATTCACCACTACTCTCTGGGCCCGGCCATCCAGCCAGTTTCTAACCCAGCGAAGCGTACGCCAGTCCAAGCCCCGAGCAGCCAGTTTCTTGAGGAGAATGTTGTGGGGAACGGTGTCAAAAGCAACTTCTGACATTCTACATAGCTCAGAATATATTTAATATAGAAATGGTTACCTAGTAAAGTAGAACAGAAATATCCACAGCACACAAGCTGCCCAGTAGAATGTTTTTTTAGAGCTCTTTAATTTGCATGCAGTATGTCATATGAAGGTAGTGCCACAGAATTCAAGTATCTCACTAAACACAGCCGACCCTCACTGTTTGTAAAGGTGCTTTCACTGTATTTAAAATAGTAAATTAAACAGTATTATGACAATTGTCAATATTAATGTGATAACTGTTCAGAAATGTTAATGTGAAGAAAACCACATTCACTTTTTTCTCTATACGGTTTACAGGAAATTAACACTTTTTTTTTAGTTACATCTTGCAATAAAGCAAAGTACTTGAAAGTCCAATCAAATAGAATTCATGAGAAATTAGTCAAAAAGTATCTTGAAGGAAACAAGGGCAAAAATGACAGCAGCAAAGTTATCTAATCTGGACCACAGTGATGACCGCACAGTACAATTCAGTAAGTCAAGTTTACAAAAAAACTTAGAGCACCAGCATTTCGTTCTTTTTTTTTTTTTTTAAGCCAGTTTCCTTAAATAAAAAAACATTTGAAGAATTTCAACTTGAAAGAATACTTAACTAGACCATACGAAAAGCAGTGCTATGTTTTTAGTCTTTTATAGATATAATATTAACTTTTGTTCGGAACTACAGCAGTTTCACATTTGCACAGCTCAAAGTACACCTTTTTCCTTTAAGACTTCTATCTTTTGTCCATATATTTTGGATGAACAATGAACAGATCTCAAAGATAACCTCCTAATCCACTTGGTTACATGGCTTTCTGTTGAAATGTTCTCATTAACACAGAATGCTCCTGGAATTGAGAGGAGAAGCTCAGCATTTTGTTCTGAGAAAGTTGAAAGACTTAACATACTGCCAGCAGCAACAAGTCAAAAGTGCTGTCAAATACAAGCATCACCTTTAATCTGCATGATTGCCCGGCAAATGCTTATAGCAAAGCCTTAGGTTTGAGTTGGCACTAAAAGGATTGGGAAAAGACATGAGGGGGAAAAAAAAAAAAAAAAAAACAAACAACTCTTCCAATGTGAACTGTAAAAAAGAAGATGTGCCAATCCATAGAATTCCTAGAAAAGGCACAAAGTTTGAATTCACTTTCCTCTTAGACATTCTCATCCAAGCAGGAAGGAATAGGAACAAATTCCAATGTAATTTTAGCTTTTTTTCTATCATAAAAATCACAGAACAGATGGACAAAATGCTATACAACGAAACCTTCACTGAGGACTACCGCACCAACAGAAAAACTGCCTTAAATAGCCACATAAAAGTTGCCCCAGATCACTTCACTGAAAACCGTCTTTACTATGTATCTTCTTTTGATAGTGTTGGTTCAGTAAAGAAACCTAAATACCTAGGAACTGTGCACTGATGCATCTACGTTTTGGGTCTGTGGTTCCTTGACCTGAATTCACATCTCGAAGTTGTGCACTAATGCTTTCTGTACAGTGCTGGGGAGAAACTGGTGTCCAGCAGAGCTGCAGGCACTGAGGACAGCAGCCACCTCTTTAAACCAAGGGCAAATACTTCTAACAGCAGCATATCTGAATTCCTTGCTCTGTCGAGAATACTGTCTCCAGGTCTCCTCCCATAAACCTGAGTGCCTACAGCTGTTCTTTGAAGGGTGAGAGAAGCACCATGATTTTTGTAGCACAGCTGGAAGAAGCAGTAGCACTTTTAGGTACCAGCACAGCGGCATAACTACTTTTCCAGACAGAGACAGGCTTCAATTCACTGCGTCTAAGTGAATGCAAAATCCAAAGCCAGAAAGTGAAAACATGAGAAAATCACCTGAGCATTTTGTTAGAAGGGACAATACAGAATTATCTGTTCAGTTCACATAACTGTTTAAGCAGGCAGAAGGAGCCTTTTGGACACCCAAAAGAGCCCCAGACAGTGCTTTAACCACACAGCCACTAACCTTTACATCTTTCTCGCTTTGGTTCCCTTTTCTAAACAAAGTAGCCACAGCCACATTCATGAAGAGACTGATTTAATTACTAAGTATGTTTTCAGCCTCTCAATAGTTAGTTGCAGCTCTATCCTGTTTCCGGATCCCTGCATTTAAGAAAGATATAGGTGACTATCTCAGCAGCTATGTACAGAAAGGCACGGAACTGGAGATGACAAGAAAATGAAACGGTCAAACTTCACAAATGTATGCTTTTAAATAAACACGGTTCATGAACATTCACTCACCCCTGCTGCAATTGCTCGTAGTAGGGAAATGGGGATGACCCTGATGAGGGTTATCAGACAGCAGTCTGAACATTTCAAACAACTATTTATTAATGCTTAGCTACTAACAGCTGCAGATGAAACACTCAAACACATTAGTCAAATATGAGGTACAGCATACCATGAATCTGATGCTGTACAGGTGGCTCACCTTTATTTGATGGCTTTTAGTCTCCAAGGCAGATGCAGTAAGATAAGGAGTTCAACAAGAGAAGCTGCGATCAGAGTGAACTGCTTCTTTCTTCCCCAAGATGATCACTGGTGTTTATATACAGCTTTGTACAGATAAAGGCTAGTCTTGTCCAAAAGCTTCCTACTATGCATTGCTGAAAATCAGATTACCCTGGATTACCCACAGATACATTACCTACTGGGCATCACCTTCTTTCAGCCTATTCAGACAAGTATATTCAATTTGCAGTTGTGTTTTCACCTTTTCTTCTCTCCTGCTTTGTGCTCACTTCCTTCATTTAGCTACTTCATTACCTCTGAATGCAATACTTAGAAGAAGCAAACCTCCTTAAGTATTACTGGAAACTGGGTTTATTTTGTAAATATTATGAAGGAACAGTGAGACTGTTAATTGCAATGTTTATTGCAAATAGTGAATAAACAAATAGCTCTGCCACAGGACCTCTTCCATCAGCCTACTGACAGTAAGCAATACTAAGGCAGTTCACCTTCGACAAGCTAACATGGTTCAAGTCTTTCTGAATATGAAACAATCAGAGCCTTGGAGAGCAGAAAAAAAGTAAAAATAGCAAGCGTTCACTCCAATGATTAGCTTTATTTACTATCACTGAAAGACAAACTTTGCTTTTAATATCTACTGTAAGTCCTGCGCATTTGGATTACTCCAAGTGTTAACATTCTAGTTAGTAATTACTTACCATCGGCCTTGTCTGTCAGAGTTGGTCCACGTTTGCACCTTTACAGAAAGATGACATGACACTGAAGTCGAGCCACTGAATATTTACATAGTCCTATCTCTTCCTGAGAAGACGATCAGACCTAAACAAACATAAGAAATAATCAATTTTTCATGCTTTCTCAGAAAATGGAGAAACAGCTGTTTTTCTAGATATCTAGATACTCAGCTACAAACATTATTGCATGTATTACATATACATACATGTCTATACTTATATATAAAGCAGACCCTTTTATATAAAAACTGATATTATACAAAAGCTAGCAAGAATCTATTTTTATTTGATAACGTCACACAAGTTTTACGATCAATTTCAACAGAACTACAGAAACACAACTTAGAATTTCATTTTTCCTATTTTCAAATTCTTTGTAGGCCTGTGTTTACCAGACAGGTACGTACAGAAGCAACGTTACTATTTACTACACAACCTATTTCAGCTAGTCTTCACTAGTCTTTTTCCCCATATTGCACAAGTCTCAACAGGGAAAAACACCGCTAAAGCCAGCAAAAATAACATGAAGCAGATCGAAGGTACGATTATTCCTATTTCAGGTTCCAAATTATTGATAACCTCAAAGAAGACTTGAAAGAATTGACTCATCGTTATTAGGCCATATTTACATTCCACATAACTTATTATATACATGTTGTAGAACTTTTCCGATCCCTACACGGTACATAAATAAGGCTTGGGTTTTTGTTTGTTTTCCCCAGATGAATACTGTAAAATTTGGCTTCCAGTGTGGGGAGAGAAGACAGCATTACTTCAGTTTTCTACTTTTCTCCAAGTATTTCAGAATGGCTTTGACTGGTCAGCAACTTCGGGCTGTAAGCCTGCAGTCACCTCGTGGCACTGAAAAATCTGAAGAAACTGTGCATTTTTCACCACAAACTCCCTGAATATTCTGCTCTTTGCATACCTATCTCCACACACACGCAGAGCAATGACAGAGCAGAGCCAGAAACCACTAGTATCTTGTGCATAGCCTGCATCCTTCCCTAAGCACACAGCCTGGCAGTGCAGTGGCCTCATACAAAGGTTTATTCCACACTTGGCTATGTTTGTACAACGTGGCCAAGGAGATGCATGCAGTCCCTACCAGGTAGTTTTTTCCACATTGCCCTTCAACAAGCATGTTCTTCCTGGTGGAGTGCTAGGAAAATCCCGTCACTCATGCAGATGAGGAAAACCACCATTCTCAACACTATGACCCACCTTAGGCAATCAGTGTTTGGCACCTTATTAACATAGTACAACTGCAAACTGGAAACACACACATGCTTCAGTGCTAACTATACAGAAGCAAGAACTCCTACTGGCATTAACCTTCATTGTCCTTCAGAAGTCACCTAGATCAATTTGAAAAGGATTTTCTGTACTACTGCTGTCATGAGCTTTGTACTGCCACTTGCATCTTACTACGTAACATCCTCAAGCCCATCCTTTTTATCCTGCTGCTCTCTGCACCAGGCAGTTAGTATCTGCTCTGGCACACACTGGAAGTAATGAAAAGCCTCCCAGTGAATTCAGCAGTAATGCTTCAAGCCCTTAGGCAGGCCATTTGTCAAGTGCTATACAAATTTGTGCCTTGTAAAATAAATTTTTACTCCACTGCTACTGCATCTTAAAAGATGTGGCCGAGTATTTTAAACTTACTGTCTTTCTACCAGAGGAGAAGTAACACAAGAGCAAGAATAACTACACAAAACAGGCAAAAATGGAGGGTGGGAAAGAGTTACAGCCAGCACTCAGTAACTATACCAAAGCGTATCAAAAAGCAAAGGATAGCAAACAAAAGATCTAAAAAAATAAATGCAGAGGCAGATAATTTAAAAATGCCTCTCTTTTCCAAGCCTAAATTAATTGTGTTCTTAGAGTGGGCATTCACAGAAGAAGCAACACTGTTGTTCAGTTAGTACAAGAGAATCCCAATTATGAACACAGCCCACAACCACAGTAACATGGAAAACTAAGGCAAAACAATTATGCACAGGAAGTTTGTGTTTTAAAGAATTGGAGCTATTTAATAAAAGATATATCAATCCTTTTCAGAGGCTGGGGTCTGCGTTTCTACATTGCATGAGACTGTTATCTGTTCACTCCATTTTGATTATGATCAACAGAATGGGGTAGAGGCAGCAAGCAGCATTCCACGGACCCACACGCAGGTGTTAACACCAGCATAGTTGCCTGCAAAAACAGTACCACAGCTGCAGCAGCCTCATTTAATTCAACCCTTCCCATCCACAGGTAGAGTTGAAATTGTTCAAGATCCTAGGACAAAAGGTGCCAGAGAAGATAGACCCAGTATTTATTACTCAGCAACCAAGACCAAACAGAAAATATAATAATAATAAGAGAACCTCACCAATAGCCTTTCCAATCCCACATGGCCAGCTGGCAGTGAATGATAAGGGAAAGCACTGCAAAGTGCTTTTTCTCTTGCTTTTATAACATTGCAATTTTATATGTGGTATATGGCACACTGCCATTTCCATTTTTGAGTGCAAAAGCCTTGTACAGAGAACAGGGAGTACAGCCAATAGAGCCAGATCTACTGAGAACTCTGAATGAAAATTTATTGTTTCATGGTGAACGGCAAGCATTTTTTTTTTGTTACTCTTGATTTTCAGCATTATTTATTCAAAGAATTAACAGACTATTAATAAAAACATGATCAAAAAGGGTGCCATTTGTCAAATCTGCTTCAATTCCTTTTTGCCAATGGGCTTTACGGCCATACAACCTATGTATGAATTGTACTCTCCCAGGAGCAGCAGAATGCCTCATGTGAGAGTCTGCGGCGGGCGCAGAGCTGTCAGATCTCAACCCAGCCAAATGACATGGAAGTCACTGCATTCAGCCCCACTAAGTTGCAGCAAAACTTACCCATCTCTAGAAGCAGCTCTGACCAACCTGTTGTGGTGACAAGCATGAAATCACTGGAGATAAGTCTCCAACTCTACATTCACAGCCACGCCATTGCAGAGACGTCAGTCTTAAGATTGAAGGGTTTGCGTGTCAGTGGAAGGACTCCACAGAAGGCAGCATTTTTGGCTAAGAGCTGTGTGTAACATATGGTAAGTAATCGTTAACAATTAATTACTCATATGATGCTATGAATAATAGCAACTTTTTTCCCCTAATGCAGATAAAAGGCAAATACATACAGAAGAATAACAGCAAAAGGCAATGTTGATAGCAGAGATGAATGATTCTGGGTGGATTTCACTTACACCTGGTTATCTAGCTTTTTTTTCTGCTCATTGATGTAAGAGCCAAAGTATTCTTCAAGTAATCAGGATTTTTTCTGTTTGTTTTTAACGTAACAACAGAACACAGAACCACATAGACAAGGACCAGCCACGAAGGACAGAAGACACACTATGTTATACAACTCATGGCTTCCCGGTGTAACTCTTTATGCCAAGAGTCTCCATTTTCAGATGGCAAAGAATACGTATTCTCGGTCAAATTTCTATTCTAACTACAAAGTCATCAGACTTCAAAATATTCCATTCATCCCCTAGCTTTTTCACTGAACAGTCTGTTTCTGTCCATATTACTTACTCAGTTGTATTTATGGCACCTTTATTGAAGCATTTCCTCTATGCTTTTGAATTGCTCCTGAATAGTATAAATAAGCAGATCATCAGACAGCATCCTTCTTTCAAAACCCAGACATTCCCAAAGCCATTCTAGGAAGTTAATAAGTATGCTGGAAACTTAAAAACTCAAGGATAATAGCAGTAAGATTAAAAATCAGTCAATCTCAGATTAATGGTAATGTAATACTGTGAAATTGACATACTACAGCATAATGAAATACTAAGATTAATGCTAACTAAATTATCTATTGTACTGCCTCTATGAGAAAACAAAACAAAAAAGATAAACAATCAAACAAAAACTTACAAGTCTGTTTTTTAAATGAAATTGTGTGTATTTTAATGGGCTTTTGTGTAAAAGTACTGCAAAACCCGCTGCAAGTGCAAACATTGTAAACCAGTGATGTTTAATGAGTGTTTTGAATAAACTCAAAAGATTTAAGAAAATTTCTGAGGTAAAATTTAACAGAAATTAAATAAATGCTAATAACTCCACATTGAGATGCTTCCTGGGAGAATTTCCAATAGCTTTGCAAAGGTCCAGGTCCCAAGACAGCTGAAGGAAGACTCAAAAACAACAAAAATAAAAAAAAACATTCCCACAAAAATAAAAATCTCAGGCACATCTCAACGCAAAAGAAATCAGATATTTATTACACTCATGATAGAGAGTAACGTAGGCAAATAGCTTTTTATGCAATGGCAATTGGATTTACAACTTCAGTAACACAAATATATATACATATATATGTTTTTTAAAACTGTATATGGTACATATTTTGTCTGTGCTGTGTCTATATGCAAATGCTTGATTAGGTCATATTGGACCTGCTTGCTGTTTTCACCTCCATGTTAAACTGAAATTTTAGAAATGGTTATGAGAAACAAATATTAATGGATAATTAACATTGTTTTGTACTCACAATGCATGAAGCCAATAAAATATTTTTGGACTCAACTCAAACTCCAAGGTAACTTTAGCAATGTATACAGGACATGCATAAAAGCTTTTACCTGCTACAGCAAGCTGAGAAGTACAAAAGCACCTAAAGGAGCTGAAACAGTGGATAAAGTGAGTACTGAAAACATGCTTGGTTTTGCCTTCTTCCTCTTTGTAATGCTGTCCAAAAAGATACCCGCTTTTTGAAAGACTAAGAACCAAGAAACAAGCTTGTGAGTTGGCAAATTTAATATTTGAATTACACCATACTTCATAAAGTTAAAAAGTAATGTTGAGGTACTTTTAGTAGCCTATTTCTCTTTGATTAATCTACATAAAATAGAATGAATTTTTACAGACTTCACTACGTTAGAAGTCTTTTTCTCAGCATCTGCAACTCTGGGACATACCTGTGTGTTTCCAGTATTTGTTTTATTTATTAACACTATACAGTGATATACACACTTCAGATTTAGATGTGCTTCTGATACAACTGCCACAAGTAGTTTTGTAGTTGGGGTGTAATTCTGATTATCAGTTTTATAGGACCTGTTTAAAAAGGTTAGGATTATTTTGTTATACAGATATCTATCACAGGTAAGTAAGGACTAGACCAGGTCATGTATATGTTTGTAGTGGACTAAAAGTATTTTTTGTCACTGTTGTATTCAAGCTTGCATGTATCAGCATAAGAACGCAGTTGTGCCCTAGTCCTTTGACTACAATTAAATTGACTTACATGCAAGAAACAACAGTGCTAACATCAACGTGTTATATACTGTTGGTAGCATTTCATTTGCAAAAATCAGTGCTATAACTTCATATTTCAACATGAACCTGAAAAAAAAAAACATTTTAAAAAACAGGTTTGGTGGTGGTTTTGTTATTAACTCATCCTCAAGTACAAAAGACCAATATAGAACACAAAACAAACATCAATATGGTGATAAGGTCACCAAAAATTTATATCCCAGGTCAGACTGCAGTAAGTAAACCAGGTGAATGTTGTACAATTTTAAAAGCTTTAGTAAGAGGTAATCTGAAGAAGGAACAAGGCAACTGAACAGACTTGCAAAGTCATTGATACAGCAGTATGATCCAGCACGGTATATAGGTCAGAGTTCAGTTTTAAACTTGTTTTAAACTACTACTACAAATGAGGAAAAATAGCATCAAATACCTCAATTAACAAGCAGACCTTCTTGACACAGAAGGACAGCAAAAAAATACATCTCTTAATATACCTTGGCATACAAGACATGGTTTACAAATATAACACCCAACTGTTTACTGGATTTCCACCGTGAGCACGTATGAAGCATTAAATGTCTCACTTCACTAAGGGGTATGTTGGTTATAGAAGGAGTAAAAGACTTTCAAACTTGTGTCAAGACAGGTTATGAACTCTGGTCTTTTAGCACCTGTTCTCCTGTGTAGTCTTCAAGACAACTGTAAAGTACATTCAATGCCATTAAAACACAAAATAGTGGTTACTACCGCAGCAGTTGCATGAGGGATATATGCTATTCTTTGTTTCCAAATTGGAACTTATGCAAAGACACACTTAGTATTATAATATTAGATTTACTGGATTTATTTGACCACTAAATCCCCCAATGTCAGACATGTTCAGAAATCCTAACAGCATTAATCCAGGCTGACTGCTCACAAAATAAATAGCATCCATGGGGACTTTGCCCCAGACACCACAAAAATTGACTGGCATGACTAATTAGAAAAGCAATAATGACAAAGTGTTGTTTCTTACATACTCTTTTCCCCAACGTGAAAAATCCAAAACTTGCATGACTGTACTGATGCTTGGTGTGGTACAATGTTGTACAGCAGCAAAAGACATAAGTAAAAAGAAAAAAAATAACTTCTACCAGTAAAGCCCTCACTGCCTATGCCAGGAGTTCCTGCAACTTGTGCTATCTAGACGACACCTCTGAAACCTCCAGATAGAACTGGCATTCTATAACACCAGTTCTATAACACGTTCACATTAGCACAAGCTCTCTTCAAGCAGCAAAACACACCAAACTTGTCTTTTCCTTGAAGTCTTCCTGTTTATGTGGTCTACCTAATACATAATGGTGGTGGTTCTTGGATAAAAATCCCTGATCTTTTACCCATATTACAGGCCATGGCAGAATATTGCCAGCTGCTCACATTTATTCCAGGGAGGCATCATCTAACTTGGTCTAGCTTTCCTCAGAAGCACACCTTAAGCATTTCAACCTAAGTACACAAAATAACATAATACAATAATAAGTATGGTCAGAAGGAACCTCTTGCTCACAGCCAACTCCTGTCGTGATACTTCGAGTCAATTCTAAAATAAGGCTATTGTTTTATGTTAATAAAGACCAAAGGATAAATGTTGTCAAATACAACACTGAAATATAACAAGTTTTATGATCCTAAGTCTAACTTGGCTTCTGTGAACCAAAGTACACAAATTATACTTAAGCTTACAACAAGCACACCCTGCAATTGTGTACTTGCAGAGTTGGAAAATTAATTTCTAGGTTCACAAAAAAAACAATATAAGAATATAAAAATAAAAAAGTAATCTCAAAATCTCTCCCATGATAGTTTCCATGAAGAAATTTTCTCAAAATGAAATGACTACTTCCATTCTCTGCCAGCTCAGTTACACTAATTTTTAGCAGCCATTTCTTGTAATGATTGCTATTTGTATTACTTACAATGTGCTTCTTTCCTTGCATTACTTTGTGATTTATTTTCACTAGATGTGCGATTTAGAGCAAAAACATTGGAACATTTGTAGGCACTATTTGAACTGGGGCAGCATGCAGCGACAGGCCATACCAGCACTTGGTTTTTTGCTTTGGGGTTCTTGTCAGTTTTAAGCAGTATGTAACACCAGAGGTGGACAGAAGGTCCTCCATCAAGAATGCCCCCCTATTCTCCAAGAAGCCTCAGCACTCAGCCAGGATAAAATGAATACAGTATTTCAGCACAGTTCTGTAACCCTGCCACTTCTGCCACACAGAAAGGCAGGACCTTTTGTATGAGGTAGCTGCTCTCCCTCCTCCATCCTGCAGGTTTTCAAGCACCACAGTACAGCTACCATCCACACAGGAAAGCCGTTCCCAATTCACATTACATCTAAATTAGCCACAAAGAACAAGCCTTTCTCAGCACCCAACTCCCCAGTGCATGCCTTAGGCACGGTCCTGTTTGCAGGGCTGCACTGGTCTCTCCCATGTGCCCTGGTTTCTACATGTGCTGGGCCAAGTGTGCACTGCCTACTTTCTGAACACACTCATGGGTCAGCAGACAGAGACAGGATTTGCTATCCACTCGTGGCTTCTGACTTGTTAAGCAAGTGCTGATGTCTCAGGTGAGGAATAGTTCCCCCTGCGAGAGACATGTATTTCTGGCCTCCACATCCTCAGGTCCCCCAAGCACTGCCCCATAAACCCAGATACTGCACTCCCTGTGATGCTATTCCTATCATATAATCATTCTTAACACTACTGAATTCCTTACTTCCAAGTAGTTTAACCAACTTGTGAAGGACTAATTTCGTCCTTGGCTTACATGATGGGGGGTGGAGGAGGGGGGAAGCAAGGCTTTGTTGTCCTAATACTATTTCAGATATTTTGCTGTATGGATTGGCAAAGGAAAAAAGGGAGGGAGAAAAGAATTCAGTGGTCACAACTGCTTCATCATGTGAACATTATAACCAGAGCATGAGAAAAATCAGGAAAAGGAGAGCAGTGATCCTTCCTAGCTGTTTCAAAAGAATTTCCATGCAGTGATGTGTGGCACAGTCTATCCTACAAGATAATAGTGAGGTTTCCCCCCCCTGCTACCGCCATTGACTGGTTATATAATACCTTAATGCATTCCTCCTTGGTCTCTTAACAAAAGCAGGATGAGAGGACATTCGATTACTTTGAGGAATCTCCTGCTACGTGTATTTTAACAAGGCTGAATTAAGTGAAGCATGCTCCAAGGGGTGTGTTTGATGGACATTGACATTCATCTGATTTAGGTTATCCAAAAAAAAGAATCCCATTTGTTATCTACTCTAAGACAACTGCTTTTATAAGTTCATTGTTAAATAGATTTGTATCCCCCCTCCCCCCAGTGGATTTTACTTTTTCAGAGCATTTTACTGAAGGCTTAAATGAATGCCTCACAGGTCAGCAGTTTCCTTTTCCTCTTTCCCTTCTAAGAGCTTGGATTTGTGAGGAGATGCCACAGTCTGATTTAGGACAGAGTTGGTGGTAGTAAACTACTATAATCCTAAAGTAACAGAGTTTTACCTGCTAGGAGGCAATTGTAGAACCTAGCTTATTCCCTGTGAGATTTGTAGCTTAGTGAACAAAGGCATCATGCGTGCACCCTTCTAGCTCTGAAGAGGTTCTCTGCAGCATTATAAATATGACATGTCTGCAACACAATTAGTCTCTAACAATAATTTTGGTGGTGAAACATACAGATAAACAATGAGCCATCTAACCAAACCGTATGTTACCGAATAATGCTCTGCACCAAGAATAATCACCTTGAGAAATTCTTACTAGTAGTCACACAGGTGCTTTGCTTTTCCTAATTTGGATTTTAGCCCTTTGTGTAACCAAATCAGTACCAGCTGTTTTCTCAGACATGATCTTAAATGGCCAATACTTGCACTGGCAGTAACCTTGGTGCTTAAGACCTGGTACAGCCTCTCTCTTAAGTCCTGCTCACCAAGTCACTTTTACATATAGGAAAGGAAATTACATTATTTAAGTTGCGTCAAAGTTCATACTTTGGCTTTATTGGGCTGTTTTTTGCGCATTGCATTTTAATTAATGAACCTAGCAAAGTTGGATTTTTCTCCATGGTCTTGTTCAAGAAAAAAAAATAAATACTTGTCAGTAGAGAATTTGTTGACGCCTGTCTTCGACTAATAAAACATCCATCTTTTCCAATTTCAACTTCACCTAACGCAGTTCCTATGTCTAATACACGTCTGCAGAGAAATCTGCAAAAGCAATTGGTTTTAATGGTCTTACTTTAGGAGCTTAACATGCAGTTTCCTTGTGTGTTTGTGCAGAAGCTAGCTCAGTGTGACAGAGCTCCAGGCAACACAGCATTACAAATAATGTGGTCTTCTGCTGACAAATACACAAAGCTATCTAGGACTTATAAGATCTTCAACCATGTTTTAAAACTAGCAGTTGTCTTCTTCATTGTCCCATGAGGCCAGAGTGAGGAAAGGATTTAATCATAGCTTATGGAAAGGAGAAACCAAGTCCTGGTATCCTTTTTTTCATTGCCTCTCCTCTTTTACATTGTTATATTTGAAAATTAGTCAGGATTTAGGACATTTTCTCCAGCTAATAGCTTTGGCCTTTGCATTTACTCTGTTCCTGCTCCCCATATGTGACATCAGGCTACAGTGAGGAAAACTGAGGGATTGTTAAAATACTACATGAATTTAACTGTACTTTGAGTTATCCTTTTGATTTAAGGAGCTGAATTTAGCTAAATGACCTACATAGCATTTGAATAGATTATTTCAAATAGTGTGCATTATAGGTCTGTATCTGGTGTTTCTAAAGCTAACTTGGAAACAAACAAATTTAGAAGGATTGTGGCACCTGCTGGCCAGCCTGAGATGGAGGCCACCTGCACCTGCCTGCTGGGCTGCAAGAATCATCCTGGAAGTTTGATAGTTTCTTGCCTTTAATGTGACTGTGCAAGTTGTTAAGTAGCATACTTTGAAAATGAGTACAATATATCAGCTGAACTTTTCCAGGGACATGAGAATATGCAGCATGCAATCAAACAGAGTTGGGTGGTTTAATACAGGAGTATTTGTTGCTTGCATTTCTTAAGGACTGACTTTTCACATAACTCAGACAGCAACTCCAGTATAGCCTCAAACTCTTCTTTTAATTCACACTCATGCTTATAAGAATTGTGTTTGATCATGAACTTACTAACATAGGTTGTTTGCAATTTTTATCCCATGAATTCAATTGCAAGCTTGTGTGGAACTTGAAGATGAATTTGATTCTATCTATGGGTATTAAGGTTAAATTTATTTTGAGGTCATACACTCATTCTGCACTTAAAGACTTTGAGTACATTGTTGTATGTGCATGGATAGCTTTTGCAATAACCAACAATAGTAATTGTTTGTCAGATTCAAATTATTTTTAAGTTATTTCTACTTAACCAAAAATGTCATTGAAAGTACGCGAAGAAGCCAATCAAGGAAAAAAAGGTTAAGCCTGCAGACTCCTCTCTGTATCATAGAATCATAGAATATCCCAAGTTGGAAGGGACCCATAAGGATCATCAAGTCCAACTCCTGGCACCACACAGGTCTACCCAAAAGTTTAGACCATGTGACTAAGTGCACAGTCCAATCGTTTCTTAAATTCAGACAGGTTTGGTGCAGTGACTACTTCACTGGGGAGCCTGCTCCAGTGTGCAACCACCCTCTCCGTGAAGAACCTCTTCCTGATGTCCAGCCTAAACTTCCCCTGCCTCAGCTTAACACCGTGTAGCATAATGAAAAGCAGAAATCCAAAACTAGCACTCCACAGCCACATTTCATTACCCTTGTTTTACAAATCCCATCTTCAGGCTTTCAATTTAGACTGTACCACCACAAATGGCCTTTTAAGCTTCACGGCTGCCCAAAATACAAAATGATGTTCCCAAACTGGGCGATGTTTCCCATAGCAAAGTAGTAAACCACAAAGATATTACACATGCATTCTCAGGCAGAAACAACAACCACAGGAGTTGGAACAGAATAACAATGCAGTTACTCTGAAAGGCTGCCATCCTGTGGCACTTGGGGTATGCTGTAGTAGCTTGCTGCCCTGAATTAATGGTCTGTACACTCTTTGAAGTGGGATAGAGTGCATGTATTCGAGGCAGCTCATAGGTAGATAATTACTTCCTCACTTCTGTTCAATATTTAGGTAGTTGGAAGAGAAGGCTGCAACCTCCTGTATGTATCAACTGCATCGTAGTACAGCTCATAAGCCAGGGCTCAGTTTAAGAGCTTTTATTTCCATCAGACGAACTAGTGAACATAACCTGAGAATATATTAAGCTTCATACTAATTCTCTGGTATTGCTGTCACATTAAGCCATAAATCCTAGTTGCTGAATTTGCTGTACTACATCTGAGTAATGTGTGTTCATGAGTGCTTTACTCCCTTAACCTATTTGTTACTTGATTTGAAAGACTGTAGAGAGAAAAAAAATCCTGTAGAGTTCATTCCTTTAGTGCATAACTAGTATTTTTAAGTAGTGCATATTTTTCCGGGTAAATCAATAGGACTTTAGGATAGACATTTCAGGATTTGACCCTGTACCTGATTAACTGCTTCTACTTCAGTTCTTGCTCTTCTTTGTTTGCTGTAAATGCATGTTACTCATTAGGACTAAGGAATACATGTTCCTTCTGACACTTACAGCTTTTTTTCATAGTAGTATGAGTAGAAAAAAAAATAATTTTGTTTGCATTATGATGTTATGAATAGCCTGTGCACATGAGCTAGGAACAAGCCTGTCATATTTTCTTTCTCTTCTGGGAACAGTGCTACAATTCTAACCCTGTTCTAAGAATACTTTATGCAACAAATAATACAAATTCTTAATTAAGATGAGCTTGTAACTACTTAAACTTATAATTATGTAGCAAATAGTTGTAGGAAAATGGGACTTCCATCCCTCAGAGAAGCTTTGTTAAAAAGGTTAGAGAAAAATGGGCGCCTGACAATTTCTACTCTATTATTGTAGAAATGATCAAGAAACCACGTACAGTCAAATTACAGTGCTTAGAAATATGTATTCTCAGCTACTTAGGTAAGGACCACATCATAGCTTAGGAAGATGCATAAGCCGTGTGTGTGCATGTATATGTGTGTATATATATATATATATGTATATAAAACTTCTTTAAAAGCTTGGGTTAGATCCCAGGCAGTTAGTTCAGCTTTCTTATGTCTGTAGTCCATTATTTGCAAAGATAAAGAAGCTCACCTACAACCATAGTCTCAGTTACTTCTCCCCATGCTGGTTCCTTGGTTTAGTGTCTGATTTCAGGTAGCATTGTTTCACTGGAGATGCATTTCTCCTCAGTGCTACCTTTCTTTCCTTTTGATCCCCTGGGCTGTGATACCTTTCAAATAGCATACTAGCAAAGCTTTAGGCACTAATTATAGCTCTCCTCAGTAGCATCCCTTGAAATGCTAACCACATTTAAAACAAGAGCCCTGTGGAACTGCCATTGTATACATGCCAGTGCATGTATTGCTGCTGCACCATTGCTCTGCTCTCCAGAGACAGCCCGTGATAGTTGCCATGGGACATTCTCAGCTCCTTCTCTTTTTTCCATCTACATACCTTTCCACAACCAGGAAACCATGAATTCTTACCCAATCTACAGCCTTTGGTCCTTATGTATTTTCCAAGCTGGCCCAATATTTGGAACCATTCACAAATCTTTTAGTATTTATTCTCCTCAGTTTTTTTTTTATGGAAAAGTTATTCATTCTGAATGGGAAATCCGGTATTCCCATGGAGGAAAAAAAAAAAAAAAAAAGACATAAACCCACCTAATTCTACTTCCAGTGATCAAAGAAATCTCTAAGTATTTATTCCATCTTTTCTCAGCCCTAGGAATTACTCTGCATGGTTTTTTTTTTGTTTTGTTTTGTTTTTTTTTTCCTATATTTCATCCTACCTTGGGGGAATTCAGCTCTGCAATGCTCAGGAGTCACAGCATTTCCCACCTTGCAGGAAGCACTCCTCCAAGGAGATACGACAATCTGCTTTTCCCTCTTTCAAGCCAATGCAGTCTTTCTGCTGAATGAGCTCTCAGGCATAAGGTAAAACATGGTGTTGCAGAAGACAACACAGGAGGAAAGCTCACAGCTATCTACTCAGCTGCTGTTATTTCTGCAACCCTATTTCTTGACTTCCTTAACTTCCTTTAACCTGTAAATGAGTGACCTCTCCACCAGGCCATTAAGACTCAGGTAAAAAGGAGTCTGGGAAATCTCACAGGTGAGGTGAAAGGAGTTGATGGCAATTCAGTAATTGCCAGAATGAGACAATGCCCTTCATTTACAGGAGAGGTTAGTCAGTGGAATCCCTATCATGTATATATACAGAAGGCCAGCTTCAAGAAATCACAGATTAACAACACACTTCACTAGTCCACACTAATGAATCCTGATTGTAATGTTTTTATGTTTTTTGTCTGTTTTTATTATTATTATTAAAAACAAATAATAATACTCTCCTAATTTGGGACCCAGTATGATTATTCAGGGACAAAGATGCTGACTCATGGCGTCAGATCTTTGGAGCTTCAAAAACCTGGACATGTTGTACCCAGACTTACTCTATGATACTTGTTATTGACAGAAACAAAACCATCTGACCTGCATCATTTCACCCACACATTTAATCTGAATTAACTACAGTCTCTTTGTCTAAACTCATGTATTATCTGCCTGCTCTGATATATAAATAAAAAAAAGACATATTTCACTTTCATGATCAGGTATTTTGTCCACTTTGAGCCCAAGTGTCTGCGTCTGCTTTACAAATCTTCTGTCTCATACATTTATCACTATTTGCTAACCTTGAACAGGAAGGCTTAAGCCATTCACGATTAATAAAAGACATGGTATATCTGTCTGCAACTTCACTGCTTGTCTTCTCTGCTTAGTCTTTCCCTTGGCAAAATAAAAATGCTGAAGGAAAATGCTGGGTTCTTTTTATTTATTTATTTATTTCTGACTGTAATCTACATTCCTTTTCTGTATTTCTGCTTCACCTGCAGAACCAGAAACTATTGTATGCCAGATGAAAAACTCAGATCTTAATGACCCTGTAAACAAAGCTGAACCTGTATCCTACTGTCATCCCAAATCCCTACAGTCCATTATGCCAGTTCTTCACTAGCAGCTCAGTTTTGAAGTATTAAATTTGAGCAACTGTACAGTGAATGTATTTTTGGAAGTTTCAGATGTTGGTAGTTAACCTACATTCTGTCATCCTGTTCCTTTACTTGCATACTTCTGACACCCTTCTGCTTCAAGTTGCTTTCTCTGTCTTTCCCCGAGTCATGAATTCTTCCCCCTCCCCAGCTCTTCTCCCTGTCTTTTCTTTTTTCCCCCCCATCAAGATAATGTTTTGTGAATAGCATTAGCAACATGGAATAGAAAAGGATGTTCAGGTTGGACATTTGGAAACGTTGATCCTGCTAGGCCAACAGTGCAGCAGTGAACTGATACATGCATGATCAGAGAAGTCTCATCCTGGAAGGTCTACAAGACTCGGCTACACAAAGCATGGCTGATCAGAGTTTCCTTCCCGCCCACATTTTTATGATTCTAGAAAATTCAGTGCAAGCACTTCAGTTGATAATATTTCACAGAATCACAGAATCATCTAGGTTGGAAGAGACCTCCAAGATCACCTAGTCCAACCTCGGACCCAACACTAACAAGTCCTCCACTAAACCATATCACTAAGCTCTACATCTAAACATCTTTTAAAGACCTCCAGGGATGGTGACTCAGCCACTTCCCTGGGCAGCCCATTCCAATGCCTAACAACCCTTTCAGTAAAGAAGTTCTTCCTAATATCCAACCTAAGCCTCCCCTGGTGCAACTTTAGCCCATTCCCCCTCGTCCTGTCACCGGGCACGTGGGAAAACAGACCAACCCCCACCTCGCTACAGCCTCCTTTAAGGTACCTGTAGAGAGCGAAAAGGTCGCCCCTGAGCCTCCTCTTCTCCAGGCTGAACAAGCCCAGCTCCCTCAGCCGCTCCTCGTAAGACTTGTTCTCCAGACCCCTCACCAGCTTCGTCGCCCTTCTCTGGACTCGCTCGAGCACCTCCATGTCTTTCTTGTAGTGAGAGCCAAAAACTGAACACAGTACTTGAGGTGCCTTTCATAAACCCATGCTGACTGGGCCTGATCGCCTGCTTGCCCTGCAAGTGCCGCGTGATGACACTCCAGATAGTCTGCTCCATGAGCTTCCCTGGCACCAAAGTCAGACTGACAGGCCTATAGTTTTCCAGGTCCACCCTCCAGCCCTTCTTGTAGATGGGCATCATGTTTGCTAGCTGCCAGTTGATTGGGACCTCCCATGATAGCCGGGGGACTGCTGATAAATGATGGAAAGTGGCTTGGCCAGCTCCTCTGCCAGTTCTCTCAGTACCCTCAGGTGGATCTCATCCGGCCCCATCGACTTGCGTACATCTAAGTGCTGTAGCGGGTCGCCAACCATTTCCTCATGGATTATGAGGGCCACATTCTGCTCCCCATCCCCTTCCACCAGCTCAGGGTACTGGGTATCCAGAGAACAACTGGTCTTGCTGCTAAAGACTGAGGCAAAGAAGGCACTAAGCACCTCAGCCTGCCACTGTAGGGATGGAGGAAAACACCACCTGTACTCCTGCTCCATCTACTAATCATCCCAGTCCCCTCAAGTCCGGTTTGATAGCCTTCAGGCTTCTCTCAGCAATTTCATCACTATCTGGATGATAGGCCTGGACTATCAAAATAGTATAGTAATCAGGGCGGCGAACCAGTTTAGGAAGGTTTCTGGCAACGTCCCTGACCCAGGCCCCAGGGAGGCAGCAGACTTCCCTACAGGTAGGGTCAGGCCGACATACAGGGCCCTCTGTTCCCCTGAGAAGGGAGTCGCCTACAACGATCCCCCTTCTTTCTTTCTTAGGGGAGGCAGTCTTGAGGCTTGGAGTCGACTTCCTCGCCCTAGGCATCCTCCTGGGTAGACTTAACCTCATCCTCACCCACCAGTCTCTCAAGCTCCAAGGCCTCAAACCTGTTGTGTAAGGGCACCTGGGAAGGCAAGGCCGGTAGGGAGGGGAGTTCCCTGTGACACCGAGCAGCAACTTGTTTCCATTCCTCCTCACCTCCTAAGGCCCCTCCCTCTGCCCGACAGCAACAGGGCAGGGGGTCCACCACTGTTTGGGGTGTCTCACCCCGGTGCCTTTCCTTCAAGGCCTGGCCGGGAGTTGCTCCACCGGTCTATCTCCTGCTCACACTCCCTGATAGCCCTCAACCTCTCCACCTCCCCCTTGAGCTCTGCCACCAGGCTGAGCAGGTCATCCACCTGCTCACACCTCACACGCACGGTGTCTCTGCCACCCTCTGACAGCAGCTACAGGCTCAGGCACTCCCTGCCTCCAGAGACCTGAACTGCCACATTTTTGAGCGGGCAGTCAGTCTGGGTCGCCACAGGCTTTCTAGAAAGAGCTTTCTGCCTAGCGCAGACCATGGCGGTTTAGCTCTAGGTAGCCAGCCGGTAGATGAGCTGTTCTCCTGAGCGCGGAGGGATGCTCTGCCCTGTCCGAGCGCGCCCTGCCCGCACGAACTGCCGTGCCGTGCTCTGTTTGCCCGCCCTGGTCGCCGCGCTCCCCAGGGGCCGCCTTTGAACGGCCGGGGAGGGGGCACTGCCCACTCCGCCCACGGCTCGTCAGCCTCCCTCGCGAGGGCTGCCGGGGCCTGGCGGCTCCCTCGGCTGCCTCGAGTGGCCTCGATGCCGGAAAAAATGCCCTGCCTGCCTCGATCCCCCGCTCTGCTGCAGAACGCATCTGCCCCGGAGCCGATCGCCTCGGCGAGGTAATACAATTTCAATACAACAAACAGCCCGGCTACTCCTGGAGGTTTCAGGACTGCATCTGTTGGTATAAGCTGCAGAGAGAATTACATTAAGTGGCATTTCCTTGTTGTCTCTCAGACTTCGTTAGCTGCATCACAACACCTTTACACGTTCAGAAGGAAAGACAAGCTCCAGGGCTGCTCTTAGTCTCTCTGAAGCCTCAGATCTGACTTCCCCACCACCCCTGCAGACACAAGAATATCTAGAAATAAATTCCAAGAGGCTGTACTAAATGGCCTGTTAACACCTGTTTTGCAATTCACATGCATCTGTGCCACCAATGCTTTCAAAAAACGAGTATTCTAGCATTCTAAAGTGTTGCTAGAACTGCTACTGAAACTTTTTCCTTAGGGCAAGATGCTAATAAACTGGCCTAGACCTTTTACTATCATCATTGTTGTCTGTTACAGCAGTTTTCTTTGTATATCAATCAGTCAGCTTTGAAGTCTCTTCTAATCTTCTTCAGCTACAGATAATTAATTATGAGTACAACGAACAGATTTAGCCAGGGGACTCAATTTGACATTACAGTTCTCACTTCTGTTTGGGAAACTCCAAATTTTAACTCAGGTACGAATCTTTGTTAGAGCTCACAGTAGAAACCACCATTTCCTTGCTTCTGAACAAAAACACAGCAGTATTTCCTCCTCACAATCCAGTAGGTGATTTTCTGAGCTCGGTTGTAAACATCTTTCCTAATAATTAAGAAAGGCATTTGCAGCAAGGCAGGGAAGGTGCTCTGCATGGCATTTTGTGCTGTATTGTTCCCTTCCCATAGTAACCCCATATAAAGGCTGTTGGCACCAATACAGAGCTCTCAAAACGGTTTTGGCTGTAGAAGTTGTAACGTGACTTAGTGGAAAGCTTCCTGCAAAGATGAGGTAAAAGAAAGGGAATGTCATACAGGGTTACTGTTACAGTCCAGGACGTTTTTGCCTAGAGAAAGCATATCGGATTGTGAGGTGTTGAAACAACAGTAAGGAGTATATACTTGACATCAACTCAGTGACTGCATCCTACTGCAAATTAGATTTTAAATTTAAATCAGGATTAAAGGACATGGTAAGCTATGTCTCTTAAAACATTTTATGGATTTGAGTATAATTGGAGCTTATTGCTTGCTTTTTTTTATAAGGAAGTAAGAAACCAAGCAAAATGAGCAAAGACTGTCCCCCCCCACCCCACGTATTTAAAAAAATTGAATTTTTCCAGTTCATATCCCTCATTACAAAACAACAGGTTTAGCTAGAGTATCTACAGATACTCTAGTATCAGGAACTTAAATATCTGTCTGGGCACCCTGCAGATCCCAAATGTTGTCCAGGGTATAGTGGAATTATTTTTAAATAGCAATCCCTTCCTAAACTCTTAGGTCAGCATGACGATCTTTCAGTGTCTGCGATCAGCACCAATCAAGTCAAGAGAAGAGAGAGAGAGATTCTTTTATCAGAAGTGCTTTCATGAACTCGTATAAGCCTTCACTCAGCAGCACTCTTAAGTATGCATTTCCCTGCTAACTGTACCGGCACATAACTGCGCTCTGCTGAATGGCACCTATGTTGAGAGGCTGTTATAGCCTTAGGAAGCTGTGCTGTGTACTGTGGAAGCTCTAGTCTCCATTCAGAGATACTGGTACCAAGGTAAAAACATCCCAGCCACTATAGGATTCTCATAAAAATAAACAATTCTCTTAATTATTTTCACTGGGAAATAAAGAGGATGCTCAGATGAGAACTGCTGGATAAAGGCAAGGCTCTGCAGGTGCGTGGGTGCCAGTGCCACATGGGAGCTGCCTGCCTGCTCCGCTGTTAACACCAAGTGTCCGCGTCCAGCCAGCACCTGGCACGACGCAGGAGTGAGGCTGTGTTGCACAGCTGGCACCAGCTCAGGTCCAGCCATCACCAGCTTCGCCCTCTCCAGGGTCTTCTGTCAGGATCGCTGTGCCTCTGTGTCATTGCTGGATCCAGATTTTTCTTCGTGGAAATGCAGGATTACAACTATTATTCTGCACACGCAGGACAGAAGATTTTCTTTTCTCTTCTGACAATGAACCAATTAATTTAAATAAATATAAAAACAGGGTGTGTTAAAAGAACTCGAGAAGTTGTCAGGCAAGCTGTAGGAGGATGTGCAAATCATACTATTCTGCAAAGCATTACACACACCTCATGGAACACTCCTGGTAGCTAGCAGAAAGAAATCACAGGTCCCTTAGGAAAGCGTAAGCACTGCTACAGGAAAACACTTCACACAGACAATGGGGCAGGGTTGGAACTGAATGTCATCTCTCCTGATTGTTGAAAGGCACAAGGAGGCCTAAAAGATAGCAGGTATGCAGGCAATTAAAAACTGGGTAAGATAGAGGGAAAAAACAAGATTGTCTTTCTCAGAGGAAGAATACTAAGGCGTGGATCAGCCCCAGGCAGCAGCATCTCTTGCTGGGGGCTCTAGCCCCATTTCTACCCCATCGTTTTTTTTCTTATTACATCTCGAAGAAGACAGAGGAAAGATTCCTTGCTTTTCACAGATGGAAAGGATCATGTAGGCACAGTCCCTCGCTCTGAACACACCGTGGTATGTACATGGTGGCAGAACTAAATAATCACATTTCACAAAACAAGGTTATAAAATGGAGTAGATTTGCTTTTTTAGAGGCGTTTCAAACTGACTGTGGTTGTGGCGCAGAGAGCGTATTTACAGAGCTAGCTACCTGTGGTGTTCCATTGAAAAGCCAGTTATTTCCCTTCTTCAGGTCTTAGGGGCTTTTTGCTTGTTAGATGTTTAATACCTCAGTGCTTTTAAGCATCTCTTGAGATTCCTCTTGTGACTGAAAATGTAATTGCCATTAGTGCAACATGGGTCGTACTCACATTCATAAAAATGGCAGCAGACACTCGAATATTTATAGACTGCACTAGCTTAATATAAATATAATGTTCTATATTTACATAATAATAGTCTAAAGGACCAACAAAGCACGCAGAAGAACAGGTGTGTAAGCACTGATTCGAGACTCTGGATAAGAGACACACAGCCCATGGTAAGCCCCATGCCTTCCCTTGAACTTCATTCTTTCTCGTGTAAGTTCACTTGCTGAGTTGTTGGGGTTTTTGTCCTGGGAAACCCCAAAGCCTCACAGATTACACTGAGAACTGAAGAAAAGATAGAAGTAATCTGCAGGCACAAAGCATTCTTAAGGACATGGTTGGAGTTTACCGATAACAAGGATGAATTCGTCAGTTACAGAATTTTTTTTTCTGTCTGTCTCCTGAGCTTTCTGCAGGAAAATGAATGTTTTTCCCACTTTTGGACAGCTTTAAATTTCTCACTACATCTGTCTTTTTATTGTATCACTACTGTTGCACAGAACATACTACATGAAAGTTGGGTGCCTGAGCAACGCTCTTGTGAGAAAAGAAATCATGGGCGAAGCGAATGCACAGATTGCTCAGTGACCTAGGTGACTTCGTCAGTCACTAATGCTTGCAATTTTGTGTTGATCCTGCGCAGCTAAATTTCACCCCTGGAAAATGTCTGCATAAATAGCACAGTGTGATTACTCTTGTCTGTATTTATGAGCTGCAACAATATGTTCTCCCATTTACCATCTAAAATGTCTTTTCCTAATGTGCATTACAGCTTATGAGGGCTTAGTTCTTCCTTGTAATGTATCAGCATTCAAACGAATTGCCTCATCAGTAAGATTGCTAACATTACTGTGGCTACTACAGCTAACCTTTGCTGCATGGTAGGAATATATTCAGTGAAAAAGTACTGCAGCTAACTGGAGGAAAATAGGAAAGAACAGGCATCCTGGTATACAGCTCTCTGTAAGCATCATTTAGCTTTTCAGTTACAGCTGGTTTACTCATACCAATGTGTATTTAACTATTACTCTCCTAAAAAAACAACAACAACAAAAAACAAACAAACCAACCAACCAAACACACAAACAAAAAAAAAAACTTACAGTTTTCCATGTAGTCAAACCATTTCCATCCTTTATATTTATTATGAAAGCACAATTATTACTGAGCTTGAAGATGGTAAGACCAGCCTTTCCTTCTGCTGCCTCACTTTAGAAAACCAGCAATTCTCACACTTAGCATGTTTTATGTGTCTGGTAATGGCATTCAGTGTTAGAAGCAAACACTTGAATTGCATGTGATACAGAATAAAGACAGACCTCCTTTTTGTTGTTGTTGTTTCTTTTCCTTGTTTTAAGAAAGCTACTGTTGGCCTGGTAATATAGTCACATAATTTCAATAGGGCAGGTCAGACACAGACACAGACACAGATTTCTAGGTTGGAAGAGACCTCAAGATCATCGAGTCCAACCTCCGACCTAACACTAACTACTCCACTAAACCATATCGCTAAGCTCTACATCTAAACGTCTTTTAAAGACCTCCAGGGATGGTGACTCCACCACCTCCCTGGGCAGCCCGTTCCAATGCTTAATAACCCTTTCGGTAAAGAAGTACTTCCTAACATCCAACCTAAAACTCCCCTGTCGCAACTTTCGCCCATTCCCCCTCGTCCTGTCACCAGGCACATGGGAGAACAGACCAACCCCCACCTCTCTACAGCCTCCTTCAAGGTAACTGTAGAGAGCGATAAGGTCGCCCCTGAGCCTCCTCTTCTCCAGGCTGAACAAGCCCAGCTCCCTCAGCCGCTCCTCATAAGACTTGTTCTCCAGACCCCTCACCAGCTTGGTCGCCCTTCTCTGGACTCGCTCGAGCACGTCCATGTCCTTCCTGTAGCGAGGGGCCCAAAACTGAACACAGTACTCGAGGTGCGGCCTCACCAGAGCCGAGTACAGGGGGACAATCACTTCCCTAGACCTGCTGGCCACACTGCTTCTTATACAGGCCAGGATGCTGTTGGCCTTCTTGGCCTCCTGAGCACACTGCTGGCTCATATTCAGCCGACTATCAACCAATACTCCCAGGTCCTTCTCGGCCAGGCAGCTTTCCAACCACTCATCTCCCAGCCTGTAGCTCTGCTTGGGGTTGTTGTGCCCCAGGTGCAGGACCCGGCACTTGGCCTTGTTGAACTTCATACAGTTGACCTCAGCCCATCGCTCCAGCCTATCCAGATCCTCCTGCAGAGCCTTCCTGCCCTCGAGCAGATCGACACACGCACTTAGATTGGTGTCATCTGCAAACTTACTGAGGGTGCACTGGACGCCCTCATCCAGATCATCGATAAAGATATTAAAGAGGACCGGCCCCAGTACCGAGCCCTGGGGGACACCACTTGTGACCAGCCTCCAACCAGATTTGACTCCATTCACCACAACTCTCTGGGCCCGGCTATCCAGCCAGTTTCTAACCCAGCGAAGCGTACGCCAGTCCAAGCCCCGAGCAGCCAGTTTCTTGAGGAGAATGTTGTGGGGAACGGTGTCAAAAGCCTTACTGAGGTCAAGGTAAACCACATCCACAGCCCTTCCCTCATCCACCAAGCGCGTCACTTTGTCATAGAAGGAGATCAGGTTCGTCAAGCAGGACCTGCCTTTCATAAACCCATGCTGACTGGGCCTGATCGCCTGCTTGCCCTGCAAGTGCCGCGTGATGACCCTCAAGATAATCTGCTCCATGAGCTTTCCTGGCACTGAGGTCAAACTGACAGGCCTATAGTTCCCTGGGTCAGTTCTTGCTAAAAGCTTGGGACTTCAGGTTTTATTCAAACATATATTTCCTGGCCCTCGATCACAGCCATTTATATTTGCAAGGTTTATTCTGCAGCTGCTTTTCTTTTAGTGTTAGTCATTTTCTGAGCATGAGTCATTATTGTGCATACTTGGTCTGAGTTGTTAGTACACTGCAGAAAACCTGAGCAACCATGTGAATCAGTAAGTAAAAACAAGCCCAGGAAGATTTTAGTGATGGATATTAGGACTCCTTGGGGAAGGACTTAGAATTGTCCAAGAGGAAATTTTACAAGGAGAAGAGAGTCACTGCTGAGTGTGAAGTCAAGCTCCAAACACAACCTCCAAGATGTCCCGCCTCTTGTGGAAACAAAGAAAAGAGGTTTGGAACTTGCCTTGAAAAGGGAATTTGTTCTAGCCAGGAACCTTTCATCAAGAAGAAGAAAGTTTGCTTTGTGAGGAAGTGCAACATATATTCCCAAGATAGGAAGCAAGCTTCCCTGATGCTGAGTTGCTTGGTCCCTCTACACAGCCTCTGAACAAAGAGAAATGGTCAGTGGTTCAACCAATTCTTTTCCATTCTGCATTTCTGGGCACTACCAAGCAGTCTTTCCTTATATTTTATTGCCTTCCAATTGCACCCCCCCTGCCCAGCTCAGCCCCAGCCACAAAGGAAAAAAAAATGAGGTGAGGAGAAAGAGGTTTCAATAATCTAGCAGGTTACAAAGCACAGGTTACTATTAATCTTTATTTCCAACCCCCCCCCCCCCACCTAAGTCATTTCCTATATACATAGACTAAAAGACTCCAGGAGATGTTTGGTTTGTCTTCCTGAGGGGTCAGAAAATGAAGTTGGGTTTACAGCATAGAAGGCTTGGGGCTTTTATTTTATTATTATTTATTTATTTTATTTTGTATTTTGATACAATTGATTGTATAAAATATGCTGAAGACAGATAAGAGGAATTCTTCTGTATAGCTGCTACTTCTATGAACACGAATTTATCAAAGACCCTTTAAACTTAAGTAGTCAGGATGATCATGTAGTAAATCCTTTCAACGGAAGTAGTCTTTCAAGAAATGCAAACCATTAAGGTTGCTGTATGGGAGCCTGTGGGCTTCAACAGACAGGTACACAATGATGTCCACTTGAAAAAAAGAGCCTGATTATCTCTGAGCATATGCTATATTTTAGGCACAAACGACATTCACTCTAGAACACGTTAAATGCTTGAGGGGTCTTCTCATCAGTTAGGGGCAAGAAGGTCAGTCAGCCTGCTGCTCTGTGGTTTTCTGGTAGCAAGGGCCCTCTGGTAGGCCCCTGCTATAAAACAGAAGTAATAATCTTGACTTTAAAAACCTTGCTGTAGTTTTTCTCAGGTCAGTTACACCAGACTTCTTTGATGCTGCTCTAGCTTCCTCATACTTGCTCTGCCTTATTTAAAAGGCAACCTCTGCCTTTGACAGTGACAATAGACGTTTCTTCTTGCACGGTGACAGCCTTCTCGTTTTCCCCATCTCACACATCCCCTGTGCTGGCATGGCCTCCTCATTGCTTTGATTATTCTTTTCAGGTTTCCAGTGTGCTTTGTTGTTGTTGTTTTGGCCAGCCACAAGCTGTTGGTTGTATCACATCCCCCATCCTGACACGATATAAGACAAATAGACCGTGTTTTCCAGTGTCAAGCCCAATAGGATGTTCTACTTGAAAAGAATATTTCTGTCGTAGTGATGACGCATTTCTGCCTGCAGGCTGTATTTCTGCTACCTGTGGACCAGGAGATCTAAGTTTGAAACTAACCTGCCTGGCCCAATCAGTCCCCAGAATCAGGAAGAAAAAAAAGCCTGGTACGGTGTCTGCTGAGATAAATCGCTGAACTAGCAGTGAGTAAACAGGACTGAGGCAAGATGTTTTCTGGGTCTTGCCTCAGAACCTAGAAAAAGGAAAGGGACAGAAAAGAGCAGAAAAGAAAAGAGAAAGGAGAAAGGAGAAAGGGGCTGGCAGCAGCAGGAGGCCCAGCAGCATGGGGAGGTTGGCAGAAGTGCTTCCACATGCTTACACACTCAGCGACACACCAGCCTGCCTTGCCAAGCACATTTGTAGCACTGAAGGGGCGAGGAATAGAGCACTTCTGCAAATGGTCTTGTGGCAGCTGAAGTCAAGGAAACAAAGGAGACATGAAACAGAAATGGACGCTAGAAGCAGAAGTCCAAAGAGTTCTCTTGGCTGCAATGGCGAGGGAGGGAGGAACTGGGTGAAATCCTGGCAAGGTGGTGATAATAACAGAGTGATTTCAAGCTGTGGCATGTGGCTGACCTTATACACTGTATGAATAACAAATGTACATGTAAGCATGTGTACAGAGAAATCCGAGGAAGCAACTGGAAAACAAAATCGAGGGAATCCCTAAATCTCCACAACTGATACACCAAGAGCTTTTTCCCGTTTACTCAGAAGGGGTTACTGGGAGTTTTACTGGTACTATCTATGGCAAGATGAGGATCTTTCTGTTCATTTGAAACAATTCATGTTTGCATCACAACAGGGATAAGCTGCAGACATCTAGTGGACAGAAACGCAGTGGGAAGTCGCAATCATAATTTTTGTCTTAAATCACAGGACTCAGGTCACTGTGCAAAAAGCAAATAATTCTTCTCAAAGAATAGGATGCAGCCCACACTGATACAGCAGTGGTCAATGTGGGTATGCAAGTGCATTGCAGGGTTTAAGCCCATTTATGAAAAAGTTCAAGCCAAACCCAGCTATTTTCATTCACAAACAACCACCTTTAATGGTGGAGAGCCTGTAATATAAACTGTGAGGAGGCACCGGAGTTACAAGTGGTACCTGTTATCACTTGGCCTGTTGGTAGAGAGACCAGTGTAAATTTAAGACTTACACTTAGTTGCTGCATAGGAGTGGTCTGCATATGTTGTGTTACTGTCTGCTCCAGCAGAATGCTGGGCTTTCGCTGATGCCATCCAGGCTACTTTCATGTAAACCATTCTTTAATATCTTAATTATTTTCATTTTGTTTCTTTGTATTTCATTGTCAGTGTGCATCTGATGACTGTATGAGTGGCACCTGCAATGAGACTTAGACTGAATTAGACTGAATGAGTTAAATGTAATTTGCAGAAAACAAAGCCAAAATACAAATCTCTTGCGGGTTTTCCTGCTGCATGATGGCACCTGACTGAAATCCTGTTCTCATTACAAAGCAAAGTTATTCTGTTGACTGTAGGCCATGCTGGACCTTAAATATTAAGTCTTAAAGAAGTCAGTCAGGTCCTGCATGAATTAGGGGAAACTGTTTTTGTACAGACTCACATCTTTTTCATTTCCAAACTCTGCCATGTTTTGTTAGCAAAGGTTTGCTGCTTGAGCACAGATTGGCTGTTGGTTATACTGGTGTCATTCTGAACTAATGCCATTTAGTGTTTTAGAATTGCTTTGTATTATGCTTGCATACCTGTCAGGGAGACTGAGTTGCCTGAAATGAGCAGATGATTTATCCTTCTCTGACACGCAGGGTCAGGAATGTCAGTGCCGAGTTGCTCCAGGGAGGTCTGGCATTCATTTATGTTTAAGCCACTGTAGCTGAGGACGGAAGACAATAGCAAATTTGTATTGCTGTAGCATCATGCACTTCTAGGTAAAGATTACCACTCCTAGTGCTAGCCGTGGCATGAACATGGTATGTTATCGCTGTCCTTGGAAAGGTTACTGGTTTGATTCCAGCTTCCTGGTCTACATCATTCTGCTGATGTGTTTTTCTGTGGTCAACACACACCTATTTACTCAGTATCCCTCTACTGCAGATGAAGATTTTATTTTAAAATCAATGAAGAATTTATAACAAAGGTTCACGACTGATTCTTTTCCAATTTTTTAATTCTTAAGTAGGAAATCAATGCTTATAACAATTACTTTGATGTCCGCTCGTCAGCATGGGCATCAGTCTCCTGCCAACCTGTCATTTTTTATCGCATTGGTGAGTTGCAGTGTGTTTGGCTCCCCACAGTAACATCTAGGTTAATTAGTTATAGTACTGAAAACCAGGACTGAAGAACTGAAAAGCATGACTTGCCTGAGGCGTGTTTCAGTGTGTCGCTAAGGTTCTGCTGCAGTGTCCTGGAATTACAAGTTTACAAAGAACAGCTGGTATATCTATGCCCGCTCAGATGAGAAGGTTTCAACAAAGAAACAGATACTATAGTTGGGTTTTCTTTTTTTTTTTCTTTTGTCCTTTTTGCCTAACAGAAAAACTCAAGACAGAGGTAGAATGTTAAGTATTTAGTTTAAATTTTCTTTAAAATTGCACAGAAACAATTTGTCAGGAAACAAAAACCTGTCACATCATAAATCCACAGCACCTGTTGTCACCACTTACCTCTAATGTGTATGTATCAAGATTAAAATTCACTTAAACAAGTGTTCCTAAATCACCTACAATCACTTACCCTGTGGCTCTGTTGCTGGCAGTAGTGTCCCTAGAGCTCAGACGTAACCCAGCCGTGCCCTCCCTCCTTGTGGGCATGCTTCCCAAAGGGCCAGCTCAGTGAACGTTTCCCAGCACAGAAATAAATCTTCTCACCCACCTTAACCCTTATCTTTATTTTTGTCCAAGTGAAACCTGAAGGTGTAGCACTTAGCGGGGCTCCCAGGCTTGGGACCTGGCAGTCCTCTCCCACTGCACTAACACGGAAGGCCCTGCTGCAGCTGGGAACTGCCAGGGCCTTGTCTCTCAGTGCTCGGGCCTTGCTGCAGGCCCACTCCAACACAGCGTGGCATGGCACATGGCATATTTTGCACAGCAGGAGCAAAACACAGACGGCAAAGCTAAGCTGGGGAGTGTGCCAGGCCCTGCACAAGACTGCAAAAGTACCCAGCCCCTGCTAGCTCGGGCACATGGAAAGCTGTCTGCCCTTAACTCAGCATGTCCCCCTGAGCTGATGTTATCATTTCTCCACCTCTTTCCTTGCTAGGAAAGGTTTTTAATGGCTCACTGTGCTTTTGATCTCAGGTTCTGGCTTTGACAGAAACAGGCCTGGCTGGCAGCACAGAATCAGATGAATGAATAGTTCATGAACTGTTCTCCTAATGGCCTGTGGAATTGCCTCCAGAGATGCTTCATGTTTGTCATGGTTCTTGCTTTCCATTACAGCCTCCTTTGATGTAGGTCCCTTCAGTCAGACATAAGAAGACCAATTAAGTCAATTGTGATCCATTCACTGCTAATACTAAATTACGTAAATATCTTCTTCATCATCCACATGTACTGTGGGCACTATTAGGGCAAGTCTACACATGGGAATTATTCTGGAATGAGGTGTGAATTTGCAGGTATTTCACACACCTCCCTAAGCTCTCAATATAACACAAAACGCACATTTGCAAACATGAATTAAGCAAAACCTCACCAAAGCGCTCAGTCAAGGTTAGAAGTGGCTACAGGAAGAGCTAGCACCACATCAGGCATCTTGTTCTGTCAAAATCCAGGTGCTGTAGTTCAACCTGATCTAAAGAAAGCACAGTTTAAAATACCAGTCACTGGCACACCTTCGTGCTGCTGGAAACTAGGAAGGCACTTTCTGTTACCAAGTATGCAGAACTGATTTGCAGACAGTGCTAGGTGCAGTGAGCGCTTTCAGTTCTACTGAACTGGAGCCTACATTTCAGCTGGCTGACCTTAAAAAAAAAAATAAAAAAAAATCACGCCCATTTATCTAACTGTTAAAGTTAATTTTTAAGGTCAGAAAATAAAAAGAGAATCATCCTGCTTTGAACAACAGAAAATACTGGTGCTCAGAGCTACCTGGTTTTGGCCTCAAGCTGAGTCGCTTCCTCCATGCTTTACAGCTAAAAATTACAGCTGTGCTCATAATAGTATTGTAACCATCACAGATTTGGCTCCTATAAAATCCAGCTGAACATGAATCATTTTACCCTTCTTTAGCATGAAATGAATAATACACACAGAGGTAGAGAGGTTTTTCCATTCTTGCATTTAGGAGATTCAGAAGTGAAATCATATTGCATATACAACTCATTATCCTTGACTCCTTAGGGAAAAAGGGAGGAATAGATTTGCATTGTGTTCATTTATCTGGCCTCAAATTTTTTGCACTCTCCATTATTACTGACATACTAAAGAAACTTGTTTTCCTGCTGACATGCATTTCTCCAGCAGCACTAGACCACCGCCACTAACAGTAAATACAGGCATCATGACAGCACCTAAAAGCCTAGTAGGAAAAGATCCTTAGCTGCTGTCATCACTTCATAAACCTCTGCAGAGCTGTAGCAATTTGCATCAGCGGGGCATCTGCCATATATAATTCTGTTTGCTGAGAAAGGCTGCTGAAGGATGGTCTGTGGCCATTAGCAGCTCCCAGAGCGTGCGCCGGTAATCCACGGGGCTCCTTGCTTTGCATTCAGCTGCTTGGCCACGCATTTCTCCACATCAGTTCTTACTGTTAGCACAAAGGACATGTAGCAGCTTGGAAGGTAGTCTATGAAACAGTCTAGCTAATGGTGTCTCCACAGAAAGTAAACTACCGCCTACGCACAGCAATTTCACATATATTCCCTTCCTTGTTCTCCTCATCTCCCCTGTTTGCTCTAGTTCTGCATGCCCACATCAAAAGTACAAGTGCTAGTTTCTTTTTTTCCATCTGTCCCCCACCCCAAGCACACACTTTCTTGTACATTTGCCAGGGGCTGAGAGAGTCTGCAAACAATCTGTTCTTCAGTGGACTGACAACAGAGGGAATTCCAGATGCGAAAGGAAATGAATAAGGAGTTTGACTCAGCTAGGAAGGGTTCAAGGGTACAGCAGCCAGAGGCAACTCACTGTTTTGACTGGGTTGTCAAAACATTCAAATCACTGTACCTGTTTATTCAGTGTCTTCTTATCCCACCTCAATTCTATTCATCAAGGGATGCTATACAGTGAATTCATATAAAATCATCACTCTTTCTAGCAAGTTGAATCTTTTTCACCCATTTTGGACCCTCATTTTGACTACTGGAGAAAGTACGCCTTGCTTATCCTAAGAGCAGTAATCTTACCAAGCTCCTTTCCTCTTCATTCTTAAGAAAGCCTAAAATGCCAGTTTTGTATATCATTTAACATAACGTCTTTTATTTATTAATTTTAATATTTGCAAGACTTGCTCTGTAAGATGCTCAAAAAAACATTTAGCAAATAAGAAGAATAGGCTTAATTATTCTGCTACACCAGAGCATGCTCCAAATGTGGATTCTTAGCGAAAGGAAGACAGAAGACTTTCTGAGCAAAACAACAGAATCTAGCATTTACAAGGTACAGTGAGTGTCTGCCACCAATCCAGTCTATTCTGCAGACACACATAGGGCCACATCCCCCATCACTGTTTTCTGGTCATGTGGCTGGAGATGGGATTAACAGCACCAAGCAAGGCTCCATCCCTTGCTCTGTCCATCGGCTGTAGCATCCTGGTAGCCTGCTTTTCTTACACACGTGCTGCCCTGAACTCATGAATGTAACGTAATGTGATGTGATCATAGCCTGTGATTGGAGCAGGTTGATAGCTCCTGGGAAGATTCTGTCTGCTGTCTATACTGATGGATTGTAAGAGTATTGTCTCTTGTGCACCGTGCACAAGGTAAAGTGATGCTGGGCTAGACGGCAGAGCTGTTAAGTGCTGCTCCCATCTTGGAGCTTTCTGGTGAACTCCCAGAACACATTTTTTGTTTGGGGAGTTCACAGAAATTCCCGTGAGACAGAGGGGAAAGCAAATTTATTTTTAAACCTTCTCATAATTGATAGCTGAAAATCTCTCAGTGTCCTCTCACGGTAGGTAACACGGCCAGCTTGACCTTACTCGTGCTGCTACAGAGACTGATGAAAAAATGGTTATCTCAGCTAGAGACTTACTTTCACTTAATACCTTGACACTAAGCTTACTGGAAAAACTGCTTTCATAAGATAGGTCCTGATCAACAAATACTCTGCACAGAATCTTGATAGTTATTTTCAGAATGTTTGGACTCAGGTTGCTTTGACCTTAGTTTTGTCAATAACTCCTGCCCCTTTCCAACCCCACTACATGAGAAGGAGCAGGTTTTGTTCTCAGGACACTGTTGTCCTGGATTGCAAAGCAAGAAATTTGGGAAAATAGCACTCAGCCATATAGCTGGGAGCTAAGATCCTTGAGGAACTGAACTACAAGTACTGGAATATCTTTCCTAAGGTGAAGACAAGCTTCAAACCTAGACATTAACAAATCTTGCCTAACAGCAGCTTCCAAAAAATCATTCAAAGATATTTGAAACTGTGTGGTCCAGCACAGTTGAAGTTGAGTCCAAATGGCATAGCTACACAGTGAACTTGACTGATACTGTATTGAGCCAGCACAGAGACCTCAAACAAGAGAAAGCTAAGCCAAAGAATAGCTCTGTCCAGGTTCAGCTCCTGGAAGCAGATCACCATGGTATGAGCTGAGTGAAGAGAGTACTAAGAAGTAGGGTACAAGAACAGGTGGTTGGAAGATCACAGCAGCACCTGGAACGGTTTTACACCCATCGAGGTATGGGTGCCAAAAGGAGCATGGCTAAACAGACAGAAAGCTGAGGTGCTCCCAGAGCAACAAAGACCTTCCAGAGGACATTCTGGCTATGGAAAATTACTTCTGCATCCAGGTGACTGAAAATGCTACCTAGTTATGTGTGACCATAACGGCTACTAATGGTTTCTATTTTCTTCCAAGACTAAGTCCTAATTTCAAAGTAGATCAAGATCCTTGTGATACAGCCATAGGAAAAAACAACAACAACAACCAAAAACAAAACAAAACAAAACAAAAACCACAGATATTCACTGACTTCTTAGCCTGGCATTGGTCAGAAAGAGCCAGGCCTACTCCATCCTCACCCCTACACAAAATTCACATGGGGAACCACTTGTCTACAGTACCTGCAAAACAAAAAAATTCTCAAGGATTATGCCCTAAAGAAATCACTGAGGTTATCATCAGCCAGTCTGAATGAAGTGTGTTTAATGGCAATCTCAAAAAAAATTATACAAAAATGAGCAGCCTCTATATCTCTATATACACCAAAAATGAAGATTTTCACTGAAATAGTTTGTCTTATAAACCATCTTGGGCATCTTGAGTGAAAAGACCTGAAGATAAGCAAAAAACACTCTGAAGCGCATTTTTAAAGTTTGTGGTAGACCAGGAACTATGCTTCAGAAAGCAACAATCTGGATTCAGAAACCAAAGCGTAAGAATAAACCCATTCAAACATATAAGGAAAGAATGCAGACGATGAGATCACTGGAAGCTTCCAGGTTTTTTCCTGTGAAAACCGAAGATAATCCAAATTGAACAGAGAGAGTACATGCACCTTGAACACCTTCCCTTCTTCCATATATATTGTATAGCCCAAGGCACTGGAGGCAGCTGTGGACACGAAATGCAATTTTATCAAGGAGCTGTCACTTTAGCCATCCTAGCAGCTGGGAACCTCAGAGCAGCACCTTTCCCACTGTCTCAGGGGCCACCTTCTGCCTTGCCTGTGTGGCGGAGCTCTAGGTCATTATTTATGCAGGTCCTTCAACTAGTCAATGCAGTTGTGTTTAAAATACAGGAGAGCATGAGAGCTTGAACAGCAGAGAAAGTGCTAGAGGAAATGAAAAGGAAAAATTTGGCTTACTGTGACTGAGGAAGCAGGACTTTCTGCACCTTACATACTGCTGCATGGGCTAAGATATACCTCTAGTCTGAAAATAGGAATTCCAATTACAAAAATACACATCTCAGAGACTTTGCTGTCATGCCAACAGATTTCAGATTCTACATAAATTCTGAATTGACTTTGAGGCTTACTGCATATGATACCAAGGCTTTGGTAACACAGATGTAATTAACGTGGTAATGTTTCCTTCTCTTACCATTGCACGGACTTTTCATGATTGCTGCTAGCCAATGCAAAACATTCTACTTCCTCTTACCCTGGTCTCTCCCTGAGTTGTTCTCATTTGCATACAGAATGGATGTGCACTAGACTTGTTTACAGTAATTAGCACAACAGGCACCCTGACTGGAGCCTCTGAACCTCAGATAGCACAAACAATGCATCCGCAAGCGCCAAGTGGAATGCTCCACTCCCAGTTGTTATTTCTCTGAAACGTGGACCTCGTATTTGCTTCCCACGTCTAATTAATATTTGTCTAATGTCCATGGTACAGCCATGGACACTGTACCCTCTTTGAGGCTACATTTAGAGTTCTTTCTCAACTGGAGTTTGAAAATAACTGTAATACATTTCAGTGACACTAGAGGGAAGCCAAAATGTTTCAACAACCCTCTAAAAATACAACTCGCAGCCCTAAACACAAAGTTAAGAAACAAAAAAAAATCTTTAGCATGGTATAGAAAATACCGGTCATACTTACTACATGTAAAGATGCCAAATAGGTTATTCATTTACAGCACAACTTTGGATTTTTTCATTGGCAGTCTGCATGCTGTTAGGCTCCACACTGTTCCCTCTGGGTGTTTCCTTGGTGACGCTATGAGCCTGGCTGCTTTTACAGTTGTAATGCATCTCCGACAGTGTAAGTTGCTAAAGTGCACTGTAAATACGGGTGGTTAAAGTCCGTGTGTTTTCTTCCTTATTTGCTGCTTCTGATACAAGCCCTGGTAATTTCTATTCTGCTCATCAGTTGTGTGGTTTTGTGTTTTGTTCAGCATCCATCACATTACTAAGGCTGTCCAAATGTCCTGTTCATCCACTCCACCTGTCTGTTTGCATGCACTACAGGAAAGGCTCCTTTCACCCAGGATGCTGAGGTAAGACAGATGTAAATGTGGTCAGAGCAAATGGTTTACATTCCTGCTCTGAGCTGCAGTGATCAGGCGCAGGGCTGTGTTAGGGTACCCCAAAAAGTGCTAGCCATATCTTCGACTAACTTCCCCTTACATTCCCTTTTCCCCTCTTCCAACTTCTTACTCTTCACTAACCACATTTCCTCCCATACAAGCACCTTTCAACACTAACTGCCTGATTTCAGTGGCCTGATATCCTTACGGGGTGTTTGATATGGGTGCTCTGGTAATTTCTAGCCAGGTGGAAATTTTGTTAAATCAGTACATTTGTTACCCACAGCTTACTGCTGTTTCTCATCCTGCTGTCTTTTTTAAAAACGACGCAAAGGGTTAACCATCGGCACACATACCTTAACGTATCTGTTTATCTTCACTCCCCAGCTAGAGGGGGGAACAAAACAAAACATAAAAACAACATTTGATATACAAAATAAGCTGATGGTAACACAATGCCAAAAATAGCTTATTATGTTAAGTGCAAGGGAGAAAAGCCTTGATATAAAGCTTGATTGCAACAACATTTCAATTTACCAGTTTAAATACAAGACTTGCATTAAAATATTTCTTGAGATACATCTCTTGCTCTCTAAGGTGATTCTTTTTTTTTAAATTTATATACACATATCCAGTTGTAACACTTGACAGTAGTCTTATGAAGCATTCAAAGAGCATAACTTGATAAGTACACGCTGTAGATATGAATGGTTAATGTCTATGATTTCCTCCTTCAAGGATTTATAACATTATGTTGAGTACTAGCCTCAGACAGGTGACCAGCCACCTGATGCAGTGTAATACCCCCAAGCCCTTCCCTGAGGTCCCACAGTCCAAGCTTCCAATGCTCACTGGATCCAGATGGTGTTGCCTCTTTCTGGTCTGCGAGGCTCTACTGTAAGTTCTCCAAAAGTGGAGAAAAACTGCTCCATTTCCTTCTGCAGCATGTCATTCCTCTTCTCTGCATCTTCTTTGGCCCGTTCTGCATTACGCATTTTGATTTCTACCATCGTGAACTTCTTCCGCTCTTGATCCAGCTCTTCGTGTAGGGCCATCAATTCAGTCTCCAAGGTGAGATTTCTCTGCTCCAAGCTGCAGAAACCGAAATAAAAGCAAACAGCTCCTGAACAGCACTCCTTTCATTCACTTGTGCAGAAATGCACACCACCACAAACTCATGCATTTGCCTTTTCAATTACAAAGCTTAGATTGAATTTCCAAGAGGTGTATCTACAAACTATGTCTTCATCAATGATCCCTTCTCATAGGGCACTCTCTCCTCCATAGCTCGTTTAGAAAATACATGATGGCAGCCACTGGTTATGGTGCACAGTGGCAAACAGCTTCATGTAATTCTCCAGTAAGCCTTTTACTTCTGAAAGTGTTGACTCCCAGCTCCCACTGTACTTGCACTAATTTAATGTAAAAGGTCAGAGTAACTCCCCGAATGCCTTTATTTTGCAACTCAGGTTTGTCAGTTGATTTATCTACTGTATCTGTATTTACAAATACAGATTGACAATTCAGAAAACAAACAAAAAACCCTGCGATCAACCTGGCTTATTTTTTGTCCTAAAAAGTTACCCTATTTTTGATCTATTTATCATTATATCTACCCTACTGACCTTGTGTTTGAGAAGACTGTGCACTACCTGTACACAAAGACATGGCTCCCCCATGTCTTCTTTAACAGGCCTGAGCTTTGAAGGAAAGACTCAGGCAAAGCAGCAGTGCAGAAATGGGACTGTGAGCAGAGGTAACTCCCAGATGTAGCACTGTCTGACTAGGAACAGGGACTCTGGAGAGAGGTTAGAACAGTCTCCCAGTCCCAAAATTTACAGGTGGAGTAATGCAAGACTGATTTCACTGAAAGGTGATGCCCAGTTGCACCTCAGTCTCTGGAGGACAGACATTGAGTAATGAAATCATTGCAAGAGCCTACTGATTTTGTCAGCCAGATTCCACGTAAACTCCTAAGGTTCTGGCTCTATTTCTGGTGCAGTGTAGTGTGTTGCAACAGAGGCAAACAGTTGCTCTGAAACAAACCCAATCGGATCATGATACCGGAAAAGCAATTCCATATGCCAGCAAACTCAGTGCAGAGCATGCAGCGATTGCAGCTAGTGCAGATTTTTAGCAACCCGTAAGAGGGGGCACCTCTTTTCTCTGCAAGAGCCGATCAGATGGCAGAGCCAAACCATCTTACCTCTTTAACCTTGTCTCATACTCTATTTTTTGTTTGGCCATCTCTTGCTTCAAGCTGGACACCAGGCTGTGGAGAGCACTGTGATTGTTAGTACTGTTGGCCACAAATGTTTCGCTGTTGTCACTGCTGCTGGTGGCCCGGCTGCTGTGGCCCCCCACGCTCCTTCGGTCACTTTTGTTCTCATAGTCACCCGGGTTGGACAGGTCTTCATTTGGTGGTCCATCCAGCACAGAGTCTTCAAAGTTACCCGCAAAGAAGTCCTGCTCTGGGCAGGTGGTGGTGGATGAACGACAGGAGGTGGAGTGCTCGGGGAGGGATATTTCACAAGACGACGTTGACCAGGTAGCACTGTCCACACTCTGTTTGTCATCAGAGTTCACCATGGAGAACTGCTGGTGGACGTTGTCATAGGTGGAGAGCCTGTTGTGCTGACCTGACTCGCTGACTGAATCCTTTTGCTTGTTGTCCCTCAGCGTGACATAGCCATTGGGCGCCCAGCCCGCAGCCCGGTTGTTGAGGGTGGTGGTGAGCCCGTCAGTGCTAGAAACACCCATCCGCACACCACCGTTTTGCATGCTCTGTGTGCCCATCTTAGTCACCGCTCCTTTCAGGGATGACGTTCTCCTGCTCTGCAGGGTGCAGTTGGGTAAGGTCTGGCTCTTCTCTTGGCCCTCCACAGAGCTGCTGAATGACCCGTTGGTGACTATGCCACTGCCTTTATTAAAAGCCGGATTTTTTTTCACCATGAGCGGTGGGCTTCTGGTGACATCTAATTTCTGGATGCTGTTCCTGGGGCTATTTGTCTTGCTGCCTGGCTGAGCAGTCGGAGATTCATTGTCCACGCTTCCCCTTTGGGGAGACTCAGGTTTATCCCAGGAGCAGCGCCTCACTGCTGTCTCCTTGGTGTTGTTATTCTCTTTGTTCTGCAACTGCCCCACTATTGCTTTCTTTGGCATTTCATTGTTATTGTTGCACACCTCAGGTCCCATCTCAGGGTCTGCGTCCTTGGGAAACAGCTCTTCATGCTTGCTTATCATCACTGACATCAGCTGCTGGACTACTACCGTACCTGAAAGAAGGCACCAAGCATGTGGTTATTAATGACCTGTTTTATTTAGAGCATAAATGCACTTTATGGGTCAAATTCCACAAATACTTAGCAAAAAATCAATTTCCACAAACATTTACGTAGTATGTCCATCTGTATGACACCCTGAATCTATACAACATGCCTGAAATTCATCTGGCCAACAGGCCAGATGAGCACCACCTCTTCTTTCCATCAAAACAAGCCAGCACACCTCACAGACCCCCAAACAACCACAATTTTTGCAAAGGAGCTATTACTGTGCCAGTTATTGCATCCCAAGAAGACCACAGAAGGAGATAATGAGTAGTAAAGAATAATGCCATTTTAAGTGATGTGTTTCAATGTGGAAATCACTTAAAACCAAAGTCCCATTCTGGCCAAGCACTTTCATGTAGTAGATTAACAGAAAGGCAGCAGGCGAGGGATTCACATTGCTGCAACACAGAAGAGTCAGTCTTCTGGAGCAAAACCGCAATAATGTGATGGAGTTTATTTCATGTGAATGCCTTTAACCAGTACACAGTGAGACTAGATGCAAGCAGGAGACTGTCACGTTATGGCATGGTAAGGAACTTATATAGAACCACAGCTTGCTACTTGCTTTAATAAATGACTGCATCTCCAATGACCCCTTGGTGTGCACACCACTTGGCTGCACTGCAGTTTACGTGCTACCATTTATAACTGGACTTGGGATAATAAAGACGTGCAACTGTTATTTCTTTAAACTGAACCTCGTTAAGGACTATTAAGAATCTTTCAGGAACAAGGTCAAGGTAGTTAGAACAACCATCCCATTTTTAAACTCCTGCAGAGCTTTCAGAGGTAGGCCGTGCTCTTTTAATCAGTCGTTTCCCACTGTGCAATATCAACTGCTTTGGAATACTTGGAATATCTTTATAACCTAGCCTTTTAAAATACAACTACTAAGAGACAAATCAGGCAGGTACTTGAAAACAGTTTTTTAGTGTTTTTGTGTGTTTGTTTGCTAAGGCAAAATCATGCATTAGAGGAATCATGCAGCAGGAAAATTCACTTAGTAATTCCCCTGTCAGGTGTAGCTGTATTCCTTCAGAACACAGCTGCACTGTTCAATGTGCAGTCTCTCTTAAAAGTTCCTGTATATTTAACTATGTGCAGCCTAACTGTACATCAGCACCATCTCATGTCAAATCTTAAAGAATATACCTAAGGAGAAGTCATAAATCTGTTTAAGTAAAGCTGTTTCTCATGAGTAAAAAAAATAAAAAATTATTTCCCTTCAGTGAGTATAGTAACCGTGCCATCTTCTACAGCAGCCACCACCATTTAGGCTGTTGAGAAGCAGGATGGAGAAATTTCTTCAGTCATTGCAAAAACAGTATTTCGTTTCCACCCACTTAAAACATCTTTCTTGCTCAAACTTAAACAAAAAACTCCTCTCAGCAGCCAGTTCTGAAAAAATACAGAACCAGAAGATACCTTTTTTTTTCCCAGTTATTAAATGAGTGGCTAACTCCTTTTCCCATCCCAACAGGATTTCCCATCTCCCATGGGGAGATTATGATGTAAGATGCCTAAACTAGGGCTTCAAGGACACTGTGAAGCTTATCTCTGCACCCCAATGTCCGATGGTCATGATGGATTTGAGAGAAGTATCTACAGAAACGAAGGGTAAGCCACAAATGCAATTTTAAGGGTACTTGGAGCTGCAAAGATTGATGATACTCATGCACAGTCACAGCAAATGTGCATGTAAATTGGACACCTGCCCCTGCAAAGCCTTTCGAGCCAATTGCATGATCAAACCATTCCCTGTGACAATGAGAACCCAGACATGACAGTGCAGATGGCAACTAAAAACCCTTTCCAAATTAGAAAGCTTTCTGGCTTGTTTAAGCTACTGTTCAGAATACTGTTCAGCTGCCCTGGGTATTCACCACTTTTGTTACATGACTTGGAAACACCATGTTTCTGTCTTCAGCAACACAGTTGTGTTGACAAATGGAAGGAAGAGGAAATACAGGACCTCAGAAGAAAGAAAGAAAAAAAAAAGTAAATAAACAAAGTCTATAGGGAATTATTATATCTGGAAAGAGGAAAATCATCAAATTCAAAGAAAAAAATAAATCCACACACTCCCAAATAAACCAATCACAAACTACCTTTTTGAATTTTGGTAAAACTGTCAGTGCAAGGTCAGTGTACAGCCCTAATTTCTGAGAAAGTTATGCAAATCATAAATACTAAGAAACTAGTGGTTGGAGGGAGAAAAGGCACCATGTAATTTATGGAGAATGAAAACCATAAGGTTTAAAAAAAATCTTACTGTGACAGTGATATTAGTTCTAATCACAGCAAAACGTTACAGCTAGACACTGCTGTAAATAACAGAATGCAGCCATTTGATCACTGTTGTGTAAGAAGGCGTGCAATACTTCTCTGCCTTCTGGGGGATTCTACATGGGTCACTGCAGTATGAACCTGCACCAACTTTATCCTTAAAAACTGCAGGTGAAATATTAACTGCACCTCTACCACATGTGCTGAATAAGAACATGCCGTATCTGCAGCAAGTGTTTAGAGGAAAAGTACATTTTTAATTAAGTTGCCAAGGCAGCAGAATTTAATGCAAAATCTGTTTGCAATGCTGTAAATGTCAGTCACTTTTACAGTATCTTGCAAGATTTAACCCATTGAAGAACACTGTGTCCGTAGAGACAAATATATAGAATTTACTGTTCATACAGCACAGACTGGTACGTACTGTTTGTAAATCTAAAGATATCCCTTCTTTCTACCTCAGGTTATTTACAGTCAACTCACCCTCCATGATAGTCAAAGGATCTTCCACTTTAGGGCGAAGGATGTTGGGGCCAAAAACAGTAGCCAGATTCTGCACGCTCATTTTGTTTACACCTGAATAAGACTGGACTTCATCAAGGAATCTGTGTGAAATAAAAATGCCTTTGAGGAACATTTAAAAAGGGAGGAAAGAAAAACAATCACAATGTATGATAGTTTCTTAACACTGTTGAAGTATTCCATTCCATATCCTCATGGAATATCATGAAAGCTCAAGGCTATTCTCCTCAGTTTCTTAATTTTTTTTGAAAACTATACATCGATAAAAAAATAAATCTCACTCTGAACTAACTTTAAGATAACTCTCTTGAAGATGGTGACTTTCTCCAGCATATTCAATCAATTATTTGACTCATAAAATATCTTCAAAATGCAAACAACTAATTAATTTTTATAACGGTTTAAGTTTATACTCATTTTCTTTTTTCTTTTTTTTTTTTTTTGAATGCTGGGAACTTCCTTTAAGTTCACAAATTGCAACTCTTGAAGACTTGTTTTTAAGATCTTATATGTTTCCACACAACTATTCTACCAGACGTGTGCAGTTTCAATGACACCATGCTTCAGGAGTGCAGAGCTAAGGCCAGTAACTGTAGCTAGAAATGGGAAAACCAGGGTCCTATGAAGCAGACGGTATATATTTACTTCTGCCTTTCTTATATTCTTGCAAGAGTACTTACCTACAGATGTATTTCAGTAGATTATAATTGACAGCTGGCAGGCTCTTTACTTGCTTCACCAATTCTTTCAGGCCCTATATATGCAGTTTAAAACACAGTGGGGAGGCAGAGTTTTCTTAGTATTTTGCTACAGAGACTGAGAAAATGTCAGCAATTCCAATTACAAGACAATAAACACATCACTGAAACTGCAGTAGTAAGACAAATGCTATACACGTTACCATTGGAAACGGCTTGTAGAACTCATTTTGAGGTGAGAAGGCTATATTTGCTAACAAGGATTAACTCTGGATAAAAATGCATACATATATAACTGACTTGGTTTCATCCCATCTTGCCCTCTGCCTTCGCTCTTTCTTATTTTGACCACCAGCAGCTCCATTCCTCCTTCCTCCTCCTTATGATAAGAAGGCTGAGGCTTCGAGGAACAGTTCTGGTTTGAATTAGTTGGTGTTTTCAGATGACAAACTATATATATATATATATATATATGTGTGTATGAACTTAGTTCTGGTCCATACTAGAATCAGACTAATAAACAGCTATTCCAGTTTGTGTCCACCTTGGGAATGTGATGAGCAGAACTGCACACAGTAATTTCTGTGCTCTGTGGAAAAAGCCCCTGGCTATGGTCCTTGCCAACCAGTGCCTTTAAACTCTTGTTCAGTATGGCATTTTGGTGCTTTGCCAACATCCATGGGGTCTGAATTACAGTACATTATGAACAAAATGCCATTCAAGATGGACGGACCACAACAGCACATGAGTTTGTAGGCTAAGAAAAAATGCACAGCTCTTTCCTTTAACAGTGACTACTCTTTTAACTTCTATATGGAGAAAGATGAACTGAAAACCTAGTCAGTTTTACAGCTGGATTGCTAAGCCACTAAAAACAGGATTGAAAAGGCTCATTTTCTGTAGTGCTGATTACTGTACGCTGCCAGTACCAACTCCAGCACCACAAGGCCACTGTGATTTGATTTTTGATTTCAAAATATAATTGTGAAAATGCTTCATGGCATAGTTGCAAACCAACTACAAAAATACACTCTGAAGTAAACTAGTATCAAATGAATGAAAATATAAGAACGAATATCACTGCATAAACCATGCAGTGGCAAACTGCAGCATTGTCAGGTGCCTTTACGTTGGAGCTATCGGTAGTTACAGACATAAAAAACAGATGCAAAGCAGATAGCTGCAACTTAAACCAAGCTCTGAGGATCCCCTGCCATAACTTGTGCAAAGAGCAAGTAAAATCAAACCAGCTGAAAGGTCTGCTCCCACCTTTTGCAAGCAGCTGACCCTGAGCTGTAAAGGCTAGCCAAGCACACAGCCTGCATTCAGAGGGTTTAAGAGATCAGGACCAAAGAAGATAGTTTCCAAAGACCTTTCTTCCCCCCATCCCATTAGAGGGGAGCAATTACCACCTCTGCTTTTGGCAGGCATTAAATGAAGGCTCAGAAAAGAGAGGGCCCCTCAGAAAGGAGGGACTCATACTCCTCTCAATTAATTGGAGGGTTAGGGAGGGGAACATCTGTACATCTACAGAACTTAGATATATGCAAGTCGATGGGGCCGGATGGGATCCACCTGAGGGTACTGAGAGAACTGGCGGAAGAGCTGGCCAAGCCACTTTTCATCATTTATCAGCAGTCCCCTGGCTATCAGGGGAGGTCCCAATCAACTGGCGGCTAGCAAATGTGACGCCCATCTACAAGAAGGGCCGGAGGGTGGACCTGGAAAACTATAGGCCTGTCAGTCTGACTTTGGTGCCAGGGAAGCTCATGGAGCAGATTATCTTGAGTGTCATCACGCGGCACTTGCAGGGCAACCAGGTGATCAGGCCCAGTCAGCATGGGTTTATGAAAGGCAGGTCCTGCTTGACAAACCTGATCTCCTTCTGTGACCAAGTGACGTGCTTAGTGGACAAGGGAAAGGCTGTGGATGTGGTCTACCTGGATTTCAGTAAGGCTTTTGACACCGTTTACCACAGCATTCTCCTCAAGAAACTGGCTGCTCATGGCTTGGACTGGCGTACGCTTCGTTGGGTTAAAATCTGGCTGGATGGCTGGGCCCAAAGAGTTGTGGTGAATGGAGTTAAATCCAGTTGGAGGCCAGTCGCTAGTGGAGTCCCCCAGGGCTCAGTACTAGGGCCAGTTCTCTTTAATATCTTTATCAATGATCTGGATGAGTGATCTGATCGAGTGCGCCCTCAGTAAGTTTGCAAATGACAGACACCAAGTTAGGTGCATGTGTTGATCTGCTCGAGGGTAGGAAGGCTCTGCAGGAGGATCTGGATAGGCTGGACCGATGGGCTGAGGCCAACTGTATGAAGTTCAACAAGGCCAAGTGCCGGGTCCTGCACCTGGGGCACAACAACCCCAAGCAGAGCTACAGGCTGGGAGATGAGTGGCTGGAAAGCTGCCTGGCCGAGAAGGACCTGGGAGTCTTGGTTGATAGTCGGCTGAATATGAGCCAGCAGTGTGCTCAGGTGGCCAAGAAGGCCAACAGCATCCTGGCTTGTATAAGAAGCAGTGTGGCCAGCAGGGCTAGGGGCGTGATTGTCCCCCTGTACTCGGCTCTGGTGAGGCCACACCTCGAGTACTGTGTTCAGTTTTGGGCCCCTCGCTACAAGAAGGACATGGAGGTGCTCGAGCGAGTCCAGAGAAGAGCGACCAAGCTGGTGAGGGGTCTGGAGAACAAGTCTTACGAGGAGCGGCTGAGGGAGCTGGGACTGTTCAGCCTGGAGAAGAGGAGGCTCGAGGCGACCTTTTCGCTCTCTACAAGTACCTTAAAGGAGGCTGTAGCGAGGTGGGGGTTGCTCTATTCTCCCACGTGCCTGGTGACAGGACGAGGGGGAATGGGCTAAAGTTGCGCCAGAGGAGGTTTAGGTTGGATATTAGGAAGAACTTCTTTACTAAAAGGGTTGTTAGGCATTGGAATGGGCTGCCCAGGGAAGTGGTTGAGTCACCATCCCTGGAGGTCTTTAAAAGATGTTTAGATGTAGAGCTTAGTGATATGGTTTAGTGGAGGACTTGGTAGTGTTGGGTCCGAGGTTGGACTAGGTGATCTTGGAGGTCTCTTCCAACCTAGATGGTTCTGTGATTCTGTGGAAGGGTCCAGTTCTAGCAGTATTTGAAATGTCAAAATGCAATTAAACAGAAAGAATAACCTTAGAAAGTTAGAGGAAAAGACTGCAATCAAAAGAATGAGCCGATTTATATTTACTTGGGGGAAAAAATATCTGGCTGACTTGAATACCCATAAACACACAGAACAATGTAAAATCAAGCACTTAATTTCATTTAGTACTTCTTCAGACTAATATACAGTACCCTATGCCACTGCAGGGCACATAGATGAACAAAATAGGGGTTCTATCAGATACTATGTTATGCAAATGTAAAGAATTTTTGGAAGGTGGCCTACTTCAGACATCTTTATGATGCCTTCTGATTTAATGATAGGCAATGAATAGAGTCCTTTGGTCTTTAAGCAAAAGTTAGTAAAATGTGTCATCTTAAAATGCTTAGAAGAAATGTGTCATCCTAAAATGCTTACCCCTCATTTTTTCACAAGAGTTGAACAGCAGCTCCTAAAACCCGACCTCTTACAGTTCAGGATAATGATCCATCGAAAGAAAACAAAGTGTCTTCCATGCAAGCTGGAAGTTACTGACCACAGTGATGTTCATTTGAACTGGTTTTGGTGACATGGAATAAACACAGCAAAGGGTATCTTGTGTTTTAATTCAGACTTCCAAACACATCGGTAGCAACAACTTTCATACAAAGATGGCGTCAATTAATTCAAGCACACTTTAAATTAGGATAGGTGATCAGCACCCTGTCTCTTTCTCAAAATTGTAACAGGTTATAACATGCTAACCTTTTAATTCATCATACTACTCAAAGTGCAAACTCACCGTTTCTTCCTCCTTGCTGAGCATTTTGGCACAGGAAAGAAAATCTTCATATTTTGCGTATGGTATGACTGGCTCTGGGAGTTCCCTTAGGTACAGCTTCAGCAGCGACGCCACTGTGTGCACATCTGTATTGCTGTTGGGTTGGAATACAGTAGGTCCTCAGTGTGAACCAGGAGAATGCAACTTACAGGCCAAAAGCTGCTTAACATTTTGATTGTCATCCCAGATTTTACTGTCAGCATTATATATATTTACAGATCATATCCGTGATCTGGTTTTAGTTTTATTGTCCTATAAAGAACTTAGAAGGGTACCTGCAAACAAGAGTCCATCAACTCTGTCGATGTATTATTATAAATAATTACAAATTGGGCCCGATTTGCAGACATAGGTGTTGAGATCCCAGCTGTCATTTACAGGCATCTCACACCAGTCATGCAAAGTCTGACTTAACTGCAAGACGCATTTCATTCTGATCCAAGGCAGCAGCCAGGCATTATATTTACACAGTGGGGATTATTCCCCTAGCAGAGGTGGCTCTAGCTCCCAAAACATCCCCAGCATGTCTCAGTTCCACTGTATCACTGCCTCCTTTGATAGGAGCATTAAGCAAGCAACTTCTAAAGACCATATATTCTATGTGTTCAGTCCAAACTTCATCTGAATTACAGGTCTTTTCCTGGCATGCGTTTTCTTCCTGTGGGCTCCCACAAAAAGACTACTCTGCCTTTCAGCTGTACCAGAAGAGAAACAGAAAACAAGGATATGCTCTGCACACACAATGGTAAATCCTTGAGAAATGAATTTTAGCTCCATCCTGTACAGAATAAGACAAACCACTGCATGTTGCTCGAATTCAGAACATGTCTGAATGCTAGAACAGCAGGTAACATTTTAGGGTCAAAGAGGCTGAGGGTCAAAGAGCTGATATAACATATGCTTTGTTGCAATTCCATTTATGGAAATTTAAGTTCTTTTTGGATATATCTAGTAGCATTCTAGGCTCATTAGCAGGTGTGCTAAAAGTAAGAAGACAGGACAAAGAACAAAACCACAGGTTAGGTATGCAATAAAACTTCCTTAAATCTTTCCATAGCATGTAAGATAACATCGGGGTAACTTAGGAGTGCTTCTGTGAAAATAAAAGTATAGAAATAGATAAAAAAATATGAATTTGCGTGAAGAAATCTCTCTTTTGTTAATTCCAACTCCTCTGAATTTAACTACTTGGGCATTTCTTAAAATCCTTCCTTACTGGAATGTTCTACATGCTTTTCCTGGTTCAGGTAAGAAGTTGTACTGCAAGCTGATACCCTTCCCTCTGACTTCTGAAGAGTTTGAAAAACAGATACTGAATTACGCTGCCTTCATTCATAAGAAATAAGTAATGCACAGACATTTCTATGATGCACATCACTGTATATTTTCTTTTTTTCTTTGAGGACTCCATACTTAGAACTTTTTAACATTTGCAGTCTCACAGAGGGAACCACTGGTATTTGATGCATTTAATGATTAACATACCTCTAGCAAAGCTTATTTGGGAATGATCTCTATTAAAACTAGAATGGCTTTTACTAAGTTAAATCTTAACAACAATGATGGGAACAACCTTAGATTAACATGCTATGGTATGTGCAATCTAACTCAAAACCGAAGAAGAGCAGTGATAAGCACTGTATACATGTAAATGTTAACTACCACCACCACCCGCAAGAAATAAATTCCCAGAAAACAATGCTATTTCAACCATGAAAAATTGCCAGCCAAAATTCCAAAACATGTATCAAAGTGCTTTCTAGAGAAAAATTATAAACAAAGCATTAACTCAAATCTGCATTTTTTAAAGAAGGTGCAAATTCTAATCCCTAGGTTGCAACCCAGGACTGCAGGCCTAGCCAGGCGTGGATCTAAACTGAGAATCCTGTGTTATTCGCCCTCCCTGGATGCATATCAAATGTGTAAGAAACAGTATTATACACGAAATTAGATATAGCTGAACTATTTTATGAGATTTCAAATGCTAGCTCAGATTTGGCATTTATCCTTTGCCTTGTACGTTTCCCCAGTCCAGATGCAAACTAAAAACCTCTTCTTGACATCTTGACAAGCAAAACTCATTATCAACCACACAGCCCAGAGTCTTAAAACACGGATCCTTTTCTCCTCTCAGGTACTTGCTTACATGTCTTTTTGTTGCTTTTAGTCCTGGTGTTCAGAGCACACACATGGCACGCATGTCCCAGCAGTTGTCACTATTCATCCTTGCCCAAGATGCAGATCATCCATAGAGCTCTTGAGTTTCCTAAGTTTGTTGGTGTATCAGGAAAGCAAAAAGCAAGTACAGAGGGAAATGCATTTGCTATTCAGACTGTGAAGGAGAGCGGCAGTTGCAGAGAGCAGATGAGAACTGGCAGCTTTAATACAGTGCCCTACACTGCACCATGAAAGGGAAGGGAACACAGGCTGTGAATCTGCGAAGAATTGAACTCCAATTGCTCTGCATTTTTGGTCTTTCTCAAGATTCTTCTTATTATTTATCTTTAGCAAACAGGGTAACTTCCCAGGCCTTGCTGAAGAGCTGAATCATATCTTTCCAGGTATTATTTGCATTAAACTACAGAGGTCCTTTGAAAATACAAGATTCAAACAGATAGAGTGAGAAAAATTACCAAAGAACTATCAAAAACTGATCCATAGGTCTCCCAGAAGAAGCAACAGCATCTTCTTTCTATTGCCAGAACCACGCTTTGGGTAGTACCTAAGTATAATTTCCACACCAGTCCCTTAGTGTGAAGTAAAATACTTGCTCCTTGAGGGCACAGCTGATAGGGGGGAAAAAAAGGGGTGGTGTGGGAAACAACAAGAAAAGCAGCCCAACACTGTGCAGTTTATGAACTTTCACGTTTCAGTATTCAGTACTGGCAGAGTAATGCTCTGGGCTCAGTTGTGCACTAAAAACTTAGGCTCTCCTGCAGGGGAACTGAGAGAGAAATGGAAAGGCAGGATGCCAAGGAGAGAAGAAAAAAAATAATAGGAAGACTTGTATACTCAAACTAATGTCCTGAAATACTTGCTGTATCTGAGTCTACAGCAAGGTGCTGGGGTAAGAAACCCAGGTCCCAGTTTAGCAGACGGGGACATATTTGCAATTTTTAAAATTAATGCTGGCCTTGTACTGACAGAACGCTACGGCAATACCGCAGACTGCCACAGGATGGTGCGATTACAAAATAAGATGATCTAAATGGTTTAGATTTTCCCCTGAACTGTACTGAAGCACTGCTTGGGACTTAATCTATCTATACAGAAATTACCATGCATATGTTGGCAGTATAAACAAACACATATGTATACACACATACTGCCTGTGAATCTTTTTAAAAGAGCTCGATTTTTTAAATTCTATTTAAGTGGTAGTTAGAAGCAAGCAACTTTCTTCTTTCATTGTTACATATTGATATAAAAATGTCAAATAATGCAACTAGAAGAGCATTTCGTATAGTTTCAGTACGTTTAGACCTTGCAATCTAGTATTAGTTTTTCACCCACTGTTTTAAAATGCAGAGGTAAACTTAAAAACATCAGACTACAGCTTGAATCCATCCGGTTTTTAGGTGTTTCAACCCACAAATACCCTCAAGCCAACTTCATCCACAGAGGACAGCTGTGAGTTTCAAAGGAGTTTTCAACTCCAAGCTCTCTTGAGGATCAGGAGCACTTATTTCCATTTCCTGTTTACAGCACTGTATGTTGTATCCACAGTCTAAGTCAGCCGTCAGTATTTACATACCTGCCTTGAGGGCATTTGTGTAATCAGTAGTCCATGGATCTTTTCAGGACCTGTGCAGGGCCTTTTCCTCAGGGACTTTTTCCAGCTACAACTGATCAGTTTAAGAAAAGACAGTATTGCCCTCTTCAGTCTTGGCCTTGCTTACATGCTAGAACCATTACAGCTACAGACACTTAATAATTATACCTATCTTGACACTTCTTTTGCAGCGTGACATCGTAATATCAAAATGTTTAATGATTACACATTCATAATTAACATGATTAAAAGTATTTATTAACAAGTTTTGAAGTACAGAATGTCAGTTCCAGCAGAAAATCCTCCTTATTCTAAATTGGAACAATCCCCATTAATTGAGGCAAACTTTTCCAAGTGCAGAATGAATGATTACAACCTTGAAATGGGAATGACAAAGCACAAAGTTGAAAATGGAATGCAACACAAAAAGCAGCAGCAAGCTGAGAAACAGTCTATTTCAGCATCTTGTGCTAGGCTGAGAAAGATTACTTACCCACTAAAATGTTAATACTGCTTTACTGTTGATGCTTTCGAAGGAGCATCCCCCACCCCAGCACTGTCCATGCAAAGGCATTACAGATGCACACGCACCACAGCCTCCCTGTAGTCATCAGGAGACACGTCTTCGAAGCGCCATTCGTCCAGACTTTGCCATTGGTATGTATCCCTCATGGCAGTGCTGTTTTGACAGCGTTTGCCTTTGCGATACCACAGACGCTGTGGAAGTGGTTGTCAGACGGATTACACTGCCTGGGGATTTTCACCCTCTCCACCATAAACAAAAATTGCTGAAGCCCAGCAGGTCACCAGAAATCCCCGCATAACCCTCACTCTCGGACAAGCACACAGCATGTTCAGAGAGCTGGAGTCAGTGCTTCAGAGCACAAAGCCAACAAGCTCCTCGTAAACTTTCAGAGAGGAAATAGGGCAGGGTCACATTACAAAAAGATAAATGCTACACCAAAAATAGCTCTGGACCACGATGACACATATACAGTTTGCATAAAGAACAAACAGTGGGAAACAACAAGCTGTGAGGCTCTAATTAAATTCAGGAGTTCTGGTAATAAAATGAAGGAGAACAGTACGAACAGTTTGTGTATCAGTACATCCCTGAATTACTGGAATTGCATCTCTGTCCTTTATAATATGTCACAGATCTTAGTCTTGCAAACAGAGACTCTGTCACCAACATATCCTGAACCCATCCCAACCCTTGGTGGCTGTGTCCCTGCTTAGCTGCATTCAGGTCTTGTAGAGAAGCTCTCCTGGACCAGTGTAGATGTCTTCCTGACACGGGAGGATGAGTTTGCAACTGGCTGCCAGTCTGCAGACAGCACATAATGCTAGAGTCCATGATAAACCAGTGCTGAAATACTGCAAGTGAGCAGCATCAAGGAGTATTACAAACATGAATAACTCTTTATTGAGAGAATGAGAGCACTGCTACTGCTGAGGAACCAGCACTCACAGGATGGCCAGGCAAAGCCTGTGTTCAGTAATGTTAAGGTGACTCAGGAGCGATGCAACCGTTGTTGGAGTCAGGCTTTGGGCCAGAAATGCAAAGGTCAGGTCAATGCATAACATAATTGGTTGAACACCCTGTGCAATTTTTGTCCCCTTGTGTAGATACCTTCACTTTCCTGTATAATGTACATACAGTACAAGCAGTACAGTGTGTAATCTAAGTGCCAGCTGAAATCTTGCCTACAACTAGTGAAACATGCATCAAAGCCTTTACCATCTTAGGCCCTGAGCTCTGTTCTCCTCTCCTTGCTGCCACAAGAGCCTGGCTCTACTTTAAGTAAACTTCATAGAATCACCCAAATTATTTAGGTTGGAAAGGACATCCAGAGGTCATCTAGTCCAACCCCTGCTCAAAACAAGACCAGTTATGGCAGGTTGCTTAGTGCCTCATCTACTTGACTTCTGAGTATCTCCACGGATGGGGACTGTAAAAACTCTCTGAGCGCCTCTTTCACTGTCTGGTCACACTCTTGCTGGAGGGAAAAAAAAAAAAAGAATCCCGATATATAATCAGAATTTCTTGTGTTTCAGCTTAGCAGGTAGGATTTATTTAGAATAGTTCAGTTGGAAGGGATCTGCAAATATCATCATGTCTACTGATCTCTTTTCTTAATCTTCTATTGAGACAGAAAAAAACCAAACACACACATTCTGCTCTTTTGTCCTTGTGCTAAGTTTGAGAATCCATGCTACCTCCCAAGGACCCATTCACAAGAGCAAGCACTGCAAGGAATACTAAAGATTGACAGACTATTTCCAAGTTAGACATCCACTTCAGGAGTTATAACAGGAGCCAATTCATTCTAAAGCCTGATGCTTCAAGAAGAGCAATGAAGACAGCAATTTAGGACAGAAAGAGACAGACTTTGTGGAAGGACATAAAAAATTACTCACGAAATATAGATCATTAAAAAGAGGTGGTGGGTGCTTTCTGAGGCCTGAAAAACAGATGGGTTCCTATCAGGAAACAATTAGCTGCCTCCAGCCAACGTGCTGCCAAAATATCTAATCATTGCTAGGTTGTTCAAAAAGGCTGGTACGTTTCTGCAGAGATTTTGCAGGCATTCTACAAATATATAAAACTGGGTAAACCCCACAAGTAAACTACCTCTTCTTGTTTATTGGAAGAGAAAGCCACAAATCTGGCAAGCCTTATTACATAAGGATGGTCTAAAACACTCCACATGCTTACAAAATGTCATCCTTTCTTAAAAACTTGCTATTGGTAGTGGAAAATGCCTTTTCTTACCTTCTTAAATTACAGCCCCACAGCAACAAGTGAAAAGCAGGAGTCTTCACAAAGGTTAAGGAGCAACTCCATTTCTGAAACTGAAATTCATGCAAAGCAACTACAAATTCTTGCTCACTGCCAATAACCAAAACCACACACTCCTACAGCAGGACACCAATTAAACTGATTTAATGACCCTTGCATCACACTAGAATATCTTTGTTAACGTGTATTTAATTGCTAGATTAGGTCTCTTAACTCACGCCATATGCAGAGGTAATTTCTGCTAGCTGGGTAGGAAGAGGGCCGGGGTTAGAACAGACTTGGAAGTGGCTCCAGATGCACAAGTGATGAGCAGGGTGTCATTTGTGAGGATCAGGGAAGGAAGCCTGGAACACCACAGGCACAAACGGATGGGAATTTACACAAGCCCAAGGCCATTTGTGTTGGCAGGAACTGGCTTTCTAGTAAAAACTTCATTTCACATAAGTGCTTTGTGTAGGGATTACTGTGCTTTTCCCCTAGGAAAGAAATAAAGCTCCATTCTTGTGGGGAACTGTTTCTGAACAACTTCTTACATAGAGGATTGTATTTGGAAAATGAAGAAAATTCTTAACTAGTGATATCCAAGTCCATGTCTACCTGTAGCACTCACAGTGCCAGTGCACACTGCACCCCCAAAAAGACAGCTCCCATTGCATGAGACTGTAAAGGGAATTAGGCTGGCCTCCTAGATAGATTACTAAGCACCACGGCCTGTGCAGTGCCTAGAAGAGTGGTCCTTTCCTCTGCATCGCAGACCTCTGCTGGGGTTGGGGGGGATGCTGCCTAGCAGCAAGGAATGCCTTAATGATAATTAAAGGAACAACAAACAAAAAAAGGTTTGTCTTGTTCTCTTCCAAAACATCTTTCCATATACTACAATAATACTAACACATAACAAAGAACAAAAAGATAAAAATATTTCAGTATTATGCTTTTAAATGTCGTATACACTCGCCTTCTAAAACTCTGACAGCTTTCCTGGGAACTGCTAAGCCCTAAAACCGTGGAGGACCTTGATAGATGACTGCCTGAGGACTAAGGTAAGGACTAAGGTAAGGACTAAGTAAGGTTTTCTGGAAAGCACAATTACTTCCATGCTACAAAAACATTTGTTTTGCGAGGCTTTTCATTTAATTGTTGTACCTTGATTCAGAAAAGATATACATAACACACCATAATTACTCCACCAGGGACCAGAGTATTTCTTTATAGCTGTACTTTCTTCAGAGTCTCCCTTGTTTTGTCTGCTCAACAGTTTTAAAATACAATCAGCTGTCCTTATTAAATTTGCCTTCAGCAATTTGGAAAATGCTGTCCCCATGTCCACTGTTCAGAGAAGTCTTGAATCTAGAACTGGCACACCTGCTTTCTCTCTTTTGCATCAGCACTGTAATTTTACACCAGGTCTGGAGGGCTGAGTGTCCCCATTACCCCTCACACTACAGAACCAGTGAGGGGGTGCCCATGCCCTGCTGTACATGAGGTCGGTGTTCTTGTGCCCACCGCTTGTGCCTTGCTACGCAGGGGGGCTGCTTTAGTCCTAGAAGCAAAACATCTCAGAAGCCCTAAATGATTGCCGTGCTGTCTGAGCATGCTCAGGGAGACTGTGCCTTCGCTGTCTTCCCTCAAATACATGCGCTTTTCATGGGCTTCAGGATATGTGCAGATGTAGCCAGCGGAGAGGAATCCTCCCTAAAATCATTCAGTCAGGTCGATTTGGAGTTGAAAGTAATTTATGGTATGCTTTGAATATGCCTTTGCTGAGGGAGGATGCAAGAACAATTGGTAGACTGTGCTGTTCTCTGTATATTGACTTGGGCATGTGGTCCTTCTGACACCGAGGATATTACCTCGTACCATCCTCATCATTCACCTATTTTTCTTTGACAATCCCAGCAATTAAATGCGCAGGGACATACCTAGTTCCATGCTCTGGATTGTTTGACTGTGGTGAATAATGGCTAATATTTGCCAGCCATCACATCCTGCCACTTACATATCCTTTTCTCAGCTGATAGCTACGATGACTAGAGCAACAAGGAATATTTTGTCCTATTACCTACTGCCTTCTCTTTTAAAGGAATCTATACACATGAGAGAATGTAAAAGGGATTTTGTTTTGCTAAATGTGCAAGTGTGTGCTTGCCTTTTCTTTTGTGCATACTCAAAAACGCAGGCAGGTAAACAATGCAATTCTAAAGCCAAGCAAACTACTGGGCTATATATATCAATGATAACAGTTTGAAATTCCAAGCCACATACATAGATCAGTCACGTAAGTATTAATATCTGTTTCAGTGACACTTCAAATATTTTTTTCTCCCTGAGAAATCATAATTCTCATGTCTTCTGGCAACAATTGTGATGAACAGTAGATGGAAAGAGATAATATAAAAAGAATAATCAAATTTTATGTGTAAAAATTGCAAAATGAACCCTTATTGCTATTTTCCTTATGCAGTGCCATATTTCCTATGCTAATTTTACAGAACAAATAGTCATAATCCACTTTGTATCTTTACAAACGTGTGATTTGTAATGCAGCTGAGAGACTTCAAATTTAAAATGTAAGCCACACAAGCAGAAAGAAACCTACCCCAAAGGCAAGCAAAATGGATTCCCTGGAGGGGACAATTCTACACAGAGATGGCAAATACCAGAGATATTTCAAATAGTAGTGAGCACACGTGATTAACTAATTGCAGTGCTAGTTCCTCAAAGCAGATATAGGATGTGCATATAATACATACATACAGAGTGGGATATTATTTGATTTTTTTTAAACTATCATACACTTTTCATTATTCTTTTTTTTCCCTTCATACAAAAGGCATCAGCATTTTTCTGCTTTTGCAACTTTACCTCCCCTTTGCAAGACCACAAGAAATGTAAATGCTGATGTGCCAGTTTTCATAGCAGGTGGGATGTTGGATGTTTCTGATTGGATACCGGGTTTTGTCATTTTGCAAGTTTAAGAAATTTCAAATATTGGTTCCACTCTCACTGAATTGTGTACAGAAAGCTCACAATTCTTAAGCAATGTTTTATCGACCTATAAAATAAGATCAAGCTCAAATTCATATGTGAAGATTTTTTGCTATTTTCTGAATTGTCCTGGATTCACTACATTTTTGTAACTGACTTCAGCAACAGCACATCCAGCTGCTAACTCATGGGAGCTACAATTTGTCAAATGTGTCTCATGTTTACAAAACATGGCTGGAATTTTTTTAACCTCTGAGCAAGACTAGTTTGCTTCCTTAAAATGCACCACGCTCTTTCTGTTTGCTTTCATTTGTCTTTGTCAAATGGGCACGGACAGGAACACAGGAGGGGATAAGGGCAGTGTATCCACAGAACCGTGGACAGCAGCTAAGCTCAAGGCCACTGCGCAAAAAAAGACATCTGTGCAACTGAACTCCATCTCCCAAAAATAGAGATTTAATTTTAAAAGAGTACTAATTACAGCTGTAAAACCTTACCTTTCTTTTTCCTTTTGTTTCTGCAAGTTATGAATTGTACAGAATTAGCTAACAAAGCATAAGAATGGTTATTTAATAATCTAATTTCTCACATAAACCCATACACCTGCATACCTACGCATTTCACGGTGACTTCATTTATTCTGAAGTCTTTGTTTCACTTACGTGTACTTACATGCAGAAAAAAATGTCACTATGAAAAATGGCAAACTACTCAAACATCAGCTCTTTGTATTACTTCCAGCCCCAATGACAACAGCTAGTCTTTCTCCCAGTCTGAGCTGGTGACCCGGCACTGCTATGGAAGCGTGACCTGGATTCCATTGTGTTTCTTGCCCCATCAACAAAACTGTCAGCTAAGCTCTAAATACTAAATCATTATTACTACTGATGTATGAGAAGGAGGGAATGTAAATTAATAAACAAAAACCAGGAGATTTTGCACTACCAGACTGATGACTACAAATAGATAATTACAGAATAAACCCAGTGGATTTTGAACTCCATGACAAAAACTAAGCACAGCCCCCTCCCCTAACATACATTCTTTTCTCTACAGCAACTTTTCAGACTGTGGCCGCTTTCCAGGAGCTCAGCTTGCCATATCAATTCCATCAAACCCAGAGAACGTGCTGCTCTTCAGCACAAGGAAAAGAAAGGCTACCCAAAACCAAGGTAATATGTAGGTGTTCTTTCAACATTGTGAAATGAACTCCAAAGCATACAAATGAAACAAAAGATTGTAGGAAAAAAGTAGATGCCCAATGGCAGAGGTGAGAGCAGTGATTAAATCTGCCTGACTTCTGGTCCATTTGCTACAGCAAAGTCACACATTACCTCCAAATTCAAATGTGAAAAAGTAACCAGAAAAAGGACCCTTTGAAAAAGGACACACAGGGATACGAAGCTGGTCTTCTATAAATTCTCAGCTTCAGAAGCAGAACTGTAGTACCAAAGACTGATAGCTAACTCCTGCTCATGTTTCTTTCTGCTGTAGTGGAGATCATGTGCTTACTTCACAGCACTGGCGTTTAAAATCTCTTCTCTATTTCATCTGCTAAAGCTCAACTAGCATGCCTGTTCCTGGGTCTCATTAGTGTGTGCTACAGACACTGTTAAATAACTTTGCAAGAATAATTTAAGCAGCTCATCTCTGGTCTCATTTGCTTTGAATAGATAGAACTTATGCACCTCTTTCAAGCTGTACATCTCAGTGGGGTGTTCAGTACATCATCTTCCTGGGGCTTGGGGGCAGTCTGTTTCTTATGCATTTCCTCCACAATCATTTGGCTTACAGGCATTGAAAAAATAACCTTTGGTTTCATTTGCCCATAGCATTTGCCCACTTGTACCTTTGGTAGAGATTGTGCCAGGAACATGATATTTATCATGCAATATTTAGCTAAATGTCAAAGGAAAAGATACCCAGGGGGTTCCCGACTACTGTAATTTTCTACTCGTTTTTAGGTAAGTTAGGCTATATTTGAACAGTCTGTAAGCATGCTTCAAACGTTTACCAGGTAAGACTATCACTTCCCAGAGTCTTCCAGCTCCATAAAACTGTTTTCTGGTCAGTCATCCTAACTCTCACCTTCTGATGAGGAATTAATAAAACTCATATGAAGAAAATCACTTTGCTTTTCCACACAATTATAAATTCTTGGCATTTCCTAAACTAAGCATCAGGACTTAGGACACCGTTCAAGATAAAACAGACTACAGATGTCTGCCTTCTGTGCATCTGTGAAACACATACCTTCATACATAGTAAATTTGCCTACTTCATAGAAGTAGGGAAGAAGGGGAGGTGAATGTTTTCCAGCAATCAGGTTCATACCATGGTATATTTTTGCACTAAAAGATCAAGCTGTGCTTTCCTTCCTGTTACTTGCAATGCTATCAAAGGTCCCACAAAATAAATATAGCCTACCTCTTCCTCCTCCTAATTCAGATTAGACCCCTGATGGGAATGAAGGATCCCAAATCCATTTTGGAGGTGTATTTATGGGTGTTACTTACAGCGCACATTGAGGACTACAATCCCCTAAACCGGAATTTCATTAACATCATACTAACTCTTAATACGGAGTTTAATACAGGCTTTGGGGCATTCATAATCAACAGGTTCTGTTTCTCTGACTGTACACCTTCTGAATATACAAACTATTGCAGTGGTTGTGTCAGGAGAGCTGAACTTACCCAAAAGATTGATTTTACAGATTGAAGCCATCTACAGGTGTGTGAACAGGATCGGGTTCTTGGCCCATAAAATTCTTAATAGCTTTGCAAAATTATATCAATACTGGAACGCATCTTGGACCTGGACACTCAAAATCATTTGGGTTTACGATTATGGTCACAGCAGCCTTTGTTTTTTAAAGCCAGAGGCTCAAAATTATAAAAGATCACACAAAATTGGACTTCCCTTCCAATCAGTTTTATAGGTAACAGAACATATTGCAATTGGTGATAAGACAAATTCTTCCTTTGTGGTACTGACTAAATCCCAGCACCAACACTGCATTTCAAGTTATACCAAGATCAAGGAAATCCAGATATTTCTGATTAAGCCAAACCATTAATGATACATTTCGTAACCAGCATTTCATAAATGGAACTCCTCCAGAAATGCTTTGAAATCAGACATCAAAGTCAGAAAAAAAATAAAATGTTACAGTGATAATAGAAAACATGCAGAAAAAAAGTACAAAAGCATTCATTCTATCTGCCGCTGCCACGTGTCTTACAGCACCTTGGGTCTGCCAGAACAGCAGACCGCTTTGTGTCCTATCTAGGCTTCAGGGAGTGGGGGACAGCTGGAGGATTTTACCTGTCAAAAGAAGGCTTCTCTCCACAGTCAAACGCATCCTGCAACTCCTTGACAAGATTAGCCTGCCCAGGCAGCCGAAAAAGGCCTTCTTCTTTCAGCCCCCGCTGCCGGATAAAATCCACACACTGCTCCACCAGCATAGGAGCCAGGCGGTTCCCATATCGCTTTTCATATCGGACAGTGTCTTCTAGCTTCTGGCCAAAAATACCTACATGAAAGAGAGATGTAACATGGTTGCGATTCACAAAAACGTGCAAGGAGCCTGTGTCTTTCACTACAACCCATGCAATCTACAGGTCACTTCAATGCATGGACAATTAATGCACCCCTTTCTTAAGGATAAATTGCTGCATCTCACATCTGATGCTGTCACATAAATATGATGATGACATATTACACAACAATGCTCTAAAACGTTCTTTAAAAAGAAAAAAAAATAAATTTGAAGTGACTTTTCAGACCAAAAGCACAAAACACAGAGAAATATTACAAATAGCATTTTCTGTCACAAACCTTCTGATTCAAAAGTGATGTACATCTCCATTTTCTTAGCTTGTGCCTAATGATGCGTATAAAATCAGGTAGTTTCTGTATAAGTTTCAATTACATATAAACATTACCTTTACACATGGAACACAGGAGACTTAAAAATATAACTCAGGATTTAGTTCATATTAAACCAAACAATTAATTGCATTTCACAAAATAAGCAAAGACCTCTCCTACAATTTATTACCAGCTGCATTATCACTTTAGGAACAATAAATTGTGTGTACAAAAAAAAAAAAGATCATGAAATGAAAGGCAAAAACACGTCAGACAAACTTCAGGAAACCAGTATTTGGCTTTACCCTTGGAAAAACATGGAATTTTACCAACAAAATTAACTTCAACCCCAAACTGAGGATACCATTGTGGACACTGGAAATACAACTCCTCTTCTGTAACTGTTTTACCTCTCCCTTTCCAACTGCAGAGCCAGCCATCACAAGCATTATCACAGCAACGTTCAGGTATATCATCTGTGATGGAAGTTCTCCCTTGAGACCATTTGTTGATTGGAGCTGGGGGCTGGAGCAAGGCAATCCAATTTCTATATATAGCAACACAATGAACAGCTCTAAGGCAGCCATGATAAGAAACTAAATACCAAATAACTACCTATACTTGAAAGACTGCTTTTGCAATTATGTATGACAGAAAGTGAAAAGAAAAAACGGCAAAAAAAAAAAGCAGTAAGTCAAATTCTGCCCTTCACTGAGCACACAGTTCCTACCAGTTTGAAAACGCGCAACAAGGAGAACAGAGTTTTGGTTTTCCTAAAGAAAGCCCACAGTTGAGCCAGTCAGCTTTTGCCTCTCGCCCCAAGAACCTCTTTCACCCACAAATCACTGATACATAAACACGTAAGTAACCAAAAAGTAAGGTAGGATGCAGAGCAAAGCGTCCTTCAGAGCACCCTTCAATGTGTACATTCTTCCTGCAACAAAAGAACGATAACTCCTGCCTGTCCTTGTGGTGAAAGTTGCCTTGTGTATGCTCTGAGATGTTACAGCAAGTAGGTAGCAAGCTGTCAGCCACCCACACTGAAGGTCTGGGGCTTACATTTAAGTGCAATTATTTTTATGCTAACACAGGAAATGACTGGTGAGAATAATGATGTCCAGCTAACACATCCAGAAATTATACTGAGATGCAGAGCAGCAAGCACATTTTGCGATTTCCATGGTACTCACACATGTGGATGCCAAAAACAGCAGTAGGTAAAGTGACTAAACATTACACAGTCACTCTTTATTAGCCAACTTTTTTTCATGTTGTACAAAAACCAAAATCCCCAAATTTTTGATTCAAGAAGGAATTTTTGAAATTTCAGAGTCAATCAAGCTTAGAAGAATACTGACTAATGTAAAATATTTGTGTCCCTGAAGTTCAGCTTCATCATGCTGGCAGAGGGCATTAACTATGCTTTCTTATTTCTTACTTACCGTCCTCATCTCCTGCAAACTCGCCCAGGGCATCACAGAAGTATTATATGAATTTGGACTTCTTGTATTTCCCTGAGTTAAGGGTTGCTGCTGGTCAACACTGAGGACATCCTCAAGTCCCCCCCATTTTCTAGACTCTTTCTAAATGAAGCAGAATTAAGGAGGAGATCTGATGTTAAGTTAGCTAAGGAATCAGTGTGATTCGGGGATTTCAAGGGCCCTTCTGCATTTGGAATTGCACCCAAGACCTTCATCTAAAGACTCAGCTCCATTAGGGAAATCAATTCAGAAAGACCCTCTACAATTCTGAGGGTTTTTAAAATCCAGGCACTTTGAGGTACTCTTAAAAAAAAAAAAAAAAAAGTCTTTCCCATCAAAAGCACCTGTTCTACCCACTGAAACAAATCCAAACCTTTTTCTGTAGAGGGATGACACAAAAAACTTCACTAAGCACCGATTCTTTATCACTTGAACCTGTGTGGTACAGCTCATTAAGCAGATAAAGGAAATGGCATGTGACAGTTCCAAAAACTCTTCACAACCAGGTTCACAACCTCTCTGGGCAACCTGTTCCTACTACTTGGCTGTCGAGGTGAAACACCTTTCCTTATTTTATCCTGTCTGAAACTATCTTGTTCAGTGTATCCCAGTGGTCTCTTACCCTCCCTTCACCCACTGTTGTAGAAAAGCCCAGCTCCATCTTCTTGACAATTTTCTCTTACTATCTGAGACAGCCACCTTTTGCTGCCCCCAAAGCCGCCCGTTCTCCTGGCTAAACACACACCGCTCTCTCTGCCTGTCCTCGCACAGCGTGTGCTCCAGCTCCAGCACCTTGGTGGCCCCTTGGCTGAACAGAGAGTATTTGGAATATGATCTAACAAATGCTGAGTAGATGAGGTTCGCTTCCCTCCCTCTGCTGTCTCTGCTCCTGTTGATACAGACCAATCTGTAGTCAGTCTTCCTTGCTGCCAGGCCAACTGCTGTCTTCTGTCCAACTTGCTGTCCCCTGGGATACCCAGGTTCTCTTCCACGGAGGTGTTTCCCTGCGGTTATTCCTCCTTAGGTGCAGAACTTGACCCTTCTCTCCTAATATTGTCCTATGAATGTACATTCAGAGCTTTCCTTCAACAATTCTTGCTCGTAACACAAGAATTTTCAATTCATCAGTGGAAAAATGAAGTTTCCAATTATATGACATACAATTACAACTCACGCTCACTGACAGTACGCTTACTATGAATAAGCTCTGTCCTATTAGCTCTACTTTCTTCTCTCCACGCTAACATTCCATTCAATAACGTGCATTTTGCAGACCAGTTTACATTTTGCAGAAGAAAGATTAAGTTCTCAAACCTACCAGGTTGCTTTGAAACTAGTATTAGTAATGACACTGTAGTCAAAACACATCACTTCATTTTTTGGGATGGTGCCTTTTATTTATTTTTTTTTTTTTTAAGAGTTGGCTTTCAAAGCATGTCTAATACATAATGAAATACACTAGAATAAGGGGGGTTGTGCAGTGGGAGCAAAAAAGAATGCCCATGTTGTCATAAGTTGCTGGTGCATCCCAACACAAGCTGTAGAATATTGAAAACAGCTGGCAACCATAAAGCATTCAGATGCCCAGAAGTAGTGCTACACAGTATTTTTGAACTCAGAGAGAAAGTAATGAGTGATTCATGTACAAAAGGTGACATACTTGAAATGGGTATGACCAACTTAGACGCGTATTAGAGAATCACAGAATCATCTATGTTGGAAGAGACCTCCAAGATCCCCTTGTCCAAACTCTGACCTAACACTAACAAGTCCTCCACTAAACCATATCACTAAGCTCTACATCTAAACATCTTTTAAAGACCTCCAGGGATGGTGACTCAGCCACTTCCCAATGGGCAGCCCATTCCAATGCCTAACAACCCTTTCAGTAAAGAAGTTCTTCCTGATATCCAACCTAAGCCTCCCCTGGCGCAACTTTAGCCCATTCCCCCTTGTCCTGTCACCAGGCACGTGGGAGAATAGACCAACCCCCACCTCGCTACAGCCTCCTTTAAGGTACCTGTAGAGAGCGAAAAGGTCGCCTCGAGCCTCCTCTTCTCCATGCTGAACAGTCCCAGCTCCCTCAGCCGCTCCTCGTAAGACTTGTTCTCCAGACCCCTCACCAGCTTCGTTGCCCTTCTCTGGACTCGCTCGAGCACGTCCATGTCCTTCTTGTAGCGAGGGGCCCAAAACTGAACACAGTACTCAAGGTGCGGCCTCACCAGAGCCGAGTACAGGGGGACAATCACTCCCCTAGCCCTGCTGGCCACACTGTTTCTTATGCAAGCCAGGATGCTGTTGGCCTTCTTGGCCACCTGAGCACACTGCTGGCTCATATTCAGCCAACTATCAACCAAGACTCCTAGGTCCTTCTCGGCCAGGCAGCTTTCCAGCCACTCATCTCCCAGCCTGTAGCTCTGCTTGGGGTTGTTGTGCCCCAGGTGCAGGACCCGGCACTTGGCCTTGTTGAACTTCATACAGTTGGCCTCAGCCCATCGGTCCAGCCTATCCAGATCCTCCTGCAGAGCCTTCCTACCCTCGAGCAGATCAACACATGCACCTAACTTGGTGTCTGTCATTTGCAAACTTACTGAGGGCGCACTCGATCAGATCACTCATGCAGATCATTGATAAAGATATTAAAGAGAACTGGCCCTAGTACTGAGCCCTGGGGGACTCCACTAGCGACTGGCCTCCAACTGGATTTAACTCCATTCACCATGACTCCTTGGGCCCAGCTATCCAGCCAGATTTTAACCCAACGAAGCGTACGCCAGTCCAAGCCATGAGCAGCCAGTTTCTTGAGGAGAATGCTGTGGGAAACGGTGTCAAAAGCCTTACTGAAATCCAGGTAGACCACATCCACAGCCTTTCCCTTGTCCACTAAGCACGTCACTTTGTCACAGAAGGAGATCAGGTTCGTCAAGCAGGACCTGCCTTTCATAAACCCATGCTGACTGGGCCTGATCACCTGGTTGCCCTGCAAGTGCCGCGTGATGACACTCCAGATAATCTGCTCCATGAGCTTCCCTGGCACCAAAGTCAGACTGACAGGCCTATAGTTTTCCAGGTCCACCCTCCAGCCCTTCTTGTAGATGGGCATCACATTTGCTAGCCGCCAGTTGATTGGGACCTCCCCTGATAGCCAGGGGACTGCTGATAAATGATGGAAAGCGGCTTGGCCAGCTCTTCCGCCAGTTCTCTCAGTACCCTCGGGTGGATCCCATCTAGTGCCATCGACTTGCGTACATCCAAGTGCTGTAGCAGGTCACCAACCATTTCTTCGTGGATTATGAGGGCCACATTCTGCTCCCCATCCCCTTCCACAAGCTCAGAGTACTGGGTATCCAGAGAACAACTGGTCTTGCTGCTAAAGACTGGGGCAAAGAAGACATTAAGCACCTCAGCCTTTTCCTCATCTCTTGTCACTAAGTTTCCCCACCCATCCAGTAAAGGATGGAGATTCTCCTTAGTCTTCCTCTTCAAGTTTATGTATTTATAAAAACATTTTTTTGTTATCTTCAATAGCGGTAGCCAGATTGTGCTCCAGGTGAGCTTTGGCCTTTATAATTTTGTCCCTGCACAGCCTTACAACATCCTTATAGTCCTCCTGAGTGGCCCACCCTCTTTTCCAAACCCTCTTTTTCTTCCTAAGCTCTAGCCACAGCTCTTTGTTCAGCCAGGCCAGTTTTCTTCCGCGCCGACTCGTCTTTGGGCACATGTGGACAGTTTGCTTCTGAGTCTTTAAGATTTCCTTCTTGAAGAGTGCCCAGCCTTCCTGGACTCCTCTGCCCTTCAGAACTGCCCCCCACGGGACTCTGCCAACCAGTGACCTGAACAGCTCAAAGTCAGCCCTCTGGAAGTCCAAGATAGCAGTTTTACTGATCCCCCTCCTGACTTCGCCAAGAATAGAGAACTCTACAATTTCGTGGTCACTCTGTCCAAGACAGCTCCTGACCACCACATCTCCCACCAGTCTTTCTCTGTTTGTGAACAGAAGGTCTAGCGGGGCACCTCCCCTGGTAGGCTCACTAACCAGCTGCATCAGGAAACTATCTTCCACGCTCTCCAGAAACCTCTTAGACTGCTTCCTCTAAGCTGTATTGTATTTCCAGGATATGTCTGGGAAGTTGAAGTCCCCACAAGAACAAGTTCTGGCGATTGCATGACTTCTGCCAGCTGCTTGTAGAACTCCTCATCCGTCTCCTCATCCTGGTTTGGTGGTCTATAACAGACCCCCACCAGGATGCTTGCCTTGTTGGTCTTCTCGCTGATCCTAACCCACAGGGACTCAACCTTATCATTCCCAGTCTCAAGTTCGACAACATCAAAACACTCTCTAATACAGACAGCCACGTCACCTCCCCTTCTGTGCTGCCTGTCTCTTCTGAAGAGCCTAGAGCCAGTCATTGCAGCACTCCAGTCATGGGAGTAGTCCCACCACGTTTCAGTGATGGCAACCAAGTCATAGCTTGCTTGCCACATGATGGCTTCCCGCTCCTCCTGTTTGTTGTCCATGCTGCGTGCATTAGTGTAGATGCGCTTCAGTTGGGCCATTGCCCTCTCTCCCAGCCCTGACATTGTTCCCCCAGGCTCATCTCTAATGAGCCTCATTTCATCCCTGTCCCCCTTCTTACCTAGTTTAAAGCCCTCTCAATGAGCCCTGCCTGCTCCTGGGCTAGGATCCATTTTCTCCTCAGAGATAGGTGGGACCCATCTGCAGCTATCAAGCCGGGTGCCAAGTAAAGCACCCCATGGTCAAAAAAACCAACATTTTTGTGTTGGCAGCAGCGTCTGAGCCATGTGTTTATCAGGTGGGCTTTCTGGGTCTTCTCTGTACCCCTCCCTGCCACTGTAGGGATGGAGGAAAACACCACCTGTACTCCCGCTCCATCCACTAACCATCCCAGTCCCCTAAGTTCCTAAATTTATTACAGCAGCAAATCACAGATACTGAAAACAAAACTTTAAAAAACAAACTATACATGAGGAAAAATAAAACCTGGTATGATGCAGAGATGACCACTGTGAACAAAAACAATGTCATTGAAATCAGGGCTGAAAATGTCCTGATTTTGGTTCCCAAAGTTCGTTCCCATTTGGTTCCCATTGAAGTATTTCTACTACTAACTGCAATAAGATGGTTTGCAAATTAAGGGACTTTTATTGAGACACTTAAAATATACATAGCTGGGAATGCCTGGAGGAGAGGCAGAATAACCACAACAGTTGTCTAGATCTGACGGACTGGATTCAGATCCCACACGACCTTCAGAACACAGTTCCATCCAGTCTGGTCACGTTTATCTTCACAGCCAGAGGGGTCTATGCACACCACCACCCACATCCCAGATGAAGCCTCAGAGAGTCGGCTCTCCAACTATGTGAATGGTGACAATCGTTTATCTGCCTTGGAGGCATGAGGATTTCCACATTCTGCTTTGAGAAGCTCAGAGCTAGGGTGGTGATGTTGAAAAAATACGCACTAACCTTAAGACCTCAGTCTCATGGGAAATCAATGGGAAATCAACACGTCATGCATTAAGGGCTTCTAAAGTCACTATTTACTATACGCTGTTTTCCAGTTTGTTTGGCTTTGGAATTCATCTCAGGCAGGCTTGGTGTGGTTTTGAAGTGTAGACTGAACTTCTCCAAAGGAATTATTTCTTTCACCTAATAAATACAGAACACTGCACCAAGCAACACTTAGCCATGAAAGGAATTAGTTGTGATAAGCCTGCATAAATATTGACTTGAAGTTACAGGCTGATGCCTTATGGAAAAAGTACTCTGTTGCCAGGGGCAGAAGAGGCAGAAACATGACAACTCTGCTTCCACCTGATTTTGTCCTAACTTTTACCTTGTTCGTCATCTTTTTGTTTTATGTTGGGTTTTTCACTGTCGAGGAATAAAAGCCAAGATCGTTGCCCTGTAAAGGTTCTCTTTCTTCCACTATCTCTTTTAAGGTCCTTATCTCCTCTTATATCACAAGTGACTACTCCAGAGACACCGCAGATGAATGGTTCATGAAGACTAAGATGTTGACTGTCACGAAGCAAAGGCAATGCTGTGATGAACTGTGGTTACAAACATACTGTTAACACAGTGCTTAGCAGAGACAGACCAAGGTGAACGCTGTAAGCTATAGCTGGTAACTACTAGCACCTCCTCTGCAGAGAGGCAGTGAAATGATGGTCCAAATTACAGAGACAACATCATAACCAAAACCACAGTTAAGTTCACATGCTGTTTTTTTTGAAGTCAACTTATAATACTGTAACTAAGCAAGAAAACCTCCACGGAAAAAGAAATAAAAGAACCCTCGTGTTGCATTCCAAACCCAAGTTCTCCTAAATCTCAATCTCTCTAAAATCCAGAAATGCACATATGCACGAGTGCCGACCTGTGGATACGGTGTCAGAGAAGAAAGCAACAAAAACAAGCAAATTTGGCATTCTCACGGCAGCAACTTGCTTGTCTTCCCCACAACTGGAAGAAGGCAGGGAAATGTACAGGTTTCCAGTTCTGACCAGTCTTTAGATTTAATCAGCAGAACTGCTTTTTCAGAGAGGCCCTTGTAGGTCTTTTCAGACTATATCCAATTAAGCCAAGATCACGCATAACATCAAAGAGGAAAATCACATGATAACAAAGGGCATGCTGAGTGGTTATTCATTAACTAGAACATTCCCGTGGCAGAAGTTTTGTAAACATTTTGAGAAACTGGATTTCCAAGGCTAACAGATGTCCATAAAGCTTATGAAAGACACTACAGTGCTATGTCTGAATTCTGTGTGTGTCTGCTCAAGAGTTGTGAAAGCACTGTGGTATTTTCAATGGTACATACTCATAGTTAGAGCATGTTTTTAAAATTTAAGAATGCTGTTAGTCAATGATCTCCGTAACTACCGCACACAGTCAAGGGTCACATCTCAAATCTACTGACTCCAAGTCCAGTAAGAAGAAAGGACGGAGAAGATCTAGGTGGCAGTTCGGCTCCTTGCTCCTTGACAAATCACTTGGAAAAAACCCACCCGCCTCTCCAGCTCTACCGCAGCACACGTGGCTGGTGAACCAGAAGGTTCTGCCTTTTCCATGCTGCCCCTGAGCAATTCAGACAGAAGCAACATTTTCAGAAGCATAAAGCCCAGAGGGCTGATAATTTCAACACAGAGCCCATGCCTGTACAGCGTGTTCTCTCACTGTGCAGCAGAAAGGATCTTCCACCTTCCAGAACGTGCTCTTAGTTTATGGACCGTACTGATCAGAAAGGGCCAGTTAAGGGCTAAGGAACTGGTCTCAGATTAGAGTACTTGAGGCACCCCTCAAACTCTAATCAGTAATTGACACTGAAAATAAAAGATCGGGGAAGGGTCTTCAACAGCAACACAGGGAACAAGTCCTCCATGGCTGTGTAACACTTCATATGGAGCTTTACAGTGTTATTTCTCACCGGCTTTCTGCTTTGCTGTTCCCCAGCACTACATGCTATTTTGAGTGGATCAAATGCAGGCAGTATTTCCTTCTTCTCTCCAGATGTTTTTAATGTAAAGGAGAGGAAAAAAAACAAACCAAAACAAAACAAAAAGACACAGCGATGGCAGAGTTTTGTTCTTGTTTGACTCATTTTCTTACCTACAAGCCTTCTCCTACCCCACAGTCAATGTGATGCCAGCAGGAGATAAGGTCCCTGCGCTGGAGTTGAGCACAGCTGCACAACAGAGGTTACTGCTTAGAAAAAACAAGTCTGAAAGAAGAGCAGAAATAGCTACTGGCTGGAAAAGAAGGGAGGCAATTTTTAAAACATCACCAGGAGCTTAACACAGCTGGATTAGGGCTGCTACTCTTTCTCTGGCCATAGCCAATGCCACTTTCTTCTCCAAAACTGGTCACTCACATGCCACCCGATGTTCCCACCACTGTACGCAGCAGCAAGTCACCCTCGGGTATTCATTCCTTTCTGCACTTACGCTGTGTGCCCCCTCAGGAGGTTCCCATGATGCTACTCAAGCAGAGAGCATCTTCTCCGATTTGGGCTCTAAAGACTTCTGGCTCTGTCTCTGTTCAGATGCCACCTTCTGAGCAGCCATTTCTCCTATGACGTGACCTTCCTCCAAAGGACAGTTCATTTTTCCGGGCCTAACACAATGCAGCTTTCATCTGGATTTCCAGAAGGGGTTCTACAACTTGCATCATCATGATGGTACATCTCTGTCTAAATTTACAGTGTTGTGATTCCCTTGCAGTTCTTCCAGTGAGCAGCCAATGGCTTTCCCTGTTAATTTTCTTTGCTGTGTTGTATTGCACAGCTTAGAATTTATCGATCTATTTTATTTAAGTGTATGGGCTGGGTTTGCAGAAGGCTAGTTTTGCCCATTTTTACACTTAGGTATACAATCTGCAAATGAAGTTACAAGAATTCTTGAAGCCAATTAGTAAGATGAGTGTAGTTGGCTTAATTTGCCTGTTAAGTCACTGTAAAGGCTTAACTGAAAGTCCAATTAACTATCATATTTCTGTTGACTCCAGCGGGACATGGACCTCATCAAACATGTGCACCATCATTCTGAGCTCTCTGATCTAGGGGCCTCACGGCAACACTCTTGACAGCACATGTGTGTAGGAAAGGAACTGAAACAAATGATATTTAGAGGAAAGCAAATGAGCAGCATGGCCTTTGTCATTCAGTCCTCTGCCCAAAGTGCTGCAGCTTCATTTGGGGTCTTAGACATGAAGAATTGCTGTGTCAAAACATATAGGGAAGGAGTAAACAGCTGAAGCTCTTCTTGGAGAGGCTAAGGCTGTACCCTGGGGCAAAAAGGCAGCTGCCTGCAAAATTATCAGTTAATCCTTTATTAAACTTCCAAACATTTCTCAAATAGTTAGGTGTACAAACGGGGCACAGACAGCTCTAATTTACACCAATACCTTGAAAGGCACTTGCACACTTGATACAGACATATCCACGTCCTCCTGGGCGTGGAAACTCCAGCAAGCACGGAAAACGCTGGCCTCAGGGAGGAGGCTACAGGGGACAAACAGCTTTCAGTGCCATGTCAGCGGCAGGCAATAGCTGATCCCTGCTCTAGTTCTGCAGGGAGCACCCCACTGGTTGTGATTCCTCGTTTCAGGGCATCGCCCCTGCCTGCACACAGCACCCTCAAAAGCAGTGAGGTCACTACATCTCCAGTAAGTGCTGCAAGCAGAGAGCTGCTGGTCTTGCAAAAGGACAAATGGCAGCAGGGAGGGACACATTAGGGAGGAGCTGATGATGATGTATTCATATAAGCCCCGTAATAAGATCATTTCTCACACTTTAGAACATGATGGTTTAGCACTTTCACTTGGATTTCCTGCTCCAGCATAGTTTCTAAGGCAGCACCAACATTTTCCTCTTTCCCCACCCACATTTTTTTATCCTTACCATAGAGGCAGTTTCCCCCCCCTCAGCCCCAGCACCGTAGTACCTTACATCACTTGCTGTATCGCTCTCAGACATGTGTTTCCCTTCCAGCTGACATATTTTGAAAGCCAGCCTCCTCTTTGCCTTCCTCCCCCCAGTGCTGCCATGCTCTGCTTCTACAGGTGTACATGCAATGCAGAAGAAAACTGGCCTTAAAAATCTCTCTGCAGCAGGTGGAAAGGCAAGTGCAGGTTGCAGGTCAGCAGAATCAAGTGGCAATGCAGCACTTGCAGCAGGACAGTGCACTGTAGGGATCCACTTCAGTCCATCAGAAATCTCTGAATCCAAGGACTTGGTCTTCTGCACACATGCACTTTTACCTATTTATCATGTTCTTTTACTCCCTCTTTTCTTGCCAGTCCTCCCACACAGACAAGATAAAAACCCAAACTCTTTTCCCCAGTATTTTGCCAGCCAAACAGGCAGCAATTAGCATCCCAGGTCCAGTTCCCCAGCTCCTCTCATTGATTTTTGCTCAGAAACTCTGCAATAATCTTGTCTCAAGCCACCTCTTTCAGGCAGCCCATCATTCATGGGTTATTACGTAGAGGAGACAGTATCAGCTGGCCAACTACAAATAAATGAACAAAGAAGTAAATAAATCATTCATGAAATGTCAGCATCTCCATTGTTTCATGCCTTTTGTTTCGGTGCTCTCATCTGCCTGCACATGCAGCCCCCATGACTTCTCAGAAACCTGGCTTCACTAGCAAAGCAGAACACAGTGAGAACAGACCTACCTTTACGGAAACTAAAACACCGCTTAATTCTCCTGTAAGTAGTTTTAGGAATGAAAGGAGGTGCCGCTAAGGCACCTGGGCTGCGGACTCCAGCATTTCTGTCTTCAGGCATCATACAGGCCAGAGACCCCACGTCCCTCCAAAGCTTTCCTTTAGCAGCTGCATCCAGACAAAACACCAGTGCTGCTCATCGTTACTGACTGCTGAGGAGTTTCTGTAATAGTGTATTTTCCTCTGGAGCTAGGAAATTAGTGGTCTTCTAGCTCTTGGAGAAAGCGTGAAGTAATTTTAGTGTTCTCTTCCCTGCTTCAGTTTTGCTTTAGGGAACAATTTCCTTCCGTCTCTCTGTTTCCTTTCGTTTCTTTTATTTCCTGCGGTGAGACAACCGTCTGTTATGCAATGGCACAACAAAAGAGTTTCAGCAGAAAGATGTATCTTCCATTCAAACAGAAGTGCCTGCACAGACAGAGGCGGAGAAAGACCTCGTCCTCCCAGCTGGAACAGGGGGTGGAGTGGCAGAGACTCCAATTCCACGGGAAAAGGTCAGTGCTCTGCAGTGCACAAGGAGAAAGAGGAGAACAATACCGAAAAGGCCACCAAAGAATCCTCCGGGATACAATACTCCTCGCTGGCTCCTTTTATCTCTGCAACGGAGGAGCAGAAAAAGCAGCCCCTTCACCCAAAGGGCTCTCTGTCCATATCAGATTCCTCTCAGAAGGCCTTTTATATACCTGGCTCCCTGACGTCCGTGTGGGCTTCTCGTTCGACTGCCTTCGAACTACCAGAAGCTCTCATGGGAGAAACGCGTCAGATGCAGCAGCAGCAACGCGTCCTTGCCAGCAGGATCCCGGGCTGCTGCCGAGGAATACATGCCTCCACACGGGGATGCTCTGCTCGCTCCCTCCCGGTCCCACGCCTGGCAATGGCAGCCACCGCCGCTGCGCCAGCCCCTCGCATGCAGCAGGTGCAGGGGAAGCGGCGGAGAGGAGGGAGCTGCTGCTGCAGCGCAGATTTCTCTGCTCCACCGGGTGACTTTGAGTTGACTTCAGGCGGCTGTCGCGTGCGGCAGCTCGAGCAGCAGGCAGGCTGTGCCCAGCTCCCGCAGGAGGTACCAGACCTCCTGCCACGACCCTGCTAAACGCTCGCGCTCCTTCTCGCCTCCTCCCTCCCCCGTCATCGCAGGCTCTGCAGTTAGAGGACAGGCCTTTCCCTCCTGTTAAAAACTGCCTTTTAAAATCTAATCAGGAAAGGAATTTCATGTGCAAACAGGCATTACATGCCCTGGCTCATTTACATTTCTCTTCCCTGACAGAGATTTTTCCACAGTCACCTTGTGCTTTTTGAGCAAAAAACAAGCTGTTTCTGATCACCACAGCAGCTTCCCGCCTCCCTCCCCTCCTCTTCTCTTTCTAGCACAGGTTAACAAATAACATTTTCGTGATATGGTTAATCATTCACAGAGCTCCTTGCTCTGGTACCAGGAGTCCTTTCCCACTGCAAGCCAAACTTCACATACAGGTGGCTCACCAAGACTCAGAGACATCCATTGAACACACACACAACTTGCTTACAATGCTTAAAAGAACCGGAAAATTCAAATACGTTGCTCATGAAAGTGGCACTGGACTTTTATGACACCAGACTATTGTGGTTTACCACCTAGTGTTGAAATTTAAGAAGCAGCTAGAAAACAGGTATTGTGATTAATTAACTGAAATAATTTTGCGTTGCAAGAAATGTACTAGTTACTGGTTAGTCATTATTATACAACCACAACTTTTCTATATCTTGTTTATAGCTAATGTAATAGATTTGTTAACTTCAGTGGCTACAGCTGATCAAGACAGGCTCTTAAACGCCTTAAGCCAGAGGAACCCTTCTTTAGGAGGGTCATACTGTTGCAGAGCAGCTGTAGACACATCCCTGTAGAAACAGGTAAGAAAAATACTAGTGTGTCCACTCATACATGATTACAGAACAGTTAACAGTCCTTGTTAAGACTTAAGATATCTCAGAATGTCAACTTAAATAACCCATAGTTAATCAACCAGGGAACATTGTATTGGCACAGTTCTTAATGGTGACACCTCCCTTGATACTGCTTTTACCTTGTACTGAGAGTCAGATGTTCTCCATAAACACTAAACCCAAAATCACATTCTGTCTATTCTCATGTTTTCCAGGAATTAACTGTTTGCTTCCTAATACAGTAATCCTGAAGTCCGTGTATATGCTCAAGATATCCAATAGGGAAACGAGAACACATTTATAAGTGTGTTAACTACAAATTAATTTAAACAGTAGTTTAAGGATTGCACTCTTCTCTTTCTCTCTCTCTCTCTCTTTTTTTTTTTTTTCAAATCAGCTTGCAAACTCCTCAGCTAGGTGCTTCTCTCAGTAGTTGGTGTTAAACACTCTTACAACAATGAGGGTGTCCTGCAAGTTTCCATGGTGGCTGGAAGGATTCCCAGCTGTAAAACAGAAATAGCTCTTGCCCTATAAAAGCAAATGAGGGGCTGGTGAAGAAAGCACGGGGTCAGGGCTCAGGAGATTTGGTTTCTATCTGTAGCTCTATCACAGCCTCTGCGCAGATGGGGGCTAGAAACACGGCTTCACCAGATGCCAGCTCCCCACCTGTAAAATGGTGACACCTCTCCGTTTGCCCAAGTACTGCAGGACTGCTGCAGCTCACTGTCTGGCATGGACAGATGCTGTGCTGGTGGAAAACAGGTGTACAACACAGAGAGAGAGCTTCTCTCTGTGAAAAATACACTTCTGTTATGCACCCAAATGTCTGCATTGCTGCAGTCGCTTACGCTGCTATTTGACTCAAGTGGGAGAACGCTGAAGAGCTCAACATGAGGAACTTCTTCATGAACAGAAGGTTGGGGATAGATAATCTTTGTGCTACATGAACATGTACTATATGAAGTACATTTCTCCCCTAGCCTAACTTCAGAAGCCCATGGCCCTCCCACCTCCCCAAACCAACTCAATAAGCCTGTAGAAGACCACACTTTTGAGCATAAACCTCTCACTTCGTGGGTTTTAAAAACATCATCCTGCGAACCCTATATGCCCAGTCCCAGGACGGTACAAGCTTATGAACACGTAAGACCACTTCTCAGCAGGATGACTGCTTAGCATTATCTTTCCAGCACGTGTTTCCCCAGGAGGAACCAAGAGAAGACAGACACGTTTGAAGACGTGCCACGCAAGCCCCAGCTGACCAAGTCCCTCAGGGCAGCCCACCAGTGAGGACAAAGCCTTCTAAGAACTAAACAACCTGAACAAAGCACAGAAGAAGATGGGGGGTGGCTTAGAAGAAAAGTTTTGATCAAAATGGTAGTTTCCTTCAGTCCCTCCCATCCTCTCTCCTGTGCTGTGTCTGACAGGTGAAAAAAAAAAGGCATATGCAGTCACCAATCACAGCTTTCTGTGATAACTGCTCTTCTCTATGATCAGAGACAATTCTGCCTTATTTTTCCATGCTAACAACACCTGCAAAGAGCAAAAAAAGCACACAATGCAATCCAGTTGCTCTTCCCATAAATTCAGTACTATTAAAATTGTTGGGTCTGCCCATCGAAAGAAAAAGACTAGCATACAATGCTTGTGCTAATATTCCAAGGCTCACTATCAGAGCATACAGATTTATAATAACATTGTCACTGGCAGAAGAATCACTGACAGCTTCTTCTAACATGGATGGTCTTTTAGCTGGTGACCAAAGGAATTACCCTAGGTCTCCCAGGGGAAAGCTGATTTCGCAGAAGACACATCTGTGAAAACTTCCCTCACCTTGGTAACATGCTATCCTGTGCTATCCCTATCAAGGAAAGTAGTTCCTGATAATTTAAAGCCTTTTAATTGAGTGCTTTGTGTAGGAACACACCTGATGCCTGCGCTGCAAGTGAAAACAAAGGACCTGGTTCCACTTTTTGGAAAGATCTAGACCGTTCTTGTTTCCTCCTCTTCAAATTCTGGCTGAGAGCGAGGGATGACAAAATCGCCCCTATGTCTTTGTGCAACTTGGAGCCTTGCATTTTCTCTCGCTGACTCACCTCCTCCAAATGGTGCCCATATAACCCTGCGAATGGATTTCACCCAATCCTCCATGTCATTCTGCGTGCCCGCCATGAGAAGGTACGTCTCATGATTAGCTGTCATCCGCTCTCGGTCTGCTCCTGCAAGAGAAGATAATTGCACTTTAGAAACCCTTTTGCTTTCCTGCCAAGCCAACTCCTGCCAGACTGACTGCTGAAAGTGGTAAAAGCAGCTCCGTGGCAAGCAGACATGACACCGTGCACTGGAGTGTTTATCATCAGCTACGGCATGAAAAGAAGGTCCTGTAAGTATATTCTCCATCAGACAGCGAGAAGCTGTCTTGCTTCCAAAAGGAAATGAGAGGATAAATGTCATCGGTAAACAAAACCAGCCCCATGCTGTTCCAAGAGCCACGGGGCCTGCACTCATCTGTAACCTGATATATGCACTGGAAGGTTTGCAGCAGTTACTATACCACAACATAGAGAATAAACGCAGCAAGAGAGAAGTGTGCTTTGAACAAGTGGGGACGAGTCCATCTTTGTTTTCAGGAACACTGTGTCACATTCCTGGCAATGACATTTGCTGCTCCTGAGCGTTGCTGGGAATCTCTGAGGAGAAGGCAGCTGATGCTAGGAGCGGGCACAGCACAACCCGCTGCTTTGGATGGGTCTCATGAGGATTAAGAGGGAACACACTGATTTCTTATTCCTTGTAAAGGACAAACCAGCACTGAGAAGGTAAAAGTCAGAACCTGGCTCACCACAGGTTTTCACACCTCTAGTACTGCATCAGTTCCATCCTAATGGGCACTACGCTAGCTCAAGAGCAGATGGGGATTCAAGCCACCCTTCCAGCAACTGCAGTAGGAACAAACCCTTCTAGAAAGACAGCACCAGACATTTTGAAGCCCTTTCATTGAGCCAACAGCATGTGCTATATTTCATGCAAAAACTACAAACCCCATGAGTTTCTGTGCTTCTCTCTTTACAGCTTCTTCCATCCTTATCTTTGATTCTGGTCATATATAACGTAAGTATTTCTGTTCTTGCCTCAGGAACACTGCTAGTCTTCTGCAAGGTGCCATGCTCAGTGGCTAACAAATTCAACCATGACTTCCTGGCACAACCATTATGAATAAACTTACTTGTATACACCAGGTTCTGCAGAATTAAGCCACACAACTCCAAAAATAACTTAAACACAGTTTTACAAACACAAGCCATATTTTTCTAGACATAGGCAGATCAAACTGACAACTCATTCTTAGGGTTTAAATCATTACTCAAAACTTAAATTTGAACTTGGAAGCAAACGAAACTCATCTTCTGCCAATTGCACCTATACATACAGCAAGCATGTGTTCCCACACACAGCATCCCAAGGACTGATGCAGCAACCTGAAGTACAATGCAGGTATGCTTTAGGATGTATCACAGTTTAGAAGTCTGAAAAACACTATTTTTTTTCTAAGACATTGTTAAAGGTAGCAAAGAACCTATTTTAAGTGCCGACACTACATAAAAAACAGCGTGTGTTTTATTTTTTGGAACATTTTCAGTTACTACCATAGCAACTGCTACAAAACAAGGGCCTTTTAAGCTTCGTTCCACCATTTTTTACCTTTCACGGAATAGGAAGATGAGGGTATGGGAAGGAGGAAGCATCAGCATTCCAAACAGCAGCACTCCACACCAACCCCGTCCAGCAGAAAGCACATGGTCAGGCCCTGGAAATGCACACCCAGCCTCTACATTTTTTCTGACCAAGCTGCCTACAGCCAGGACAAATCTCACACTTAAACACAAAGAGTAGACATGACACACTCTGCTGAACCTGGTCCCAAATTTGATATAACATCTAGAGTACTTGACCTGGTAAGACCCAGAAACAAAGATAAAAACAAAAAGCCTCAATATATTGCCTATTAAATGTAATAGTAATAAACATAGTATAGAGAACAACCCTGTAACATAGCTGTGTCCTTTTCTTTGCTGATAAAAATCCTATTTACACTATCATACTGTATTTCAGGCATCCTTTTACAGACCAGGACCCGGTAAGGTGCTGTACAAAAAGACGTGTTCATAGAAAACAGAATTCAGATCTAAGAATAAAACAAGAGGTGACTTGATTTTCTTTCTAAATAGGGAAGAAAAAAAAGATGACAACCATAGCCATCTAATGACCCTCCTTCTTGGATGTCTCTCTGGTCATTCCATATTCTTTTAATAGTGTACATAGTTAAATTCAGCAGATTATGTGAGATTTACTCAGTCATAATTTTCTAACAAAAATGCTTTCTGGAGAGCGCTCTCCAGTTAAACTGGATTAATCTTGTGAGTCTAGATATTTGATTTACAGTGGAGATTCCAGAGCAGTACTCTAAACAACTAACTCAAGTAAACACCCATTCAGCTAATACAGAATTAATGTGTTTAATTTACCAGAGAAAGAAAACAATGTTTGGTTAGATTTTCTTTTGGTCTAAGAAAGCAAAGGTTTCCTAACGAAAGAGCTCCACCAGTTTATATCAGTACTTGATTTATCTACTTTGTAATTAGACCCCTTTCTTTTACACCACAATACGAGCTCTTGCAGGGTTCATCTACTTGCGCATGAATTTAGTTGTTATTCAAAAATTGACAGCAGCTGGTCTTAAACCTTGCTAAAAGATTTTGGGGGATACAATAGTGTGTTTAATTTGTGTATTATTGCAACTGTTAATTTTCTAGTGGGACTGTATTTAAAATACAAACCAAACAAGAGTATGGGGAAAGACAAGAAGAAATGCCCATGGTTTGGTAAAAGTCACCTCAAATAACTAGTTATCAGTGAAACTTAAACAGAATGACAAGGACCTTTCTACATCTCAGTATGTCCACAGGATCCCTCTGAAAGGTACCGTTTAAAATCTTCACTCTTGTTTTTTCTTCCATATATTACTGTAACAGCTATAATGGAGAGTGAGTAGATCACCTTCTCCAAAAATGAGACATCTTATTTGTACCATAGATACTGGCATTAAGTGCCTCAACTTGAAAATGGTGCTGTGCATGGAGTCCATTAGAGATGTGAATGTATCCTTAATCCTTTCCTATGGGCATGCAAACCATAATATATTTTACCTGTTTTGTTGTATAGCTCCAGATTATGTCTTTTCAAGTTCCCTTTCCTGCATTTGCAGTCCAAATACAAGAGACACATAATGCTGGGGGTCCTGGCCTGCTTGTGGCCAGCCACCTCAAAGGGCTGGAACACGAACTCAGCTTTTGTTTCATCTTTTCCACTCATTACTTCGCAGGTGTCACAGGACCTGGAAGGAGCAGAACCCAGTGTACCTGATCAAAGAAGTTGACTCTGACATATTCAAGATGAAAAGCTGCTGTTCACACAACTGATGTTTACATCCTGTTCCTTACATCCTCTAGTTACTGCCAAACATAAGTGGATCCAGTTTGCTTCTCGAAACTACAATGTAATATTGCATTTTTGTTTGTACAGCCCCAACCTATCCATAATCTGTTTTGTTTTGTTGGCAGCATCAGAAATGAATTACATCTATTGAATAAATCAATCCAGAGCATCCATTTGGACTGGAAACAGTGAAACCACACAATGCCATGGTGAATCGTCCAACTCAAAGAGGTCAGATTTCTCCCCCTGCTCCTCCTCCTGCACTAGCACTGACTTACGGGTTCCTAAATGCCACTCCTGCCTCCTCCAGCAGCTCGGTAAGTGGTAAATACAGACTGCTGCTGCGCTTCCTGACCAGGACAGCCTGAGACCACTTAGCCCCATGCTGGGCGCAGCTTTGTGCGCTGAGCTAGCGCTGCTTTGATACAAGCGAGGCGAGGTATTTTAAGAACTCCTGCCAGCAACCGGAAAAAAATAATTAAAATACAGAAAGGCCAGTTCCTGCAGGGATCCACTCCACAGGGGAAAAGAAAGGGAACAGCCTGCGTTTGCTCATGCAGCACTACAACACACAGTTGGAAAAGCATAAAGAGGTGGTGACAGAGTTGAAAGGCGATTGTTTCCTGAAGTATCAGGCTCAACAGCTCACCTGCTTTGTATCATCTGCTGATAAAATGTGAATGTGCACAGACATTTTGCACTCAGCTGGGAAAAAAAAAGTCAGGTAATGTGTTTTGTTTTCGGAATCTCTTCCTGTCCAACCCAACACCTTTCTCCCACCTGAACTCACAGAGGCTGAACTCAGAATCAAGTATTTGTCATTTTAAAAGCATCTTGAATTTCTTACAAACAGTAGTTCCAGCATCCTTGAGAATGAAATGTAAAGGGATTAAATTCATACCATCTGTTTAAAAGAGAATTTTTTTCCCAAGAAGAACATCAAAAAGTAGGATTAATCTGATTTTTTTCTGAGCTGAGAATATCATGGCCAACCTCAAAAGAATATTCACATTCCAATAAAAAAAAAATTGGAGGCCAATTTCAAAGTGAAACAGTTCCCAACTCCCTTCTGCATTTCATTAAGCCACAGATTCTGAAACCCTCATTCTCAGCTTGGGAACTGAAAGATGGTGAAAAGCAGATTGGCATTACAGCACAAGCCGCTGGGTTTTCTTCAGAAACAACCTCCTGCTTGGATTCTTCACATTTGTTTTCTAAATCTTTTGTTTCTCAGGAAAATGTTGAATAGAAAAATTTCAGTCTGGTAACATTTTCAATGAATACACGGAATATGCCTATATATAGTATTGAAACAGGAGCTCCTAGTTACTCATAAATTCAGGAAAAAAAAAAAAGATATTTATAAGCCATATACATCCAAAAAGGTTTAGGAGCTGATGCTTGGACATAAATTTCTGAAAATCTTACCTGAGGGTTTTTTTTTTTTGTTTGTTTGTTTGTTTTTTTAAGAGTATCTAGAGTATCTTTCAGGTAGTTCTGGCCACTACATGGTCTGGAATTTCTAGCTGCTACTGTCCATCACCACTTCTGCATAGGCACACTAAATAATGCCTTCCTCTTCTCCTCAAACATCTTGTATCAGCCGAATCCTCACAGCTGTACCAGCCTTTAAGGTAGAAGACCTTATCAGGTACAGCTGATATTCCATGCAAATTGTTTGCAAATCACAACAGTACACATCATCTCTGTTTTGCATAAATCTTCTGATTCTAGCCCCCTGTAGAAATAAGTGCCAACCCTCTGTGCAACATAGCAGGCATGCTCTTCTCCATTAAGTGTACAATACTAAGTAATTTATAGTTCCTGCTCAGGACTCCAGTCAGTATTTCTTTACAAGCAAAATAGCAATAATTACCACAGAATTCGTGACACTCTCCCAATATACTTGGTGTTCCTAAATGTTCTCTGTGTTGCAAATTAAGTGCATGGTAAGTGACATACTTAATGTGTTTCTCTGGAAAAGCTCATGTGCATTTACTTCATCAACTTGCACTTTACATCGTTTGTATTCAGACTTTGTAATCCAAAGCAGTAATCATCTCTGCAAATGGCAGGGGCTACTAGGGTATCACGGACCAAGATGAACAACCTTATTTTCTTTTCTTTTTTTTTTTTTTTTTCCTAATGGAACTTCTTGTTTAAGAACGAAACAGAAATAATGATTACCCAACCTTGTTATTAACACTAATCACTGCTGCTTTAAGCAAAGCTGTCTGACTTGACACACTGATGAGCTTCTAAAAGACCGTTCGATATCAACCCACACTAAGTTGATATGGGACAATTTGCCCTTCAAACTGCCCTTGAACTGTGAGGCCAGTTTGAACACTAAAACATTTTGTGGTCATTCCAACTGGGCCAGCAGAATAATCTAACTGTAAAAAGCTTGGTTGTAACATGGGTTGAAATTTGCAAAGCAAAATGAGGGAGCTAAGCACCTGGATGTAATTGTATTTTAACAGGATTTTAATATCTAACTGGCTCTGGGATTCATTGAGAAACCTTTCCTTATGGCAAATGCAAATATGCTTGAGGCTTCTATTACAGTAGGACAGACTTAGCAATGGCTGCTTCTCAGATAACTGATTTAAAGACATAACCGAAAGAGACACAGCTACTTGAACCTTGCAGCATTACTGAACTGCACATACTGCTTGCTAAGCAGCCAAGCATATGTTCTTACAGCTGTGTTGTGGTGGAGGGGAAGGTAGGGACCAATGAATTTCTGCAGATCAGCTGAGGACTTAGTTCTGATGATGCAGATATAACGTGGGGCTTGCAGACAAAAGCTGGATTTTTTTTTTTTTAATTTTTATTTTCTCAAAACCTTCTTTATTTTGCATATGCCTGGCATTGCTTCTACTATTCTCCACTATGTAAAGCTTTACCAAGAACTGAGTACCCACTTAGTTCATCTAGGGTGAAAAAAAGGAGTATATAGTCCAAGACCCAGTCAGCCCTCTCTTCTTTTTCTTTTTTTTTTTTCCACACAATTAAGATAGTCTGGAGAACTGAGTTCTTCATAACTATGCAAAAGCTCATGTGAAAAAAAAAACACACCACCACCTAAAAAGAAAAAAGCAACACTATGAATATCAGAGTTAAATACTCCATACTTACAGGAGCTTCAGCATTACTTCTGAAGCGACTGTTAGATAACGCATGCTGTATTTTCTCATCAGGGAAACCTGGTCCATTGAAACTCTACACAGAGCCTTGTATTTTCTGACAAGGTTCAATTCATTTATGTCTTCCATGGCACAGTTTCTCTAAAGCATGCCTGTATCAACTTGGAGTAAAAGAGAGCACCCTGGAAGGGTCTCTATTTAAGAGACATTATCAGAGCCATAAGGTGGGTGGATACTCCAAGAGCCAAAGGGAAGAGAAAAATCACCCTGAGCTAGGCTGCAATGAAGAAGTTACACTCTTTGCAACTAAACAATCACGTCCTAAAATGCCTGATAGTTTTATCTTGCATTGAATTCCACAGAAATTAAAGTACAACCTAGCAACTCTTAGCATTTCATTCATATTCACAATAATAAACAAACAAACAAACAAAACTACAACAACAAAAAAACACTGCTCAGCTTAGAGACTAAGAGGTTTAGGGATTCGTGTATCTTAGCTTAATATTTGATGATTCCCAAGATTTCAGGATTTGCGTTTTGAAGACCTTCATGGCAAAACTGAGTCCAAAAGTTTGTTTTTAGAGAAAATGGAAGCTGATAAATTAACATGTTGTCACTACTGCAGCACCTGTTCAAATCCCATCATAAGAGATGCTGAAAACGAAGCTGAAACATTTCACTTCCATATGAAAAAGAATACAATTGAGTCATACCAATAATTAAAACAAGGAACTTCTTGCCAGCTCTATTCCTGGTCCAAGAAAGACCAACCAGACTAGAAAGATCACAGAGATACTAAGAAAAAAATCCCATATGCTTTGTAATTTTCACTATATTAGGTGAAATACCTTGACTGGTATTCCACTAATCTTTGGACAGATAAATCTATCTGGATGGCTAGGTGTTACAACACAGCAGTAGACACCATTAGAAATTAATTTCTAAGCATTTTCTAAAATGTATTCCATAAAACTTGCCAAATACTCTGTTTTATTGTTCTGTTAAAACCAGAGCAGGTATCAGACCCACTGTGTTATTCTGAGTGCCATTACGCCTCTACAGCCTTGATGACAAGTAATAGACGGGGTTGAGAAAGATAGACAAATTACAATTCCAGTTCTTTTACCCAGGGCTGCTCTTGTCAGGCTCAGTGCTGTTGTGTCATCTGAAAGGAGATGGCCTGTAGATATGCTCAAATCCCCTATATGTTTTAAATGATTAATACCACCACCACTGAGAACCTTGGCTTTGAAATACATAGTTATCAAACTGACTGTTGTTTTACTACCAAACCATATCAGAGGCCCTATTTAATTTCTCTTTCCACCCAGAACTAATACGCTTTCCTCAAGAGAGTAATTAAGAAACTGCAAACAAGTCAATACTGAAGGTACTGCTTTTTAAATACCTGAGTATAAAGACACATTTTCTGCTGATAGCGTCCAACCTGATTTTTGTGTTAATCATCTTGAATAGCAGTTCTTTGCATTGAAGGTGTATTGGTTTTTGTGCATATTAGCTTTTAAGCATAAGGGCTGCAGGCTAATTGAAGTGGTTAAATGGCAAAAGACTGCTAACACAAGTACATTCCCTGGTGGGCTTTGTGCTCTATCACAATTTCCCCACTTGCAGTATAAGCCTGAAAAACAGCAGGAGGTATTCAAGAGGGGGAGTTGCTTGCATGAAACTCTGAATCAGCTGCTGTTGGATACCTGAAAGCAGGCTCAGGAAATGTATTCACCATCTGTAACATGATGAATAGTCTGTACCAGTAGCTTTCAGCCGTGCTGCAGGGCTACAACTGCACTACATGCCTATAAAGGTTTTACAGAAAAGCATCTTACATGATAAGAGCATGAAACAGTGCTATATACACGTGTTCTGTGTATTGCACAGCTACCAAAAGTCTTTGTGCTAACATAATTATTGCATAAATACCTCAGCAACAAGCTGTGATGCTTGCTCATCAGCAGTCATAACTATGTTGAAAAATGTAAGTAATGAGGGAAAAGAAAGCAGTGAATTCAAGCCATCCCTTGTACGTTTAAGAGCTCTTATTTTTCCAGAGCACTTTATCTTTTCAGGCACACATCTCACTCTGCCTCTCTTCCCTACTTTTGCTGCTTTCTTTATTCCCAGTTCAAAATTCACCTCTGCTTCAGGTGGATTTCTCTGTTAGCCACTTTATCCTCAGACACAGATCCCACTTATTCTGCCACATCTGTTCCTCCTTCCCTTTCCTGTAACTAAGACGCTGGTGCCGGTACAGTTAACTTTTGCATTCCCCCTTGACCTCGTGCCATTCCCACTTAAAAATCTCATCTCTCTTCTTGCTCAAGGAACACCGCCCAGAACATTTTGTTTACAGGCTGCACTGAAAGGCCATCACATCGTGTCGACCCCTTCACAGCTCTGCACTCCGCCAGCCCCTGAGCAGCAGCACACATCGCTGCCTCCCTGGTTAATCAGTGCCACGTGGAAGTCAGAGGCATGCTTGCTTCGCACTGCCGATGATAGTTTTCAGCCTTCCAGAAAGAATTTTTCAATGTTGTCAGCATCCTTGTGATATAAAATGCTGTCTGAACTGTCATGTTTGCTGTTCTATTGTTGCGACTTTCAGCTGTTTTCAGAGCTGTTGGTAACATTTTTTGCATCCCTTAGTGAATCCACTTATTTATGTTGAAGTTCAGTGTTTTTTGTTGTTGCAGTTTCACAGTTCTACCTCTTTTTCAGCCATGCTGAGATGAAATCACATTCTTCTGCCTGTACAGTCAATATTGGAAATGAACTCACAGAAGCAGATAGGAAAGAAAGGACAGATTTCCAGGATGCAAGTCAAACTTTTAAAGAGAATAAATAGCTTCAGTGCAGATGACTGTAAATACACACCCTGGCACTAATGTGAAATTTTCTAATGCTGACAAAACACATATTACAATATTACCTGGTCTTAACAAACTATTAACAGCGCAGGGAAACAGTGAAATAACTGGATGGAACCGCAAAAGTTGCATTCAATATCACTTTTCAAGAAAGCTTCTCACTCCTTTTCTCTTGTAGTGGAATCTCACATGGGTATTTTTGCATCAAGACGTGGAAGATATAACTAAACAAAAAGCAGAGTTTGGCCACAAGAAATCCACTCCTCTACATCCATCCTTTCTGCTAGGATTTGAGAGATACCCAGTATTGATCCAGTTACAGAAAATGTGTTGGGGGACCCACTTGTGTGTCATCACTTTCAAAACTTGTACTGTAAAGAGCCATCCTACGAAATAACGAGTTCAAGAAAGTACAGATTAAAGCAAAGAGTCTTGCCAAATTCCATAAACAATTAAAAACATTAAAACATTGTGGCTTTTTAGTGAAAACTTGGAAACACAGAGGATATAAAATCAGACTGTCAAAGCCTTATTTTTTGGACAAATTAATCAGACTACTTTTGTCTGTTGTTTCCTGGGAAGAAAAGCATCAGTGGAGTGGCAAGAGATTTAGTGGGTCCCTTCTCTGCTATCTGCAATAGCTGATTTATCCTGAGAGAATACAAATGACAGCCAACTTACAATTTTCTCTGACTTATATGACACACCTTAAAGACAACTTACTGCACTCCTATCATTTGACAATAACAACCTTCTTTCAAGTTGGACACCCAAAACGACCACTGTGTAACTTTAAAATAAACATAGAGATCAGCCACATATGGAGAAACTCTCTGTAGGCATGTACCTGAAGAGAGAGAAAACAACCCACACGTGCATTTGCTGGTCTAGACATAGCGACCAATATAGAAAGATGCCTTGCAAGTAGACTGTGAGGGCTCTACTTTGGCAAAAAGCAAAATCCTAGAGCTGCTGCTGCTGGAGAGGTGGCTGCCCCGTGCTACCAAGTGCTTTCTTTGCTTTTCAACCTCACATCATGAACTGCGCTGAAGTGCAAAGAACTAACTTGAAATGGATTATTTTGAAAGGTCAGTTCCTCAGCACTTACTTGTTTGGCATTTGACCTTGAAGGAAGTTAAAACTTGTCACGATTTTAAGAACGGAAGGATCGATACCAGAATAAAAGTTCTTAGGCATACAACCACCCAGGGGCTGGGGGGCTTACCTTTAGCCATGGGCACATGAACTTCAGCGTGCAAACCAGGATGCCTAGATACCACACCTGTGTCTTCCTCAGTCTTAACAGGAATGACACTCGAAGCACGTGCTCACCTCAGCTCTCAGCATGCGCACATTAAGCGCCCTGTTCCTCCTAAACATGGACTACCCTGAGCCTTCAGCAGCTACAAATCTAGGTGCTCTTTTATCCCTCTAAACATGCTGCCGTATGCAAAACAGAAGGGTAGTGGGGACTGGCACATCACAAAAACAAAGTTGAACAGCTAAATTATTGTGTATCTCCTTTGGAAAGCAAGCCAAAAAGAAGAGCATTGCTCAGCAGGCAACTGTCTAGTACCCCAGGACAGTGAAATTGCTGGTGCTCAGCCATATATTGATCCTGTCCTTGTAATTCTGTCTCATGCAACAGCTGGGGTCATTGCTCCACACAGGCAAGAAGACATTGTTTGTTTTTAGATAACAAAACTGTTTTGCTACACAGAAATGTTGTTCTTCTTCTAATTTTACAGGGCAACGATTTTGTTAACATCTGGCAGTAAAGATACCGCGTTTCCAACAACTTTGAGGGACAAGCAGTTTCACTTCTCCAGTGGAAACTGCACATGCTCTCCCCCAGGTTCTGAGCATGGTGCTTTCCAGTTTGCACTGAATTATGCTCAACTTATAAGTACTTCACTTCTACACAGAGCAACTAGTTATTTCATCTATTATCTGGCCTCTAATTAGATCACAGTTGAAAATAATAGCTCTTTGTGGCACGTATACACAACCCAAAGGATACAGATATGCTAACTGAGCAAGTATGTATTATGCATACACATCACTTCATCATAATGCACTTGTTTAATAATGCAAAGCCATGTTTTAGCAGTTCAGAAAACAAGAATAAGTTACTCAATGAAACTTGAGGGCTAATTGATGTACACAGAAGAGCTAATAGAGAGTTATGCCTCTGCATATCACCCTCTCGGTTACCTAAAGCAGCAGGAGGTTTTAGTTAGCAGTTCAGGACGTTTGTTCCTCAACTCCTCTGAAATCAAATGTCTCCAGGAGCACTGTGCCTCCTAGCACCATTTTGGGCTATCAACCCAATACAAACTCAGACAGAAGCAGCGCCACTTCATGAATTATCAGCTCAACTCCTCAGCCCTTTAAATGTTTCTGAGATTTCTAATTCAAGTGCAGCTTTCCTGCAGGAAGAGTCACCAAGCACCAGTTATCTGCAGAGCACAAAAAGCGCTCAGTGCCTTGCAAATCTCCACACGTACCTCCAACACTAGGAAGTTTGTTCAGTGCTGCCTACATCTTCCCCCTCAGAGGTACATCACCGGGCTCGTCAGAGAGCACCTGCCAAAGGCTCCGGGCCCGGCTGGTCATAGGCTTAGGTGGTCTCAGGGCTTTTGTGACCAATGGAGCTTTAACTTCTCAGACCAGTGGTTTTGCCCCCAGATCCTCATTCCATCTGAGAACAACCCACAAATATGCTCTTATGATGCAGTTTAAAAAATAGGTCGGGTCTTCACATTCGAACTAATCGCCACAAGCTTTTTTTTATGGCAAAGAACTGCCAGAGGGTGATTCATCCGAGCTATCTTTGGAACCTCTTCTAGGATGAGATGAATCACTCCGTGGAAATATCAGGTCTCTTCTGAGCTGTTCATGTGGGCACCCTCACATCAGCTTTCCATGCAAGTTCACTGACATGAGAGTGTGCCTGTGTGCATGCTTTGAGGGTCCATTTCTATACGCAAATGTTAGCTCCCTGTTCCCTGGGCTGTTCTGGACTGCACACCAACTTTCAGACGTGCCCAGGCATGTGATCATTATTAGCAATTTCTTAAACAGCTAATGGTTGAAAACATATCCCTGAAGTGCCTACAGACTATTTATTTAACAAGAAATATCACTAACCATGCCAAGTAAGTAATCCTTACTTAAGAAAAAGTTATTCAAGATGATTGTTTTAACAACTGGGAAAAAAAGTTTATGTAATAAAGTAATGACAGCGCATAACAAACATGAGATGGAACTATTAGACATTTCTGATCTATTTTTGGCACGTTTCTTTAGGTCTGTGGAAAGAGTTAAACTCTGACGATGGGAAATGCGACAAAAATCAATGACAATCTGGCAGCTGCGAAGTATGAACCAAAGCAGCCACACACTCAGCAGATGCGGGCTAACACTGGAGAGACAGCATCTGTCCTTCAGGTAGTCGTTTGAGCTTCTCTTGAAGCACAGAGCCCGAACCACAGAAAAGTTAGAAACCTGGGGCAGTGACCTAAAGATGACATGAAAATATCTGCTGCTGACAGAACGGGAGAGAGGAATTTAACTGCCATTGGATCCTCTGAAAAATTTACTGTTCATAAACACCACATACAATGTAGTCTGAAGCCTCCATCCAAAGATGGTAGAGTTTTCCAATGTATTACTGCCTAATAAAAGAGCATGCTCTTGGTAATTTGAAGTTAAGGAAAAAGATTTCAGTGACGGTTAACAAGATTCTCTAGCTGCATTGGAAGCTACAAAATCATTCGATGGCAAATTATGTTCTTTTGATGAATTCCTAAATTCTGTCACATTCTCTGACAGCGTGTAAATTCAATCAAAGGGTTACTACTCATTATCAGGTTAGTATACAATATGGGTGCTATTTCTACATGGAGGTATGTACTGTTTTTATTGTGATGTGCACTACAGACAGACCCAGCAAGTAACTGACCTTAAACCATACAGCATATCTGTCAGAAAGTATTTTTGTAAGAATAAGAACAGAAATTATATGATAAGGTAGAAGTTGGTGAGAGATAAATATTTCCCAGCAAGATGATTAAATTTATCACCAAAACCTCCTATTCCAAATATAGAGGGAACTGCAGGATCACTTAGTGTGTCGTACATGGAAGTTGCCAAAATCTGGGGGATATTTTGGAAAGGTGTCTCTGGTATCTCAGAAACACTCTCCCAGAATCAATGACAGCTCAAACCGGCAAGTATCAGAAAGCACATGAGGGCACTGCCTCTCGCAAGGTTTCCCACGTAATTTCTAGAAATCAAGTTTTCCCAATTAGGATACAAACTCTCTGATGCTTATCCAAACCAAACAGCTGAACCCATCTGAAGTGTGCTGAGGCACACACAGCGAGAGGGGGGCTGCCCCCAGGAGTGGGGTGTTTGAAGCGCCACAAACAACATACCGGCAGAGCCGTGCTCACACGAGGAGCTCAGCAGAAATGCCAGGCACAGCACTTTAAAATGACTTTCCCTGGTCTTATACGGATTAGGCAGGAGCTGCCAGACAAAGCTAAGTTCTCTATCATGGTAAGAGCCGAGTCACTTCTCCCATGTGTCACAGAATAGGATTGGATTCTAGGGTCAATCTATCAGATGCAACCCAATTAGTCCCCAGTTCAAAATCATTTCCTCCCTTGCAGTTCGCTCTATAGAAAGAAATACTGAATTTAGCATTGTTTTATATACTCACAGAGAGCTAAATTGCACATTCGCAATCCAGCCCCAGGCCAGGAACAGCAGGGGTACAACAGCCTTAGAGCAGGCTGTGGGAATGACTGCTCCTGCACAGCAGTCAGGTGCGACAAGCATCACTCAACCCTTCTGCGAAGCGCTGCTCAGCCAGCACTGGGAGATGGAGGAGAGGCGCTCTCCTACCTACCAGTGTCTGCTTAGGTTAGAGACAGAGGCTGGAAAAGAAGGAAACGAAAAACTGAACAGAGCAAAAGTAGTTGAAAGACAATATTTAGGTAAGACCCAACTCTGTCTTGCACTTGCAGCACAATTTTCACTTCCTTGCAAAGAATTCATCTTCAAAACATTCCAATGGTCAGAGATATAGCATATCTAAATTATGAATAAAACAATAAAAGTACCTAAAATGTAAATAATTTGCTCAAAGCTTTATGGAAAAATCTATTGTACAGCTCTGGGAAAAGCACCATGATTTAATCCTGAGGGCTGTGTTTCCTTTGCAGGAATTCTCCCCTGCCACTTTCTCCACTGTCAAGAAAATAAATAATTGGATACAAAGTCACTTTGAACGTTCTTTTTTTTTTAACAAATCCCTAGAACTGTGTTCTTGTGTCTCCTGTGAATATTGTACAGAGAATACACTTATTGATAGCAAGGTGAACAGGAACACAGTTTTACCACACACTACATTTTGAAGTAGTGAGTACAAATATTCCTGGAAGAATTATACTGTAACTCTTTATCCCAAATTAAAATCTCACAAAGGAGAAAAAAAACACAAGTTGTTTATGGCTAATTAAACAAAGAAAGATCACTACTCTCCTTATATATTAAATACAATGTCAGCTGAAGCCCAGTAATACAAATTACTCTCTCATTAGCGAGCACTGAAGTGGAGGGAATAACGCTCAACTGCCAAGTGACTGGGTTTTTTTTGTGGGCAAAAGGCTTGTTGAAATGGACGCAATGACTAAAGGGCAACCTGCTAAATAGACAAGAAGCCACATGACTACACAGCTTACCTGTCTCAAGCTTCTGTGGTACCCAGGATGGAGAAAGAACTGACCTGGCAGTGGGAGGAAGCAACTCAAAACAGGCAAAGAGCCCTTCCTGGGAAGCTGGGTCGTAACAGGAGAACCAGGATGCACTACCTGTGCTGGCCATGGCCAGCCTGCCAAGGGACTGAAGTCAAAACTCACCAGCTCAGAGCTATGTGACGCTGTAGGGACGACACATCAGAAGCAGTCCTTCACGTGCTGGTACTAGTCAGCCTGAGAGAAACGTTGCATTGCCATGCTGTGGGATCCAGTTTTTTCCTGTGTCAGCTCTGGCAGGGGAGTTTGTTTCCTGCCTTCATTTCTCTCTCTTTGCAGTCTCTGACCAGACTCATTTTTAATGCAGAATGGCCTCCAAAGAGTTAGGTTTTGGCCACTGCATCGAAACTGCTGGGAGGGGAAGTGGCCTGTTGGATATGCAGATTAATCTGTTCTGTAACTGGTATACACAGAGTAAATAAATTTAATTTACACAAAAGAACTTGATGGTTTCTCTTCTACTGAAGGATTAACTATCAACGCCTTCAAAGGCATCTGGCAACAGTAATGCGCAAGCCGTCCCTCTTAGGGGGCTGGACTACTCCAGCAATAACTTCTGTTCCACACAACACCACACTGACAGATAGACAAAATGGATGAAAACAGTCCCAAAGACCTGCAGATCCGGCCTCTGTATCCACAGATGGGGTTGGGCCTGCTTCTCTACTAGCCTGTTGCTGCAGTAGTTAGGCTGGGTATGTCCAAACCTACACAGATGTCAGGGCACACTGAAGGAAGGACAAGAGCCTCTCCTTTTGTACCGTCATGCAGCGCATGTGCCAGCTGGGAGTTGTTCTTTGCCACTGACTTACCAAGGAAGCTGAGCAAAGTCCTGCCATTTCCCTCAACTTCAGATGCTCTGTTACAAAACAGGGACAATTGCCTCGTGCTTTTTTCTGCTCGTTTTTCTGAGATGAAACGCTCTGTTTAAATGCTGATCAAGTAATTATAAAGACACAACATCCCAGGGAAAAGAAAATGAAAAAGGCAGCAGGATCTGAGGGGAGAGACCAGGTTAATTCAAAACGATGGTGGAAATATAATGATACAGTTAGAGTGGTAAACAAATCTAGACGTAATGAATTACTATATTAAACTAAATGTCACTATGCATTCTTACCATGTAGGCGTAATTCTCACAAGAATGCCTTGAATAATTCTGATGAACTGAAACACACCAAGACTGCAATTTAAAATCTAATAGCAAAGTCTACCACTCAGGACTGCTAATAAGATTTCTGCAGCTTAATAGCTTTTCTCCCTGAAAGCAGATTTTGCTTAGATACATAACTAAACTCACAGACTTCTTCTCTCAAATTTTTAGTGCAACTTCCACGACTACTAAAACACGCACCACGTGGCTGGGTGGCAGATTTCTCACCACAGAGGCTGGGCCACCAAAATGTCAACTCTTTCAGTAACCATTGCTCAGACAGACTCGGCTCTGAGATCTGACAGCCCTGATCCAGCATGCAGTGATACAACAGGAGGTGTATTTTTATACATAAATGGGTGACTTGGAATGAAGCCCCATTTCTGGGGTGAAATCCCAACAGACACACCTAGGCTGCTACTGCAGCAACACTTGAGGCTTCCACAGGAAAGAAGATTGCCAGAAATATGAGAAGTTCTCCTACCGCATGGTGCTCTTGAAGCCCAACTCCTCGAGAAAAATCAAACGTATGGCAGGGGACAACACTGCCATGTTCAGAAGAGGTTTCCTGCTGCAACACAAATTAGTTATGTCTTTGAAATTGGAAAACCTATTAGAGAAGATGCATTCTCTCTTCTTTTTTTTTTTCTGTTTTCCATGGATATCAAGTGACCTGTCATGAGAAGACTCAGTTGGTGCTAAGGGATTAATTGGCTACATGGCATCCCAACTCACAGTTCTGAGGAAAGGTAAGCTCAGGCCTGTCCCCAAAAACCATGTCGTCTCCACCACACTGTGCTGTGTCTCAGCTTTAATATTGTAAAGTGCATGTCTGTGACCTCATTTGCTATCCTTTGATGCAAAGCAAAAATCCTGCTTGGTTTACAGCACAAAGGAAATCCTCTATGTCTGCTGAGGAATGCTAGATGACGAGAAAATAAAGCACAAATGCTCAGATTTGTTATAATTCCACATTAAGATAGACAGTGATAAAGTAAAAGAGAATATTCATGAAATAACATGCTACAGTTCAAGTTACAGTTTGCTAATTGAAGTCTAAAAACATGCTGACCAATTAACCCTTGCTTCACTGAGGTGTTAAGTAACAGCTAGGGCTTATCAACCCACATTAATCTAGTAGCAGATAAACATAAACTCTCATTTCACCTACCTGCCATTTAACTGTGTATTTTCTCCATGCTCTTCCTGCGTGCTTCAGTCTCCCAAGGCACACAACCCTGATCCTTCATTCACGTTTTTCTTTATCTGTCATCCTGCCTGGTTCTGCCTCTCAATAGTAGATCCACACCACATATACTCAGCCGGTGATCTGTGAAACCTGTTGGAGCACTTTGTGAAATCTGACTTGGAATATGAATAGCTAGTCTGAAAACTGTTTTCTCATCTAATGCCTTCATTTGTGTATCCTCCTGAGACCAGCAAGACTGGGATCCGTCCATGCCAGACCAGAAACGATCGTGAGCCATTACATTCATTACATGAGTCATTACATTCAGCAGCTGCTGCTGCTTTGGGATTTTCCTTGGACTACACATTTACTTGAGCAAGAAGGAAGTAGCTCCCACCCTTGCAAAGTGGAAGTGTGGAAAAATGAACAGAAGGGAGAGCTACAGCAACCTGACAAGGACAAGTGACAAAGGAAGGTCTGAGGAGTTCTCAGGGAGGACTTCAAGGACTTCAAACCTTCAGGAAAGAGGGAACGCTGCGCCTGCAGGGTGTGCGGCCTCAAAAACGAGCAGCTCCCACCTCTGCTGCAGGCAGAGCCGGCTCCCCCAAGCAGCCCGCCCAGCACCGTCCCCACCTGATGGGCAGCGTGCTTGTGAAGGACACGCCAAACACAAGCAATGCTTTTAGGAATACTACTAATTTAGGTGTTGTCTAATCTCTTGTGCTTTATCTCTAACTAAACACAACTATGTACTTAGTAACTTCGCACAAGGTCTAGCCAGTGTTTTTTTTTTTTCTTTTTTCTTTTTCTAAATGTTTAATGCTCCTGACCTCACAGGTCTGAAGTAGCCGACCACAGACTGGAAGGCTATCACCTGTGGAGAAAGCCTACAGAAGACTGTGTTTGTCTGTGCTCTGACAGGATCTCAGGAATGACCTTTGGGGACAGGATAATAAGCAAGAGTTTCAGCCCTGAGGAGGAGTTGCTAGATAGGGATGTACATATCCCAGAAAAGCCAAGAGAAGGGAGGGTGGCACTGGTGCCTGGGCTCTTTCTGTTCAGGCTCCAGACATTTCAAGCACCTGGGATTTCCCCTCTGACAAACCCAGCCCTCAAGGTGACTCTGTATTGACACTGCACATGCACACTCATGTTGAACTGCCAGCCAACACTGAACAACTGGCTGTGCCCATCTGCCCATTTACAAGGCGCTTTAATGCAGGTACCCTGTAAAAGCAGACATTTGCAATATTCAGTATTCCCACTTAGCTTCCCATCCTCTCTGTTTGCGGATGGATTGAATATTCCCATTCCTGCTACTCTGCCCTGGAGCTTGGGAAGCAACCCCAGGCTTTGATGGCAAAGGTTTTGTTTGTTTGTTCTAAATAGCTGTAGCAGTACAGCATGGTAGATAGGTAGCCATCCTGCAGCACTTCAACAGCAGTCTTTCGCAGTGAGTTCACTTCATGTAACTTTGCTATTGCATTCCTTTTCCCAAGCTAACAGAAGCATGTTGAAACCCAGCAACCAACTCCGGCACGTGCAGAACAGCTTCACTCATCCTCTCATCACACAATTAAAAACCACATCCTGCACGAGGACTAGGAGCTCCACAGAGCCCAGTCGCACTGCACCAGGGGAAGACACCATGCTGCATCTGGAGGAGAGCATCTTCTCCCAGCAGTCCCCTCCTCAGCAGCACCAAAGACCTCCCTTACAGCTCCATAAAACAGAGCGGCACACGAAGAGATCTGCTCATCAGGTAACTGCTGTCCTGAACATAAAAGGTATACTGCTACCACTTAAATAGCAGCATGCTGCCACTGCACATCCCAAAGCACTACAGTCAGGTTAGCCTCATTGAACTCCACTTAATAAGCAAATCGTGGCCTCTTGCACCAGTTTCTGCTTGTGAGTGGCCTTAAGATGTAGCACCATGCAGAGCTCATTACAGTAATCCACTCCTGAAGTAATGAGGTGTGTTGCATGAATTTGGTAAATTGTGCAACAGAAAATGGTTACATCCTAATGAGGTGCAGATGGAAAGCAGAGTGCATACAATAATCATCTAAGACACTCTATTCCAGCTGTTCTTTCTCCACATTTTGGACAAATGATGTCAGTCCCTCCTACAGAGGTCCCACTGCTTCATTACCCGACCACCCTCTCCTAACCCATTTTGCACGGGCCACGGGCACCAAAACGGTCATCCAAAGCCCAAGCTTCTATGTATAACTGCACAAAATCTTCCATTTCACTGTCTGCTGCTGTGAGACAGCTGTGACTGACACATTTGACAATGCATCCATTTATTTTCTTTCACTAATCTTTGAAAGGATGCTTCAAGTGGCCTCAATAAGGCACATAAACATGAATTTGTTTGCAAAACAAACCGAATTTCTCTGTGAAGCTACCAAGTAATGCAGAGCCTCCCAGACAGCATGTCCATCCTGTCAGAAGATAGCAGCAGAAGCATTCGCGTCTCTCTGTCAGTATTTAAGCACACAGCTGGGGAAACCACAGCCGTGCACTGTGCCTGCTGTGTCAGAGGCTGGTGACTGCCAGACTTCCCTCAGAGACTGCTGGGAGCCGTAGGCTTGCGCCCTCAGCAGATGGCAATCCTCAGCTGACTTTCATGCGGGTGGGCTCTGTAAAACCACTGAAAAGAAAGTTATTGCACAACATTTCCGCAGAGCACTGCACTTAAGAGCCATCCTGGAGCAGGCTAAACATATATCCCTTCAGTGATTAGTATGGGTCAAGAGAAACCAGTTACTGCTTCCCGAGCTATGCCAGAGGCTGGAGATTTTTGTCACCTGTGTTAGCTTCACCAAGGGAAAAGACTCCCTGTTGTCACTTGCCAGGAGCTGTATCCATAGGTCCCAAACTTGACCTCTGCTGTCCAGGAGATGGACTGCTCCTACCACTTCCCACCACCATCACAGCATGGCTTACCACAACCCACAACACCACTAGAAGCCTTGTACATGCTGTGCAGACTGGCTCACCAGGATGCTTGCTTTTGTAAAACCTAGCTGTGCAGATCCCACAGGAAACATGACTACGTGACGAGTGGCAACAGGGAAATGCCACCCAAAACATGCTAACATTGAACACCGACTGTAGCTCAGGTCATAAGCAACCTTCCAGTCAGCTCTACTAGTTTTTGCTCTGGTCTCTACAGAGTTCACCTGTGGTTCTTGCAAAACACTTCTTTCCTCCCAGTCTGCCTCTCCCTGCAAGGGGAATGGGAGGTATAGGATCAAAAGAAGACAGACAAGGATATCAGCAGCCTACCAAATCTGCTCAAAGCCAGGCAAACAACAGCTCTGACCTTGGAAGCAGTCAAAGTAAAATTATGTCTTATCTCATTCCCAGCACGGGTTTCTGATTAGTCGGAAGGACACTTAACATGGCGAGAAAGAAGTACCCTCACCACATACAGAACAATCTTGCTTGCACGCAACAAACAATCCCAAGAATAAATCCACAGGAATGAATCCTGACTAATTACTTTAGGTAAGGAGGTGACAGCGTCCTCAGACTCAACTGCCGGGAATGCCATCCTATCACTAGGGATTAGGTCGGTTGCTGCTCCAGCCTTAGAATTCAATGTCCTTGTATTTTAATTATTTTGAAAGACATTTTTAACCTGCCAAACGTAGCCACTCATTAGACAAGATTGAGGAAGGGTAGAATGGCTTCAAGTATTCCTCCGTGTTGAATGGAGATTTCTGTTGGGTGCCTGGAGGTGCAAAAACCACACTGGAAGGTAAAGGGGGAAGACTGACTGCAGTGCTGGGTTAACAATACACAAGTCCATTAGGGAACAACTATACTGTTTGATCACACTTCAACAAAAATGTAAATCCTATACCATATACAGGGTTAGAAAAGAAATGAGAAGGTTCATGCCATTTGCACCACAGGCTATTCAAAGCAAACCCATATTTTTGATGGTAACATTTGGAGGTGAAGCACTTCAACTAGCTGAGAGTAATATACTTATTTTGGGGGTAAGCAGCAGGTCTCGGAATTGAAATGTAGCTATCATCTACAATATCATCGGTAGGTATTTTGTGTGTTTTTTTTTTTTTTTTAAGGAACGAAATACTACCCATTTTGGTTATCTCAGTGTATGCAGTATCAGCTATATAACAAGCATCCTGTAAGCCCAAAAACCTTACTGTGAAAAGGAACCAGTCTACAGAAACCATGGGATTTGCAACAGCCAAACATTCTGAAAAACCAAATGATCTTTGAGAACAAACTATGCTGAAATTGTTCCCAGGCTGCATTTGGGGAAGGGAGAAAGAACACATTTCTGGCTCGAGTCCTAAAAGACAGCCTTTCATTTTCTAACCTGGGCAAGTGCAGAGAGCCTTTATTTAAGAAAATAAACAATTAAATTAGCCAAATATGCTTTCTATTCCCCAGCCTACTTCCTCTGTATTTTGTCCCTGAACTGATAATTTAAGGGCAAAGGAGTTGCCGATCCTGACCACTGACTCCATAAAGTGAACTAATACTCACTTTTGGCAGAGATGCAGCAGAAATTGCTAAGTCTCTGAGCCAGGTTCTGGGAACCAGTAATTTATTGGTCATTAGTAAAGGCCAGAACCTGGAAGCTACGCTGCATGAGAAATTTAGGAGAGGCTAATCAAAGAACAGAAAATTAGATTAATAAAATTTCAAAAGGTAAAGTATTTGGAAACATTAACTAACAAATAGCAAGTATACCACCATCCTGTAAACCAGATGACGGCATTTGAATCCATCTACCAAAGAAATGCCCTCTCCTTTCTGCACCTGGCACGCTGAACACACTGCTGCACACACCTGCAGTAGTTTCCCCAAGTGGCATCACCAGAAGTTCAATGTCCTGGAAAAGCAAGGAGGCTGTTATATGGATATGCAGTACAGGCTAACGATGAGACTTGTATCTACTCCTGCAAACAAAGTCAATAGCTATTTTTTGTCGCGACATCTGCAAAGGGTCAAAGATAAAATCTGAAACATTTAATTCAAGAGCTTTGCAAATCTTTCCATATTTATGACCATACACAAATAATCTCTATTTGAGATTAAGCATCCACAATTAAGCATTACGTTCATAAAAATAGAAAAGAAGTCCCAACCAGCAACAGAAACCCTGGCTAAACCCAAAGAATAGCTTCTGCCCTCCACCAGAGAAATGAACGCAATTATAGGCATAAATGTCACTGCAAATCGCCCAAAGACCAGACTCAGCAGTTCTTCCTGAGCCTGTTGAACGCTCTTTGTTTACAATGGAGGCATTGCAAACTCAGTTCCCTGCTGGGAACCTCAGTCCCATTCTGAGCTCCAGGGTCCAGTTTCAAGAGGAGGGCTGACCGCTATTGAATCAACAGCGGCTGAGCTGCTCTGCTGTTTGTCCTTCCTACCTCGTCCCCCTCTGGGGAGTCCAGCAGCCACGCAACAGAAGGAGAATGCCACTTATCAGGGGCAGCATTAACTTCATCCTTGAGAACAAAAGCCTCAGGTATCAGCCCCAATGAGATAAGCATCTGGCCCCTTCTGCACCAACAGTAAGTGGTGGCATTTAGGCCCCTGCGTTTCCTGAAGGACACACTTGAGGACTCCGGCAAGCTGTGCCTGCCTAGCAGCAATCGGCTACAATTTGCTGCTTTGCTTTTAGTCAAAGCTAGAGAATGGTCCTTGTCCCCCTAAAAAGCACAAACGCGACTGAAACACCCCAGTGGGAGGGCACAGGCACAGGCACCTGAGGCATTAAAATCCCTGCTCACGTGCGAGATGTGGCAGCACCATCCACAAGCCTCTAACCCAAAGAAAGGGCAGACACCCAGTGATGTTAGCACGTGAAGTCTGAAAGAGTAAGTCAGGCACAGCACTTTCTGAGACACCTAGGGACGGGTAGAGAACTGCTGAGCTGTGTGAAACATCACATGCTGGCAGTATTTCAAAACAAAACAAAACAAAAACCCTGCAGTTTCAGCAGACACGTGCCTAACCCTACTGTATCCCAAGGAACCAGAGACTGCAGTGATGCTACACAGCAACGGGGGGGGGGGGGGGGGGGCGGGAATCCGGGGAAGGAAATTCAAAGGATCCTACCAAAAGGACAGCCATAAGCCTGTGAGCCATTCCCCATGGTGTGCCAGGTGCATGGTTTGTCCACGGAGGCTGCTGCTCCATCCACGCAAGCCTTGCAGACCTGGCCCAGCTGCTCGAAAAGGTGCTGGGATTTCTGCTCCTCAGCAAACAAGTTCCCTCACTGTAACAACCTTACATGCCGACTGAGCCAGCTGACGGAAGTGAAATGCAAAATTAAGGGCTTTCAGGGACACCTAGTAACAGCAAAAGGTATTTTGTGTTTTACCAACACTCTATTTGAGATTATATATATACTATATATATATAGTATAGTGTGTGTATATATATATATATATATATATATATATACACACACACACTATAGTCGGTACTAATGTTTTCCCTTGTGTAAATCAGACTGCAGCAAATTGAATCCCTAATTTCACTACATGGTGCCTCTACTAAGCACGATCTTTAGCTCCGTATTTCACCTCAGACATCAGTTTCATCAATTAGAAAGTACAGATAGAAATATGTGCTTCTAGATCAACACTTTGTCACATATGATGACAGATATGTTATGATACTACACAAAAAGCAACCGGCCAATTTTAACCCCAAAGCAAGGTGCAAATCCAGAATATTTCCTCTGAGAAACAATAGGGTTAAACTGGTCCAAACATGGCAGCAGCAGGCTTCTGCAAGCTAATCTTTTAACTAATGATAAAACAGTAAATCTCTCTCCTGTTTCCTTTCTCAAACATTTGAAAGTCACCTGTCAGGCTACCAGAACTGAGGTTGTTTTTTCTCCTGCTGTCTAAATATTAAAGCAAGTTTTTTTTAAATAGCCAGTTGGGTATCTATCCTGAAACAAACACAAACATTATTAATATAAACTGAAACTTTTAATCCTTTAAAAAGGACCTTTCAGGATATTCCACTGTTCAGGCTTAGGCATTTTCTCTAGACTAACCCTAGCTAAGCAATCAGCATTCAACCACCACAATTACTTAATAATTAAAAAGATGTAAAAGAAAAGATACTAGGGCATCAATAGTAATCCTAATTGCCATCAGAGTTAAAAAATGCCAGTTCTTAATAAAACTTTGTTTGTCATCAGGGATTTGCTTTGTATCTACCTCTCATTATATCATATAGAGCAGGTAAGCCCACCACCTGCTAAATATCCTGCCTAAGGGCTATTTAGGGTAGAAAACCTTTCTAATGATATAAATTATGTTTCTATTAGATGCGCCGCACACCATCTCTCTACTGCTACGACCTGTCTGCCAACAGGCAAGGGTAAGCCCAGATGAAAAGCTTATTTAATTCTCAGTTTATTTTCAAGGAACTTTGTCATTTCCTTGCCAATGCCTTAAAGAACTCTGCAGTAATAGAGAGGCTTTGCAGAAATCCTGAAGGTCTTTATAAAAATAAGATATGGTAATTCAGCAGTCCCTGCAGAAATCTGAAGGATTTTCAATAGCGTTATGACTGAACATTAATAAAGGAATCCACAGCTTGTGATACAGGTATAGCAGTACTGCTGACAATATTTCATTATAAAAATTCCTAGAGGGCAGCAGGGATCCAACTACGAAGACAGCACTGACATCCACAGCTTATAATGTAAGAAAGCAGAATTTAGACCATAAGTTATTAAAGAGGAGCTTGCCTCTTGCAGTCTTCGGAGCTCATTCTCTTAGATGCAATTCCAGCCTTCAGTCCATCTAAAGTGCATGTTAAAATGTACCAAGGCAGCATTGTCAGTTGGGGTGCAATCATCTTTCAAGGCTTTACCAATGGTTAATAAACATTTTACCACTCGTTTTAATTAATATAATTGCCATACTAAATTCTTGTAGGAAGACCACAGATTAAAAGCCTTCCCTGGATATTGACGTGACAGGTTTATTAATATTATTGCACAGTGACTGCAATACCTATCAAGACTGATACTTCCCACTCGACATACTGTGCCTATAATTTAGGAGTGGGACTTGGTAACATAAAACCTTGAGCGCACAGTGGCGTAGCGTAATGACTGAAGAGAAATGAGATGGAATTACAAATTTAATTTCCTTTGATATAGTTGTAAGAAAAAAGCATATAGCTAATACAGTTGGCAAATTGTGAGATCAGAGGAGGAGCCGATGAGTGGGGTGGCAGGCATTTAAAGTCTCTGGAAAAATACGAACAGCCGTAACTATTGCACTAGTCCCCTAAAACCAGTACCCGGCTGTGGTGGGGAAGCAGGCTGTGTGGCTCTGTAAGGCAGCACTTTTCTTACTGCCTGCTCTGCACCACTCTGACAGACATAGCTGAGCTGAATTCACATTTCATGGCAACTGAGGCTGACGGGAAACAGCGTGCGTGGTCCCTAGCCCAAAGTGGGACCTGGAACACCAAGGAGCCCTCTGCCCCGTTAGTCAGCTACAGATGACACTTGTGTTTTGACAAGGATTTTACTCGTAATGTAAGCCAGCACTGCACTGGGACTCCCAGGGCAATGGGGGTACCCGCAGGATTTATGGCCCTGAGCTTGTATTTTGCAATTTATGCCAAGAGCTGCAAGTTCCTGAAAAAAATGGTTTTTCCTCCTCCCTGCTCGCTCAAGCTCTCATTCCAGATTCACAGAAGGACTTCAGGAAAATTAGGCTATTACAATCTTAAGAATTTTTGATTTGTTTAGACAATATGCATGGAGAATGAGAATGTAAAATATTTATTCAAGCAAATGACATTTTACCATTTTTCATGCTAATGCGGTAAGAGGAGAATGAAAACACAGTGTGAACTGAAATTCTTTCTCCCAATAGGTAGAAATTAGGTATCAGGTGAGGCACAGAATTTTTTTTAAAAAGTCCATTGGGAAGTTAACGGTGGCTCATTCTTCAACTTAGCCCCATTGCATCATTAAAACTTCCTAAGTTCTTCTTCAGGTTAAAATATGCCCAGGCACAGGAAGTAAGTGCAGACTCACACACTCTCCTAGACTGCGGTAAAAGTCACCACTGGTGGTGTGTTTTGTTTTGTTTTCTAAACTTGGGTACACAAATCCACTTACAACAAGCACTGCTGAACACGAAATGCCTATTTGCTGAGGATGCGATGAGTGTGGAGATGCTTGGACAAGGAGAGCTGGCCCCCAAGGCTTGATTCCAGTTATGCTCGTGGCCTAGCATAAGGCCCAGGTATGTTGGCTCTTAAATCAAATGTTTTGTACTGCATTTAACCCTTATGGCATCACATGTCCAGATGGTATTAGAAGCGGTTCTTGAAGCACACAGCTGCTATGGCAACAGCTTTTGCAGGAGGCAGCCTTCTCCTCTCTCCATGCAAACAGCAGCTATAATGGCACCGTGTATTCCCAGGGACACCCCAGGGAAACACCCCCAGTCACAAGTTAAGTGGGCAGACTGCTGCTTCCATCAGCAGCAATGTTTCTGCAGCTTGATGGGCTTTCACTGGAGATGTTCCTCCTAAATACAGACTTCTAAAGCAGGATAAATAGCCAGGGCTGCCTCAGGGACTGCTTCTGAATGACAGCAGCTCTGTTCTCAGCACCCGCAGAAGGCATTAATAACCACCACAACTACTATAGCAAAAAGGCATGGAGAACTGCTAAACAGCCAGCTACTACAGACTTACATTTATTAGAAAACACAGGCCTTCCAGGTTGCTGAGCACCCCTGCCATATTTTAATAACAGAGCGGAAAGGCAGCCGCTTCTTTTCATGAGCTCCTGCAGGGCAGGCGGCATCGTGCCGGCACAGCCGCAGCAACACGGACAACGAGTATCGAGGCAGACAAAATCACAGAGAGAGAAAGGCAGCAGCTACCCAAGCGAAGCTTTTTCATTAGTGATTGCCCTGGACCAGAACATAGTATATGAGCCCTTTCCCCTGGAGATGCTTCAGTGGAGCTGGGATCCCAATGTGGACTTTGAGCCCTGAGACTCCACTGTTTTTCACGTAACACTTGGTCTAAGGGTTCACGTTAAAAGCATCGTGCAGGAGAAGGGGATGTGAGACTTAAGTCTCAGCTCTCACCATGACAGCAACTCCTGCCTCAGCTTAGCTTTGGCTCGCAGCTACTTTCTGTAATGCACATATATCTGTGGAAGATTAATAAAAGCCAGTTACGGGGAGGTGAGGACTGTAGCTGCTGGCAGATGCCAAGCTGCTAGTCACACAAACAAGAAAACGGAGCCAGGGCTCGCCCAACGGCCTTGGCAAACGCCATTGGTGCTCCTGGAGCAATAGGAAGGGAAGCACCAGAAGCAGCTACAGCCATTTCTGAATGGCAGAAGCCTTTGCCTGGTGGCAACTCTGCACAGGCAGCCGTACACTTAGCAGAGAAGTTGTTCATTCCCTGTAGGGGTACACAGATTAAAGGAATGCATCACATCTGTGCTATCCTTGAAACAGTGCCATCTCATTTTCATCAAGTCACATCATCTGCTGCTTCAGAAGAAGAGTCAAGAAACAAACCTCTGCTTTCCTAAAAACAAATAAACAAAAAAAAAAAAAACAAACAGCCCTTCCCTAGCAAAGCCTTCTGCTCTATCGATTATGTTTAGCAGCACAAGTGCCTTCGGCCTGGTGTCAACCGCCTGCCCCAGGCTCTGAGAACTAGTTCTCTGCAGACAAGATGTGACCTGTGACGCACAAGATGGTTGTGTTTGTGTTTTTTGAAATGCCTCACCAGTCCAGCCAGCCAGCAAAAAGCAACAGGCTCCTACAGGGAGATGGAAGGGTAAACATGGTCATCGAGCCCCCTGCAACACGCTGGCCACAGAGGCAACACAGAGGGAGCCCTTAGGAGAGGGCAGCCCAGTCCCACGGGCTGTGTCCCTCGCTCAGGCATGGCCAGGGACGGTGAGGGAAGCTGTGCTTCAGACAGGAAAACCAACAGCCGTCAGCCCAGCAGCTGCAGCAGCCAGGTCTGCTGCTGATTGAACCTGCTCTTGGCCAGGGCAGAGAGTGAGGATGGGAAGGTCAGCATTTCCTTAGCTCACCCCATGGCTCGCGACTCCGTCTGCTCCGTGTCACAGGGGAGTCTGAGGGACCCCTGCTGGTGTTATTGTTGCGTATGAAAACCTTTTTAAACAAACGGTTGTGATCCCCACATAAATCTCGTTTTTTGAATATCTGTCATGGGCTGTGGCCCAAAGGCAATACACATTTTCATACCATCAGGATTTTTCTGTCATGTGTGCAAGTCAATTAAGAAAGGAAAAGACGCATATGTGAGCATATTTTTCGGCAGTTTGCCATGGACTGGAAAAGCAGTTGTTTTCTTTAGCTGCTGCTATAAATCAAAGCGTGTAGATATGAAAATATTATGGTATCCTTATTTATAGCTACGTGAGTGAGCGAGTTTGCGGAGTACTGGCCAAAGAAAACAAAAAAGTCATTTCACCAACTCAAGATGACAAGGCTTTTGGCTTTCCGGGTAAAACAAAACTGGAAAGGTTCTTTTCAGAGCAGCAAAAATATATGGTAACCCAATACAAAAGTATTTTCCTCTTATGCCATATCTCAACAGCATTCTTGATGATTTTAAAAGCAAGATAAGATTCTTTCAACAGGAAAAGAACCTCCAATCAACTATTTTTTGACAAATCAAACAAAATCCATGTTTTTTGTTTTTGTTTTTTACCTGAACCATTCGGTGTATTCAAGTGAGCTTCACATATAGCTTCAGTCTACTAAGAATACCAAACAAGCTGTCTGGCCCTGTTTTACCACAGCATCAGTTAACAGAAAATGCTTTTTCTCACTTTTCAGTGTTAGAAATTTGGCCTGTGCTGCCTGCAACAACTGCGCCATCACGGTCATCTCTGAAGCCTCTCCGTGGCTACAGGCAGTGCCGGCAGCACGTGCACGGCTCCCTGCGGCACCGGACGCCGTCTGCTCTTCTGCTCTCCTCCAGGTACACTCGTATCACTGAGCAGAGTAAAACAAGAGTAAACACGTAATTTAAACGTTCAGCACCACACTGATAACCTGCCTACAGCACACTGGCCGCTGCTGGTTCCGTTTGATGCCATGGCAACACATTACCTGGGATAGAGCTGCCAATTGCAGTATTTCACTCATTTTGTACTCTGGTGTTTTGTAATTTTAGTAACAAGTCATTAAGATGGGCAACTAAATATGTAATCTGGGCAATTAGATAGAAGGCACAAAGAGCAGCAGCAATTTCTGTGGTCTGCCACTGCACAGATCCAGGCAGAGCTTTTCACGTTGTTGGGTTTAACCAAGGATTCCCAACAGCAGGAAATGGCGACGGCAGCTTCCCCGGCCAGCAGATTCTGCCTGGGCTCAAGCCTGTAAAACACAGCCCAGTTTCTTGACCTAGGTCAGTAAGTTCAGTGCCAGCTTGAAAGCTGAGCTGAGTTCTGCATGTTTCCAAACAGTCATTTAAAATCTTTTTCGTTCGTAATGCAAACGAATGTTGCTGCTCTCACAGCTTTGATCTCAATGTACATCAAATAGCCAAACCGAAAAGAAATGCATGATCTCTGGGGTGGAAAATGAATAATTGTGAACTACTGTTTAATACCCAAACTGGTGATTTTTATTTGGAAGTCTTATACTTGGATACTACCTCTGCCCAAGCTGGTAGCGAGCTGCATGCACCTTTACATGCGTTGTTACATTCAGGTAAGATATTTAGAAAGCAAGTGATGCATTCTGAAATGTTACCTATCCATGCTGTAAAGCATTTGCTCCCGGTCGGCTGCGTCAGTCCATTGCCTAGCTTCTGCCACTGAGCATCATCCCTATGCTGAGGCTTCTCCTTTTTTTGGTACTTGCTGGGGCAGCTCAGCCCCAGATGTTTGGATCCCAATCCCTGGCACTCCCTGGCTTGTCTTGACTTCCCCACCTCTAACACCATCATCCCTGCATTCCTGACGCCGGAGAAAATACACAAAGCATGCCTACTTTCCACACTCCACATGCCAAGGCAGTCGTGTTCGAAAAGTTACACAGAAAAGGCGCAAAAATGAAAACTTACCAATATAGAAATACCAACACCATTCCCTTACCCTAAGCTTTGCTTCAGCATCGCTTGCCAGCTGAGCTCCAGAGGCCAGTGCTGCCACTGTTTGTTTGGGGGACACTTCTTAGAGGTTACAGGAGCCCAAAGGGCTGCTCCACAGCACCGGGGCCGTAAATCCTGGCACTCGGACAGACTGACCAACCTCCAGAGCAAACACAGCGCAGCCCTTTCCCCTCTGCTCTTCCTCATTGTCTGTGCTTGCCTGTCTGAGGCTCCCTTGGGCAGTAAAAGCTTCTCTGGGCCGTGTTTCTCCTTTCACTCCTCCACCCGTTCCCACACAGAGGCCTTGTCCTGAGGGTGTCAGGCATGCATCTGTCACTCTCCGCCACAGGGAGACTGTCCCCAGCCCAAAGGCAGTATTTAATCCCCTTCAAAATATTTATTTCCAACTAATTCACACTTTGGTATTATTGCAGTCTTCCATCTCTTGCATTTTCTCAAAGTTCTTCAGCTGGGAACGGAAAGACAGATTTTTACAACTACAAAACAAGCTTCCAGACGGAAAGCTGTTTTATGAATTACTCTTTAAACAAACAGGGAAAGGATTTAGAAGCCAAAGGGAAACACAGCAGTGATGACAGCCAGGTCTGAAGCCTACCTGATAACTCCTGCCCGTTTTTCACCATCCCCTCAGCCACAGCACATAATATAACCATTCTGTTCTGAGCAATGTCAGTCAATATTAATTAAGGGCGCAGGCATTTTAACACAACCACCAGACTGCTCTCTCAGTCTTCAGAACAAAGGCATCATTTTCTCGCTCCTGCTCTTCTAAAATAATCTCTGTCCCTGGGTAAATTTAGATTTCAAGGGAAAGTGCAGAAGGTCTCCAAGAACCTCATTCAAGTGCTGCTTTCACTGGGGAAAGGCAGATGTTTTTATTTGCAAAAAAACAAACGGAGTCCCAGGCCAGGGGCAGACGCAGCCCAGGAAGGAGAATGGTGGCAATGGGCAGTCTGTGCTGGCTGGCAGGTTTTGTTTCTGGAATTTGCTTCAGCAAAAGGTTAATCCCTGACATGTTTCGGGGAGGCAAACACCAAGCTGCCGTACAAGCAGCCGCATACAATGAAGAGATTTTCATGGCCAGGGACAGAAAGGTCACAGACGCTCATCAAGTTCACATTTCTCCTGTGAAGCCACGGTGAACGGTAAGGTCCTGAGCATGAGCCCCTGCCCCAAGTCACATGAACACGAACCAAGGAATTTATATCCCAGAAAGTGGGGAAAGGGGCAGAAAGTTACGATGTGCAGGTGCTACAAAGGTCATCCTCTGTACCAGGCACCCCTAATCGGCCCCAGATAGCACAGTCAAGCTATGACAAAAATGAGGCATTAACAATTCTCAGCGACAAACAAATGCATTTGGTGGACGTGGGGTTTTTATGATGCTACGGCTCAAAAGGCCCCACAAACAGAAAGGGAAGCGCATTTTGTGAGCAGGTCTACAGCAAAGCAGTACATTTGCTGGCCCATGCACTGCACATTTAAGCTCAGCCTTGCAATAGTTACCAAACTGTTTAGGCTACATCGTTTATGCAGCCAAAACCAGAAAACCAGAATCTTGGGCAAGTCCCTCCTGCTCCTAGAAGAACAGGTGAGCTACAGCATGCAGCCACACTACATGACACTACAGACACAGAGGTAAGGGAAACCAGGAAGTCAGAAGGGGAAAAAAAGAAGGAATTTTGCCATTGCAAGTAAGGAGTGTTTTTTCTATCCAGAACTAGAGAAAGATACCACAGATCATTGAATGAGAATCGCCTCTAACTTCTTCCTGCCCACCGCATGCCCTTTTGCTCAAGTTATACCAAACACCACACCTGCAATCCCTGAAAAGCTGTCCGTCACTCGCAGTTCATCCCCTGCCTCCCTTCGGGAGCTCTGCTTTTGGCCAGCTCCTGGAACCGATGCTCTCCCAGCCTTTGGTACATGCAGGGTCAGAAGCAATACAGATGCAGTCACTCCTTCCAGCTTATTCTCCTGGGCTTTTCCTCTAGCAGCTCCAATCTCTTGAACTGCTCTACTCAGATAAAAAGATTGACAGCACTGTAAGAAAGAGGTGGCACAAATAAACCATCCAATATTTCTTGGGTCATATTCCGAGAGACAATCACAATAAATCCAAATTTCTTTCCTGAATTACATTGCTCGCTTTTTCCTCAGAGCTGTATTTCAGGATACCCTTGAGTACTTCCACATTTTAGTATACCATTTCCCCTGTATATTTACTAGAATAGCACTTTATCTTATATTTCTTCTTTACCTCATTCATTTCAAATCTGAGCATCTCTGTTTCTGCTTCATTAAAAACTTCTCTCATAGTAGGCCTACATTTTTTTTTAAATGTAGCTCTTTTTATGAAGTGTCTGACATGAGAAGCTGGGTATTTTTGCAATTTTTCTTCTGCCTCCACATTAACCCTAATCTCAGTGTGAATGTTAGTGTTGGAGATTAAAGCTCACTGTTACACTTTGCTCGCAATGAAATGGACTCGATCCTCATTTTATCCTTTTAGACTTCATGCTCGCAAGAGGAAGTTTACAATTTTGTGCTTAAACAAACCAAAACCAACCAAAACCATTCTGCTAACTGGCTTCAGAGAAAACAACACTGTGCAACAGCATACAGCAGTACAGTATTGCACTCCTCAAAATCCATTTTCTATTCCCCTTCCATTGATTTAACTGAGAGCAAAAGCAGACCCAGGGAAGCAACTCTCCCTCCTGATTCAGGGGAGCAGCTGTTTTCTAAAAGGTTCCGGAGTAAAGCACAGACATTTTCTCCTCCCCTTGCCTTTCTGGAGCAAGATAACGTGATCTGGGTGAGGCCCAGCCCTGTGGCAGCGGGGTGGAAAGCACCCTGAAAGGACATCCCATCCCACTGCCCCAACACCACTCCCCGTCCGCATCCCCTGATGAGCGATTATCTACCACCTCCTACCGATGATGCGTCTCCCAGTGCAAGCCAAAATAGAGAATAAAGCTGGACTGCAGAAAGGATCCGTGAGCGCCACCTTGACTTGTGTTAACACACAAATGCTTCCCTGGGTGGTAGATGACAAGGAAAACTTCCCTGTTTGCTTATACTGGAAACGGCTGCCAAAGTGACACGGGAATGAAGCACAATGGTTACATTAATGCTGCTGTTTGCTGAAAACTTCTAAAAATACCACAGTTCTCTACTGCTGCAGTGTGTAACAGCTACCACTGTACAGCCGGCATGCCTGCAACACATTCTTAATACGCATTAATTCTGATCTTATTTTAAGAAAGAGAGTTTTTTCCTTAGTCCCTGGTCATTTTTGATGGCAGGAAAAACCACCTGCCCAAATAATCCTGCCTTCTTGTAGGATTTACTGAAACCATTCTCTCTAGGAAAGAAAAATCATTTCTATTTACATTACCTAGAAATAAGAACTCCCTTCTATCAGGAGCGCTGGGAGTTATTCATAGCACATGCTGACATACACACAGGCTTTCCTACTACTGACACAATGGAAATTTCTCAGCTGGAAGGATTTCTCTGCCCTCCTGCTGGAGGTGCATTACAGCCACAGCTTCTGTGCTCACACCGACCAACTCGAAGTTGAAATTTTCACGCTACAGAAAGTTTCAGTGGATGCAGGATTCTGCAAACAGATTCCAGTATATACTAACAAATTCCAGTATAAGCTGCTTAGATGTCAGTATCTTTGTACGACTACAAGTCGCAGTGTTGACGAACACATTCAGACAGAAATGCCACAAATTTCATCTGCTCTTTACCCTGGGTCAACTTGTAGCTTTTGGCATATTTTGAAAAAGGGATTTGCCCCCTTCATCACAAACACAACATCCCTCTTAACCGCCGTGTCTCCCTTTTCTCGCCCGGGACAAAAGCAAAGAGCACACGGAGTACCTCTGCTCCTCACTGCTGCTGCTCCTCTCAACTCCCAGGCTCCTTGCCCGTTTGTCAGGATCGCAGGAGACGCTGGTTTGTCCCGGCACAGCCCCACCTTCCACCGCTAACGGGCCGTAGCTGCGTCACTCTCCTCCACTGGCCCAACGTATGTTTTATTTCCATTAGGGCAGCTCAGGCTGCTGCCTAAACAGCCCCAGACAAAGATTACGCTGCCGCAGCGGTTTCTACATGGAAGAGCCATTCCCCGTTAATGCCTGTTGTGCCTGCAGCAGCAGGAAGCTGCTCCGTGCAACCCTGTGACCTGCAGCGGGCAGGGGGAGCGAGACGGGGCCGCCTCGACGCCAGCTGGCTGCCATCCGCCCCAGGGCAAGCTGTACTTCAGGGCCGCTGCTCAAGACTTTTTCAAAACTCACTTTAGAAACCTCATTTTGATTCACCAGATGTACAAGTGATCGGTGGAGGGGAAGCAAGAGAGCAATCTGCTGGACTCCACACAGGTCCAGATATAATCACTTATTTCTTTTATACTGAGTACACAATGACTTGGTTCTCCAGATGTGAAGAGCACTAAACAAATCTAAGCAGATTCTTTCAGTTTAGTTACATAACTAAACGGTTTCAGCTGCAGTAAGAGAATACTCTGAGTGCACTCAGTGTGTACACTACGCTCAGAATTAGCCAGAACTGATCCAATACATCATTGAGCTGGGAGGCACTGAACTAGATTAAACGTATCCGAAGCCCCACGGCACACATAACAAAAGGGACAGACAGCACGGCACTGATTCTGCAACGACGGCAAGTGGCATCGCTCCTACAGATTACAGGAAAAGGACATGCTTGTCATCTGCTTTTGTGATGCTGATATCTCTGTACTAAAAATGCTCAGGTACCTACCGCAAGCAAGTCGATCTTTGGTGCACTGCATTTTCTAGACTAACGCTACGCTTTTACCCTTAAGCTGCTATTACAAGGTATGCACGCAGGCAGTGAGCACCTGTCAATTCTGTTCTCAACAAACTAGGAGCTAACAGAGCACCAAAGACAGTTTTCAGCAGTGACATCTCGGCGTTTTGCCTTCCAGCTCCAGCAAGTGATCAGCTATGCAGTACTGCAGCTTGACTGCTTAGGGCCAGTGAGTGCTTCCTGGTGTAGACTGCGGCTGCACAGTGACTTTGGTCACATTAATTAGGCAAAAACCAAACAGGCAAAGGCTTACACACTTCCCTGCGCAGGTGCTCCACCACTGGGAATCCTACCACCGGCTCTGAAGACAGGCTGCCAAAATTAAAGGTCAGCTCCACTCCGTCCTCCTGAAGCCTTGCCTGCCTGTTTACAGAAATGGACTTATCCTAGTTCAGAGTAAGGTGCGGGAGGATCACTGGTTCCATCTGCAACACAGCAGACACAACACAGGCAGACAACAGGAAAAAGGGGTAAGAAACAGAAGGGTTTGTGGTGTTCTCTCTCCTCCTGAAGAAAGCAAGCTTTTGAAAGGTGGAGAGCTCGTAACACTGAATTCATCTGCCAATGTTAGTAACTGAGTGCTGTCAGGACTGAGGTCATCTCAAACTTTGATATTTTCAAAATAGTCAATACCTGGAAAAAAATGCTTCATCTGCTGAAAAATATCCAGGCATTTCCTTTGCTAAAAATAAATTACGTCCTACATGTTTAGTATCTAAAGAATCCAAAGCCAGGCATGAGGTTCCAGCTTGCAATGCCTTGCTCTGTTGCCTGTTTGCCTCCTTTTGGGGTTATTTTTATTGGGAGGACATGGAAGTACTGAATGGCCAACACACAAATGAGTGCTCAAATATCTTACAAAATGATCTTTTACATGTACAAATCATCAGATAAATACAAACACACAGTATTTGTGAACACAAGGCATTATACACTGTATAGTATACAGCAGAGGAAGAGTCACCTCAGCTGTATCGATTTAAATTTCATTTAAACAACTACATCACTCTCACATTCCAGTTCTGGCAGCAATAACCACAGGAGATGAGGCAAACAGTCCCCACTGCAAAGTCACAACTCCAGTTTGTTGTAGAGAACAATACCTGCCAGACACACATCCTGTCCTGGTGCCTGCAAACGGAGAGGCTGAAGGCTTCACGCTTCAGCATCTTTGCAAGCCTTAGGTAACACGGTGCCCTCAAGTTCCCCACTTGGTTCCCAGTGTTCACATGCCAGACTGTGGGTCTCTCTCTCTTCACTTCGGTGCCATTTTTGTCTGTTTTTAAATGAATACTGCGATCACCTGTTCTTGCTTGTATTGTCTTATCCCACCCCATCATGATCTATCACAGACTCTCTGTGTCAGCCAACTGCATGTTAGAACTCCCCCACTAAAGTCTCAAGGCAGGAATTCAAAGCAATTTAATAACAGTAACTGCTGTTTCAAAACTGCACAACTATCCTCTGGCAGCAGAGTTCAAGGCCACAGGAACCTGTTGCCATTGCTGCAGCCTTCCTTGCTTGAAGCTTTCTCTGGGGAGTTGGGGAACAGGTAACAGCTCGCTGGAGCTGAGCAGCTCTGCTCTCCAAAGACAGGTGTATTTTTATTACTCATCTGCTGTCAGATGAGTAAAAGAAAACACAGTTGTGTCAAGGCCTTCCTTCTACTGACCCACTGGGAAAAAAAAAAAAAAAGTTTTATTTTCCAGGAAGATCAGAAGAAGAAAACATGAGCTACAAACATCAAAGCAATCAAATGAGCTAGAGTTAACCCACTGATTCTCATTCACCCATTTTGCTGTTGCATGACTGCCCTCACTATTACACCTGCCTATCTATCCTGTGCTTGGTAAAGAAAATCGAACAACTGCCGAGGACTTCAGTAAATGAAGGCTTTGCCTTCCTTACTCCAGACTGCTCCCTGCTTCTTGACAACTCGGACAGCTCCTGAGAGCCAGCCTACCATCAGCTGAGGTGATCAACCAGGTACCAAAGGGTGGAAGAGGTTTTCCGTGTGGGATGGAGCACCAGGAAGCGCAACTGATTTTCACTGCCGCTTCAGCCCTTGTTCCTCGGTGGTCCTTAAAACTGGGCATCACATCGTGTTACCAATAAATGCCACTTTTCTGGTAAAGCAGTTCACAACAACACAGTTGGAGTCTTTTTTCCCTTTTGCTCAGGCCGGAGTCAGCAGCATCCCACAACCAGTACAGGAATGACGGCTGTCTCAACAGGACATGCTGCCCCCTCCACAGAAGCTCAAGTTACCAGGCTTTACACCAGCAGCCTCAAAGCAGGATCCGTCCCTTCCCCGCACAGCGGCATGCTGTGCAGCAGCGATGCTGTGCCTTCAGCATGGTCTGCTCTGTCTGGGCCCTGATTTTCACCACACGCAGAGCACAACAGCCCAAGAACTACATTCAGACTTCAGCTATCCAGAGCGAGATGTACAGAAACTCTGCGCACCCCCCAGGGTATACTTCTTTGCCTTAGCTTCCTATAAATAGCCCTTTAGAACAGAATGAGGCTTTCAGGGTTTCTTTCTTTTTTACCCAGTGTTGAAAAGACCTCCTCATCCATACACTTTTGTCGCTTTTAGCAACTCACAGGTCACAAAGCAGAAAGTTTCCTGACAAAGGAGACATGACCTATATATTGCCTTACTCAGCTGCATTATATCCTTCCCTCGCCTGCTTATGGAATAAAGCAAAATGTTGCACATAAAGAGGGGTTCGGGATTAGGGCTTCTGCTTGTGTCTCTTCAGTAGCTTTTTCTGCAGCATTGGTGAATTCCTTTAAAATTTCTCTACCAGATTTTCCTCATTCTGCAAAAAAGCAATTAAGAATATTTACTGGCCTCACAGGAAAGACACACTGCTTCAGTTAATTAAAGCTTCTGAAGACTTTAAGATCACCCAGTGAAGGGCTTTACAGGAATGCAAAGTGCGTAATAAACCCAGAAAATGACCCAGCAGAGACACAAAGGTCGTATCTGAAGTGAAGTGTGTCCAGTGAAGGTCTCATTGAGATTTAAACAAAAAAGTTGTCATATAAATTACTACAACATGCTTTCTCACTGTAGCTTGACTGAGATTTTACAATGTGTGTGAGCTCACGCGCTAGTTGGTGAACTGGAAGGAATGCATTTAAAGGCAATTTGCAAATCGGAGACACCCGACACAAACTGCTACCTATAAACGTCCTAACTGCTTTAAGAGCTGTAAAAAGACGCAATGAGGGCCCACGCAAGCCCAAGTAAAAATGCCCCTCACTGCTACATATCACTGGCTTAGGCAAAAGCCTAATTTTGTTGTATTAAAAGAGGAATCAACCCCTTTCAATACTACAAAGCCTGAAGGCCTGCAGCGAATGTATTTTAGAGCACTGAAGGACAGGACACCCTGAGCTGCGAGGGCAGCAAATGAGGCACGCCAGGACAGAACAAGGTGTGCACAAAGGCAGGGGACACAGCAAGCTGCTATAAAGCAAGATACCACGCAGTGGCTTAAAATCTCGCTGGCTGCCTGCCTCACCAGCAAGTCACGGATCAATGCAAATATTGTACAATCCTTGGTGTAATAATTACACAGCAGTGACTGCCGTACATCAGGGTAACCTGGGGGAGAGGCCAAGAGAGCTGTGTCCTGCCTGGTCTATCACCGCATCTCTTAGAGATGCAGAAAAAAGGCGAAGATAAAGCCGAGTTCATCCGTTCCCCTCAGGATGCTTCTAGGTTCTCCTTCAAGATGGATTGGTGCCAGCAGTGCTCACTGGAGCAGACACATTAGACACGTAAGATGCAATACTTAACTTCTGTAGAAGGAGAGTGCTCACGCAGGCTGCAGATAACATTGTGATCCAGAGCACTGAGGTTGCTGGCACTAACTCATCGCCACAATCTTCCTGAAAAGACACAGAGTTGGCCTAAAACTGGTCTGTCGACCTTGTGTGACTACTTCTATTGACTGCACGACTTCCCGCCTGCAGCATTTCTGATTCACCAGCTACTATCCAAAACTCAGATTTATAGGTTTCTGCCAGTAGCAACCAGGATGGAAAACCTGTTCGTGGATCTTAGAAAGAAAAGATGATGCACAACAGGAAAATATAAAAATCAAGGCCTAAGGCATAATCCAATTCCACGAGAATGACTTTTACTTCCAAGACTCCTTAAAGCTTAAATGCAAAAATTATTTCCTGAGGACATATTTCACATTCAAAGCAGCCACAGCTCTTCTGATTCTGAGTGCCTAAACAAATATACTGCACGTACCTCTTTTAATAAGGACAGATTTTTCTATCTCATCTTTGATCATTTATTGCAGGCTCTGATTGCACAGCCATCTCTCTCAAAATTCAAGTTATTCTGGTCTTAGTTTTACACCTTCATTCTATCTTTCCATTAGTTTTCATGTTAGGAGTGCAAAATTATGAAGCCACTAAGCCACCTTTTCTTTTACAGTAAGCAAAGATTTCAATGTCAGGTGATGGGAGGACATGAACAAGCGGCATCTGAACACACATCTCTTGCCACTGGTAACACAACACCAGCAATCAGCTCCCCAACAGGTGGGCATTCATAATCCACATACAAGCATGGCGGCTTTTCACTGTTACAGGGAACATTTTTAGCTTTTGGCCACTTCATATCAGGAAGTTAGTATTTGCTCATTAAAAGTCCAGCTCATTTGCAGTGCCAATGTCCCCTGGGTGTAATAAAGTGAACTAAGCGAAGCCTGAAGCAGAATGCAAACAAGGAAACTGAAACAACTGCTGGATGTCGTTAGCTCTTCCATGCGCTCTCAGCCAACAGTCCTAAGCACTAACATGGACGAGTATCATCTGTGCTCTCCCGAAGCATATGACAACTGTTTTTAAAAGGCATTCTCTTCTGCTTCTAGCTGCCTTTTATTCCTTTATAAAGTGTAAAATATTCAGCCTGAAAAATGCATCCCTTTTTAATTGACAAAAAAAAATCATGTCCATATTTTCATGAATACCATTCACTGCTGAGCTCAGCTTTTCATCAAGATCTATCTGCATACCTGGAGAAGGGGCAGGTTATCAGGAGCATCACGCAGAGCGGCTCTTGTCCCAACCTGAACAACCCCATGTTCCTGGTGGTGGTGAAAACCTGACACTTATTTTCATGCTTAATATCAACAACGCATTTCTCACAAGATCTGCTCCCAAGAGCAGGTGTGTTCTTGAAAAATCAGCATCAAAAAATCTGCAACTGCTCCTCTGGCAGCAGGAACGAACAGTGGGAACTCACCTGGTTACATGTGCTGTATTACAGCACTTTGTAAGTCAATAAACTCTGTCTTGGAAGAACAGGGAGCTGCAGGGTCTGTGGGTAACGGTCAGTTTAAGCACTGCAGTCATCTGCACCATCTGACTGACGTTCACAGACAGAAAAGTCAATGACTTCATTTAAGGATTAGAACGAGTTTGGTTTTGCATCAGATGGCTTAAGAAGGATGAGCTGGATTCATTACAAAATGAAGTTTAATTAATAGACTACTTCAAGTTATAATTAGCTAATGAAGTTCAGGGGAAAAAAAAAACGGAAAGCAGTTTTAAACTGAAGTATGTAACTGATTTACAGCTCTTCAATTACAGTATGTGAAAAAAGACAACGTGATAACTGCTCATCTCCAGGACTGGCTCAGAAGCCATTATTTCTTTGAACTAATGATTAAATGCCTCAATGCAGTCTGGACTTCACAATTTGCTTTTGAGCTATATTGCTTACACTTATAGCCTGCAGAAGATACAGGGTGCACTAGTGATGTGCAGTCCATCTCTTTTTCATCCCAGATTGTACAATAAAGACAGAAGGAAATTGCTTCTCCTTGAACCAAGATATCTGTCCGTTCTGTGAGGATGCATGGACATTAAGGTACGAGCATTACCCAGTTTTAGGAAGAGAGAGCAGGAGGCAGCAGAAGCCCCTCAACAGAGCAGGGCAGCTCTGCAATATCGAGAAGCAGCTCCAGAAGTGGGGTGCTCCAACACACCCTGTGGTACCACCTCTGGCTGAACCCAGCGCACGGCAGGGGACCGGCGGCACAGCGTCTCACCCACCGACCCAATTAAGAGGCTTAGGGCTGCAGGGGAAGAGGAGGAAGGGATTTTATATCCAGATACTCTGCAAACACATGCTCACTTCATAACACCTCCTGGGAGCATTGCAACTACTTTCCTCTCACCTCTCATGTGGTAAGATCCACACTACCGAAAAAAACCTTGACAGCTGATGTTTTGGTGTGTCTTCGAGCAAGGCAGCTAAGAACAGGTATAGTTTTTCTGAGGTAGTGGAGTTTTTTGCTTTAAGGACCGTGTGTCTTTCCAGCACAGAAGATACCAGAATATTGGGATCAGATGATGCAGCCACACAGACCATCTTCTGTGTCAGGCTGATTCTAGCACACAGCAGCCAGCACACCCCCACTACCCCTGTGTTTGAACCGCAGAGCTGGCTTGCCTTCACCTGTCATATGAAATTTGTGACTGGCACGCTCCAGGCTTTCACCTTTGCCACCATCGATGGCTTTGTTGATGGCTTCAGCTCCTCTCCTTTGCTGTGCTGCTCTCTGAACTGTTTCATTATTTGGCCTTTTCTGCCCTTTGCACATCAGAACTTCTCAGATAACTCTCTCTGTCTGTTCAGCTGCTCTGTGAAGCACTCCAGTTGAAAGGCTACATGCTGCCCTGTGCTAACAGCACGCTGCTACGCTCTTTAGCTAGCAGCAGAAGAGCTACAGCAAAGGTTCTCCAGCAGAAATGGTGTTATCTGCTCTTGCAGTTTCCCCTTTCCACAGAGCCACAAACATTCCCCATGCAGTAACACTATCCAGGCTGTGTCAAGTGTGGAAAATAGAACTTGAAGGCTCAAAACCAGGCAAGAGCAAGATCTCTTTAGAGATATCAGATGCTCCTGTTGGGGGCTGGGATACTGCAAGCACAGCAAACCACCTGGAAAGGAACACATTGCTTCTCAGGCCAAGCAAGGCTGCAAGCACAGAGCTACTAACAAGCAACCAACCGAAGAAATGACTGGACACAAACAGGTTTGAGTTCTTGCTAAGTATTAAGACCCTAATTTTAATATCTTCTGCCAAAGGACTCGATTAGCCCCACTGCTCACAGACAGGAACAGAGGAACAACGTGTGGGACTCCAGCCCACGCGCATCTGTCCCTGCCCTGCGTGGTGCACAAGGCATCGTCCTCCTGCAAGGCGGCGTGATGCCTCCTGCCCAGGCATCTTCCAAGACGAAGGAGTGGCCACAGCAGTGACAGCTGAGAGACTTGCCCTTCACCCTGACTTGGGTTTTGGGCCATAAAATCTGCAGGTCCCATTTCCTCCCTGGTGGAGTCTGCTGCTTTTTAATACAAAGCTGAGTCATAAGCTAGCACTTCACGTGCCTAAACTGATGGCTGAGTTGTTGATGTGCTCACTTCAGCAAAGACTAAAAGAAGAAACTACTTACAATCTGGGTAAACACAAAGTGAGGAGACACAGGAGAAAGGTGTACACAAAGAAATTGGTAAAGCATAAATATAACAAACTCTGCAGACAGGGATCTACAGAAGATCCCAGGGAGAGAACAGCAAGTGCTGGTGCTTGCTTAGGGCTCCCCATCCAAGCGGTTTGCTTGGTAGCAGCCCACAAAACACTCGGGATAACAGGAGGAGGCAGACCAGCACACGGTGTTGACTGAGACATTTCCAGTCCTCCTTTACAGCAGTTGCTAATGTTTGTGCATTTGGTCTCCATGAGCAGACATACAGCTTTGATCTACACAGAGACGTACAGCGTCTCCCAGAGATGTGCTATTTGCAATAGCACTAAACAGTTGTCATTGAAATTCTTGTGAAATCTCATCTACTTTTTCCAGAATTAACCCAACTAATTATAATCTTAATTATTCAGAGCATATAATAAGTTCTAGAGTATGTGAACTCAGGTTGCTGAATTCAGATAATGGAGTAATTGACTCTTCATTCCTATTGCCTTCATTTAGTAATCAGTGTTGTGACTGGCAACTCAGTGATCAGTGTTAGAAACTATTTCTGGAGGAGGTAAATCTAGTTTGCCAGCATCAATGAGAACAAATCAGCAGACTTTAATTCTGATATTTGATTTTTTTTTTTTGAAAGCCCTAAAACATCATTAAAAATCTCATCTCACATGAACATGACTAATCACAGCCAAACGTCTTGACTCAGTCCATACAAGCTTAAGGCCAACACATCTTATCAATACCCTGTTTGTGCCATCTGCACCATACACACCCAAACACACGCATCTAACAGGAACACGCAGAAAGCTTGGCTGTGAAGCTGCCCCTTTGCCTCTCTTCAAATGCCCCTCCAGCAGAGCTGGGTGACCACAGCAGCTCCGAGAGCAGTGCAGGGCCCTGGCCGGGACAGCCCGTTTCGGTAGCACACGTTCCCAGTATGTGGAGGAGGTGGCAGCAGCTCGGCCAGCTGATACTCAGACAGGGTTGTTAAACACAGACTTCGTGGGAATTCAGCTGTGCCCCTTCCTCGTGCATTCCAACAACGCATCAAAAAAGAGGCATGCCATGCTCTTTCAAGATAATATTTTCATAGATGGTACCATACCCACAGTTGTTTCAAAAAGCAGCTAAACGTGAAGGCTCACCCTGAAGTCTGAGACTGACCAAAGCAAGGACTTGGCAAACATTACACAACCGAGTTGAAACAAAAGGCTGAAAACACAAAACAGCTAAGCATAGACAACTACCCCAGGTACATCACGTGTGTGAAAGTTTCCTTCCCTAACCCCAGTTGCTGTTCCCGTGCCCTGCAAAAGCCAGGAGCTCCTGTGCAACCAACATCCTGAAGCCCTCTCTCCAAACGAAGCACGCTTTAAGCAGCTGCTACACGGCATCAGCTCCGTGAACCGAGGAGGCAGCGGGCAGGATGCTGCCGAAATCCGGGAGCTCATCTCCTTGGCAGTATCACAACAGGGCCACGGCACACCACGGACCACCAACCCTCCGGGAAATAAACCTGACGCCCTGAGATCTCACCTGGCATGAGCGCACGCTGGCAGAGGAGTCAGCGAGGGCAGGGGCACCGCGGGCGCGACAGCCAGCACCCCGGGGCTGCCGCCAGCCCTGCCCGCGCTCCCGCTATCGGCTGGCTGGCGGCCGTCCCTGCCGTGACTCCATCGCCTGGGAATGGCAACCACCTCGCCCCTGGGGCTGCGGGCACAGACCTCGCGGGACCAGCTTCCTTGGCGTGGGACTGAGCCGCGCCAGCCACCACGGGGACAAAGGGAGGTCGGGATTGCTGCCGGAGAGAGGCCGCGGCACCAGGGAGAGCCGACCCGCGCCAGGCACCGCGCACACAGGCACGCACTCACGGTCTGCCAGGAGCCCCCCACGGGCTGGTCCGATCAAATCCCCTCAGCCGCGCGGCCAGTCCAAGGCAGGGTATTTTCTTTTGCGAGTCAATAAAGTTAGCAGGGAGGAAGGGGTTGTAGTACTTGGTTACAGGCTACTCACCCCGACACTCAAATGGCTGTGTTTTGTGTTGTGTTTTTTTTTTTAAAGCAGAATGCCTTCACTTCGGAAACTTCTTTTTCACTACTGCCATTTGCTAACTCGCCCAAGATACTGTAAAACCCCAGAAAAGGCTAGGAAAAAAAAGCGGAGAGGATTTAAAAGCTGACGGTCAGGACAGGAATTTACGGAATGAAATCTTTAAAGGCAAGAGCAGACAGAGCCAGCCAGCTAACGCTTTCATGCCCTGTCTCTGACCAGCGGATCCACTTCATGGGCACACCAAGGGTTACAGGATTTTACCTGCTCTCAATGAGGGCTTCTCCACATCGGCTGGGTCTCCTCCGCGTAGCTACCAGGCTGCCGCGTCTCCTGTCGGCTCCAGCAAACCCCTTGCAATCACAATGTCACAGCTCCCCGGGCCTTACAATCAAGTGGTTTGTTGTAAGAGAACTAAAAATAGTGCTGAATTTTTCGCTGAAGCACTTGCTTGAGTGAACATAGTGCCAGTCAGCTCATGCGTTAGGGAGTTGCATGCAGACCTTTAGGATTAAATACAGCCCAGATTTTCCTGGAAATATGGCTGCTGACTTTTTTAAACAGAGTTCCCCCCCCCTCCTTTTTTTTTTGAAGGACAGCAAAAAATAAATCCTTCTTTCTGACCACTCAGAGACAAAATGAGTGGAGTTGTTTTAAGAATGTCCTCAGGGAAAGAGTGAGTCACTTAAGCTGCTTTTATGATAAAGATCCCTGGAGGAAGTATATCTCCTTAGTAAGTAGTCTCCAAGTCGTTCAGGGATCTGTCTGCCCTGCTGAAAAACAATGTTTCACATTGTTGGGTTTTACAGTTTTGTGTTTGTTTTTCTAATAGTCTTAACACCTGCTTCCACCACAGAGTTAACACCAGCATGGGAACCGGAGCAGGATTTGGTACCAGCTAACGCAGGGTCTGTCCTGCAGGGCTGTCGGTAAGGTCTGTGGAAAAGAACGGAAAGCAACCCACAGGGACACTGCACATGGAAGCACACAGCCCAGGTTGCAAAGTGCAGGACAGAAAATCCGAGGTAATTATTTTGCCAAGATTCTCAGATTTGCTGTGGCTTGAGAACAATCACTGAAGACGAAGGCTGCAAAAATATCATTTGAGACACCAACACCAGTGCTGCTGCCAACGTCCAAGCTGGGATCCCAGGAGCATATTTAGATGCAAAACTCCCCATCAGCGTACACCAGACTGGCACACTTTTACACTGCTGCATGCAGGCAGACGTAGCAAATAAGCTGAGAAGTGAGAAGATGCAGGCAGCTGCTGGCAACAATTGTTTGTGGCATTATAAAAGGCTGGTAAAGCTAAAATCCATCCCCTGGTGGTTGCTTCGGTCATGAGGCAGACACCAGAGTTCACCTGGCAACACATGGGGACGTCTGAACCATGCTGAGAGTTGGGGCTCATCACTGCCCAGCTGACGTTACTCTGTAAAAGCATCAAGGATTCCCCTCTCTATCATAACGTACACCGCTGAGAAGGTGACATCTGTATCTTTACTCTGAGACTTCCTCAGGCACCATAAATTTGCAAGAAAAATTATTTCTTCACTTCCATAAAGAAACTGCCACTGGCAGAGAAGCTTTCCATAAGCAGCTGTCCAGAGCTGTATTTGTGTGTTTACATTTATGTACATACACACACACAGCTGTGAGAGAAAGATACACATATTTCAAACCAATATTTTAGGATGGATTCAAACACTAGGAAGTTGGAAAGTTTCTGGGAACAGCAGAGCAGAAATGCTGTTTGTAATATTCTTAGTTTGATCAATTTTCATATGAAGAAGCTGAAACGTAAGAGATCAAGAGTATATGGTCTGTTTGGCTGTTAATGTAGAATTGTCTCTGCGTTTTTCTTTCCCTCACGTGCTTTCAAGCACTTTTATTTTTGTTGCAAGGAGAGGAGAGCTGCAATATTTCCTCCCTTGTGGGAGGACTGGCAAATTCCTCCTACTCTTTTTCATTGCTGACAAAACATGCTGTAGACCTCTGCATCTACTTAGCAGCAGAGGCAGACACAAACACAACAGCGTCTTCATTCCTGCTTCACTCTCCAGCTATTGTTTATACAGAGAAAGAGCATTAACAGAGCACACATCTCTCGCTAATTTAGCCTCACTCTGCCATCTGCTACTTCCCATAAGTTGACCCTAATGAGAAAATACTTTAAAACACACTTGAGGCCCAGCTGCACCCAGTCAAGCCACCAGAGGAGGGGAACATTCCCCTCCCACTACGTCATCCCCCGATGCTACACCCCTGCCCCTACCCGTGCCAGGGGGAACGCTCCCGTCCGGATGGATGTGGCCCCGGGCCGCAGCCTCTTGCAGCCATGCTGAGCAAGGATCCAGCTCGATACCGCCTTCCACGGTGCTCCGCGGTTCTCCCCGCCCGCCTGGGGTAACGGGAGGGCTCCCAGCGTTACTGACCAGCAGCCAGCTTTCTGCAGCTGCTCCGGCGGGAGGACATCACGGACAGAGTGACACGAGCATCCGGCAGGCAGCTTCTGCCTGAGCAGTCAGGCGTTGGCTCACACTGCGTAGGGAAAGAGTGGAAACACAGGACCGGGTTTGCCAAGATTTGGAGAAGTTCAGTACTGAACTGGCAACAAGACCGCTACTGCTGCTGCCCTGCAGACGGCTGAACCGCATCACAGCGAGGATTAGCGATCTGCCACTGGAAGTGCTGCTGCTGAAACCCTCCAGAGACAATTCCTCCTGAACATCCACCTAAATCCCCCAGAGCGCTGCCACCCCCCTTGGTGCTGGGGCGGGACTGGGATGGAGATGTGCTGGGGCCAAGAGCGTGCCAGCAGAAACAACACCCACTGCCTGGGAGGGCACTGCTGTTTTCTTAACTGCGACCAAAGCAGTAAGTTGTTACAGACCATGAGTTTTTCTTCACTTGGATATACTGCGCATCACAGACCTAGAGGCAAACCAGGGCACGTTTCCAACACTCACCTCTGCTGTTATCCTGTAACACACTGGAGGGCCATGCTTTGCACATGAATGACCTAGCTGAGGCTACTGCAAAGGGCAAGAGCTGGGCACACGTGAAGGAGCATCTTGGCTTAAAAAGGGGCCTCTGAAGAGCACGGGGTGTTCTGTCACCAGCCCCTCCGCACAACTGCCTATTTCACATATGCTCTTCACTCATCGTAAAGCAGAAGCAGCTCTGCGAAGCCCTGCTGCCCTCGGCCAGTTCTTGTCTTTCATTTCACATGCACTGGGAGCATGACTTCGGGAGGATAACAGCACCAAAAAATGAAGATTAATCACCCATGAAAGGTGCAGAGCACAACACAGAACACAGTTCCACATTATTACCTGATCACACCAGCTGGTTAGTCACTTCTGCTCTGCCTCTTAGGTCCAGGGTCTGCTACTTAAAGTATTTGCTTCAAGTTTCCAACATCCCTATGAAAAGATCCTTCCTTATTACTGCAGAGACCATAACTGAGCACTCCAGGATTATTTGTAATGCTTCATGTGACCTCAGAAAGCAACTTTTTTCATTGTGCATGTTTCAGTGGGATTTAAGGCAGGAATGTGCTCAGAGGTGCCAGCAGGGCTACACCCATGTGTAAAGCCAGCAACACCCAGAGACGCTAATCATAAGGATCATACACTACTGTAAATTTGGCTGTCCAGTGGATCCCTTGTGCTTTATGTCATACGTTTAATAATATGAGCACAAACACATCAAAGAAGGAAGTATGAAGTATGAAGGAGGACAGCTAAACCACGTGGGTATTCATAGAAGAATGCTGAGGAGGAATCCTAAAAATACAGAGCACTCCCCAACTGCTTTGTGAATTTCATGTGACAAGAACACATTGGGTCCTCTGTTAAAAGCTCCTAGACGATGTGGGGTTGTCCTGATTTGGATCTGCCCTCTACATGATCCGCAAGTCTCTCATTGTCAGTGAAGTGTAATCTCTATTGGAAGTAAAGCTGGCAACTTGGCCCTTAAAATTACTAAAAGAAATGCACTAGGATGACAGGCATTACAAGAAGTTCCTATGAGAAACCAAACTGGTTTTCTGATTACTCCACAGGATGCAACTGGGCTACACGCATTCTGAGGGTGGGTGAAAAGTCAGTCACAGGCAGGACTAGAACAGCAAACTAAAGGACATAGCAAAAGGGAGAGGAGATTGCAATCACAGAAAATGAGAATTGGGCACAGAAATGATTTCCTGTGAGATACAGATGCAGCATCTGGTTTTACATATTGTAACACAGGAATAAATCTTCCCAAGCTCTTTCCTTCGTTTCCTTCCAACTGCACTGCAGGCCAAATCCAATTCAGCTGATACGTAAGAAATGAGTCTTCCTCTGCAGGTGTGCATGTTTGGGGGTTTTGTATTTGCAACCCAGAGGGATGCCCAAATAACTCGTATGACATACCAAGATCTTCTCATGGAAGCTTCGGTCAGCTGTACCACGTGAAGGGCTCTCAGCTGCACAACTGTTTAACTTGCCCAATTACATTTTTGGCTGCCCTCCTGCCCTGCAGCTTAGACAAACTCTCTCCAGGAGCTAGGTCACAAGAAGGAATTGCCAAAATATGCTACTTCTCAAAGAGCTTATTCCTAGGGGAAACAGGAAGCATGAGAAATGTTATAGCAGGTCTGGAAGAATTTTTTGTTTCTGCTGAAATCTGTTATGACATCTTTTCTTTCTTCCCCTTGTATCTGTTACTTTGAAATGCACAGGTTTATAAACACATATTAGTACACCAATGGCCCTTCAGACATTAACTCATTTTCAGTTTTGATGCTGAGAAAGTATGGTGTTTGTGTAATGCATTTGTCCTCCTGACATAAGCAAACACCAGCTGTTATTTACTTGGTTTTTAAAAAAAGTAAACACAAAATTATTAATTACATAGGGAATTCAGAAAGCTTAGATGTGGATTCAAAACGTATTATGCAGTCACACTAGCTTGAAGTCAGGGAGAGCACAGGAAACCTGATGGATCCTCCAGTATATTCTCAAAAGCAGCAGCTTGATGCTTTACGTATGTGTGCCATGAGTACCTTGTTTGACATAGAGTATGGACTTTGGTACATTAAGTGATTAATCAAATTAGACCATTATAAGCTGAGAAGAGCCCAAATGTTTGTTCTGCCTGAGTCTTCCTCCACACCACAGTGAAACACCGGTGACAGCAGCACCAAGGTTTCAAATCCAGAGAGGAGACGAGAAAATAAGCAGAAGTTCTGAAGAAGAATGTAGTTTTGAGGTTTGATCATGAAAAACAACCCTCTAGGTGAGCCAGAAAAAGCACTAATCTTGCTCTCTCGAATGGAAAGCATAACTCCTCAAATTCTCTGCTGTTAGGGAGCAGCAAAAGCACAGGTTGCTGTCTCCTGCAAGGTTTGTTTCCCAGCAAGTTCTCCTCCAACAGCCCAGTGAGGTGTGCCCATGGGGCAGTACAGCTCCTCTACAAGACCCAACAGTGCAACCCCAGTTATGAATCAGGAGTTACAAACACTGAAATCACCTTGAAACAAACAAGTCATTCTTTTGTGCTTTAAACAACACATTGTTTCTTCACTTGTCTTCTAATTTTTGTGTGTGTTGAAGCTTTCTTCTCAAACTAGGAAGTCTGGAAGGCCACAGCTCCAGTGAATTGGGACAGGCGTCTTGCTCCTGCTGGGGAAGCATCCCGAAACAGGACTGCCATCGGGAGCAGCTCTGGCAGCCAGGTCAGCTCTAGAGGCAAGGGTAGGGCACGTGTGGAGGAGGATTGCGTCTTGCTCTGGACAGAAGGAGTTACAGGAGAAGAGGCATATTGAGCCTCTGCTCTCTTAAAACTTCTGGGTGGGTCTTGTGTTACCTGCCAGACCACAGGCACTTTGCAACAATACCATTTCTGTTGGGCGATCCCAACTTGGAGGGCGATAACCACTGTTCTGCTGAGCCGGTGAAAACGTTTCCTCCAAAGTGCTCTGTCTGCAGGACCTTTCAAGGTCCTCAAGAAAACTGTGACTTACAGCTCACATATAAAACATTAACATCTGTGTTAGATCGCACATCTGGATCCTGGTAGTCGCGATGAATCACAGCACTGGTCCCAGAGGAGACCTGCCCTATGCTGTGTAACTGGGCCTTTGTCAGGAGGCCAGCCACGGCTGCTTTCTCACCATGGCATGGCGTGACAAATGGTTTTTTATATGCCAGGGCTTCCAGGAGAGCACAGCAGCAACGGGCCAAGAATTGGCTGTGTACCACCACTTCCCAGTTCACAGTCAGACACCAGCTGCAACCTGCCAGCTAGGACCAGAAGGGTGTTCCAGAAGCATGGACCCAAGCAGACTGGAAGGCAAAGTTAAATTTCTGTACTTCACACTGATCCAACTTTGAGAAAGGTCCAGGGAAAAAATACGGTAAGAAGGCAGAAATCTCACCTTCGTACACAAAAGTGCTTTTGTTTAGTTTGTAAGCAGACACAGAAGAGTAGTAGTAAATACTCACTCATTTTCCATTTACTTTGTAGCGAAGTCCTAAAATAATAAGGGTCAACTGAGTATTAACTACTCTCTTCAGGGGACCAGATGAAGAGAACAGACATTCCTGTAGCTAATGCCAATAAAATACTTTTGAGAAAGGAGTTGCATAAACATAAACAGATTATTCCTCTAGGCTACAATAAGCGGATAAATATTTTTCTCTCCTTTCCACAGATAGCAAAACAAATGTACCGAGGCAGCAGCGAAACACCTAGGAGACCAGAGAAGGGCAGCTCCAGAACAGAAGTGTAACGCCTGGATTCCCCAGCCTCTGCTCACTCCAGTGCTGCTCCTTACACCGCTGGACTCGAGGTAACAAAGGCCCACCTGCCCTGCCCAGCACAGAGGTGTCCCCACCAGACAAGCCCTGTCCCACAGCAAAGGCAGGGGACAGCTGTTATCTCGTGCCTAACGTGGTTTGCAACGAGAACCCCAAGTTTACAGCCTCAAAGAGCCTCCTTCCTACCTGCGTGGCCATTTCTGCAGCTGCTTGAGCGAGGCGCTCGCTCCGCGCCTCTTCGCAGCTACTCAGCAGCCCCCTGCTTCTTTGGTTGGTCCTGCCTGGGGAGAAGAAGCTGTGAGCGTCCTCCAAAGGGAGGGACTGAAACACGTTCGGAGCGCAGCCCTGTCAGAAAGCATCCAGGCTTGTTGCCAGCATGCAGCCAAGGATGTATTTTGCACACAAGGGAGGTTTGGGGAGAGCCTTGCGGCCCCAGTGGTATTTAGGGGTGCTGTGCCTCGCTGACCTGTGCAGCAGGTTGGCTGCAACCCTCTTGCACCTGGATAGGGATGCAAGGTGCTGCTTTGCTCCCTCCTTGAGGAGAACAAACCTTGACTTTTTATTGTCATCACCCACGAACAAATATGATAGATGTCCTAGTTCAGCATGGTCTTACACCATTTGGATAACCTCTTCCTCTATGACCCTCAAAGTACATTTTTCCAAGGAGATAAAGCACAATTCTGCCTCCCTTTCACCCTGAAACGAGCAATCCTTACTGACTGCCAAGAAGCTGAGGCACCTTGAAGGCCTATGTACATCTGTGTCTGTTACAAGCATGACAGGAACTTGGAGGAACTCAGTAAAATCAAAGCCAGCTCTGTGTTAATGATGCAAAGCAGCATCATTCTCCCTGCCTGACACAGACAAGCATACATAGACACACACAACCCACAGGGACAAGCACCCACAACATCTTGGCTCAAGTATTCTGTACATACCCGTGCCTTACACGCCAACGCTCAGGACATATGACAGGTTAAGAACATTTGGAAGCAGCCAGTGCCACTTCCCGACAGGGAGGTAACCAAGACCTTGCAAACCAGTGGGGCTGCACAGTGAGGGGCAGCCTTCAGACAGCTCTGCACCGCTGTACGATGCATGGGGTCCTGCACGATTAGGTCCTGCAAAAACACTTAAATAATTTCAGCTGGAGCACAAGTACTTCAAAAGCACAAAAGAGTTTCACATTATTGCTACAAATGCAACATTTTCCAAACTGCAGATGTGCGCTCACATTGAGAAGCGTTTCCTTTATTTCGTGTATCCTTTTCTACCCCTTCCCTGGATTTATAGATACACCTGGCAATGCACGACTTCATTTGGTGCTCACATGGCTTTCTTTTTCATGCCCATCCATACAAAATGCATACACGGGCATGGCATTCCAGCCAGACCCACAGCACCTACAAATAATCCAGTGCCCTTCCATGCGCTTCGATGACCTATAGCCAGGTATAACCAGGATTTATAAACGCCAGCATTAGTCGACACCCTCCCATTACACAAACTGGAAGAGCCCCACGCATTCCTGCAGCACAGCGAGTACTGAACACCCCAGACAACAGCGTCACAAGCTGCGGGCATTTGCCAGGGTAGCCTGCAACAAGGCTGCTGCCGCTTCGACAAGAGGCAGTCCAGCTGGAAAAGACAACCCAATTCCTCGCCCGTGGATTCTGAAGAAACTGGACACCCAAAAAGCAAAGTAAAAGTTACTGGTTTTACCCACTGCCATTACCAAGTGAGAGCGAGACTGAAGCTGCTTTCCTGCACTCCAGCCAGACTGCTAGATTGTTATCCATGGCCTCCTATGGAGCCGCTCAGACTTCTCAGACACTTCGTGAATTCCTGACAAGAGTTTCCTTCAGGTTCCTGCAACATTTGACACACCTTCCTGTAGCTGAACAGGCAGCAGGCAGAGAGCATTCTGCCTGTTGTATCAGCTCATGTATTAAAGCAGAAAGAAAACCATCTCACTCAGAGATGAGAGCACTGGCAAACTGGTAAGTAGTTACCTGTGCTTAAAAGGCTTGCTCAGAACCCATACTTTTTTGAACCTTTTAATTCATTTTTGAATGAAGTATGCATTTATTTTACAGAGAAAGGTGACAGACCGGGCTCCCTGGGATTTCAGACAACTGTAAGCAGAACCAGCGTAGCAGCACCAGCTCCCAAAAGGCTTTGTCTGTTCACCAGGCACTTCGTCACCGTACAAGGGGGAGCCCAGCTCAAGCACTGCCCCAGATGCAACACACCTGCTGCTTCAGCAGAAACACTGCCACATGAAAAAGTTGGCTCAGCACGTTTCAAAAACTTAAATCAAATGGATTCGGGATTAAAATTATCAATTGATTTCCCTCATGGCCTTCCTGGGAATTGAACCTGTCTACACAATTAAAGTGCGTAAAGATTTTCTCTGAACCTATAAAAGCCTCTTATTTATAGCCACATCTCACCACACTAAACACCCTGCTCCAATCTATTACAACTTGACGAGATGACAAATACTAAAGCATAAGCTGAATATACTCCACGCATTATGCATTTACAACACAGCAAGACTTTATTTATCAACTTCCATCTGAATTAAGAGCAATCTCCTGAGCTGCTGAATTTGTACGAACCCAGTGACACATTGCTAGCAGGGAATTCATCTATCAGCAACGTGGGTTTTGTTTTGCTGCTTATTAATCTCAGTGTCATTGTTGTTCAGGACTATGCGAAGCCCTCACCAACGTGGCTGTGTGAGCATCGAGGCGTCTTCCTGAGACTCACTAGGGCATTGCTCAAGTAGACCCCAATCCAGGAAACTGTGGAGAGAATTACAAATATAACCCACCCAGATGGCACAATCTTATCAAAGTTTTGCATGTCAATCTGCTCAGTTAATTAAAACCCTCTCCTCTCCACAGTTAATGGCAGGTCTGTGCAGCAGAAATGGCACCAGAACAGATGTTAGTAAATTTGTCAAAGCTGCAGGATGATTGCTCTGACTTCGCTGTCTTTTGAAGGACTACTCTATTTACATTCCCACTGACCTCCCATGTCAAATCTGGTAAATATTACCTCTCCTCTGGCTGCTCTACAAGACAGCCTAAGCCAAGTTTGTTGGTGAAAGTCGTCTGCTTTGAGAAAACACCACATGATTACAGGCAGCCGTTTCTAAGATTTCAGGAGAAAAACCTTCTATGATGAAAAGCATGCCTTGTTTTTAAATAGGCCTTTGTCTACATCGGCTTTCATCTTATCTTTCCAGGATTCCCATGAAAAAACACAGTCACGATTCAGGAGAAGAAAAGAAGTTGGAGACCGCCTCGGCTCAGTCACAGGAAGGCCTATGCCACAGTCCACACCGTGGTGGCATCAAGAGCACACAGGGCAAAACGAAGGCTGCAGGTAGGCTGGAGGCCCCCGCGTACCCCAGAACAGTTACATTACAAAAGCTGTCTCCTTACCACGAACGCAACTAGTTGGTAGCAACGTTTAAGGGTCTGACGCATCCGTTCAAAGCAAAAGTGACCTTATATTCTCTTTATTGAGCAGTTCGTCTTAATTGGTATAAGAAAACGCCACGTTCCAATGGGGTGCTATGTCCTTTTCAAGCTAGGGAAATAACCCTGCCAAGATTACAGTGTGCAGGGCACCACAGCCAGCAGCTCTATCTCAGATGGCTGCTCTGAGCTGCAGGCACACAGGGGTGCCGCAGGATCAGTCCCCAGCAAGGAGCTGCCCAGGTGCTGTGAGGCAGACAGCCTGGGCCAGGCAGGGTGAGCAAATTTTCTTGTTTTTGTGATTCTGTGGAAAAGCCTTTGTAATGTGAGATTCTCCAAGACACTGACTATGCATTGAGAAAGTGGTGTTAACACAGATGTTACCTGCCTCCCATCCCAACAGCTCAGAGTGCTTTTCAAACTCAGTTACTATCACTTGAGTTGATCAGCATGCAAATTAAAGCAATTAGGCAGCAAGTGGCTCACTTGATTTCACTCGAATATTAAAAGAGCCAAAGGAACTGAAAAACCTGGGTCCATGGTAAGTTGATGTGCATGTTGTCAGAGTTGTGCTTTACAGCACTGGGAAAAGTGCAGAAGGAAGAGAAAAAAAAAAAACAACCGAAAGGCTCTCCTGCATCTTTTAACATCCTTGATCATGCAAAAACCATTTGTAAAATTACCATACTTCCTTCTCCTCTCACGCCCACCTTGCAGCATCCCGTCGCCCCTACTTAGCTAGCAGCCAAGCGCACACCTACACAGACCTGCAGGACTAGCAACTCGCTGTCCGCTTGCTCCTCTACTGAAAAGCTTTTTCTGCTGAAAGCTAATACACAAAGGGCTGACAGAAAGAAAACCAATGTGGAATAGGTTCTCCAGCGAATTAGGGGCTGTCTAGTATCCAAGCAAAATGTCACCAGTAGTTATTCATTCCTTATCCATCACTTAATTCCTAGCTAGTTTATGACCAAATTCAACTGTACATGGTTCTTAGGGAAAGCAAGTACCTTACTGCAGAAAAATATAAGGTAGTGTTGAGATGCCTACATCTCCCTAAGACAGCCAGTAAATTATTTCTTCACTTTAAAATATGATTATTGAACACAACTGAATACTTCTTAGAAAATGAAAGCCCTGCACAATCATTTATTACTCACCTAATTGCTATTAGTAGGGGTGTATTTTTTTTGTTAACTGGCACCTCATTCAATCACTTTCTTAACCTCTGCATCCACTGGGAAAAAGATTTCCCATAGCAGTTCTAGGAAGCACAAGTTGATCTTATTTACTTCAAAAGAAAAGCAAGAGGGGACAGAGTAACCTCCCTGGGATGTCTTGTTTCACTTCAGAGGAAGAACAAACATATCCCCACGCTGCTGTTCTTCTCTCAAAGAGTACAGGTCAGATTTCCCCACCCAATTGTTCCTTTTTCATACACTTGCAAGACATCTACAGAACCCTGCCTTTTTTTTTTTTTCCTCAGCAGTGCAGTGATCTGTTCATGGAGTCAGCTCAATGCTGTTGAATTTTCTGTGTAGATTTCTATTTGCCACTCTGAAGAAACCATCATCTAAATCAGCAGCTATTGTGTTATTAAAATCAACCTTTTGGCAAAATTTCCTTTTAATACATTTTAATATCCAGTTTGCTATTTAAAACTTCTCTTTACTTACATTTGCTTCTCTTCAAATTTAGCCAATGAAGCTTAATGAAGGCAATGTGCCCACCCATACCATGGGGTCAGCACAGTTAGGTTATGCTCGCCGGTCATGAGAATTTCATAACTGTAAACCCGTCCACATTTTGAAATGAGCTGTGGAAAATATTTTGACTCAGGCTCACCTTTGAAGAAAAAGGCATGCTTCTAATGCAAGCACAAGACAGTCTGTCTTTGTGTTGATGCTCTCCTTATAAAATAAACAATAAACTCTTCAGAAAAAGATTATTTCTTGCAGATGGGAGAGCAGACTGCTACAAAACAAAAAAAAAAAGTAAAAAAAATTAAAAAACATGCAAGGCAAGGTAGAAGATGGAAAACAGTTAAGGAAGCAACCTCAAATCAGTTAGGACTTATAAAGACGTAGGATTCATTACTTTCACAGATGCCATTTTTGATGGCTTTAATTCTGAGATTCAGCAATTTTACTGGAAAGAATTCATAGCAAGCCGTGGGAACTGCTGGATTTGCAGCAATTAAACATAGGCATGGGAAAAGATGTTATGCTCTGCGGCGACGGGGAGTTCAAGGTATTGTGCTAATCCAAGGCCTGCTAGGATTATGCTCAAAACAAACATTTTTGACTGAGCCTTTAACAATGGAAGATACAGAAGAAAAGAAGTCAGCTTTTTTCCCCCTCTTTGGAGGGGTGTGCACCTCTGGAGTTCAGAGTAGTTGTTTGTTTTTTTTTTTTAAAGACGTGTGTCAACTGCCCATCATCACCCATAAACATACATAGATATATTTTATTTTTTAAATTTCAAGCAACATAAACTTCTGATTTTCATAGGGCATCTCTTGTAACAACGTCTCTTAAGCACCTCCTGAAATCTGAACATTAGCTCTTAATGGATTGAAGCAAAACCAGTAGCAGCTGCTGCTCACCCCACCTACTGCCACTTCTCCCGACAGCTTAACCGCAGCTTACAGCATTCCTTACAGCAATATAAAACACTTTTCTTCTCACATCATCCATTTAATTCCACCTTCATTTTTTCAATTAAGTGAATGAAGATCAAAGCTAAACGTGTGACTAAGCGTGGATCTGCTGGCTGTCTCACGTCTCAGATGCGATGCTCAGATTAGATCTGCTGTCTGAGAGCACAGCAAACTTGAGGTGCCTGCTAATGCGTTGGTATGCCTCTGCTGCCTTCCAAAACACCGTGCCAGGGTAAGTACAGCAGCAGGGCGCAGAGGATAATAACTTTTTTTTTTTTTTTTTTTAAATCAGCTGGCAAAGGGAGCAATGCCGAGCCCTGCAGAGAGCGCACAGGCTGGTTTCAGCCCGTGCTGCCGTACCCACACGGCTGCTGCCGCTCAGGCTGCCTGCTTTCATCCAGCTGCTGAAAACCACCGTGACTCCTCTGATGAATCAGTCCTGGAGCTAGAATTATGGACAACTAGACCAAAACATCAGCAAGCACTGCTACAGGCATTCTGCTACAGTGACTCTGCTCTGCTGAGCAGGCCAATGTAGGGAGCCAACAGCAATCGGCTGAGGCCTCCCAAGAAGTGGAAGGACCAAAATGTGACAGCTCTGATCTCCCCCGTGTACATGCAGTAACCTCTCCTGATGTGCAGACGTCTGATGAGCTGAAATGACAGCAATCTGCTTGCTCTGCAGCTGGTATTCGCAACTCAGGGTTAACGAACCAGCACTGAACCAAAAACACGAATAAGGGTAAGAGCAAAAACATCACATAGAAACGCAGAAAGAAAAATCAAATTAATTGTAGCTGCAATTTTCAAATCAGTAGGTCATGATGGGTAGGAAATTAGATTAATGCGTGCTTGTGTGAAGGTTAAGGAGTGGGACTTCTCTTCCCACACTTGAAGGGGAAGAACAAGAAAATGAAAAGATTTTCCCAGGTCAAGGGTTGTTTACAGTTATTAAGATTAAAGGTCGAGGGCTTATGGGAAAAATGCGTCCCTAAGTGGATGACTTCCCCTTTTTTGGGCCAGTTTTGTATGGGCAGTCATGGCTTCATATATGACACATCAAGAGCAGAAGCAGCTCTGGGAACAGGAACAGACATGCCACATCAGACAGCATGCTGCTGCCTCTGGTCTGGTCCCTGTGTTCAGCATCTTCCGAAAAATACAAAGTTTATCCCGTGTATGTGCAAAACATACTCAGCTTTTTGGTGACTTTCTTTCGGTCCCATGATCCATACTGTCATCACAAGTGCAGGCTGACGTGCTTTGCAGCTACACCGCTGCAGGCAGGTCGTTCTGCGCAGAGATTGCCCAGCTGGAACACCCGCTTGCCCAGCTCCTCGCACACATCAGGGCTGGCAGCCAGCTGCCAGGCTGGGCAGGCAAGATCCTCTTTCCCTGGGAGTGAAACGTGACCGACTCCGTAAGCATAACTATTACCAGCTCCACCTCCTGGACATCTGCAAGGCATTATGCTGCTTCAGAACAGCTTTTGACACTCATGTCCTAATTAAAATGGGATTTTTAGATGCATATACAGACAGAGCATAGTGTACCATATGAACTCCCTCCATCTCAGAGTGCCTGCAGGAAGGCACAAGCCCAGCCTCGCAGAGCGATGGCTGCGGCAGTTGCACCCTGGAACAATTCGTCCATCACGAGCAGACAGTACTCGGGAACCTCTGCGACCTCAAATGAAGTTTCCAAAATACCATGACCAAAACGAGAAGCACTACAGGTCACGAGGGAAATGCCTCTTCTGAACATATTGAATACTAAATACTCACTGTTCCCTGGGATTCCTCGTCATAAAAACTCACACTGTCCTGCTGGTGCTATTAGTAAGCTGTAACATTTCATCTGGTTCTTGTAGTCAAGGGACCAAAATATCCCCTTCTTTTCCCCAAAACACAATCAGGCAGAGGAGCAGTCGTTCTGCATTGCACAGTCCCTCCTCCCAACCTCACGTGTGCAGGCAGCTCTGGCGTTTCTCACAGGGGGCAAAGGGAGAGCACTGGCGGTGGTGTTCCCAGGCAGTGGTGTTACCAGACGTTCACCGTGTTACCACCCCAAAAATGGTTTTCCTCTCAGGCCCAGGGCCAACTGGGGCATCTGGGCACAAAATCTGTACAAAGCACGCATGCCTGCAGCTTTTGCTGATGCACGCCTTTCTGCAGGGAGGGACAGGCATCCTAATGGCTGTTAGGATGCTTCTGCCTGTCTTCAGTCACTGTGGGACTCCACAAGCTCCTGCCATGGGTGATCAGGTACCCACCAACCCCAGCATAAAAACTCAGCTGGAACTCAATGACTTGCTTCCAACAAAAATGTGCTCCTTGTGTGGAATTTCAGGTAAAAAGGCAGGTTCACCTGTGTTTCCCAGCAGTCAAACAACCAAAGGCAAATGTATGCAGTTTGCAGCACCACTAACATTCGCGTTTGGTGCTTTAACTTTGATTTGATTGTCTTCACTTTTGCCCAAGGATGAATGGAAAGGTCCTTGTGGCCCTGGGAACAAGTTCTTCTTACACAAAGGTATTTTTCCATCTCATTAAAATGAGAAATGCATTCCTTAAAAAAAAAAAAAAAAAAAAAAAAGAGAGAAAAAAAGAAAAAAGAAAAAAACAGCCTTCTTAATTCTTCATAAAAGTTGACTGCATATTATGACGATGACTTGGTACATGTTCTCCAGAAGCTCATGGAAAAAATGTTCAACTAATTTCTGTGTCAAACCACAGTAAGTCAGTCTGACAGAAGCCCGAATTTGGAGAGCACTTACGCAGCCTTGGCAGAAATCACCAAAAAAAATATTCCTAGATGCTGTACACAGTAAGTTACTTCACTGTGCAAAGGCTGTCCCCAAAAAGGTGGAGTTCACCCCGGGGGAGAATCGGAAAGCTATCTGTGGGTGGGGAAAACATCTGCTAATCATCAATATCGGCACTTGGAATTCTGCTTAGCGCTCACTAGAAGAACTATTAAAGGGTGCCCAAACCAGACATGTTTTAGCATACATTTCACTTCATAAGAAAACGTAGGATGCAAACTACAAATGGGAGTAAAGCAACAGGCTCCAGGAACGAGCAGGTGTAGAGGAAGACGAGGGCCTGAGCAGAGGAAAGGCAGCAACTGCAGGAAGGAGTGTTGTAAGGCATGCAGTCATCCGAACAGAACACTGGGCATGTGATAATGCTCACCCACTACTCAGCACACTTCCAGCACACCACTGTCCCCTCCAAGACCTATTTTTCTTCTGTTCAGTACAAAATGGAAATGTCCCCCACTAATGAATATTTGCGTTTACTCGCTCACGCTTTACTGGCTCTACAGGCCCAGTGTTAAAGCTCACTCTGCATCAGATTTTGCTCAGAGAAACAGAAAACATTTCACTTGGGGTGCTTGGGAAATTAATCTGAGGCAGACACATGAAGACAGGATGCCCACAGAAGTGCCATCATGAAGCCCGACCAAGCACCGTGAGCACTGCTCGCAGCACCCATACCGAGGGCGCAGGCAGGCAACAGCTTGGCAGCGCCTTGGCTTCTTCTGCTTCTTCAGCATGGAGTGAGAGCTCGTGCTGGTTCTGGGACCTTTCTGGGGAACAAGCTCATTGAATTGCCTCTCTTCATGCCGCCAGTTACAAACCAGACATAATAACCACGCCGCACACCCAGAAAAATGTTAACAGTTTCCAGAATTAATGCCGACGAACCAGACAGTCAGTGCTGCTTCCACGCTGCCCCCACAGTGCTCACAAACGACAGCGCTGGGACATGACAGTCCTGAGCACTGGAGTCTCCAAGCCGTCAGGCAGCCCCAGCTTCCTTCTACGTGGCCATCCTGAAGGGGAGAATGGTCAAAAACCTGGACAACCAAGCAGAAACTACAACCAAAAAGCAAATAGAAGTGCTCTTTAATGTGAAAACAGGGAGTGCAGTTCCATTTAACTTCAGTCGTATCTCCACACAGGCACCAGGAATTCGTTCTCACTGCACACTTTCTGGCAGAAAGCTAGACCATCACACAACACCAAGGGTCTGAGAGTCTCAGGTAGCGTGCTCCTGGGCTGCGTGTAGCAAGAGCTGGAGCAGCACTGACAGCTGTGCTGTGTTCAGTTGCGCGGAAGGCAAGTACTAGGACAAAAGAAAAGCCACCGTTGGTAAAGACAGTCTTGCTACCACCACTCCGGACATGTGAGTAGGCAAAAAGGAGATGAATAGGGAATAAAAATAGGACCCATTTAAGACAGAAGCGATGCCCAGCTTTTAGGGACTATACCAAGGGTTGTGATCTCCTCTCTTGGAGAGGCACACTCTGGGACAGAGCAAATGCCGGCTCCCAGCCAGCATCTCACACAAGTCCCACACCCTGCACACGTTTGTGCACAAGCGCAGACACCTGCACACCTGCCTGGGCCCCCCAGCAACTGGGAACGTGCTGCTGTCTGCAGGAGGACAGGATTGCAACAGCCAAGGAAAACAAAGTGCCTTCTGGTGAGAACAAACTGGGTGTAAAGCTTCCCTGGGCAGCTGCAAGCCCATGGGTGCACGGCTCCTCACCGTCCCTTGCCAAAGTTGATCCATTATTTGGCCGTGCGTAAATCAGCATTTCCCCATCCAAATTTTTCACAAACAACAGATGGACACTATTTTTCTTCATTATTCATCCAGGAAAACCAGACCAGTACTTCTTGGGTTTCCGGGGGCAGTCCCAATGTAGCAGAGGACAGAGAGACGAACAGTTCGCAATTCCTGTCCTCTGCTGAGAGCACCAGTGGAACAAGGATATCAGGCACAATGAGAATACTTACAAAAGTTCTGTCTCTCTTACAAAGAAATGCAGTACACCATTCTTTTTCTAGTTATTACTCTAAAACACATGCATTACTGAAATATTTAATTTTAACTTTCCAGCTTGGCATTTTCATTAAAAAACTTACTAAAAGCAACCCATCAATCTCAGCGAAGGCTTTGGCAATACTGAGCAGACTGGACTAGCTAGTTATAGTAAGTAGCCAAGTCTAATATTTTATCATCTTCTGCGTTCTTGTGCGTAATTTGATGTCTGTGGAAACACACACAAACTCCTGTCTTCATACACTACAGTAAATATAAACCTCTAACACATAAGTGGGAAGAAATAACCCTATCAACGTAGATGGGCAATTTTATCTCACTGCAGCTTCGAAGTTCAAGCTTATGAATAACTAACTGCCATCTCTTCAGATGGTAAATACACAGCTGACACATCAGACCCTTTCTCATAGCTTTAAAAAAAAGCAGCCACCTCTCTGAACAGGGACCAAGAGGATTCTGGCTTTACATGTCTTGCCCAGCTTCCTGACTTCTCTGCTTCCCTGCACAGAACAAGTTGGGCTAATTCAAGTAGCAGAGCCGCAACAATACTGTCTCTCTAGTACTGAGGATTTTTGTGTGATTTGTTTCAGTCACTGATGACTCAAGAATGAAAGAAAATTGTATTTTTAACATATGTTTATTACATTTTTGGAAGGAGAAAGGAAATCACTTTGCACAGGCAGTTTTATAGATAATTCAGTCTCCCATCTTGGCTTGTTCTCTGTTGACTTGGAGATCTCAAGTGAACTACAAATTGCATTACCTCCCAGGTTTTAGGTCCCAGTGCTCCAATTACAAGAGTGGGCTTTTTCTGGCTTTCACAGATTCCTAGCTGCTTCTGGGAAGAAGCACCGGTTCCGTGCTGACCCTCCTCATGCAGATTTCCTGTTGGATTTATTAACTCTTTGCTAGTTGTCGCTACTGCTCCTCCCAGGGTCCACGTGAGTAGGGGCTTCTGCAGGAGCAAGCAGCAGATGGCTTGGTCCAAGGGCAGTCACCCTAAGCTGCGTTAACAGCCTAAGCAATGTTAGGTATGAGGGCATACACTCACCCTATCTTCCCCAACCGATTCGTGGAGGTAGGCAACACTTCTTTCAATTCAGTTTTGGAGGGTTCCCATGTTCCATACATAAATCCATTCATTTTTCTTGACAAGCACTAATCTCTCTCTGTGTGCTGTCACCTACCCAAAATGCATCCAAGTCATTTTCCAAAGAAATGTGATTTACAAGGCTTCCCTCCCAGGGCACACGAACCCAGTCCAGACCAAGCAGCAGTCATGCACGTGCATCTAGATCCCTTCTGGGGCAGAAAGGAAAGGTCTCGCTGCACCCAGAACCTGCGATTACATGAACCAGGGCTGCCCAGTGCTTGTGGGTAACAAGCACCGTGGCTCTAACAGCTGCTTCAGCAGCTCTCCGAACAGAACTTGCACTGCCAATAACACCCTATGAAATAATTTCAAACCGGACCTGTGCCCACCTAAGGACCCCAATGGCCTCACAGGAACATTACTCCAGACGGTTACAGAAATCCAGCCACGAGGCACATGCCTTATCTCTTTTGTGCTGCTTGACTTTAAATCTTTCACTCAGTAAAACTGAGGTATGTGGCACAACAAACTCCTTCAGAACTTTAGTTCTTCAAAAAATGTTTTAATCAATCAACTGAGAAAACCCAGCTGTCATGCAGCCCCTTAAACTGGCATCGTCTATCCTGCGTGAAAGCTTTCTGTTGCTGCGCTGTGACTCTGTCAGTGCAAACCTGGAGACAAAGCCACAGGATGCTTGTTTTGCTCCCGCGCCTGCAACGCCAGTCGCAAACATGGGGGTTTGACTGCACTGGGAAACTGCAGATGTGTCAGTTGTGCATGCAAATGTCCCACAAATCCAACTGGGCTCACAGTCATTATGCATTACAACACTGAAGGAATTAACTTTCCAGCTAGCAACGCAAGTTGAATTCCACTTTTATTTGCTTCCCGAGTTAATGTAAAACCTTCCAACAGCCTCCAAGAATTTCAGCTTTGGGGAAATGCAAGTGGCCATTTGCCACCACAGCTTGCAGATGTGGACTTCCTCTCTCAGAAATCAGAATATCTTTTTGCCAATCTAAACGTCCTTAGGAACATCTCCTATGCTAGAGCACTGCTACTTTCATTTGTCAAGAAACACTGGTCTCAGAAGGACCGAGCTAGCATTTACACAGCGCTGAAGAAAAGTACTTTCTCCCCGCCAGATCTTTATCCTACGTTCTTACCCCAGAAACAAAACACGGTTTCATACCCATCTCCTAGAGAGAAATAACAAGCAGATACAGTTGAAAGCTTTAAAAACAAACAAACAAAAACAGATAATCACCCCAATCACAATTATACTGCGATGAATATATTGGAGGGGGAGGGTTTTTAGCTGCTGTCATACGTTTTGGAGGGATAGCTGCGTAGCAATTACCTAGAAGGCTGAGCCATTTTGTACAGTGCAGGGTGAAGACCTGCCGGCTTGCATGCAGGTGGAGGCTCCCTCTGTGACATGGCTTCTCCGTGGCTGCTGCACCTTTCAGTCCTGTGTTGGTGGCCACAAAGACAATAACTCAGCTGGAGCTTTGCCTGCCTGTTGTTTCTGAAACAAATAGCTCTACGTAAATTCACAGTGAAATAATCCAGTGAAGCATCCGCTGGGTTTCTTTCCTCCTACCTGCTTCCACCAGAGCGTAGGGCAGCAGCAGCTGCACGATGCCCAAGCCCAGCGTGCAGCCGGGAGCAGCCGTTCCTGCAGCTCGTCCCACAACCCAAAACTGCACCCAGAACTTTGACAGCAGCTGCAACACACAGGTACATGCTTTCTGCTTCTCAGTGGGGAAAAATAAAAGCACATTCCATCTGTTTAGGAGACCAGAGGGCTTCCTAACAACTTTCTGGGTGCTAGCCCCTTTCACATTTTGGTGTACGCGTGGTACTTCAGCAGGGAAGCCCAAGACACAAGCAGTAGCTGCTTGGCAGTATGCTTCAGCAACAGCATGGAAGCAATTTAAATGAGTTTCACTTATGATCACACACACTTGGAAAAGTGCCCTGTTCACCCAGCCCCTCCAGAAGTAGCTTCTGAAGACAGCCAGGGCCTGAAGTGTGCTGTCACACCCCACTGTAGCATCACGCCACCCATAAACTACAAATACCCCCGAATCTTCCCCGCTCTTCACACAACAGAGCAGCTGCAGCGTCCTGAACCTGAGGCAGAGTGATTTTGCTGCCTGCCATTCTCACCTACACCTTTGCCTACAGGCTCCCAGTTGCCTCATCGGTAACAAAGTGAATCTGATCACTGCCATCAGTCATCGAGCAGATAGGTTATGTTATCTAGGGCGGACTGGCAGCAGTTTGAGTGCTGTTTGAAGTCATTAAGTCACTACCACTAAATCATCTCGGAAAAAAATAAAAGACTCAAGTCAGAGCAGAAAGCATTTGTACATGAATGCCCCTTTTCTTCTGCTTCCTGACATTAAGGGAACAGTAAGTTCATCTTCAGCCGAGCCTCACGGGACACACTGATGGGATTTCACAGAGCACAGAACTCCAGTGCACTGGCTGCTTACAGGACCTAAACAGCGCTGTTTTTATACTGACTCCCTGAAACATTCCAACTGCTCACATACCGCAGGGAAAACCTGCAATCTCTGTAATTTCTTAAAAATAATCCCAAAAACAGACTGGCATCATGTTTTCAGGTGCAGGCAACGAGGGAAGCTACATTAACTTTAAGGTGGCATTTCAATAACTGACAAACACTTCAGTAAGGTCCAACTACACGAGTTTCCTTATCTTAAAATGAGATGATTTCTATCTAATCCAAAGTCTGTGCTTTAAAGAAAAAAAACATTCCTTTGTCTAGGATAAAAATCTTGCATTATATACGGAACTGTGAAGCATTAGGTATGTCACAGACAGGCAGGAGAGCTTTCCCCAGAGGATTTCTGCGTAGAAGGTAAGGGCAGGTTTGGAAGAGTTCTTACAGTGCGTGGGGTGTCTGATGTTTCCAAAGGCTGTCACGCTGTAGATGGATTTTATTGGTATGACGCAGAAATTCTGGCCTCACAAAGGAGAACGTTTTCTTTTAACCACGTCCACATGTATATCAATATGCAATGCCGAGTACACATGCTTGCATTTGCATACACACATGCCTCTACACAGCAAAAACATGCTCTGTAGATGTTTTCATTATTAAATAGCTTATCGCTGAAACAGGATCTGATCTTTGAAAGAAGTACTCTAAGTCAATTAAAGAGGATCAGTTTCAAGCCAGCAAAAGTCAGATTATAGGTATTGTTCTTATGTAAAGGTCAACACCTTTCAGAGGTAACTCAACCTCACGTGTTTGGTTTTTTTTGTTGTTTTTTTTTGTTGTTGTTTTTTTTTAAACTTTATAACAAGCTATGGGTAAGCTTAGAGTGCACATTACTGTGGGCTTCTTATTCTTTTCATGCAGTGCAGTAACGCAATGAAATCTGCAAAGAACAAAAGACTAACTTTGAATGTTATTGTTTGATTTTACACTTGAGAACATACTCCCAGAGCCGTGGTGTATCTTATTACATATAGGGCATTTGGATGAAATCTGGAACAGACTTCCTGACCACATGCACTTATTCAAGTCCTTGTGATGACTCCCCCAAGCACATTCACACAGGGGAGAGGGGGGTGTTTAAACACGGCTACTACAGCTAAATTCCAGTTGGAGGCTTAGGAATTTTCAACCTAAAATCCCCTTTCCAGTTTCAAGGCATTGCGGTATTTTCCACAACATCCTGTCATCATCAGGCTGCAATCTTGTTTACAGCTGCTGGGAATTTTGCCACCAGTCTCAGGAGTCAGATGTACCACTGCAAAATTCTTATTAACTGGGGTGGTTTGCCAGACAGAGGTCATAAATGTTTCTGGTAGATACAAAAAAAAAAATGAGGAGGAGAAGAGGAGGAGGAAAGGAGGAAAGAAAATAAACTGCATGAAAATATTTAAGTCTTTGGGAACTTTCTTCTTGTAAATGGTTGCTGGAATCAGTGAGCCAGTCACAAGTAAAATCAACCCACATGGACTATTTCCCCTTCACATTAGTGAAACTATCTTTTAGTTATACAGCTCTTATATACCTCTTATGTATACCTAATACATATTGCTCCTTACCTAAGTAAGAGAATGCTGCTCACTAAGAATAGGAACAAGCCTGCCATATACCTTCCCACAAGGTGCAGAAGCACAAAACCGCTTTGCAATAGGACTGATTTATTATAATAGTATAATTTATAAAACACTTTGGTGCGCTGATACAAATGTTGATCCATCTCCACCAAGAAGTTGCTTTTGACAAACACTGCTCTGTTTGGAAGACGTTTCACAGCAGCACAGCCCAACACAGCCGGAGATTGTCAGATGACAAGGAGGCCCAAAACAACTGGTATTCCCCCTCCTCAATCCTCTCTGCTTCTTTTTGACTAGCCATTAGCAATAGGTACTTCTTGATGTCTTCCTGACATCACACATGTGAAATACTAGCTAGCCAAGTATCTCTAACATTCAACCCTAAGCAGTGAATATTCAAACCTTTCCTTCTGGAATGGGCAAAGAAGGAAAATCAGAAGTACTTCTGAAATGGATGGAAGCCATTTGGGGCCAGATTTCCAAGTACTCCCAGTTACACAGAGATTAAGGTCAACCACCACGGCGAGCGCTTGGCATTCAGCAACCTGGAATAACTGCATGTGGGCGCTTCTCTGCTGCCAGAGGAGTGAATCATCCCTCGTCAGCAGAAGCTCCTTTTGCAATGTGTTAATGCAAGGTGGAACACTTCATTCTCTTTTTCTTTTTTCCCCCGAAGCAAGGTATTCAAGGGAGTCTTTTCTGACACAGCTGCACGAGTCAAAGCACGTGGGTAAGAGCCCCGTACTCAAGACTGAAACGCTGTGACCACTGGGTGCAGCACGGCTCTTGTGCTTGCGCCTGTTGCAAAACTCCAAGTCCAGCTTTTTCCCAGCACTAACAGAAAGATGAGGGCAACGAGTTAGAAGCCACGCTTCAGGGGCTGGAACAGCTAGCCCAGAGCTTTTCATCACGCAGAGCAGTGGCAGCGATTCATACACCACCTCCAGAATACAGCAGTGTTCAAGCAGCCCCAGAAAACAGGAGGCCTGCGTGTCATTAGCACAGCGCCACTACACCTGGTTTTGTAGTTACACATTAACACAGACAGCATCTTAGGGCGCAACTGGCTACAAAGGAAATAACTGGAAAGCATTTCATAAAAACTAAATGAGGAGAGAGCAAGCAGCTCATTGAAACTTTAAGTTATCATCACGTTCACACATGAAAGCCTGTTGCTTTCATAAATCAGTGATTTTTATAATGTCTAAGTAAGTTGTAATTTAAATGCAAATTCAAGAAACTGTTTATATATTTACTTTCTCTTCCTAGACTGCTTTTTTTTTTTTTTTTTTTTTAATTCCACACAGATTTAGATGCCTGCCATACGTTTTAGAGTCCTGCCATACACCAGCAGGAAATGTAATTTCCCGGGAAAGGGACTGCCATCTTGGATGACCTCCTTGGATCAAAACTGAATTCCCCGACTTGACAGTCGAGGCCCGGCTCAGTTCCTCCAAGTGCTCATACAGACATCCACAGGACTTGGTGCAATTCGTTGGGAAGTTCACTACGTTGTCGGGGTGGGTTTCAATTGAATTACACTGAGGCCAAACTCTTCTCATTTACAACGAACAAAATGCAGGGTGACTTCAATTTGCGTAGACCACATAAACACGTGTCAAACAAAAGTTTCAACTTTGAAGAGGAGCATCTTTACCCGAGTGATGCCCATTATATCATGTAGGATAGATATGCAGTGCAACTACTAACACCAGAAAATACAGGTGAGGAAGCTAATTATACCTTGTGGCAGAAGCCCACATTCCTTGTGCATGTCAGGCACTGAGTTAAGCTGACTTGACTGCCCTATGTGGGAACAAAAAGAGCAGGAAGGGGTTTGTTTGAAGTCATCTCGAGATCTAACCACTGTTCTGCAGCCCATTCAGAGGTGCTGCTGTGGGAAATGCATAGCAATCCTACCTCCTCTTCACAATGTCACCCTAGTGCATGGTCCAGACACACGGACACCCTGCCCGTTCTCCCAGGATCATTTTATTCCAGACGAGTACTACACTGTGATCGCTGCCATCCATAAGCACTCGCCAGGGGCCGCCAGATTGGGCAGCAGGCACGTTGTACAGGCAGATTTCCAGCCTCCTCTGCACCAGGCTGCCCTAAAAGCCACTCCACAGCCTCCTGTGGCCAGCACAACAGGGGGCTGCAGAGGGCAGCACTGCCGTGCTCTTGGGTTGCATCACCCGGCACGGGATATCACAACGGAAACGGAATATTAACTGCATTAACCTCGCTGTCACACCCACTGTGAAATTCCCTCAATTTCAAGGCCTCCCTGAAAGCCAGCACACAGCATCTGCACCAGCTCTTGGGGACCCCAGCCGGTGCAAAGTGGTGCTCTCAGCTCGGTGCTTGGCACCGCGTCAGGGCAGAGCTCAGCCTGCATACCAGCTCTGTTCGTCTGAGACATCTTTATCTACTGCTCGGTCAGCCACCTCAGCACAAGGAATAAACGGATTTGGAGAAGTTGATCTCTTTATGCTTTTGGATTCATTTTAAGCACAGACAAAGGCCATTAGATGAGCCTGTTTGGCAATGCCTATTAGGAGGGAGTTCTCTGTCACTCCGCAGAAGAAAATATTGCTGGGGAGCATCATGAGAGGTCGGGCACCACCGTTTCTGATGCACAAAAATCCAGCCTGGGATTCAACCTCATTTTGTTTAAGAGCTGCCCAAGATTAGGCACTTCAGTACATAAGTGACAGCAGCCACTCAACTTACCGCGACAGTCCACACGGCGTAGATCTCACCACCTCACACAAAGCAATTCCCACCTTACTAGTAAAGGGAACGTGTATTGTGCTGAGCGACAGGGCTGTGCAAAACCTTGATGCTTTCCTTAGCAGCAAGCTGCGCCCCTGAAGGTGGAAAGGGCAAGATGAAGGGCTAAGTGCAGCAGTTAATCTTTACCTTTCCTCTTCAGAAACAGGTTAAGCACAAGAGACCACCAAGGATGAACTCTGCCTACACCAAGGCTGAAAATGTCCACATCCTTGGGGTAAAGACTTTAGTCAGATGCTGAACCATATGAGCCACCTGTTTTAAAAAATAAAAATACAAAGGAGAAGGATGGTAACCAATTACAGTGATGGTTTTAAGTTAAAATTCACGTACCTCAATAATGTTGCATTTGTCTCAGTTCTGCCTACAGCCCAAGAAATGTAACACACCTCAGACAACACATTACACATGACTGCCCCACTCTCAGACTGTGCAGCCCAGGCGCTTTACCCAGGGCTGACACGGTCTGAGGGGGTGTCACATACCACCCAGCTCTTCTCATTACTGACGTGAATCTCCACAGGACACATTATACGTTTCCACACTGCAATTTAATCTGTTGAGTTATGGTGTCATCAGTCAGACATTATTTAATTACTATGGAATAAAAGCCTTATTAAAACCCTCCCCAGCCTTTGTCAGAGCAAGGCAACTTATGAACACAACTGGATCTTCAGGGCATTTGCAAGGGAGTATTCCCCATCTATTTATTTTAAATAACGTGTTGATATGTAATTGATGCTATCAAAACAGAAAATGAATTAAAAGAGCTGATGCATCAAAAAAAAAAGCTGCAGAGCTAACAGTACTTAATGGTACTCTGAGGACATTAAACCTACGTTATCCCAGCAGTGGTGTTGACATGCTCTGCCAAACCTATTTGAAGTGTGGTTTTATCACAGAGGTACGTAGGAGTCCCACGAGATCAAAAGCACTGTCAAGTGGATAATGAATTTCACATTTTTCTTCTCCCACCATCTGCATGCATGGACAAAGCTGTACCCAAAACACAATAAATCAACATACACACATACACATACTACAGTACCTTCTGTACAAGATCCCACTTCTCAGCCAAACAACGTGGCTTGAAAAGGACTGGCATGTGAAAAGCCTTTGGGGATTCTTTAAATCGGTTTCCTTGCACTGATGTCTAACTCGCCTTTGACAAGTATTTTAAAGGAGAACCCCAAATCTGCATTCAGAGTGAACAGAGGAATTACAGCATTTTACATAAATGCTGGTTCGGTATCAGAAAAGAAATCTACGATGATTAACATGGAACCACAATAAGTGGATCTGCACTCATTTGTGCAAAACATGGATCCGTAACAAGTGCCACTTGGCACACGCAGAAAGAACAAACCTCTGGGGAATGCCACGCTCGTCCCTCATCCCGGCTCCTGCTGCTGTGACAACTTCCCCAGGCAGCACCCTGGCCTCTCTGACCACCCGTGCTGCTTTCCTCTCACTCAGAAGAATTGCTGCTGAATGCTACCACCATGCCTGGGGCACGGCTTTCTGTACTCCCACTTCATTTTTAATTAAAGTAGAACTATAAAAGGCACACTTGAATGCCTGCTTTTGTTCATGAGGTAGCACAAACATAAAAAAGAGATGTTTGCAGCTCAGCCATCATAGGAAACACACTGCATCGGTCGGTAATCCCTTTCTCATATCACGGTGTAGATGAACATCTGGGTTCTTTATTATTCAAGCTGCACTCACTCTGTATAATACCTCACAGTTACAAAACACAAGAAAATTATGCATATATTTCCAGGAAAGCAAAAGTAAACCTACCTGAAGTGTGCCAAAATATCTACCTATTCCCCTCCCCTTCCCTTCTGTGGCAAGCTCAGCAGTGGAAGAGGGGGAGGCAGGGAGGAGAGCCTCACATTAACTAACGCTTGCAGCTAACCAACACCTGCAGTGCATCTGGCAGAACGTATCATTCAGAGAAATGGACGTCCAACAAACAGAGTAGGAAAACATTTTGGAACAGCTAAAAATGGCCTTGGTTTCAAATATTGATCACTGCCAAAGCCATGACCTCTCTGGAGCCATCATCCAAAACAGAACAGATGGAAGCTAAGCGTGCTTTTATCCATCACGGGCCCATAATAAATTTCAGGCTGCTCATCCTGCCGGGGTTCTCCTTCACCATTTTGCAAGCATTCCTCTGCAGCACTGCAAAAAGGCATTTATACCGTGGTGGTTCTTTTGCACAGCTTGACTCAACTTTCCATTGATAAGGAAATGAGAAGGGCACAGCCCAAATTATTTCATTTCCTCCACTGCAAACACTTGTTTCACATGTCTTTTTGGTAGCCCAGTGTTTCTTTCCATTATTCATTCTCCTCAGCTCCAACCACACCTGTCTCTCAGACCCTGAGTTTTGGGTTTGGCTTGCCTGCGGCACAAAGTACTGTCACCCCCCCGCCCCCCATACATCATTTTATTCACGTAGCTGAGCAAAGCTCTACCTGATGGCTTCAGCACTTTGCCCAAGCTTTTTACTGAGGTCCATGCTCCTCTCTTCTGCCCCCAGGAAGCAAGGTGACATTAGAGATGACAGTGACCTGCAGCACAAAGCGCAAGGCCCAGGGCTGCAGTGCTCTGTCCTGGAGGAAACCATCCCTGGTTCAGCTCATCTTGTCCAAGTCCAGCAAGGTCTCCACAGAGCCAGCTCTTCCTCATCAGGCCGCACAAACCTCCTGTTATTACCCTTGAACATTTCCAGAAGCGCTACTGGTGTCACTGTCCTTGACAGGCCCACTACTCCACCACGGTCTGGGAGCCCCTGGACAGCCCCCCAGACAAGTAGGATGCACTCACTCCCAGCCAAGCATGTCGCTTCTCAGCAACACCCCGCCGTGCCCAAGGCTCCCCGTCCCTCTTCCGCAGTGCCCACGCCGCTGCTGTGTCGTGGCCACAGTGTCCCTTCCCGGGGGCAGCACCCCTGGGCTCGGCGCCAGCTCCTCCCGCCAAAGTCAAGGACAATAACGCGCTCTGTGCTCGGACCAAGCTATGCCAAGCGGTAGCAGATGGCGTCTTCCCCACAGGCCCCGCCGCAGTTGGCACACCGCAAAGATCAGCCTTCCCCGGGTGCTTTCCTTCTCCCTCCTCCCCGCTGGCACACAGCAGGCTGGCTGACGAGGCTGTCACATTTTCCCTAATTGCCCCCGAAAGGAGCCCTTTACAGAGCGGGTCTTCTTGGGGTCCTGCCTCGAGAGCAGCCCTCACCTCCTCCCACTGGAAAGCCTGCTCAGTCTGAAGCAGAAGTCGACTTAACACCATCCAGCGCTGCTCCTTGACGCTATTGCTGCACTAATCATCACATCAGGCTTCATTAAGACCTGACAGTTGACCTTGGGCTTACCATTTGAAGCTCTCTCTTCACAGGCATGCATCAATCACATTATCCTCCTCAGAATTTCTGCCAGAAAACAAAAGCTAACCACTCACTTAATATCATGGTGATCTGAAATACAGCACGGAAGAAGACTATCTGGCCACCAGTTATACCCACTAGCTTTATAAAAGACACACAATGTGACAAGCAGAGATGTACATCTCCAGAGGTAGCAGCTCAAGCTGGGCCTGCAGAGGACAGACAATACAGCATCCTGTGCAGAGCCATTCCTGTCCCAGAGAAAGGTTCCCCTTTGCTGCCAGAGGGCATGTGTCAGGCTAGCCTGGCTTTCACCACCCTGCACAGCAAATCAACACCAAGTACCAGTACATGAATAAACTCAAACTGGCAGCTGCGAGGTGGAAATTCTGCTCTTCAGCCTTAGATCTGACAGCTGGACTCAATAAACTAAGACTAGTAAGGGCCTTGCACTCACCACGGGCTTCAAATTTTGTTACGCTTCTCTAATGCACAGCTAAAAGGCAAGAAAGAAGCGACTTTATTTAAATAAGAATCGGGGTTCCCCAAGCACCAGCAGTGGGACAGAGGGAAGACAAAAACAGCCTGCAGAAGGACTGGATGAAGACCAGAAGACCTCCGAGCCTCTTACAGCCACAGGACGGAGGATGAGATCAGGCAGCAACATCCAAGCACATGAGAAAACATGAAGCAAACTTGCTTTAAGATCAGGAAACTTCAGGGAAACAAGCCCATTTCTGCTCAGATAAGGTAGGTGCTAGGCATTACCATTTTGAGGATGCAGACCCTACTATTTTGCCTCTCCTGCCTCCGATTTTTCCTAGCACCACCTTTCCTTTCCACTTCACACCATTTTTTGGAAACGTTAAGTCTCAAGCTGTATCTTCTGCATACTGCTGACATGACACAAGGTAAACGTGGAAGCCCTGCACAGGGTGTTCAACACAGAAGTGTGTCTATCACTTCACTAGATTTTTTGCTGCCACCACTAGAGGGACATGAATGAACCATTAAAAAAAAACAAACAAACAAAAAACAAACAACTAACTGAAGGTTGTAGCTGTTCAGCCTGCTACTGTAGATATGGAGATACAAGTAATGGTATTTCTTCTGAGACATAAGGTTTGCCTTGACACACCTGGAAAGCCCAGAAGTACCACAACACGTGATTTTGTACTGGGAAACACAAAGGTATGTCCATGGCACATAGTTAATGACCACAACACAGAGATTTCTGAATCTCTGCTGTACCTTCATAACTCATTCAAACCACAGAGCTGGGGCCTAATTTACCTTCAGCCCCACACAGCACTACCAAGAGCCATTTCTGGTCAAGCTCAAGTGCCAGCTACAGTGCTGAGGTGCTGAAATTCATCCCTGCTGCGCCTTTTAAAATGGAGTAGGAATAAGTAGTGTCCTCAAGCACAACTTCTGTGATATGAGCTACACCTTCCCCCCTAAGAGCAAATCCCATACCCAGGTATACTGATGGTGGAAGACGTGTACCACAAACTTGGCTTGTAAGTTTGTTCTACACTACACGGCTTTTGGAGGTGTCCCAAACTCTTGTAAGTAGCAGACAACATGCAGAGTGACACTGGTGGGTCACACAGAGAAAGAAGCGTGTCAAAATGATCAGCACGGCTAACCTCACCTATGAAACAAGCGCATCAGATCACGTGCATCAGATGTTGATCAGGGCCACGTATAAGCAGTCTGCTTCTGAAGTAGAAGCAGCAATTGAAAATCATTTTGTTTAACCTCAATTTCATATCCCACATTTAACTCAAGGCATAGCGATGCAAACAATCTGCACACGTGCAGAGCAGTCATGCAGTATTCTGCCACGTGAAATTAATGCCATTGAGAACAGATGATTGAAAATAAAGTGACATTGCCTTGCAGGGAGGTCAATGAAAGCTACATGTGTTCAGGAGTTTCCACAAGCACTTCATCCACCACCTGCTCTCAAAAAAAGATCTTGGCAAGGCAATGGTGTTCAGAAAGCAGGCAGTAGTACTGCTACTGTTGTAAATACACACACTTTCAACCTATACTCTGCACTCATTCACAAAGATAAAATAAAGGGTTCATGATAGCAGGCTTCATTTACTCAGATTTCTGATGGCTCATGTTTCAGAGGCTTCAGTTACACAGCCAAGCCAGATGAGTGCAGGTAACGTGCCTATTCTGCACATACTGCATGCTTCAGAGGAGACATTTAGACAAGGGTTCTAAATATCTCTCGCATCTAGATTTAGTTCCTATGGTTTTACAAGCAGGTGAACTAAACTACCCTGATTTCTACCAGGTTAATTTCAAGGCTGACCACGAAATCTATGAATTAATTTTTCTATATTTCAGTAGAGATTGGTAATTAAATCATATATTTCAGACTCTTCTATGTTAGATACAAGTGCTGGAGTTCTACCAGAAAAAGGGATTACATCTTCCAAATGCAAAAAGGTGGAACATCTCTCCTTATGGGATAGCCAGGACCTTTTCTTTTCTTTTTTTTTTTTTTGTAATTCCTCAGTAGCCCCAGACTGAGTAACCCCAATCTTATTCTTCAAACAGATGTGATATCATGCAAGGATCTTCCATATGAAAGAGATGGAGTGAAACTACTCACATGATGCAGCAAAAATGTGTCACAGTCCTTGCCTTTTGTCTCCTCCTAACCTCCCAGCATAAATGACACACAAAAACTTTACTTTTACCATTAGTTCAGGTTTACATTTCCAGAACATCATTAATGTGCAAGGATGTTACTTCTTGCAGGTATGCAAGTATCACCTCAAAGCCATGTGGACACAAGGGTACAAAGGAGTAGGGACTTGGTTCAATGTCACCAAGTCAGTCACTACTGAACCTGGGACAAAAATCAGGTATTTTTCAGCTCAGTGCTTTCCCCCAGTGTTCCTCAGTAGTCATGACAACAAATGCAGGAAAAAACATAGCTAAAAAAGTTTATTTTATGCATTGACCTGTAGGGCACTGAGCTTGAAATTAACAGATTTTATGATGGCAGTGCAGAAGCCTGATGGCACAACCTGCACCTCATTTCACAGAGCTGTAGGAACTGGGAGGGATTGACTTTTATTTCTCAGAAAACTATGAAGGAAGCAAACCTATTATGTGCACGTCAAGTATCTGAGCATCACAATGACTGCTGCTCAGGACAGAAAAGAGTGCGCTCCCCTGGCGCCAACACCATCAGCCTTTAGCCAGCTCCCTTTCTCTGGCTCGCTGACTCCACGCATTTCCAAGGGTCGCTTAAAAAAGCAGGTTAGGTTTGTTACAGCTTCCTTTGCAGGCTGAGAGCAAGACAGAGCATGCCACCCTGTCGGCACACAGCAAGGTGGCTCCCTACAAACCACATTTCTGAGATTCTGAGAAAGCACTGCACTAATAAGGCCAGCACTGCATTCAGGAGACCTTCAATGGGAAGAGAATAGTGCTCACAGCTGCGCTAGCGCAATACACCGCTATAGAGATTCCTCTGGACAGTAAGGCTGGTGCCCGTTTGATTAAACAGCCTGGCTGCTCCCTCCAGAAGATATCAGAGGCACAATTAGTTCAGCCGGCAGTATCAGCAATGCCCTTGAGGTCCTGTGCTCCTGACAACTAATGAAGAGGCACCGCTGGCTGTCAGAGCGTGTAGGGGGAGGCATTCATCTTCGTGGCAGCACCAATTAAATCCACCAGGGTCATACCAGGAGGAGACAGGAATTCAGCGCAGGGAACAAGCCAAAGCCGACTGGTTTTATACACAGCCTTTGGGTTTTATATGCTACAGAGAAGGGAATCAATTGTTGGTTAGCCATGCTTAGGGTGAATGGAATACAGAGCATCTGCATGAGAGCACGTGTGGTGAGAGCATCTCAGTGCTAGTGGGTGTGTGCGCTATGGAAAGGCTTTTTTCATTTTTTCCCCCTCCTCAACGGGGTGAGAAACTGCTCTGTACACCAACACTTTTTTCTCCTGATGCCCAAAGGAGGGAATTTGCTCAGTGTACTGCATTCCTAACACTCTGCTAAGCCTCCAGAAAAACTACTTGCAGTACGCGGGGACGTACCCTCACCTCGGACACAGCATTTACTCCTGAGAGAGAACGTTATGCAGGGAGCTCTCACCCCTTATTCCTCTCAAGTTTAAGTCCTTATGGAAAGCAAACAGCTCTTCTTCCAAACATTGGGGTTCAAAACCTAAAATGTTTCCATCCCTTAGATTTGAGATTTAATTTTGTCAGTTGTTGCAACGTGTCACCTAACCATCTGGCCTGTTTGGTGCCTCCGTGTCTAGCCCAACCTTTGCAGTCCTGCAGAAATCCTGCTGTGCCATGACCTCTAGGACCATGAAGCACTGATAGCAGAAGAGAATGGCACTGAAACAGAGTCTGCAGAATGCATTTATGGGATACAGCAAGTCAAAGCAAGTGTAATTTTTAAGTGTCTTAAAAACAGCAGCACATCTCAAAAACGGCAGCAGTAGGTCTGGAAGTAGCACTTAGCATCTGAAGATCTGCACTGTTCTTGCACACATTACAGAAGGAAACTGTATGGTGCTTCCAAAACATTGAGAGACCATGCCTTGTAGCTCAACCAATTAAGACAATCCAGTTAATTAATAATCAGTATCCAAGCTGTTAAGGTATATGGGAGCAAAAAAAAATTGCTTGTATAACCAAAAAAAGCATTCGTATTTAAATCCTGTTTTGACTTTTTTTTCCTGCTAAAGGTACACAAGTGAACTTGGGAAATCCACATACTCCAGACCCCGATGGGCCCCTGATGGAAACCTCTACCCATCTCCAGGTGGCACGAATTCCCACCTTCTGCAGCCTTCCCATTTCAGATGCTCAAGAACCCATGGTGAAATTCTCAGAGGGTTTATCTGCCAAGCACCATGTATCAACAGGGAACGGGAGGGTTTTTAATAACTTACAACACATTGACAGCCGTTTATCTTCTGAAACCTCACGACACGCTGGAGGAGGCTCAAGGGCCTGTTTGGCAGCAGTGGAATCAGAGCGACATGTACAGACAGAAACCAGCTCCCTCCTGATCCCTGCCATCAGTGCGCAAGACCTACGGCATCTCAGCTGAATTAAAAATAAAATGGCTCTTCTACAAGAGTGAAAGCCTTGTCCTTTGGAACGGGAAATAAGTATCATTAGTTTTGAGGAAGGAAAGCCTGCTGCAGCAGTAGCAGCAAAATAATTTCTAACCCATCCTTTTACATAAAGGACCCTAAAAAAAACAAAACTCAAACCCACTTCATGCTCCCTACCAGAACAGTCAGTCTGCGGGAAACTCCATTTGCCAGATGGTATGCAATTAAAAAAGAAGATGACAGAAAGAAAGAAAAAGGCCTGTGGACACCTCTTTTTTCTGACTAATAAAAAAAAAAAAATCATTTTAATGATTTCAAAGTTCTGGGAATTAATATTTCACTTCCTTGCAGAGATTGTCTAATAAAGCCATGGGCTTTGGGGAAATGGTCTGTATTCCAAGACCTCACAAGTCCATACAGCCAGCCTAGAAAACTGATGAAATACTGCTCACTGTTCTGGGAAAGCTGAGCACAGGAATCTCAAGCCAGAAGAGAGCAGCAAGCAGCTCTGACAGGCTGGGAGCAGCAGCAACTGAAGTCCTCCAAAATAATGTAAAACTACTCAGTAGGGCACTCTCCATGACAGCATCTGGGAGCACTTTCCTAACACCGATCTGCAAAAGCTACTCCTAAATTACCTGAAAATGATTCTTATGAGGGAAGCTGAGATGTAACAGCAGCCAAATGTTTGATCAGCATCGGAGACAAACACTGCTGGAGTGCCACGGTGAGTCCTGAGACAGGCTGGTGTGTGGCAGTCTGGAGAAACTGCTTTCATTTAACACTCTGTCCAGACAAAGCATTCAGGAAAGTAGCTTAAATATTTTAAGCACGTCCTATTTAGATTTATATCCAGCGTTTCTTTCCTCTTGAAGCAGCTGAAACTGTGTTACTGGGGCAATCTGTTTGGCCTGATTTCACTTCGCACCACAGAAGGAAACAATGCTTTCACTGCCCATCGTCACAGAGTAGCTGCCTTCTGAAAAGATGTTCGTGCAGTACCCGTGCGCAGGAACAGGAGCAGTGCAATTCTCCAGCAGCACTTTCCAGACTCTTTCCCTGGCCACAGCTCTTGGGCCTGACAAACCAACCTGTGAGCACATGGAGCATACAGCGCTGAGATAATTCCTGCTCTCTGCAGTCCCCACTATCCACGGCTCAAGAAAGGCCCCATGTTCTGGGGGTAGGGAGACAGCCCTGGAGCTGTACAGACACGAGATCAGCAGAACCACAGGTCCAGAGAGAAGCAGCAGCAGAGCCAAGCGACTTCCCTGCCATACTACAGCTCCTGCAGAACAGCCTGAGTAACCCTTGAGATCTAAGTGCAAAAATGATTTTCAGTCACAAAGGAAAATTTGAGGGGCATGCAATTGTTGCCTCTTCAGAAACATTGCTATGGCAGCATATAAACTGGAAGGATTCTTCACTGAAGTTGCTTTAATACAGATGACCGATTTTCTCATTTGTTCCCCATCAAGTGACCTGGTAACTCAGTTCTACCCAAGTAGCAATGAGTTCAGAGACACTGGTGCTGGACTGCGATACTTCGGGTTCTACAAAGTGCCTTTCTGAAGACAACGGGGACTTCTCATTTCCATCCCATTCAGTCACTATTTAATCCCTGCTCAGCAGCCACCACCACAACTGAAATGAAACATTCCCCTGAGCACGAGGGAGGCTGTTAATAACCCAAGTCATTAATCACCTGGCGGTCACACCGACTCCAGTACAGCGGAGCAGCCTGGCCCCACTCTGTACAAGATATGGTTCCATTCCTGTAGAGTATTTTCATCAGTTCGGGGGGGGGGGGGGGGGGGGGGGAAATCAAGTGTTAAATAATGTCGTGGCTTAAGGAATGAACAGAATGTTTTGAAAATGCAAATTCAAGCATCTGTATTTTAATTACAGCACCAACAAAACTAGAAGGCATTTGTCTCCACACATACGTTTCTTTCATTCATCTTCACAGACGGCCGTACAAAGAGAATTAGTTTCATAGTATAAACCAACTCCCACATGCATTCCCAAAATGATTTGCATGTATTTCCAATAAACAAACACACACACAGGCCACCCACTGATGTGATAGACAAAAAGAGGACTTGTCACTGCTGCCTTTGGGATTATAAAGTGTCATTCCAAGAAGAGCGTGAGCCTCAGTGCCATACATTTAACACGAGGTTCAGCTAGACTGACAAAAGAAAAATCCCCGCAAGTAGATCTTGTTGCTACGTAGCTGTTTTCTCACACAAAAGTTAAGAAATGCTGAAGAGAATGTTGGCTACAATATATTTTTCTCAGTTATATCCATTAAACCACATCCCATCGTTGCCATCTAACTCTACAACCAACGTTCACATTGAGGTCCCCACAAGCACCCTCGTGACAAGCAGCTCCCTTACGAAGCACTGACAGCACTTGCCTTTAGCAGTAAGGGTGACACAACAGCAGGAGGAAAACTCACTTTGTCTCTGCTTAACATACAGCTGACAATGCTTCCATGGGCACTAGGATGCCTTCCTGATCAGTCCGTGTCTCAGTTTTATTTTGAGCTGCTGAAGACTTAAATTTTTGTCATGACCCCATGGCACAGTATCTCCCCAGGACAACTGCTCCAGTGTCACTACAGCTGCAGAGTCATTACCAGAGGGCAAACAATAAATATAGCACTCCTACCTTAAACACTTTCAAAACCTCATACTCGGAATGAAAAGCGAGCTAACAAACCCAGATAGGTAGGAACCCTATCTGATCTTCAGCACGTTGGGCACATAAGAGTTCAGGCTGGCAGGAAATGTCCTGAGAGCTGCTGGCACTCCGAAAACCAGCGAAGAGCAGTCAATTATGGGAAAGGAAGCAACACAGATGATGCCTGAGGCTTAATAGTGTCCCGGCACCTCAAGAACAGGGAAAAACACGGTGTTTTCTGGAAGCTTTCTGCAATGTAGGTAACAAGCAGGCATTCCAACTCAGTGGCAAGGCCTGGCCTCCAAATGTGCTCTGCACATGCCAGGGGAATAGGTGCTGCTTGGGGCAGCTTCCCCCACAGAACGAGCAAGCACTTCAGAAGGTGCTTCAAGATGCACAGAAGGGACTGCGTTCAAAGTATTTGGCTGTTGTAGCCATAACCCCATACTTTTTCCTACTATTCCTGCTATTTCCTACTATTTCCTACTACCCTGTCATCAGCCAGATGCACAGCTGGCATTTCTTCAGCAGCGCCTTCTAGCTGCAGCAGAAACGGAGGCTGCTTCTCCCCTGGCAATGTCCTTCAGGAGGAGTGGGTGCAACAGCACCAAGCTCAGTGCCAGCCCGCTTCTACTGCTCTGTTCTGATCCTGCAGGGCAGGCACTGTGCTTCAGCAATGCTGACAGCCTTACTTCTCTCTCTCTTGCCTACAACCCCCGGAAGAAAGATAAACTTCACCTATGAAATGACTGAGTGCAAATCCCATGTTGCTTGGAAATCGGTCCGAACGCATTCGGCACGTTCTGCAGAAGGAAGGCGCCTATTCAGTGGAAACCAACTCTCAACACTTCTCAGTGGAATCAGGATTAGAGTCGACCCCAGGCTTGCAAAGTTAACAGGTTTACCTCGGTACTTTGAACAACACATAAGATAGAGAACACAGGGAAAAACTTAAAAATATGATCGATTCAAGCTGGGGTGAGCGTTAAGGAAACCTCAAAAACAGATACCACGCTCGCTTGCTTTGCATACTTACCCCTTACAGCACGTAGCTGTCATAGTCGGATTCCTTACTATGTACAAAACAAAAGGCAGTCTGTGTTGAGCTGCGGCTGCGAATTCCACTTTGCTCTGCTCCTCCTTACCTGATGAGTGAGTGGCCTCCTTAACCTGGAAGTGTATTTCCTATTTCTTGCACTTCACAATATATCAAAATCTCCACATATTTGTCACGACAAGTTTTTAAGTTCACATCCACTTGGTTTAAGAGCAAGAGCATAGAGATCGATTTCCATAAACATTATCTACAATTCATCACTTTAAATAGCCATAATGGGAAAGTACACTGGAAGGTAATATGGGGATTAAGAGAATATATTGAATAAACACAGTGGGCTAACCAGATGTGGAGACACTTATCAAATCACTCCAGTAATACAGGCAGTTAGGAGTACCACTCAGTTGGCAGGGTAATATTCTTTAGACAAACCCACTCCCAGAAAAACATAAACAAGAAAAGCCACGCTAAAAACAAGTTTAGGTGTCAAAGCAGCAATGCTCGGTGTTGTTATCCACCCCCAGGGACAGGGTAGCAATGTTAGGCGCTGCTACCGGTGCCATCAGACCACAGGCTACTCTGAGAAGCTGTTGCTGCCAAGTAACTGATCCCTTTATTGCCAATAGAGGCTCCATTTTGTGGCATCCAATACCATCTGAAATAATTGCACAATACACTTGTACCGCCTGTATTCCACTTGATGCCACAACACCTGGCTGCAAAGCAATCATACTTTACACTGACAAACAAAAACCACATTGTTTTCCTATGCTGCCCAGAGGTAAGTGAAAAAAATACATGAATCAGAGTATTAACAAATTAACCAATTTTTTTTTTTCCTTAAATTGAATCATTAATCACCTTCAGCTTCTGTTCTGGCCGAACAGATGTGGCCATTCGTCACTGAGAATACAAGTGCAAACAGTTTGTACAAGGAGCAGAATATCCTACCTGGAACAACTTCAAAAAGGAACTTCCCTGGACTTTCTTCATTGCAGGGGTGCTCAATTACTCTGTTGCCAGGCAGAAAGATGGTACCCTAAGGAAAAAAACAACATCAAATAGGGGATCAAAACTGCTACCTGACTTTGGATAGACAAATGCTTCCTTTTTTTTTCTTTTTGGCAGCAGCATACACGAATGCATGTTGTTGCTCCTGGCCAGCTGATTTCCAAAGCAAGACTGAGGAGGGATTATCCAAAAAGCCAACATCACAGAACACCTTAATTAACAAAGGCATTCAGTAATGGCTATAACCTTTTTGTTTCCCCACCCATCTGTTAGGCTTTTAATACCATGCAGATTTTTGTACCACTCAGACCTAAGTATGCTGCAGGGGACACTTATCTGAGACTGAAGGGGTTGGTTTGATGCATTCACTGCTATGACCTTCACTAAGAGCAGGACTGCCAACTGGTGGAAACAGGACATGAAACAGCCTTCTCACAACAGAGAATTCAAAACCAAATAGAAAGATTAACCCAAAGAATATGTAACTTTAAAAAGCACTTAACGACACGTACTTTACGTCACACGCCATAAACCATTATGACTGGTATAATTTTGCTGCCCATTGTAATTTCCAGCTTGAACTGTTTCTATCGAAAAAAGCTCTACATGCATCGTGGGATGAGCAGAACAGAGTCTTCGCTCTGGAGCAAATTTCAGTGGCTCAGGAGCTTGTGTCGGTGAATACATAAACATACTTACGGTAATTACACACCATGTTATTCAATTAAACAAAAAAACACAAAATTAAGGAGACCTAGCCTACAGCACTGTAACCTAAAATCAATTTATGAGACAGTAAATGAAAACTGCACTTAAATTGGCTGTGAATTCATTAGCTGTACGCATGCAGTCTCATTACAATGTGATGCTTTCTGATTCTTTGATGTACAATCCTTTCAATATTTACTTCACAGTGAGCTGTCATAATGACAGACTTTTAAGAAACTAAGAACAATACAGTCATAATATTTGTAACTTCAGCTCTTTTGTTCTACAGATGAAACTTAATTCCCCTACTAGAATGCAAAGCCTAAATCCTACATGGCAGCTACATTTATTTGAAGCCATCTCAGCAACACCATACAGAACACTGCTCTTACTTAAAAACAAAACATGCTCTCGATTGGTAATATATTTTAGTATTTTTAAAACTACTATTGGAAACATCGAAGCATGTGAAATAAATACATATGTTTTTCTAAACACATATGCGGAGGACCATGGGCTGTTGGAGCTGCGAAGCTTCAAGTAGTTAAAGCTTGGTTTTATATTGCATGTAGAATAAAAGAATTTTCAAGAAAGTTTAAGATCTGCATATACTCAGCCTCTAACTGAAGGCCCACTTAATGATGTGCTTGCCAAAATACTGCAGTGCAGCAAGAATGACATAAACCCACTTTGGCTTAGGATCGCAGTACTACAGCCTCACCTGGGAGGTTTTACCCCACACTCATCACCCATGTCCAAGAGGGACTCCGTTGCTCCCAGGGAAGCTGATGGGAAAAGGAGTTCCCATGCCCTCCAAGATGCTGACTACAAATACCTGATTTTCTATACATCTGGAGGGATTTTACTCAAAAAGCTTGTTGATACATGAGGAAGTGAACTGCTTTCTCGCCCAGATGTGTTTCTGGCATTTATGCTAACCCACTTCTACTAGGCTCAACCAGTCTGCATGCTCCCTTACAGCTTGTCCTGCCACCCCTTACAGAAAGCTACTTCAAAGTCCACATTATCAGCAGTCGTTCCTATCAGGTGTTCTCCTCGCCCTTCCAATTTCTATCAACAAGATTTATCAAAGATTACTACATTCTCTTTCCTCTTGCAACCAAATGCTGTGTTTACTTCTGTGTGTTTTGTTTTGTGGGAAGCTTCCCAGGAGTTTTCTGATACCTTTGTGCAGTCGCAGTGGACTCAGAGGATCTTCACAAGGTTTCTTCCTCTGTTTGCTGCTACAGCTTGGTTAACCACATTGCAGAAGTGCCTGTGTTGCTTTGGCAGCAAAAGTTTCCAACGTTTTTTCCCTGCCAGGAAAAAACCTGCAGCCATCACATATCGGCTCATTTGGTGTGAGTACTGAGCGACAAAGCGGCAGGCGGGCAGTTACCGCTACCGAGCCTGAAAGGTTTCAACCACGAGCGCGCTCGCTGCTCGCCCCAGCGAGGCACTGGGGCAGCTTCGGAGCATTTCTCCACTGCCCAGGGGAAGTAGCTCTGTACAGGGATCCCTACATGCGTTACGGGTTTTCAGTCCCTTTGCCAAACACTGCATAATGGAAAGAGGTTTTACTCAATATGAACTGTACAGAACTTGCACTGCACGATGCACAGCACGTCCGGTTTCCTGGTGCACAGAACAACAAACAGTATGACAACGGGAACAAGTAACAGTCACCACAGATCTAATTACCATAACAATGAAGGAGCCAGATGTTCTGCACTGAAGTATGATGATCTTAATACCAGCTAAGTAAACGGACCTCGGGATCAATGGACTGCAGGTAATGCAGCCACCATCTTGCGGTTTTGTAGCCGGCCATACTTGTGCAGCGTGCAATGCGAGAGACAAAGAAATGCTGCTGTGCTAGAGGCACACTGAGGAGGGGGACGTAACACACCAGGAACGCAGACAGACAGAGAAACTGCAGAAGAAATAGAGTTGGTTGGATAAAATGGGGTCAACAGATAGCATAAGTTTTTCTGGCATAAATTCCATTGCATTTGACATTTTCTCTTCCCACTACGTTAACACATTACTCCGGTTTGTTTCTGTGGAAGAATGAGAGTTGCTGTTCAGTTCCCAGAAATTCCCCAAAGAGAACTATAAAGGGGACCTTTCCTTTACTTAAGAAAAGGTTAAAGCCTAAGCTTTTTGCTTAATTTTCTAATCAAGAAGCAAATTCACTTCCACAGAGGTTAATACCACACGTAGTGTTTGCTTGGTAACAAGCACCAAAACACATATCCTGACCTAACAGAGAGAGCTGTCCATTTCCCTACAACGCGATTAGGGTATGTATAAAGATCCTGTACATTTCTCTGCTGCCATACCTTGCTTTATGGTTCAGTGCCTCTCTCTGCCCAACATACAGTTCTTGCCCATAGAACAAAACAATCTTGGCTTGAGCAGCCACTGAAAAAACAACTAAACTCCTTTTTGTTCCCCAAGAGACAGCAAGGTGACACCAAATTAAGCTGTAACACCACAGAAGACTCTGCTTCCCTAAAAACAGAGGCTCGCACATTGTATGCCTCTGGATTTTTTTTCTCCAGTAAGGGAAAGCAAAAAGAATGACCATCTCCTGACTACATCTGAAATTATTACAAGCTTTTTCTCTTTCTACATCTATTTCTCAGCACTAACCACTACCTTCCTGGTGAAAGGAAGCCTTAACACGCTGTCCTCCCACCCCCTCCATTCTGCCTGCTATTCTAAGGGACTCAGACAAATCTTGAATGCACATGAAGCAGCTTTTCCATCCAAGGATGATTTTCTGTGGCATCTCATGAAGCTGTTTTACCCCTGCTCTCCTGGCTTCTCCCTAGTGAACGAGCATATTCACCTAAATGTCAGCAGCTTCTGCAAGGAACTCTGCTCCTCCTTTTCCTCTTCTTTCCCAAGCTCATCACAGAAGGGTGTGAGGCACTGGGGTGAGAAAATTCATGAGCAACGCCCATGGGAGTACCTAATTAGATCCACGTGTGGAAGTTTTGATAAAATTAGGTTTCATTAGGTTTTGCTCAATAGGCAACAATATGACTGGGCATTAAGGAATTACTGTATAGGACAGAGGCAATTATGGAACAATCTTACTTCTAGAATATCTTCCTTCCAAGCAGAAATTTAGCTTATTAGATATAACTATTCTCCTTTTTTTTTTTTTTATATTGACCACCAAAGAAAAAACCCAACACAATGCTTTTTATTGCATCAGAATGCTGAAAAACACGTCTTACAGACCTTTTGCAAAGAAAATTTACTGACCTGTAGTCCGGAGAATATCCGGGCCTCAACCTCAATTATTGCCTGAAAGGATGGTATTTGGCAGCAGACAGTTTCAAGTACAGCCTCATGTTTATACACAGAGCTCTCTGGTGACAGCCCTCACAGAAACAGCAGCAGAGATATAATGCAGCATGTATGATTGAACAGGTGAAAAACCAAGTCAGTCATTAAATATTGAACTAAACATTTTTCAAGATGATTCAGAGGCAGAAAAAAAAACAAACAAAAAAAAACCAAGGCCCTAAAACTGAACTGTCTACTCCATCTTGGTTCTTATCTTGTTTTGAAAAGGTGGGGAACCAGTAGTCACTGCATGCAGCTGCCTTACCTCCAAGGGTAACGCCAATATAATTTATGCTCTTTCCTTGGCTAAACACCCATGGCTGAATGAAAGAATCAGGATCGAGTCCGTGATGGAAAGAAAAACATTTAAAATTATCAGAATGCTAATGATAATCAAGTGCATTATGCTTTCACACTGTGGGAGGACTAATTTAGGGGGAAAACAGTGTAAGAATCTGTAGAAACACTAGCTGCAATACCTTGTCAGAAAACAACGCAGAAAAGAAATAGGTGCATCATTACAGAGGCCTTTCAGAGCAGACTGGCAAGACCTGGCACACCATAAAAGGCACCAGATAACTAATTATCAGTGACAAATACTGTCTTCTGTCCCCCAGGGTGGCAACAAGGAGCATGGACAATCCCCTCTGAACCGCAGCAGCCTCAGCCTGAACCTGTTCAGGTTCACCTGCTGCCTTCTTTCAGAAGAAACCTCGTTTGGCTGTCACTTACATACAGGCGACCACCTCTGTTCCGTAAGTCCAATGTGAACAGGACGGGAAACAGTCAAGAGCTGAACTGCAGGGTCTTCAGCACCAAAGTATTTCAGAAGCAGATGAAGGCACATACTTAACAGGAATCATTAACTCCTAACTGTTCTCATCTGGAGACAAGGGATGATTCAAGGCTGTTTGGATTGCGTTTCTTTGCTGGATTTCCATGCTGAATGTGAGAAGTGAAAGCCCTTACAATTCCACCACACGCAGCTCCTTTCCAAGGAAGCTGCGTGCTGCCAAGCACCCTACTAGTGGGCACGACCTTCCCAGGTCAGTCAGTAGCAGAGGTTCACGCTGCTGCAGGGGACCTGCCGATTACAGAAACGACTTTCTCAGCAAGTGGTCAGAGAAGTGGCAGACGCTTCCACTGACTGATTCTTCTCTGTCCTGTGCAAATGTTCTTGTTTGCTTTTAGCTAGCAAGCACATTCCAGGGGAGTTGATCTATCCTATAAAGTTATCATCATTCACTATTTCATTAAAGAATGAACTGCACTTTCATGTGAAAAAATATTAGGGCTTAACAGCAAGGGTTATCCATCTCTTTCAGGTTTTTTTTTAATGCCTATATGGCTTGTTGTTTTAATATCTATGTGCTCTTTATATTTTGTCCAGATAATAAATGTTTACAAGCACAGCTTAGAAATACTACAGCACTGCAAATACCACAGAAACATTTACACATCCCACTTCGCTTCCGGTCAGCTGGTGTAAGGCACTTGTCTAAGGGAGGACACTCATTAGCAGCACTGCTCATTAGCAGTGAGCCCATCTCCGGGAGCCTGGGGTCTTCTGAGCTACCTGAACAATTAATGCCAACAAAAAACACCATTTGCTGATTACAGGTTGCTTCTCCAGCTGTACAATTTGCGTATGGTATGGGGTTTTTTTCCAGTTTTTTTTATTGAATTCAAAGCATACTAGCCTGTTTCTTCTGTTCTGTGACACCTTTTCTAATTTAAAACTGGACTTCTCAGGTAGTTTCTCATCTTTATACCTGAGCCAGATTGCACATTCTATAGCTTTGACGTGAGACCTAGTTGTTCCTTTCTCCACGTATTTTGGTTTTGAAAAGTATCCTTAAACATTTTTAATAGGCAGTTTAAATATTGAGCAGAGAATTTTGGCTGATTAAAAGTAAATTTACTAACTAGAGCAAACTTCATTACTGGATGAACACAAGTCCATAAAACACTGACGTGTTACTTCAACATCCTGAATTTGCCATGGAAAGCAGATGTTTTAGACAAAACATAAGGTGGTCTTCTAAACAGTAGGCTCTTGGGCACAAGAGACACTACAGAAGTATCTATCAATTGGAACACACTTGTACAACGTCATCTGCAAATTTGGAGAGCATAAACACACATCAATGTCATCAGGAAGTTACTGCGTGGTGCTGTAGCTGAGCATGCCTTAGTGCTTTGCCATTTGGAGAAGAAGGGGGGGAATTGCTCTGGGGAATGCAAGCAAGGTTTTGCAGGTTTCAATGTGAGAAAAGTAAAGGGTTGTCAGTTCATTTCTGTCAGTCCCTGCAACGCATGCTTTTCAAAGAGAACGTGTACAAGACTAGCTGTGTAAGAACCAAGAGCGGCAGACATCCCCTAATTTCAGTAATTAGGGATCTCCACCAAGTTAAGCGGGAGCTGCTGCAGGTCAAGCAGCGCACCCAGGGACCACAGTAGCCCAACACGGTTGACCGTACAGCGGGTCACTGTGGCTTCCGGTATTTAAGCACCGAAACATGGCTGATCTGCTTCCCCGCAGGAGTGTGGCAAGCTTCCTACAGACCTGCCGGGGGACCTCGCCAAGTGCCAGATTGACTTGGGTAAAAATGGATTTGGGGTGACTGGAGGCCAGCGTAATTAATCGCACTGCAGCAGCTGCTCTGTTCCATGCTATATTCATATAAATAGCTTAGATTCCACGTTGCTATTTTAATAAATTACCAAAATATAAATGACCATGAAAGTCTGTGAGACAGACTGCAATATCCCTCACCAACAGGGAGGATGAACCGCAATTTATGTCAGCGGAGAAACCAAGACAAAGCTCCCACAGCGGGTGAACAGAAAGCAAACAGTAGATTTTCTGGCAAACAACCAGCAGCGCTCTGGCCACCGGATGGTTCCCTGCCTCAAGCTGTTGCTGGAAAGGATCCTTTCCACTGGCCAAGAACAAAAAACAGCTGATATCAGCCGTCTGAGCACTCTGACTGCAGCTGGAGAAAGGGATCATCATGGGAGAGCGAGGTAGCGATCAGGATGCTGTGAGAAAAGGGGAGTGGGCATCCCAAATGTAGAGGTTGCTTGTGAAAACTGCCACCTGGTTCTGTCTGATGGGAGCTGGTGGTCAGCCAGAAGACCAATGGGAAAGCTCCGCAATTCCCATCTCACATTTGAGCCCTTGGGAAAAAGCTCCTTCAAAATCTCTTGAAGTGGGAATATGCAGTGAAGGTACTTAATGAGGTTTTAATATTTTACTTTAAGGATTCAGTTTTGCAAACCCTGCACTGCTAACTAACAGCTATTATTGCCCATGCCCGATCCCCACACAAATGGCAGGAGCCCATTTCTGACATCAGGCACAAGGAATCCCCAGGCTAACACAAACAGCCCTGCTGCTGAGGGGCACGCACTGAGCCAGCAAGTCCTCACAGACAGGCACACGTACAAGCTCATGAGGAAACACGGACACTGACTTTGCCAAATGAACACAGCGATGCCACTACATCAGCATTGATGTGAGCAGAGAGCAGTTGTCTTGTGTCAGTCAAAACCTCAAGAACTTGAATTATGCCCACTGTCACCATGGCTTCACCTCTCTCCCAGTCATCTTCTTCTCAACAATCCCTGTTTGTCTTTAAAAGCTCTGAGGATGCTCCAGCCAAGTTTCCCCAAGTACCATACAACTCTCCGTACAGCTTTCTCCCTTACTATTCCATCTCCTGTCCTCATGGCTTTGACTTTTACAGCACCTTCCTGCCTTACATCCCTTCTGCAACACCAGACAGCTTTGGTCTAGTCACCACCTAACTTAACCGCAGCTGAGTGTTGGATGTGGAAAGCATTCCTGGCTGAGAAATCACAGGCAGGGAAGGATGAACAAGGAACCAAGCATCCCCTATACTCCTGGATGGTAAAGAGTGGGGATTCACACTAGAATCCATTTTCCTATGTTCTTCACAATAAGCAAAACCTGAGATGGCAACCTAAGGCCCTTACGACACACATTTAACTTGCCAATGGTAAAAACAAAACAGCAAAAAAAAAACAAAAAACCAGCATGTACATCTTCTGCAGACTCTCAGGGGATGCCACGCTTCCCTGGGCACCTGTTTTGTGTCTGCAATGCTGCAAAAGCCTCTTCCTTCCCTTTTACAGCAGGCTGCCCCAGGGAGGTGCGGGTGAGCCCTTCTCCTGCTGCCACAGAAGAGCCCCAAGCCCTTCTTACAGCACCTACCGCACTCGCTTTGCCAGCTTGCTGCTGTTTAATTAGAAGGGCAGAGCTGCTCCACTGAGAGGCATGTGCTAAATGCTATCTCCGAGCTCCTGAGATGAGGTGAGTCTCAGCAAAGGCTAATGACAGCGTTAATTTGACTTTTTCCATTAAATACAGAACAGGTCATTAAAATCTTTAACAGGTGGCAGGTTTGGCAGCTCTACCATGTGTGGGCTCCAGACAGATTTATCTGTCCTTTTGTTTTAAAACATTTATGTGAACGCATTTGCTGAGATAAATCATCTTGTTCACAAAAGCATTCTGTTCAAGGCTGCTGTTTTAACTGTTACATCGATCACATTAAGCTGTAAAATATTAGCATAGGTTTTGACAATCATCATCATCTCATATCTATGACTTTACTGCTCTCTTCATTAGTTTCCTACGCCAATTCTGATAATTTTTACATTTTAACACAGCACTGTCAAGGAAATACAGGAAACCAATGGGGTTACTCCCTCAGTGCGGCCAGACAGATACAGGGAGCAGAGAGGGCAGTTGCTGACGATGCTTCTGACCATGCCATGCAGAAGCCCAAGAGGGACACCAACACTCACAGCATGATTCCCGAGTTGGATGGGGTTAACCTGCAATTCAGCATTTGTGGGGGAAAAAAAATACAGATTTTTATTTTATGAAGATTTATGAAAAACTACTCCCATGGTAAGAGGCACTGAGAACCTTGTTCCTGAGGTCACAAGTCCTTGGTTCAGCCTCATTTTCTGCCTCCGCCAGCAGAGGTGCCTGTGAGAGGCTTGGACCTACGTGGAGCGAAGAGAGCGACCATCATTTCTGCTGCCACAACATGCTGCTGGAGCCCTGCTGAAGAGGGTCTGCCCCCAAACACACTTAGCACAAGGACAAAGGAGAACCTTTCCACAGCTCTAAATGAGGAACCTCATCCCTAGACAACCTCCTTTCCTTCTCCGAAGGAGAGTTTCTGTCCGTGATTGCTCCAGGCTAAGTTTTATTTGTTTCTTTTCTTTAAAGGTGAGAAGGTCAACCGATGTGGTATTACTCCACTCCATGGGATCAAGTAGATGTCCATTTTCAAACACACATTTTTGCTACAATTTGATGACCCCCCTCCTGAGTGTAGGATAAAGGCTCGAGTTCTCATTTATGTAAAGATTAACAAGCAGCAAGTGCTGAGAAGAATTTAGGATAAAGAAAATTACTTCCAAACACAAACTGCTTTATCATCCAGGAAAAGCAATGCAGGCACCAAAGCCTCCAAATGCTCCTGCTTGATATTCGATGCACAGCCCTCCCGACTGAGCTTCAGTGCATGTTAACTGACACACAGCTGCTCCGTAACATACAGACAAGGCCTAACATATCTCTGGCCAACAGGCCTTTTAAATGCGAGTGCCAGTCAAACGACTGACAGCCACTATCAGCCTGGTGGGATTCTTCTCTCTATTATTAAACTGAGACAGCTACAAGATCCATGTAAAGGGTGGGACACCGCCTCACATTAGGGACGCTGCCAGGATCTTCAGGCTTCTGCTGCTCATTATTATTAGCATCACGCCAGCGGCAGAAGAGTTTTGGTCTGTCCAGATCTCCGCTGTCCTGTGCAACATCTTTACAACAAAGATACGTGGCAAAGGAAGACAGTGGATATCAGAGCAAGCAAAAGCAGGTGTGTTTCAGCATTTAGATTTTTACCAACTATTAACCACCCACTTCTCAAAGCCAGGAAAAGCCCACTGCCACCCGAGACCCAAGGGTCAGGACCAGTTCACTTTCCAGCCGTAGCTCTGGGCTCCAGCAAGGCAAAGCCTGAAAAAAGCCAGCAGCAACATACTGAGGCAGGTGCTTCAAATCACACTCCCTGCGGCCAGTTACCGCATTTCACTCCCCAGGTTGTGCTTTCAGTCATCCTCTGCCAGCACCAACTCCTGCAGTTCACCACTTTTTGGCAACCAACTGCTCCCTTGGCCAGCAAAGCAGCTTGCCCTTTGCTGCAGCGAGGACAACAGGGCAGACGGTGCATCTAACCCGTGTCTCTGCCCACCTCCATCCTGCCGTGCACAGCTGGGGCTGGCTGCTTCCCTGGATGTGATGAGCGCCTGCTCCGAGCGCTGCCCTCGCAGACTGGGCCCCAGCAGGCTGCCTTTCCCATGGTGCTGGTGGTCCGAGCCAGAGAGGGCAGGAGAGCAACTCCAGAAAGCCCCAGTCTGTTATGGAAGTGTTTTCCGACTGCCAGCTGGGGAGCAAAGAGCATTTCAAGAGTGCAGTTTGGGGTCATTCAGTTTCCACCTGCCCCACAAGCCACCGCACTGGGCTTGGCGGAGAACTCCGAAAGCTGCTTTCCTTAGCAGCTAGCCATGTTGTACATGCTGCTCATTCAGCTGCAAATACGGCCTTTATCCCAGGGGTAATGGACTTAGAGCAGGCTATTCTTAAGCACTAATAGGCTAAAAGAACCCAATTATTTTCATTTAAAGACTAACAAGGCTCTCCTGCGAGCTATTCATTTTGTTGCTTGAGGAGCCAGGCGTCACTTGTACCAGATCCAAGTAAATAAAAGGAAGGGAGACAAAAGTCACCACGATGGGCCCTTTTAATGGACGCAGACCTCCTACAGCGTTGAAATTCCCTTGAAATGGGAAAAGAGAAAGATCATTAAAAAGCTCATCACGATAGATAGAGCAGTGTGCAAGGGTCAGGCTGTAGACAGAAGCAATTAGCACCGAACTGCTTACCATCCCTAATAGTTGGGGAATTTCAAGGCAACATTTTCATCATTTAGAATGACTATGGGATTGGGAATACTCTAGCGCTGCTTCCCTCAGGCCACTTGCCCCTGACCTGATATCGGTATTAGCCTAACGCACAAAAAGGATTACGTGAGATTACAGGGAACAGGTCCCTCGTTAGCAACTTGCCATCTTCACTTGACAACGAGGGAAGAGTCCCTGTGAAGGCTGCCTACCTCACCTTCCTCACTGGCTACCCACAAGCCTCTAATTACACCGTAAAAAACATGCATAGGTAAGGGGGCTGCTAATGATCCCAGGGCCAAAAAATATTTCTGGTATTAGAAAGCAAGGTGGAACACAGCCTATGTTTTGTATGGGGAAGAAAGCCCTTTTATTTTGTCAACATCTCAGTGCTTTCCATATTCAATTCTTGTTCTTTCTACATAGCAATGCTTCTTGGCAATGCCAGGTAGCGAAAATAAGGCCTCTGCTGCTGAAGTTTTTAATACGATACTGAAAGTGGGATTCAAAAGACACAGTAAAAAAAAGTAAAGAGCAAAGTAACACACCACTACTGAGAGCTGCACTTGATGCTGTTGCCATTAAAATACCACCTCTGATCTCCAAGTCACCGATATCTTTACTTGGACCCTCTGCATCCAGCTCGGCTATGTGTCCAACCAAAACGCAAACAACCAGCTGACGGAGCTGATAGCCAGAAGCAAAGACAAGTTAATTCCCTAGGAAACAGTGCGCAAGGGCAGACTTGTTACTCAAACAGCAATCCAGGAACAGAAACAAGACCAAGTTGTATTCACTGCCTGTCCTTGGACTTCAGGTTCTGAAGTGTAATATTACCTATTACACTTTCATTACATTTTGGGAAATATGTACTTTATGAGTAAAAAAAGTGAACTGTGAATTTTGACTGCCTGGAGGAGTCCTCCAAAGGCAGGCCACTGCTCAAACTCCAGCTTCTGTCTGCTTGCCAACACGGCGGGCACCTCAGCACTCCCTCAGAAAAGCTTCTAGCTTACTTCCTCAGAACCTTGCTAAAATACAGGGTCCAGATCTCTGGTCTGGAGGACGGTTTTTTTTGTGTTTTTATTTTGTTTTACATTTCCACCACTGTGCGCCTGGATAAGAGAAGCTGGGCAGCAATGAGTAATTGCAGCTTTCACGGCATCCTTGCCCACGTGGCACAGTGCCCTTAGATTTCCGCAGCCGTGGGAAGCTCAGTGCTCCGTGTTCCATACCAAACGTATCCCACAGACTAGAAAGTGTCTTTAAGAACCCCACTTGGTAGTTTCAAGTTCTTCCAGGTGAACGGAAAAACTAATTTCTTTGCTCATTTTTTCACAGGATTTCTTGGTGTGCTTGTGCAGGCAAGAACTGAATACATAAGAGTTTCATTCCTTTTCCTGCAGCACTGTTTTCTCTGTCTCCCTAAAAAAACACAGGCCCACCAAAAACACAGGCCCACCCAGGGCACACAACAACAAAGAAACTTAACTTCCATAACACACAACCCAGGCAGACCCCATGGCTTGCTTAGACAAAAACCTGTGTCCCTCTCAGCACCCTTGCATCCTGTTGTGGCCTTAATCCACAGGTAACTATCTATATATATCTATAACTATACTATCTTCAAAGTGTTTGAAACTTCTTTTCAAATCCTACGTAAAGTGATATCTCTAGCTGCTTTCACTTATGTTGTGCATTTTTTTTTCTAAGCGTTTATTAAGTTATGCATACACTAAAATTAACTGTGGATAACTGAACAACATCTGACAACTGCAAACCAAGGCAATTCCTTTGGGGATACATGCGCCTGCTCCCCACCAAAGACTACCCAAGCTTCTTTTTATTCAAGAAGCCACATATCAGGGGACACTCCGAAGTTAGTTTGGAAGCTCTTCGTCCATTCAGATACCTGACAAACAACCAAACCTACAGGGTTAGGCGAGGTGGGACTTGCCATCGGGGCTAAGTGACAAAGGCACCCAGGTTTCTGCCAAACGAGCCTCACGCTCACCTGAAGCACACGTTCGTCCAGCCGTATCGAGAACCTTATCCCTCCTTCATCGCCAAGCCGGTTCATAAGCACACTCTTCTGAGAGCCTTGCAAAGAAGCCAAGCCCCAAGCTGAAGGCGCTAGCACTCACTGCAAGCCTCAGGCACAGGAGGTCAGTGCAATACCTGCATGGCCAGCAGCTGAAGCCCCGCTTTTAAGCGGCCCTTGGTGACACAGCTGCTGCTGGAGAAGGCAATCAGGCAAGTAAGACCCGTCGCTCCCCGTACACAACTGCTGTCACCTGCACTCCACTCCCCTCCTGCTGGTTGTCAGCACCCTGCCTCCCCTGCGCCCCTGCTTGCACAAGTCCCCAGCAAAACAGCCGTAGCCGACCTTCCAGCTGCCACACACCGCTGCCTGGGGACTGACCTCAGCCATTACACAATCTGTTTTTGCATCCCCCAGCTACTGCTGCCCAGCATAATAAAAAAGGCAAGGCACTTTTTAGACCTTGCTGGGTGTTGGTGCCAATGAAAACTTGCCCAGCCGCCCACCTCGGCGCACCTCTGAACTCACAAGTCCCACGGCAGCGCTGCGAGTGCCCCTGCTTGGCACATAACGCCAGGGTCTATGCCCAGCAGCTTACTGCAGGAGTACCTACCAGCCTGTTACAAACTCATTTTAAATAATAAATAAATCTAAAAGCCAGGATCTGCATTTATAACTGGTTTTAAGGTATTTCTCACTAATGCAGCAATCATTGTTATGACCTAAATTGCCTTAAAATGAAAAAGATACCTTTTTTTTTTTTTTAAGGCCCCACCACCCAGAAAAAACTACATTTTAGCTGTATCAGCAGACATGACTAAGGTATTTATATGCAGCTGGAAAACTAGTGCAATACAGATTAAGGAAATGAAACTGTACCTAGAGCCAGTGAAGTGATGGAACATCTGCTCTCTCTGGAAAAGCAAAGACGTACGTTTACCTCCTGAAACACTGAAATATTCACAACCCTGCGAGTGGCTTTCAGCTACCAGGTCCCTGCAACAGCGGTGGCAGGCAAAGCTCCATGGGATGAGTGCTTTGCCAGGGACTGCTGCTGGAGGCAACCTGGGCACAGGCGGCTGCTGGGCAGGCAGGCCATCCCTCTGCTGGGAAGCAAGCAAAACAGATGCCCACACAAAAAGTCCTCTGAATTTTCAAGCGTGCACTTGAGCACAGGCTACTTCATTGCCTGTGGTCCTCTCTCCACTCTCACTCCATTTTTTCCTGTAGCTGCTCAGTGTTTTATTTATAACCCCGCCGAGGCTGTGCTGTGCTTCAGCTTCCCACGTGAACAGAGCAGCAGTAAGCCCAAGTCTTCCTCAGGCTTCTTCCCTGTTTGTCTTCTGATTCACAGCGCTGTCAGCACCTGCAGCTTCATTGTGTTTCGTGCAGACAACGTGTTGCTGGATGCAAAGAAAAACCCAAATTTTTGTCTACTTCCATCTGCAAGCACTTGGACACTTCTGATACAGCAGGGCACTTGTCAGGAGAACATAGGCTCTGCTCACTGAGATAACAGCATCGTCACCTTTGGGGTCAGGTGAGAAAAGGCAGCCACCTTGCAGTACTTGTCCCTACAGACATCTCTCCCGCCGAACCCTGATGTGCTCAGCATCTCCCAAGGCTGCTGATCACAGCTTTCTTTAAGCACTTAATAGACAAATCTCTCAAGCCACCTTCTCGCTGGCTACCCACACAGTAGTGAACTTCATCACGCGCACCAGTTCTTTCCTGGAGAGCATCTATTGTTCGCAGCCACCCTACATGAAATGCCTTTATGCTCTCCCTGGATGTTTGCGACACACTGGGGACCTGCTGGACACAGTTCATAGAAGAATAGTTGTTTTTTTTTTTCCCCTTCAGCTGGTTCCATTCTTCAGCAGCCATTTGTTCCATTGCTGGCGTTACCACTGATGGGCGAGAACCATATGCATTGTTCTAATGTCTCAGAAATCTTTTGGCATTTTGTCGTCTCATTTATTCAACATTATTATTCTATTGTCAAACACTAATTTAAAAGCATCTACACACTGAGAGCTCAAGAGAATTCTGTAAAAAAAAAGCCCCTTTGTTCCTGTACCATCCACAGAGCACATCTTCCTGAGCTCCACTGTGAACTGCCTAGGGTTTTAAAAACAATAGTGGCTACAGTCTTTTATGAGAAAGCTCTGCAAGCCAAACAGAGAAGTTAATGCCATTTGCAGATGTACACTGAGTCTCACAAGCTGAGCCAGGCAAAATAATGCCAGCAAATAATTATCCTCTGAAGAAAACGGAGAATGTGAGGAACGGTGGTTAACAGATTCATGGATTTCTTACCAGCTCCTTTGGTCCTGCAAGTCCAGCTCTTCCTCCCCACACCTGCTGTGAAGCCCTGGTCCTGTTCTCTAGCCGCTCGTTTAACACACTCTTCTCTCCATCTCAGGTTACTGTCTTGGAGCCTACACACCACAGCTAGTATTTCTCCTTCAGGCCCCTCTGACCACTTCACCTGCCCTCCCAAGGTCTAACGCTTGCACTTGCCTCCCAACTGCCGCAGCATCACATTCAAGGCCCTCATCAGGAAGACAGTGCAGCTCTGCACACCATGTGTAACCTCTCCGAATTCTCCCTGCTTGCACCCCTGGCACTGCCAAGTGACAAACATCAGCCAGACCGATTCATGCTTGTACTACTGGCCCACAACCAGTTTCCCACTGGGATCCCAGTACTGGGCACCTTTCATCTCCTCTTGCCCTTCCAGCAGTGCTCCCGCTCCAGCAGTACAGACACAGCAGGACAGGGGCGATGGAAATCCCTCATCCACACCCCGCAGACGTGGATGCCCCAGACCTGACAGGCGGATATTGCCAGCACAAGCCATGTGCAGACGGTCCTGGAGGGCTCTTCATCCCTGCCCCCCTCCTCCATTTCCTCAGCTCTGTTCTCCTCTGGGAGCACAGTACGATGGGATGAGGAGGAGCCAAGCAGGAGCATGCTGAAATCAAGCTTTTCGAAGAAAAGATGGTCTTGACAGAAGTCCTGCGTTCCCATGTCCCTGTAGCACACCGCAGACTGCTGACAGAGACCCCTTATCACCCAGACACACGCAGAGGCAGCAGAATGAGCAGGACCCCGGCAATGGAAAGGACAAGGAGAGAGACATCTGTGGCACAGGCCCACACCGCTCATGTTGGGCCAAACTGCTCCATTGGGGTTCCAAGAACAGCAGCGCGCTCACAGGCATTTTTAACATGACGTTGGGATTTTCATCAGGACCCAGGTAACAGTGAGAGTGCTGTCATCTTCTGGGAAATGGTGAAAAGCAGCAACAATCCAACCCAGCACACCTAACTAACTAAACTTCTGCTTAGTTAAACACTTGGTAAGAAATGCTTACTTTACTTAGCATTCGAGTCAACCTATCAAAAAAATACAAGAATACAGCTGTGCTGCCAACATCAGCCAAGAGTGGGTGTCTTCATTGTACTGCTCTGTGCTTTGTGGCAGCTAAATCGACTAATTAGCTTTATTCGCCATATTAAATGCCCCGATTTAGATATTAGACCAGCCATTTGAGAATTCAGAGCAGTAGATGTTTTCTTCACTCAGTTAATGGGATACTTCTTCCCGATGCAGCAAAGGGACATCAAAATAACCACTGTTTACTGGACCAGCTATTACACAACTAAAACAAACACTGACCCGCACTTACGCTTTTGGAATGGGATGCAAGGTGTTCCTCACAATCACAAACACATTCACACTCCTTGTGAGAAACAGCCCCCAAAACGCAGGGTCATAATGCGCTGATCCCAAACCCCTGAGTGCACGGGTGGGGAAGGCAGGGCTGCGGTGCTCCCATGTCCGAGTGGTGTGGGCAGCGCAGCACCAAGAGCCGGGACCTGCTCCTTCACCAGAGACCGAGCTGCAGCCGCCAAGAGCCAGCGACAGCCCCGGTGTTTGCTCCAGAAGGTCATTAACTCTCTTGATTGAAGCAAGTGCTTCAGTAGAATTGGGAGACTATTTTAAGGGGGAAAAAAAAAGCCCACCGTTTCCTCCCTGGCATCTCCACAGCACAAGGTACGTGAGCCCCTGACTGCAACTGGCTGAGAACAGCTGAGTTGCTCGTAAAATGGTAGGTTTTACTTGTGTCCTGGTGTGAGCCAGCGGGAAGAAACGTATTGTAAGCATTTCTCCTTACTGTCACATTATAAAGTACCGAAGATTTATTTTTCACTGTTCCCTCCACCTCACCTCTTCAAAAATGAGGCAATCAGCCAGAAAATTGTAAGCCAAAAACTTCAGTGTATCAGAAAGGCTGACACAGAGGCTCTGTATGCTTTATTTTTCAGCTGTGGCTAGTACCTCCTTTTCCCAGATAGTGCTGGTTATATAAATGACATTATATAAATACCGAAAGAAAATTAAGAAACACACCTGGAATAACAATCAAACCCAGGAAGCAAAAGGAAAAAGATCTTCTGTTGATCTGAGGCTAGTTAAACACAACATAAATGTTTTACAACCTAGGCTGTGAATGAAATCTAACGCTGGACTCCTTCCAGACTAATCCGTGAATTCTCATAGCAAAGGGCATTGCTTTGGGAGCCCGCTGTTACACACGTTGTGCTAAGCTTCCTCCCCGAGTAGCCTTCCATTCCTGGCAAGATACCTGGGGACACAAGAGCTCTGATATCAAATGGAAATTCACCATTTTCTCCATTCCGCCAATTTCTCCCCTTAAAAGAAACGCAGCACTTTGGATGCTCGTGAGACTGATTCCAAGAACAGCTCAAGGAAGGTTACAGCAAACGAGCTTTGCTTTGCTGCATCTCCTCTCCTTGCCCAGCGCTGCCTTACGCCTCACCTGAGCTCAGCAGGTCTCACAGATCCATCTCCTCTTTATCCTTTTCACCAAATCACTAATGGGAGTTGCAACTAACACCGACCGATTATGGCAGTGTTTCTTATGAGGCGCTTTCTCAAAACGTTTCTTTAGGCAATCTTCCCCCTGTCGAAATGGAGATTTTTGTAATGCACAACTTCTACACTTCTGTAAAAATTTATGTAGCACAGCTTCTGTCTCACAGGAAACTTGTTTTTTTATGTTGGACTTGAGACTAAAGACAAAGAGGTAATACTGCCCTAAACCACGGGGATCAGGAAAAGCTGGGAGGCTCACTCTCGGGCTCTCCATGGTTACTGATTCTGTATTAGAAAGGACAGATTTTATCAAAATGAACTGAGCAACCACCTAGTTTTCAGTTTACCTGTAAGTCATTTGCTAAATATGCTTTTGGCTCGCAGAAGCTAGACAGAGTGGCAGTTATCACTGGTACACAACAGGACAGCTATCCTTCGTACGCCTGGGGAGGAACTCTGGCACCTCAATACTCGGCAGCAAAGTGGCACATGGTAAATTTAATACCAATGGCAGTCCCCAATTCTTCCACAACATCCTTTCTCCCCATAAATATTAACCCTTTCCTTCAGATGTGCAGCATTACTTAGCGCACTTGAGGAAAGGAAAAGGAAAAAACTTGCAAGCCTCCCACATGCTCCCTGGGCTCCAATACAGATGAACACTTTCACGTTTTTTCTGGCTGCTCACTCACTTTTTTGCACCCTCCTAGAGCACTTGTGCTATTTCATGTGCATTTTTAGGATACAAAAGCTCCAACTAAACAGGGAAGAGAAAAAAAGGATTTGTCCTCACCAAAGACCAAGTGGGGAACAGGGGCTGGGGGGTGTCTACGCTCATTCCAGCAAAACGACCAATGCATTGCTTACTGTAGTAGATATAGGACACAGACATGCAAGTTTTTAATTGCTCCACATCCTTAAAGTGCCGAGTACTGTCCCTAGGCTGGAGCAGCCAATCATCAGAGTAACAGAGACCAGCAAGTTTGCCCTAAAGCATCAGCCTGCTGCTTAAATCAGAGTCTCACATCCGTTTGTCCACAACCCACATTGCAGCAGTGTTCAGTTCGTGTCAACAGGCTTCTGAAACACGTGCCTGGGCTGTGCAAGTCCTCACCACTGCCTCTGTGCTTCTGGTCACCGTTCAGGAGCTCAAAGCATTTGCTTTTTCTTGGAGACACTGCAGCTACTCAAAGCAGGAGCTCTTTGTGGGTAGTTGCACAGGCAGTGAAGGAGTGTAATGGGTTTTATTCAGCAGCCCAGCAGTAACAGAGAGTGCTTTTGTTAGTCCAACTTTTGTGCTAAGTCTGCTTAAGAGGATGTCCCTCCAGCAGGGGAAGTTAATTTAGCTGCTTCCATCACCATTCAGCCCTTGGCCCCTGTTGTGAGGCTGCCAACACCAAACCCCCTGTGACGGCCACTCTCATGAACTTGTTCTGTACAAGGGGATTGCAGAGGTCTGCCTCAGCTTGCCAGGGCATATGTGGCAACCCAAAGGCCCTAATAACAAGCACATTCAGGAAGGTCTTTCATCCGCAGCATCGGTATTACATAGCATGCCTTCACCCTTTGAGCTTGCATAGGATCCAGGTCATTTTCCATCATGTTCACAGAGAAGAGCATTTACACAATCCCGCTGAACAGAGCTGAAATCAATGGACTTGTACAAATGCTGCTAAAAAATTATCAGTCCTTGGTTACTACAGCAACTGCATGGAAGAGGTCCCTTAGCAGTATGTGAGAAATAAGCAAGCACACTGTCCTGGTTTCAGGTAGGACAGAGTTAATTTTCCTCCTAGTAGCTGGCAGGGTGCTATGTTTTGGATTAGGATGAGAAGAGCGCTGATAACATGCTGATGTTTTAATTGTTGTAGAGCAGTGCTTACACCAAGCCAAGGACTTTTCAGCTTCTCGCTCTGTCCTGCTAGCGAGCAGGCTGGAGGTGCAGCAGGAGCTGGGAGGGGACAGACCCAGGACAGCTGACCCAAACTGGCCAAAGGGGTATTCCATACCATCTGACGTCATGCTGAACAATATATAGGGGTGGCTAGCCGGGGTGGGGGGCCGGCTGCTCGGGGATAGGCTGGGCATCGGTCAGCGGGTGGTGAGCAATTGCATTGTGCATCACTTGTTTCATACACAGTATTAGTAGTAGTACTATTATCATTATTATTTTTTTTTCCTTTCTTAATAAACTGTCTCTATCTCAACCTACAGGCCTAATCTTCCTGTTTCTCTCCCCCATCCCAGAGAGGGAGTGGGGAGGGTGAGCGAACGGCTGTGTGGTGCTTAGCTGCCGGCCGGGTTAAACCACAACACACACGTAGAATTTCTTTGAATAGGGATGTTTAACTATGGCCTGCGTGAGATAACACAACACAAATTAAACTTTTGCACACCTTGAACATTGGTTTAACAGCACGTGCTACGCTGGAAGCTGACTGCACCAGCTCCAAGTCAGGAGTTGACCAAATGTCCTGCAATCTGATCAGGCAGGCTTCAAAACACAGCTGGCAGGATTTTGCACCAAGCTAGCTGCAAGCTCCCTCAAAGAGACAGGGGGCAGTACAGTGAATGTCAGGGAGACACAGATGCGCTGGCCACCAAGAACCGAAATTAAGCTGCTGGCTACTTGATGACTTATTAGAGTGCCTATTTTTTCCAGTCTAGCAGCAGCTGCTGGCTGAGTGTAATTAAACCCAGTTTACACAACACATGGTAGTGTACTCGAGAGCTTTAGCTCTGTACGCACACATGGGCAGTGGTGCTAACATTCTCCACTGACACCATGAGGGTTTGTGCTTTGTTCTATTGTAAAAATATTTACCAGAAGACTCACTTCCCAGTTTGGATTGAACAAAGACAGAGAAGGTTGGAAACACAGACATTCTCCCCAAAAAGGCTCTGGGAGAGGAGTTGGGGCTGCAGTGCCTGCCATGTAGGCTCTCATGTGGGATCAGCTGTTCATTATTCTGCGCAGGAGGGATGAAGGCTGCACCTGAGACATCCACGGAAACCAAGGGAGAAGGAAGAGCTGCAAGCCCTGTGAAATGAGGTATGCAGGGAGTCAAAGGGATGGCTGCAGGAACAGGCTGTGGTTTGCAGATGTCACCACTACAGGGACAGACATTAACGCAGCAGCTACATGCCAAGCTGATGAAGGAAGACTGAACACTTCTTGCACTGCACTAAATCCTACAAACCATCTCCAAGGGAAAAGTGAATTTCTATCAGCACCAGTCAGGGGCAAACCACTGAGCAAGAATTGTCTGAAGCTGGCACAGAACCCGTGACTCTGTGCAGCCTTTAGTGACACTCCTATAGTTCATTTGGGACTTAATGCTGGACGAGACACCTTTTTTCTTCCTGTGAAAATATTTAATGCTCCCACAGGGCCAAACCCAAGGCCTCCAAAGTGTTTCAAAGGGACAGAACAAAACCAAGAATTATTGAAAACTCAGGCCCACATTTTTGGTCTGAAAGAAGCAGAAGAGGGGATTAAAGCTGGAATCTGATCACCTCCCAGCTGAGCACCTCAGTGAATGAGTTTGTGGATATTCATCTCAGGCCCAGGACAGAAATTCAATCCTGTGAATTTGAGAAACCGTTCCCAAACAACAGAGTGATGGCATCAGAAACACCACGGTTTCAAAATACTTTACCTTATCACCCTGAACTCTTTAGTACAAAATTCCCATGGGTATCTACTGACAAAATGTATTATACCTTTAATAGCACAGATTTAAATCACTGTGGTGAAAAAAGCATGTCTACAAATAAATCCCTGAAACCTGCAGCAACAGCCAACCGACAAACTTCAAGGCACAGCATTAGAAATGGCAGAACTTTCTACTGTACGTGCAGGCTAAGACCTATCCCTCCATAACACCCTCTGTATTCCTGAAACTTCACTGCCCAAGTTGCATAAGCCCACTTATATTCATGCGCTTGTGAAGCCATTCCCAGAAAACTCATAAAAAAAGGCCCCAAGCAGTTTTGGGGCTTTCACTTCACTTTCAGCATCAACCAGCCACCATGGCCATTTGCTGTGTGAAAGGGACCAGTCCTTAGATTGCTTCACCTGCAGCCATGCCAGGTTTTACCCGGTTTTCTCAGGTAGAAAACAAGCCAAGGAGAACAGGAGATTCTGCTACTCGCATCAGACAGGATGCAGCCCTCCTCGTCTATTCTGAAACTCATTTAGTCAGAGGGTTAACAAGTTGATTTAAAACTTGAGACCTTATGTTCAGTGAATGAAGACCAAGAATGATGAGAAAGGAAAAAAATGCACTTGCCCTAAATAGAAAGACATGTCTCATAGAGGCTTCTCTTCCTTCAACTAAGTGTTTCAAGAAACAGGAAAAATCATGACATCAGGAACACAGAGCTAACCCAAAATGTGTTCCAAGTTTGCACGATGCATGCAAAGCTGAAAGGAGCGGTACCTTTCTGCAGTGAGCGAAGTCAAAAGCCATGCAGGGAAAGGAAATAAGGGCGAGTTCACGCTCTGGCTGACAGAACAACAACAGGAGAGCGAGAGCAACTGGGCTGCAGCTGCACGGAGCTCGGCACCATGCTCTGCTGCGGCCTGCAGCGCTCACGGCCCCAGAACAAGCGCTCCACCAGCACCAAGTATGCAAGTGGGGACAGAGCCACTTACAACGAGACCCCTTCAAACATCTGAAAAACGGGGTCGCTATTTGCTCTTTACTTGGTATTTTAGACAAAATTCTAAAGGCCCAGCTGGCAGCCTTTGATCAGGAACACCCTGGAGCATGTTACTGTTAGAGAAGTTGTTGGCAGCTGACTGTATTTGCAGTACACCAGGGCATTTGGCTTTGTTAAAATCTTCATCCAGCATCCAACACGGTGTCCTTCCGTTCCACTCCATCCATGGGAACGGGTTCAAGTGTATTTTACAGTTTTGTTGTGGCTTTTTGTTTGTTTGTTTCTTTTAGTTTTCTGTTGTTGAGGGGGACGGAGGAGAAAGGTGGGGAATTTTCTTTTTTTTTCCTAACAGTTGTGAATTCATCACCCTCCCAAATCAGTATTCAGTGCTAGAAAGCCTTTCTGGTGAACCCCTTCATAATCAGGGAGCATCACTGGTCATCTCAGGAAAATCCCATATAATTTAGTTCTGCACAGTGAGTTTCTGGTGGAATTGCCAAGAAGCGTGCTTGCTCTGTCAAAACCCCAGATTTCTTGTGACATCTGCATGACTGCTTGATTAATTTTCCCTTCACAGTTGGCAAGAGGTCTTTGAGCAAGACCCAAGCAGCGAGGCGCGCAGAGGGTGGGTGCTGCACATCCTCCTCCCCTGCACGCAAGCGAGGAGCCGCTGTCACCACCCAAGCAACCTGCGGAGCAGCTGCTGTGCTGGTGATGCTGCTGTTCTGTATTTACACTCAAGCTGGTTCCTGTGGATATCCAAAGACGAGGACCAAGGCAAATCAAACTCTCATCCTCCTTACCAAAAATCCTCCATGTAACGGGGACAGACAGCCATTTCTCGTGATGCGGTTCTAACATGCACGTACAATTAAGTTTTCCTATCTGCCCTGCAACATTATCCATTCCTTTTTAACTTGTAAAAAGGCACCATATTCTATTTTTCATCGTATCCGATACTCATACTGAGAGATTTCCCCTACTGACAGACTCTATTTCCATTTTTATAATTATCACGCTAGTTTCTGTTTAACGCATTCATTCCAAGCTTTGTTTTATACTAAAAAACGTAACAAAATTTTGTCACTTGTATCCTATTAATGCCAATAAATGGAATTGGCTGCCCGTGGTGGTTCTTTTTGCTCCACACAAATCGGATTAAATGAAGCACGCATATTTTGCCAGAAAGCAGTACTTTAAAATATTCTGTTTGTACATCAGAGACAGTCTTCCCCTTACAGGCAGACGGTGATTACCTGTACTTAAGATTCCAGCAGACAGTTATTCAGATTCCAAAGACACTCAAATCCCAAGTTTAAGGTTTACACCTTAGCATTGCTACCTACTGTTCCTTGCCAGGGTCTGGCTAAGATCCTGTGAGCAAATGAATGCTGTTAAGCATTACTTAAGCCAAAGAATGAGGAGCATAATAAGACCTAGAGGATAAAAACTGCACACCAGGAAGTTCAGGATGGGTTATCTACTGAAAGAGCAGATCAACCTCAACTTTCAGACACACACCAACAAGTATTTCCTGAAGGCCAAAGTTCACAGTTCTTTGGGATCTCATTACACACCTCAAATTCAATTCCATAAAACCACATAGGCCACAACTGTACAGTGGCAACTAAACAGGTGCCTAAAACAGTTGAGAGTGGGTGAACTTGTCTGTTCTGGTTCATTTACAGCCCCATACCAGTGCTGCTCCATCCAGCCAGGTTACCTCGCTTTGATCCCCAAACCTCATGTCCTCAGCACATAACACCAGGGCTGTGTGACAGCAGAGCTTCCCCACAGCTATTGCACCTGCAAGTTCCGTCCTGCTGCTCACCCAACCACCCAAGTTAACCCTGGGCAGAGGGGAAAGCAAGACAGACATTTTCATCAGCTGCCAATAGACAACAGCTGTACTGTGAAAGAGGGACTGCTAAATGCTGATTTTCTCAGCTGCCCATATTTCGAGCTGGATAGGTGACCTTCAGATCCAGCTTAATGCTGGCTTCCTAAAGCAGAACGGGCTGTCAGGAGTACGGTGACTAGCAGAGGCAGCAGAGAACCAACAACACGATACCCTGAACCACCTCCAAGAGGGAAAACACTACACAGAATCATCAGAAGTCAGATTTCTTCATATGTTATAGGCTTGCTCACTTTTTCACTTTGTCTTCTGGAAGTACCTAGATCAATTTGCTATCCCTACCTGCATCTCCACTAAATGGAATTGCCATCCTTGCCGGATCCCGAGACATTGCAAGGATATCAGCGCACAAGACAGCTGCTGTTCTTACTGATAAAATATTACAAGGGTAAGGTTGTGTTTGATGATAATAAGGAATCAATGAAAATTCACTGACCTTGACTAGAAGAATAACAGGCATGTATTGCTGCTTTTTCCTCTGCTCTCCTTCAGTAGCTCTGTGCCCCTGCAGGCAGCTGATACACGTTGGCAGAGACCTTTCCCCACCGACAGCTAATGACTCAAATGTAATAGTCTGATACCAAGGAGACATATACATATATTCACTACAGCATGCTGTAGCTGCTTATATTTCTAATAGCAAATGAGCATGCTTCACAAAGTGGAAATCATTTAGTTAAAGTGTCGACCTAAGCAGACATTATTTATTTTCTTTACTCCCATCGTACAGTGTGGAGTAATTGCCTAAGTAACAAGGAAAATTAAACTACTATTCACATTTTAAAGAAAATGTACAGCATTGAAGAGGCTTTCAGGGTGGAGCGTAGCTGCACTACCTAAGCGTTCCCTAGGCTTCCAACCTTAGATGCTATCGCACTGGGGGAACTTGGTGTGCTGACTCTAAGGAACAGGACAGAGCGTAGAGCAGAGTGGAGACACCACGGCTAGGCTCTGTGACAAGAGGGGGACTCGATTGTTCTTGTGCACACCGAGACCGATAAGCTGCACATTCGCTATCCTGAGCCAACGACCTGCCATATTTTTGACAAAATGCTGTACTCTAGTGAACTTTTGCTCATTATATCATTATAATACCAAAACACACCTCCATCCCAAAAGCTACCCACCTCCGAGGTGTGACCACCCCTCACTGAGCACGCGCTCTGAATTTCTCAGAGCCTATACCTTTAAACGAAAGCAAGAAAACTTTTTAGCAATCATAACCAAGATATGCCTGACTAGTCACTCAAGCTCCACCTAAAAGATAGAAAATAATATAAATTGGCTTAAGAGAAAGGGGATGTTAGGGAAGATACCATCACGAGGGATACCTTCTGACTTCTGGGATCAGTCGACAGGCTGAGCCTCTCTTCCCCCCCCCCCCAACCCCCCCCTTAGAGACACCATAGTTTAAGATTTGAATATTCTGGGCGTCTCAGTGGAAACTTAGAAATCTCTACAGAGTCTTTGTGCCTTTTAACACGTTAATAGCCAGGCTGTGTATCTGTGTATTTCACGCATGCTAGCTTGCTTTTGCAGACAGTAAATTATCGCTGACAATCCAAAGAACCTGTGTGTACCTGTTGTGGTAATAAATTGCACTTAATTGCATTGTTCCTAGCCGTGATAGTTCTCACTGAACGCAACTAGAGTGAGGGTGTGCTACGTTGTTGGTGAATCCTTGACCTTGATAGTTCAGTACCCTGAATCCGACCAGACCCGTAACGGTTAATTGGCTACACGCCTTAACGCAACATACAGTCACTCCGAGATTAAAATCTGACAGGCAATCCTATTTTTCTGAAATTCAGTTTCATCCACATCTCCTTCACTTCCACACATACAAATGTCACGGTGTAATTTTTGGTGCGGAATGGACAGAACCCAAGCCCAAAATTTAAAGCAGACTGGTTCTCAGGCATTCACTAAATTCACACCACAAACTGGAACCTGCATTTCCCAATTTCACAACAGGGCTATGCAGATAAACTCAGTGGCTTGCCCTGTCCGCTCCTACCCACGTTCTTCCATCTTCTATAAATGCACGCACGAAACAGAGCATTTCCCAGGACCAGGAACCATACCTCTTTGCCTGCTTCCAAGCACAAACAAACAAAAAAAAAGGCAAAATACAAACTACAATCTGACTTGGGAAAAAAAAACAAACACCCATTGAACTGTCTTCCATCCCATTAATCCCATTACTGTCTAAATGTGTGGCTGTACTGTATGCAGACTGTGCAATCCAGTAGTGAAGAAACAGGTATTCGTCCTAAACACAGGTGCCACAGTACGCTGCCAATATAATAATGGCAAAATGCTGCTCTCCATCTCCTAATGACCTCCTCACGCACTGGAAATTCGTGCTGTCAGTTGACTTCTTCGCTTTAGTTCTCCACTGCCAGAACACCAGGGTTCCTACAAGGTCACATCGATTTTCTTGTCAAAGTGAATGCAGCAGATCCTTATACGTAGTTAATGGGAAAAACACCTTTCTGTACCTGGCATCCAACTTGGGACATATTTCAGCAACACACATGTACCATTTGACTGACCCTCATTTGGGCTGGGGTTCATTCATCTTCCAAGCCTAGCAGAATATTTTAAATTATACTGCTGGTAGCACTTGTTTTTTCTTTAAACCTTTTCATCTGTACGTATCTTTATAAACTACTTCAGATTAAAGTGGAAAACTCAAGCAAAAAACTATTAGCTATTTAATCAACTGCTACCAAACTTATCAAAGCAATCCAAAGACTGGAATAACCACCTCCATTTCACAAAAGGAAAGCAGCAAGGTTAATAGCATCTTCTGAGGTCATCCCACTGGTCAATGGCAGAGAGATGAAAACAATTTGGGGTTCCTAGTGCTGTGCAATGCTCCATGCTTTTTGACACCTCTCAGTAAGCGACAAAATCCTCAAATGCATCTAAACATATTGCCAGATGTCAAGTGCTATGAAGAAGAGCTGTACTTCCTGAATTCTAGCCTCCGGCTCATAAACACTTTTATTTTGATGTCTGCTTTTCAAACTCTTCATTACCAAAATAACTATAGTGAAAGATACATTTGATTCCCCAGAAATTATTATTTATTGGATATTCACAAACCATTGATACTAATGTGTAAAGCATAAACTTGCCATGGGTTATTTAATCAACCTATGCAGCCTGGCATACTTTTAAGGGTCAACAGCTACTAAGGCTGGCATGTGAAATCGGTGCTCTCAAAGCTGCTTGTACAAGAACCGTCTCTGGGAACAATTACCTGAAGACCGAATGGTTTTCTTAACACATGCACCTTAATGCAGGCTGCAAAGCTTGATGAATTGTCACGGCCTGTGCCATGCAGGACGCTGGATTAGGTAGGTCTGACATCTCTGAACTCACCACTAAATCTCCATAAACGCATACCATCAAAAATTTAGTAGGCATCAATAATATGCATAAGATCATATGTTTGAGTATCTGCACAGATGTAATTCTCAGAGCATTTTCTAACATCACGAGATGATTAACAGCTAGGACTACCGTACTCCTGCAGGTGCTAGCACAAGGTCTCTCAGCTTATTATCACAGTGGCTCAGAGCTGCCCTAGGCTGAGCGGCAAGAGTTATTTACTCTGTTCTTATGGCACTCTAGAGACAGACAGCCCTAAAGCATGCCTGTAAAAAAGCTAAATAAATAGCAAAGTAGATGAACATTAAGGAGCAGTAAATTACCACCAGAGAAGCAGGCAGCAGACACAAGTCTATTCCACGCTACAGGTGGCAACGTATTCAGGCTGCACTCTTAGGGGATTTCCTATCCAGGAAGGCACACAGCTGTGGTACTCCAAGATTTTAAACAGCAGAAAAATAAGCAGTACCTTTAAAATACAGTGTATTCATCTGACTCAAGTAAGCGCATCGGACCGATTTTTACTACTTGAACTTCATTTGGACTATGCTCCCTTAAAAATGCTGCGATGAGAAAACCCGACCTGAAAAGGAAGCTTTAGAAGCAAGTGTGGTTGGAGAACCATGTTAATTGCCAAGGCCTGATTCTGTTCTGTGGTCACTGCCAACAAAATCTCAAGTTGTATTGAGTCTGTGACAGAGATGGAGAGGTTTCTTGAAACGTGAGACAAATCTGCTCGTATGAACTTAGTTCTCTCCCTCACCTCCCATCCCATCTCCTCCTTTCACTTACCAACGGCTTGGTTTCATCTTCATCTTTGAAATAGTACAGCTGGTCCCCCTTGAGAACAAACCAGCGCGTGTGCCAGGTCTTGACGAAGCCTCCTTGCTTCCGCAGCCACCCACACTTAAAGGCGCTGTGCCGCCCGTGGCTCGGAGGAGGACTCTCTGCAGGGCCAGTGTGTTCGTCCATACTGGGCCTGGGCAACTCTCCTGATGAGAAAGGAAGGGGAAAAGGAAAAAGAATCAGATCATGAGCCCAGCAGAAAGCTGTTCCTTTCAACACAGCTGAGAAATGAACATGCCCCGACTACCAGAGAGTGCTAGCAAGGCATTTACCGTCTGACTGCTTACTCTCATACAAGCACCCATCAGCTGTGTGAGTACTGCTCACCTATAGGAGACAGCAACAACAACGAAATGAGTTGTTTAAAAGCAGGCAAGAGGCAAAAATTGCTTCAATTACAGCGTATAATATCTCCACAGGCAGAGGAAGACATGAGCTATTTCTCACACTGAGTGCTGCTGGATTACAGGCACTGAGAAGGAATGAACTAACAGTACGTCTTCATACCAAGGAAGGCAGGATGCTTCCCGCTGCCAGACAAACCTCTTAATATTCCCTGACAGGCTTTATCACACCAAATAATAAGGCTTCTGTTTTTATTTTATTTTATTTTTTTAACTATTGTCACTGGTATTGTGGACAGTAAATATAAAAAATAGCTGCATATCCCATGCTATAACCAACCCCATGACTGAAATTGGTGTGTCCAGCTATGCCTCTTTACAGACATTTTGCCAATCATACAAAATGTTAGTGCATCAACTCAAGGCATGAGACGTGTCCAAACCAGCACTGAAGGGTGGAACTGAACTGACAAATTTTCAAGTGGCTTTTTGACTTGTTAAAACTATACTTGTTACCATATCTGGACAGTCACAGACATTCTAGACAGATATTTTACATACAACTGTGTAGTCACATGCTAAATCTTGATGGTCAAAAGGCTTCTCCTGATACCTTACCAAGTTTAGAGCTCAGAAAAATCAAGATTTTCTCGGTCGCACGTTGTGATATTCTCAGTTGAAATACAAGTCCAACTGAGACCCAAGTGTGCCAAATTGCATATACTTAAACAGAATAAAATGCAACCAAAACCACAAAAGCGCCAGCGTGCAAAATGAACGGTGAAATTTCAGCGTCTGAGTGCCTGAAAGACAACCTCTTTCTTCTCCTGGACAACCACCAGCAGCCATCCTTGCCCAGCCAGGAACCTGCACAGCTGCTAGTGCCTGGGCAGGCTGGCTGCCTAAGGACTTTTGTTGTTTCTACACATCCAGGTGGAAAAAGAACGAAATAACCCAGACCCTGCAAGCAGGAGAAGTTTCTGACTAGGATTATCTAGGCACAAGCTTTCTGTTGTGACTTTGGCAAAAGATATTGGTGACTTTGTGCCCAGCACTCCTGCTCTGTTCCCTGATAGAAACAAGGCTGTTAATGAGCACGCTAACAGGTACCAACGGTGCAGAGGTTTGTGCTCGGCTTTTAAGGAACATGAGGAATGGGGATACACATTCACTTGATAGAGTAGACGATCCCTTTGACAATTAGCACCAGTTTTTGTCTGGGTATTGCTACATCAATGTAAAATGAATAGCAATTGTAAGAAAGCAAGAGGAAATAACTGGAGAATGACAGCTTCCAGCCAGGGATGTTTTTCAGCATGTTTTTCCTTTGGTTCCTTTCTTCCTACCCTTCACACTTATCCTCCTTTGGAACAGCTGCCCAGCTGCTGTCTCTGCCGTGGTTCCACTGCTGCTTGTTGTAACTGAGCTCAGCCTTTTACTCCACCCCTGCTTTGGGCTGGCTCTTGGAAGCTGCCCCCTGTGGTTACAACCCTTAACGCGCCTGCCCTGCGCCACAGTTTTTGCTGCAAAGTGCAATATCAGAACTTCAATCGCTTGAAGCAGAAGCATCTCAGAAGCATAAAAGAAAATGGGTCTCCTCCCTGTTTGGGGTTCACCTGAAGTTATTTGCAATAAGCAACGACTGGATCATCTTCAATATATGACCTCAAGCACACGTGGCAGGTTTTCAAGACAGGCTCACACCCCGCCTCTGCTCATCACCCGTGTGCAGTGGAGGTGTCAGGAACCAGGACAGACCTACCTGTCCTACACGAGGCCACCCTCTCTGACAGAAAATGCACCTAACAAGTACTCAGAGTTTCTCCATCCCAGCAGAAATCTCTCGGACACTGCTGGCTTTTGGGGGGGGCAAAGCAGAGGGGGAGAAGCAGCTCTCTAGCTCACGTCCTCAGGAAGCCAACTGGCAAACATTTTAAGGAAAGCATTGCAGCCAGCAGGTAGGTTGTTACAACTTAGAAAAGGACAAAATGATTTCCACGGGCCACTCCTTGCTCCTTGCTATGCACCTGCAGAAAATCCCAATCCACCTCTGCTGCCCAGGCTGGCCTGGAGGGAGGAGAGGAGGAAGAGTTTAAGCACAGCGACTTCTTCTCTTGGCGCACTGCGAAGGAAGCCAGGTCCCTACTGCGCCTGGACCACAAACAGGCATCCAACCGCCTATGAAACCCCGGGCTGCAAGGCGCCTTGCTGCTCCACTCCACCCAGACACGGCACTGCTGCTGACACCAGGACACAAGCCAAGTATGTGCATTTCAGCTAGACAGCCAACATGTTGATTGATCTGTGCCTCCTTGCTGATAAATATATCAACCCTTTTCTGTAACACTAAAACACAGGAAGCGCAAGAGCAGTCTCCAAGCAGTAAGTCCTCGCAGGTAGTGGTAAGATTTCCTTTAGATTAATGCCATATTATATCCTTAGACACTTTCTGTACACAACCGCCATATTATTTCTTTTATCAGTGAACTGATTCTCTTCAGCAGTTAATTTCAGCCACCTGACCTGTTTTTGGTGCACATTATTATATTTAGACACAAGACTACATTTTTCGTTGTTGTTTTCCACCACTCCTTTGCTTTCAGAGTCTGCCTACAACAAACCAGACTGAATCACAAATTCCAGCAGCTGGCTCACTTTCACCAGTTGTTTTTACAGCTGCTTCAACACCAAGATCATAAAAACAAACTGCAGAAATATCAGGGTGCTGGCAGTGCTGCAGGGAACAGCGAGGTGCAAACAGCATGTAAATAACACATGAACACGTGTGGAATTATATCAACACACTGCGAGTCCTCTCGCTCCCATGAGACCAGGCAGAAAGACACTATGTTTTCAAGCACTGAAAAAGCGTATTCCTCAAACCCATCTTCTGAATGGGAAACACAACTCATGCCTTCTGCGAGAGCTAACGCCACTGACGTGGCCTGCCTCCAGCATAGGGAACGAGCAGAGCTGGACAAATCCTGCGCAGTCCGTTCACTCTGGGCTGGCTGTGGGCAAGCTCTCCTGCTGTCATACGGACACGGGGAAACACAGAACTTGGCAGCTCCCCCAAGTCCCAGCCCTTTGCCAGGAAATCATCAGAGAAAGTTATTACAGCACGACAAATCCAGTCGCAATGCAACCCCCGGACTGCACCAAGATGTTTGGCACGGAACCCTGATCTTGCTGTGTGATTTTATTCCCCCTCAAGTTTCTCATGGCCCAGCTGGCACACTTCCAGCACGCAAAGCTGCATCAGCTTTCGCCTCCAGCGAGCCTTCTCCATCCCTCACACACCGCAGCAGCTCCCTTGAAGCCCATGCTCAGCCTGGTCCGAACCAGGTCGAGGCACCAAGCTGCCCAAGCACTAGCCCAAACCCGCCCTCCTGCAGTCTGACACAGGCCTGTTCCCCTTCCCCTATTTGTGCCTGCCTGCGTGCCAAATTCATAATGATCTTTGTGACACAAGGGTGCTGTATGAAATGATGTTTCGATACTTCCACCCTTACACGAAGGGATATACCTCATTTTCCAAGCAATGCCTAACTCTCGCTTCCTCTCTGCTGATTTCCCATGAGCTACCTAGAGTCTAAGTGCCCAAGCTGAAGGTTATCAGCTTCTTTCAGGTATGGAGCGCTGCCTCTGAGCAGAGCATTTTCTTTTGATTTTTCTCCATTTAACCTGGTTGAATAACAACTTCGATACCTTTTAGTGTCTGAAAACACCAGCAATGGTTATCTTACTCGTTAACACATCTTAAGACACCAAAATCGCAGCAGCACAGGCACACGTGTGTCAGCAACTGCTGCTGTGCTACTGGCACTAACGCTCCTCGTCACAGACACATCCGGCCCTTCTGAACTCCCCCTTCCCAGTTTTGTCCTATCAGGGACAGGCTGACAATATTTAGCTCGAAAGAATTTCACTTCCAAGGCCTAAATAATTACTTCTCAGGCAGGAAAAAAAATCGTGAAAGCTCTATCATCGGTCAGATTAGACAAGGCCTGATGCAGAGCCCAGCGAAGCCAATGGAAGACTGCACTACTTTGCAGCGCATTCAGGGAGCTGTTCCCAAACCAAGATCCAATACTTCTGCCAAGACATGGAGCTCTTGGTCCAAGGTAACACTTGAGTGCCTGAGCTGCATTCAGTGCCAGAACCACCCTACACATCTTCTTACACTGGCTCAACTTCTATTATCAGCGTGCAGTTTATTTACAGGAATTCAAGCACAACTATACATAGCACAAATAAAAGGGCACCAGAGGCTTATTCAAGACTACTTGAAGGTACTCAACTGCTACCAAAGTACAATGGAAACTGTGACTACTAAATTCCCTTCAGAATGACCCTGGAAAAAATCACCTTCAAAAACCTTTTACCTTAATGTATTCAGGATAGCCTTCCGCCCAAGCTGGCGTGTAGGAAACCCAAGCATGCCAGATGCTCAGTTTCCCTGGTAGAAAGCACAGCTGGGTAACCTGATGTCTTCCCGAGCATCCCCAGAACCTGTCAATTCCTGTTACATAAAGCAAAGCAACCGCAGCACTTCTGTGACTACAGCATCATGTGGTCACGCTGTATTTTGGGCACTTGTCATAGGCTAAATTTTTGCTGTTTAAAAGCAAACAGCAATCTTCAGATAGATGCTTTTTTGTCCCTACATTACTGTTGTGGCAGCAGGAGGCATAGGAAAGGTGCACAGCTAAGAGCCCCTGTCCATTACAGACTCTTCTGACAGCTCCAAGTGATGCTTTAGTCTCACCACTTCCTAATCCAGCTGCCTACTTCTGAGTCAAGAAGGACCCCACCTGTAGAAGGCTAGGAAACTGGCATGCCCTTGCATACAATCCGCCTGGCTCGCTATTCTCAAGTGTAGGTGGTTGGAATATTGTGATTTAGCAGCCATTACCAAGAGTCATGCCACAAAGAAAGGTTTTTAAAGTTTCACGAGGAACTTAGAAGGCTAACAGCACCTCTGTTATGCTTCTGCATGTTACTTGTTATGCACACATCACGTCCTCAGGTTTCTCCTCACATTGCAGCACATGGTGGTGAGACAAGGTTGCTGCTGCCAGTGTGATGGAAGTAAAGGCATGATGAAAGCAGAGCAGTCCCTCATTTTCCTGGTTTCTGCCTGGGCTTCCACTTCAGGTGTCTTATCCTGTAAAAGTGGCAATGCTACAGAGAAACTGCACACAGCAGAAAGTCAGCTGTAACCATCTGGAGAAGCACACAGAACAAGAGACAAGATGGAGAAGAGCCTCTGGTAGCTGAAGGGTCAAGTGATGCAAGATGGACAAAGAAATGCAGAATGGCTGGCAAGCCTCAAGTGGCAATGCTGAGCAGTGAAAAGGTCAGGGAGAAAGTCAAAGGCTGCATCTGGAACAGCAAAAAGATATTCCAGCTCCCAGATGTCACTCCCAACCAATGGGCTACGCTGCCCAGAGCAGCTGAAACTGGAAAACCCCAAATCCTGTTTACAACTTCATACTTCACATGGAGAAAGTGATCACGAGGACAGCTTAAAAACAACTTGATTCACATACGTCACTGGTAAACACTTGAGCATTTACAGGACTAGCTTACAAAAGAATTGATCAAGAGTTGGGTCCAAACATGATCTCAGCAAATCATTTCTCATATAAAAATAATTTCTGGCACTACTCCTCGTTCTAAAAGACTGATGACCAAAAGCATCAAGTGAGGATGTCAGCAGCTCTCTGACAGTGACTAGGCTGCATGCTCTTTTAGGAAAACCAACACAATGGGACTGTCCATGTTGTCCTCCTATTCTCAAAGCAGCTCAGGCTTTAGGTGTTCCCTGCAGAATTGACCAAGAGAATTAAGATGTTATAAATTACATTCACTAAGTATGTGGGCAGGTGGGAAAGAATTTTTAGTTTGTCAACAGCAGCAAAAGCCTTCACCCAAAGCTGCTGCAATTAACTGCTCCCTCCATGCTTTTAACCGACGTGCTCCTTAGAGAAAAAACAAAAAACAAAAAACAGAGGATGAGTCAACATGGAGCCCCATTCATGCAAGATGGGAATAAGAACCCATGAAGAAAGATGGGGGAGAGGAGAAAATTCTTCTAAAACGAAGGAGCACACAGGTCCTGCAAAAAGGGTTTGTGGTTGCCAGAGCATAGGAGGAACATGTGCTGCCTGCACTGCACTTCAAGTCCATCTCTTGTTCAGAGCAAGCACAGCCCCCGTGAAGTCCCAGTGCTGCAGCAGGCGCTGGCTGGCCACAGCAGAGGCTGGGGCTGTGCTTCTGTGGCTGCAGACCCAGTTGGGCATCGCTCCCTACATACCCAGGTTCAGAGCAGCAGCAATCTTCTCCTGGGGGCCTCAGTGGGAGCCACGCTGGTGGTAAAGAGGCAGGCGTGTGCTGTGCGCAGGTGATGAGTCAGGCAGTTTCTTGGCTTGGTCTCAGGACTACAAATTCAGGCAGGTCAGAACCAAAGGGTCAGGTTTGGCACGCTCGGGGATGCATCTCCTTCCATTCCTGCTCGTCTCCGAAGCAGAACAAACATTTGTGTCCTCTCTGCAGGCCAACCCAAGCAGGACCTCAATTTCCAATAGACTTCTGAGCAGAACTCAGTCTAGTTCTAGAGCTTTTCAGAAATGTTTTATGTAAAAGGTAATTGCCTCTGTCACTTGAAAACATGAACCATGCAACACGTTTCCATGCTACAAAACTGGAGACAATATAGCCAACGTTTTTGAAAGCAGATGCGTGTCTTTCCACTGAGAGAGCCAACACAAAATAAGCTCCATTATTTTGTAGTTGCTATTTCCAACTTCTCCCCAGTAAAGCATTAATTCGTACTTACAGAATTCACATTTCAGTTACTTTAAAACCAAGTTTATATTAGAAATTAGAAAATTAGAATTGGAGTCTTAAATCCCTCCTACATATTGCAGAAAGCAGTTTTGAGTCTGTCGTACTACCTCAGTTGTTTCAGTAGAAGATAAGTGATGCTGCAATACTGCTAACTAAGCACTACTACTTCACGGCCCTTTTCATTAAAGCTCCACGCTAATACTGTCTCCACCTTCCTCAGCCAGCCTCTGACTCCCACACCCTAGACTCTCAAAGTCATTCTCATGTAGGAACTGTCCAAATTCACATGGTCCTTGTCCTTTGTAAGGTCAACCTGTGCAAGGATGGTAGCATCTCCTCTTCCAACTGGTGCCTAAAGAACTACTGAAGCCAAAGATGCATCTCTGCCATATCACACCCACAATCTTCAGGCTCTGGTCCCATATCCCATAGCCAAAGGCTTTTAGAGAAGGTGCATTCATCTTTTTGCGTTCACACGTGTCTCTGGCGACTACACACACTGCCTATGAAGTGTGCACGATGCCGAGCCTAGCTGCACACTGCCATCCTCCCCACGCTCATTTGCTCATGGAGCAAGGAAGAAGTAGAACAGAAGTCAAGAGCCTTTTCAGCAATGACCTGGTTATCTTCAGCCACCTGAAATCTAGCAAAAACCCACGTAAACACCTTTCTCCAGCATTGTTCAACCAAAAGAGAAAGTAAAGAGAACATTATATCCTCCATCAAGTAAACAATTGAGAGCCAGGAGAGATGCACGCACACCGCTTAGCTACACTTAACCTCTAAGGTAAACATTTCTTGTTCTGTTCCTAGTTTTTCAGGACTAGCTGTGAAAACACTGCCAACATACCTCCAAGATACACGTTTCCTTTTTGTAACAACCTACATTAACCAGCATTTGGGCTACGCTTTTTGTTCTTCCCTAAATTTGTGAGTGGGCAGACGAGCACGTTCAGATCATGTATGGCCTCAGGAAGGGATTCAGGTTCTTGGGGAGTTGCCGAAAGGCACCGGCTAGCACAGTAATGCATCACGATGCTCAGTGACAGAGTTGCATACAATTATGATTTTAATGCAATGGCATTCTCTGTAAATGAGCTCCTGCTTTGCTCAGCTGGCTAATGCACTTGTTCCCCGCACTTGCAAATTACATCCTTGATCATGACTGAATAAAAGCTCATTGCAATTTCCAGCATGGCATTGGAAGCAGTAAATTACAGGAGGGGGGAAAGCAAGCACACTCCCATGGATATTACAGATGGGTACAAGCTAACCGCAGACCCCAGTTCACAACTTGCCAAGAGCATGTGGCCCGAGGACAAGGGTCGCTGCCCAGACGCGCTCCTTTTGCTGTGCCAAGGGCTCCAGCACTGAGGCTGGCTGAGGTCCCTGCGTGCTCCTGGATTTTCAGCTGCCCTCAGCAATGCACATGCAGTCACTGTCTGCCCTTCCCCATCACTTCAGTGGTCACCGTTGAAGAAAAATAGGACTAAATCATGTTCCTTTCATAGAATATATAGTTTTTCCCTCTGTCATCTACAGCAAGTGTCACAATTGTCATTTCAAGAAATATTCATTTTCAGAAGATCATATTTTCACACTTGTAACCTTTACATTATCTATCACCTGTACCAACACAACCCTGCATTTCAAAAGCAACATGTTTTATCAGTGCAGGATTACAACAGAAGTTTAAATCAGTGCCTTGCAAATTCAAACAGCTCCCTTACTCGTCTAAACACATAGAGAGAAGATTTATTTTTGTAAAATACAGTGCTTTCTGGAAAGTATGAATTATGTGAGGTGACTGCTAAGTACATGAGAAATGCAGTCATCAGCACCACAGGTTATTCCATACACAAGCCCAGTGCAGCAGAGCTGGGAAAAAGCTTCAGCTGTGACTTTTGCTATTTTAAACCCATTCATTACATACAACATTTCCCATGGAATTCTACTTACAGCCAGCCTCTAGAAGAGATCACAGAAAAGCCAGTGTAAGGTACTTAGATTAATCCATTCTTTTAAGAACTTCATACTTGACTTCTCTCTGCATGTGCAACCCTAACAGCATGCACTTCTACTCTGCAGCCACTTGACCTTGATAAGCTAATGATTTGAGAGAGAACAGAGACGGCATGCAGGCAGGCACACTGATTGTGCACACTTGGACACCAAAAAAACAGGTCTGAGGCCATTCCAGGGTGTCCTAAATGCTCCAGACTAGCCATGGTTTTTAAGTACTGGGTGTCTGGAATGCATCGTCCTATACTTCATTACGAAATTGCAGTCATGAAAAATCTTACCTACTACAAGCAACATAGTTTCACCGACATCAAATTGCTGGCTACCACTTCTCTCCTCCAAATATTTCATTATCTTTGCATAGAGCTGTTCTTCCAAGTTAGAAAGCAAAATTTCTCGATAGCAACCCTATAGGAGGTGATTTTACTCAAAAGTTGACTTGTTTAGACCAGCTTGATTCATCACTTACCTAAATTTAAGAACCAAGTTTAATCAGAGCAGATGCAGGCTTCCCTAAGATTTTTCAGCTTATCTTCTAGAAGAAAGAAGTTAGTACTTGAGAGTTGGCAGAACAGATGCCCTCGTTATTCTGTCTTGTGCCTTGAGTTTTCTTTTCTGCATTAGCTCTTGAAAGGCTTTGTTATTTCTCCGCATTTCTGTTTTCATTATTCCTACAGGTCTTTTACAAGATCTAAAATCACCAGTGCTGCTTCAACACTGTAAGAGTAAACAGCAAGATTCTTTGCCCTTATGTTTCCCTAACAAAACCATCAAAAACCTAGAAAGTTTCCAAAGAATCAGAAATAGCTTTATGCATAAAATGTTCCGATTTGACAGAACGAGAAGCGATCAAGCTGACAGATGTCAGACTTACTTTGTTGATGGCATTCGGCTTTCCTGGCAATGAGCTGGGAAAGGAATCTGGAGGAAACACATACAAAACCACACCAATGCTTCCACGTGCCAACTCACTTCTGAAATTCTACAATTTCTTTTAGAGAAGTTCGCCTCAAGATGTTGAAATTTGCCACGTGCTTCAGCGAAACAAAAAAATGAAATTAATTTGCTGTTTGTGATAAGGCAGTGTAACAGAGCCGTAACATCTACCAGCATCCTCCACCGAGGCCAGCCTACGAGCCCAAACACACAGTATTAAGAGAGCAAACCTCACCGAGCGCCTTTTCATAGGACACGCGAGAAGCCGGCAGGGGTGGCTGGCTGCAGTGGGCTTCAGATCACCATGCCAAACCGTGCAGAGAGCGCAGGGCAGCAGCGGGGCTCCTCCATGCCGCAGAGATGGGGACCATAACCTATCAACAGATAAAAGCGGCTGAACCTTGGAAACCCTCTCCGCTGTACAACAGAGGAACAACTCCAGATCGGTGCTTTCACTCGCAACACACTTGCAGTTACATTTCTTCAGGAAAGAAAACCCGTTTCCAGCATTCCAGCTCAGCTAAATTGGACGCAGATGATGCAGCCCTTTTCCAGACACATGAAGGACAATGCAGCCGGAATCTCAGCTAGGCCCTGAAAGATCCTGTACATAAAGCACTAAGCTTGCTACAACACAAAGGGGGTCGAGGAGGCAACTACTGTGATTTCATTCCATAGTGTGATTTAGGACGATATTATGAGGCAGAAACGTTAAAGGAAAGTAATAAAAGCCTTTCATGTACCCTCAAACGAAGTCAGATGTTCGTGTGTCATGTATCTGGACAACTTCTGCTTTCAATGGAAGCCTGATCCCCACTTCAAAGGGAGGAAATTAGACGAAAGGGGAAAGAATGTACACCTCTAAGTACCGGCGGCCCCAGGAAGCCCAAGACCAAAGGACCAAATCCATCCGTTTCCCAGCACCCCCAAGACAGACCAAATCCTACGAGCTTATTTAGCCGAGAGAAACTGAAAGTACGAGAACTCGCAGCGCTCGCTCTCTGCCACCAGTGTATAAACCCTGCTCATTGCATTATTGGAGTAGTCACAGCACAGAAACACGACCTCTGGGCATACACTGCTCATGTAACTGCTGGTTACTGCTGTGAAAATAACCCGTACCCTCCCCCAGGTGTGGGCGGCTTTGTTCTCTAATTGCTGTTGGGGACCACAAACACAGACTGAAACAGGGTATGTGCTCAGCTTCCTGAAGGCTTCGTTTGTCCTTGAACATTAAGGTACCATTGACTGAGGCCAAAACGCTAAAAGCACACACTTAAAACTCAGCTTCCCAGGTTTATCCATTCTGAAAATACTTGCACACGTTAGGAGTTTTTTTAACGTGGAAGAATTCTCCTTCAAAGCTCCATCCTTCGGTACAGTTGGATAGGAACTAGACTGATCAGTAAGTTCTGCATTAAGTTGCTCTGACGTGGGAACTTCTGAGGTAGGATGCAAATTTTTCAGGTCATCTCTTTCCCTAATATTTGCTGATTACTACAACATTTTCTCTCTCTAATTACTGGTCTTCTAATGTCCATTGCTAATTAAACATATTTACACTTCAGTAGGACTACTCACCAAAATATGACAAGACTAGGACAAATGAATTACCAATCAAGCCATACAGAGCTCTCTTCACATGGATGATAATTCTGGATAGGTTCTTAAAGAAGCTGATCGTTTCCAAAACTCCCCAATTCTCGTACTGCTGGAAACCTACCTGCACGTTGGGAACATTTCCTCCTTTCCATGCCAATTCGATTGCAAGACAGCAAGGTGCTGAATGAAGTCAGCTGGATCCTCCACCAGAACTGGGAGGAAGGAGAAGGCTGCTCTCAAACGACTTCTCACACAAAGGGCTTCCAGAGAACGCTCCGCAGCAGCATGAGTTTTACTACAGGTGAAATTATCGCAGATGGGCAACAAGTTATTGCTTTTCATCTGCCTTCCTGGGATAAGCTGTTTTTAAACATACACAGGAACTTTGCAGCATTGGTTGGCCTGGGTAAAGCAGGCACAAACTGCAAGTTACAAGTGCATTAAAAGGCAATACTCAGCCCTGCATTCTTTTCAAGGGATAAAAGGAGTAACAAAAAGATCTGATCAGGGATGATAATGTCAGATATACCAGAAACTGTCCCTCAAAATCCTGTATCTATGAAGTAACAGCCTCATGTTGTGCAGATCTGGATGCATTCAGCAAATAACATCATTGCTTAATTGGTGCGGTACAATACTCTTGTTTGTGCAGGAAACACAGCTCAAAGCCTCTGACTTTTTTTTTTTTCTTTCAGACATATTCAAGAAATTCATTTTCATAAGGAATTTTGTATGAATCCCTCGAGGTCAATCATTTCATTTTCTGAGGTTTGCCCCTCTACCAGACTCATAGCTCAGATGACAAAATACAAATGGCCGTTGGTAGCTAACCTAGCTCTCAACAGCACAAACTGCTTTCTTTGTGGACAAGACAGGGAAATATTGGGATTCATTCCTGGAGAGATCTTGAAAAACTCGAGACATGCCACCCCTTTGCTCTTGAACTTCCCCCACACACACCCCTGTACTATCAAGGTTCTGATGGATCTTGCTCATCTTTCATCTGTGGGGCAGATGAGATTCTTCTCAGGGCTTGGGCATCCTAAATCCTGTACAAAGCATTTTTTACGGTTATTAACTAATGGCTGGCTGTAGAACACAGTTGGCTTTAAAGATAAAACCAGAGTACATAGAGCTAAACCACCAAGAAAACTTCTGCTTTTACTTCATCTTCGTCAGTACCATCAGGTCACTGTAGATAGCACCAAAGTTATCCCTACGGCTGACACCACCTGACAATTCCTTTGGGGCAAATGGGACAAGATCAAATAAGCAGTGTGGTTTTTTTGTTTGGTAACATGTTTTGCTGCATCTCTGCTGTTTCACACTAAGCAAAGCACTGAAAAATTTCACTTGGAACAACCCCAATTGTTCTTTGCAAATTCTTGGCCAAGCTATAAAGTTTCTCATTTTGAAGCAATTAGTACCAGTAAGAGAGGCCTGGGTTCATTTTCCCCATCTGAAAAACCGCAGGTGGATGAGTAGCATGCGTGTTAAAACCCCATCAAAGTAAAGGGTTTTAACACACACACACACACAGAGTGAAGTGGCTCAGTTTTCCCAAGGAGGGCAGTAAGTGAGCTAAGAACAGACTTGTTTGGCAATCCCAGAAAGACTTATCCACTACCCCATGAGGACATTTCAACCTGCCATCCTGTCAGCAGACTGACAGGATCTAGCACTGCACACATCTTTGCAGATGCTGGTGCAAGGCTACGCCGACATCAGAGTACTTGCCCAACGGACCCATCACCAAGGAATGACGCACAGAAGGAGCAGAAGAGAATACACAAACAAGAACAGCCAGACCCTCTCCGTTTTAATTGGTTTTCTAACCCTGAAATACTTAGGGACTGTTTTGTAGCAGTCTGAAAAAGGCATTGAAGAGAAGCACTTCACCTTCCCCAGGGTATTTGCTCCGGACCGCTAATTCTGCAAGATGCAACCACAGTACAAGTACAGAGAAGAAACTGTGAAGCAAAACAGGAGCAGTCATTTTAGAGCCTGATTACTGCCTTTTCTATCCTGAAGCCATCACAGAGTGAGGATGAGAACCTCTCTGAAAAGATCGACTTTTGTCAGGGGACAAGTGAGCCTGACACTCAACCTATTGCTGATACTGAGTCTGCCACTAGTGCACCACCACACAATAATTACAGGAGAGGACTCCAAGACTGAGGACAGCCTCACAACCAGCTCTTTCTGCCGAGAAGATAAGTGAATACTGGTAGAAAAAAAAAAGATAGCAGCTCCTCCACAGTATTACAGAGGCAAGATTTACGCAGGATTTTAAATGAACAACAATATAAACAAAGCAGCAGACATTTATCACGGTGAACACTTGAAGTTGCTACCTGGTAATAAATCCTTGTATGTGATTTACTGCCAGATTCATGTACAAGTTCAACTATACAGAACAGTTCCTGAGAAGATGAATAGCATCATTTTAAGGTTGTTAAAGCACAATTATGATCACATTCCTACCAAACCCTACCGAAGCTTGTTCCAAACCCCACAGCTTTCTAACTATCTTATCATCTCAAATTTGATTTCAAGTCCTGCTTTTCATTAAAACTGATGATCTGAGAAACATCCTAACACCTGAAAATTCAACACACAGTGTTATTACTTATATTAGATGCTAGCTTACAATACGTGCTGAAAATCAAGCCTTGCTGCACTTCAATTAAAAAAAATCTATAAATCACAAGAGGTGACAAGCTGCCAGTAACAGTTACAATTACACGAATGGTTGTTTTCTGGTGCCAAATTCTTTGGGGAAGTGGTTGACCAGCCCTGACCCAGCTAACATGCAGCGGGAAAGCTGAACATCTCCTAGAAATGGGAAACCAGCAGCACTGAAAGGTGGCAAACAGTTTTGCACAGTGCCTCCTCCCTGCACACTCAGCGCTGCCCTTCATCCAGGGACATGCGGGCGGCAATCTGATCGTGTCCGTGTCATGCTTCACACGGAGGACTAAGCCACAGTTTATCTTTATTACTGAATTATAAGCCACACACAGCAAAAGGAAGACAGAAGACAATTGAGAAGATGTCACTGCGGCGGGCAGACAAAAGGAGGTCTAGACACATGCACACATTATGAAAGCAAAATATTTTCAATATGACTTCCAGTTCTTCTCTCTGGAAAACAACCAGTGTATGTACTAAAATCTAATCTCAGATTATTTGAATTACAGTTTAGAAATAGAAAATACCCACAAGAACGGGCAAGTTTCTGCTGGTGAAAGCAAAAAGCCCGTGATAAACAGCATAGCACCTGATGGAATGGAAAATACAGAAAGAGCTTTGAGAGGAACAGCTTTCAAGACGTTGTTGCCGAACACAGCTGCTTTAGCACCCTGATGGCAGCTCTGCATAGTTTCCCTCACACGGGGCAGGAAGGGCACCAGCAGCTCTCCGAGTGGTGCGTGCCCTGCCGAGGTTGCTGAGGAGCCCAGGGTACCGGGCACAGACCTCGCGTCTGCAGCCTGGGGAGCATCCAGCTCCTCATCATTCACCTCGCGGCCCCCATTTTCACAGGGCTTTGCCTTTCAAGCAGCCCTGCAATAAACGTTTTCCTAACAAGCATTTCAAGCTTCAATCTGCAAAGCAGAACCTTAGCAAGCTGTCTTGGCACCCCTGAAGAGAAGGCTTTAACAGTGGTCATTTGGAAGCGGTGAAACATTTTATAAAACTGCAGACTTCGCCCAAGCTATTCCGGAGTTTTCCTTCCGATCCTAAAACAGCAGTTGCTCCTGGATAGAAGAGTAACTTTAGGAAAAGACCATGCGATGCTCAGAAGAACTGCAAGAATCACGCAGAACAAAGGACGTGGCTACTCCAGCCTATTTCTTGTGAGATTCACTATTCAAAAATGCAATTTATCTTTGCTGATGAAAAAAAGCCTGAAAGTAGTATAGAGTAAGCATTGGTCTCTTTCTTCATTACCGATTCCTAACTCTGGTAATATGTAACAAATGATTTGCAAGCTTGCTCTCCCATTCAATATGGAAAACAATACATCATACCAATGTATTACCAGCTTCTTTTCTGAGTTTGATTTTTCTCCCCCGGAGACAGAGACAACTAGGAAGGCATTCAGGGCAGAGGAATGAAGACGAGCATTTGGCTGGACTGACGCCGCGACAGCCAAGAAAAGAACACGAAGCATTCCGAAAACGTTTCAAGGGTGCAAACTGCCAGGGCAACGACGACTGGAAGGGAAGGATGACTAACATCAGCTCACGGAGGCAGGTAAGGTTCATGGAATCAGCCAGCCGTGCCCACCGGCAACCCTCCAGAGCAGCAGAGTCACCTTCCCCCAGCACGTGTGAGCAGGCGGGCAGCCCCCTGGGGAGGCAAGAGACGCGCAAAGCAGCCCCCCACATCCCAGCAAGAGCCCAGCAAGTGTAAGCCCCCCAGTAGGGTGAGGTCAGCACGATTTCTCAAACCACAGATTTAAATGCCATCCTGACTGCACGGAAGCACAAAGGTTCAGGATGAAGCATCTCAGTATCCCTCCCTGCTAATTATTCTCTTTGGTGTGTAAGAAAACACCCCAAAGTCAAAACTGCTTTTACAGCAGTTTGCACAAAGACAGTGCCTAATCCAAACAGGTCAAAACCAAGAATTTCAGCATATGAAGACGTGAAAACGTGTGATGGACCAAACAGCAGTATACAGCTTTTTATTTTTTTTTATCGCCTTTGAACCACTGAAGTAATTTTTCTTCCTACATTCCCTGAAGGACATGGAATTTAGTCCTTATTTGCATGACAGTGTGCAGAAGTCTTCCTCTTTCAGCTTGCAGATTGACACAAACAACTGGAACAATCCTTCCAAGGGTCTAAAAGCACGCTCCGTGTTTCTCAGCTCGCTGTTAGCTCTACATCGACGTTCACTTCCCATGCTAACACGCTGTATTTTTCTCAGCAATTCTTCTCTGTCTCTTTCACAGGGTTCCAGGACAGGCTAACACAATATAAATGGAAGCCTTTGTTTGGGGAAAAATCACCAGTTCACCCCAAACCTGTCGGTGAAGCTCTCACAGAGTTGTCCCCCTCCTGCCAAGCAATGTTATTCCTTCTGGTCCGCTGTTGTTAGAACCAGCTCGCAGGTAGCCTCCCAACACACAGATGCGTGGACGCTTCCTGGCCCCCTGTTGTCTCCAGAGAACTTGCTCTCATTATCATCATTAAAAACTTGCCAGCCCTGCACACCCACAAGGGGACCAGCCAAAATCTGGTTCTCCAGAAAAATAATAAAAAATAGCTCTTATAATGGCATCGCAAGAGTACATTGTACTTTGATAGCAATAAAACATGTCTGAAGCACAGCTTCTCTATTTTAGCTGCAGAAAATGACAGCAGTATTAGCATAACTATGCGGAAAAAAAAAAAAAAAAGCACAAGATATCCTGACGACCTGAGCTGTGAATTAATTGCTACAGAGTAATGACTGAATCATTCACGGCATACTTTGAAACTTACTGATGCTTAAGGCTATTTGCGTGGCTTTTAAAACATCGCAGTGTACCGAAGGGAGAATGGGGAATTACGGATGGCCAGCTGAGACCAGGGATTCACTGTAAGCACCGAAAACCTGGCAGTTTGAGTTCAGCAGCTCGCTGCTGCATTGGAGACAATTCACAAGCCCCCACAACACACCAGAGCATCTGGAGTTCATTTCCCTTTGTGTTGCGCTGCCCCCAATGCCCGAATTAACGCAGCGTTTTCATCCAGTGCCACCCTGGGCTATTCAACAGCGTTTTCTTGAATTCTGCAAGAAAGATAAAATCCAGAGCTCCACTTGGTTGCGCTGGATGTCTGTGATCAATAAGGCGATGCAGGGTCTGTTTCCTGACTGATAGAGACCATTTATTTTCATGCAAGCGTTCACTGGCAGGCTGCTGGCGTCCACCACTTCCTTCCCGCAGAGGCCTTGAGGAGCCCAGGAGCTGCGCGTCGTGGCAGCGCGGATGTGTGCCACTATTACCAGCAAACACGCCGAAGAAGTGCCAGCTTGGGTAAACCAAAGGGGTTGGAAGGCCTGGAGAGCCAGGGCAATTATTCGTTTTTGTAACATGGATTTTCACCCCCCGGCTCTCCCCCAGCCTGCAAATGGCTTCCATATACATTTCTTGTTTCTACACACAGAGAGGATGACGTATGTTTAAAGTAATTCACGAGCACTTCTCAGGGAGGTATGGCTTCTGTACAGGCTGGCAATGCCTGACTGCTCTTGCAGCACCCTTTGCACTTCTGCAGCCCATCCCCAGTGGACAAGACTGCGGGTCCCTGCTCCATGCATCACGGCCATCTTCACTCATCTCCTCGCAAATCCAGGCAGTCGCAAAAGACACGTGGGCAGCAAAGCATCAGAGCTCTCAAATAAGCTCTTCCAGATAGTCAGTGATGAAGTACCTAAAGCCAAATACACGGCAGTAAGGCATCACGATTCCATCTCCACAGGTTTCATGTCGTAGCCCCAGGAACAATGCCAAGTTAACTGAAGAAGCTGTAATGAACTCACAGCACACACAAAACCGAGATGCCATCAGCAGGAGCTGGCCGTGCCGGGCCCAGGGCGCTGTTTTCAGGATCCCCAGGACAAAGCAGCCCTGATTTCTGCACACAGAGACGGGCACATCGCAGCACATCCCTGCCTTCTTGGCCGAGTATCACCCGCTCGTCAGGCAAACTCAGTCCTGTCCTGTGGGAGCATCAGCCTTAAGGATGAGCCTTTTTCCTGATTTCCCGTTGCAATTTCAGAGGCTTTAAGATGACTGTGCTGGCTCCAGCAGACCTACCACATGAAATGGGTTCACCTTCTGCACCTCTGATCCCTGCTCCACAAGCTTTGCAGTTCAAACAGCCATCCTCACGATGCAGCAGCATGCCAAATCCCTTAACAAAAGATGCTGCTTAACAGTAAATTGGTATTGCTTCTACATTTCAAGGCAATTTAAACCCAAGAAGCTGCTAGTTTTAGGATGCTGCACGACATAGCACACTAGCACTAAACAGGTCCTAAACAGCAGCAAAACCCCTGTTGTTTCCACAAAGTTCAGCTCACTCCAGCCACCTGCAGTTTCAGCCCATGTGCTTTCGTCCCAGGACAGCTGACGGCCACCTTCTCTCTGGGCAGCACCCTCCTGATGAAGACCTGGCCGAAAGCAGTACATTTTCTACAAGCTTTCAGCAAAACCACAGTCTCTTTTCTGAAGAGATCTTTCAGCACCACCAAAAATATCACAAGTTGCCACTCAAAGGCACTCTCTAAAGAGCTCTGTAAAAGTTTAATAGGACGGTTAAAGAGGGGAGAAATTGCAGGACCATGTCACGATTTCCATAGCACTTTACTTTTTCCTACCTTAATCGTCTCAAAAAATTGTGCACATGATGGACTAGCCAAGAAACACAACAGCTTCTTTTTGTTCCGCTTTCCACGAGCCCCAGAACAAACTGTTTGCTCATATCAGTTTCCAAGCGATGTGTCTAGGCATCCAGGCTGAAAAACCAGAAGAGCCATTCAAGCCTCCCGGCTTGCAAATATAAAGCAAGCTTGTTGAACAGGCCTATTTGGTGCAGATTTATTTCTCATTTCCAATAACTCCTCTCGTCGTTTTTGCAATGAGATTTGAGCCCTTTCATTGCTAGTCATCTGTACCAGATGCCCAAAAGCTGTGCGTCTGCCTGCTTCTGAAAACACAGCGGAGCATCCCCTTTTCCCAGACGTCCAGCAGCGCTCCCAGCTCATTTCTGAGCTCACGTTTTCATCCTCCTTCTGGGCACGGACATTAACTCCACACTGATTGGCAAAGGACCTTGCTGCCACCAGTTCTACACTCAACATTCGCCAAGTGGGCACCCCGAAGCCTGCGGCCATCCGTTTAGCTGTGCTGGTGGTACACCACAGCCACCATTCGAGCACTGGCTCCAACTGTCCGTGATTTCCTCACGAAGAGGGATTTTGGATGTACTTATTATTTGGTTTCCATCCTCCCAGGCAACTCCAGGATCCCTCGGGTTCTTCACAAGGCCAGCCACCTCTTTACTCCTTACAACCACAAAAAGGTAGATCACAGGCAAGAACAGCCTCATATCGCAATATAAATGAAAACCTACTCTATCTCACTGCCCTCCAAAGCATTGGGCAGGCAAGTGTAGATGCACTTTTTCTCCAAGAAAGAAGTACAAAACAAGAACAATGTTGATGCAGAACTAGAGGGAAGGAGGGAAACGATTGTGTGGTAAATGTTAGGACAGCTATCACAGTTGCCCCCTGCCCTGCCCAAGAGCCACGTTGGGCAGTCATGCTGCATCAGTTTTGGCCTGAGGAAAGCACTCCCAGCCAGCCTCAAGCACCCTCCCAATGGAGCAGCAGCACATGCCCCGGGCACTGAGCATTGTTTCATCTGCAAACCATCCAGCCACCTGCCTAGGCTGCTGCAGCTATGAACAGCCATCTCTGCTTCCCAGTGACGCTCCTTGCAATGCCACGAAGGTGAGCAGTTACCAGCGCAAGGTGTTTTCACCCTTTCAGCTCGGGTGGTGGGAGTTGCAGCGGCGAAGGCACGCTGCGAGCAGCATCCCCCCCAGGAAGCACGCTCCCCAGGCACCAGAGCCCCGCTGCCCACCCTGGCCAGGCTGGAGGTGCACATCTCTGCTTTCAGGGCTGAAACCCAGGGTGCCTCCATGTCACAAGGCAGTAAGGACATCCAACACAGAGTTAACTGCCAGGTGAAAGCTTTTAATCAACTCCCAGGCTAAAAATAAATAAATAAATAAAAAAGTTTAAAAAAAATCCATCTAACCATTTGAGAAATAATGAGCTTCTCCTTCCTCACCTTTCCCATCTGTCAACACAACCCAATTGCTCTGGCTACAACAGAGCCGTCCAGCAGCACTCATCAGACCATCGGTCTTGCCAGAGAAACGGGAGCTACCCCCTGCCTGCCCTACCTGCCCGCGGCAATGCCTCCCTGACTCCTGCCTGTTAGTCAGAACCTCAGAAAAGGGACTGGAGCGCCACAAAGCTCGTCTACAAAATCCCTCAGCAGCACTGCTTCAGCCCATTACTCTGTTTTTTCTCCTGCCACAGTAGCAGCGTGACCTTTTTGTTAGCATTTCCTTGTCCTGGACTCCCTCAGCATTCGATGTAACAGCACAGACCAGTAATGATTTCCTTCACTGGGTACTTCCACTTGGCGTTGCACAGCAATTTGTCTCTACTTACTGGACACAAGTTACAGGTTATTTACTGCACAGACATATGCAGAGTAATAGTAACTAATGCGTCCTTCTGGCTAAGCACCCTCTTCTGTCCCTCCCTAAGAAAATAAAGCATGGTCAAACTCACGTTTCAGAGCCCTCCTGCTCATGCTGGGCAATGAAGCCCTCCGAAGCAGCATCCCAGGAGCGACAACATCAAATAACCTGCCAACGTCTGCCGGCGGTCTCAGCATTTACAGCTTTTTTGCTGACGCTCGCGGAGGATCGCCCCGTGCCCAGCTCCTGCGGTGCGCTTCCCCAGCCACCCAGGCGAGCCTGCACTGCACAGCGCTGCTGCACCAAGGCTTAATCTCGTTACGTGATAACGAGTCTTGACACCGAGCGTGCCATGTGGTGCGTGCTCAACAGGCTGCTTCAGCCCTTTCCTGGCGGCGGCCGAGAGCCACGGCTCCTGAAGCCTTGCAGGAGCTGGCCACGCAGTTACTTCCCAGGAGTGCAAAAGCACCATCAAGCAGCTGTGTCGGTAGCTCCCTGCACCCCCGCCCAGCACGCCAAGGCTGCCCAGGAGCTCCTCCCTGCTAGAGGTGTTCTTTGGCATCCCACTTTGCTCAGGGAGGGTACACAGACAGGTACCCCTGCCTTACCCCTAACGCAGTTGTCTCCCTGCAGCATGTCGAGCCACCCGGTGCCTTTACGAACAGAGATCAAAGCTGCCCTCTCACACCCACTGGCTGCAATTCCCTTCTGCGGACAGAGGCTGAAGCATCTCACCACACTCCTAGCAGCTCACGCGGATGAGAAAGCAACCCAAAGGCACCTGGTCTCTTCTGCTTACCACCAGATCTCTGGTCTTCTCCTCAAGTGTTGGTTATTTAAAACCGTGACTTTCAGCAGTGCCCTCTTCCAGCCACCGGCAGCATTTTCAGTTGTGTCCCCTGAGAGGAAAGCCCACCCTAGGAAAGCCTGCTAGCATAAAGTCATAAATCTCTACACAAATGTATGTTAACTATCCTTTCTTACGCATTCCTGGAGGATGAATTGAAGTGTCTCCAATGTGAGTACTGCTGTACTGCCTCGGGAAGAAGAGTTTCTGGCACAACGAACCAGTCTTCCAGATATCTAACTTGTTTCCTTTATATTTTACAGCCATCTCCTCTGAATTGGGCTCCTGCTCCGAGTGCAAGCATAGAAGCCATTCAACTCACTTGAAATGACATGGTTTTGATTATCACTCCTCATTTGCCTTTTTTATTAAAAAACATTCAGGGTTCAAGTTCTCAAGCTTTTTCCTCCATCTAAATCCACGGCTGCTGGAAACCAAAGCGAGCTTGCATTTCTTGCATCAAATTATTTCAAAGGTTTGGGCTTAAAGCTCCTCAAATACTGCAGGAAGAAGGAAAAGTTTCATAAAAGCTCAAAATCCTTTTCCATGCTAATAACTTAATAATTTAAAGTTATTTCATCAACTTTTGAGGTACCTTTACCTCAACTGTATTTAAAATTGAACCTTCAAGGCTTCAGACCGCCACGTAACAGAGTTATATGCACGCTTTATTTTTAATTAAAAAAGAAAAACAGCAAATGGCACTGCAAATAAGACCGTCTTAGAGCAGACGGTGAATGATATTTCACCATACATATGAACAAAGTTAATCCCCAGGCTTGCAACCAGTTAGTGACTAGCAGGTGGTGTTGCTGCTATGATTTCTTTCCGAAACTTCCTTTTTGGCCACAGGGCAGAACTTGTCAGATTAAGCCTTTTGACCAGGACTTTTACCATTCGTTTCTCAACTCCACAAAATTTACATCAAAAGTTACTGGGATCAAAACACCTCAGGCTCCAGCAATGCTGCTGATTAAGCTCCCAGATTACTACAGGGAGTACAGTAACACAAAGCCCATCCGCAAACCTCTGATGCTAGCAGATCGCCTTTAGCTCTGCTTAAAGACAAAACCTAAGCAAGCTTTCAACTTGCAAACCTAAGGAAGGACTCACAGCCCTCAAAAAAAAATGAGGTGTGTCACTACGTCCAAACAAAAAGGCACAGCAAGTTTTCTTTCTCCAGACAAGTCCTCTAACACCTCTCCCTAATTTTGCTTGCTGCTTAAAACCTAAATTAAAAAAAAAAAAAAGTGGGAGCAGCTGCACAAATATTGCAACTGCCAGAGACAGAGCTCCTTTCCAGCCTGCAGGATTTCTCGCCGTGTTTTGCAAGACCACTTAGCAGCAACTACGCACGCTTGGGACCTGCAATTTTGATCTCAGCTGCGGCTGGGAGGTGAAAGCTTCGCACACGGCCCCCGGAGTAGACGCACACACAAGCTGACCCACACAGAGTGCCGCTGGACACCCAAGGCCTTGAAGGCAGCGTCCGGGAGCTCCAAAATAAAAAAGCTTACACAACAAGCACGCTGCTCACTCCAGCTTTCCTGAATAGCCCAAATACTGGGACAGGGAGCTGATAACTAGAAAGAGAGGTACAGTACAGCTTTTTCCTTTTTCATCTCACGCAGAACAATACCACGAAGTCCACAAATGGCACAGCACTTTCCAAGACAATACTTAGATAACTGAGTGATGGTATCAGTAAAAAAAAAAAAAAAAAAAAAAAAAAAAGGCTTTCACAAGTTTGCCTTCATCTCCTTGGTACGTCTGCATTTACCTACTCCTCTGTCTGGTATGCTCCAAGAGGAAGCAGGACGGAGGAGCTTCACACTGTGCTCTGTATTGATAACTGCAATTCCCCGTTCCCAGCCCGAGCAGGTAAAGTGAACAGGATTAGTGCTCCATTACAGTAATAACTGACTCAAGTAGCCAGTCCTAAATATAGTCACGGTAGCAAGAAGATCTTGGAATTACCATAGAAAGCAACGTTTCTTAAGGCTTAGAGATTTCCTTGAACTTTTTTCCCCCCTCAAAATACTGGAAGAATCATGAGCCACTTTGGCCGTTGCAAGCTGTACCCACATCCAGCTGATCCACGGAGTAAGAGTTGAAGAATGAGAAGCAAATCTCATCTGCAGCCTCTGCAGCACCTTTCTTGCTCCAGCAACGCAGCAGTGGCCTCACACACACGAAGCCGTGCCTGACTGTCTGCAGCGCTCTCCTTTCCTGGGTGCTGGCGTGCAGAGCGCTTCAGCTTCTTCATGTCCCACTGGGACACCCCGCCAAGGTGCCAGCAGGGCGCACAGAGAAGGACTGCCTACCTGAGGAACCCGCAGCAGGCTTCCAGGCTCTGCTCCGCCCCAGCACACGGGACTCACTCGTGGGATTCACTTTCTAAACACTCATCCCTGCAACACTGCTCAAACAAGGCTGCAGCCTTCAAAAATCACAAGTGCAAACGGTCATCCCAGCATGCTCACCAACACCAGTTCTTACCCAGCCTCATGTCCACACAGCTCTGACTGAAGCAAGGCAAGCGACGGTCTGCTGTGGTCCTTCAGTTTCCTTCCATCAAGCACCAAACAGAATACCAGGTTATTTTTTTCCCCCTAGTTAAGTAACATCCAGACAAAACAGGATCGTGACGGAGCAAATGGGCGCCTAGGAGGGGACAGAAGTCGCCTCTCCAGCCCAGCGTGCCATCTCTGATGGGCTGAGGTTAAACCTCGGGGCCAAGCAGAAATAACAAAAGCACAGAATGTCACTTTCAGCAAGCTACCCCTGAAACCTGGGTTTTCCCTTTGCTAACCACAACATTTTCCAGCAAGCATCTGTGCATCTTAATGAGACCTTATTTACATCTTACTTGTGCGCAGTCCTACCTCCTTTCATTTGTTTTGAACGCACCACCACTGCCTTCAGATATACCCTGGTGTTCTTGTCCTGGCAGAGAAGGGCCCAAGCAGCCCCTTCACAGCCTTCCCATAGCCCTTGGTAACGCACGTGGCCCTACTTCACTTTTCTTGCATTTTAACTTTTTTTAACACATAATGGCTGTTCGGTGTGGCGGGCAAAGAACACCAAGCCAGATACAACTTCGAGCTGCTCTAAAACCATAGGCAACTGTAGGAAAAGGACGGGAATTAACTGGTGAATTCTTGGAAGCAACAGGCATGAAGCCTGTCTTTTCTAAAGAGGTACTGCTCATAACTGACATAATACCTTACTGCACAGAACTAAACATAAGAAAACAGATGGTATTTCATGACAAAAAACTCCATAAGCATTGCTGAGGAATTCAACACAGGTTTGTCTTGGTGGGCCGCAGCGCGCACAAGCCCCTCAGAACAAAGCAGGGCTGCATGGAACAACACGAGTTGCTTACAGCTGAAAGCAGGGTGCCCGTGGGCTCCCCAGAGGCCCCTGGAGGCTTGGGGAGCACAATGTTTTGGTCCAGAAGGCCAACAAGCCACAAGCTGAGCCAGGCAGACAACGCGAAATCAACAGTTAACAGCCCAGTCACAGAGCGTGACTGCAAATGAAGAACCTTCCCGGCGCAGGTGGTTTCTGCTCTCAGGGGAAATACCTTATTTTGCTGCTCAGCCGACGGCTTAGAAGCAAAAATAAGACGGTGGCTGAAAACCCGTGCAGGTGATGAGTACCAGGGAAGCGGTTAATTGTGAACAGGAAAGGCGACGGACAGACGGCTGTCTGGGCACCAGCTGGCGCCTTCTGGCTCAACGTCGCACGGGCTGCCAAGAGCTGACAGTACCTGAGAGCATCATCCTGCAACATCAGCCAAGGGCCCTGCTCAACACAACCGCCCCCTGACTTGTGCCATTGCAAGGCAATTTAATGAGGAGAAAGAAAATTGCAATATAAAGGTTGTTACGTCTCTGGATTCGATGAGACTGCACCTCAAGTGCTACCTCCAGCGCAGGTATTCAAACATTGACGAGCATGTCAGAAAACTGGAAACCACTTCAAGAGGGGAATAAACGACCTCCAAACGTAATGAAGCAACTGGGATTTTCACTTCTACAAAAAACAAAGGCCAAGAGCAAGGCAGCAGTTCAGATGAAGCAGAAATTTGAAAGAAGAAGGCTATTGAACATACGCAGAGCTAATAAGCACCAGAGCTAACAAAGCAGGTAGCTAAAGACAAACAAACAAAACAAGTAGTAAAGCACATACTTTCAGACTGATAATTACACCGAGCGAGTATACTGCAGAATGCTGGGTTGAGAGTGTCAAGTGACTTTCTGTTAGCAAAACCATCTCTTTTCTGGAAGAAGTTGCCTAGCTTTTAATGGGAGCTAGTCAAGGACTCCTATGGTTCATTTTCTATCTGTAGTCCATTCAATACAAAATTAACGCACAGCTTCTCTCTGGTTCTTACCATCCACACTTTGACCACCCAAAAGGAAGCAGCACAATTGTCGAGCAGAAGGGAAGAGCAAGGACGCGTGCAAGAGGCTGCAGAACAGGAACAGGTCTCTCGGCACGCAGCTCCTCGCACCACCAGCCACCTCCTATTTCTATTCCTGCCCAAACTGACAGGGGAGTAACAAACTCTACAGAAATCTGTTTCCTTGCAGTCCAACAGTATCAGCCACCTGTTCTGCCTGGAGTCCTCGGCATCACAGAAGCCACCTACCAGACAGCGAACACAGCATTCCTACACCCGACGTTTTCCTTCACTGTGTTCCTTGTCTTAGAGTTTGAGAAGATGGCTTGTCCTTTCCTTTACGTCTGACAGCTAACGTGCAGTCTGCTCAGCCACAAGGCAGCCGAAGTTTGTCTGTGTGTGGGGGCACACTCTTTATTCCAGAGCTAACTCTCCTTATCTTATCAGGGAATGAAAGCCAAGAAAAGACCACGCGAAGAAAAAAGCAGCTGGGAGACAAGACCACAAACCAAACAAGAGGCAGACAAAACTTTAGGCATCGTGCATGAAGAAACACAAGTTCTAAGCACATTTATTTTTAACTCAAGCCACTGTATCGCATACTGAAGGGTGCCTTTTGCAATAACAGGACTTGCCAGAGCGCAAGATTTTCACAGGGACTGGGGATCAAACTTCACTCTGTCTTTCCCTCTGCTCATACTTCTGCGCACCTCCTGCGAGTACAACATGGTACTAAACTGATTTTGGCAGCGACGGGATGCTTTGCCCCTTGCATAGCCACAACACCCTCCTTTAACTCTTAGTTCAAGGGGAAACCTTTCCCCGCAAATGCACAGGAAGACACCGTCATCTCACAGGTACAGAACTGCTCCCCTACACGAACACCTAACCGAACGGCATCTTGGCGACAGCTGATATCTCAGAGTTATTGTCTTCTCCCAGCAACCACGCTTCTTAACACAAACACAATTCAGACTCACGTTAGACAAATTCCAAGTATTACAGTCACTACGCTTACACAGGGAATTAATTTGGTTTCTTATTTCTCCCTATGCAGGACAAGGACACCTACCTAAAAAAAGACCCCGCAGTTTATTTCCGCTTACCTATTGTACAATGTCTCTAACACTGAACACGATTTATTCGCTACTCACCACGGCTGAAAATGAATGCACCCCCACCCCCACCGGCAACTGCCTGCATGTTACTGGAACAAATACAGACAGATAAATATTCCCTGCAAGCCCAAATGACGAGGAAAACAAGGATGACTACTGCCTTATCTTAAAAAGAAATCCGCTCAGTAACTCTCAAACGCACTGAAGATTGCCTAACTCTCTGGCGATTAAAATCAAAGTGCTTATTGTGAAGCCTGTCCCAGTGGGCATGTCATATCTGAAAGCCTGCTACAGGCAGTTCTGGAGAAGAAAAGAAGATGTTAAGACAACCAGCGCAAATCCCGAGACGAGCATTACCGTGGGCACTGCAGAAAGCACACAGGGCTTTTATTTCCGTTGAAGCCACGGGCCGTCAGATCACGCCCGTTGTGCCCGCACCCCCGAGCCCGACCGAGAGGCGCGCTGCTGCTGGCCGTGGATGTGGCTGGGACACGGCGGCAGCAGCCACGCTCGGGCTGCCCGCACGCACCGCACCGCACCGCACCGCACCACCCCTCGGCGGCCAAGCAGCCCGGCGGGCCGGCCAGCACCGTGCCCTGCTGCCAGCAAGCCCCAGGGCAGCGCCGAGCCACCTACCCCGATCCTGGCCGCAGCCGAGCTCCCCGGGCAAGGGCTCCTACCTGCCCCGAGCGGGGCCGATGCTCTCACCCATCAACGCGGCGGCTTCTCGAGACGGACGGGGAAGCGGCGACGGCTCGTTTTAGCTCGCCCGCGCTTCGGGGCCGTGTTTCCTTCCCCCTCCCGCCAGCACTCGGCGGATCCGGGCGCACGCAGCCCCAGCTCCCGGGCGGCGGACGAGGAGCGCCCCGAAAAGTTGGGAAGCGCGGCTCCGGCCGGGTGGGTGCGTAGATATAGGGGCGGGAGGCCGGAGCGGCCTCCCAGGGCCAGCCCTCAGACGCAGCCCCGGGTTTCGGATTTCACTGGCGGCCCCGGAGCAGCGCCGCTGCCGCCGGGCGGGGGGATCCCGGCTCCCTTCCCACGCGTCGCGGCCGCAGCCCCCGGCAGCGCGCGGCTGGGAGGCGCCCAGCGCCACTCCCCGCTGCTGCCCCGTCCTGCGCCACGGGGCTCCCCTCCTGCTGCACGCAGCAGCCAGCTGACACCCAGACGCCCTGTGACCCAACGCAAAGTTTTTCCCTTCCCTCCCCCAGTCGTTGTCGGTTTGGTTTTGTTTTTGTTTTTGTGTTTTCTTTCCCCTGCCTGCAACGCCTCCCCGGTCAACGGAGCCCACGTTCGTGGCCCTGACTCGCAGCCGGCAGCCCTGCTGACCAAGGACCCGCAGGGAGCGACCTCGTGCAGGGCCGGCGGAGGTCCCCGTGGGACCGCCGCGGGGCTGCGCGCCACCTCCGCAAGCCTGACCGGGTCGCGAACTCAAAATCATAACGGGAATTTGGATGGAAACTGCAGCAGTAGGTGGGTTTCGGGAGCAGTGAACGACACCGCTCTTCTCTGCTCCCACGTGCCTTAGCGGGCGTGAGACCGTGCTGCTCTTCTCCCCGCGCCCGGCAAGAAGGTGGAGGATGCGTGGCCTCGGCCAGCCCAGCGCATCACAGCCCTGCTGCACCACTTCCAGGTGGGAGCAGGGCCCCTCTGGCAAACCCCAGCTGCCCCGTGTGTGGGCAAAGAGCCCACGGCAGCCTGGTGACAGGTCTCTTCTTCCAAATCCCCTTCGGGACACCAAGTTTCTAACACCACGCTGCAATAAAGCCCGAAGAAAAAAATCCTAATAATAGTACTTTGCTGCAGCACAACATTACCCCTTCGAGCCGAAGCGGGGCCCCACGTACCATGCATCCTCATGACCAAGCGCTGCCACTTTCACGTCAGGCTGGGGGGTTTCTGATGACTGGAGCTGACAGATTTGTGGAATAAACTAGAGAAGTCTTCCCGCATGACCCGGAATTCAGCACTGATGCACGTGCAGCACAGACAGGCCCAGGCACACTCGCAGAGGCTTCCCTCCCATCGCCCATTTCTTGCAATTCTGTGTCTGCTGGTCCCAGCTGCACCCGGCACAGCAGCACTAAAAATCCCTGCTACTACAACAATTAGTCACAGCCTTCCAAAGGCAACCAGTTTTCTAACAAATTCCCCAGACTATGAAGTTTTTAAGTGGATGAGGGATGAGGAACATTTACGTACTCGAACTCGCAGTAAGCTACAGCTCGCAGCAGGAATGCCACTGCAACGGAGCAGCTTCTGCTTCTAATAAAAAAACATCTAGGAAGGTGTTTGATTGTCCAGAGTGAATCCCAGCGCTGACCTCTGCCTCTCAGCAATGCTGCAGTAAGGGCAAAGACCCTCCTACACAGCAGCCGGCCCCAGTATTGGTGTACGAAGGGGAATACCGAAGGCACTTTGCTCACCCTCCTAGCTTGCCTGAGCGAGCAGCCAAAAGTGAGAACTGTGCAAGCTGCCGAGCACAAGGGCTGGTCCCTGCTCCGTCCCTGGGAAGAAAGCCCGGACAGATAAGACGGGGACAAGGCAGAGCACAGCCATTCCCACCATCCCTCTTCCAAACGCAGGGGTGAGGCCAAGAGCAGTCCCAGCCTGGGGGACGGCACGCTGCACCACAGCGGCAGGCACCTCGTCCCAGCAACCACACACGGCTGGGGAAACAACTCGTCTTGCTGTGACTTTGCTGGTTTTGTTTTTTTACTGTTTTTAGGAGAGTAACCAGAGCATCCAGATCTACGTGGCCACTCAGGGGGAAGGTAACCATGCACAACCCTCAGCTGGCGAGGGGGACAGAACGCAACAGGCGCGCAGCAGGCTACCTGTGCTGGCCTTCGGCTTGGGGACCTGCCAAACGCCGGTGCACGGGGAAAAAAACCAGAATGACATGCTACAAGAAGCATTTTTTTAATGGCCTGGGAAGCCTTCCACCATCAAGGAACGTGGCTGCTCCCATGAGGTGCCTGTACATGTGGGAGCCGGGCTTTATGCATGGCAGTAACTGACGTTGTAGAGAGACCTAAGTCGGGCACTTGCGTAACTTTGGTCTCCATCGATCCGCGCCGTCCCTTGACTTGAACAGCAGCCACATCAGCACACAAGGCCTCTTGTTTAGGTTATAGGAAATGGCTGTTCTGCTAAGAGAAGTAACCCCGGGGAAGTTTCCAGCCGCCGAAGCGAGAGGAGAGCAGCACAATGCACTCGCTAGGCACGGCGGCAGGCAGGAAGCGAGCGGGAGGGCAGCCAGGGCTGCTGGCCACGCGAAGCCCCTATCGAGCACAGCAGAAAGCCCGCAGCCACGTGCGCACAGCGCCGGGGCTTTTGGAAACCGGGCTGCAGAGCGAGTCACAGCAAGACAAGTTGCTTCTGCAGCCTCACGTGGTTATTCGGGTGTGCTTAGAGACAGGACCCAGAACTGACTCCTCTGAGAACTGACTGAGAAGCGCGAGGTCCTCCCTGAACATGCAGCAAAGTACTTGACACCACCGAGCACTATGCAGGTGGTATCAGGAGTGTCTGGAGAACTTTTTGCATCTTTAAAGCTATCAAAGCTATCAGGATTGCGCTGTCCAGCAGGGATTTCTTTTTTTTTTTTTTTTTTTTTAAATCTCAAAAGCCCACAGCCACCGAGACACCTGCGCCTCCTCACCAGTTGCTACATTTCCTCATTCGCCTGCCTTACCACTTTTTCCACCCCTGTTCTTGGTAACTGAACTGCTGCTGCAACTTTTAGGGGCACACAACAACACAGCACTTCCTATCTGCGCATTCTGTTTTCTGGTCTACTTAAGTGTAACGTAGGACTCAAGATGTGCACACTACAGAGGGGAGATCCATAATATTGTCTTCCCAAGACAGCTTTTCCATCACCTCCCTCCCCCTTTCTGTGTAAGTGCTCAGATGAACATAGCGTTTAGGTTGGATGTTGCTATCGAGCGGGGAACTCGTACTTTAATACAAGCCCAATTTTATCTCATCTACTTCCTTCAAGTCCAGATTGCTGAGTCTCGAGTCATACCGAAAACATGAATAACAAATGAAGTTAAACTGGACACACAAAACGAAGCTGATTCGACTATGACCTGGCTGAGGAAACCAACGATGGTGACCCCTGTCAGGTGCATGCCAAGTCCTATTAACACAGCCCTCAGAACTGGAAAGCTGTCAGGAGCCGCAGGATAGAGCTTTAATAGATGTAGTGGCAATTCCTGGCATGACAGAGCCATGTAGAAATGCAGAAACAACAAGGCACACTAACAGAAAGCTTTAAACCTAATTTTTTTTCAGCACTCAGCAAGTATGGGATTTGACTCTTTCACAAGGCTGCTGACAGGATCCTAGATTAGATTGGATTTTACGACACTTGGCTTTGACTTCCTCAAGTTCTTACGATATTGCTCCAAGATTACTTAGGAATTAGCCCTTACTAGCATAAACATGGCATGTTTTCCCAGCCATACAGCAAATTTCATTTGGGCTTGCCAGGCAGGAGAAGGGTAACTGACCCTGTATCTTTGTTCAGAAGCACAGGACACAGGGACACGCATCCCTGCAAGGGGTGGTAGCACACAGGAAGGAGTAAAATTAAGGAAAACTTGCCACTGCAGCCATTCTAACAGTGAAACCTGAGTTAACACAAATCAGAGCTCAAAGTAACTAACCAAAACAATTCCGGACACTGGACAAAACATTTTACAACTGAACACCTTCTCTTCCCTTCTACATAGGATAAAACCTTCAAATCTACACATTTCATGGGCTGTCTGCCTAAGCTGCCAATGAACACTTTGCAAAGCCCTTGGTGATACGCAATTTTTTTTATTATTTTGTAAATAACAACAGAAAGAAGAGTATCTTCCTACAAGCTGAAATCCCCATGGGTAAGGAGTGTCCTTGCCTGTCCCTGTTATGAACACTGACAGTGCAAAGAAGGATTTCTTCCCTTTAAAAATTAAGAGCTATACTGCAGCACTTCTGCTGTGCCACACATTTCATAAACCTCTTCAGTTGTCCATTTTGCAGCCGCAGCAGCCTGGTATTAAAACAGACTCTGTTACAATAGAAAAGGCTTGGTACACAGCCTTTGTAGAGTTCATTTTTGGTATCACATATGTTCAACCTGCAAGTGTTTCAGTTTAAACAAATCCCATGTCGAGCAGACGTGGGAAGTCAGCAGGCAGGAACCCCAGCGCTGACAGTGGGCTCGAGCCAGCCATCACAGCACGCACCGGACTGCAGACAGCACAGCTCCAATCCTCCCCACCTCTGCGTGCTTCCCCAGCACCCCCGCCATGTTTTGTTTGCTGCTTTTCTCTCTCTTTTTTTGGTGAACACTCGAAGCAGGGAGCATTTATTAACAAACAAGAAACAGCCAGTTTCTCGCCAAATGGCCCACACAGTAAGAATGGCATTAAAAGAATGAGGTGGCTTGCATAGAGAAACTGGAACCCAGCTTGGTATTTTCCACTTTGCTCAAGCTCATTACAGAAGTCTCCAGTCTGCACTACCTGATACAACAACTGCAGATATTTTGTGCTTTGAACAAAACCGAAAGTTACACAGCTGAAATTTCAGAGTTGGTGTCAGTTTATATCGAGACATTGAGAAATCAAGTAACAACATGGAGGTCTAACTTCCTTAGTGAATTCAGCTTGTTTATCAGGAAAGCCATACTGTCAACATTAATGACTTCAATCTGCATTAAAAAATATTTGGTCTCTTGCTTTAAGACTAGCATCTTCAAGTCTGGAGATACGTTAGTCACAAATTGTGCCTTCAGTTAAAAACACTTCTATGCAGTACTCGGCATCTGAAAAAATCTTGAAGTCAGCTGCACAATACCCACAAGTCAGAAGACCAATTAATATTATTAACATCGCTATTATTGTTTTTGGTCTGTTTAAGCTCATCGTCTTTTCTTCTGTTTAGATGAGGCATTTAATATTTCTTTGACTAGTCAGTGTAAGAAAAGATAATATCCTACCTGCAGAATGACCAGAAACAAAGACTGTAGTACAAAATCATGGTGAGAAGATAATTCTGGCTACACCTACTGCAACCAGAGTACTCTGTTACTATGCCCTGACATTCAAAAAATGCACTACACGAACACAAGACAAAGCACCTAGCAAGAGGGAAGCTGTTAAGTGTCAGGATTTATTTTGCAGACGCATTTAAAACACATCAATGCTTTAAGCAGAACCAAACAGTACGGTTACAGTCTGCATTGTCTCACCTCGTTCTCGCAGACGCCAGCTCTGAGCAACTCCTCTTTCAATAAGCAGCAGAAAAAAACTACCCACAAATACTTAGAGCACCTCACCACTGGCCCAGCAATCTTCTCCAGTTGCTAGTCAGTGAAGACATGTTCTTAGACATCATAAGCAAACAGGAGCTCCAGTTTACATGCCTCTTAATAGGTGGGATGGAAAATAGTTAATAGGTGGGAACGGAAAATAGAAACATCCACCCTGTAAAGCAGCACTAAATTTACAAGGGAAAAACAGCACCCCGCGGTGAACCTGACTGCAGGAATAAATGCATCAAATGTGATGAATTTCACAGAGTTATGTCAGTGGGTAAAGAATTCAGTACAGCCTCAGCAGCCAAGTTGTACAAGTGTCACGGTGTCTGTATTTCACTGCCCCCGCCGCTCCCACTGGGCAGTCTCCCCCACCAAGCCTGGCTGGAGGGCCCTCACTCATCCAGCTCTGAGCTCATCTCTGGAGAGAAACCTGAGAACACCTCAGGAAATTTCCTGGGGTGATACCGGACGCCTTCCTCTGCTTCCTTGTAACAGGAAGCTCTTACAGCAAATGTACAGGTACAGCTATTGCATGAGGCACAATTTGAGTCCTTGTAAAATCCTTTGAGTCCCAGTTTATGACAGCACTGACTTCTGCTGCTATCTGCGACAAAGCATCGCCCCAGACAGCTGTGGTTATCTTACATCAGCGAAGAACAAGTACAGAGGGGTAACAAGGCAGCATCTCAAACAGCTCTGTGGATGAAGGAAACATCTGCATTTTAGGAAGAAAGCCCTGAAAAAGCGAACGGAGGCATGACTCTGCATTTCAGCGTGGCGGCACGGGAGAGGGGGCAACGTGACAAACCAGCCAGCACATAACAGACAGGGGTTCCCCGGGGGCAGTCCCGACAGGCCCGACTGCCACTCTGCTGAGTGACATGCCTCCTCACACAGCCTGCGTCATTTAAGAGGAAAAGGGAAACAGTGCGGAGAGAAATATAGGCGGATCACTACCGATAGCTACTGGAAAAGCTAAGGAAACAACTGTCAAGCAAACTGCTCACCAAGTGCTCCCCTGCACAGGAAACAGGCTCAGTCACCAGGGACAGATGAGAAATTTTCTTTTAAAAGGTGTGTGTAAGGCAGTGAAAAAAACACCACGTACACGTTCCGCGGTCAGCTGTTGTTAGTGAGCACGTGTGATGAGTGAGCCCGAGTAGGCAAGGGTGATGGAAGGGAACAGCTCAGTTCCCTCATGCTGAAGGATTATTTTAAGGAATGAGTCACCAAAGACGACTGCTAAAATGCCTTGAATTCACCCAGGAAAGCCCCTGTGAGAGGATCGCTCCGGTCAAGGCTTGCACAGTACCTTAGAACCGAGCACAGCATTTCCCAGGCCACACGTACCTCATCTTTCCACATCTGTCCATGCCTGCAGGTCCAAGTACCCCCTCTAGTCCCATCACATTATGTCACAACAGCCCGTGTCACAGGTGAGGTACCATGGGTACCTAATGCCCAGGTGACACGCAGACCTGGAGCCCCCATCACCAGCGCGCTGTACACCAGAGGAACCTCACTCAGCCCCTGGAGCTTTGGCAAAGGCAGAGATCTGCTCACAGGATGTGGTCTGCAAGCCTCAGGCTGCAATGATTTCAGGGCTTTCCTGGCACACCCATCAGCACTTCCTTCAAGGAGAGATGTCTGCAGGGGCTGACAACATCTGCCATCCTACTACCACAAGCGTTTCCAGTTATATTATCTATTTTACCCCTCTGCGTAGCTTACCCTGCTTACCACCAGAGCTCAGGTGGCTTTTGGTAACAGTTTGCCTTCTCTCAAGTCTCACGGACACTTCCCGCCGCGCTTCAGCTTTCACATCCAAGTTACTTCTCAGTTCTGCAAATCAGGTCTCACTGTCTCCATTACATGGTGCACAATCCACAAAAAAAAGCCAGCACAACTGCCTTCTGCAGCAGGCCAGCTAGCAGCGCTCAAAGCATCACCCGGGAGCCCGGGGTTGGGCACCAACTATGTGCCGTGCTGTAGCACAGAGCTAAGAGCCAGCACACATGGCCACAGCTCCTGCCTCACCCACGGACTGTTTGAGCACTGCCTGACAGCTGCTTCCCATCCAACCCGCCCTACTATTTGTTCTGGGAGCTTTCAGAGCCCCCCAGTTAAGATCTCCGCATTCCAACAAGGGATTCAAGTGACAGACAGCTCCAGCAGCAGATGCAGTATTACCAGGAGACACAGCAGTGCCGTGTCACCCCTTGCTCTTCCACTCGGTCGGTAGCATCCTGAGATACAACAGACAATCCTGTGTCTCAAACAGCCATAGTTCCAAAACACTTCCTCAGGTACTCAGAGCAAGACTTCCAAGTCAAGAAGGTGAAATTAGGTGGCAATTACTACTTCATGCACTACGAGCCAGGATGGATTACATACAGACCTCTCACAGTTCAACCCCAGTATTTCCTCAAGCAATTGAGCCAGAACTGGTTACATTTGTGTTAAAAACATACACAAGGGACCTGGAATACAGGCTGAGAAATCTCATCGCATTTTCGCAGCACACACCACAAACAGAGATGATCTGTGGTCCCTCTCAGGCAAACCATGGGTGGGAATGAGGAGCCACCCATGCTCCTGGGTGGAACAACTGCTCCCCTGCTCCGCCAGGGCTGCAGGAGAAGCCTCCCGTGGCAGATCTCCAGACCCCGAACTGGAGATAAGACAACAGCACCTGCTGTTTCCACAAGAAGCATCTCACCCGCTGCTCCCAGGAGAGCCTCAGTTATACACTCTTCTTCATCACGAGGGATGGTGCCACCTTTCATCCTTGATGGAGAAGAGCATTTCCAAATCAGCACAGCACTGCAGCATTCAGACTGTACAAGAACTGTTGAAAAAACAAGAGAGAGTTCTGACAGAGGTTGCCAGGGACTCACACCTGCCTTACACTGTGTGTCTCTGTGCCAGGCAACAGCAGACTAAGGCATCAACAAGCAAATAACAAGACACACTAAATCCCAGCAGCTATTACTGAGACTTAAAAACTGAAAACGTCCAGTTAGGAGTAACATTTACCTAACAGGTGACTATCAACACGTTAACTCCCAAGGATTGTGCTCGTGTGGGGCAATTATGCAAGCCTTTAAAGCTTTAAGAGATATACCCTACAGAAATTTCAGTGTCTCTTTTATGCACCTCATCATCTCAAACATCTGTTCTGACCCTGTATCTTTGCTGCTAGAGATCCGTTTACCTCTGTTTGTGGCCAAGTAGTTCAGAAGACCACCAAAGAACCAGAAAATATCTATTTAGGAGACCAGCAAGGAGCATTTGCAGTGTAAATAACGTCTAGGAGGCTAATAGCCTTTGCATCATTTGCCTCATTTCCAGCGAGCCTTTCACACAAAGTTGGCAGCCCTAGGAAACTAAAAGTTTCTCTCCGCTAAGGCATCGATTAACAAAAATCTATAGCATCAACATACTGGGAAAAAGAAATCCAGAAAGGCTTTGAACAGATATGACAATACCAAAAGGGCTCAGCCTGCTGCCCCAATACACTCGGTTCTGTGAACGCCTGGCTTCTTGAGGTACAACTTGCTGTTGGGCACAAAGAGACAAGGCTCCTCCTGCACCTGCGGGGGGACCCAGGTGATTATAACACTTAGCGAGGGCCACCTCATCCAGCCCCCGCTGTCCCCTCAAGCCCCTCACTAGCCGAACGTGGCCATACACAGGACTACAGAGCAAGATGAAAGCCCAGCTGGCTGCATGAGAAAACAAGAAACTTGCTGTGGAACCAGTGCGCACCTCATGGACGACTGAGCCCACAGCAGGACTCAAATCCCTTGCAGGGAGGCTGCCAAAAACATTTCTAGTTCTCGGCCAGAGCCTAGATGTCAAACACAGACCCGGGCCTTAAGGCAACCTGAGCCTTCCTGCTTAGCAGACGTGCAGGGTCAGATGCAGGAAAAGACGCAATGGTATTGTGATTAGTGTGGGATTTTTTATTTTTTTAAATGTGTGTTTTTAATTTTTTTTTTTTTTTTTTTTTTTTTAAGGCCACACTCATTCCTGGCCCAGCTACAGAACGACAATGGCATGGTTTGGCACAGCCATCCCACATCCCCAGACAGCAGCAAGGTGCTGCAATAACATGACAATGGAGCTGAAAAATGCAGAGTAGAAAAACATGTCCCAGACTGGAAAGCCATTGCTACTGAGCCTTGCACAGAAGTCATGGCCCAAATCAGACTCATGACTAGCATATTTCAGCAAATCTTGACGTTAAGAAAACTCACTGTTACCTTCCCCTTCCAAAAACCTAACTGTGGCATTGCTTGCTTCTGGATATCCCCGCGGCAATTGCAGTATGTCCCATTAAGGTCTTCTCGAGCACCTAACTGGCAATTCTCAGAACTGACACAGATGCCACGAGTGATATAAACAGAGAACAGGATCCAGCCCAAGAAAAGCAATGAGCTAGGGGCCATGAGATTTGAGTCCAAGTTCCTGCCAGCCAAGCGAATCTGGGCAACCCAAGCTGCTATGCTGGGTCTTTTTCTTCCTCCCCTACTTGTAACACATCTGTTTCAACTTAAGCTCAGCAGGACAATGGCTCTCTGTTGCTACAATGCCCGACATGTTGTGCTTCCATTAGGAAGCAACAAAAAGCTTACACGCTACGTAAGGTGACTGTTCAATATCCAGGCAGAGTGCTCAGAGATTCTGGCACAGTGCTTTCTTTCCTGTGTTTTCTGCTGCAGAGGAACAGGATGAAGTCACCCACTCACAGCGAAGTACAGAGGAATTTGGACTGTGCAACCCATCTCGTCAGATCAGGGGACGCACCTCATCTCACTTCAAGCAGTTGTGGAAGGCACAAGCAAATAACGCCTTGCCAGCTTTTACACAGACCATAAAAATCAGAGGCAGCTCACTCATTTGAGAACCGTTCCCAGCAGAAAAAATACATGGGGCAAGCCTTCATCACTTTTTCCCATATTAGGTGTTTTTCAGATGGCATGGAAGCAGGTAGGAAAAAGAAGCCCAATACTGGCCCAACTACACGGCGTAAAGTGAGTCTCACAAAAGCAAGTGAGAACTGGATATCATTTTGCATTCAAGAACCCTGGCCTGAGAAACGGTTTGGCACAAAGGCAGCACCTTCCAGCATGTCTCCTCCTGAGATAAGCACTGATACGAAGAGGGGGGCTCAGTGACTCAACTCTACGCAGCTCACAGACACTGGAGCAGGGCAGGAGGTCCCACACAGCCGCCTCCCAGCTCTCTCTGTAGGCACCTGCTCACACCAGCACCCCAGTTATTAAATGGTGCTGGCAGCTGGGACACTGGAAGGGGCTTCCAAAGGAGGGATGCAGATGCACAACACGGACCATGGTTTTGAGGAGACGCAGGAGCTGGTTTTACTACTGTCCAGTCGCATCCATGAAATACCTTTAAGTTTAGCTGGAGACAGCATCACCTTTCATTTCAGACATACTGATTGCAAAATCCCAGTTCTGATACTTCTGCTCGATTTCCCCCCCCAGAGCCACTGGCATTGTACTTCTCAACAGACTTTGTGAAACCACTGCCTCTCACCAGCTGACCACCCAAAACGCCCCACCATTACAGGGAAACAGAGAGAAAATACATACGTCTAAGAGATTACAAGACTCACCGTAACAGTTTGAGTCCTTCAACATCCACAGACTGTTAATTACCTAACATTGTATCAAGAACATACTCCATTTCAGTAAACTCATTGCCATACCTCCAGAGATACCATAGCAAGGTACTCACTGCATGTGGTCCCCAAGCAATAAGAGAACAAAAAATGAGTAAGGACATTGGGAAATTAAGGATCCAAGATAGCTATGGAACAAATTTTGCATAACACACAAACAAATGGGCACAAGATAAACCTCTCCATTGGGTAAAAACAGCTTAAGATGCACAGAACAGGAGATGAAAGCACATTACCACGTGAAGTAGTGGAAACACACAATATGATGCAAGGACGTTTGTTATATGCTATGGCACAGAGGGCCTTGGCTTTTGGGAGAGGTTCACTGTACAGACCACCATCCATCACATGTACCTCAGGGACGTGCAGATGATCTTCAAGTCGGAATGGGAATGTGGACCTAAGTGCCTTTTCTGACTATCACCCAAGCACCCCCACCCTCCTCCCACTCTACACACATTTCCTACCTCTTCACTTCACAGCTGTGCCCGGCTACTACATCCATCCCGCAGCGTGTCCTCGTGCTTGTTCACACACTCCCGCTGAGCACAGATGAGACGACAGGCGAGCATTTCCTCCTGTGTTTGATTCAGCCCCTGGCCACCTGTTAAACACATAGTACAGACCTCATGGCTTCTTATCCTCATTTCGCCTGTGATTTCTGTAGTCCAGTGCTGTGGAATGGTACCATAGTTGCACACAGTGCTCCGTAGGACTGGCAGGCCTCCTGTCTAACCACCCTTCACTGTTGCTGGTTAAATCATGTTTTTAGAAATATTTTAAATGGCCTTACCCACCACCGTGGCTTCAATGAAGCTGAAAGAGAAAATGCTCTTCACCAGCTGAAGACCTCTCTCTGTACCAGAAAGCGTTTCTCTGAATTACGGTTAATATGTCATCATCACCATTAAGAAATATAGGGCTTGTAAAGAGAGTAACTGTGAGAGGAAAAAATGATAAGTTTGGCTTCATATGTTTAAGTAGCAAAGCAAGATCTACTACAAGGAAATCACATTTGGTTTTAGCACAATGCGATTATAGTAATCAATTGGATCTCTGCTGAAAAAATAAAAGTGTCATCAGCGAGTGGAAAACTTGTTAGCAGAAAGAAAGGAATAAGTGTTTTGTCCTCAAAGGTGAGCAAAACGCCATTAGCATTCATGTTACCAGGAGCAGCCAACAGGAAAACTGTAACGGAGCATCCAGCAAGCCTACTCTGTCTCTGCTTTTTAGTATTCGGTTACAAATTTTAGTTCCCAGTCTCGTTTCACAAGGGTTTTGCAGGTATCCCTCGAGGAGCCAGGGAGAGAAGTCAAGAACTTACTGCAGTTGCTTTCATGAATGTTATTTTCAAATATTTTTTCTATCCTTCACAGACTGAATGCAAATATTTTTTGTACTTTATGGTGGCTCTTCAGTTTTACGTAAACATCTTTCCTAAGCACTTTTTGTGTGTGAGATGAAATATGGCACATCTGGGGATGAGCAAGGGCTGAATGAGGTGAAGCCACTCAGAACGTGATTGACAGCAAAGAGATGACCTGGACACAGAAGTAAACCATTTCATTTGACTTGCTTTTAAATAAAGTGTATTGTGATAAACTGTAATTGTTTGATAATATGTGCAGGATGGCCGTAATTCAATAAGCAACAATGCTTTTATATCTGATTCCATTTTGTTTTCAGAACTTTTAGGAAGGATTTGCCTTGGGTGCTTTTAGTTCACAGCTTTTCCATCAAGTAAATGGATTTGATTTCACTGACCAGAGTGGGATGGAAAGACTCCATTAGTTTGGAGAGGCATGGATTGGAGGTGTCTGTCAAGCCCAGAAAAATAGTACTACTCCAGTACTAGACAAGAAATTCTGAGAGATTTTCAGAAATATTGCAAAGCCCAGTTTGTTTTCATTTCCATTTTTAGTACGTATATAAACAAACCCTAACACAAAAGAGGGGAGGTTTTCATGACGTGATAAAACACTCAGACTACTCCCTTGGTCTACAATGCCACCAGGATCATTTTACCGTCTTATTTCCTTGCCTCTCCAGTGTTCTCCCCCTGCACCCTCGCTCACCCCTGAAATGACAAGTTGGAAAATGACATTTCTCCATGTGGCAACGGGCGACGAGGGCAGCACTGCACACTGGTCTACGTGCTCACAGCGGTGGTTTTAGTCAGACACAGAAGGCCAAATGGCGAGGTGATGTTATCCTTCATGCACGGGATGAAAAAGTGAAGCCGTCTGAAACACAGCAAATATAGCAATGACAGGGACACCAGTGCTTCAAAGGTCTAAGCACCGCTCCTTGAGCAAGCTGCTCACATGCAGGCTGACAAGGAAAAATCGCGACTTTCAGCTGCTGCTTTTTTGCAGACAATTTGTGCTTCCAGTTCAGCCAAAGCTCCTCATATCGTCACTTTCTGGAAGTACTTTATGATCTCTACCACCAGAAAGCAATTCCATCACCAAGCAGGAAGGGCAAGCACTGAAGATGAACCTAAGCCACAGTGTGCACCGCAATGACCAGGCGTACTGCAGCAAACAGTAATTGTTACCCAAAATACAGTTGGTTTCTACTTAGGCTATCCCCACAAGTGGACGAACCCAATTCCAAGACCAAAACAAGTCCCAGCTCCTAACAATCCTCAACCAAAATGACCGTTTCACACCCTCCAGCACATTTCTGACAACTAGCTGATCATTTCTGAACTCATAAAAACAACTCTTTTCCCCAGAATCTCAAGCAAGGCCAGCCATTTACTTCACCATGGCTGGTCACAGCTAGTTAACATCCAGCTGCCAAGTATCAACATGTTCCACAATTACCTACCTTGTGCAAACGATGCCTTTTCGATTTCTGTGATAAAGCGCTGAAGGCCTCATTAACTGAGAATACATGCTGGTGACAGGTACAGCCCGGGGTACTGAAAAACCTCACAGTGGAGTTTCCCCTTCTGCCGCAAACCTGAATAGGCTGTGCAACACCACACGTCAGTACGTTTCCCAGACCCAGAAGCCACACAAATTCTCAGTGTTAAAGGGCATCTAAGTGCAGCCACGTACTAAAGTGGAGCTGACAGTTGGCTTCTAAGCAAGCAAAACTGCACGGCCTCAGTTTCATCCGGAATCCTTTTGTCTTTCATTGTTTCTTCATACAATCCCATGGCCTAAAGTACAAACATATTCACCTGACAGAGGCAGAGATGAAGTAAGGAACGCTCCTCTTGGTACCACTACAATCACCTCACTTTGTGGGGAAAAATCTCTGTCTGGGAAAACAGTCTTCATACTGCATAGGGACTGCCTGCCTGCTCAAAGAGTAGACTTCGATTAACAGAGAAGAAGCAGAAGCAGATGCTTTAACTGTCAAAAGGAAGTGAACAACTTTTACATGGTTCTAACTCTGCCTGAGGAAGTGCAAGACCATCAAGGCAAACTGGTGCAAGACATGGCTCACTTACGGGAACATAAGGGCTCAGCATTCCTCCCAAATGTTACAGCCACCTCGACAAAAGAGGCCATGGATTTTTTGCTGAAAATGCAGAGAAAAAGTAAACTTATAAACCTAGCACAAGTGCGACCCTGATCCTTAAGTCAAAACTACTCCAGTGTTCTGCTTTCTGGAAATTTGGAAAGAGGAAAAGGGTACTACTTAGCCATGTATATTGTGCTCTTACCCACTGGCCACTCTGTGGCAAGATTCAAACAAGCCAAGTGCTTACAACAGAAATCGTAAAAGCACGATACATACACTGTGCCACAAATGTGCTCTTCATCTAAAATGAACTGGACAGCTTAGTGCATCCTGCAGATATTCTGACCTTACTTTCCAGACCAGGTTCTCTACTGCTTGTGCCATAAGAAGACAGCAAGTAGAAGATCAGTCTTGAAATGAAAGCATGTTGTATAGCAATGTAATTACATTCTGCACAGTATTTTCCTCTCCACTCAATAACCAAGCGTTAATCACTCTTGCTCACTGTGAAGAGGCAATGCTGCTTGAAGAAAATGTGACTTGAAGGCAGTCCTCCTCCAGAGCCTGGTGCCGCTGTGCAGCCAGGAGCCTGCTGGTCCTTCCCAGCCGAGCACTGAGCACACCTGTGATGAGGAGGCACATTAGGGACAGCCTTCCGCTGACAGGCCACAAGTTCACCGATCTGGTGGCATCAACAGCAACTTAACAGTTGTCCTTCACGTGACAGCTAGAAATGAACACTAGCACTCTCGTGGGGTTTACCTGGAACATACTGTTACCGAAGCATAGGTAGCATAGGTGGCCTCACCTCCCAGCAGGTGAAAACCAAAGTTGGGTGGCTGTGGTTTCCTTGACATGGAACAGCTGCACCAACACGCTGCTTGCTTCACTTGCTCCTTCAGCTACACCCCACGCAGATGCACACGTCAGTGTCCCAGTCCTGGGCCACTTGCTGGGCAGCTCTCCCAGCTCAGTTTGCAGCTACTCCTGGTGATAAATGACTTCTCAAGTTAGGAAGAATATACAGACAAATATCTGCAAGATCAGCCTCCAGGCCTCCTGGGTTTGGTTTTGTTTTTGTTGTGTGTATTTTTTTTTTTAAAGTCAGCAACAATATTTCGCCAACATTATTTAGCATCACTCAGCCCAGCACAGGGCCTCCACAGCAGCTGACAGCTTCCCTACAAGCTCCTGCATGTAATTTTTACGATCCACTCACTACTTGTACAGCAAGAAAGTCTCCCTCCATGGCTGCCACCACCAACCAAGGGCACCCCCAGAGCTCTGCTCGAAGGAGCCATCAGATGCCTGGTACTGCGGCCGAGCTGCTGGCATGCACATCAGTGGGATCACAGCCACGCATCCACTGCCTCAGCAGTTTGCAGTGCAAGCAAGCTGCTAAAACACTAATACCAGAGTCGCAGATACCTTGAATCATCTGTCAATTACCTTCTCCAAACAGATCAAATTTAACCTGACCTTTAAGAAAAAGGTAAACCAAGGCTTTTAAAACAAACCCATAGTTCAGTGTCACTTCTGAAAGCCTCACTAGCCTGTGGCACCAGCAAGGCTTTTTTCAAATCCTCTTTCTCATCCTTCCCAGGATTAGTGGTCTGAACTTCTCCAACTTCTGTGAGCATGTGCAGAAATGGCAACTGCTACTGTAGGGTTAGCATGGCCTCCAGTTACAGCATCCCACAGCACCAAGGCAGGAGTACACAATTTCAAACAAGGTATGTAATACACTGGTTCTTTGGAAAAGGAGTATTTCAAGCACAGGCTCCTCTGATTTTCACTGATGCTTAGTACCTGTGAGCTTTAATCGATTCTATAAGACCAGAGGGGTGCCCAGTATTGGGGTGTCCAGTATTCCTAGAACAGTCATGAAGCAAGCATCTGAGCCGAGACGAGCTAAAGCCGTGTTTAAGAAACCTCCTCTCTCCGGAGTGCACTACTGCAAGAGCAGCTGCTGCCTGGGGAAGAAGAGGGACCGTGGCAGGTGCTCCATCCAGCGGGGCCGAGGGGCAGACTGCAAGAACCGCCAGCGCAATTCCCCGCGCTGCTGCACAGAAGAGGGAATCTGCGGAGCACTCAGCTTTGGCACAAGGGACAGCAAGGCCCTGAGGTCAACTTCGTCCCTGCAGAGTCCAACCGTTTCACTCACCTACTGTCCTCAGAGGGCCTTCTCCTTTCCTGGGGATCCTGCTGTGCAGAGGCCGCAGCAGCAAGGTCCTTCTCACGTCCCGCCATGCTGCTCAGCCAGGGTGAGATGGGTTTTGGCCCTTCCGCTTTTATTGGTGTCCTCTGTTCACACTGACTTGCCTGTGCTGCCTGAGCACCACTTGCACAGCACATTGCCCTGACTGTCATCTCTCTGCCTAAGGTGGCTGCAAGCATGTAATAAATGAGCAGAACTAAATCACTTGTGTCCCTTACTGGAGTGTTTAGCAGGCATGAGATTGCACTGCAGCACTGATCACACAACCTCCTGGGCAATACTAACTCAGCTATGATAACCAGAAGATGGCTGGATTAGGGTAGTATTTCATCTCTGAAAGGAGTTGCTCATTATTTTCCACAATGATCTCATCTCAGAATCCATCATTTGCTTGTTCAGTTGTTTTTCTTTTCACTGCAATATCCATGGCTTAGATTGTGAGCTGTGATAGAAAGGGTAGTGTGACTTAGCCAAACTGACAGGGGGTGTCTGAAGAAGATGCACGAGTCAGCTGCAGTTCAGTGACAGCTGCTCAAGTTTATCAGAGAGGGAGAAGAGCCGAAAATGCTCCCCCTAACTGCAGGGCAGACTCCATTTGGCTGCTGCCTGCACTCCCCCAGTGGGCATCCAAACCATGCCCTGATGTGATACTCATTTAAATCCCAAGTTACACTCGGATCACAAAGCCTACTCAGTTTCCAAAAGCCAACTTACAACAGGTTACCAAGAGCTCTGCACTCAAAAAATCTTTTATTTCTAATAGCTATGCAGATTTTGCAAACTTACCTCCCTGTTACTAAACAATGCAGAGTTTTAAGTTGTAAATTTATACTCATCACTTCTTCCTGCGCCATTGTACATAAAGGAACACGCTTGGTTTCCAAAAATTACATCCAGAAAGTGACATGAGACATGGTGACGAACACTCAAAGCTGACATCAAACAAATAAATTATCTTGTTTCAAGTCCAACCTGTTCCCTGGGCACGTGTTTTAACGCAGCACATGAGTTACCAAACACCCATTTGTGATAATGAGAGGTGTAATTCCTGGGGACGCCTTACAGACAAAGTAGGTCACCCACTACTACCGTGCCGAACTGGCAGCGCAGTTCATTATTAGAAGACACCTTTAGAAAACATATTTCTCATATCTGGTTTTCAGATCTACCCACAGGTAACCGCTTGAGGAAATGAATGAAGATGTGGTGTGGTCTATTGGCTTTGAACTAACTGCCTGCTGTAGAAACAAGCGAAAACATTTTTACCTAAATATAGGTAAAATATTTTAATTTCTAATCACTTGAGTAACTTTATCTTCATGAGAAGAAATGCAACATTTTTCCCCCTTAACTGTACAATATAGTATTTTTAGCTGTACAAATACAACTGAAGGAAATTTAGCTAACTTGACCAAATCAGCTCCGAGGTTTAAGTCCTTTTGAATAATGGACAAGTGGCATTTAGCATCCTACCTACTGAATTTTTATTTTAAAATCGCACATGGTTTTGAAGTAAACAAATGACACTGTCCAGCGCAAGCATGATACTGATGAGGTTGCAAAATCTGAAATCCCACTTCAACCTATACAGGCTAAGTTCCTTCAGCTCAGGAGAATTTATTCTGCCACAGCAGTGTAATCCCCTAGGTTTGTTTTTCAACACAGGCAACTAGGCAGCTGTCCTTTAATAAAGGAAATATTTAACCCTATTTCCGTTACATGGACAAAAGTTTGCATGGCAGGGAATCCAGTATCCAAAATACCTCAAAATTGAATTCCAATAGTGACTAATACTGCTAACATAAGCTACATCAACTTCAGCATCAGGCAAAATGACCTACAGTGTAAGAGACAAATGATGCTTTATACCATTACACTAGTGCAGCTGCAGATGTTCCAACTCCTGATCAACATCTTGCAAAGATTATGTCAGCCATTTCAGATATCTCTGAGATACATTTACAGTTGGTCCTGTCTTGCATCAACTTGCCCAGTTTAAAAAAATCTCCGTCCACTCTCGTTTTTGTGGTAGCAAACATAAGTCAAGGAACATGGCAAATATGATTCCATATGTTGAGGAACTAAAGTGACTCAATAAAACGCTACCAACTGTGCACTGTCAATGCAAAAGACAATTGCTCTCTCATTCACAACACTGGGGTATGTTACTAAGAAATAGAGCAGAGCAACTTACTGTAGAGGAAAATCCATCTGAAGATCTCAATCCAATTGAAGATTGCCAAATGCTACTAACACGTGCGATAGATCTCGCACTAGGCACTTTGTGGACACGCTAAGGTTACTCAGCCTTCCTTAACAGCAGGCCACAACCAGGCTCCTCCTTGCCAGCAGCTACCTCTGCCCTTCTGCGGGCACTGCTGCCCCACAGCTCCTTGCTGGGGAAGAGCTGGCCAGAGCCCTCATCCCATACAACAGTGTAGGATGGTGTAAAGCAACAGTAAAGCAGCCAGGGAGGGCTCCTGGGGTCCCACTCACCACCTCGCACGGTGGGTGCCAAGTCCTCGGAGCAAGGCAGCAGCATGTGCCGGGCTGTGACACCTCGCCTGTCCAGACCCTCACCCCCCTGCTTCTCCTTAGCACTGAGGCTCTTCCTTAAAATCCTGGAGCTGAAGCACACAGAGAGGGCACCCACCCTAGCAAACTGTTTTTTGTCAGGTCTAAAAAAAAAAAAAAAAAAAAAAAAAAAAAAAAAAAAAAGAGTTGGGAAACACATCTGGCACTTTCTCCTTCTGCCAATTAGAGTCCTCTCGATTTCTGGAAGTGCAGCAGTATTTCTCAGTCTCAAACTGAGAGCGGTCTCACAGATTCTATCAACTTATTTCAGGGCTAAGGCAACACTAAAAAACTACTCAAAACATTTCTCAGTAATAAAAACAACAGTCTAGAGTGGTACTTCTCATTTAATGTATGATTCTTAATGGATTTGAGTCATGGTTTGTCAAATATTAATTGCTGACTTTTTACCCTTTGAAAAATACTTTTGTCTGAATCATAACATGAAAAATACAAAATGGAAAACAGATGACAGAACTGGTAAAGAATTTGTCCTTTCAGTTGTACAAAGAACTGAAGTTTCCCACAAGCAAACCAATATTCTAACCACGTGCTTCTGAATGAGACAATCTTATAAAGCTTTGTAGCCACTGGTACTAAAAACCAGTGGCTTCCAAGTCACGGTAACTTTTCTTCCTTATCTAGAAGCCTTCCTTACGCTTTAATGATTAAACCTGCTGTTCTTTAAGTCAGAGAAGGACTTGGTTACTGAAGCTATGGGGAAGGTTACTGCTTTTAAGGTTACTTACTTTAATCAGTAACAAGTTATATTTTCACCCTGGCTCCTGCCTCATTGTCTGAGGAGTGAAAAATCAAAAAAAAAAACAAAACAAAACAAAAAACAAACAAACAAACCACCAAACAGATGATAATGTACATTTCCCAGCTGATATAAATAGGTATACTTCCTATTTATTCCCCCAGATGACACTAAGCCCTAACATACCTAGGGCTCTTACAACTTCACCTTAAGGACAATAGGTGTGGTTTAGATTCACTGATTTCAATTCTAACAGATTCAACATATTTAATTCTAACTTTTTTGAACCATGTTTGCCAAGCCCCTGTGGTGTAACCCTGGCCCAGCCAGAGCATCACACTGCCTCAGCACAAACCTCTGCCTCCCACAAGCTCTATGAACACAGCAAAGACAACTTCTGGGTTTCACCTGCTACCTGCACCAGCGTGGTGGCTCCCAGCACCTTCCTTGTACCCAGCCCCAGCTGTCACCTGCTTCTGAGGCCATCCTACCACAGCTGTGAGCAGGAGGGAAGGTGGAAGGCAGCATCCATCCTGAATGAGGGGCAGCACGTCCCCGAGCAGATGCAAGGTCCTAAAATAAAGCAAAGCAAGAACAGCTGCAAATACCGTAACGACTAAACAAACAAGAGTCCAGATAAATTGCACCAACTTGACGGCAGTCTGACAGAAAGCATTTTGATCTTCGGTTTTAAATCACTGTGATTAATTTAATCTTAAATCAACTTACACTGTATTCATTTAAAACACTTTTCAACTGGTGCCACTAAACTGATATAAATGCAGTTTGTTTTCTTACCCAACAGCTTGTGCTTTGTTTCTCAGCTACATTTCACAAGGCTTAACTACTGCAACACTGAACCTCCCCTCTCAGTCCCAACTTTGTACTCCTGTCCTCGTGGAAAGCAAACAACCTGTGGGACAAATAGGTGATGAGACTTGCAGAAGAGAGAGCCCCAAAAAATCTGGCCAGCTTGCTGAAAGGCTCGGCAACCCCGTGGAAGAGCACCCTGTAAGCCTAGGAAGCTAAAGAGGCCTTTAGCTCTAAAAGGCCTTCAGATTTAGAGGCCCCAGGGGGTCCAAATTTTGCATCTGTGTCAGACCCAGCGATCTGTGCTTCAAACCCATGCCGTGTCTGCAGGAATCTGAGGCACAAACTAATCCAGGTAGCTCAGCAAACGTGAATCACGCAGGGTGCATGCAAGCCCTGCCCGCAGGTCTATAAACAGGGAGGGACAAGCCCGATACATGCAGCAGTAATTCCAGGTGTTCGCAGCGGGCTCATGAAGCACCATCTTGGTACTCACCTCCCTCACTAAAAAAGGTGCTAAGTTACCTATATTTTGACATATCCTGAAACCATGAAACGATCATCGCGTCAATCACCAGAGGTGTGCAAACAGTAATGCCTTGCTATGTCTGAAGAGGCAGCTGCCAGCTGCTCACAGCCTTCTGCGTGAGCGTGGGGAATGCTGAAAGGAAAATTACAGGGATGAACAAGTCATCTAAGGCTGCTGCGGGGGCAGCACTGCGTTAATATCCTGGTAACCTGGCTCGTGCTGCCCATTTCAAGTGAGGGTGGGCTGTGGAAACGCAAGGCAAAGGGAAAAGTTTGCCAAGAGAGATTAAAACCCCTAACACTTGCAGTGCTGCTGAAGCAATGTGGGTTTTTCTCCCCGGTAACGCTTCAGAGACGCTGCTGCAGTATGCTAAGTGCAAGCAGACAACTGAAGTAGAACTTCCACAGACCGGGCTATACTCAGGAGGAAATGTTACGTGACTTATTTTTAAGATGCTTTGAGACAGCACTCAAGCTGTTTACTGAGCAGCCTGCTTAGCCATTTAATCAGAGCGGGCCACCCACATCTGGCCCAGCACAAGTGCATATGTGCAAGAAGAATCCCTTACAAGCAGGGTAACCTTTGTAAACCAACTGACCTTCAGCAAGCAAACATTCCCCTTTTGCACCATGTTTATAAGGAGAAAAAGCTTGTCAGATACACAGAGTTTTACATGATTTTTAAATCACAGAAGATATATTGGTAACAGTTTCCAGGCCAATAAGCGTGGAGTAAGTTTAAAAAATTGAGAATTTCTTCTTCTGAAGCATGTCAATATTTGAGCATTTATTTTAGTTCCAGTTTACAGAAAAGTATCAGTACCAAACTGTTTACATACCACACATGCACCTAATTGGTTTCAGCCCGGCAACGAGCCCGAGCCCCCCGAGGAGCAATGGCAAGCCAGAGAACCCAGGCTGATCATTACAGGGGCTGCTGGACACTGCCGGCGGACAACTGCCACATGTATGTGACCTGAAACATGTGTTTTGCTCCTATTTCCCTTTTCGCAGAGGCAGAATGAAAACCAACAGCAACTACATTTCACCTTATTTATTTTTTCCCCAAACCTACAATTTATTCATGGAAAAATACTTGCAGGCAATCTCTCAGGTTTCAGAACAGGGAGAACAGAGAGGCAAACAGCCTACAGCCACAAGAAATGCAACAAAGTTACATCCAGCACCGGGGAATAATCAGCAGGTTTAAGTCAGTTTCAGAAACCACAGCCTGGACTAAGCAACGGGACTGCTGCCTTCACTTATGGCTGATGTGGGGTCTGATTCCCTGTGTCTCCAAGTCAAGCAGGTTTCATCAGCAGCTTGTTCTCACCTCGCTATGAGAGCACACTACGCTTCCATGTGCCACTGAAAGGAGCACGCTCTTCTGGAGACAGGAAGCATGCAAAATGAACAGCGCTCCTGTACTGTTATTTGCAACGTTGTGCTGCTGTTCCCACCCCTCTTCGCAGTCAGTGCTCAACTCCAGAGGGGCACCAGGGGATTGGAGGGTGGTGGGAACAAGAGCAAGGGTAACGGAGCAGATCACGGGGGAACTGAGCTCGGCTGAGGCTGTTGGTGTATTTATGGAACATATATGGAGGAAAAAATCACTCTTCATCTCTGTGAAAGGCACAAAACCAACAGCTCGAGACTGTCTCCAGAGTAATTACCAGCCAAGACATTCCCTTCCCTGAAGCAAGGGTTCAGACTGCTACCATCAGGAGACAGGAAGCTTGCCTACAGATTAAAAATCACATTGCAATTAAGATCACATGCAATATTAGACTAGAGGATGAAAAGCATAAACAGTACTTCTTGTACAGTGACTTAAATTGCAGTTTATTGCAAACTGAAGACCTCAATGCCATTTCTGTAACAGAGAAGGCTTTTCTCACATGAAAGAAACTCATCTTCATGTCTGCAATTTCCTACTTCCATTGCAGTGAAAGGGAAGGGTCATTCAGCAGCGGGCTGCCTATTGCGGTGCCTGAATATATGAAGGGTTTAGAGCTCTGCGTATTGAGCTCCTGCTTCAGTTGATTTCTATGATTGCTCTGTGCTATTACCTATAATTGTTCTGCAGCAGCACACTGCATCACCACAACATCGAGTCCAAGCATTCTGCTGTGCAACAAGCCCAAGATGTAGCTCCAGCTGTTCCCAAAGGAGAATGAGAGGCAAAAGCCTCTTCGCCTACTAGATTTTCACTGCATGCATGGAGTGTCCATCAGGTTAACTGCCATAAGCCTCCGAGAGGGCAGAGTGCTGACCTCCAGCAGCAGCTTTGTTCAGCACAGCACGCAGCCTGTGGGCACCACCAGGTTGCCATCCCTTTTCTCCTGTCCTGGTAACACGCCACAACGATGGGAGATGCTGCTCCTTTGCATATACTTGGACTACTCTGTGGCTAGAGGAGGTTAGAACCTAGTTATGTTACATCCTAAGTCACTGTAAGAAACACAGAACAAACTAAACCCAGTGCCCCCTAAAGCTCCCAAAACTCAAATGACTCGTTATGGACGTGACTTTAAAATGACTTCCACAACAATTCAAGAGTTACCAGGCAAACAAAAACCAACTCCATGCACCTGCAGGGAAGAAAAGCGTGATCACTCAGCTATATCCTTCAACTATTTTTGAAGTCTATTTTGCTTAAGTGGCCAATTTCAGGCTTCAAAGTTGTCATCAGGTGTAAGGTTTTAAGAGGCCAAGAAAAATACCACCTGCTATTCCCTTTGCATTTCACTTGACCTGCTTATCTACGGCCATAACCTGACAGTGCAGCTTTGGGAAAAGTGATTGTAAAACCTCACATGAATTGCAAAGGGACAAGCTAGGTGTAACAGCACGTTAGGAAGCAATGGAACCTCCAATAATATTGGAGAGTACTGAGTCTCAGCTCTTTTACCAAACAGCAAAGCAGCCCAGACCCAATCTGAGGGAAGAAAGATATTCCTGTCTACGATTTATTAGCTGCCAGTGCCCAGTTGTGCAGTAAAACATCCTGAGGAGGAACGGCAACCCATAACCTCCAGCTATCTGTCTGGGCAGAGATGAAAGGCTGCCTCTACATATACCACGGGTCACCAAGGGGGCAGTTATTGTCTGGCTGTACTGCCCTGTCAGCTCTGGACAAACCGATGGCATCATCGCTCGGCACTGCTCAGCCCTTCCATTTCTGAAACAGCCACTCAGCCCCATCAGAACCAGCTGCACTTTGCTGCTGTTCCTTTTCACACATCCTGCATTCTGGAAGTCATTCAGATGCTGACCACGGGATTTAGGATCCAGGTCAGCCACAGGTTACAAGATGGAAAATGCACGCTGAGTAAAATTATGTTTTTGATGCACACTTAATGCAGCGCGCATTCAGAAGCCACTAGAGAGTTAAACCTGCACCAGACCTCGCCAGCTGCTGCCTGTGCTGCTGAACCAAGCAGGGAGAGGAGCTGGTAACAACCTGTGCCCCAGCACCCAGAATGTCAAATAGGCCCGCCTTACAGCAGACGCTTGGTGCGGCACTGGAGCTTGCTGTACTAGCAAGCTGGCATTTGTTCGCAGCCCTCTTCTCCAGTGGCCCCCTGTGGGCCTGAGGTCAAAAACAAAGGGAAAAATCTGCACTCAGCATCCCAGACCAAATGCAGTTTTACTCAGTGCAACGGGATTACCTGACAAGCTGAAAACACAAGCGAGAATGTGCAGTGTTCAGATACAGCCCTAATACTACACAATATCATTTAAAAACTGCTCACATGAGCAAAGTTAGCAGATAACTTAGCTCATAGAAACTGTTTCCATCCCCCAAAATCAATACCAAACTTACCAAGTTCCTAAACAACTGCCATTCAAGCTGTAACTGGCAAATGCACAACACCCCAAACCAAGAAGCATATCCCAGTTGCTGAAGCAAGTCATAAGGTTTCCCTATAAATATTGGTGAAAACAAGTCCCTCGGCTTTAGACTTACCACCAAGAACCTCTTTGGCAGTACAGTGTTATTTGTCAGCATTGCAGACAGTTGGGTAAATAGTTTGCATTTCTGCAGGCCTTCTGTGCAATGACGGATACACGCACTTCTCTTCCAGTAACATGAAGGGATTTGGAATTAAGATCGTCCCAAACTTTCAGAACACTTTTCAGAGCAGATCCTGTTTGCATAAATGTTTGCAATGAAGATGACAGTCAGAGGAAAACGTATACGTCTTCTTTACACTTACCTAGGAATTTTCAAAAAATTCCTAGAACTGTATGAAAATTGTGACATAGAAAACATGAGTGTGCATGCCAACAAACCTTGACACTGACACTTCAAATAAAATATACAACAGGTAGAGAATTCAGCTACTACTTAACAAACAGCAATGATTTGTCTGGCCTCAGCTTGGAAGGCAGGCCGCAGTGAATCCTCCTCAAGCACCGGGGAGAAGCCTTGGTGTTGCTCTAGCACCAGCTACGCCCACTTCAGAGCGAGTCTTCCAAAAGCACTGCCTGGGGAGAACCCACGACAAAGTCTGTCAGCAGCTTCGGGGAAAGAAGTAATCCTTGCAACCCCACTTTAGGGCTTGCCTAAGTATATACAAGCTGAATTGGATGTCATTGATCTCATCACCAGGGTGTCAAGTGACAGCAAAACTGGTACAAGATGTACTGCCCAAGAACAATCTCGGCTCTCAATGATACTGCAACTGGTCTTGCCTGTGCTCTGGGAAACCAGACACAGACGGGACCTGACAGGAGCAGCACGCTGCACTGCAAGCCCCCAAGTGGAAGAGTTAATGCCAGCCAAGGACAGATGTGCTGCCCTCTCCCATCAGCCACCCGCACCCTGCGTCCAGCCTGCTCGAGGCCAGGGGGAGAACCGACTGCAGGCCAGCCTGACCAACCTCTCGCGTATCAAGGCCTTGGGAACATTCATCCTTCCCTTAAGAGCTGCTGCTACTTCAGGAAGGTCTATGGAGGAAGGATGCTTGGAATAGGAAGCGTTTAGAATACGGAGGCAGTTAAAAACTGCAACCCTCAGGAAATGTCCATAAACACCTTCTTCCTCCCCACACTGCTTTTGTCGTTAAGGAGAGACCGTGCCACCCTTACAGATGCTATTCAAGCCTCCTGTGTCAACTCCTCAGAAATGTAGCTGACAAATCAGCTTCTCAGAAGCTCATCTAGCACCAGATTCCCCTGGCTTCCCGTGAGACACCCAGCTGTGGTACAGCTCAGAGGCTGGATCTCACCTGGCGAGCACCAAGCAGCTCAGTTTGCGAACCTACACACTTGGTGGATTTTAACAGGTCACTACAGTCACACCCGCACCGTACGGGCCTGGAACCGGGCAGACCACACTGCCCACCCTCTGCTTTGACCACAGGACAGGGCTTTTTTGTGCCATTTTCCTCTTCCTTGGTTAAGCTCGCCCTCGTAACATCCTGGTAAGGCAGACCTGTACAGGCATATCAAGGTGGAAGAATTCATCCAGAGAGCACACACTAATCCACCGAGGAGCACAACTAACAAGCCATTAACTGTACGCAGGGCTGTTGATTTGGCTTGGCATCCAACCAACTGAACTTTAACGCACGAAGCTTAAAATGCCTCCAAGTGGTTAACTAAAGAAGGCGTTCAAAAACCAAACGGCTTCTTTTTGTAATTGCCTTCCCAGGGCTGGAAACTTCAGGCTGCAAATGCACAACCACCATAAAAGTTGAACAGCTAGGTCTTTTTGCCTCAGCAGCAACCGCTGTTTCAGCCAGCAACATGAGACTGCGCAGGACATGGGTTGTCTGCAGCACCCAAGTCAGCCAACAAGCAGCTCTGACCCAAAACAAGAGAGCGAGCAGCCACGTAAGCACCTCATGGTCTCTTACGGCTCTAGAGCTAGGCCGGGGCTAAACTCGGCCTGGGGACCCTCCCACCACAGGACACAGCTAGCACACAGACCCCAAACTCTGCAATTCCAACAACTGCCTAGGCCTCCTAACACCGTCCTGGGAGCGCACATCCCATCACCGAGTACCCAGGCCTCATGTCTCACGTATATTTTTCCTGTCTCCAGAGCGTAGATCACTGGTGAAGTGCTGTGAAGGACTCACATACCATGTCAGTGCCCTGGTACAGACCCGGAGGAACACCACAACATTCAAGTACTTAAAATGAAGCATTCAACAGTGGAAACGTGCAATAATGAAGAACAGGAGCATAAAGGGAACATTTCTTTGCTTCTTATCCATACGCACTCAGAAAAAGCATGAACACTAACGCGAACATAAAATTTCCTTTCTCGGAGGTAACAACTTACCATAAAACAAGTTTCCCCAGCAGGAAGGCCTCTGGAGAACAGATACCAGAATGAACAGCTTAGCTGTGCTGAGAGCAATCAGAAATAAAAGCTATTAATGCTAAAGAAAGAAAAAAGGAACTTAGAGCTTAAATGATGGACCTTCTCTTTACAGTAGAAGAGAAACACCGCAATTTTTCTTCCACTTGATTTCTCAGACCTTTTACTCCCTTCTATGGTAATTTATCAGTAGCTTGCACCTTGGTTATCATTTGCAGTCTCAAACCATGAACACAGCAGTCTAACGGCAAACAGACAAAATGTGAATCATGCTCCACAGCTAGGAGAATATCAAATCGGTCAGTTGGATCATTTTAAAGATGTCACAAGCGCTGTAACAAAAACATGCCCCTAGTCCTTATTTAGGATCAAAGGAAGGAGATAATTGTCATCTTGATAGCAGCGCCAGCGGGAAAAGCCGACGTACACACATTGATCTTTCCTCCAACACTTCTTCTAAGTCTTCTTCTAACGTTGTAGCAGTCCTCTCCATCCCCTTGAAATCCATCACGCAGTGCCCTGAATTCTGGAGCACCTGCATGTGTTCTGTTTGTAAATAAAGGCAGAGTGAGCTTGCTCTCACTGAGAGTGGGCAGCTGCCCACGGGCTCTGCACCAGGGAGCCCTTGCTCACGGCTCAGTTGTCCTGCTAACCCCAACCAGTTCCACAACAGCAGCTCAGGAAGGGTTACTTGACAGACGAAGCCCTGTACAGACATTAGGGGCACCGCTCGGATCCCACACAGTCACTAAGAACCAGACAGAGCCCCTTCCACTTCCCAACCTGCAGGAAAACAGCCCTCGCTCCTTATTGGGAGGGAGTAGATCCCACCAACACCAGATCTGAAAGGCCTGCCAACTTCTCTTCCCATCCTAGTGTCATTTCATGGTTTTTCTAATGAGACGATTTGCTGGCACATACTATGCATGCTATCATATGGATTAAGACAAATAAAGCAGCATATATCCATTTTCTCAGTGCTTTATTTTTTTGGTCTGTTTTTAAATGAATCCCCCCCCAAACACACGTTATCTTTCGTGTTCGCATCAGAAGCAGAATGTAGTAGAAAAATCTATGGAAGCATGAGCCATCTACAACACCATCTGACAGAACAAGGGAGCTGTAACAAGCCAAACACTGGTAAATCTTAGGATCATAAAGACACCCAGCTGGTTGCTGAGAACCGCAGTTCTCTCTCACCTTGCCCATGCCCAACGCATTCTGTTCCACCACCCTAGTCTCATCAAGCAAGCTTTATAAACAATCGTGTTAGCTTGGTTATGTATATGCACCTCTGACTGCTTTTGGCCAGGTTTGTGACATATTTCTGTTGTTTTCCTAAGAAAAGTTAAGTTTGCCCATTTCCCCAACAAGGCTGCCTACTTACTCCTCACAGCCTCGCAATGCAGGAGTGGTTTTGACATCATGCTCCATCTTCCAGCTGGATACTAAGAAGGTCCCCAAATATTCAACTTAACATAGTAATTTAATCGCAAAGGCAACACACTTAGAATGGCATTTTGAAGTTATAAAACAAACTCAGAGAAGCAGAAAGCTGTGTGCCAGTGCTGCCATCAGAGGAAGACAGGAAGACTGCATTAGAGGAAGACAGGGACCCCTGGAAAGGGAAGGATTTCTACCACAGCCACAACCGTCAGCACCACATTGTTAATTAGTACATCCAAAAACAGCAGATCTCACATCTTCATGTCCAGGAAAGCTATTTTCCACACTTCTTCCCTCTCTTCCTCTGATGTGTAAACCACTTGGCTCCTCAAGTATCAAGCACATAGCTTTACAGGTGAAAGGATACAATAAATAGTCTGTAAAAATATGCATTTCTGAAATAGTTTGGCCTTCCCTCCTTTGTAAAGCACACTAATTTTATACACGTGTTATACAGAGCTCCAAGGTGTGATATTAAAGGGTGTCAGCTTTCTCCTGAGGCAGCCCACAGGTTTTAGGTGAGGCTGCCATTTGAAAGCCATGCCTACATAAGCCTTCTATAAAACCTGCTGTCACACCTGCCCGGATACATATTTTAACAGGACTGTTAACGTAGAAAGATACTGAAAGCACGCAAGTTAAAAACTGAAGACCAAATAAATCCTTCACAAGTCAGGCTGTAGGAGATCACAACTACGTTTAATAGACTACTTTTTCATGCGGGTGCAGAAAAAAAGTCAGCTTTTTTTTTTTTTTTGAAGTATGAGACAGGGAACGCTATGAAGCCTAGAATTCCTCAACACATTCCCTTACATGGCTGAACATTAAGCTTTTCTTTACCTTTCTCTCATAAGATCAGCTCCCAGGCTCACCTGTATCCCTTTGGAGGGCACCATCTCAGCCTGCACACAGAGCACCCAAGGACCATGTTGGAGGGGACCTCTGCTGACCACCTGGTCCATTTTCATGCTCGCCGTGACCACGTTCGTGCAGCTTTTGGCCATGTCCGAGGACAGGGATTCCACAGCCCCTCAGGGCAACTTGCTCCAGTGCGTGACCATTCTCACAAAGTTTCTCCTGACATGAAGAAGAATTTCCTGCTCTGCAGTTTGTGGCCATGGCTTTCTGCCCGTTCATCAGTGTAGGACTGAGAGCAATCTAGCCCTACCTCAATTGCCTTCACTCCCAGTGAACCAACAACAACATTATATTTTACTCAGAAGAATTCAGAAGAACAGAAGCTGAGCTGCCTACACAGAAAACAGTGACTCTGAAACGTGAAGGCAACTTCAGTAAGGAAGCTGGCAGTTTAAACACCAATCCAGACAGAACAAATCCACTTCTCCAACTTTGCTTTTTGCTGGAGGTGGCAAAGCTACGTCCAATTTATTTCTTGTCACTCCCATAAGATTGGGCCTCATTAAGAGCAAGCATTAATTCTCTCCCTAGGTGGGTGAAAGCCTCACAACCCAAATTTTTCCTCCACCGAGCTACTGTAAACATGAACCACATGGCAAGGTGTAATGCTGTCTTCCAGATGATGTTAAAGGCAACATGAAGACAGGTATGCTGGCATGCTCAGAGCAGTGCAGAGCTCCAGCTGAGAGGTATTGTGGCACCATCTTAACTCCTAAGGCCCATTGGAGCTGATGCCTTCCTTCAGCGATGTGCAACAAGCTCTGGCTTTTCCTCTCTGTCGGTGAAGAGTCCTTGGTGCTGCTGTGGCACAGGGTGCCACAGATTTTAGTTTACTAGTCTTGCAGGTTACTTTTCTTATCCGATTTTCAGCTCTTGAAAAGGAGCAAGGATAATCTAAGCAGCATTGTCATTACATGGCAAGGACTATACAACACCCCCGGAGCCCTCTCACACACTTGCCAGATGTACCTGCAGGAGCACTAGGGCAAACGCCCACGCCTTGAATATTTACAACTACACTGCATGAGCGCAATAAAACACTGCGTAGTATTTATCTGTGGTCCGTCGGATAGAAGGACAGAAGAGCATGAATGATCTAGATATAAAACCCCATTAAGTTACTTCGTTTGAGGGTTTTCCTATAGACAGCATGACTGCACGATCAGTAGCTACCCAGGTAAGCAAGCTGAACCATGAGGTTTTTACCAGCTTCTGACAAATGGACCTCTTTTTGATCTGAGCAGCTTGTTTCACTCAAAGATTATTAGTGAGCCCTACTGGAGGGAACCTTTTCTGTTTTTTTGCCTGTTTTCAGATCTTCTGAGAAAACACTGCTCCCTTGGTCATACCACTCAACATTTTTCACCACTTATTTAATTTGGCACCTGCAATACAAAATCCCACGTTACTTATTTAGAGGATATTTGCTGGAACATAGAGCAAACACAGCATACAGGATTTATTTGCTTTAAAAGTTTGGCCGTTTGTCTGAACTTTTATCCTATATCTGACATGGAGAGAAAGAATACTTCAATAAATCTCTGAGCAGTAACAAAGCCAGCAAGCACTCAGGAAACAGAGTGATGAAAGCCCATCACATAGCAAAGACAGGACAAGGAATTGACATGAAGAATTAATTCTACATGACTGCAGTGCAGAAACAGCACTTCTATTGCCAGCGATGAAGCCAAACCCCAGGTCTTTGTGAAAAGCATGATAGAAGATTCGGCCTTGACCTCAGTACAGTTTGAAGGACCTTAAGGTCAAACTTTTTTTTAAGACAATAGATTTATTTCTTTCTCCTCTCTCCAGATTTAGCAAATAATACCAGAGTTCCTGCAGAAGACCAGCATATGAATTTGGGAGTTAATGGAGCTAAACCATTAAAATGTCAGCCTCAAGGAGCAGACAGGTCCAACATATCAGGTTGGACAGGTAACTGGACAGAAACTCTGCTCACACCAGGAATGATTCAATGGGAAGCTGGTGTCTACTGCTTGCTGATCAGCCAAGTCTCAGACCTCAGTGCCCCTGAAACCCAGGCTACGAAATCCAGACTGCACCTTCTTTCAGATCTTCAGCCCACGCCTAAACAGCATGCCAGACATCAAGGGTGAAAATCATCACGTGCACTTGATAAATGCACTTAACCCTTAACACCTCTGTTTCAAATTTTAAGACAATATTTTAGCCTGCTTCGGAAGCCACCTTCCCAGGGCCAGGACTCACATTTAAGTAGCGGAGTTTTTTTTCACCCAGCCCATTCAGTTTCTGTCTGACAGCCACTGCCACTACACACAGCATTCAACTGACATGCTCTTGGAGTGAGTCAGCCCGAGCGCCTTGGGCATATGACCAGGCCGGCCTGCAGTACATCTGTCACTGTCCCACAGCCCAAAGCAGGCAACCAAAGCAATTAACACACTTCAGAAAATCTCAAACTTTTCTCAAGCTGTCTTCAAGCTTTTCTCCTGCCATCCACTTCCATTACAAGAATTATATTCTACCTCTAGGTGTGTAAGATCACTTTAAACTGCTCATTTGCTAGACCTTGGGCTGTACAGCTGCCTCCAGCAGCTGTATCACCAGGGCTCTTGTATTCTGGTTCAGCAGAGAGCTCCCTTTGCTAAGGGTCTCATTCACTGCACGGGACAAGCTGCAGAGCATGGCAAGCAGTCTATCGATTCACCCTGAGGGTGACCACTCAGCTCTGCTGCAAGTAATGCCAAGTGTCACATACCCCATCCCTCAAGCCATCTACCTTCTCTCGCTGTGTTTTCGCGGAGCTACCACCAAGAGAAGTCTCAACGCAACACAGGGCTCCTGGGGCAGGCTGGCTCCGGTCCCAGTGTGACACAGGAAGCATCATGGAGTAGCTGGGACACAGAAACGCCATTGTCCCCATTCGTCACATGCAGGTCCAGCCCTACGAGGCTTGTAGCAGCTCGCCGTCCAGACATCACCCTGCCGGCACTTCCCAGGGAACTTGTGCCTCTTTTTTGTGGTCGGCTGTCCCCATGTCCGTGTAATTTTGCCTCACTTTTGGCCAAGCAGAAACAATGGTGGGAAAATAAAGCAAAAAGCTGCACCCACCACTAAAACATTCAGTGAAAGTCTAAGTCAGCAGGCATTCAGAGAGATACCTCGGCTAACACACTCCTGAGACACGGCATTCTCACACACAGGAAACCTCATGTGAAACTACCTAATTTCCCCTTTCTTTTTAAAAGACAAAATCAAAAGTCTTGTCAGCACATGAACAGTCCAGTCTTGTTCATAGCTCCTGTCTGATGATAAAAACATAACCAAGTAACACAAAATGGAAAGGTCTCCTTGGTACTAGCGATAGACAGTTTTAGACGTCTGTGTGAATCCATGTTGCTTTACCAAAAAGAACCTCAGAATTTTTAAGTTACATATGCAGTGAGGAGATTGCCTTCATTCTTCTAAAACAACAACAAAAAAAGTGCCTATAACAGTAAGATCTGAAACAAAACTTGCCTATACTGCGTTTTATTCTACCATCATTCTCGCCTCTTTTCCTTGGTGCAGTCCCTCCAATGTTAAATAACCTAAGTAATTTTATGTTGTCACCAATTTATACTTTATACCTTATTGCTCACTCCACACTCAGTCCACATTTTACAGCAGTAGATCAAAAGCATCACATCTGGTGACAATCTGCATCTCTCAACAGAAAAGACAAAAATATCAGTTGAAAAACAAGACGTGGATTTTATTTTACAATAGTAATTATTTTCTGGCTTAATCAAAAAGGAAACCAGAAGCAGTAACTTCTTTTACCATATTACTTCCACATTTTAAGCAGAGCTTGTGCAGTCAGAACTAAAGATTCCTAAAAAGAGACCATGATTTAAGTTTCCAGTAGTACATGGCCACCAGGAAATTCAGTTCCACAGCATCAAGCAGAAAGTTGGTGTGGAAACACCGAACCTCCCACTACCTGTTTGCAAATGCATGCAGATAGCAGCTTACATTTGCAAACAGTTTGGAGTGCCCTACAGCTGGCTCGCTGCCTGCTGCAAACAAGCTATCTAGCTGATTGGCTTCGTTCTCTGTTTTCCACAAGGTCCTGGAAAAAAGGTTTCCTGTGCATAACTTGCCTGGAGCGGAAAGATTTGGGAGGTGGACAAAGGAAAAATACTTTAATTTCCACAAGTTTTCGTTACAATTTTAATTCTTTCTAGCTGCAGAATAGCACAGAGATTCAGCTGAGCCTAATGGTCCCCTAAATACTGTTTATTTTAGTGTGATCTACAACAAATATGCATTCTCATGCCTTATTCTACACATGATGTTGAAATGGTCTCAAGAGTCAAAATGCGTGTGCAAGGACCTCCTAACAAGCTCCCCTATGTTACCAGCAACTTCACGCTTGCTTAAGACACTTGGCAACGTTGCCTGCGACAGTCCTGTACTTCACAGAGTGCTGTCTTCTAGCACGCTGGAAACACAATGTTTTTTAAAATGCACTTTGAAAGCTTGTTTATATTTGAGGGTGGTTTTGGTACTCTTCTGGGCGCGCGTGTGTGTCAAACAGAATTCAAGAGCAAAGTCACCTGTGGTTTGACAAAACCTGAGGCCAATCAGCCAATGGAGTTTCTACACATCAGCCTCCCACATTTCTAAGTGCCCCTGCCATTGTATTGAACACTAGAATTACACAGCATGACGAATGCTTCAGCATGGCTCAGATCTCAGAGACTCAATGAGACTCAATTCCACCAGTCATTTCAGATGGATGGTGGTGTGCAACTGCAGATGCTGGCTATTTTTCTGAACACACGCAACTCTCGCCAAGCAGATCGACTCCGGGGCAGATGTGTTCTGCAATGGAGCAGGGGATCGAGGCAGGCAGGGCATTTTTTCCGGCATCGAGGCCACTCGAGGCAGCCGAGGGAGCCGCCAGGCCCCGGCAGCCCTCGCGAGGGAGGCTGACGAGCCGTGGGCGGAGTGGGCAGTGCCCCCTCCCCGGCCGTTCAAAGGCGGCCCCTGGGGAGCGCGGCGACCAGGGCGGGCAAACAGAGCACGGCACGGCAGTTCGTGCGGGCAGGGCGCGCTCGGACAGGGCAGAGCATCCCTCCCCGCTCAGGAGAACAGCTCATCTACCGGCTGGCTACCTAGAGCTAAACCGCCATGGTCTGCGCTAGGCAGAAAGCTCTTTCTAGAAAGCCTGTGGCGACCCAGACTGACTGCCCGCTCAAAAATGTGGCAGTTCAGGTCTCTGGAGGCAGGGAGTGCCTGAGCCTGTAGCTGCTGTCAGAGGGTGGCAGAGACACCGTGCGTGTGAGGTGTGAGCAGGTGGATGACCTGCTCAGCCTGGTGGCAGAGCTCAAGGGGGAGGTGGAGAGGTTGAGGGCTATCAGGGAGTGTGAGCAGGAGATAGACCGGTGGAGCAACTCCCGGCCAGGCCTTGAAGGAAAGGCACCGGGGTGAGACACCCCAAACAGTGGTGGACCCCCTGCCCTGTTGCTGTCGGGCAGAGGGAGGGGCCTTAGGAGGTGAGGAGGAATGGAAACAAGTTGCTGCTCGGTGTCACAGGGAACTCCCCTCCCTACCGGCCTTGCCTTCCCAGGTGCCCTTACACAACAGGTTTGAGGCCTTGGAGCTTGAGAGACTGGTGGGTGAGGATGAGGTTAAGTCTACCCAGGAGGATGCCTAGGGCGAGGAAGTCGACTCCAAGCCTCAAGACTGCCTCCCCTAAGAAAGACAGAAGGGGGATCGTTGTAGGCGACTCCCTTCTCAGGGGAACAGAGGGCCCTGTATGTCGGCCTGACCCTACCTGTAGGGAAGTCTGCTGCCTCCCTGGGGCCTGGGTCAGGGACGTTGCCAGAAACCTTCCTAAACTGGTTCGCCGCCCTGGTTACTATACTATTTTGATAGTCCAGGCCTATCATCCAGATAGTGATGAAATTGCTGAGAGAAGCCTGAAGGCTATCAAACCGGACTTGAGGGGACTGGGATGATTAGTAGATGGAGCAGGAGTACAGGTGGTGTTTTCCTCCATCCCTACAGTGGCAGGCTGAGGTGCTTAGTGCCTTCTTTGCCCCAGTCTTTAGCAGCAAGACCAGTTGTTCTCTGGATACCCAGTACCCTGAGCTGGTGGAAGGGGATGGGGAGCAGAATGTGGCCCTCATAATCCATGAGGAAATGGTTGGCGACTCGCTACAGCACTTAGATGTACGCAAGTCAATGGGGCCGGATGGGGTCCACCCAACGGTACTGAGAGAACTGGCGGAAGAGCTGGCCAAGCCGCTTTCCATCATTTATCAGCAGTCCCCTGGTTATCAGGGGAGGTCCCAATCAACTGGCGGCTAGCAAATGTGATGCCCATCTACAAGAAGGGCCGGAGGGTGGACATGGAAAACTATAGGCCTGTCAGTCTGACTTTGGTGCCGGGGAAGCTCATGGAGCAGACTATCTGGAGTGTCATCACGCGGCACTTGCAGGGCAACCAGGCGATCAGGCCCAGTCAGCATGGGTTTATGAAAGGCACCTCAAGTACTGTGTTCAGTTTTTGGCTCTCACTACAAGAAAGACATGGAGGTGCTCGAGCGAGTCCAGAGAAGGGCGACGAAGCTGGTGAGGGGTCTGGAGAACAAGTCTTACGAGGAGCGGCTGAGGGAGCTGGGCTTGTTCAGCCTGGAGAAGAGGAGGCTCAGGGGAGACCTTATCGCTCTCTACAGGTACCTTAAAGGAGGCTGTAGCGAGGTGGGGGTTGGTCTATTCTCCCACGTGCCCGGTGACAGGACGAGGGGGAATGGGCTAAAGTTGCGCCAGGGGAGGTTTAGGTTGGATATTAGGAAGAACTGCTTTACTGAAAGGGTTGTTAGGCATTGGAATGGGCTGCCCAGGGAAGTGGTTGAGTCACCATCCCTGGAGGTCTTTAAAAGATGTTTAGATGTAGAGCTTAGTGATATGGTTTAGTGGAGGACTTGCTAGTGTTGGGTCAGAGGTTGAACTAGGTGATCTTGGAGGTCCCTTCCAACCTAGATGATTCTGTGATTCTGTGAACAGCACACCATTCAACCAGCTCAACGAAATTGCTGGTTAACTCCCTTGCAACTGGGACCTTCATAAAATAGCAAACTGACCAGCAGCATCTCTTTCATGTTTCCAGCTTCTGCCAGCCTTTTGTCTCCCTTCAGAAATTGCTACAGCAAAGCTCATGTTGCCCTTCTCCCCTCTCTGCCTGAACATGCTGCAGCAAGGTCCTGGCTATCTGCAGCCCCCAGTACCTCCCGCATGCAAGCAGAGGACATGCCAGTGTGCCACCAAATGCTTGTCTCCAAACAAGGCCAAGCTGAACAGATGGTGTTGAAGTTGAAAAGCGCAGCCTCACATCCATCTGCTGTTGCTGGACATGCATCTCCATTTACGCACACAAATGCGTTATGCCAGTTAGTGCCACACACATACCCAACATGCTAAAGTCAGGGAGAGGAACTACTACAAGCGAAAGCAGGGTGTTCTGTAGAGTCAAAAAGGAAGCATCCTTACTACAGGTCTACCATTATCAGCTACAGACCCCGGGCAGTCACAATTCCCCATAAAGCTGTCTTGGCCAAGCCAAAAGCAGACCTCTGAGCACCTGTGCAGAACAAAATAAGCCAGCACATCCCAAATTTTGGCAGGGGAAACTCTCACTAAACACATTCTCATCAAGTTCTGGATACTGTGGCCCAATGTACAGCCCAGAAGTCAGTAACCTAAAAGCTACTCCTCAGTCTCAGGAAGTCTCAACAGGCAGCATCACCTCACAGCACAAGCAGGAGTAACTCGGTAGGGTGCACCCCGTGTTGCAGCCTGAGGAGGAGTCGGAACTTGAGGACAGGCCAAGAAGAGAAGGATCAATTCTGTCAGAAAAGGGAAGAGAAACTGCACAGACAAGCTCAGTATCAAAATGGCTGCAGCTGCTGGGTGGTGTTCAGGAAGATGAACTCTCTTACATCCCCCCTCAAGGCAGAGAAGTGCCTTTCAGCCAAACCATTATTAAATATTTCTGGTTCCACCTAATGTACTTATAAACATAGGGACATCAATATAGCTTAGTTCTAATTGGCAGAATAAGTTTAATTAAGAATGGTAAAAACCAATATCCCATTAAACAGTCTCAGTATCAGCGGAAAAAAAACAAACAGCAAAAACTGAACCATTCAACAAGCAGAAATATGTACTCATGTTTCAGACAACAGCTAAGTCTTCTCCAAAATGTAAAGTAATGGAAGGAAGTTACGGATTGGCAATGAGTAAAGCCCCAAACATTGTATCCAGTGGCAAGATCTGAGCCACGGCACGAAAGGGATCAACTCATCTCTTGTGGCGCTGAATTTTTCCATCCAGCATGTGTCACCCAGGCATGCTGCATGGCACACAAGATGCCAGCAGAACACACAGTGTCCTCATTTATCCTGCTGGCTGGGAAAAGCCGTGCCTTCCACTTGTCACAAGTGAGTCAGCTGCTGCTGATCACAAAGACCTGATTCTTCACACCTCCAGGACCCCAGCATTGTTCCTTCTGGAGAAAAGAAGCTCAGCATATTCATCTGCAATGAACAGCACTGTACATAACAGACGTGCTCATTTTAGGGAAGTCAGCCCCAGGCTCTCACGGAGCTGCCACCCTGCGCACCCACCTGCAGCTCCGTGCTGGGACAGTGTCCTTGTAACTTCCTAACACCCTGCGTGGCTGGGAGGCCAACACAGAGCCCTTCAAGGCAGGGGGGTGTCCCTTTGGTTTATTAAAACAGCACTCACCAGAACGCTCTGGTTGATGCATGTGCCAGAAAAGCACCACAGCGTTCAGCTTCAAAATGACGAAGCAGGAGACAACAACAGCCTGCGAGATTTCCCTGAACTGACTCACCTCAGTCCTGCCTTACTACCTGATTTAAAAAAAAAAAAAAAAAAGGCTCAGGCCAGGCTCCCTCCTCACCTCGCAGGCATCAGCAGAGGTCCCCAAAGCCCCTTGGCCTCACAGGCCATCGCCTCAGCATTTTGCATCCCCAACACAGCTGCTCAACCCATGGCACAGCCCAAAACTGGCACCACCCAAGGTGGTGGTGGGGCAGCTCTGACCTCGTGTGGTGTTTGCAGGTGTCAGAGGGCTCCATTCTGGCTGTTGGTCATTGGCAGCAGGAGGATTTGTGAGGGCAGCACCGGGGACACGCATACAGCCACCAGGTGAACAGGGCCACCATCAATTCCAGGTGCAGTGGCCCCCGAGCCCGTACCACAAAACCAGTCCCACTTCCAACAGAAAAGCACTCCACTTGGGGGCTGGGAGCGGCCGCTGCATGTCGTAGTTCTCTAAATCCTCAGTACACTAAAGAGCTTTCGCTTAATTGTGAAATTGAAGAAATCTCTTGAAAAATTAACAAGAGGCAGAGGAGAGGAGACTTGTCTTTTCATGTTCTTCACCAAGGAAAAAAAAAAAAAGCTTGAATGAAATTATTTGAGCTTAGTACTGGCAAAGGATCGGTCAAGAGGCATTTCTGTATAGTTTCCAAAGCTCACACATCCTGGGAATTTGGCAGACCTCCTGATAAAACAAGCCTCGCTCGCCAGTCGCCTGTCATCCCCGAGAGGGGATGGGGTTCACTGCACCCTCAGACCGTGCTGGAGCTGCAGGAGCAAGCAGAAACTGGGAGAAACCTGGCCACAGCCAGTTTACAGGGGAAGCAGATAAAAGGAAATTATGATCTGCAGACCATTAACTGAAGGAAGCACCTTATGAGCATGCCCCGCCCCAGGCTTGTTCCAAACCAACTAAACTCCATCACGATCAATAAGCCCTTGAAGTGGATCCCAGCCAATTCATCCAGAGAGAAAAATAAATAAATCCCTTGAAACAGAAGGATAGCCAAACAAGACAAAAGGTAGAGGCTGCAGCTAAGTGAGTGCAGCCAAAGGTAACATGAAAGGCTGCACTCAAGACACAGAAGTCCACTGGAGCATCTCAAAGCACCACCACTGTTATGCTGTACAAACCATTCTTTTCTCTTCTTGGTTTTTATTCTTGCTCAAGTGGACGCCAGGTGTTCCCTAAACAGATCTTCAGTTTCAGAACTGCTCCACTCAGATGAATAATCAATAACTCCAAAAGGAAACAAATCTGAAATTTCAAATGCACTTCGGCAGCACAGCAGTTATTTTTGCTCATTGTCTCCACAAGCGAACCTTACCGCCTTCAAAAAGGGTCTATTTTCCACAAGGAAGGTTTCTAAACAGCAGAAAACAGGATTACTGTTAGCTTTTGCTTGCACAGCCCAGAAACCTTAACACCAACCTGAGCGCAGACCTGCTTGACTCCAGACAGAAAGCTTTTAAGAATTTATGTTTTAAGGACTGTGACAACAGCAGTTGTCACACTGCAAGGAAAAAAATACTCCCTTTTCCTATTTATCCTTGTCCATTTGTACTAGCTACACCACGGTCTCCCCCCAGAGTTTGGATACGTTAGGACAAGGCAGGCAGGCAGGCACAGTCCCTGCTTGACACTCACTTCAAGTGGCACAACCACTCGGCGTCAGAGCTGCAGCAGCACCAGACCACGCAGTCGCTGTTTCACACTTGGCTTGTTGACTGCTGCACCATCTCCCTTTCCTGACCAAGCTGAAAGGTAAAACTTGAGTTTTCCAGGGCTTGGATTTTCATGTGAAGTAAGCTCTCCTAGGCTACAAGAGCATCAGAACAACTTTTATCCATCTTTTATCCAATAAACAACTTCTATCCAACTTTTTTAGCCCCATTCTGCGCACAACGTTGCCAACAGCAAAGCTCCAACATACCGAGCGCTGCCAGGAACATGTGCACACAACATACTCTCCTCATGATGCTCTTCCTGTTGGATATGAGAGTGCCTCACAGAAGGCTTGTTCCAAACTAAGTAAACTCCTTCAGGATCAGTGAAGCCCTTGAAGTGTGTTCCAGCAAATGCTACAGAGAAAAGAGTCTCTCCAAACAGAAGAGCAGCCAAACAGGACAAAAACGCTTACGTAAATATTAACAGTTTGGTAGCCAACTTTCTAAAACACTAAGCCTTGCAAAGGAGATTTAAGCGAGGAGCCAACAACAGCAGTTCAAGTGACCTTTACTAAGTCATTTCCTATACTGAACGATGCACACACATTTAGCTTTAACACAATCAACTTCATGATAACATACAACCTCTGAGGGAAAAAACATTGGGCAAATACCCTCCGGTGTCAACATTTTTGCCTGCATGCCTTCCCGGCCCACCTAAGAAATGACTTAAAGGAACTGAACAATAGGAACTTGTCCTAGCAGGAGCATGAACTGTGGGACTGTTCCCTTCCTGAACACATGGCTTTTGTCATCTGTTCCCTTCGCAAATACCTGCAATTGCCAAAACCACCTGAACCACCTGCCGTAGCAGCACGCAGGGCCCAAGCCCTTCCCTTACATAACCCCTTCTCCTTTTGCACGCCATTCTGACCACAGTGCAGCTGCAGCGGTAGCAAGAGATCCATGCCATCTGCAGAAGAATTCAGGCTTCTTCCCGGGGACCACACCTCCACAAGCACCTCCAGCACTCGTTCCAGCCACCACTGCATGTCGTCCCCAGTACTTGAGCTGTGTTTCCATTAGCACTATTGTTCTACAGCGAGGTCAGAGATGGTCCCACCTCCACGTTCTGGCACTGGCCCACTCCACCCCTTCCGCACAGAGACAACTGTTTGCCAAAGTGGTACGTCTGACCTTAGCGCTCACCTCTCCCCATCGCTTCTCAATTATTTTTTGTGACCCACCATCGGTCTCCCCCATTGACCTAATTGCATGGGAGCACAAATGCTCAGTCCAGGATGCTCAGCAGCAAGGCCAGAGCACACGGTCCTTTATGAGCCTTAATGTCCTCAATTGTACTGCTGCCAAACATGGGAAAAGGAAGCATCTGCCTGTCCCATCTGAACGCAAATGTGGTACAATGTCGGGGAAATCCCTGTCAGGCAGAAAAAGAGGGTAAAAGTCGATTTCATCTTCAGTTGTGAAGCACTCACAAATACCTTTTTGTCTTCCACTCTCCAGAAACCAACAGCCAACAGCTTTCTCCAGGTAGCGTTTCAGGCCCAGGGTCTGAAGCACTCATTGCTCTCTTGTCCTTACAACTGCAGGTCACACACAGAGGGACACCAGTAAGGGCAAAACACACTACGTAAGTTGGTAATCCTGCCTAACAACTGGTGCATTCCTCAAAAGCTTAAGAGCACTTGTTTTCCTGAAAAGAAATAAAACCTTAAAAGATCTGGAAGCAGACAGTTTTCTCCAGGCCTACGATTTAGAAGTACTTATCTTGGAGACATCTGCAGAGCCGATGAGAAGCACGCAGCATCCACAGGTGAAAGTTCTGTGGCATCGCTCAGATACAGCGACTCAGTCCCAACAAGTAAGTGCCTGAGATAGCTCATCCCCAGATAAAGGAGGACGTGTCACATTTTTCCAACAGAGCCAGTGAACAGTCTTCCCGGGTGTTATTATCTATGGGTTTCCTCCTGGTTCCAGCACAGAACAGTTCAAGTCGGCTCTCCTCAGAGTCTACACACCCCCTAACAGAGGAGCTCAGACCCCAAGCCCCTCAGACCCCAGGCGTTGAACCCAAATGGAAGGGGAGGGGGCTGAAGAGCAGGTTCACTGCTCACAGCTGGCAGGCTGGGGAATGTTGGTTCGAAAACAAAGAAAGAGGGGAAGACCCCAACTGCCAGCAGCCCCAGAGCTGCGACACCAAGCCCATCTGCAGCTCTGAACTGAGGAGCACCACGCCACAGAGATCAGCTGGCTGGGGCAGAAGCAACAGCTCCAGGTGACGAGTCCATTCTGCAATGCAATTAGTAGAATGCAAACATTTGACAGATTATTTTGCTGTCGTGTATGGAAAAAATGAGATAAAACAATATTTTAAGTGAGTGCAGAGCAATTGTTCAAAAAAAAAGCGGAGTCCGAGTGCCGATAAGTGCCAGCATTGAAGCTTTCTCAGCTCTGCGATATTATTGACACCCTAGACCACTATCAATTATTATGCAGTTGTCAACGCCGGGCAATTGCTGTCACATGCTTGTGACAGATCAAAGTGCTAATCCTTTGTTAACTGACATTTGCTGCATTAAGCCTGCATGAATGAAGTGAAGTTCAAAGGTACGCAAGGATGAGGTCTCACTAAGGGGGTGAGATCTGACACAAACTTAACCATTTCCCTGCTCCACAACAGTTCTTCTGAAAGCACAGTTTTGGTGCAATTACATTTGCTCAGAAATTACCTCTACCTATTTGACCATTACCAAACAGAAACAGGGCTGAAATTTGCAATGCTCCCAGGATCATGGAAAAAGTTGCCATTGCTGTAGCCCACAGTTTCTCCTATTAAGCACCAACTTTGCACTTTTGTCACAATGGGCACACAAAGCCTTGGTGGTACTTCCCTCTGTGCTGGTTTGAGCCTCACCAAACATCACTAGACATTAGCCCCACACAACACGCACCTCTAGGAGACGGGTTGCAATGCAACACGTACCTGTGCAATTGTAACCCAAGTCAATTTTTATTATTTAACAGAGACACAGAGAGCATGACTGTTTTACTCAGTGCTTTTTACAAACAAAAACACAAGTGGGCAAACTTAAGTAACAATACACATAGATGTGATGTGTAAATTTGACATGCGTTAGTTTACATAAATGAAAAACATGAATTCCAACTCTCATTTCTAGACTACAGTAAGTTGTATTTCAACACACGATTGCAGTTACTAAGAGAAGATGCCAGGGAGGAAAGGACAGACACCAAGGACAAAAGCACCTCTAGTTCAGCCACAGGATTTGTGACCTGTCTCTCCAAATTTTGGCAGTCTCTGGACTCCATATCTGAAGAAACAGTATGAAAACTCCAGGACACTATTTGCTGTTTCTCAGTTCTTTTAAAAAATGAAGCAATGATACAGCAGCCTTCCAGCTGTTGAGAGAGCTGGATATGGATTGCAACACCCAACCACTACAGTGGGAGCAGATGCATCACTCTGATGGGAAATCCATGACTTTACACCTTCATGCTCAAACATTTAAAGTTCCTACAAATAACCTTCTGTTGTACGAGAGAGAGCAAACAGGGCAAATATTTGTTGGGGTGTCTTGTTAGCTAAGGAAAGCAACAGGGAAAAAAATATTCATCAGCATGTCCTGGACCTGCCAAGAACATACATAAAAGACCTGGGCACCTACAGTTCCCTAGCTATGGCTTGCAGCTGAAGTTGCATTAGAACCACAGGTATTACAAACGGGTTCACCGTTTTGTTCTATCACAGAACCACAGAATATCCTGAGTCGGTACCAATCCACAGAGGATCACTGCCAGAAACATTGCTAACAGCTACACGGGCACAAACCACAATGGTTTGGCAGAGGTCTCAGTCAAGCAGAACAAAACAGTAGAAGTCTTCACAAGTGCAGGCAGTTAGCCTTGCCCCTGCCTGATAACAAATATTTTACATTTGTTTTAGCTAAGAACATCTGCCTAACACATTTTATGAATCCGACTAACTGCAGAGGAGGTGTTTTATCAGATCTCCACTGCAGATTTATTTTTGAAAACATTTTTAATTCAGCACCTGAGCATAAGAAAGATTTAAGCTTTGCTCTTTATGCATCAATAAAAAACGTGTCACAACTTTTAGACATGTTGTGATGTTTTGTTTTTTTAATAGCAAAGGTATTTCATTTCAAAGGAAGTTTACCACTGGTACAGGAAGTGTTTTGGTGCTACTCTAGAACCCGTTCCAGAAAACGGGTAATTAATTTGGCTAAAATCTTTTTGTTAAGAATTTGAATTAAGACCAAACTGGAATCCTTCAACGTGAAAATCTTAATTAATGGCTGCCCTGCACATAGATTGAAGACTTAGATCCCCACAATGTAAAGTCTTCAGAGAAATACTTATATGCAATTGTAGAGCAGACACCTTACTTGGCCCATGGGATCAGCCTGACCTGTGCCTGCGGAAAGCCCGCTCACCCTAGGCTTCGTGTCCTCAGACACACCTCCTGTGCTTAGGTCTGCCTGAGGATGGAGACTTACTGCTTCTCTTTCAAGGTTACACTCAGGTTTCACGCACAGCTTGATCCTCAGCTGTTCAGTGCGGCTACGCAACTTGCATTTGAACTAATGGGTGTTAAATATACACGTCTCTGGAACCATGGCCACCAAGCTGAGAATTTCGATGGCTACATTTGCATATGTCCATTTGAAACAGGCATCCTTCTGAGCAGGTAAAATATTTCCATCTGCTCCAATTCATGGCTTCCTTGATTTCAAGTCTAAAAGAAACCCACAGGACTATGCCACCTGATCTCCTCCCACCTGGCAGGAAAACACAAAGCATCTGCTTTTGTGTTTTGTGTACAGGGACCACACTGCTGGTTGCTCTCATTGCCTGATTCACTCCCTGACATCTAGTGTCAAGGCAAGAGCAAAGCCACATGGCATAGTGTGGAATATCTGATCCTGCTGCAATCCAGAGAAAACTCACTGGCCTCAAAGCTTAACAAGCATAAAATCTCAGTTAAGTAAAGGAATTTGCTGTAAAAACTTCAAGTTATTTTTTAATTTCTAGAGTAACGCCCAGCAAAAACTAGTGGGCATAGCCCTGTAAAATAAAAAATGAATTTCAAATTACAGCCCTCTATACATTGAAGCGTTCACACCTTATGAAAGGAACTCTTTCTTCAAGATGGCTCTTTCTATAGGGCGATGCGGCATTTCTTCCTGTCCAACTATTTTTCCTTGACACTATCCACAAGCTTGCCTTGGGTACTTGTTTATGGTGTGAAAATAAATTCATGATGCAAACTTATATAAATACCCGCTCAGATTTACTCAGGGAGGATAAGTTCCAGGAGAGAAATAGATTGCCTTGGAACAAATGGTGATTGTCAGACCACAGCCAGGGTAGTATTACACAGACAACTGCAGCTAATTTTTTAGAAGGCAAATGCAGCAAGAGGCTCTATTTCACTCCTTTTTCTCCCACAGCCAGCTCTTTCTACTTCAGCTTTCAGCACATTTCCTTGCCCCGCATCACATGACAAGATCATCACTTTAATTAGATGCCCTGTTGCTATTTCCTCCTTTTTTTGAGAAGTGCAACCGTTCATTCTATATCTGTTGGTAATTTGCCTAAACAGCAGTTATTCATATGGCTGTAGCAGCAAGCATCCACCACCACCGCAGCGAACTCCTGTCAAATTACCCTGGTGCTGAGGAACCCATGGCAGCACGGCTTTTTCGTGGTGAAAACCACTTCTCAAGAAAAAGAAAACCCCTAGAAGCTAACAGATTTACTTTTATTTAAGAGAAGGAAGGCACACTCGTACAGTTTTATACGTTGTTACATTACAGTTGTACTGTATTACATTACAGTTTTATACTTTATTACATTTATACATCAGAAGGTGGTGAGGCACTGGCACAGGTTGCCCAGAGAGGTTGTGGATGCCCCATCCCTGGAGGCATTCAAGGCCAGGCTGGATGGGGCTCTGGGCAGCTGGGTTGCCAACCCTGCCCAGAGCAGGGGGGTTGAAACTAGATGATCTTTAAGGTCCATTTTAACCCAGGCCATTCTATGATTATTCCTTGACACTATTAGTAAGAGCTAAGAACTTGTCAGCACTACAAGACAAAGCACACCAAAGAAGGTTCCAAATCCCCGCAGAGCACGAAGAGCACTGCTTTTTCCATGGTCTTCTGGAAAGTTTGGTCATGCTCTGTACAAATTTCTGACAACTACTGCTCGTCTCTGGACAGTGTTTTTCTCCACCTGGAGGAAGGATGATCACCTCAAGGTGCACAGCTGACCAGCTGTTCTTGCCTGAAGCCCCTCAAAGACTAGCACTCTGCGATGTAGTGGCCCTCTCTGCTTCATCAGACACTCTCAGGACATCTGAGGATGCCTTGCTGCACTTTCCCTAACACAGGGAAGCTTCTGAAGGCTCTTACATGGGATGGTAGAAAAGCAAAGCAGGTTTCTAGACTGACCTGACCAGAGTGCCAAGTATAATTAGGGTGTATACAGGGATTTCAACTTCAACAGGAGACTGACTGTTAGGAAAAAAGCAACAAAACCCCAAAGCTCTCAACAAACAAGCTGGACAAGACTGGGTAAAACCATGTTACATCCCTGTGGTTGTCTAAACCGCATGCCCCATCATGTCCCAGGGCCGTGGAACTCGAGGCATTCCTAGTGCTTGCTCAAAGCACAGTACGATTTCTTTCCACACAAACTAATTTAACTCATTTTCACAAGGGGTGTTGCATGCCTTTATGTCCTCCACAACACAACCAGAGCCAGAAACTGGGAGGCTTCTCCAGGTCCTGCTATTAATACATGCCACTTGTGGCTTACAGGGCCATTGAAACTGGCAGGGAAAAGAAACTGAAAGCAGACAGGCAGGAAGGTCTCCGCTGACCTCAAGAACAAGCACTCAAGCAAGAAAGCACCCCAGCCTTGCAACTGTGATCACAGACTGAACGGCTGCGCTCACCCAGCCATTTTCACAGTAACTGAAAAGCACAGGGTGACAACAAATGTCTTAACACATTTGGAGAGCTTTTCTCAACCTTGTGCTCGCAGCCATCAGTCAGCTGCATTTGAATCTTCCTTCTCAATTACTAAGAAAGGGACAAGAAGGTTGAATGGCGATTCACTTGAGGACATGAGAAACACAAGCTGACTTCAGTCAGAAACAGACGGACTGTAGATTATATCAAGTTGTAGAAAATATCAAGTTGTGTTCATCTGTTTTTACACAACCATGAGCAAATCCAGTAATCTATGTTTATAATTTTACTCTTACAGACAAAACTCATACAGACTTACCAAATAATTGGCTTTTTACTTAAACAAATCTTCAGAGATAGATTTGTTGCCTTTTTATAAGTTTTGTACCAGTAAAAGAATAACCAGTACAAAAGCTACGTGCCTGTATATTCATTGCATAGCTGAGCTAGGTAACGAATCAAGCGCTAAAACACCTTAAGATGCCAGAAGTAAGCAGTGCCAGGCTGGAGCATCAGCAGAGAAGAAAATGGTAATCATTTTGTCCCGCGCAGTATCGGCGCTCACTAACTTCTGACACTTGGCCCACCCGCAGGGTCCCTTTTGAATCCCTGAGGCCAGATTATTGATGTAACTTTCACTAAAATATACTCTGTTAAAGGTTAGCGTCTCCTCATTCTCACACAACAACCCTTATTGCAATTGTCAGTGGCTGAACTAATCTTGCAAGAAAACGACGCCCGAAATAGCATCACTTTGTTGTTGGGTTACTTGTTGCTGAGTAGCACCACAGGGTTTCTGCTGCTTCAAATATATCATGTATCATGTCATATCTACTAGAAGAATCACGTAGACTGGGATGTTAACACATGGTCCTTACATTTAGCTTTTTTCAGGTCTTCTTTACTAACCCACACCAACCATTTCTATTGGTCATTTTAGGTGCTGAAGCATTCCTCTGACACTGGAGGCCCACACACAGAGCATTGTCGCTCTGTGAACACAGACCGCACCTGCGACCGGCAAGCAGCAAAAGCCAGGGAAATGCCAGATTTTCATACTGACCACAAGCACCCAAACCGCTGCTAAGAAAGCCACACCTGACTCCAAATTTACCTCTTTACAGAAACTTTTGGCACTCGATTAAGCACAAAATTCCAGCACAAGAGCAGAGCAAGAGGGTGAAACCCCACTAGAAACCATCACATGTTCAGGGAAGTTCCACGCCAGTGCTGCTGTGAGCAGCGAGGGGCTAGTGCTGGGATATCACCTTCGACAGCATGCAGCTCTCCAGAGATGCAAGGCCCTATATACCCAGATGCCACTCGGTTCCTGGCTGCTTCTGCAGCCCCGGTGCCCCTCTGCAGCAGGGCCCGACCTGCCCAGGACCAAGCCACACAGCCCAGGGGTGCGGGAGGCAGCCCATGGATGTAAGCTGAATGCAGACTCTACAGGGTTGATGATTAATACCGAAAACAAATCAGAACGGAGTGGCTGATACTATCCACAAAAGAGTTAATCTTGTGGGCAAAAGATTAAAGCCTAGCAAGGAACCAGGATAGCTCGTTAAAAATGAAATACTCTGCCTAATGTTTGCCCTTTTACTCATTCCATTCCAGAGCAACTAGGGTAAATCTGCCAGTGTTTTGGCTTGTAGATAACCCGACCAGTAAATCAAAGACCAAGAGCACATAATTAGGAACTCATCTGTTTCAGATTATAGAATATACAATTTGTTTTCACAAGTAAGAGGACAAACCCCATAATTCACTTGACATTTCACCACCACCTTGGCATATCATCTTTCCGCTGGTGAAAATAAATTGCCTAGCAGCTGTGTTATATATTTTACCTAAATGTATATTTAGATCTGTCACATGTGCAGTCTATGAGATTTGTGGCAGTTTTAAGGGGCAGAGACTGCTCCTACTCTGCTGCACACAGGCAGCATGAGAAAACATGGTAGTAAATGGCATTGGGGTAAACATGAAAGCAGTACAGGTGAGCAGGACAACTCCCTAATACCAATTCATTAGTACCAGCTCACTAAACATCATCCTTTATCATGTTTGAATTCAAATTGCATGGCTGCAACACCCCAGTACTTGGGATCAAAATGGCATGAACAGAACAATTTTCAGAACTGACACCTAAACGGGTCTGTTGGGAAGCCCTACACCCCTGGACTTGGCAAGCACAAGGTTTTGTACTGCCCGGGATACCAGGAGAAAAGCTGCCAATCTGTGCCTCACGAGCACGTACATGCAATCACGTGCCCTGCCAACAAAAATCCCCCCTTCAACAGACAGCCGTTCATGGAGACGCATCATTAACCCATCTGGCTCGTGCTGTATTCCCCTGGGAGTTCATTTCCCTGCTCCATCCATCCCACTTAGATGGTGCAAGTGTTGAAGGCACGCTGAGGCGCTCTGCAGGAGCCTCAGCTCCAGCACTGCCAATTCCAGCCCCCAACAACCAGCTACGTAATTAGTGAGGCAGTACACTTGATTGAAGGCACATAAGAGGGAATGGTGTCTGCACGTCTCCATCTCTTTTTTTGGGCCATCCATTCCACCACAGGCACAGCTCTGTTCTGCTTCCCTCAATCAGAAGCTAACTGGGGGACACTTGAAAGGAATAACAGTTTCTTCAGCTGCAAGCATTGAAATAATTCCTGCTGCTAAAACCAAATACCAAACCCTAGATATCCAGTCATTATCTTCATTACAGCTGCCTTCAGTACCTGTTTTCCTGGTACTCCACGACTCAAGGGAAGTCTATATTGCCATAAGCAGAGAAGATCCTTTCCTTTTACCTGGGAGTAACACTGCCCCCTACACCAAAGGCAGCACAGTCACAGCTTCTTCCTTCTCACCTCTGACAAGGAACTGCTGCGGAGACCTCAGCTGAATATGAGCTCTTGCTTCAAGCTCCTTCTGGCTGATTTTATATACTACTACCTCAAATACCTCCTTGCGAGGCTGGGCTTCTCATGTCCCATACTGCCAGTGCTCTCATCAACTGACCTGAGCTCAAGCACAGCCCCGAGCATCACGGAGCCCTAGTGGCTCTGGTTTCTCAACATACTGCGTGTTGCACGCAGGAGCCAAATTAATTTCTCTCTCTAGCCTTTTGGCCCGAGAATCAGCATCTGCCAAGGTGGCTACTTGCACACCCATGCAGCCAGGCAGAGCAAGCGCATCAGCAGGCGCACAGCAGCTAGCTTCCCTTGCTGCTCTCTTTCTTCTAACAAGACAGATGACATTAAACCATTAACAACATGCAACTACTTTTTATTAGATCGCTAGCAGCGTAGAAAGGAAAAACATCTCCCAAGAGTTAGCCATCACAAGTAAGAGGAGAAAAAAACTCAACAACTAATTGGCTGAAGTGCATTTAATTCAGGTCAGCCGGCTGTAAGAGATGGAAGGGCACTTTCCAAGGGATCAGAGTGCAAGCTCTGAAAATAAGGGAAGCATCCTCAGGAACATTTTTATTACTCACAAGTTAAAGCAATGACTGGGACAGCCCCAGAAAATCATTCATACACAGTAACACACTCTGAGACAAGGGGAGGAACCCAGCTTGGTCCCATTCTCTCCATTTTGACATGCATAGGCTAGCTTTTTTCCCTTGTAGTCTCAAGTGACAGCACTCATGTACCATCACATGCTGTAGTAAAACTGTTACCACCAACACAAGTATTTTTTCCATCCATGTGAGCACATCTGTAGCTCATTTTGAAAATCTACAGAAGGGCTTAACCACTTACAGAGGTCTGAGTACCACACCTACATTTGGAGCATGACTAATTCTCAGGGGAACTGTTACCCTCGGGAGCATGCAGCTGAAACTGTCACGGCCATGGGGATTGTGCTATGAACGACGCTCATCTTGTCCACCAAATGCTGCTGAAAGGAATAAGCACATCAAATCCATGATGTTGTCTCCCTCCACAGTCAAGTAAGAAAACCAGCGCCCTCCTGGGTAAGGAACACACCCATCAGGTGGCCCAATATTAACTCCCCAGAGCTGTGAACTAGCACTGCAGGACCTGGGCACACCTCCTCCCTCACCCAAGCCCCTGGCATTACGGGGCTTGGGACACAGTTGCATTTCGCCTCTGAGAATTGCCTGTACAGGGCTTTGTGTGGCCTTCCATCACAGCCTCCGGCTGCTCCTTCCAGGAGCCGTCTCCAAACCCAGCAAGGCTGAAAAATTCAAACCCCCAAGGGATCCTAAACTTTTACATACATCTTGCCTGCCTTCTCTAATTTTTTCTTGTCTAAACAGATCATCATCTTTTCTGAAGAGGAACCTATAGAAGAGCACAGCCTAATTCCTGCCTCCAGGTATTGGAACACAAACACTCCTGCCGAGACTTCTCTCAAGCCTTCCTCACAGGAATTTCAAGCCCAGAAGGTGCCACCAGGGACCAGCATAACGCAGCGATTTTCCCTCCAATGCTAGAGATATTCCTGCAGGGCATATTCCAGCTAACACAAATACATGACTGCCTAACAAGCTACATAAACATTCTCACAAACCACCAGGAAGATGTTTGATAGAGGAGACATTAGGTTTTGAATAAAAGTTATTCAATATGCTTAAGAAAGGTGTGTTGTTTTTTTTTATAGTCCCAGCTCAGCAACCTGTAGTCTCTTCCTGAGACTCCCTAACGCGCCGGCCTGGAGGGTTCTCAAGCATTCAGCAAGATTACGCCTAATCTGTGCAAGTGCCGAAAACAAACCGCAACACCACTGCAAATCACACACTAAGCACAACCCACGTGGTGAAGTGGCAAGAGTCTGAGAATTAAGCAGCGTTGCTCAGGTTTTGCTGCAGAGGAGAAGTTGCTCAGTTTTAAAACAAGAGTTGAAGAGCAGGCGCAGCCTGCACAGACCAGAACCTTATGAGGCGATTCCTACTGTCACTCGTGGGAAACAAGCTCAGCTCCTGTGAAGCTGATGAGCCGCTGCCGGCAGGAAGCAATGCAGTGAGGTCAAAGTCTGACAGCAATTTTAACAAGGAAGTTTTCTAGGGAAATTTTCATCTCTTCTGCAAGACATTCCCCTGTGCTGGGCGCTGTTCTTGCTGCTTTTAGAAGCACTTCTGCTGCCTTGATTCAGGCTTTTACTAGTCAGCTGCTATGACCACCCTTAGAGAAGGCAGCTCAGAAGTTTCAAAGCAATTAGAGCTGCTCTAAGCCATGCACAAATTAATTGCATCCTAGTACAATGAAGAGATACAAAGGCTACCCTTAACTGAGCACATCCAACACATTTGGTACAACAGCTCAACGTTTTGTGGGATTTTGTCCTGCTTCTCTTTGCAAAATAGCTTGTATGCTTCTACAGTATGCAATCTTTTGCAGCTCAGACACTTCAGGTGAAGGCAAGGCTTGAAGCAAACCCCCATTCTGCCAACTGCCTGTCTAATAAGGCAAAAGCTGAAGACAGTGCCTTGCAGCAAGGGGCAGCACGGCTTCTTGTCTCGTTCCTCCCTTCACAGGTCCCAGGGAGCCGCTGCCACCTCCTGCAGAGGGAGAACATGCAAGAACCTCTCACCACATCCTGTAGTCACAGCTTTCCCCTGCAGTGGAATCTTCCACCACAGGATTTGGCTGCTCTTGAGGGAAACCTACCCGTTTTTATTGCCATTGCAGTAGCGGAGCTGCCATCTAGATTTTAGGTAGCTCTCCGGGTCACCATGCACAACAACTCTTTCCAGGAAATCAAAACCAACTGGAAAGCATGAATAAAACATGTCCCATGCACAGCAGTAAAGAAAAGCTTTTATCACAAGCTAAAACAACACTGTGTGCAATTGATTCCTTAGGGCACGCAGCAAAACAACTCGCCAGTTTAAAGGGTAACTTTTTAATGGGATGTAGATCACGAAACATTTCAGGTACCCAAACCGATGCCATTTCACAGCAGACCTTTGTATCACCAGGTAATCAGGCAGGAGAGCTGCACTGGGTTCCCTAAGCAGCTTCTGCTTTCTGTGGTCCCATTGCACTGAGAAACTGCTCAACCACTCAAACTTCAGCACAGTTCTGTGGAAGCAGTGCCAACACGAGCTCCCCTTTTACACAACACCAGCTTTCACGGTTACAGCTCTGCTACCTCAAGCCAGGTGCCCTCCCCATCCTGCGGAGGAGTCCCTCGCATGGGTTGGAGGGCTAGGGCACCCTCACAGCTCTGCCAGCACGGCTGGGCAGCAGGCAGCAGCCCAGGCTGGTTCATAACCCTACCGCCTGCACAAAAGGCACTGCTTTTACAGCACGCTATTCATCTGACAGCCTTTGAGTACAGCAATTCTCACCCGGGTGCAGCACCGCCAACTTTCTGTCTCGCAAGGCCAGCACACAGGAGAAAAGCAGCCGCAAAGCTGCGCTGTGCTGCATGAAGCCCTCTGGTCCCCCCCATGAAAACAAATCGAGTTTGTTACAGCACAAGTAGTCAATTACAGCACCAGTTACAGTTCAGTACTGCCTGGTCTTCTGCATGAAGACTGATGATCTTACTTTCATAATTCATTTTTTTTAATCAACTGCCCATTTTGGAAGGTATTTCAAATAATTAACTTTAAAAAATGAATGTCAGTAAGAAGAAGGAGCTCTCACTGCCCCAGACACCTTCTTTAATGGTAAAGTCTGTGACAGCAGCTCAGAGGGCAGTTACAGCTTGTGTTAAATTTACCAGGCACTGACTCCAAGCTGCATTACGTGTCCATGCTCAGTGTAGAACAACCAGGCCAACAACCTGTGTGAGATCTGCAGGTGCTAGCAAAGGCCTGTACACCTACCACAGCCTAGTTGTAGTTGCTGTGAGACAGAACCCATGTTTAATCATTGAAGCCCTTTAAATATGACAAAAGTAACCAACTCCCTTCCAGGTACCACATTTAACTCATGGAAACACAAAGACGACATCCTGCTCCTCTCTGGATTATCAATCCAGCTAAATCGAGGGGCTTCCTCCACCAGAAGGAACATCTCTCACCTGGGGGAATGGAATGACTTATTCTGCTAGTCCCAGCAGCTTGGGGAATGACAGTAGCATACTGGTGAGAAAGAGCTCAGCATTCGCATCAATTCCCTCTTACCATAATACAAGTTAATACCGCAATCTATGCTGACAGCAGCCAGAAGCAATTGCAATGTGTCGACAAAGGAAGAAAATGCCTGCCAAGTCTGTGAGTGTGAGAAACAAAGAAGCGTCCTTGGCAGAGCACAGGTGAAGCCTTTAACCGTCTTCCCCTCTAACCATCCTAATTGCTTCAGACCCTCAGGAACAGGTAGCAGCTGGCTTAGAGCTGTCTCCTAGCAAGACATTTGAGTTCAAGTAAGCCAGCAGAAAGCTACACAACAATTAAAGGATCACAGGTAAAGCAAGGCCCAGAAAAAGCCATCTACCCAGTGCTAGTGAGTGCAGAATGCGTGCTCTCCAGCCTCATGTGAAGCCATTCCTCACAGCACACGTGCAGGGCCAACTCCACCTGCTCCGTTTATCAGCAGTCCTGCCCACAAGCTTACTTCCCTCGCAGTTCCTGAAGTTTTTCACCTTCAAACAGCTTCAGAAAACTTCAGGCCTGACCAGACCATTAGGTTGTCATGTCTGACCTCCTGCAGATCAGACCCTGGCATTTCTCTGCTACCTCTGGGCTAAACTCAGTCAGCATTAGCTGACAAACACTTTCCAGCAAACCTGCCAGTCTGGATTTCAGCAAAGGAAAAAGTGGAAGTCTACCCTTTTCCTGCTTTTAGGAACTGCAGCCTTATTTTCTAGTTACAGTTGCATGTTTCTAACTTCTACCCATTTGTTATTGCATCTCTCACCCTACTTCAGTAAACATCCTTTCCAGGAAAGAAAAAGTATTGTAACACAGAGACTCCAGGGACTGCTTTTGAAAAAATTCAACAGCAAAAGTTCCTCAGGTCCTCCCTAAAAGGCATTTCCTTATTTTTTTAAGCACAAAAAATAAATCAGTCTGACTTGGCTTTGATGTGCTGCCCCAGCACTTCAATATCCCCTTTAAAAGAGGTATCGAAATGTCAGGGTTATTTCTCTCAATGGCTTTGCCAGGGCTAACATGCAAACTAAGAAGCAATGACACACTTGCATACCCGCGTCTAACTTTGCACGCACCCATTTTAAGGTCTTTTTTGCTTTAGTGACTCACCTGCATCCAGACCATCTTGCCTACCAGCACATCCTCACTGTAGCGCAGCATCCACCAATTTATTCTATTTACTTGCAGACTGCAAACACAAATGCTGAGCTGTGGCTGTTTCTGACAAAAGCCTGCAGCAGGTAACGATTCCTTAATCATAGCTAGAATGAGATCAGTTCTCTCTTGGCCAGCCAGCTGGGAACAGCTAGGACTTGCAAATCACCAACTCCTGCGATGCTGAGTACCTCTTTTTTCCCAAACCTATTACACCTGCACAATTATTTTTTTCCAGGCTGAATGCTTCTACTGAAGAGACACCGTGTGGCTTCTTTGCCAGCAACTGCTTTTCTTTAAGCCAGGCTGAATTACACTACCACCTTCCCAGCCTCTAATTCTTTACTGAGTGAATCTTGTTTGACTTCTCATCTATCTTCCCTGGCACTATGGACAGGCTAGCGAGCCTACCGATGAGCTCTGAGATAATCTGAGCTCCTGGTGCACTGAACAATGCTCCTCTTCTGGCTCACTGCACATCCCACTACGCAGAGAAACACCACTTACCACCCAAAGGTACATTTCAGCTAAAATCACCGCCTACAAAAATCACATCAAACATGGAGCAGGTAACTAGGGATTCTTGTGGCAGAATCTGCAGCACCAGTTGCACAGATCAGCACGAGGCCTTCTGGTCCCATCTTGGGCGTCCGGCTGCCCCTGCAGTACAAACCTACTTTTCAGGCCCTCTGCGTGGCCATACCAGCCCTACTGGCTGCAAATGCATCCTCAGTTCCCAGCCAGGGCCTCCAGGGACCTTCATACTCATCTTCCCTTCTGTTAATCTCTATTCTGCATGACAGCAAAAAGGCTCTAGGATCAGAGAAGATGCCCTGAGGCAAGGGGAACAGTTACTGAGCTCCATTAGCAAAACCCAATAGGTCAAAACCATTAGTCGGCAGCTCTAGCTTTCCATCCCCATCTCTCAGTTCCTTCTGCTTTAAGCAGGACAGGTGTGATGTCCAACTACAAGTTCAGTTCAGCAACTTCTATTCTTAATAACTTCATAAAAAACCCTTCAGCAAAGAATTAGGTTTTGCAGTTGTTTAATCTATATCCACAACCTTTTATCTTCATTCATTCTTTGTACCAAACTAAACTTACGAACTACGATCAGGCCTGCCTACAGGTGTTTTTAGAGAATTTTAAACATTCTAGCACAGAAATAACCTGAAATTAAGCTCTCGATAACAGCTCAGTAAGCTTCTTTATAGAGAAGATTTTGAATTGTTGCAGCACCTGGCCTCCCACTACAATATAGTCTTGAATGTTGTTCCCTCCTCTTTTTCTTGTATTCATTTACAGCTTAAAATTATATCACACCATATCTATGTTTAAAGCCCCTGTAGTGCTGTAACACAGTTGAAAACAACAACACATCACACCTGGGAACAGACAACCACCAACTTGTTCCATTTTTACTCTGCAATGTTTCTAAATCCTAATTTAAGTCTCTGTTTTTTTTTTAGTCTCTGATTATTAAATGTACACATGTAGTTTGCAAGAGGCCTGGCTACTCAGCTGGGGAGTGACAGGACTCCTGTCTCAGGGTGCCACTTACCTTCATAAAGCAGGTGACAAGAAAACAAATACTATAAGCTTAAAGAAAGTTCAAGCGATAACATCATTTTACAAAGACTGTAGTACTTCAAAACCAAAACATCTTCAGGAGCTCTTCTATTTTTTGCCGCTTTTATCCATCACTGTAAAGTGAAGGTATGTACCACAATCATCTCTCTCCAGATTGTGCATATGCTAATTCAAAGAACAAAAAAAGCAGTCATGCTGCTGCCCGTGACACTAAAGGCTAAAAGGAAGCACAACAGAATGCCATGCCCAGGAGTGACAAGATCAAGAGCAGGAACTGTAAGGAGTGATGATTTCCTGTACTTCAGAGCAGAGGATTACAGCTGACACTGAGTTATGAACCTACGAAATCATTACAGAACAGTAACTTCAGCATACCACACCTTACCATTTCACTCAGATTTTATACCTGGGGCAAGAACTTCGACTGTCTCTATAGAGCAGAGTCAAGCTACACCGAGTATGCAGGGTAATGCAGTCTTCTTGCTTACTGGCTTTTTAAAACACTCAGTGGCAGTTTAATGGAGCTCAGGTATGTAACTGCATGGTTTAAAAGCAAAGTCTCCAGCACTGCAGTGCTTGGTATCCAGAAATGATCATATACTCAGGTATCACTCTCTGAAGTCCCCTACAAACAAAAATGGAAGTGTGTATGTACCCTCAAGCGTGTAGAAGTTGAAATGATGATTGCAGCACTCGAGAGCCAACTAAAAGATAACCATGCCAAACCTCTCCTTGAGCTGTGTAGTTCCCATAACACGCAATTTCTTCAATCATTCCCCTAAAACCTTCCGCTCACACCATGCTGTAAAATACTTTGTCAATTACTTCTTTTGCAGTATGGTAGCACACAAAAAGGAAATTAGGAAGCGCTTTTTGTTTAGCCATAATAAAAATGCTGGCAACCTGTTTCTGCCTGGACAGCGGGGGAATAGAAATTGTCGTGATAGTAACCTTTGCTTTGTGACGAAAGCAGAGTTTGTCTTTCCCGTTAGAAAGCAGATGAGACTGTACACAGGTTTTGCACTACTGAAACCAAAAAGCAGCAAATACTAAAAACTTGAAAGGAGACAGCTTTCTCTACTACACACACCGCATTAAGTTTTTTTAATGGTGGAGTTTAGCAGAAACCACTAGGCTTGTAAGGCACATGGTGAGCTAGCTTGCTGCATAGCCAAACAATCTCATTAACAAAATGCACTTGAACCAACTCCGGATAGTCAATAAAATAAACTACTTCTTTAATTAAAAATAACTATAGCAGAACGTGGTGAAGACTTGAGACCTTCCCTTATTATGGACAAAGGCATCCTCCAAATCAACACTTACGAGTGGCATATTGTCAGTTCTCCCACAGATATATTGAGCACAGCAATAAGGATCAAAGTACCTAGTAGTAAACCTAAAGCTATTCAGCAGCTAACCAGCTAATGATACCCACACAGTAAAATACTCTGGATTATGAAATTGCCTTCTCTTTTTACAAAAAACAAAGCAAACAAACAAAAAAAGCCAAGAGCATAATAAACATCTGTATATAATACCTGTGAAAAGTATTTGTTCCTAGAACTTTAGAAAAAATGACTAAATATCTATTGTGTGAAAAAAAGCTTAATACAATAATGAAAGTAATAACAATTAAAAAAACTTAATTTCTAAGGAAGAACAAAGAACAATATACTAACTCAACCTAAGGAAAGTCTACCTGCCATACAAGCTTATATAAACTTCAAGTAATTTGGCTCAATTAAAGCACTGATTAGCAGTGAGTTAGCAGGGGGGAACAATCACTAAAAGCAGATGGAGAAAAATGCAAATAACTTGCCTGAAGTATGATTCTTTAGACTATGATTCAGCTTCTTGGGATTGGGAGAGGTAAGTGGTATTTTATTATGTTTTAATATCTGATAAAGGTTGAATAATGTCTTAGCTTTTTCAAACCATAAAATACTGTTAAGGTTGTTGTAATGTACTTTGCTGTTCGTACTGAACAGGTAATAATTTTTTTTTTGTTATAAGTTGCACAGCTCATCAATAGTGACTTAATCTACACTAATACTTGCTAGGACATGAGAGGGAGGTGTACAAACATAACTGCTGCTGTTTTATTAGCCTGTACTGCATAAAAGTACTGTCAAACTATCTATGTGCATTTTTATTACTGTTTCAACTTTTATCTGTTAGATATCTCAGGAATCTAGAAAAGAAGTTAAATAAAATAATGGTTGGTAGTGAAACTTTAAGCTGTCTGAATATGCTTACTTTTCCACTAAAAAAAAAAAAAGTGTTTTTTTTTTTTTTTCAAGCATGACCGCCATAGTTTTAGTTCCTGTAACCATACAAATTTTCTACGTAGAGCAGCATAGGGAGGGCTGGAATTGGTTTAGTTATCCCGATTGTTTTCTACAGTCTATTTACTAGCAAAGCTGGGTTCTAGAAGTGGTTTGATCTTATATTTTTTTTCTAGATAAATGGTTATACTTTTAATTCTTTGCTGCTGCAATGAAATAGATGTTGTATGGTCATTAAGCATCAACTGAGGATGACTGACCATATCCCAGCCTAGCCTTCTTAATCTGATAAGTTTGGGTTTTTTTCCCCTCATAAGAAATACTTTATGCAGTGAAAAAAATAGTTGAGTAACTATAAAGAAAAGTCATTACATTGAAAAAATGTCTTGTGTTAGAAGAGATCTCTAAACTTTCTTAGAGAGAAAATCTAAGACCTCTAAGCTTCCTTTCATGTGTTTTCTTCATGGAAAAAGTTATTTGGGCCGGGGGGGTTGTCTTCCTAATGCACAGTTTGCACCATTTTGAAGGGTTTTCTTAGAAGTTGTTTTTACCAGATCTCCATAATTAAAGGGAACCACGCTTCTGCTGGAGCAAACCATAAAACCAACACAATCTCAAGAACCTCAAGTTCAGTTACACAAACTACTTGGAAATAATGTTACATGTTCCCTTTAATCAGCCTGCAAAACTCAGGGAGCATATGTGTTCCTTGATACTGTATCCTGTCCTTGTACCTTTTTCACCTATTGGAGAAAAAATTCACTCTGCTGTGCAATGACCCATCTGTGCGTGCTGCGTAATGCCATCTGAATGCATGTAAAGGCTCAGAAATCTAAAAGGCTTGGAGGCTGAGGACTTCTTTTGTCTGTGATCACTAAGGATGAACTCAGTTTAATTGCAATACCCAACTGGAAATGTGCTTGTTATCCAGAAGAGCCCCTGCAACAGCTGTGTGCCCAGCTCTCCATCTAGTGGGGAGCTGCTCATTTTGGCTGCATTAGGGTAGGCTGTGGCTAAAACGAGAAAGATATACACACCTCAGCCAGCAGTGTGGTTCAGGCTCAGAGGGATTAGCATTGCCCCTGTTCACATGCTGTTGTTGACCACCAAAGATCACTTCTGTTTTCAGCCTAGAGCTAGCCACCTGGCTCTCTGTTTCAAAAAGGTTTCAAGGCACCCATCTCTTGCTTTCCAGAAGTCACTCACTCTGGTCCACTGGGAGAGAAAATATTGAACGAACTAGCTTTGAACACATCCTGTTGTGTTTTTTTAGAGCTGTCTTCTGAGGTAGCAAATGCCCTAAATTGGAATTCATATGCATGGCATACCCACCTCCATGCTGCAGAAGACATACTCCCAAGAGAACAGTTGTGGGCAGAAGTCATTGTGACTTCCTTTGCACAAATGAAATTGTTTCATAAATAAAATAAAAACCACCAACCCTGGCACCAAACGGTGGCTATATTTGTAGTTCTGTACCTAAGATAAAGTTCTCAGGCAGTACCACTTTCAACAATCAGAAGTAATTTCACTTGAAAATACGTGGTCAAAATACTCTCCCTTTCCTTGAAAATTGACACCCATTGATGGTACTACCCATTTGCTCGTTTGTCTGAAGCAGCTGAACTAACAACAATTGCACAGGAAATAACATAATCGTAAACTCAAATGATAGCTTATTGGATCATGGAGGCAAGGTACCTTAAAGTGAGCCACCTCTCCCTAAACATCTAGATGATGTAATCACAAGTTTAGCAGTCAGCATGCTTTCTGTGTTCTTTCCTGTATCAAATAACCTGATTCCGTAGCAGCTACTTGCTGCTGTGAAATTATTTGAAGTGGAGATGTGCTGTCAGCCTTACCTTGCCATCCTGAAACTCCCTTTCTTGCTGGAGGTTTGCCCTGAAACTTCAGGTTAATAACTTGCAGCGCGCTCTATTACAAGGGCAGTCTACAGGAAACTGAACTACATCTTGCAAACAGAACTGCCCACGCTCATTCATCTAAACACTGCATTTGGGGGCTGTCTTGACTTTCCCCCACCAAGGCTTTCCTGCACAGATGACGCGACAGCAACTATTCAGGTGGCCAAGAAGGCCAACAGCATCCTGGCCTGTATAAGAAGCAGTGTGGCCAGCAGGGCTAGGGAGGTGATTGTCCCCCTGTACTCGGCTCTGGTGAGGCCGCACCTCGAGTACTGTGTTCAGTTTTGGGCCCCTCGCTACAGGAAGGACATGGACGTGCTCGAGCGAGTCCAGAGAAGGGCGACGAAGCTGGTGAGGGGTCTGGAGAACAAGTCTTATGAGGAGCAGCTGAGGGAGCTGGGCTTGTTCAGCCTGGAGAAGAGGAGGCTCAGGGGCGACCTTATCGCTCTCTACAGTTACCTTAAAGGAGGCTGTAGCGAGGTGGGGGTTGGTCTGTTCTCCCATGTGCCTGGTGACAGGACGAGGGGGAATGGGCGAAAGTTGCGCCAGGGGAGTTTTAGGTTGGATGTTAGGAAGAACTTCTTTACCGAAAGGGTTATTAAGCATTGGAACGGGCTGCCCAGGGAGGTGGTGGAGTCGCCATCCCTGGAGGTCTTTAAAAGACGTTTAGATGTAGAGCTTAGTGATATGGTTTAGTGGAGTACTTAGTGTTAGGTCGGAGGTTGGACTCGATGATCTTGAGGTCTCTTCCAACCTAGAAATCTGTGTCTGTGTCTGTGTGTCTGTGTCTATTACAAGACAAAAATAATTGCCACAGGCTACACCTGCATCACACAACGCAGCACTGAGCTTAGGTTCAGCCTAGAAGTCTGAGCAACAAGACTGTGTGCAGCGCAGATCTGAGCGGGGCAGTGGCAGCAGGGAGCACAGCCAGCCCTGACAGAATCCCAGCTGCAGCTGATGCTGCTCCCGGTGCTGGGAGCCACTCACCAGGGGCATGCTGGAGAATCTGAGGCAGTGCTCTTCTGGCTTCGTCACCCAGCTCTCTCTGCTTCTGTAAACAGCAAATGATTTGGAAAGGATCCGAGGTATGAAGCTAGATAGGTGATTGACTGAATGCAAATCCCAGCAGCACGAAAAGAAGAAAGCTCAAAAGCCTCTGCAGAGTCGATGTTTGTCACATCTTTTGATATCAACAGCACAAATGGAAAAAGAGTCGGAAATTGTATTAACATTTTGCGAATGTCACTATCACTGCTTGACTCTTTTAGGAAAAAAAGTTATATAAGATACTTACTATTAGCAAATAGAAAATTTTCCAGTCGCTATCTTTTCTACATCAGTTCCAGTGCCAAGCAAATCCTTTGTGGTTGTCTTTGTTTTGGAAATAGTGGCTCTGTACAACTGTTCCTTTCAAATTCTGATGGTTCTGAAACTGCTTTTTCTCCCAGATGGGAACAGTGAAATGAGGGAAATCTTGGCAACAAATATTCTGTTGCAATAGGGCTAAATTATTGTTATTGCAAAAGTGCAAATTCGTTTCCTTGTAGAATTAAACAGACAATAGCTTGTGCATCTAACTCAACCCCAAATCTATAAACAACATATGTTGGATGGGTCACTGAAGTTCTGAAGGCCAATAAGAATGTAAATGGAATCAAATACAAACATAAGTGATACTTGGTGGATAAGCTATGCAAACAACGAACCACTTTAAAGCACTGAGGCAGTGACGACAGATCCTCCCCAGAATAGTTGTTAACCAAGGTTACACCTAAAACGTCAAGCTGTAATGGTGCGACTAGCTAGAGGAGTGAGTTTACCACATAACTCCGTAGTTCACATCTGGGGTACAAAGTAACTCCCTGCACTTCACTGAACTGATTAAAAGCCTAATCACCAATTTGCAAGGATATATTTTTCCTCTGCTGATACTCTGACTGTGCATCAAATTGTCTTACATTGTCTACATCAATGTTTTTTTCTTTGCCCCACTGCAGTAGGCATTAAAAAATCGGGAAAGTTTTAAAGAACAACCTTAAAGGTCACCTGCAGATAAAATCATTTATCCAGTGATTAGGCAAGGCCAGGCCTAAGTTCTGATGATGCTGACTGGGAAAAAGGAGTGCGGCAGAGATGCATACAGTACAGTCAGGATTTGTTCTTGGTCAGCTGGGCTTCTACTGCCACCTAGTGAAGTATCTAGCATCTTACCTGTAGCCTATGCATTAAATACATCTGCTCTGTTGGAGGGTAACGCAGGAAGCTATTTTATAAAAGAGAAATGACCCTTGTGGGTATCGCATGCAAGCAAATGGAGTACCCAAACACATCTCCAGTAGACTGAGACACTTCTACTGGATGAGGTCACCCCACAGTGAAGGGCAACAGCCATCCAAACACCTTCTGTGACAAGGATCTGGAAAATCTCCCACCTCTGCTCTCTTAGAGGAACTCTGTAAAGCAGGCAGCTTCCCCCTGTTCCCACATCAGCTCTGCCACCACTCAGCTTAAACTAGATAAACTAAAGGATGTTATCATCATTCACCAGCTCCAGAATGTTCTAAAAAAAAAAAATCTAACAGCAATACAACTCTCTATGAATAAATATGCCAAAGAAAGCAAAACAAGAATCAAGGCATTCTAGCTGTGGATTTGGGAAAACCTTTTGACTGGTATGTTGAGAACCAACATCCTCTGGGTTTTGAGACAAAAGAGAGTATGAATATTAACTGATAACTCATAGAAAGTTATTACTGAAATATAAAAACAAGCTAAGAAAACTCACGAAAACTGGAATTGCAGTTTGAACACAATGATCTAAGACTAAAAATCTAACCTCTACATAGGAAACAGCTCTTGATGGAACTTGCTCCTGGCTCTCCATTATCAGAAGAGCTCTGTCAAAACCTTGCCAGCAGACTGCACGTTAAGACTTGTGCATCAGCAGACCGTGTGGACATGAATCGCACAACCAATATCACAAGAGCCATCAAAGAACAGCCATGCTGCCTGGCCTGTACACATAGCAGCTCTAAGACAACGGCTGAGTAGTGCCAGTAAAATTGACTCCCACACTGAGAGCTCATTGGTTACACAGAATATTACAGGGCTGTACATATGTGGAACAGCCACCACACCCTGTGTCGCTGAGCTCAGACACAGCAGAAAGGCTAAAAACTCATTTTATACCATTAAAAACTGTGAGCTAGGCCATAGCATCTTGCTTTTTATGATTCAGTAAGAAGCGTAAGAAACATTGCTGCAGCAGTAAGTGCAAGCCAGTTGTGACATAATTCACAGGCATGGCACTTGATACTTACTCGCTCTGAGCCATTCGTGTCAGCAGCATTAAGCACACAGCGCCTCCTATGCCGGGTGTATCTCATTGTGTACAACCGACCTGCACCACCCTTCCCGTTTCAGGTGTTTAATGCTTCATGATGCAGGCTCCTGCTACAGCTGCAGCTCCAGAAACACTAACAATACCTTTGCTGATTTACCACCTCATGCTAACCTAGAGAAGAAAAGAGAGCATGCTTGGCTTCCCATACTTGATTTTATGTTCTCATCGTTGGCCACGTCACTGCAACAAGCTCCCTGTAGAACACTGGCCACTACCCCAGCTTTTTTCGACAGCCACCTGTAGCCCACAGGATGCCACAGAGTTCTGTGCCCTGCAGCACCCATGCAGTAGAAGGGTCACTGTTTTCTTCAGTTAGGGTTGAAGACCTGCGTTGCACAAACAACGGAAAAACAGAACCGCTTGCTCAGTTTATATTTTCAGGGGCAAAAAGCAACGTTTCCAAATACCAGAGCTGCTTCAAGTTACTGCTTCAGGGGGGAAAAAAAAGCAAGGTCCCTCCAACACTTAAACCAAGTGGCTCACTGCAGCCTTTATTAGAATAGTTACAACTAAAAGAAACATGGCACTTGCATTTTTCACAGTGGGATAAGCACCATAGGAAGAAATGGGCTACAAAGCTATAGCAATACAGTGGAAAACCAAATAACATTAAATAAACCAAAACCCCAGCTTGCTGCAGACGTGACAGTTTCTTCTACGTGGAAACCACAGCTTTCAGCGCAGCAGAGTGCAATGCAGGGGCAGCAACAGCATCATCCTATGCTCAGAGGACAGGCGGACTCTCACGCCAAACACAGTATCGCCTAATTGTGTCCTAAGCCGGAGTGAAAACAAGAGGTGTGGCTGTGAAGGCAGGCCATTCACTCAGTTCTCAGCCCTGCTCAGCTCGCTTCCTCCAGCACAGCAGGCGACTGCCTCCCCTCAGGCCACGGCGGCACAGTCACTGAGCCATCTGAGCCTCCATCGCCTGCGCTGTCCACTCCGGGGCTGTCTGACTGATCTTCTCCAGCAGGTTGTTAACCTGGAAACACAGTGACTGGATCTGCTTGTCCCACGTTGGCAGAGCTTCGCGAGCTGCAGAAGGGAACCATACAAAACCAAGTCAGTCCTGGTAATTCCCCGTCTGTTCAACTGCAACCTCCTCCTGCGGCACCGCCCTCACCTACCTCAAAGCCTTCCTTGCAGCTACATTGTGCTCGCTTCTGTATCAAAAGCTACAATGATTTTGGCTGTCTGTTACAAGCCTAACTCCTGCCTTGCAAAGGAAAAGTGAGCAGAGAACTTCCTGCTGAACATGTTCCTACAAAGAGACTGACAGAATCCATTGGCACTTTCCTGTAGGTAAGAGAATGTGTAACTGTGTAACAGGGATGGGTGAAGTGTGGTTCTCTGCTAGGGCAAGCTCTGCTACCTCCTGGCCATAGCGAGACACAGCGAGCTCACTTCCGACAAACTAATTTTCTTGTATTGTCAGACAGCAGCTTGAGAAAAGGTGATTCTGAATGATGCCAACGAAAATCCTGTACTCCAACTTACTCTCAAAATGAACAATTCCATCAATCTGATCAATGAATCCATTCATGCGGCCCTCAGTTATCATCTGAGAAGCTATCTTCTCTGCCTGAAATGATAGAGAGAGAAATGTGTTAGGTAGCTGCTCTGTTCTGGAAGACATGAAAAATGAATACGGTTCTGACAATTCTTGTAGGTTTTCCATCATCTCTATACATGGGGGAGGAGGACACTGTACAGAAAGTGTCCAATCACACAGACTACACACTATAAGCAACATCAAACTTGGCTATTGTCTATTCCATATTCTGCACCTTTTCTCACAAAGTATGCTAAATAATTAATTTTTTCATATGTCTAGTATTGAATATTTAATGATTTCCTATTCCTTAACTATTTATTCTATTATTTACTAGAGTTATTCTTGTCATGTCTCTGAGGTAGCTTGTTGCTTTTTGTTTGTTTTTTTAATAAAAGAAAAAAGGTGTAGAAAAAACAATACCTTAGCTGCAGGGATCTCTAGTAATGCTCCAAGCTCTTCGAAAGTAATGTTGTTGTAAAGTTTGCTTGCAGATAGCAAATTGTGTTCTATAACAGCTCTGTCCAGGATACTGGAACCTTAAGGGTCGAATGAGACAACAGTTAAATGAGTATGAATCAAGTATTTGGTTTGTATTTTAAAACAGATGGAAAGTGTTGTGTTTTTTTTTTTTTTTTTTGAAGGTTGCATGTGCAGAACATTCAAGTGTCTCTCTTTGCCTTGCATCAGCATATGCCACCAAAAAAGAAAGAGTAATGGATTCCATGTGGTTAATTTTTTGAGACAGGCAGCTTTAACCCTTTTAGTTAAATTTCTAGAATAATGAAATGGAGATATTCCTTTTGCTACAAGACCCAGCATCAAAGCTGAGGGATGGTTGCCCAATGGTAACAAAATTATTTCCACCCCCCTCTCCCCCCCCCATCCTTAGCAGCACTTAGAGGCTTCATCTAAGCCCCTGAGATGAGAAACCCTCATCCTGTTTGTCTGCTCTTGATTTAACTGACTCATTTGCCCCGTAACATACAGCCAAAGATAGGCATCTTTTTCATTATCAACTAACCTGTATTCTTCAACTTAAAAGATAAACAGTACAGGTCATGGACAAAGAACAGATTGACCTGAGGAAGACTGCAGCTTACTTGTAGGAAGTCCCTTTAAGTAGTTCTCAACTCTGATATTAGAACAGAACTGTTTTTCTGTCCTTTTTTACTTTTTGTAAATTTACATTTTGTGTATTTTTGCGTTGTTTACTAGGCAGGCTTGCCAGTTGAAGAGGTATTTCACTTCATTGTTCTCATTCAGGAAACTGAGACCGACCTATTTAGAATTCTGCTGAAGTCATTACTTTGCACAGTTTATCACTGTTCAGAAGTTCCAGGAAGAATAAAGGTATTAAGGTGTCAGTGTGACAGATCAGAAAACAATTCTGAGACCACGTGAAGTCCCCATCACCCCACCACAATCTGTCAACAGTCAGGAAGAAGTTCAAATGCAGACTTTTCATGACCTAGAACAATTTCCAGCGGTCCTAGCTCATGCAAGTCACATTTCTAAGCATCCTATCCACTATCAGAACAGGAGACGCACAAAAGGACAAACTCATGTAGAGTGAGGCAAGAGTCAAGGCTAAAACTACTGGGAGAGTGTGTTAGTGAAAAGGACTTGAAATGGACAGAAAAATTAGCTTTTTAGAACTAAGTTTCTAGAAGAGAATTTCAAAATCTTAATAGCCAATGGCAAAAAGTGAGACTAAGAAGCTTTACTCTACAGCTGTGCTCATGAGGGTAACAATCCAGGAAATAACAATCACAAACAATACTGTGTTCTTTTCTATCACACTTAGAGACTGCAACAGGCAATGCTAGATGAACAAGCAGCATTAGGATGCGTCAGAGAAATGCTTACCATCGGCTGTAGTTGCCTTCTGATGAGGCATTAGCATAGCTGCAAACTCCTGCAGTTGGTTTCCACGTATAATTCGGTCAAGATACATTTTCTCCAAGATCCCATAGGCTGCAAGCTGCTGGCATCTTTCATCCTTGAAAAGCGTAGCAAGCATGCGAGAACGCTGCTGTCCTAGGAGAGTCAAGAAGAATGCTCAAACTGCCACCACAGAATTCAGAATTTACAAGTAAACAACAAAAAAGTTGTCTTTTTCAATAGAGATAATTAACCGCCAAAGCTCCAGCAGAGAAGACTCGGCTGCTTTCAGTTCCAGCATGCTGTTTGACACTTATTTTTGCATCTTTAGGCAAGATGGCACCTTATCACTGGCAAAAGTGCAAGTACTCCCACTCCGAGTTAAAAGAATGCCAGGAGATAATTGACGGTGTTCACAATTCTGGATTCCTCCATCAGTCCCCATATATAATGCGCATGCTGACTCGCTTCAGGAATATGCGACGTGTGCATGGGATCTCCAGCACAAAAACAAAACATGCATTTTACCTGCTGATGCTAGAATAGTACAATGCAAAGCATGCTTCAGTGCCTCCAGTCGCTCACTTTCGTGGACTATGCTCTTATAGGACAGCTCATTGTATCTTTGGGCAGCCTCAATAAACTTCCTTCTGTAATCAAGAACCCGAGCGTAGCAAACCTAGAAAGAAAATACATCTGAGTAACAGAAAACTAACACGGGGCAGTTAGTTTTACATAGCGTAATTTGCATTTGCTGTAATTCCTGCATTATCAATTGTCAGCTCCCATAAACATTGCTTTAATGAATCATCAGCAAATCTGTGTCTTGAAATGCTTAGCTTAGGTGAGGCCTTGACAAGCCAAGTAACACGGCAGATGACTGAAAAGGCCTTTTCCAGTGCTGTTCACATGCTAAACTCTGCGCATGTCTAAAAACAAAGCAAGTGAAATACTGTACAGCTGATAGTTACCTAAGCTTTCCCTTCACTAGTGACATTAACAGCTAGCACTCAGATAGTCAATCCTGTTTTTCACGTGTTTGCTTTTCTCTCAAAAGCTGTATCAGCACCTGATATTTCTTTACACTTTCTGCTATTCTAATCATTATATTTCCCACCCAATATGCACTTTAAAAGGTAACATGAAATGTGTGTAGGGAAAAAGGGAAAAACAAACTAAAATCTCTCTAAATTGCAACTCTTGTCACATCTGCTGTGTTGAAGAACTTCACAAGGCCCCTTTTAAACCACTTGATTGGTACTGTCACATTAGACCAATCACTGTCAATCAGTTACTAAAATTTCATTTGGGAAATTAGTGTCCAAACTCTAAACACAGTAAATTGTTCAATAAGCAAAAAGGTAAATTAATTGACTGCTTTGGACTGAAAGCTATTTTCACAGATGGTACTTGCTATTTATTTACTGCTGGGGGGGAAAAAAACATCAACTGTTTCCAATATTGGATGTAATTTTGTTTCCCCTTAGACTTACAAAGGTAGAGGACAATATTATCAAGTAAAACTCAGTTATTCTGAGCCACTAGAGCTGGCACATAAGCAATCTTTATGGGGTTCTCTCGAAATTTTAAGGAATTGGCTACCTAACTATTGCTAAGATGGAGCTCTCCTGTTCCCAAGGTCATTTAGAAGCTTTTCCTTTTGTCTCTTTTTGTGAAAGTTTGTGTGGCACTGTCTAATAACCATCTACGTGTAGAAGCATTTCCCTTTAGACAGAGAACTCAATAAAGTTATACAACCTTATAATGGATTTGCAGTTGCTCATTAGTTGATTCATTCTGAAGCAGGGAAGCTCGATTAATATAAGCTTCTGCTTGAACTGGGTCATCATCTTCCAGATACAGCCTGGCAATTTTCAGGTAGGTCTCCAGTTTATAATCTACATTGTACTGTCTGCAGCAAAACAGAAAAGAGTGCTCAGAGACGCCCCGCTACTACCTCTGTTCTTTCCTGTTCTAAAGACATATTATGCTTCTTAAGCACTTGGCAGCTTCTGCTTCACCCTGCTTTCATCTTCCCTAAATCCAGAATTAGTGCCCTCCATTCAGAGTACAGAAATCTGAGATGAAACCTAACTTAAATCTGGCTCCTACAAACACCAAAAGAAATGGGTTTCTAATGGGGTGAAAACTTGCCACGTACAAGGAGCCACTTGGAGGTGGAAGGCAAATTTGCAGTGGAACAAATAGGAGCTGAATGGGTAAAACCTACTGCAACTCCTCCTACATACAAATTGAGAAAGAACAGAAAGGACAGCCAAGAAAAACAACAGTAAGGGTTTTACACTTGGAAAAAAAAAGCTAATATCAAATTTCAAATTATGTCTTCATTTTGAACTGTAGAAGCCAATGTTTCTAAGAACTTGCACAGACAATGTCAACATCCAATAAATAATGAAACACTTCCAGAGCAGTGTTTTGACAGACAAGAATGGTTACTGCAAGCAACAGCCATCAAGCTACACTTGCATCATCTAGAAAGTACTTTAGCCTAAACTACCTAAACTCCAAGAGAATATGCAACCCCAGAATTCCCACTCACTGGTACAGTTCACTAAGCAGTGAGAAAGTATACTATACAAGGTAGAACAACGTCTAGCATGGTACTTACTTTTGCCCCGTTTCCAAAGGGATTCCCACCAACACTTGTGCTGCATTCCTCCAGTCTTCTTCTTTCTCATAGATGGATGCGAGATGTTGCCTTATTGAAGCAACCTAGGCAATAATAAAAGCCACTAGCAAACGGTGTAACAGTTGAATGGTTTGGAGTTAACATTCATAGTCCTTTTCCTTGTTTGTACATTCCTCTCCACCTCTCAATACCACAGCAACCTGCGCAGATACAACTCTTCTGACATGAAGGTTTTCAATTCCCCCACCAAGTCCTTAAGACCGTACGGTTTAAATATGAGTGCTGATTTGAAGCATTTCCTAATAACCTTGCAACTAGATAAAGGGAGTCGGTGTTCAGGGAATAGTAAGTAGTTATCTCTTACCAAACTTTTAAAGATGAAACAAGGTTTTTGACAACTAGAACACCAAGATTCATAATGCATTTCTTGCAGTTACACCTCATATCAGGCTGGAGAGATACAAATGAGGTGAGCTATGATTAGATCCTAGCTCTGAAGCTTCAACTTTGTAGAGCAGCTGTCAGCAGGTAAACTCTAAGTGGTAGAATCAGGGTTCTATAAAAACGTTAAAAAAAGACATCTCATGTCGAGGATGTAATTTATGCATAATCATTGTAACATATGGGAAAGTATGGCAGTGCTAGGTTAAAGGCTGGACTAGATGATCTTAGAGGCCTTTTCCACCCTAAATGATTCTACAAAAGCGAGTTCAGTTAAGATATAGAGCAAAAGCTGCTTAACGAGGGTAAAGGCAAAAAGACAAATATAAGTCATGACAAACTGCCTTTTCTCCTCTAATATTAGATCGCACAAGCTTTTCACATAAGCATCTTCTGCAAGATTTCTCAGACAATGGTGAATAATTGTGGAAGAAAATTAATAGAAAGGAAAAAGATGCGGCACATTCAGCGGGTAACTGCAGAATGGGAATTTCAAGAATATTTTTTCCCCCAATAAAGTGATTTTGGCTTAAATATAAGCATACGTATCTACAAATATGTTTTGTTGTTGTTGTTTTTTATTATTATTATTTAAACAACAGCTGCTTGTCAAAATGATTTAGTCCTTCCATCACCGGCCTGTCCCCGGGTTGGGTACAATGCAATACAATGAGTACCAGTCAGTCTCAGGACAGTGCCTCCAGTTGCTCAAGCACTGTTTCACTGTAAGACGACATTTTCTGGCAACAGAAGAGTTATATGCCCGGTTATATATCCTGATAAGACACAATGTCGGTATTCTCTGCATGGTTCTAAATACTCCCTGCATTTATCTCCTTTCACACGTATAGGAATGAAAAATGGACTCGAAGTAGGAATGTCTGTTCTGACCAGTATTTTTAAAGACTTAAAAATAGTCAGAAGTTGAGAGGAAAAAAAGCCTGCAAACCAAAACCCATTGTCACTGGATTTCTCACCTGCTCTTCAAACGAAATAACTCTAGGTTGTATCTTCTCCAAGGTGAAGTGGTATATGTCTTTGGCTGTGCTGTCAGGAAGACTTGGAAGATGGGTACAGAAATCTGTCAGCAGCTGACGTGAGATCACTAGACTGACATTTTCGTTCACCACTGGTTCAGAAATGCATGGAAGAAAAACATAAGATGGACACAACGCTTGTTAGTGCCTTCATTGTAAGCAATCCCTAGCCTTTCAATCATTTACTTTAGCCTTTCAATCATTTACTTATTTATTAAAGTAATTCAAAATTTTACATCTGTGTATCAGTGAAGCAGTGTTTGTTCTAAAGATGAATTTTATTCCTTCAGCAACACTAGAGGTCAGAGTTCTAACACCTAACAGATAACAAACAACCTGTTTCTCACTCTGATTTATAGTTTTTAAAAACAATTAATTCAGACTCGTTGTTCTCAATAGGACATTAGAAATATCTTGGACAAAATAAATCCTTCGGCTAAATTGCACTACGTTTATTCACAATTTTTAAAAAAATACAACAGGTATAATTTAGAGGTAATCAACAGGCCAAGTATCCAATACAACACAAAAACACCTAGCCATTTCTTCTGATTGCTTTCCAAGCTAATTTGAGACTGAAGAAGGAGTTTGTTAGTTAAAAGACTGCTAAACATCCAGTATCCATTTTAGCATTCAGAGCTTACTTGGATTTTACCTTCAGACACTGTTGGACTTCAGACAGGTTGGAAAGTTGTACTAACTTAGAAATCTTACATCTTTCCTCAACTTTTGAACATGGTGCTGATGGTTCCTTTCCTAATCATTTTTAAGTTCCAATAGGACCAAGAAATAATGTCTTCATGTAACCTCTTGGAGACGTAACAAACGTGATCCCATGTATGTCTGGCTTTCACTCAGTTTGCAATCAATTACACCAAAAGCACTTACTTGCTTCCACAAAAGCTTTCAAAGCTTCAAGTTGTTCTACACCCACCAGCTGAATTGCTTTTTCCAATATTTGACGATATCTGTCCACAGGAGAAAAATAAAAAACATCTGAGATAACATTTTCACTCACCGCTTCCACTGCTCTGCTTATTTTCTACCTGAGCCTTCCTCCTGCTTTTATTCTCTCTACCTGTGAGGTGGATATTTTCCAAAGCATTGACATTCAGGTGCCAGGCACATTCACCTGAAATTGATATCTGACTCCTACCGAAACCCAAGCCAAAAGCGTCAATAATGTAGCCAATCATCTTCTTATCTCTTATTATTTGTGCAATTAAGGTGTGTGGTTTTTTTTAGTTTATTTATATATCCCTACAATAGTGCAGTTTTCCTTTGCCAAAAAGAGGTGGTACAGAATAAGTAACGAAAATTGTAACCCTTGTGGAATAACATTACTTATATTAGACAAAGGTTTAAACTGCCACATTCAGTGAAAATGAGAAACTGTGGTGGAATTTGGAAGTTAGTAGCAGGTTCTGGTCCTCTGAGGCAAATGCACGCAGAAGATATGCGCTTTTAAGTGTTAAGTTTTTTGTTTTCATGGTTCGAAAGGCCAGTGCAACTCTGGGCTTTAACCTGAGGACATCTACTACTCAAGAGAGGCAAAAAATATCTGAAATGTAAAAATGTTTGAAGTGTTTTCGTCAAGAGACAGCTTAGATATTATTGGGTATTTTGAAGAAAACATGGTATTTTTTTAAAACATGAAGCTCCAAAAGAGAAAGAAGAAAGAATTCCTCCAGGAAAGAAAGAGGTAGTCAGGGAGTGAAAAAATTTTACTCTAACTGATCAGCTTCACAGCCTACCCTCAAGGAAAAGAAAAAAATCCACGTGAAAAATCACATAGTGAGTAGCGAGGTGCAGCACCCAAAACACGCGCGTAAATTAAAGGAGAAAAGGGGAAAAATAAATAATATATAAAAAAAAGAAATAGAATAAATAAATAAATAATAAAATAAAGTAAAATAAAATAAAATGAAGGCTTACCGGCGTCCCGAAGGACCCGGCCCTGAACTTGCCGCGCGGCCCCAACAGGCCGCCCACACTATGGCAGCACGGAGCCTCAGTCAAAAATGAAAAACAAGAAGAAAACGACCAAACCCTGAGGTAAGACCCCCCTTTTTTCCCCTTCTTTTTCCTCACTAACCGCGGCCGCAGGGCCCCAGCCGCCACCCCGCCCCGCTCCCGGGGCGCCCCTCCACAGGAGCAACCTCTCCCTCGGCGTCCCCGCTGGGGGACCCGGCCCCCGGCACTCACTTGCCCGCCAGGTCCTTGTGGGAGCCGCTTGAGTTCATGAGCTGCGCCAGCTCCTGCCGCGCCGCCGCCGCCATCTTGTAGCCCCGCCGCCCTCCTCCTCCTACCTCCTCCTCCTCCTCCCCGCGCCCATGGAGCCCCGCGGCCGGGGGCGGGAGCGCGGCGGCGCCGGTTGCCAGGGCGGCGCGGCGGAGTATTATGGGATGCGGCGGGGGAACGGCGCGGGGCGCGTGATTTTGAACAAACGCGGCCGCGGCGGGCGGGCGGGCGCCGCCGGGCGCCGCGGCGGGGGGAGCGGGGCGGCGGCGGCGGCGGGGGACGGCGGAGCGGAACGGAGCAAGAGGAGGAGGAGGAGGAAGAAGAAGGGCAGCGGCCGCCCGGTGAGCGCGGGGGGCGGGAAGGCAGAGCCCTGTGGCGGCGGAGCGCTGACAGCCGGCGGCAGGGCGCAGGCTCGGCCCCCGGGGGCTCCTCCGCCGGTGCGGGGCGCTCCGTGAGGGGCTGCGGGGAGGGGGAGGCCCCCCCCGGGGCCGGGGCAGGTGCGGCGGGGCCGGGCGGAAAATGGCGGAGCTTTCGAAACGGGGCCGGCGGCTCCCGGCCACCCCCGCGCCGCCGAGGTGAGGCCCCGGGCCGGGAGGGGGGGGGGGGGCAGCCGTTGGTGGCCGTTAGGGGCTCGCGGCGGTGGGTCGCGGCTCCTCAGGCGGCCCCGGGAGGCTGCAGGGCCCCGGCCGGGCCGGCGGGGAGGAGCCGGTGCCCGCCCGGTGCCTCCCGGGGCCCGGCCTTTGTCTGAGGGGGGCCGAGGCGCTGAAGGGCCGGGGGCGGACTCCGGGGGGGCCGGGGGTGGTCTCTAGGGGGCGAGGAGCAGCACAACATCGGGCTGGGGGTGGTAAAAACCCGGTGCCTCGGGCTGTCCCCTCACCCTGCTTTGGGGGCACAGCGGGGGCAGCCCCAGGCGGCTGCTAGCTCCAATGCCTCCTCCGTGGCAGGGATCTTCCGTGGAGGGACCCCCCCAACAAAACGCAGCAGCCTGTCGTTCCCCAAAACACCCGCTCCGGCAAGGAGAAGCTGCTGAGTGCGTGCCCCGTGCGGATGTGCGTTGGGCGACGGAGCGGAGATGGGAGCCGGCGCTGTGCTGTGGGCGAAGCGCTCCTCAGGGCTGCCGGGGACACTGCTGGAGAGGGCAGCCCAGGCAGCTTCACGGCTTAAAAACGTCCTTCGTGCTTCCTGTAGTGCTATCGGTTTCAGAAGTTGGTTATGCAAGGCTAATTGTTGAGATTACGTATCAAGAACTATCTAGTGTTGTTTGTTTTGCTTACACTTGTGTGCGCGTTCAAGCCCTGACAGCCTGTTATTGAACACTGAGCGGTTCAGCTTGGTTTCTTAGAAAAAGCAGTCACTGGTTTCGGGTTGAGGATCTGCTAACCACAGGTCAGCTGGAAGTGTGACGATGGACAGTGCTGGAGGATTCCGGCCTCAGAGATGCTGACACCTCACGTGTAGAGCTATCACCTTCTTTTAGGTTTTGGAAAGCGCTCAGTCTAAGCCCCTTGGTTTCATTTCCTTTATGCTTGTTTCAAAAATATTTTATGGGAGACGTAGCAAGGCACGCTACAGAGGGTTGTTGAGCTCTGCTTCTGCAACAAACTGTGTTTTTTTTTATGTCACTTGCTTCTGTTTGTGCTCTGTTCCCTTCCTATACTATAGAGGTGGTCCTTTCCTACTTCAGATGTGCTTAAAAATTCTTTCTAATGTCCTAAAGAATCTGTATATTGCAGTGGTGGAATTCATTACAAATGCCCAGGAGAGAATCTCCTGTTTTTTTTTCTTAGCTGCAGGACCTCCCAGAGAGAAGCAGAAAAAGGTCTCTAAAAGGTTTGCTCCTAGGGCTTGTGTTTTAGCAGGCCTTGCTCTTTAGTAGCTTGGATTACTCTGCTACTTAGAAAACCTGCAAAGCAGCATGGGGTTCCCAGGACAGCCTACAACTGGGCTGGCTAGCTTTATAATGTTAGAAAACAGAAACGTTTGTCTTACATGGGAAAAAAGAAGACATCCAGAATAACCCCTCGACTGGCAGTGAGACGCATAGCTATGCAGCACGACAGGTCCACATTTCTGATGTTCCAGACCCGGGTACAGACTGGCGGCTCCTCAGCTCCTCCATGTGTGTCACTGCCCTTTGCAAGCTGTACTTCTGCTCTCAAAGACGTTCCCACCCTGGTCAGAGCTCCACCCCTACTTCTGGGCCATGTTCTGATCCATACTACGAGTTCCAGGTGCATACACAGCCCCCCGGTCTGTTTATCCCCTGCTTGTTTCTGTTCTTCCTTGAGGTAACTGCAGTGTACTATGGACACATGAAGCCTTTCTGAAGAAGGTTTTGCAAGTCTCTTTAGATGAATCTGATGTTCTTGGGATAAGTCATCTTCTGGTTTTCCTGGGTTCTCTTGTTTTGATATTAGTTTTACCAAAAAAAAATCCCAGCTGTCTCATGACTGTCTATATAATTTAATCTGCTCTTTTCACCCCCATCTCACTTTTATTTCTCTTAAATGAAACAAGAGACCAAATCTGAAAAGCAGTAAAAGCTTTCTGTTAGAAAACATAGTTAATTGTAAATATTGCAGTGTCTGGGCAGAGATTTCCTGCCAGCTTTCATAGTTTTGCATTTGTGTTTTACCTTTTTTTTCTATATATTACTCTCCCATTTCTTTAGGAGGCTTGGAACACATCCCTATGCATGTTCACAGCACTGCTTGCTGCTGATGGCTCAGCTTCTCCCTCTCGGTTCATTCCTCTTGCATGCTTTCCCTTTCTCTTATGCCGCAGAAGCATTTAGGCAGCTACACGTAGACCACACACTGAAAGGCTGATTTGCGTGAATCCCGACCTGGGCTTGGTTGGAAGCTGGAGCAAATGTGGGCCAGGCAGCCTGTCACAGTGTATGGCCTGCCACCACGGAAGGACTTGGTTGCGGTGCCCACTCCTGCTGCTCTTGCTTGCTTGGAGCTGACTTTTTTGCTGCAAGGTGGCGCCGAGCTGAAGCATCCCCGTCTCCAGGCACAAGCTGTGCAGGGAGTATCAATGCCAAGCTGGGAGGGGCAAGGAGGAAGGGGGATTGCTGGGCTTCCCTGGGACCCCAGCCCGGCTGGGTCATGTGCTTGGGCGAAGTTTCTTGCTGTGCCTCTGGCACTCACAGCTTCTGAGCTGACCTGTCCCATACACTGACCTGGCCGGATCCGTTTGTGGCTCTGGGGAGTGGGGTCCTGCTGGGTTAGCATGTGGCAACGGCTTCGCCAGAGGCCTGTTGGACCCCAGCATCAGCAGTTGGAGAAAGGAAGGCTGCGACAGCCTCGGGTTGGGTTTGGAAGGCTGGATCTAACCCAGCTCCGTTCCTTGATCTGTTCCGTCCCTGCAGCTACGAGGGAGCGTGTTGGGAGGGAAGTGGATGGGCAGATGCCAAAGGAGGACAGGAGAGCTTGAGTAGTAGTGACGGCGTGGGGACTTGGAATATAACCAAGCAATGCTGATGGTGACATGCCACACAGTGATCAAATTTGCAAAAGATGATATTTGAAATAACCATGAAAAGATATTCCTATGTTTTGCATTATTAATGTAATAGAAATAGAAGCAGGTGCTTAGTAGACAATTGCCAGTTTGTTGACAAATAAGGGTTTTTTTGCTACTGGTGTTCCTTTTAAAATCATAATGGAAGCCGACATGACCCACAACTTGCCAAGGGAAGAAGGATCTCCTCGTGATTGCTGAGTGGGCAAGTGGATTTAATTTTTTCCTCCAGCCCTTCTTAAGAAAATGGCTAGCACCTCTTGAGAGGGACATGAGCCTAATCTTTCCCCCCATTAAAAATGAATGAGCCAGCATAGTTGAACTGTGCAGTGTAAAGCTGTCGCATGCCATGGGCTCGAGGTGGGTGACTTCCAAGGTGTACAAGTTGCCGCGAGGGGCACCTTGTCCGCAGTGGGACTGCACAGGGCACCGTGGCAGGTGTGGCGCGCGGCAGACCATGCAGTCTGGGAAGGGGCTGCTGCGCCTCGAGTGAATTACGGTTGCCTTGGGAACCTTTATTTTGAATTTTGTGCCTATAGCCGGATGAATTTATGGCGAAGAACATGAAATGTCTCCTTAGATATAACACCTGATTTTTTTTTCTTGGTGTTCCTTGCAGCTGATGAAAAAAAAACCTGCTACTTACCCACATTATGTAATAAGCATTTGGTAAGGAGCAAGGTGGTTTTTTTGTACAATAATTTGCATTGGCATGGTATTTGATAAATCTAGAACTGTGTTCCTCTGGGAAGGATGCAGACCAATTCCCTCTATCTTGTCTTCTGTAGACAGTGGCAAAGAGAATGGAAATTATTTTATCTGTTCCACATGGGTACTTTTTTTTTTTTACCATGTCATCACGATTTGTTTTTGCTTTGCTGTTACGTATACAAACATACTGAGTTTGCAGGCTTAGATTAGTAATTTTCTCTCTTGTCTTTGTTAATTTTAGCTTTCTTAGGAATGCTGTTTTTGAGACATGTATTTTTAAGGCCATCTCCAGTCCAGTAAGCTGAAACAAAAGACCCTCTGTTGAAAAAAAAATAAAAATGCAGTGCTGGGTGATTTTGTAGTTCTCTGCTTTACAACAAAACAAACCCTGCAATTTTGAAGACAAAACGTGAAGCAGAAAAGGGAGTAAGGAAACGGGGAATGCATAAAATGAATGAGGCTCCTTTGCCCGTTGTTGAAACAGTGGCAGAATAGAGGGGTTGCAAATAATTGGGCAAATTGTGTAGTACCCTGAGATTGCCTACACGCAGTCATGGTCTTAAATGTGATGATATAGTACTGGACAAATCTTGGCTATACATATGCTTCCCTGAAAGCTTTGCTGGCAAACGAGAGGAAAGATTTTGACTGTCAAGAGTCTGTTTAGAAGTGCGTTTTCCCTCTTTTTGCACCATTGAACTTTGTGAGTTTTGGTGACCTGGAACAGTTGATGTGTGCTGTACATAGTGGGCAAAAAGAGATGCAAGAATACAGCAAACAAGAAAGTGAGTTGGCATGTTCTTTGTCTTGCTTTGTTGTATAAAATGACCTGATAAAATGGTTTCTCTAAGATTTTTTTGCTGTTGAAAGCACCTTACACCAGCGAGTGACCTTGTCGTCTCCTCCTGACCTGTGGCTTGTTTCTGCGTTGCATGGGCTGCTATTCTGTGTCCCTGGCACTAGCCAGAAGGCGGCAATCTGTGGGAACTACAAGCCTTGGATTTTTATACTGTTAATTCCAGCTTTTCTTGAACTAAGGTTCTTCTGTTTGCTGGGGTAATGTCCGGAACTTTAAACAAAGTAGCAGCGTTTTGGGTTTTTTGTCTCCTGCACAGAATGGGTTGGTGCTGGTGCTGCGAACTGCCTGCAGCGCTGGCACTAAGGAGGCTGGAGTCGGTTTAACATCTACAGGAGGGAGGAAAGGTTATTACTCGAGTTGCCTGTGAAAAAAAATTACCTGTTGTATATGAGGTATGGGCTCTACTGGGGAGAAGCAGAAAACGGAAAGGAGGGAGGCTACAGGGGTATTTTTACCTCGTCTATTGGAACAACTGGCAAAAAACAAGAGCTGTGTGACTACACACAATCTCGTCTTGCCGTCGCTTACAGTCTGTTGTTGCAGCCAGGCATTGGCGTTGTGGACCTTGGTTTGAGGCAGAGCTGTTGCAGAGTCCAACCTGCGCTGGGCTCTGGCGGGACATCGCAGGGCGCCGGCTTCTTCTGGGCACCTCGGGCATCTTTATCGCGGACGGTGGCGCAGCACAGCAAGGCCACCCCGTGGGACGGTTTGTTGGTGCAGTGCTGAGTCACGGCACACAACCTGCCGCAGCGGGCTCCTTGTGCGCAGCCAGCTCTGTGTCTTGCCCCGTGTGACAGTGCTCATCTCCGACTGCAAAAGCAGGAACCAGCAGCTTGCAAAAGCTTCTCTACTACGTGGGTTTCATACAGATACTTGAGAAAACTTAGCAGTTGGTGTTTGTGTTATACGTATAGAAGTTCTGGGACCTTTTGTGATGCCATCTTCAGGCATGTGAGAAGCTTGCATTGGAAGTGGCCCATGTAGTTCTGGAGAAGAAACCAAGATTTCGCTAAAATTCTCATTTCACCTATTGGATTGGTATTTTGTCTCAAAATCTTGATGTGATTAAGACTGGCACAAAAGCCAGTCAGATACTGTACAATTCTGGTTATTCAAATAAGTTTCTTTCAAAAGCAATTTGGAGGTCTTTTATCTAGAGATTGAAGTGGGAGGGAGGGGTAACGGTGTTTTTGGCACCAAGACCTAGTCATGGTTTGCCTGCAGGCAAGCTATTTATCTTCAGCTCAGTCCTGTGAGCGAGTATACTTCTGTACTTGTGAAGTTGTCATGCTTAGTCCTGTGGCAGCTGCTGAGATCTGCAGGTAGGTGTGTGGGTTTGGGGCAAATTATTGCCAGAAAAGACTCAAATGATTGCATAGGACACGTAAGGAATAAAGTTTTTAGTACAAAATGCTTCATTGTGCTGTGTTGTAGAGTATTTCTGGAAGTGAAATCAGCATTACACGTGGTTTAATTTGGGTTAGAATAAACAGTGTAGCGTACTTAGCCTTCTGACTGGGCAAAGGTGCTCAAGTACGCGTGTGATGTACTGCCTCATCGTCACTCTTCCCCGTTCGCAAAGCCTCAGTGAAGTTGGTGGTTTCCAGTGCTGTTGTGATGAACGTTTGCACGTACGTACAGTGCTAACATGAACTCGTGCAGGAACTGTTGGCAACAGGTCTGCCCCGCAAAGGTGCTCAGCGTGATAACACCTCTTATGAGTCTGTGGGGAACTCGCTATCGAGCCTTGAACGGCAGCTTCTACGCTCCTCGTTTTGCTGCATGTTTGGGGCGATAGCGCTGTGGGGTCTGAATTCTGCCATAGCCTGAACTTGGAAAGCAAGACCAATTTCCAACTATATTTAACAGACTGAGAAGAAGCACTTTTCTCAAATCTGCGTTTCTGGGGCCTATAGATTTCACCTCTCTGGTAGTTTTCCAGTCGAGCTAAGTTCACTATGGACATAGTCATTTTGACGTCAGATTGTTCATGCTTTACTTTTGGAGTCCTAAATACTCACAAAACTCAAGTATGTTCATGTTAGTTTCAGGGTATTTCTTTTGGTCTCACCACAAAGTTTGCATGGAACCTAAGGTTAGAAATGCTTCGTTAAATGTACAGACCGGAAACAGACTGTTCATGGCAGCAACACCTTTGGAACGTATTTAGTGATCGTAAGAACACCTGTGAAGTTCTGTTTCTCTGAATTGGTGCTATTGTGTGTCATGAAAACGAGGGCTATGGTGTGCAAGCCAATGGAGGGGTAAAGGGAAGTGTTCTGATTTTTGGTTTCCATTTTATTTTTAGTTTGCATTGAAGCTCTGCTTGAAAGTAGAATGTTGTTTCCCATTACAGAAAGCAAACTGAACTGCTCTGAACTGTTGTGCTGCAATAAATGTTAGAAGTGCCCCATTCTTTCCTCCAGGGTTGCAGTAAGCAGCTGGCTAAACAGGCAGGGTTGAGCCTTATCATGCTGAAGCAACCTACCCAGTGGTTCACTTCTAAGAGGAAAGGAGGGCGTACAGATCCGTACGGAACCTACTTCAGTGGTCGATCCCATTTACACTTCTGTTTGTCGGTAATGGGAGCATGAAGAGCTGTCCTAATTATTTCATTCTCTGTTTGAGCCTTCTTAACATGGACATGCCACTCAGCTGTCAAATAAGCACGTATCAGTATTGTTCTGCAACATGGGGCCCTGTCGCGTTCGCAGGGTTCACATAACAGGAACGGCTTTGCTCCCGAGCATGCCCCGGACTTGCCGTAGCCGCGGCGAGGGTGAGCCCCTTACGGGCACTGAGCCCTTCTTGAGGAGCGGCTTTCTCGTCAGCTGGTCCGTGATCGTCCTCAGAACCGGGCAGGAGTGCATGTCTTACACTTGCAGTGAGCCACCAACAGCCAACGCTGGAAGTGTGGACCGAGGGGAACAAACTATTTGTGTATGCAAATTGGAAATGCAGATTGGGCACGAGATGCAGACTAGTGTTAGTAAAACGGCCTAGATTTTGGCCACCTTCTTAATGGATGTGTAACTAGCGTGTGGGCCATGCCTAGGAAAGTAGCGTAACCTGTAAGTGGCTGGGTTTTCTGGTTAGGATTAACTCAGGAGAGAAGAGTCTGGCATGGCTTTTTCAGTAATGCTGCGTAATACCTCTTTGTAATCAGCCACGGCTAGTGCCTTCTTCTTTGCTTGTCTGGTTTCATAACTGAAGGAGCATTTGGGCCATACAATGCTTTCTTCTTGTGGTGAAAAGGGGCTGTCCAATGCAGGTGAGGTACCTGAGGGTTTTGAGGTGACGGTCGTTTAGAAAGCACGTGTGTACATGTAATGTAAGTCAGGCGCTGACAACCTATGTGACATACTGTTTTCATCAAAAACTTGGCTGTGGCTTTTTCCCCTTTCTTTCTAGCTTCTGTTTCACATGAAAGGGTTTCTGACTCATGGGGATTTTTGGTCATGTACGATGTCGAAGGTCTTTGTTAGTTTTGTTGTGAAAATTGCTTTTGTGCTCTGTGTGTGTGTAATCTAATTTCTGCGGTAGCTCGCTGTGATGCCTTGTGTGGGAGAACTCAGTCTGATGTGGAGAAAACAGCTACAGGTCGCAGGACAGCTGAGCCCATCAGCCTGTTTGCATCGGAGCGGTTGTGGAGAAGGAAAGGGGAGTGGTCATGTTGCGTGTGTCGCTTCTGAAGCTGTGGGTACCGTCAGATCAAGGCTTTCTAGTAAAGGCAGTGTATTTCATCTGTCTTGATAAAACATTCCTGTTTCAAGGCAAATAGAAGATGAATTTTACTCAACTTCAAGCAAAGAGATTTGTGTTGTTGATTGTGTTTTTGTGCTCTTTTTTAAGCAAGTCTCTGCAAAACAGTTTCTGTTCCTTGGTGTGCTTTTTGGCTTGCTGTTCTTTATCTGTCCCTGTCACTCTTTTTATATGTCAGTGACCACAGCATGGAGAGCTTACTTCCACAGTTGAAGTGCAAGATGCTTGTTTTCTGCCTCCGTGCCACGTGCTGGAAGTTGAGGAAGGGGAGTGGGAGCAGGTGGAGGAATGGCTTCTGCATTTTTCCCACTGAGGGGTACTTGGATCTCTTTTTTTGTGGCAGCTTCCAACTAGTCAATGCCGAGTAATTTTACACTGCTTAATCTCTAGGTATTAAGGCAAAAAAATACGCTCAGCTCGGCAGCCTTGTGGAACTTCAAGATTGCTGCTATTGAAAAGTGTGCGTGAGCAAAAGCTGAAAAATTGAGAAGCGTTTAAGCACCTAAATTTTAATTGCATGTGGCTGGAAGTATCTCACATTTCCCAAGTGAATAACTTAAAAATTGTGAACCGTAATCATCAAGGATTCATTCTGTATTTCCACTGCTTCCTCCTGCTCTTGCCTCTGTTCGATTAAGTGGATGTAGAAATAGATTAAGTTATTATTTCTTTTAACTCTTAATAGATCAGCATACTAGGAATATACTGATTTTAATATTGTAACTTTATACAAATCCTGCGAGGGTTTGGAGTTGTAAAATCCTGAAATATGAGGTGCAGCCCGCAGACAGTTCCCCTGTTGCACCTCTATTTGGCAGAGAAGCGTTGGTGTTGCCGCATTCCTTTGCAGAGGCCAAGCACTCAAAATGTTATCCCTTTGGTATCAGCCAGCCCTCAGTAGGAAGGTAACAATCTTTTGTGAACTTTACAGACCTTTGGAAAAGCCGTGGCGGTGCCAAGGGGCTGCGGAGACGCTTGTAACTCTGCCACTGCACGGATTCAGAGCAGTTTATTTTCTGGTTCAGGACCTTCTAAGCTGTATCCTGTTTTTCACCCCTAAGCTGTTTTTCACCCCTCAGGAAGAAACTTGCAATAATGTACGGTCATATTGGCATCTGCTCGTGGTGAGTGATGCATAAGGTAGTTTTATAGCAGTTAGTTGTACAGATGGTACACGTCCCCATGCCGTTTGTCCCTTGGATGATTGTACCGGTGGTCACCTCATCAGGGTAGGACTTCACTCGGGTGTTTCATCGTTCCTCCTCTTGGAAGGCTTTTGCAGTCCATAGCTCAAGAACCCGAAGGTATTTGCCCTTGCTGGCTCCAAACAGCGCTGCACCTCAGCACACAGCTCTGCTCCACCTTCAGGTGGCTGCTGTGCCTGGCAGGGGTGCTCGCCTGCCATTTGGTTCGCTTCGTGGGCAGCAGATCTGGAGACCCCAGAGCCATCCCTGCCACCAGGGATGGCTCTGACGTGATGCCTTCATGAAGCTTTTAGGTTAGGGCTTCACTTTCCACTTCCAGGCGGGTGCTTGTGCACAGGGCATTGCTGCAGCTGCACCCCGGACATCCTGGTCTCTCAGCCTTCCTGTCAGAGCATTTATTTTTCCCCCGGACAGTTCTCCTCGCAGTGCAGAGCCCTCGCTGCTGGCTGTGCAGACTGGGAGCTCAGCTGTTCTGACCCAGCTGGCGCTGCTGGAGGGGCAATGAGCTGTGCCTGCATACTGGGGCACACGGGCATTACGCTGCCTTCTTGCCGACTGCTTTCCACACCACTGTTTAACTCTGCCCATTGTTTTGATGTGTTTTTTTCCTGTTTAACACGATAGATCTGCATGTTTTCACTGTTTTACTCTGCCCATTGTTTTGATATGTTTTTTTTTCCTGTTTGACGTGATAGATCTGCATGTTTTCACAACAAAGGTGTAATAATAGCACTCAATACTTAACACGGTTACTTTCCTGAAGATTGTGCATTGGCATACTGGCAAAGAAAAGGAGAAAACAGATCGAAGTTCACAGGTACCTGTCAGAACCCTTATTTCCATTCTGCATTTTGCCGATGTCATCACGTGTTGATCTTCCTACTTAGAAATCTCTTTTAACCTTCACAAAGTTATATTGATAGGAACGTGGTGATTGTTTTTTTAATAAGACCTTTTAGAAACAAATACAGCATTCAGGAGTATTGGAGTGTGAGGTCGGGCAACAGCAAGGTTCAAGTTGTTCTCTGTTTTCTTTCCTGTGAATATCAGGTGTAGGTCTGTGCTGTCAGACAGACGGGCAGGGGTGGGCCACTCGAGCTGGTCTTCGGTCCCTGCTGCCCTCCTAACTGCTGTCTGCTCTCTCAGTAGAAGGTGACAGAAAGTAATTCGATGAAGTCATTGCTGCCAAACCTTGCTGATGATGAACTTTAGTCCCTATTTTTTCTCTATTTATTTACTTTACTATTTTTGGTGCATATTTAGCTAATTTCATGTCCTGAGCTGTACTGGGGTAGAGTCTTCTATTAAAGCAGTCTTCTTTACATAACTTTCTAGGAGAGCTTTTAATTTGTTGCATGACCATTGTTCTGTGGCCTGAAATGATCTGTTTGTGAAACTGACCATACAGTCTTGGGGGAGTTCTTCAATCTGATGGTGTGCTTACCCACTTCTTTGGTGTAGGTTTTCGTTTGGTTGTCAGCTGCAAACAACTAAATGCTTACTGATGCGTCCTTTTTGGAGGTGTAGGCACAGCTCTGGCGAGGCCAAGTGATTCCAAGTGTAGTTGATGAAGCCAAAGAAACTTCGAAATTCAGTGAAAATAGCAGTGTATTTTCTCTGTGCTTACTTGAAGGTCTCAGATCCGTTAGAATGTTAAGAGTTTGGTGACCTTTTATTATTGGAAAACATTTCAGTGGAGGAGCTGAAAAAATGGAAACAGTATGTTTGCTATAAAAACATTTGCAAAAGTAAACAGCTGAGTGGTTGAGAAATCCTGGGTAAATACCTAAAAATACGATGTGCTTGGATGTTGAAGTGGCTTTTGATGACAGCAACTTCTTATGCAGGTAGGACAAGATTTTCGTCATTTCATTTTGTGCATCTATTTTAGTTCTGTCTAATAAACAAAGAAATCAAACAAGCGAGGTACGTTTGTGTTTTCTTTTTTTTGCTGTTTTTGATGACATGAGCCTAAATACAGTAATGAAAGCCATCTGTAAAGCGGTAAGACCTCATACCTCAAGAATCTTGCAGTGTTAATGGCTGTAAACTGTTATTCCAACCACATGTAATGTTTCTTTTCTTTTAACTTACAGGTCTTAATGCCTGACTTGAAGCAATGTATTTCTTTTCCCTCTGCATTTTGATATGCGGGAGGTTAGAACTCAGAGTTCTGTTTAAAATCCTGACTCTGTTGCATTTTCATTTCATTTTTTTCAAAGAGATAGAGGTATTTAGCAACTGTCTACTGGTTTGTAGCATAACCAAATGGTAAGAATAAAGAATATTAATAAGTTCCTTTTGAACTGTATAACTGTTTAAATACATATAAGCAGTGTGTTCTGCTTATACCGCTAAAATATACTAAGAATGGCCTTTCTTCTAGGGAATAGCACTTAGAAATGCAACTTAAAGCAATATTGTTTGAAATAATTTGTCGTTATCGAATTGGTTTTTCTGCTTTACATGATGCCCTCCTTCTCAAACATGGAAGCAATCGTTACTTGGATTGCAGTTGACCCTAAGAGCCTAACTTGTGGATCCCAGCCCTTGGTTCCTTCTCGGACAGCAGAAGCAGTGATGGGTTTTTGTGCAGATGAGCTCCAAGCGGTACAGCTTAAGGCACAAGCCTTAAGTTGTTGGACACAACACAGCTGTCCTGGGCGCAGGTCGAGCCACAGGGTCGGTCTTTGTTACCACAGCGGTGGGGCTGCGTTTTCAGCAGCATGGTTCCTGACTTACATGGTTCCTGACTTATGAATGTCACTGAAGCACAAGGAACTCAGTCAGCTTTTCCTAGGAAGAAGGAAGCTGGATTTGTGGGTATCTTCTCCTCGTGCGCATATCACGGGCACTTGAGGGTGTGTGGAGTACGTATATCCGTGCTGTGTAGTCACCCATGCAGTGCCCGAGCGTGCTGAGGGGTCAGCAAATGGAGGAAAAGCTTCATTGAGGTGCTGTGTGCAGCCTCTGGCACGGATGCGGTTTCAGTGGCCACGGTGGATGCAGCTGCTCCCGGCACTGTCCTTAAGGTTTCTCAAGTGGGAACTGACTCGGGCTCTGAAACTAACTGTGGATTTGTTATCTGAGTTGGTCCTTTCATTAATCCACGCAAAAAAATCCTGATAGCATTCAGACAGGGTAGTAATTGTTTGGCTTTTAGGAAGCGTTTTGAGTTGGGGCTCTGTGTTATCTTGCAAGTATAAGAAGAAAAACTGAGTTGCATTTCTCCGTGCCAGCAGAGAGGAATGGACGTTCACCTTGGAAGGGCAGGGCTTTAGCTTGCTCCTGCGGCTGGCTTCTGGGGTAAATACAGCCCCTTACCGGGCAGCTGTTTGTTTGACTGACGTTTCTGAAATGAGGATTTAGACAAGGGTGAACCCCATTACTTCAGCTCTGGGAATCAAGTCGCTGAGGCAAGATACCTTGCTAGTAGATGTTGACGTGTGTGACAAAAGTCATCATTGTCTATTGGATTTGCAAAGCTTTTTACCTCCTGCTTTATATCTCAGTAAGCTTAAATCTCTGCGAACAACATACCGTATCTTGGGGGGAACACTTTCTCTAGGCATACAAAATTGTCAAGAGTGGACTGGTAATCAACAGGAAGTTGACGCCTTTATTTGACTTTAATGGATCGTGTTGAAGAGCTTTGATGTAAATTCTTGTTGTAATTAAATTCAGCTAAATGGGTTAGTTGTCAAGAATTTCTGCTACTATATTTTCTTTTTTTGGTGATGTCATTCATAAAGCTTTGCAAAATGTCTATTTTCTGGAAACCACTCACTTCTCTTTTTTTTTTTTCTCCTATTATTGCAGTACCTGCTCTAGTCACCACTGCCAAAACTGCTACAATGGAGGTGGTTTCAGCAGAAGTGAACAGCTTGCTCCCTGAGGAAATAATGGACACCGGGATAACGCTGGTGGAAGATGACGGCATCGAGGCGGTTATTGTGTCATCACCGATGGGAGATTCTATTCCAATGGAAACAGAACTGGAAGAAATAGTGAACATAAGTTCCACTGGTGACTCTTCAACTACGACTACAGCCCCAGTCACCGCAGAACCGGTTACTGCGCCCAGTAATCACTCAGGCGATGCGGCGGTGAACACCGCAACTGCCAAAACGGAGGGAAACTCGATAGTAAAGCCTGCCTTTCAAAGTGGCCTCCATAAACTTGGTGCTCAGACCCCGGTCACTATCTCAGCCAATCAGATTTTTTTGAACAAGACTGCCGACCTTAAAATAGGCAATCAGAGTATTAAACCAGACGGGCAAAAGCTCATCGTAACAACTTTGGGCAAGTCTGGCCAACCCATTGTTTTAGCATTACCCCACAGCCAGCTCCCGCAGGCGCAGAAGGCTGCATCCCAAGGCCAAGCCGGAGACTCGAAGGTACAAGGCCAGCAGATCAAAGTTGTTATCGGAGGCCGGTCAGAAGTGAAACCTGTTGTTGGTGTCTCAGCTTTGACGCAAGGAAGTCAGCTGATAAATACTGCCGCCCAGCCTTCTGTTTTGCAGACCCAGCAATTAAAAACAGTACAGGTAAAGTGAGTTGTACTGATGAAACCTCTTTAAAACAATTCTGTTGGTGCAACTGTTGTCTACTTCCTTCGCTGACTGGCGCGCGGTTGCTTTCAGCCTTCGCATTCATTCCTTGTATAAAAGCACAGTGCTGCTCTTGGCCTGCTTTTTCATCTGTGTAGGCATTTACAGCCTTAATGTCTTCTACCTCTAGCTACTGTCTAGGAATTTAGGGTTTGCCTCAGAGAAAGTGAGCTGTCAAAATTCATTAAAGAGAGTTTTCCCATTATTTTCATTTGATAAAAATAAATTCTACATGCTTTCAGAAGACTGAATTGAACTCTTTATGCCTGCCATTTCTTTATTCAGAATGTGCACGGCTTTCCTCTTTTATGATCAAGTAGCTTCTGCCTCTTACATTGAGCTTGTTATAAATAAAGTCTCCAAAGAACCGTACAGTATTTGAGAAGTAACAGAAAGGTACATCTCGTCTGCCTCAAATCTGCTTAAGCTTATCAATAGATATTGATCAACTAGACAGGATTGTAAGCTGGATGTCTCTAAGCGCTGTTTCCCAACTCAGGCATGGATCTGGAGATAACTGAAAACAGAGAGAATCTGATGGGATCTGAAAAGGTGTTGTAAAGACACAAGTTATTAATGAAGGGGCCTGATTTTCATCTGATGTGTGGCAGAACTAAATGTGAGCAACTTCTTTCTAGATGACAGTGAAGAAAAACTAGAACTCAGTGCAGGTTATGATGGAAAATGATTATTGAAATTAGTGAAATGAGAAAGGAAACTGAAGGTACACAAATGAAAACAATTTTCCTGCACTTGAAGTTTTTCAAGTAACTTTTCATGCTACTTTTAAGCATGCCATGAGCGCTGGTAAGTTCCCCAGCTAGCATTTCGTGGTAAGCGCACATAGGCAGCTGTCCAGGTAGTTCGTTTTAAATCAGCAGATGATCCCTGCACCGGTATCTGCTTTCCCCTCCTTTGTTGCTGTGTCATATCTCCAGACAAAAATGTTTAATAGTTATGACCATTTTCAATATGTCCATGCACTATATGTGGCTCCTGTTTTTGTGCCTTCCATTGTTAATGATACAGTTGTCATTACAGTTTTCAAAAAAGCTATGTCACCACAGGAACGTGTAAGAGTGGATCATTTCCAACTGGCTTCAGTTACTGCCAACTAGCACATAAATGAAACAGTATAATAGTAAGAAAATAACTGCAATGAGCTTTTGCTTCCATGAGATTACCTGTGCCATCAGTGACTGAGAAACTGACTCAGTGATTGATACCTGTTTGTCAGGAGGAATTCTACAGGTTCCTTAATATAACCCATTATAAATGGGCTTGCATCCCTTTGTTAATCCATTGAATTGCAGTTGGGTTGAATTTGTTTGTTATGGTCTTTCTATTAAATCTTTGCTTCCTTTTGCAAAATGGAATGAATCGTTAATGCCTGATATTCCTTTTCTTTTTTCCCCTATAAGGAGATGAGGAAGTAGAAATGAAAAGCAAGAAAGCAGAGTTCAGTTTGTTAAAAGTGACCGATACTGCAGGAAAGAACTACATGTGCAACTCCTAGACAGTACGTCTCCCTGCAGGAAATTACTTAATTATCAAAAGGATATATGAGGCTGGGTGAGAGATTCACGATCTTACTCTATCGTAGATGACAGGGGAGGTAACCCACTCTTAGAAAATGATGTCATGTGTTAACCCCATGATCCTGACGAGCCTCTCAACCTTTCAGTGCCTTCTTGGCACCTCCTGAGTGGAAAAGGAAGCAGTGAATGCTTCCCTGCTTCCCAAGGGTCTTGTGTAACTTAACTCATGTGAAGCGGTTGTTTCAGATGCAAGGCAGCACAGCAGTTTGACTTTGTGCTGAAAAAAAGAATTGATAAAAGGTGAGGCTTAGGTGGCTACGAGCTCTGTACAGTTCTCCTTACATTATCAATGTTGTAGGGGCTTTGCAGGTCAAAAATAAAATCCTTTTGTCTTACTGGAATTTAATTGTGACGCTTGAGATCTCAGCACTTGAGAAAAGGCAGAATTGATAGAGTTCTGCAAAACGTGCCTTGGAATCCTGCTCCCTCTCTGACTGCGATGTTAGAGGTATGAAGCTGTGGGGTGTAAAATACGGCGGGACCTCGGGCTTCTTCTGTAGTAAGAGGTTTATTGCTCTCCCTTCTGTAGACCTTCTGTAGATCTGGACAGTTTGTCATGATATAGTAGAAACCACTGCCCTGCACGTGTGGACAAACCAATTTGGCCAGCACAGGTTTTCAGCCTGGGACTCTGCTTGCATGCAGGCTTAAAAAGCATGATGTGCTGGTGTACTACCTGGCGCTTGTGTGAGAAGCAGAGGTCCAGACCCATCGCCACTGCTGCGACTGAGCTGCTCCAACCTGAACTTGTCTCGATGTGGTAGCTGGCTCCGCATTTCAGTGGTTACATCTATGTGTCTGTAGCTACTGTGGCAAGACAACTGCCGCACCATCAGTGTGGCTTTGTCTCACTGTGGGAAAATAACCTCGCGCACTCCCGAAGCCCACAGCAAATCTCTGCTCCTGACTCAGGGTCCTTATTATCTTCTCTCAAGTAGGCTGTTGTCTTCTATTTCCAGACTCTGTGATTCTTTTCCTATTATGCCAAGTAAAAATTACATAGGGTGTGGCTGCATTGAGGAGCTCCCATGAGGTCATCTAGGGAGTGGATTTATACTGTGTTAGCTCCTTTGTGGTAAGTGGCTGTGGCTGTTCCTAGCCCGCAGTAAATTCAAGGTATGCGAGTGCCTTTTTCTGTAATATCACGTTGCTTGACAGTTGAAGGCAGGCCGGTCATGGAAGCACACTTGTTCATCTTGTTTAGTGGGAAGAGCTTAGGGAGACACAAATTAACCCTTGAAATAAAGATGCTTGCACATTAAGCTTTTCCTTTCTGCAGGGGGAAGAAGGCTGCTGTGTGCTTCTTAAATTAATAATTTTCTTAGAGAAGAGCTCTTTGCCCTATGAAATACTTCTGCAGTCTAATTCAAAGCAAATTTCTGAGAGCGTGCTTAGCTTACATAGGCAAAAAGGAATAATGGTGACCTCCTTGTGATTAGTACAGGCAGTGACAGAGGGCTCCAGAGAAGTTGCTCTTGCTGAAGCATTGAGAGGACGTTCTGTCACCTTGATTATTTCCTCTGGTGTCTCCAGTCTCTACTGAAACAGGTAATGAGCTTCCCACCTTAGCCTGGGAGGCTCTGGCAGACACTGTGGCTATCGATGCTCCAGAAAGGCTCGCTGCCAAGAGGCAGCCAGTGGGGCTGCCCGCGCTGCAGGGCCGAGGGAAAGCATGCCGGTTTTTCGCCACGTTTCTGAAAGCCTGGGGGAGTTCAGTCATTTCTTAGAAAATGTAGAGCTTCTGCTTCCCGGTCCATCAGTTTACCAAAAAAAAAATCTGAGGAGGGTATCGCAAGTTGAGCCCCCTTGAAGCAGGGCTACTCGTGTTGACCAGCTCTTGTTCTGGGATTTTTACTTTTCCCTGAGATACTTGATGGTAACAGTTGGCTGGTATTTTACAAGTGTTTATGCAAGTAATTTAAGCATGGATAATGACTGTTACTGGGAAACAACTGCTGCTGTTTGAGTGCTCACTGTTCCTGCTAGGTGTTGGCCATGTTCTGAGCCAGACTTTGCCCTTGCTTCAGAGACTAGAAGCAATAGCAGGTAAATTACGGTGATAATTTGTAGCAGGATTAGGATTAATTTCAACAGCATGGCAATCTCCAATCTGGCGCTGCCCAGGGTCGGAGCTGCCTGGGGGCCCTTGGCCTCAGCCGGGTACAACTCAGGCACGCAGCGTGGGGTTTGCCGTTGGTGCGAGGCCAGGAGCTGTGGTGCCATCCCGGGGCTTCCCCAGCTGTGCTGCCAGCATGCTGCAGGCAGCCCAACCGGCCTCACACGCCCTCTCTGCGGGCAGCCTGCTGGATTTGTTGCACATTGCCGACCACTTGCAATGCTTCAGCGTCGCGCTACTGTAAAGGAGGTGTTTGCAGTCAGCAAATGCTATAAATAGGGTTTTTGTGTAGGAAACCACAACATCCAGCCTACTTGATTGCTTCATTTAAGCAATTGCATCTTTCTCAGGCTGTTGAAAGTAGCTGTCATCTCTGTATTTGTCTCCATGTGTAAGGTTTCTCTGCTTGCTCGTTTGAGTAAAAGCAACAGATGTGCAGTCTCGATGTGGCTCCCCACGTTGATGCCATCTCACGCCTCTGTGACCTTGCTGCAGGTGGTGGCCGGTGCCTGTGGGATGCACACAGGCACGTGGGGCAGAGGAGAGGCAGGACGGGGCTCATCTGCGGGTCTGAGTACAGTATTGCTTATGGGAGAAGATCCTAATGCTTGCCCTCATCTGCTGGCAGCCTCGAGAGTTGGTGGTTTAAAGCAGTCTTTGAAAGAAGTCACCTCTAAGCTGAATTTTCCACGCCTGCATGCCAGGATATAGGAACGGTTGGGATAAACGCGTCTGGTAGCTGCCCCTTCAGTGTGGAGAAGGGAGGAAAAAGTTCTGATTGTCCTCGTTACCAAGCCCTGCTGAAAAAGCCTTTAAGTTGAAGCAGTCCGTATCATTGAATTGCACATACCTGTCCCTGGTCCAACTGCACTTCAGAGGGGAGATGTCACAGAAGGGACACACGGCCCCCTACTCTTGGGCCTGGATGTACTGATTTGCTTTTGGCTAGCCCATGTCCAAAAATTTCAGGGGCTGATGATCCACATTCTCTTTTCCCATTTGCAGGGTAGGAGTGTGCTGCTGTGTCAGAACAGGTGAAGAAATGTTTCAGAGCAGTGAAGAAACATTTCAGAGCTGTAGTAGTCTCATTTAAGTGACTCAAGGAGCAAGTTTATGTCCTGGGTGGCTGAAAAAGTAACTTTTTTTTAAACTTGAAATTTTGAGACTTGGCTTTTAACTTGAATATTTTTTACGTAGGCAGGCCACATGTGAGAAATATTTTCAGGACAATAATAAGGCGCCTTGAAAATTAGGTATGTTTGTTCAGGGATATCTTATGAGATAGCTGTGAGGGGTTTGGCTGTCCTGCTTTGGTGGCTGGCTCTCTCAAGAGGCGTAGATGATAACCCAGTTCTCTCCAACGTGAGAAATGGAGGTAAAGTGTGAGATGATGAATTATTCTGTCTGTGAATATTGCACTCTATCTTGTATGATGTCATTAACATGATGGTTTAGATCCAAAACACTCAAGTTATTTGAGAATTTTTTTATCCGTCTTTCAGATTGCGAAGAAGACCCGAACCCCAACTTCTGGCCCAGTGATCACCAAGCTGATCTTTGCAAAACCAATCAATAGCAAAGCCGTTACAGGGCAGACCACTCAAGTGTCACCAGTCATTGCAGGTTGTACTTACTTGACTTGTTTTGCTTTATGATTTTTTAAGGTTATTCAAAGAGATGGCAATTGTAGGGTTTTTTTTTCCTGTGTTGATTTTTATTATAGTTTCTGTTTTAACACCTCAAGCAATTGGGGGAAAAATCAACAAAGATTTTGATGTAGGTAGAAGCAGATAAATGTATCACAGAATCATTTAGGTTGGAAGAGACCTCCAAGATCACCTAGTTCAACCTCTGACCTAACACTACCAAGTCCTCCACTAAACCATATCACTAAGCTCTACATCTAAACGTCTTTTAAAGACCTCCAGGGATGGTGACTCAACCACTTCCCTGGGCAGCCCATTCCAATGCCTAACAACCCTTTCAGTAAAGAAGTTCTTCCTAATATCCAACCTAAACCTCCCCTGGCGCAACTTTAGCCCATTCCCCCTCGTCCTGTCACCAGGCACGTGGGAGAATAGACCAACCCCCACCTCGCTACAGCCTCCTTTAAGGTACCTGTAGAGAGCGATAAGGTTGCCCCTGAGCCTCCTCTTCTCCAGGCTGAACAGTCCCAGCTCCCTCAGCCGCTCCTCGTAAGACTTGTTCTCCAGACCCCTCACCAGCTTCGTCGCCCTTCTCTGGACTCGCTCGAGCACCTCCATGTCCTTCTTGTAGTGAGGGGCCCAGTACTGGTCAGTAACCTTACACTTTGCTCATTTAGGTGACTTAGACTTGAATCATTTGATTGGGGGTGGGGGGGGAGTTGTATGCAAGTAACATTTAAGGCATGCAAATTATTTCCAAAGGACGCACCTAGAAAGCCAGTCACCTTCAGAGCTTTGAAGGATGTCTGTCTGTTTCCAGACTGACCCCCTCCCAGCAGGCCTAAAATATTTTCCACATATGAATGTGTTAAGTCCTTACGGAACCAGGACTTGTGCTAGTTGCAAAAAGTTGTGCATATGCATCTGAACTAAGGTTTTTGTGTGTTTCAAAAACAAACAAGCCACTTCAAGAGGCGTTACCTTCTCATTTGGCAGTACGTGAAAACTGACAAACAGTTAAAGAACCACAACAGAAATAGTTTTTGCAAGAGTTTTTTGTTCCATTAGATTTCTAAAGCTTGCTGCCTCCAGAGTGAAAAGAAACGTGCAGGTCACAACAGATCTGCGTCATATTGACTAGCAAATGTGTTATTAAAGAAATAAGCTTCCAGCTTTTCAATCAATAAGCTGGAGAATAGCAAGTACTTTTCCCTGAGCTGGCGAGGTGAAGATGCTTGTCTAAGTGAAATCTTCCTAAACATCTTCCTTTCCTCTCGCAACCCCAAACCGCCAGTACAGCTTACCAGCTGAGAGAGGTTGGTATTGCTTTAGGGAAGGTGTAGCACATGTGTGTTCTGTTTAGATTGTGTGTGTGTGTTTTTCTCAATCCGATAGATACTTGTAATTGCCTGGACATTTCTGAAAACTGAGGTGCCAGTTGTAATTTTGCAAGGATTGACAATATAAGCAGCCAGATTCTGTTTAGGAAGCTGATGCCAAGGAGCGCAGAGGGGATGCAGTGAGAAAGGGAAAGCTATCACCAGGAAAAAACAAAACTAGCAACACTGAATACTGAAGATGGTAAAATTCCCACAGATAGCGACATTTTCGGGTTGCATGTGGCTTTAGCAACCAAGCGTGCTATTATTTAGGCTGCACACAAGTGAGGGTTATCTCAGAGCACGTAGACCTCAGAGGAGGGCAGCTTTCTATGTGGATGGTGCTTGATCATGTTAGTTGCAGTTGACCCAATTTTCATGTCACCAGTTGGTTTTGGATGGCAAAGTTACACTGCTTTTTCTTATATTTTGATATATATAATATGAGAGAATTGCTGAGAGAGAGGCTGTGACAGAAACACACAACTGCGCCAAAGTGCAGCAGAGGAAGGCTCAGTGGTCAAACACTCTTAGGAAAGCAGCTTAAAAGTATGAAAAAAGATCTATTTTCTGCTCTTGCAGTTTTTGCAGTATTCATGAGGCTGATTTTGTGATTTGGAGCTGCTGTTTTTGATGTTTAAGCTTCTTTGCTATTGCAAAAGCAGATTGTATGGGGAGTTAAACCTCCATGCATATTTTCGCAGGAGTATCGTATATTGTGTTAGGCAGTGAAAAAGCCAACCACCAGCACAAACAGAATGAAAAAAAGTCCAAGTTGAATGTAGAGAGACACCAAGCGCCTTTTTGGTGGTCACTGTCGTAGAGCTCGTTTCTGCTGGCAGAGTATTAAAGGGAAGTGCCCCTCCACCCCTTCCCAATTCACAGTTTTTCTGTACACTGGCAGCAGCCCAGGGACTTGGTAGCATGCTGCCAGCTGGCTGAGTGTTTGTGTGCAGCGCAGGTGTATTGGAGGGATGCATGCCTGGGGACGCTGTGCTGGCTTTCAAGAGTTACCAGCTGGATGCCTCAGAAAGCTCAAAGTAAATGTCAGTTTTATTAAGCCTGAGAAAACTGTTTCTTCGTTTGTAGTAACACAGATTGTTTCTGCTTTCTTTCTGAATCAAAGTTACAGAATTCCACTGTCCTTCCTGATAGGTAAGGTACCCTCAGAGGCAAGGATCAACAGCGTGCTAACCAGGGAAAACTTGAGCTTTACAAGTTCTAAAAGGGGATACTGAAGCTGACCGTGTCTTTGTTGATTATAGGCAGGGTTCTTTCGCAGTCTGCTCCAGGAACACCACCAAAGACAATAACGATCTCTGAGACTGGAGTTATTGGATCCTCTTTGAGTACAACAACACAACAGACACCGAATAAAATAGCTATCTCACCACTCAAATCCCCCAATAAGGTAAGGACCCCATTCTGGCTGCAGCCCTCCCATCCTTGCTGCAAAGTGATCTGAATGGAGCTCTGTGTTTGAGTCTTGGCTACGAGCTGTCTGTGATCGTGCCACTCCAGAGTCTCTGTTGCGTGGCACTACGCTCTGCGTTAATGGCCTACACTAGGTTTTTCAGCCGTCTCCTTTAATGTGGTTTTAAGTAAATACGCGGTACTGCGTTAATTTCCCATTCCTGTCACTTCTTGCCATTCCCTCAGCATCCATTCCCAGAGCAGCCGTTCTCCCCTAGCCAAGCGCTCACATAATCCCTTTTTTTGTCTTTAAATGCATTCATAAAAATTCAACAGGCTGTTTAAGAGGGGAGACCTTGGTTATGTTAATAGGTTAACATTTACTAACTGTTGCCTGGTGCTGCATAGATAATTTAGTCTTCTCTAATCTTGTCTGACATAAATGAGATTGGCAATGATCCTTGATAGAACTGGAGATTGGCACAGGCAGGCAATTGATAGGAAGATAACTCATGCAATGCGGACAAGCATCACGGCAAAGCTGGGATTTTAGACCTGATTAAAATTGCCTTGAGAATAGGAATATTACTGGAGAAAGGATGATTGTTAGGGAGGGGAACCAAGATGTATAATGCATGCAAACTAAGTAGCAGGTATGAAAACTAGCACAAGAATTAAGATTTTCTTATTTTGGATGTGCTTTTAGCTACGGAGAGTTAGACAAACAGCAGAGGATTTGTGTTTCAGAAATATTGCTGGGAAAAGCATTGCAGGGAAGCTGTATAATAATATATAATAATAAATATTATTCTTATAATAAAAATTAATAGATGAGTGGGAGTGAAAAGACTTTGCGCTACCTCTTGAGTTTACTGTAGATAAATAATTCTAAGTATCTTTTAAAAACAAATGGTTTCAAAAGCTGGGTTTCTTTTTGTTAAAACTTGAAGTGGGAATTTTAAAAACAAGTTGAAAACTGACCTTGGAAGGGTTGTGGGTGTTTAGAACAGAGTATTCAAATGATGCGCTCTGCAGAAATCTGGTCAGAAAACTGGATCGTTACAGGAGTCAGAAAGTAAAAAATATCGGAAAGAAAAAAAATGAAATAAAGTTGAAAAATACTTATGAAGCTCTTATGTTTTGGCTGAATTAATAGCATAAACTGAGATTGGTTTTCCTTTCCACTACCCTCCTCTAAAGCTTCCCTTTATCATGAAACAGTCATGGTGCTGATTAGAAAGCTGTTACTCAGAAATCTGTGCTGACAATGCTCAGGCTGAGTGTGCAGAGTTTGGGGGCGTAAGGAAAAGAGAAGCAGTGCTAGCTGTCTGCATGGGACTTTCTGTGCTGGAAACCGGCAATGCCTTGAAGTTTCTAACATATCTACGTGCTGTGCTTGCACAGTCAGGCCGTGTGAGTTGTGACTGAATACAGCGCCCTTGTTCGCAGGGAGAACTTGAGCTACTGTGGGAGAACTGTACCTCCCTCACGAGGAGGGGGACGTTTATGTACAGGGTCTTGCATGCTGCTCAGAGATTTAAACTGCTTCTTTGTTTTGCCAAGCAGCTAACAGTGGTGTCAGTGGCCTCCCAGCCTCCCAACTCCCCCCAGAAGACGGTGGGCGTCCCACTGAATGTAGCGTTAGGACAGCAGATCCTCACAGTGCAGCAGTCAGCACCCTCCTCCCCTGGGAAGGCCATAGTCAACCACACAACCGCGCAGGTACAGACTGACTTTCGTTTAATTTCTAGCGTGTCTGCGTCTCATCTCATGCTCATGAGAATCTAGGGTGCTGAACTGCAAACTGGCAGTCCCAAGGTGTTCTTGTAGCAGCGTTTGCTTAAGGGTTGGCAGAAGCATTGCCCGGAGGAGCAGGCGCTCCTCCCATGGAGGGCTGCCAACTATTGGCAGCACACTCAAGGGCACGCGCACTTAGACAGCAGGTGCCCAAGCTGGAGAAGCCCCACTTGGGCCATGTTCTCGTCTCTGCGTATTAAATCTCCCAAGTCATCTGAAAGGCACCCTGTGCCGGTAGGAAGAATTCCTGGAGTGGTTGGTTCCTTTCCACCAATGAACACTGTTTGTATACCACTAACTAGGGCTGCTTCCTGGGTGTTTCTGAGGCTTGCAACAATGGAGTTCATATTCTTGTGGTAAAGGTCTGCATAACCAAGACACTGTGGTCTGAGACCTACACAATTTAAGTCAATAATTCCATCTGTCTCATTTCTAGAAAAATTTTAAGGTTCTCCCTATGAGCTTGGATAAGTTGCCTTCCATTAATGGAAGACGAGACAGAACTGAGTAGTCTATCAAACTACAGTTCTTATTTTATCCCTCCTTTTTTATCTTAGGGGAATCTTTTTCTATCGGAATCTCTCTATTCCTGTTTTGGTAAATACACAGGAATGTGTATGAGTGTAAACGAGCAAGGTGGACATAGCTCAGGTAGTGGACACAGTAGCACGCATTGCAAAAGGCCAGAGGCTCAGAGAGATTTTACCAGTCTTGTCTTAGCATGGCATGTGATAATGGGAATGGTGATAAGGAGACATAGGCACCAGCATGATTTGATATTTCGGAGTAAACCTGGCAAGATTGTCTGTTTAAATGTTTTTTTAAATATGAAATCATTCTAATGCAAGCACTCGAAGTGACAGAACTGAGATTCCTGGGTAGTAGGTATATTGAGATCTGATCAAAAGCTATCTGAAACAACACAAGGGTTTCCCTTGTCATGACAGGGCTCGAGAAGATACCCTTTGAAGAGCTGTCACTTAAATTTTACAGTTTTCCAGGTTGTCTTTGGACAGCAGTCAGAAATTCATGTGCTAGAGGGAGCTTTGCCCAAGCTGGTTTCCTTGTGAGTGTCGCTGTGAGTGTGCTTGCAAACAGTGTTTGTTTCCAATTGGTCTGAGTTCCTGAGGTTTCGATATATTTATTTAGGAAAAAAAAAAAAAAAAAAGGTTATCCCAGGGAAAAACTTGCATAAAAGAGTGAGCTTATATTTCCAGTCAAGTGTGTGTGAAATGAGATTTCATTCTTGTAGGTGCTCGAAGCTGGGAAGCTAGGAAAATGTTATATCAAGTCATATCACTGTATCAATTAAATTTAACGTTAGAACTTAGTTCAAATGTACATGATAGATTTAATATCAGTTTTAAAAGATTCTGAGAATAAAAAGCTGAACTCCAAAAGAAGTCGGATAAAAGGAGAAAGAAGAGGAATAAACTCGCATTTGAGGTCATCAGAAAGGATGGTAGAAGGGCTGCTATCAAGCCCATACAGTTATGGATGTTTATAAAAATAACAGACATGGACTTGTTATCAGTTTGTTGTTTGAGAGAAATTGCAAAGCTGAAGTATTGTGAATTTGAGATGTACTGCTACCCCAGCTGTGCGGCAGCACAGGTCTGCCAAAATCCACTTCTTTCTCCTTTTGGCATTTATTATTTAGTAAATTTGTTTTGCTGCGGTTCATTGTTCTTGCTTCTCTCATTTCACAGCCTGCCCACTTTGTCATCTCTTCAGCGATCAGTTTATGGATTCTGTTCCATTTGCACCTCGAGGGCTGCGCAGTGACTTGTGTGTGTTCATCATAAACTGTGTCCAACAGGATGTATCTGTACACACAGATTAATCGTGCTGCAGTCCAGCACAAACAGTTCTGCAAGGAGTTCTTACTGCGTGTTTTTATTAATAAGAATATTTTTAGTTTTGTCCTCAGCTTGATTTTGAATACAAAGTGAGCAATGTTCTCCTTAGTCAGCTGAAGTCTAATTTGGCATACACTGTATCTTGGGAAGCAGACTGAGTCATCCTGCTCTTTCAAATATTAGTTTACTCGGGAGTTTGCTGTAAAGAATTGAAAACAGAACAGAGTTTGCTTTGCACCAAGCTTTGGCTGGCGTTGTATCCGTTTGCGTCTCTTTTTTACTCTGGAAAGCAAAAAATGGGGATAACTGACTGACTTCTCATGGATGCTCATGGATCAAAGAGTTCCTCACTAACGCATGGAGGAATAGGCATGCTGCTGTTCTTTCTGCCTTTGTAAAAGTAACTTTATGCTCTCTGTATTGGCTTAATAGGCTGTGAAATCAGCAGTGCAGACCATTACTGTAGGAGGAGTGGGTACATCTCAATTTAAGACAATTATTCCCTTGGCAACTGCACCCAATGTTCAGCAGATTCAGGTACCTGGAAGCAAGTTCCATTACGTCAGACTCGTTACTGCCACAACAGCCAATAGTTCAACCCAGTCGGCCAGTCAAAATCCCAGTACAAATACACAGCCTCTCCAACAGGGTAAGTGCTGGTGCTGATGTGGTGTCTGAACTAAGTTTTTAATCCTTTGTTTGGTTTTTGAGGATTTAAATAGGTACATAATAGAAATTTTCAAGACTGCCAGATGTATCCGAGTTTGTGGTAGGTTTTGAAAGGTTTTGTGTTCTCCTGCTACCTCAGGTTTGTATGTGGAAATGCTCCTCTGTGTCAAATGGTTTTGTCGTTGGGCCTGAATCCCTGCAGCATTTTCTGTTGCTTTCACCTAGCTTACCAGCATGGGGGTGACTTGTGGCAAGTCCCAGTTTCTCAGTATGAGAAGTGGGAAGTCATGAGAGCCCACGTACATCTTGACAAAACTACTGCAACGTGAAGATCCTTCAATATAAAATGCATTAGAAGTGCCAAATGTTTCTGATGGTTCCTGTCCATGCTTTCTGGAACTGTGACGGAATCAACGATCTGAAACCAAGCTGTAGTATTTTAGTGTCCTCTTGGCAAAAAAAAATTGAGTGTCCAGAGGGGCTCTGCACCCAAAGTGATTTTTAAACCATAGCTGCTAAACATATGCCTGCACTCTTGTGCACATAACTGTTCATGTAGGTGGTTTGGCATAAGTGTTGCCTGTTAGGAGTTTGGTCAGTTACTCTCAGCGTAGTTGCGGTATTCGGTGCCCTTGGATTCTCTGCATATGAAAGTCTTGACTCAACTCTGTGCTGAGTGAATAATGCGTGTTAATGTAATGTTGTGTCTTGATTGCAGCAAAGCCAGTGGTGGTGAATGCGACCCCGGTGCGGATGTCTGTTCCCATAGTGCCGGCCCAGACTGTGAAACAGGTAAGCTGAATGTAAAAGGCATATTACTGGCTTGTCAGCTGGATGAAAAAGTCCAATTTCAGCACCATCGTGAAATGTTCTATTAATAGAAGTGCATTCTGAACAAAAAAAAGAAGGGGGGGGCAAGATTTCATCAAGACTTTCTTTCCAGGTGGTGCCCAAACCAATCAACCCAACTTCCCAGATAGTCACTACCAGTCAGCCCCAACAAAGACTTATTATGCCAGCCACTCCACTGCCACAGATACAGCCCAACCTCACCAACCTTCCCCCAGGCACTGTCCTGGCACCAGCACCTGGCACAGGAAACGTCGGCTATGCAGTCCTTCCAGCTCAGTATGTCACACAGGTACAGTCTTAACCCAGAGATAAGTAAGAAAGTAGTGCTGTTATGGAACATATTGCCTTCCAGTTAGAAGTCCTTGCTCCCCAGCCAAGGTGTAGGGGTTAGTTGTACGCTTTGTCAAAATCTGGCCAATGCTGAGAATGAAAAGGAGAATAAATGAAACCACCTGCTGAAAGCTGACTAGCCAGTCTGTTCAGACAAGAATTCAGTCAGCCTGTGGCATCACCAGTATCAACCTTATTCTTTGGATCCCTTTTGGTTTTGTTGAAGCTGCTCTTTGTCCCTAAAAACACTTGTATTGCATCCTTCCTGTGCATTTGCCCAAATGTTCTCTTAAAGTGAAGAATACAGTTTTTTTGGAAAACTACTCAGATATTTGGTGTTCTAGACACAACCTGTCTCCTTCAGGCTGTCCACCGTAGGTCCACGTCTTAAGTGCCAGTCTGTCTTCAAAACCTATCTTAGCAGGAGAAAAGAGCTGTGTGTAGGTAGAAGAAAAAAGGTAGCCCAAAACAGTGTCACCTAGCAGGTTCTTAGGGGTGGTTCCTTTTACTTAATATGAAAAGCAATGTGTGGGTCCAGATAAAAAGAAAAGTCGGGATGTAAATAATTTCGTTTTAGTTAAGTAGTAAGGGGCTTGTAGGTGAAAGGGGCTACTGAAGTCGTTTGTGCAGAAAGTGATCCTGATCCGTTGGCGGTCAGGGATGCTTAAGAAAACAAGAGTGAGATGTGTGTTTTCAGGAGCTAGAACTGTTTGTGGTCTGAACATTTGTTTGTAGTCTGTGTTATCCGTATGTCTGTAGACACTGTTAAAGAACAAAAATATCATCTAAAATACTGGGGTTTTGTTAAATACAAAGACTTGAGCTTATTTCCTGGTCCAAGTTCTGCGAATTTCTAAATCTGTGCTTGCAAGCATATTATTTTTTATAACAGTATCTGGAAAGCTAATTAAAATACTTTGTACAAGTCCTCTTGAGCATGCTTTAATTTATTTCATGTTACACATTACCTTTTTGTTTTGTTAGTTACAGCAGTCGTCATACGTATCTATTGCAAGCAACACTGGCTTCACAGGGACATCTAGTATTCAGTCCCAAGCACGGCTACCGTTTAATGGGTGAGTATTTTGCAAAGAGAGTTGGGAAAAAAAAAAATAAGGACAGCAAACCTGCGGTATAGGCTGATGAATTTACAGACTTTTTTCAGTACTATTATAAATAAAGGCGGGGACTCAGATGTTGGGTTTTGTGGGATTTCTAAGGACATCAAGTATACTGTGTTGAGGTTAATAATTCTGACTAAAGGACATGCATCTAACTAATAACTGAACTACCCTCCTGATCAAAGCTATTGTAGCCCCCTCCACCATCTTTGTTTTTGTTTTCAATTCCTATGGCAGAAAGTTGACCTGAAATTTTGTTGATGTTTGTGCTTCATTTTGCATCAGAGCCTGAGAGATACAGGCTTGAGCTATTTTTCCACATTGCTGGAAAGAGGTACTGGTCGATACAGGAGCAAGATGCTAAGCACAAACAAATCCAACCAAGCCTCAAAATGCATCTCAAGCCCAAAATGGTTCATAATAAGAGGCTTTGGTTTGTTTGTTTGTTTGTTTGTTTTCAATATTGTATTTTCACTTTAAAGATGAAAATAACAGCTAACGTGGGATATTTTCCCTGCATTGACCCAGCCAGCTTTTAGCTGTTCTGCACTGTCCTTTTGCGTTATTATTTGTTGGAAATTGCATACGCCAAGGTGCTTTTTGTTGCTGCAACCTAAACTGTGATGCAAACTAATCCTTAATCCAGATGCAGCTATCCAAATGAATGGGTTTGATTTAATCTCTCTGGTATTATGTGCAGAAGTTGCTGGATAGGGATGGAATGAATCTCATCAAAAGCGATTAGTGACACAAAATCCTAGCTTTTAAGAGCAGTTAAAGCCTGTGTTTGATATAAAACTCATCTTTGAGCTGAATGCCGTGTTTTGGCTTGCTTGCCCATTGTTCTAGGTTTAGTCAATTTTGTTGTTGCTGTTCAAAGGTAAAGGCACGATCTTAATTTACGAACCTTTTTTGGACCTAGTCCGCTTGCGTGACGACAGGTTCTGGGGAAGTTTTCTCTGACTGCCATTTGCAGTTGTAGTGCATCCTCTAGCTTTAAGCTTCATTTCTACTTAAGACATGTAGACAGATTTGCAACAAATAACCCAGCTTTTTCTGGGTTGGAAATACACTATGTATAATAGTTACTTACATCAGCCAAGAACCTAATGGCAAGGGAACATAAAGACTTTTCAGAATTTTCATCATCAACCGTTTACTTGAATTTAAAATAGGAAGAAACTGAAACTAATAAAACTGTGTGTGTATAAATAGATGCGTTTTGTGTATCAATAGATGCAATAGATGTATAAATAGTGTATAAATAGATGCATTTTTCCCCCCTCTACAGAATTATTCCTTCTGAATCTGCAAATCGCCCCCGGAAGCCTTGCAATTGTACAAAGTCTCTATGTTTGAAATTGTAAGTACATCTTGTTTGTTGCTAAGCCTTATCCTTGACACCATATTTATGCCAAGAATCAAAAAGTAGTGTTTTTAAGCATGTCAGAAATGTTATGTCTAGATTGTCATTTAAAGCTGCTGGTGACACTGGTGGAGATGTCACAGTGCATGTGCCTTCACTTAACTCATGAGCTGTATGGACCCTAGCGTTTCATAATGTTAGGGTTCATAATGTGCCCTTGTGTGTGGTAGAGCCAAATCCACTCAGCAGCTGGAGTTGCAGTATTGCTGTGAGTGACATGACATCCCACAGTATCATCAGTGGGCATCTACTATGCTTTTGCAAATCCCTTGAGTAATGCTATGCTATATGAAGTACTTCAGCAAAATTGGGCTGTTACGCTTTTTTATGGTTGGTTGGGTTGGGTTGCAGGGATAGTTGGTTTGTTTGTTTTAAACATTTGAATGGGCAAGTGATTCTTAACTGCTAGGTCTAAGGCTCGATCATCTTCATGAAATCTTTTGCTGTTTTATTGAGCGTGTTTGTAACAATTTGACGTAAAAGCATTTTAAGTTGAGGAATTTAAGTTCTTTCCACATCCTGAATTTGCTTGAGGCATTTCTGGACCATATCAGGAGGAGATAATAAAATTGGTCTGTGCTTCATGGAATGTTACTCAACGAAGAGGAGATCATTGGTGCGCTTCTCCAAGGCAAAATGATGAAGTGGTGTCTGAACCCTCGTTAAGAAATGTGTTTGAACTTTGCAGTTTGGATCTCTTTTCATGTAATAGACCCCACACCTGTGTGGGGAGGTATGCCCTATACTGTCTAGTCTCAAAATTGCTTGTTGCAGAGAAGACAGGGTAAACAGGAAGATGTCTAGCTGTTCCTTTGTTTAGCCTTTCTTTCCTCTTACAACATAAGGTGTTGTCTTCATGGTGCCAAATATCTGTTAGATGCCTGGAGTTTTCCCATAGATTTTAGTCTTTGGCTCTTGAATGCTCTGGAAGCTCTGAGAGAATAACGGCATTGTTGCTCATGTCTTGCACCAGCAAGAATGCTGTTTAGCTGCCACAGGTGCTGCCACCTTTAGAATGCTGTTTGGGAATGTGCTGCTCTGGTGCATTATTGTAATTATATCTTTAAGTGGCTAGGCATTGATGCAGAGCAAACAGCTAACTCGTTCTGGCAAAGGTGCTTTCTCACCAGTAGTCATACTTCATGTGTCTGTAAGGGGAGTTACTTTTCCCAAATGAATGTTGCAGATTGCTACATAGCCCATCTACAAAGAAGAAAACTCCAAGATGATTTGCTCAGTGATGCTCTGGATTGATGCCATGCCAGTGCTGTTTGTTTTGAAATCTAGGACCGTTGCAATGCTGAATTTTAAGCAGGAGAGAAAGGAGAGCTATTACAAGTTGTTAATGCATTTCATGTAGTTCATCCCTGGGACCATTCAGGATGCTAAAAATCACCAAAATGCAATTTGACCAGATGGAGGGTTCTAGTGGCATCCAGGGCAGCCCTAATCTAGTTCTTGCAGTGTTACCCGAGGCAAATGACAGGAAGTGGAAGTCAGTTTGGCAAGGGATTTAGGCTCGTAAAAATGAACATAGATTCCCAATAGTATTTGAAGATCAGCTGAAAAGGATCAGCAATTTCCATCAGCTATTGTTGGAAGTGGTACTGGGAGCACTGGAACCTGCCAGAGTTTCTCATGGCGTGAAATCATGTCTGAGCTGAGGATGAATGTGGTGTGTTTCCATGTATCAGACCCACAGGGTGATGGGATCTTGGTTTTGGTGGGAGGTAACACAGGTGCAGAAGAGAAAAGGTGATGCGGTAGGTTATTCCTGTTGGTATTTTGCTGCTTCTTATTCACATCCTTTCCCCTTTAAAAAGTCTCCAATAATGACAGTTTTATCCTCATTCAGATCCTTTCCAGTTACCCATGCTTCAAAGTCTGAGATGTACTTGTTAATCATAGTCTCTTCTTCCATCCCTGCTTTTCTCTCATTCTTTCTTTAACTCTGCCTTACTTCACAGCTGACAATAGCTTCTGGGCAAAGCTACCAAAAATGTTCCTTGCTGTGTTAGTCCTGTGAGATATCAGGTTGCCTGTTAACTTACTGTTGCAATCAGTTGCTCTTCGTTTTGACTGTATGAGAGCTCCTGAAAGCTAACTTGAACCAGCAGGGTCAGGCACTGCCTATGAGGATAACCACCCAAGGACTGCCATGGAACCAAGCCCTCTTAGCTTCTTGTGCTGCTTTGAGGACCTGAGTTGTCTGAATATCAGCTCAGACAGACACCTTGTCCATGTGGAGCTCAGCATAGGGTGACTCAGGCGTTCATCAGTGCATATGCATGGTCACCAGACTAGAAATGGCTGGTGCTGCCAACAGTAGTAATGCCAAGGTAACGGTCATGTTTACAAATGCCTTGTCTATCTTCCGTTTCAGGTACTGCGATTGCTTTGCAAATGGTGAATTCTGCAATAACTGCAACTGTACAAACTGTTACAACAACCTGGACCATGAAAATGATAGGCAAAAAGCAATAAAGGTGAGGGGTCTTTTTTTTTTTCCTCTTTCTGATGTCATGGAAGGAAAGAGCCTGTTCCTGTTCATATAGATTTGGGTGTGTTGCTGAGTAGCGCCGTGATTGGACAGCAGGCCTTTTAGTTTGCTTCAAAGATAGCTGGAGTGAAAGAAGTAGCTGGTGTCTTCCGAAGCCACGGCATGGGGCCGGGTGGGTGTGTAACACCCTGGTCTCCCACCTGTGCAAGATGTAAGCTGTTGCGTTGCATCTGTAATTTCTACTCCCTGCATGCATTGTCTGACCCTTTGGATCTGCCTTGACAGGCCTGCCTTGACAGAAACCCTGAAGCCTTCAAGCCCAAAATAGGTAAAGGAAAGGAAGGAGAATCAGATCGGCGACACAGCAAAGGGTGTAACTGTAAACGCTCCGGATGTCTCAAAAACTACTGTGAATGTTACGAGGTAAGAAGTATTCTCTTATCTTAAAGATGCTGCTTTTTCCTTTCAGTGCTGCGGTTTTGCTGCTGCGCTTTGTCTTTTGCTGTTTTTCATGTTGCAATAATAGTTTTAGGTCTATCTTTTCTTCCAGCAGTTTACATGTAGAAAGCCATGTGTTTTGCCAGATTGATCACTTCTATCATCTGAGTTTAATTTTAAAACATGTAATAACTGAACTCAGGCTTGGAGCTCTCCTTTACTGAAGAGCAATATTTTCAAAAGAAACCTACTGCATCGCGTCCCTAGGAGCTCAAGTAGTTATTGCAGCATTGCAGAGACACTCCGGGATGGAACATGTGCGTGGAAGCCAAAGGCAAAAGTTTGTGTTGCATCAGATAACTGATCGCTCTATGGATGCAGAGACGGTGGCAGACTGACCTGTCTCATAGTTTAAACGCTTAAATTCTGCTGAAAACAGCAGATTGGGAAAGAAGGGCATGAGTGGGATACTGTTCATTTGCACTGGATTCAAGTATAAATTCTGGGAAGGCATCTCACCTTGAATTTAAAGAGAGGACGACTACCTGAGGATTTCTGCTAGTGGCTAATTGCAAACAGACTAAAACAAGATCACCTTTCCCCTGTGGGTGGTCCTTAAGGGTGTAAAAGCTGCGACAGGCTTCTCACGTTCCGTTTGTTTCTTTCAGGCAAAAATCATGTGTTCTTCCATATGCAAATGCATTGGCTGCAAAAATTTTGAAGAAAGCCCAGAGCGAAAGACATTGATGCATTTAGCGGATGCTGCCGAAGTTAGGGTCCAGCAGCAGACGGCTGCGAAGACCAAGTTATCTTCCCAGATCTCAGATCTCCTAACAAGGCCAACACCAGCACTCAGCAGTGGTGGGGGGAAGTAAGTTAACGCAGCTCGCGGTTTTGCCTGGTTCTAATGTGCTTTTTTGGATATGCAACAGATACATCCCTGTCATCTTTGAATGTTACCTAAGCTGTAGGACCAGGAGCACTCGGGTGACTGGAGCGTTTTGTTCACACAACTTTGTTTCCTGTAAATCTAGTGTGCCACATTTGGCTATGTTCGAGCGTGTAACTAAGCATGGTTGCCCATGTGCTGCCAGGAGCCATGAAGTATGCATGTCGCGTTTACTGAGTGGTTGTAAACCTTGAGCCGCCCTTACACTGAAAGCTGGAGAATTGTTCTGTGTACCTGGGCAGGTCAAAATGGGCTTTGCCATGTTTCTCAGTGGAGACGGGCACTAAACACAACGGCCTGTCTGTTCATTTGACTGCTGCTGTGGCTTGTTCGCTGCCTGTTGGAGTGAGTGGGTTCTTTGGTTTTCTGTTTGTTTCAGGCTGCCCTTTACGTTTGTAACCAAGGAGGTGGCCGATGCAACTTGCGAATGCCTTCTCGCGCAGGCTGAGCAAGCCGAGAAGTTGGGCAAGTCGAAAGCTGCGGCAGAGCGCATGATCCTGGAGGAGTTTGGACGCTGTTTGATGAGAGTGATTAACTCTGCGGGCAAGTCCAAAAGTGACCCTTGTGCCATGAACTGCTGACGCGTGCACAAGAGCCACAATGAAGTGGACTGAACAGAACACTTAAGGCACAGGGACACTTTGGTTTGGCATAGAGGATTTAATAATACTCGTTAATTTGGTGCTTGTTTTAAATTGATTTGCGGAAGATGAAACAAGAAAATATTTTATATCAAGATTTAGAGCCTTTTAAATCTTAACTAAATCCTCTTCTATGTAAGATGATGCCTAAAGGTCAATTTTTCTTCCTGATGTACAGCTTTTAACGTGGGTTTCTTAAGGGAAAAAAAAATAGCTGTTTTCTCCCCTTTCCCTCAAAATAATTGCCTGAAGGGCATATATAAATGATTATAATATATATTATTTACAGTATATGGAGTTGCATTGCTTTGTGTGTACAGGAAAATGCAGATGATGGCAAGAACCAGATGACGCTTTTGGCAACAGGCTCATAATGAAGAGGTATCTGTGTGTCGAAGTTAGTTCTAAAAGGCAACGTCTGGAAACGAGCATCTAAATGGAAGGTGGTACCCATATGTGGGACGTAACACAGCGTGCTTCTTCAGTGCACAGAGCAGCGTGAAATATGCAGGCGAGTACACGGGGATTGCTTGCAGGTCTAGTGTTGGACAAGTGGTTGAGAATCTCGCTTGAGCAGACCCCAAGGAATTTGGAGGCAAACTGGATAAGTGGGAATTTTTTATATGATCATGGATGAGGGCTCAGGTGTATTTTAAGGTGGAACTCAGAGGCTGACGGTGGCCTGCTCTTGAAAGTGAGGAAGAGCAGCTGTGCCACAGTGCCAAGCTGTCTGCCCAGCGTATGGTGTTAGCTGACTGCAGGAGGTAGGTGCTGTTGCTTGGGTGAAGCTCTGTGTTCAGAGGCCTGCAGGAGCCTAATCCCTCGCTGCAGGTAGGGATGTGCAGTCCGTTGTGTTTTCTAGGGTGAAGCTGTTGCCCTGGAGAAGTGTTTAAGCCCGAGAAGCTGAGGTCACGGGAGACCATGGAGCCACAGTTGTCTTAATGAGGACTTGAGACAATCTGGCTTTTAACTGACCTGTGACCACAGGTGGAGGTTACATTCAGCCTGGTTATGTGTTTCCATGATGCTGCTTCTCAGTATCTTGGTGGTTTATTTGGCGTAAGGGGTTTTTAAGTGTTGTTTAGAATGACAGAGAGTGCTGTGATTGGGGGAGGATGCTAGCGCAGAATCAAGGTTGCTGCCAAAATAGATCTATGGACCCTTTGATCCAAAAAGGAGGAAAATATACCAACATGACACACAAATCACCTTAGAGCTCTGTGTAGATTGGAGCAGGGGATTTTCTTCAGTATTTGTTACAGGCCATCTCAGATCACGTTTCTGATAGTAGAATACATTTGCAAAAACCTACCAATGTGGTAGGTTACTTACCTAATGTGAATGTCAATAACAATTTTAATAACTGTCTCATTGCTGCCTGAACAAGATGGCTTTTCTTTTTTTTCCAAAAAGGATTTTGCATTCTTCATGTAAAACTGTAAACACGGAGATGTGGCAGAGCTCTTCCTCGAGGTTTTCTGGCGGGGATAAGCTGGGAAAAGATAGGGGCCAGGCAAACGCGCAGCAGAGCCGAGCACCTACAGGTGTGTTTGATGGCAATAGGACAGGAAGAGGCTTCTGCTCCCTGTCTTCGCCCTGTGGCCCTGCGTGGTGAGCAAAAGGCCCTTTGTCCTCCATGCTTCCTTGTGCCCCCCTCCCCAGGATGGCTCGGGAGCATGAAGGCCCTGGGAGGTGGGCCAGTTTGGTGTCCTGCTGGTCACCGTCTGAAGGGCTCTGCCTGGTGGAAGCATCTCCCTCAGCATAAACCGCAAGTCTGATAGTGCAAATCTCTGAGAAAGGAATCCATGGCTCATGTAAGTAACTACTTTCTTTCCGTAATTAAGACTTGGGTTTATTAAAAGTCAGTACAGTAACTTTACATGTAGATAGGGCAGATACTCAGTTTACTTCTAGTGAGCTAACATAGTATGTCCAGTAAGATTTGTATAAATGTAAATTAGTGTAAGTGAATAAAGTAATAACTACGTACATTATTTTTTAAACAGATTGCAATATGCCTTCTTTTGTTTAGACTTCAATCCATGTTAATTTTGTATATATTCTGTGTCTTACTCTGAATTGCACCTTTTGTGATGTGTATTTATATACAGTGTGCAGAAACACTTGTGAAATTTAGATTACAGTTGTAATTATGTATGATGGCATTGCTTGAGAATATTTTACTTGTAAAGACTTTGAAGGTGCAATCAAATGCTCTTAGTTTTTTTGGTTTTACTTTGAACAAGCTTTCTCCAATATTAAGCTGGGATTCCTCTCTCCCCTCTCCCTGGTGTGATACGTATGGATTGGGTTTTGTACTTCCTTAGCCATTTGAATCAAACTGCTGGACAAGATTTACAGTCAAGCCCATCCAGTTACATAAAAATAATTGGGAACGGGGCAAGGGTTCATTTTCTAGTTCTGTTTACATCTGAAAGTAGAAAAATTAAATTTATATTTACTAGACCTATTCAAAGAATACACTTTTCTATATTGTAAAAATAAAACAGTCAGATAAATCACAAAGAAAAATAAACATTTATACTATTCTGTAAACACTTTTTTGTACTCCTTTCCTTCAGCACTGACAAATATATACTAAAGAACTGCACTGAAGTATCAAAATCGATACGTCTGTTATCACGAGGCTCTCTTGCGACGCAGGTACTGGCTTGACTTCCCAATATGCGATCGAATCCTACCAGAGAGAAACTCTTGGTTGTTAGCGTATTTTGATGTCTTTTTTTTTTTTTAATTAAAAAAAATAAACAATAAGAAAAACTTTGATGAAAAAACGTAGCGTTTGCAGGACAAGAGTTGAGCAAAGAGAAATCCGCAAGGCCGGACCACTGAGCCTGTCTGCCGCGTCCTTGGGGCCAGCCGGGTGCCATGCAGATCTGGTTGCAGGGCCTGGGCCAAACTCGCAGGTAAATCTTTTTGGGGGGCCTTTGGCTGCTTGTTAGCAGGACACGAGGCACCGTTCTGATGTGCAGTTTGGGGCGTCCTTCGGCCTCTCTGGGGAGGAAGCGCGTGCCCCAGCCTTGCGATGGCACCTTGCTGGGTTCCGCTGCGGAATACGAGCCAGCTAGGAGAGCCTGCGGGTTTTCTCCTGCCGAGTGAGAACCGCTTTCGTTTTCGCGCGTCCCATTGCTCCGTTCAGCTTTCTCCTTCGCAGCTGGGCGGGGGTGACGCAGGGTGGGTGCTCGCGGCGTCCCAGCCGCCCCGTCCGGCCGCCGAGCGTTCCCCCGGGCCTGCCCCGGCTGCGCGAACCCGCCCCCGGGCGCGGCTGGGCCCCGCGCCGTGCCGCCGGCGGAAGCGCAGCCCGCGCTCCCGCCCTTCCCTCCTCGCGGCCGCCCCAGACCGTTGGCCGGCCCCGCGCGCCCGCCCCCGCGCCCCTCTTTGCTATTGGCTGACGGGCCTTCACTCAGCAGCCGCCGCCCGCCCGTTGGAGGAGGGAGGGAAGGCGGCGCGGAGCCAGAGCGGGGGCCAATCCGCAGGGCCGCTGGGCGACCAATGGCGAGCGCTGCTCGCGGCAGCCAATAGCGGCGCGGCCCCCCCTCCCTATATATAGCGGGGCGGGAGGGAGCCGATCTCTTTCCCGCCGAGCCGCGGTGAGGGGCGGGCGGCGCCATGGGCCCGAGTCGCGCCGCGCTGCGGGGTGCGAAAAGGTTCACAAACACCCCGCTAAAACCCAATAAAGAAACCTAATTCCTCCGAGCCGCTGTCCGATGATGAGCCTCACTGCTGTTCACATCCCGACACGCCGTGACGACCGCTGTCGAGCTGAGGACGGCGGCTCCCCTCACCCCGTGCCCCCCCCCCCCCCCCCCTTCCGCGCCCCTCGCTGACGCCCCCTTGTCCCTTGTCGCCAGGCCCCGGCTGAAGGAGGAGCCCGGTCCCCGCGGGAGCAGAGGCGGAGCCCCCCCGGTCGCCGCCCGGAAGGCGCCGGCAGCGCCCGGAAACGGGAGGCGGTGCCGGGGCTGCCACGTTGGAGCGGGCCCGGGACGGGTGAGAGCCGGCACGGCCCCCATTTTCCCCTTTTTTTTACCCCAGATCCCCCTCGGAAATCACGCCTGGGGCGGCGGGGCTTTCCTCCCCGTTATACCCCTCTTTTTGGGGTGCCTTCAGGCTTTGCTCCTCTTTATTCATCTCCCACAAACACCCCGTTTTCCCCTTTTTTTAAGCATCACCCCGCCACGAACACCCTTTTCCTCCCGTCCCCTAAAGAGACCAACTCCTGGCGTCCAATAACGCAACCGCTGTCAGCGCCCTCCTCCGCTTAATCTTTATCTTTTCATTTTTATTTTTTTTTTTCCAGCAAAATGAAGCTGAAGGAGGTTGACCGCACTGCCATGCAGGCATGGAGCCCTGCCGAGCAGCACCCCATTTATCTGGCCACGGGTGAGTTTCATGAAGCTGGTGTTAGCGGGCCTCCAACTGTAAAATGCTTATAATTGGAAGGTGTAGCAGTTAGCTCGTTTCTGGGAGGCGATCTGTAGGCGACAACGAGTTTCCTCTCCTTTGTGCCAGGGTAAGGTGGTAGCAACCCTAGTTGCTGGGACACTACCCCTTGTTGCTTATCTGCCGCTTGCCGTGGGTTTCTGTCCGTCCTCAGGGAAAGATGAACGTTCTCCCAAAGCTTTTTCTATTCGTGCTGGATAAAAAACCCACTGAAGGCAACCGTAGAGAAGAGAATTATATAGAAGTCTAAGTAACTCAAACAGAAGTCTGACTGCTTCTCAGGGCCCTTTTTGCAAGCGTGATTTTTTTAACGCTGCTTTTGGAGCTGCTCTTCTGCATAGCATCTTTATCTCACTGATGAGCCCGCTCCTTTGCAGGTACATCGGCCCAGCAGCTGGATGCAACCTTCAGTACGAGTGCTTCCCTGGAAATATTCGAGCTGGACTTAGCAGACCCTTCGCTGGATATGAAGTCCTGTGCCACCTTCTCCTCCTCTCACAGGTGAGCGGCGGGGTTGTCGCACATGGTTTGCGCTGAAGGGCTGGTGCGTGGGGTTTGGCTGCGGTTGCTGAGGACAGAAGCTCTGCTGAAGGGCGTCATTACAGCCACATAAGTGGGGCTATATTTTCAATTCTTGAGCAGTAACTTCAAGGCCTAAAGATCTAAGATTCTTTTGTGAGATTTTTACTAAATGCAGTTTCCTGGGGCCTTAGAAGTTAGGTCTTGCCTTTAAGTAGATGTGGAGGGATTGAAATGAGGTCTCTGCTGCATTTGCACACGGTAAGGTTGTGGCCCTATTTCAGGATGTTCTCCAGATTCGGATAAGTAACAGTTACAGTGGCTTTTGCAGGAGGAAGCATGAGGCGTAGGGCCGCTGTCAGTCCTGCAGCAACACTTTCCCTGGCTGCTGCTGTGGCTCACAATCCCTGCCCTGCAGTTGTTTCTCTTCTGATACGCAGGGCTGGGGAAGGAACAGCCAGCACAGGCCCGGACTGCCTTATGCCTGAGCTGTGGGAAAGCTGGTGCTGACGCTCCTTGCTGATCTACTGAGGGCAGAATGACGACATTGAGCCCCTGGGATTTTTTCTCCCTTGCTTTAAATGTGACTGAAATTAGTCAAAGCTTGCCAAGTGGTGTTTTCTTTACTGATTTTCAGAACCCACCTGCTATGGCCAGGAGGATGTAGAGCTCCTTTAGAGGTGCTTCTCTTGGTGAACAGCACAAGTGTTTGACTTTGCTCCCAGAAGACACATTGCAACATTGCAAAGGAGGTTTTTGTCGTCTTTTTTTTTTTTTTTTTTTTAAGACAACAACCCATATCTTGGCTTACAAGGTATATGTCAGGTTACATTTTGGTGTACAGCAAATGAAAATGGCTGGGCGAACAAATCCAGAAAAGATGAATTCAGCAAGAAGTTTTGTTAACTGTCCTCCTGTGGAAAATGTGACGCTGCTTCTGTAGAACCACTCTTTATCTTGGAAAGAGCAAAGGGCAAGAGGAAAATAATGGCGCAGTTAACTCTGGGTCTTGTTCTTCATCCTTTTCTGCTTTCTTTTAGGTTATTTACATGTTGAATCTTGGTGGTGGTGTAATGCTAGTGCCCTGATAGCCTGTCGCTCACCCCGTTTGTTCTAACCTTGCATAGTTAGGTGCAGAACCACAAAAGTCAGCGTACCCAGAGAGAGGGCCATTTTGGTTTGTGGTGTGGATGAGCGCACCATTACCGTAATCTGGATGCTGTAGCAGGACAGTGACCACTGACACTGAGCTGCTGAGCACTTGGTGCTTACAGTATTCGGCAGCCAGCATATGCTCTTTGTCTGGCCTTCCCCAGTATATACTTTAACGCGCCGAGCTTGATGTGCTGTGAAGAAATCAGTCATAGGTAATCCAGAGAAAGCCAAGAGTTCAGTAGTAACACAGTGAAGGCTCAAGCAAGTCGTCACCACCTGCCAGAGCGTGTGGGTTTGCGTTCTGCTCGTGTAACACCTGCCGCGTGACAGTGTGGTGTTTCATGCGGAAGAATACCATGCTTTGCGTGGCTGAATACACAGGAATGCTGTCTTGATTATTTAACAAGTTGGAGCTGAAGTAATTTCTTCTTGTTTGTGGATGGACACAATGGTTTGAAAACATTTCCGGAAGTATATTTAATTCCTCCAGTTCAGCCTGGAAATTCGACTGCAGTCCAAGTGACACGTGTCTGATGTGAGCGAGCCACTCGCTGGGCACCCAGCACAACAGATGAAAGTTTGCCCTTCCAGGAGCACCTACAAGGAAAAGGATTTGGAATTTTTTAATAGCTCCACTGATTTTCTCTCCCTTGCACGAACAGTTGGCCACATGTAGCAGAGGTTTGCCTGCAGAGTAAAATGGGCTACATGGAGCTGACGCTGGATGGTTGTAGCCTGCGGGTGTCTGTCTTGCAGGTACCACAAGCTGATCTGGGGGCCGCACAGCATGACCGCAGGCGAGCGAGTCTCCGGAGTCCTGATCGCTGGGGGCGAGAACGGGAATGTCATTCTCTATGACCCAGCCAAAATCATAGCTGGAGACACCGAAGTCATCGTTGCCCAGAAAGACAAGCACACGGGACCCGTGAGAGCACTTGATGTCAACATGTTCCAGGTAGGTTTTCTGCTGTTTGACGTGTACAGACGTGGATGAGTGGCATGTCTGAACAAGTTATTACCTTATACGTATCTGTACCTTTATCAGCCCTTGAGAAGGTCGACCTAAACCTGCTCTTTGCATCTTCATTAGTAAAAACCTGTCCTGTTGCTAGCATCTCGGGAGAGGGAATGAAGACTTGTAGGTGTCCAGTTGATTCCTTCCCCTCATAATTTGATGTTGTCAATGTTGCAGGTGTTTTTAGCTCAGCCTCAGTGTAAAATAGTGGTGGTTTTCTGTGCTGTTTTAACCAGTCTTCCCTTTCAGTTCCCATAGGATGTGCTGATTTTGTCCTTGTGACGTTTTTCTGGGCTGTCACTCTTTGTTCTGGTGACATTCGATTTAAGGTGTCCCCTTTTGGGAGATGGCATCAACATCTCTAAATCTCCTCACTGGAAAAGGGAGGCAGAACAAACACACTGTGACATGGTCTCTTAAGGCAGAACAGCTCTCAAAATCAGCAAGCTTGCTCCATCATTAATGAGAGTTTAGTTCCTTGTAGATACAGTGGCTTGGTTTTTCTTCAGCCCCCTCCAGCTGCAAGGGAATTGAGTCGATTTCCTTTCCTAAATAGCACTTTTGTCCCTGGACGCTTGCTTTCAGCAAGGCCATCCTTTGTTCATTGTGTCTTCTCGAATGGTTTCCTCTCCTCTCCTGTCCCTCATGAAGTCGGGACTTGCTGGTCAGCAGACATGGGATGCGATCAAAGGGTGTCCAGCGGCCCCTGCTCGCGCCTCCCCGCCCAGACTGTCGCATCCTGGCTGCAGCGGTGAGAGCTGCAGCACTGCCTCCCTGTCTGCCCCGTCCTGCAAGTGGCACCGCTCTTCTGTCCGCTGTGCAGCCTCCTCATGGGCGATTGCCGTGGGGGGGAGCGATCAGGAAAACAGAAATTTGGCTGTTGGCATGCCAGTCTCTCTCCGTGTATGTTTTTTTATTAACTCAGCGCTATCTGCAATCTCAAACATTGCTTTTATTTCCTTAAGCTGCTCTGTGTGAACCAAAGGCTATATCCTGAGCTCGTATGAGAAATTGGCACCGTCTTGTCCATCTGATGCTTCCCAGCAGCTAAGACTGTGAAAGCTGATGCTGGAAATACTCTTAGCATCTGTTAATGTATCTTACAGACTAATCTGGTGGCCTCTGGTGCTAATGAGTCTGAAATCTATATCTGGGACTTGAATAATTTTGCCACGCCGATGACTCCAGGAGTGAAGACGCAGGTACTAGATTGGTATTTGTTAAATACTGTAAACTAATGAAAAGCATGAATGTCATTTATGTTGAGAGCTCGTTAAAATCAACTTTAGAAGCTATTTGGAAAAAAAGAGACTTATGATAGAAAGCAATTAATTGTAGTTAGTGGTGAACTGCATTTCTGTCGATAATTGTTAGAGTCCTTGTACAACAGTTGTTTCCTATTAATGTAAGTAAAAATATGTTGCTTTACCGCATATTGTTCCCCAGCGGCTTCCTGAAAGGTCAAGAAAATTGGGCTTTTGGTGCTTACAATGGGCTTTTATTAGGCTGTGGGGTTTGAAAAGCAGGTATTTTTGTTCGTGTGATGTGCCTCTGTTACGGCAGGAGGCCGTGTCCCTTCAGGAGAGCTCTATAGGTGCAGCTGAAGTAGCTTTCAGTGAACGTGTATGGTAGCACGTCAGTTATGACAGCGCCGTGTTTTGGCTTCCATTATGTCTAATGGAGAATTTTTGCCCGGCTTCATACAAGGGTGACCAACCACCGCTGCCTTTCTGGGAGCACAGCTCGAGTGCTGTGTCGGTCGGTACCATCGTGTGCAGCCCCTGCAAGGAGCAAGCTGCTGTCGTTCCCCTGCAGCAACGTGGGATGTGCAGACCTGGTTATCCACACCAGAACTGCAGTTCTCACCGGCTGCACAAGCATTGCTTGCTGTCCTCATGTGGCACAATTTTAAATAAAATATCTTTTTAAAAGTACCCCTTTTAGTCTTAGAATAGTGTTGCGTTTTATCAAGCAATAAGTACTAACAAGCAGAGTCTCTCTGGTTACACCATTTTTTAAATATCCATAGCCACTGCACGCAGGATGAATCTCTTCTAGTCTGCCTTTGTGTGTTTCACTGCATGCTTGTATCTGAAGACCACAAAGGCAGAGACTGAGGGAAAACACAAGTAAGACTAGAAGCAGCTGCTGAAAAGGGAGAAGATGAGGCAGTAGGGTTGGCAGTTACATTTCTGTGTTTCAAGGAGCGTTTGGGTGACGGCATTTAGCCTCTCAAGATCTCTGGGGAAGAAAATAGCCTTTTGTCCTTTGTCTTGTGAAGGAGCTGGAAGAATGAGAGAACGTTGTTTAAAAGCATGTACTTTATGCAGCTCTCGTTAGGAAATTATGCAAGAATTTTGTAGTTACTGGAAAATCAGTGTACTACTACTGCATGGTAAGTTGGAGGCAATGAAGTGAGGAAATAGAATGAGCAGAAATCTGGAGTTTAAAGATTTCTAGTTTAAAACTGTTAGTGTGGGTACTTTGTTTGGGATGGGTACTTCATTATCACGTGGATATTTTGGGAACCTTGCTTTTGTTAAGGATCTCTGTATAGGATTTTCTACGTTGACAGCTTTTTCGGGGGCTCTACCCTGCAGCAGGTGTATGTAGGAAAGCAGGACACTCGCAGTACCTGTGGTGAATCTCCTTGCAAACAAGTTATATAGCGGGGCCCTAAAAGAAAGCCTTTTGAGGCCTTGCTTTGTTAAGGGTGTGACAGGTTGTTCTGTGTGCCCGGCAGCCTCTCGAGGACATCAGCTGCATCGCCTGGAACAGGCAAGTCCAGCACATCCTGGCATCTGCCAGCCCCAGTGGCCGAGCCACCGTGTGGGATCTCAGGAAGAACGAACCCATCATCAAAGTCAGTGACCACAACAACCGGGTGAGTTAGCTCTTGTGAGGAGATGTGTGGGGAGCTACAGGGTGTCTCTTGGCACGGGGCGCTCCTTCTATACGTGACACAGAGATCGTGGTGCTCGCTCCAGTTCTTTACAACACGATGAACGTCAGGCAGTGCTCTTAGAAGGCTGTGTACGTGCAGAGGGCTTGCCCTTCGCCAGTAGAGCTTGGCAAGGGCAGATCTTGGTGATGGAGAGCACCACAGAGGCGGGTCAGCCATGAGTAGGTTACAGAGGACGCTGCCTCCCTGTGCTCAAAATCACCATGCCTGCCCCTGCCATGCTGTAAATACAGAAGAGAGCCTGTTGAGCTTGTGGAGGATGAACTCCATGTATAATTCTGCATATTTGTAATTGGGTAAGGTAAAAACCTTGAAGAATCACCAAGAGTTCATAATGACATTGACATGTGTGCTCCTGAAATAGCTGCTTGGTCACTGTGCTCTGATTCTGATGAGCTTCCTAACTCCATGTTTTACATATCTGGTCCCTGACACAATAGCAGCACAATAGGCTGGCTTCATCGTGTGATTGTGGGTTGTGACGGGATGTTCCCACAATGATAATCTCTGCCTAACGATGGCTTTTATTAAAATATCAATGAAAGTTAAAGTTAGCAAAAAAGCTCTGTATGGATGCTTTTACAATGTTCTTAGATTAAAACATAGGAGTTGAACAAGACAGTACGAAGTCACCTCCTTGAGAGGGCCTTGGGGAGCTAACTGCAGCTCTCCTTGCTAATGGAAACAAGGAGAGCATCCCACGTTGAGTGCAGTCAGAAACAATGCCCGGAAATACAGCCGCAAATTGGCACTTACCTGAAGACCCTGTTTTCCTCATGTTTAGACCTGTTTAGGCTGGTTGTCTTCTGTTCTCTAGCACTGTTTAGTTACCCTGTGCTGTGGCACAATGTTATCCTTTAGATGCACTGCTCAGGCCTGGCATGGCACCCCGATGTTGCTACCCAGATGGTCCTGGCCTCGGAGGACGACAGATTGCCTGTGATTCAGATGTGGGACCTTAGATTTGCCTCCTCGCCGCTGCGTGTTTTGGAAAGCCACACAAGGTATGAGAAAAGCTGGAAAGGCTTCCGTTTATGGGGCCTGCTGGTTGGAAGGGACAGGCCTCACATTAAAAACACCTTCCTCCTGAAAAAAACTGACATTCCTGATTTATGCTGTACAACAACACTACGGGTTTGCACACACTGTAAAGGCAAACACACCCTTCTGGTACATTGGTATCGACATTCTCCTACAGAGAGTGTTGAATTCAATTTTCAGATATGGTGGCTGAACCTTTAGAGCTACTCATGCAGAAAATAGCATCTATTTCAATATATCAAATGCTGATAACATTTAACAGTTACTTACAACGGAGGGAGGAGGGGGAAGGGCATTTTGAGGTGGAATGCTCAGATACAGTACGAACTCGCTTAAACACATGCTCTGTGTTACCATTTTTCATTTATATTAATCTGTTACTTGGTTGTGACTTTTCATGCAGGGGTATCTTGGCCGTTGCTTGGAGTATGGCAGATTCAGAGCTGCTGCTTAGCTGTGGGAAGGATGCTAAAATTCTGTGCTCCAACCCTAACACGGGCGAGGTATTGTATTCACACAACTTACTAAAGTCTCAGTCTGTTTGGAGATTGCACAGTGGCATGTGTAAAGGAGCATTTTTAAAAGCCATTGATTTTTCTCGTGCTGTTTTACCTGTTCTCGCAGTATTTGCTTCCCTGCGTTTTCACAGTTTGAGAAGGGGAAGGAGCCGGGGATGGATCTTTGTTTGCAGTCCTAGGAATTATGCTGCTGTGGGGTGTTTCTCCATGTTTACTTGTGGTTGATACATGTGCCTCCTGAGCTTGTTTTGGTGCTGGAAGACTGCTTCCTGGTGTAGCTAATCTTACGTGTGGGTCCCTACTGCTTTTCTGCACCTATTTAGTAGTGCAGAAAATTTATCTATCTCATAAGGGATAGACATGGACGTCACTAAACTGAGTGGATCCTCTTTACAGACCACGTGAGTGTTTGCCCCCAGACCATGACACTGTTGGAGGGCTTCTTGCCTGCAGTGTAGGCAAGACAATCCTGGCAGACAGGGCGATACGTGTTTCCAAAATTCAGACATGGGTGAAGTACAAAAGCTGAGTAAGACAAAAAGTGGGGGTGGTAAATGTGTGATCTAAGCTGGATGCTGTGCTGCTAAGAAGGCTTTACATTTGGATGACTCATACCACATGTTTTTATTTAAAGTGAAAGTGTTTCCTAGGAGACAGCAAGGCAGCTACCATTTTGTTTCTTCAGCAAAAAATTGTTAGGCAAGTGAAAAATAATTTCTTACTTTGTGGTTAAATGCCTCCTGTAGCAGTAGGCTTTTCTGTTCCAGGGCAGGAGAGACCGTCTACTCAGAGTGCAGGTTTTAACTTTCCCAGTTATCCCCCAAAAGTCAGTAGCTGCACACACAGCACAGACATATGCTGCCTGCCTAGCTGGTCGGGTGTGAATTAAACAGAAAATTTAATGGGAGGAGGAAATTAAGCAGCGGTGTGTGGTAATCTCCTCTGATCGTCACATCCTGCCCCCTGTCAGTGTGTACGGGTAATGTGGAGGCTGCTGGGGAGCAAGAAGAGCAGCTTGTTCTCAGGGCAGCCAGAAAGATGCTGTTGCTGCTCATGGTGTTTCCGAAAAGCTCTGACATGTAGGACTTTGGTTTTGTTGCCCAGGTGCTGTATGAGTTGCCAACCAACACGCAGTGGTGCTTTGACATCCAGTGGTGTCCCAGAAACCCTGCCGTCCTGTCTGCCGCTTCGTTCGACGGGCGGATCAGCGTTTACTCCATTATGGGAGGCAGCACGGACGGGTTGAGGCAGAAGCAAGTGGACCAGGTATTGAGAAGCACGCAGCTGAGAAAGTGGACGGGAAGAGGAAAAAGCATGGGCTCAAGGAAACCTTCAGGGGGTGTTGCAACTCTGCGTTCGCAGGAGTACTAATCCAGTGCAAAAAAATGATGCTGTTTGGCTTATTGGAGATGGCATCTCAGAATTTTACCCCCCCTTTTTTTATTTTTGTCCAAGCTTTCGTCCTCGTTTGGGAACCTGGATCCATTTGGTACAGGACAGCCCCTCCCGCCCCTGCAGCTTCCCCAGCAGACTGCCCCACAGAGCGTCGTTCTGCCCCTAAAGAAACCACCCAAATGGATCCGGCGACCTGTGGGAGCATCGTTCTCGGTAAGCAGGGGCCAAGGCTGGCCGGGCAGGGAGTGAGACAGCGGTAGCACCTGCAAAGTACGTCTGGAAGAGGGGGATTGGTCATCATGCTCCACCTTGTGAGAACTTGCCCAGAGTGCCGTGGTGGCTGAGATGCTTGTGGGAACATCTGGAGTGAGCGCTTGGGACAGCAAGCCAGCAAAAGCATGACAAAAAAATGCTTGGGAAAAAGCAACTGGGAAGCCCTGTCTTCCCACCAGGCGCTTGTTTTTTTCTGTTTTGGGAACCAAGGCTTTGCTTTTACTTCTGTGGTGTTTGCTTAGAATCAAAAAAATGCGTATTTGGGGGGTGGGGGACAATAAGTTGGGCAAGTAGCTGAGACTTCAGTGCAGCTTGAAGGTATTGTGTCTCGTTGCAGAGAAAAATAACTCCTCCCTGATGGAGGTAGCTGGAGTCTCTGTAGCAGCACGCAGGCCAAGGCTCCTCTGCGGTTGTCAGCCTGGCAAGGCCCTGCTTTTCGTAAGAGCAGAGTCACCTGCTCTTCAGCTCCACTAAGGGCTTGTTTTTGTGACTCAGAGGCCATTTCCCAAGAGAGCTTCTACAGATTTTAGGCAGTCCACTTGAAATGGATTTCTGTGCCAAAATACTACCCGATTTTCAGCAGTGTGTGTCTGCTTATTCATTATCTCACCCATGTCTAAATCAACTTGGAGCTGTAAACTGAAATAACATAAGCCCCTTCCATTTTTTTTTCCCTTTGGATTTCTTTCCATATGATGAGGCCGTTCACTGCCAATCTCTCAGTAGACTTTCAAGCCATAAACTAGCTGCCACAAGCAGGGTACGCATCATGCTTGAGCATGTATTTAATGATGCACAGGATTCTTTAGTGTGTTCTATGTTTACCCCGGTAGGCAGCCAAGCTTCATGTAGCTGCTCACTGGTTGCCCTGCAAATGGGATGGGCAAGAAGATCTTCTTTTCTTGGGAAATGCCATAACTTGGAATGTTCCTGTTCCCACCACCACTTCCTCCTCCTTTACCCCAGCTTTTATTGCTGAGCTTGACACCATATGTTACGGGATATCTCTTTGGGCAGTCTGGGTCGGCTGTGTCCCCTGCCAGCTCCTTCTGTACCCCCAGCCTCCTCGCTGGCAGGGCAGCCTAAGAAACAAAAGACCTCGGTGCTGTGTAAGCACTGTCCAGCAACAGCTAAAACGTGGGTGCATTATCAACGCTGTTTGGGGCACAAAAAATCCAAAGCATAGCATCATATGGGTGTCTATGAAGAGAATGAACTGTATCCCAACAGTAACCAGTACAATGTTGCAGTAACATGAGATAATCTGTTTATGCTGGCCACTGTGCAGACAGATTTCTCAGGAGTTCCTAGACCAGGTCCTCAGCCTGAGGGGGGAAAAAGGCATAGGAATAGTTGTGTTTATAAACCCACTTGAATGTGCACACGCTTACCAGCAAGCTGCTTCGTTGCATAGCATCATGTGCTGGTGGAAGAACACCATGAGCTGATGCCAGGAACGTTTGTCCGTTGAATGATAAGCATATATGCATTAAACAAAAGTATACATACGTGTGTGTGTGCATAGTTTGTTTGCATATACTTGTATTTTCATGTCACGTGTGTCCTCAATTCCAGTTTGGAGGCAAGCTGGTTACATTTGAGAACGCCAAGCCTCAGCAGCAGCCAGGCATCGATCAGCAGCAGCAGCGTCACCACGTCTACGTGAGCCAGGTTGTTACAGAGAAGGAGTTCCTGGTGCGCTCCAACCAGCTGCAGGAGGCTGTGCAGTCCGAAGGCTTCATCAGCTACTGCCAGAAGAAAATTGACATGGCCCAGGCTGACTTTGAGAAGAATGTGTGGGCTTTCTTAAAGGTAACAATGACAGCAGTCCAGGAGTTCCGCATGGACCTGGAAAGGCAGTGCAGAAATGGTTTATTCTGCATGTTAGTGCTCTAGCAGAGGAGGAGTTAGGAACAGGAAGTGCAGACTGGGGGAATGGTGCTCGTTAAGCCCTGTTGGTAGGGGTGGCTCAACAGAAGAATGAGGGTCCTGGGGTCAGGGCCCTTGGGACACCATAGGAGAAGTCACAGCTTGCAAAAGGTGTTCTGTGTTTTAGTCATCCCCCATCACAACATCTTTGTGCCTGCTTTTCACTGTTTGCTGTGAATATTTAGAGGTTCCTGAGTGAAGCAGATTTGCAGACAGTTAGCCTCCATTAACCGGATTGAAGCCTTGCTTACCTGCTCAGCTGTCCAGCTCACTGAAACCTTTGTCATGTTTTTTGTTGTTGTTTTTTCTTTTCCCTCTCTTAGTATTCACAGTCACTGTTCCAGTCAAGTGAAAAGCCAGCTGGGTGAGGGTGTGAAAATGATGAATTGAAATATATATACTCTTTGTAACTTTTATTTAAGGTGAATTTTGAAGAAGATTCACGTGCTAAATATCTTGAGCTGTTGGGATACAGGAAGGATGATCTGAGGAATAAGGTAAATGTGCCTGGAAGCTGTGCTTGTGTTAAATGTTTTGCTGCTGATGGCTGTATCTGCCAAGTACAATTGATGTAATCATTTACATGTGGGTCTGCAAGAGCCACTGCCGGTAATCCACGAGCTGTTCCATATGTGAAACTTTTGTATACAATGCTATTTTCAGTGTGTTTCTCATCAGACAGTATTTTTCAGCACTGCAGCTTTCCTAATAGCTGTAAGACCAGTGGTGCTGGATTCTCTGTGTAAACAAGGCTGACTTGAATATTTGTGTTATTTGAGGAATTCCTTTGTTCCAGAGGTACTAGAAACCTTGAGTAATTCTGATATTTTTACAGCACTTGCGGTTTCCTCTGGGTTTTATTAGCTATGTCATCTTGCAATGTGGTTGTACAATAAGAATTTCAAAGCACCCGACATACTTCAGAGGCCTGTTTACATCTGAGTGTCCCTTGCTGATGGGAAATTTTCACCCATCCAAAGCTTTGATATTTGTTGTTACAGTTCGTGTGATTTTGTTGATACGTGACATCTTGATTTTGTATTATCACTGAATCTCATCTGGTTTTAGGCTTTCTGGTTAAAGAACATGCAAGCAGTCTTCAGTGTTCCATTAACTACTTTGCTAACCCAGGATAGTCCCTTTTTATGGGGGATGACTTTTGGTTTTAGGAAAAAAGAAAACAAAGATCACACGTGACTACATTTGGAAAGGCAGACTGGGTTACAGGAAGGAATTTGTACTTCTTAGGGGTGGAGTTTTCGTCCAAGATGGAAGAACATTGTTATCTTAGTGGTACACAGGGATACTTGCTGTGCGTTTTGGCTCCTAGCTGCTGGCAGTGTTGTACCCAGGAACTGTCTAATGCTTTATCAGTTCTGATTCAATGGATATTTGAGTGTGTGACTCAGTTCCGTTGTATCAATCTGATGTTTGTTTTGAAAGAGTGGCTCTGTGAACATGGCATCATGTTTATGAATTAAATGGCTTCCAGGCCAAACTCATTATGATTAGCAAAAACATTACATTGTCTGTAACAGTTTGTCCTCAGCGTCTAGATTTTTGTAGTGTGACTCAAAGACAAGCATGAGACAAATCCTGTCTTCTGAAAGCAGCTTGCAGTTAAAATACCCAGGTGCAACTTGGTCCTGCTTCTGCAGATGGAGCGGTGGTGGTACTGTGGGGGCAGACTGGAGTCCACCGCCGCTGTTGCTCTTGGGTTGATGGGCACTGCCCAAGGGGAAGAGCTGGACATGACTGAATTGAGTGGCCTGAGATGCTGGACTTAGCCCATCGTTTTCCTGAATCACAACTTGCTTTTCATCTTACTGATAGAGCAGGAAAAGCTTAAAAAAAATAAAATAAAGCCAGTGACTTCAGCTTCTTGGAATCAGTTAGTAAGAACATGGTGTTGTACTTTAGTATTTTGAAAAGCTGGGATTGTTATATGTGAGTCAAGTCCTGGTTTTCTCCTTTCTATTGTATACTAATGATTAAAAAACAGAAAATTATCCCTAGCTATTTGAGCTTTTTTTTGTGTGTGAAAACCAGCCTATGGGGTAAAACACAACTTGCTAAATTCAAGGCAATAGATGATTATTAGCAGCATTACTAAATCCAGGCTTCTAGATGCCCAACTAACGTGTTTTTTTTTTTGCGTGTGTTTTAAACTCTGTACATGAAATTGGCATTTTGAGGGCCCCAAAACGAATCTGGAGTCTTGATTTGCCTTTAAAAGCAGGAAAAGCTGGGGATTTAACTCGTCTGTACCTTAGAAAGTTCTACCCCGAGGCCATATGCCTGCTGTGCTTGAAACCACAGCTTCCTGACCAGTTCCCTGTTCCAGCAAGGTAGTCACCGTTTCGTTTTCCCTAATCAGTGCAGACAGAGGGTTTTTTCTTGTATGCTCCGATAATATTTTTATTACTGTGGTTTCCAGCAGCTCTAGTGAGGTTTGAGGCCCTCGAGTTAACAATTAAACCTTTAAAGGCATAGAGAAGTTGTTGTTTCCACCAGAGCTTGGGGTACACAGGGCTTAGCAGTAAATCCATCACCAGGCTGGGAAAGGAAATGGCTCTAGCTTCATGTTAGCTGTTGTGCAAGCAGCAAAGTAGCTACGTTTGCCAGTTGTGCAGTAGAAGAGATTGGTGAGAAGTCTGTCCCTAAAATAAACGGGCTCTTACTTAATAAATCTTGGTTGTTCTTTTTAGATTACGTCAGCTCTGAATAAAGAGGGTCATGCAGAAGGTGAATTGGGAGAGGTAAGCAAAGACATACGTGTTCAACTCTTCATGTAGTTTTATAATGCCATCGTAATGTGCAAAGTAAGAATAACTTTCCTTTCTGCTTGGTAACTGTCCCAGACAGAGTGAGTCAGTCAGAAATAAGTCAGCACAGGACAATTGCCTACATTGAGTAGGATGAAGGTACCCGTGTAGAATACAGGACTGCTTTTCTCTCCACTCAAGCCTCCTCCCGTTTTCTAACAATGGGCTGTCAGTCACGGGTTTTGGTGAAAGGTCTCAGGGATGTCCCCGTACTTTTTCCTTTTGCTGCCCACGTCCCACCCACCGTTGCACTTTGCTGTCCATGAGGTAGGACAGAGCCTTGCTGCTTGGCAGCTGGTGTCAAGAACAGCACCTTCCCCGGGCTTAAAAAAAAAAAGGGACCAAGAGTTGGTTCTGTAACACTGCCCTGCCTGACAGATTCTCATCATGCAGGCACTGCCTGTAGTAACAGCCTGAGTCCACCGTGGGGAGCGTTGTTCTTGTGCCCTATGCATCCTGGATGTCATCTGTAGTGGCCTAGTGGCGAAAAAAGATTCGCTGCACATTTTCAGGTGTTTAAGATTGAAAGATACTGTGCAGTAGTGAAGAGCAAGGAAATTGAGGTCTCTACCACGTTTGTCGTATTTGCATATGTACTGGCAATGCATTTCGCTGCTTTGCAGACTGGCTCTATCGGTTGGAAGGTGGCTGTTCTCTGCAGTGCAGAGTATTTCTTTCTCTTCTGCTGGCTCTTTTTATTTTATGGCATCTTCTCTCTGCTGAAGGCTCCCGCAGAATCTGATGCATCTGTACCGAACGAGAGGGACGAAGGCCAGGCTGCAGAGGAGGTGTTCTTGGGAGAGGTATCTGTTTTCCTCTAGACTAACCCTGTTGGCCTACTGTATATTTACTTCACCACTATTAAGAGCATTTCATCTTGTTGCCTTTTCCTGCTGCTGAGTATTTCTGGAAATATAAGAAGTCATTGAGAATGAGTAAAATGTGGGCTCTTGTTAAGTTCCACAGGGTTTTCTCATCAGTTGCAGCCACCACGCAGACAGGTTTTGGTCGCAGTGAAGAATGTGTTCATTACCTAACAGTCCAGTCAGCACCAGACCCAAGGACCATCATCTGCCATAATTTTCACTCTGACATTCAGCTAACACATACTAAACGATCTGCTGCCACAACTCTCATGCATTCCTCATTTTTTTTGTCTTTTATCACTGCTTTCTCCTTTCCCTCTGCTTGATAAGTTACTAAGCAGTCAACTTATTACTGCTCTGCTTCTAGACAGAGCCCTTTGCAGAGATGTAGCTGTGATATTGGGGGAAAGGGGAAACACTAGTTGCTTCCACTGGGTGCCAGCCCATTTGCACCTGAACAGAGAGTATCAGTCTTCAGTAGTTAGCTCTCTTAACTCTGTTGCAACAGTTTGGCCAGGTTTATTGTGGGCATTTTGTGCTCCACACCAGTGCTTCCTGCAGCTTTTGTTCGCTTCTGCCTGTCTGAACAGTGCTGTTTTCACGTACAGGTCTGTGATTTGAACTAAGGACCCGGCCTGTGTTGTATGAGGTTAATAGCACTGAAAATATCAGGCTCACTCGTAGGGTAGAATTTGAGCTGTTAGCCCGGCAATGTTGATTTGCAGCCTTGTGTGAGCTTCCCAGTGGAGTTAAACTTGTGCTTGGGTCCTGGATGGTGGTTAAGGGCTCACATGTTGGATCAGTGCAGCTGTCAACTCCACGTAACAGCGTGTTAAGGAGACCAAAATCGAGCTGTCTTTAGCTGGCGTGCTTGATTGTTAGTTTATTAGTCTGTAGCGGTGGAATCCATGTATTTTTACCGTACACGATTTACAAGATACCTCATAACCAATCTCTCCTAAGAGAAACTTCCCAGCCAAACACAACTGTAGCCTGACAGCATGGCTGGTAAATATTTGTGAGGTTGGCCTGGAGCCACGGATGATGCACAAGGGAGTGCTGTCACATACGTGAAGTGAATGGGCCCAGCCACAACATGCTCTCCGCTGATATCAGCCATGCGTCACACAACATCTGACAGCGAATTAATTTTGCAGACTGCCTCTCTCATGAGCCAAACATAATGCTTGTTGCAGCTTTGTCTCCCTGCTCCTAATGCTCTGTCAGCTGTGTGCCTGTTGTTCATCCCCTCCAGTATTGTTTCACAAATCAGCATGTAAGCAGGGCGTTCTTACCAGGCCTTTCCTCTTCAACTTCCACTGTGTGTACTGGCACGCCGACTTACGGCAGAGGAGACCATTTTTTGCACAATTTATGGTGGAGAGAGACTTGGTTCTTGGTATTATAAACTGAGGAGAGGTGTTGAAAATCCCTGAATTCCAAAGCTTGCCAATAATGACCTCCATCTTAATTCCTGGGGGAGCCTTACAGAAGCTTCCGTCTGCTGAGCACTCTTGTACTGATCCAGCAAAGTACTTAAGCCTGTGTAGAGCACTCTGAACTTCCGTGTTCAAAGTGAAGCACGCGTTCATGTGTTTGTTAAACTGGGGTGTGTGTCTAATGCAGGTGTTTGGAGGATGAGCTGAAACTCTACATGGAGCAAAATGTGCAGCATTATGGGAGGCTCTTCTTGGTGGGGACTGGAGGTGGAATAGGAGGGAAAGGAGAACATCTGATTTTGTGGTTGTTTTGCTTTGAGAGGGTTGTGTGTGTGTGTGGGCAGGGTGCACCTGTGCAAAGCAGTACCCAGGATCCAGGTGTCTGCTTGGTGGTTTTTGTGGTCACCAGGTAGGCATACTTAGGCATGCGTAAGCCTTCAGTGGTGGTAAATCTGGGGGTTTCACTGCTTTTTTCCCCTTGGCATCTATTGTTTAAAAAAAAACACGATCTGTTCAGAGAGATCAGAGCTTTTGTAATGGTACATTTACATACACTAGAGATCTTTTGATAAGCACACTGTGAGAAGTCTTGACTTAGTTGACTTGGTGCAGGCACTGGGAGAAGTTGATTCCATGTGCTGAAGCACTTTTATAACAAATGACAGGTAATAATGTTCTCTCCTGCAAAACCAATGACCTCTTAGGGGACTGGCAGGTGAAGGTCTACCTTAACTTCTAGTGCAAGAGCCATATTGTTTAAAGATGCATGTATGCATTCCAAGCGTGTACATAATCTCAAAAAACTTGCTTTTTCTTTCTCTTAGAGGGTGAAAGACAATAAGCAAGAAACTGAAGATTTGGGATCTGCAAAGAAGACATTTAACATCTCTGTCAGTGGAGGTAAAAAAAAAAAAAAAAAAAAAAAAAGGAGAGAAAGGGGGGTATCTCTATTACTCCATTCATTGCGCAGCAGTCTCGAGACTCCTGCAAATACCGCTTTAGTGCGGGGAAGGAAGTGTAAAGCACTCATGTACCCCATTGCTGTAATGTGGCTACTCCGAGAGGGATTACACTTACCATAAAAGAACATGCACCTGGTCAGGCATGAAGCGTGTTAACCTCGCTGTTCGTAAAGAAACTTCCAGGGGATCTTGAGTAACACAGAAGCCATCCAAACCCTGTCTAGGTTTGACTTTGTTTCCAGTAATGTATGCAGGGGAGTTGTTTCAGAGGTCGTTTAGAAAAATGCTGCCTGTGAAGTACCAGCATCTTGCTCTGCAGCAAGGTAAGTGATGCTTGACAGTGTCCCACCTGATCGTCCTGTGACCACAGTGTGACTGGAGATGAACTTGAAGCATCCCTCTAAGTACTTGCGTGGGGCAGGCTGCTTTGCAGAGAAAGTTGTGCAGTGTTGTAGAGCTGGCCTGAGTCACCAGCTGTTGCATTTCTAGGTGACTCTTCTGCCGTGGTCTGAAAAGGCATTGCTCTCTTGCAGATGTGGATGGCTTGATTACCCAAGCTTTGCTGACTGGTAACTTTGAGAGCGCAGTAGATCTCTGCTTGCACGATAACCGCATGGCTGATGCCATTATCTTGGCCATCGCAGGCGGACAAGAGCTGCTTTCTAGGACACAGGAAAAGTACTTTGTGAAGATGCAGAGCAAAATCACCAGGGTATGTATTTTCAGCTAAGAAACAACCTGCATCTAGACCCCTGACAACCCCCTTTTCACCTTATAAGTTTTCTTGCTATCTCACGGGTTTGTTTCTGTGGGAAGCTAATATGTATTCCAGTTTTCCACAATGTCTCAGAGCAAAAGGATTTTTTTAAATATATTTGATAGATAAGGAGAGAAGAGGCGCAGTGCATGGATATCACTAAAGTGTTCTTCACCTTGTTTCCAGTATCTCTGAGATGCATGTACACTAGTAGATTGTCACTGATAAATATCTTAAACAGTGTACTCTTCAGTCTCCTGACATGTTTTCAGGTGCTGTGCAGGATCTGTGCTCAGTGCCAATAGCTTTAAGTAATGCCTGGGATCAATCTGAACAGATTTTGCTGATGCTTTGTTTCGCTGCGTGCACAGAAGGTAGCTAATTATATACAAGGTAATCTCAGCACGCTGCTGCTGTGTGCAGGAGACAGCATATTAGGGCCAACCAGTTATTGATTCTTGTCAGATTTCTGCCATGCTAGGGACTGCTGACGCTGCTCTTCTAAATCTTCCTTTGTGAGTACTGACGTGACTAGCAAAAGAAGGATGAGACGGGAGAAGTGGCCTTAGAAGAGCACAGGACAGTTGGTGTCTAGCAAGGATGGGTGCTTTTACAGGAGGGGAGAAAGTTCCTGTTACTCTTCAGCAGTCCACTGGCAAAGAAGGGTGTTTGATGCAGTAGCGGGAGGCAGCCTATAAACTGGGCAGCTGCTGAAGTAGTTTCCTGGAGCAGGACTGACTGCCACACAGCACGGTCATTTGGGGAGTTAGAGCACCCAGCCTCACAAGCTGCAGCCAGCCCCTAGGTGGAATTTTGTTGGTCACCATCTGTGAGCCAGTTTGAGATGGGAACGGTTTGCATTTCTAGTATGACAAGAGGAGAATCTCAAGTATTAACACTCGGCAGGGTTTCTTCCCCCCAGCTTCTTTGCTGCATTTGGTCTAAACAAAAGAGAACTTGGTACCGGGTGGGAAATGTGTGCTTTACTGAGTTCATCCTTTAGAAAAAGGTGTTTTTATGGAGAGCTGACCAGTTATCTCTGCCTGCGCTAACAAGTATGCGATGACCTTGTCGTTATGACCTTGTAGTTGTTGTTCAGGTGGTGGTGTTTCTTTTCTGGCCCAAACTGTGCCCTTAGCGCTTGTTCAGCTGTTTCTGAGCTTGAACTCTTGGCATGACAAGGGCATTGTTCGCTAGATTGAAGCACAGCTGCCAAGCCTGTCTTTTGTCTGAAGCAGAGTAACTGGAGGCGGAGTTTGAGACGGAAGAAACTGGAATTTCACTTTCAGGGGTTGTGAATAGACAGCCTGTGTGCATGAGTGAAGGGTCAGGTTACCACAGCCAGCTCAGATGCAGTGGGAATAAGTCAATCAGTAGATAGAAATTACACTGTACTGGGGAAAAAAAAAAAAAAAAAAAGGAAATCCTACCAAGATCTTAACTGTGGTCTCTCTCCTTTGGCCCCAGCTCATCACTGCAGTCGTAACAAAGAACTGGAAGGAGATCGTGCAGTCTTGTGATCTGCAGAATTGGAGAGAGGCTTTGGCTGCTGTGCTCACTTATGCCAGGCCGGATGAGTTTGCAGCCCTTTGTGGTAAGGATGCTTTACAGACCAATGATATTTATCCCACTTAATGCAAAAACTACACTTCGCCGCTGTTTTTTTCCCTTCAGGTAAATTATTTTAATGCCTCACTAGCTTCTTTGATGGGTCATGCAGTTCTGCAGTACCATTGCAGAGGAGGAGAGGAACCTCTGGGGTACTGTATTTCTTGTATGTTCCCTGTTTTTCTGGGCCCAGAGGGGACACCTCCAAGCAGCTGTGTTTGTGCACTGCCTTCTGTGCACAGCCACTGGTCTCTGTTTCAAAATGGGTTCTGACAAAGTTGATGTGACAGGTGTCCCAGCCAAGGGATCAGTTTCCTGGAGTGTTTCTCCATGGAGCACAAGCGGAAATGTTTTAGAAAAGCTCTTCGCTCTTTACCGACAGTGTTTTGACTTGGAGGAAGATGCGCTCTTTCCCAGGCACTGAGCAATTAGCATGCCTGCCTTCTCGTGTGCTGTGTGGCAGGCAGTTGGCCGGGTTTGCGCAATCCATAAGGAAGTTTTATTGCCAATACTTACATGTCCGATGCTTGTGTGCCTCTTAGATGTCAGCCACGGTGTCTGTCGAGCTGTACAGACGTGTTTCAGCACACACAAGCCCTGAGCATTTTGACAGCTTTGCTCGCAGTTCCTTGGCTGTCATGTGCTCACTGTTCTGAGTGAGGATCCACAAAAAGCAGATGATAGAGAGGGTGATGATGCCCCAGCCTCTTGTCCTCTGTCATGTCAGCTGGTGGACTGTCCTCTCTGATGTGCCTCAGGTTTGCAGGCACTTGGCAAGTCCTTGCTGCCACAACATGAGCTCCCGCCGAGGTGACCTGTGCTGGACACTGAAGTATGTCCTCACTGATGGAGCCCAGAGGCAATATTTCTTCTCATGGTGCTAAGGAGATGCACAACAGGTGTTGAAAGCTTCCTGTGTGCCAGTAGCAATGGGGAGATCTGCGAGGTGGTTAACAAGCATCATCTTTGCTCCTGTTTTCCTTAGATCTCCTGGGTAACAGGCTGGAGAGCGAGGGGGACAGCCTTCTGCAGACGCAGGCCTGTCTCTGTTATATCTGTGCCGGCAATGTGGAAAAGCTTGTTGCCTGCTGGACCAAAGCTCAGGATGGAAACAGCCCCTTGTCTCTTCAGGTTGGTATTGCTGTGACGAAAGAGGTTGGAAGTAACAGAGGGGGATCCTATGGTGCTTAAATCAAATGACCTGTGTAGAGTTTTGATGAAGATAGCTGCTTATCTACCAAGATGCAAAACTTTTGCTTCTGGAATGGGTGTTTTTAGTAGAAATGACAAGTATATATGGTATCAGAAATTACTTGGTGAGACACGATGGGCCTGGGGTCTGTTCTGTTCTTTGTGGGGTCGGGCTAACACGCTTTCTGTATAAGAGGCCCATGGGAAGTCTGAGGGCCTAGAGTGCGTTTGTAAAGAAGTGACTTGGAATGGTCACATCTTCTGCAATAGGTGTATACTTGTATGTTTTTGTTTCTGGAATAGATGGCTTAAATATTAAGGGGGAGAAATCTAATAAATATGATTTAAATGTAGAGAAAAACTGTAGGAGGGTTCTCATGAACGTTGTCTCTAGGGGTTTGCATATACGAGGTTTGGTTTCCAGCAGTGAAATACATCACATATAGCAAATATCTTGGGAGAATAGGAGGATTGATGACAGTGAAATGAAGCAATTATTGAGTAATTTATTTTATAGTGTAATCTTAGTTTCTTCCATCTGTTCACGGCCTTTGAAGGACAAGTTTTAGAAAGTACTCAAAGTAATGCTACCTGATCTTGCTGTAATTCTCTATCTTTAGAAAATTAAAGGGACTGGAGTAATTTGGATATTACTTTATTTTTTTCTCCCCACTTGCAAAGTGAAAAGTTCTTACCCATCTCTTGAGTGTGGTGGCTTTGTTAGACTTGACTTCTGTGTGAATTGACATTTTGATTCCGTTGTTTTGCTCTCTCAGTAATATTGAAAAATAAGTCGTAATTGGTGTGCTTGTTAACTATGGTAAGAAACGGCTGAAAGTCCTACAAGCTGGTGGGTTTTGTGATAATTTTTTTACTTGCCTTTTTTGAAGTACTGATTCGTTAGGACAAATGCAAGTCTATTACTGAATAGTCAGTCAACACTCCTTATTAGCGAAGTATTGTTGAAATCCTTTGTGGTGCACTCTTTTAAATCCGTCATTAGATTTGAATGATGGCAAATGAGTATTTGCAGTACCTTGCAATATAAATGTAGTTAGAGGAAGAAAATAGGAGAAGATGAGAAAACTACCAGGAACATGTTTCTGTAATTTAGCACTAGGTAGAAACCCAGCCCAGAGCACCTCTGGTAGTTGGGGATGTACAAGGAAGGCAAGACAGGGAGCATTCCTGGTGAATACTGGGAAAACCCTCCTCACAGTAACAGCCAGAAAGCCATAGACAAGTCTCCCAGTGCAAGTGTTAGATGCTTTTGATTCAGGTGGTTAAGAACTGACTTAGTCAAATGCTGCAAACAGATAAAAAGCGCCCCGGCTTGAATAGCCCTACTCTGATAGTGGTGATGGGCGTGAAGATTTCCATCCAGGCTCACTGCTCTCACCAGAAGTTTTTACAAAAGAATATTCTTCTGGTGCACGTGCTCAATGCTGCTAGGGCCCTGAGATCCTGTTTAATAACCTTATTCTTTTGGCATTGAGATGTAGCTGACACAGCTTTGCCATTTGAAGGCACTTGGTGCACAGTTGCTGTTTGCTGTTGTTGTCCCACGTTGCGCACAGGGGCATCCATCCAGCAAACCTGCACTTTTGGCCTGGACTTCTCATCGGGTGAGAAGGATCCTGTAGGGCTGCTGAGTAATGGGTTGGCTCTTGTTCTCATTTCTTGTTTCCTTTGTCCTGACCTCCTAGGATTTAATAGAGAAAGTCGTGATCCTGCGCAAGGCTGTGCAGCTCACCCAGGCTGTGGACCCGAATGCTGTGGGGGCCCTTCTGGCTGAGAAGATGAGCCAGTACGCCAACCTACTGGCTGCCCAGGGCAGCATTGCTGCAGCTCTGACCTTCCTGCCCGCCAGCACCAACCAGGTATGTGGCCTCTGGGCTTCTTGCTCCTCCCTCACTGTTAACAGGCACACTTTGATCAAGCAAAGATCTCTGTGTAGTGCAGTGTTCACCTGCAAAACTGCCTTTGGAAAAACTCCTCAGTGTGGTGGTCAGGCTGTTGACCTTGCTGAGCTGGCAGCATGGCCTTGTTCTTCTCCATCTTTATTTCTTAGCCTCATCCTTGCAGCCACTGTCTGCCAACAAGGCTGTCATTGCTGGTACAAACCAGGTACATGTGTACCTCGGTACTTGCTTCTTTGCTTTCTTTCATTTTCCCCTCTTCCATCAGCTGGTGTTAATAGGCAGGCTGGCTTGGGAGCGATGCAGCCTGAGGAGGGAAGCAGGTGCAGGTTTCCCAATGGCAGTAAGGCTGGCCCAGTAGCTGCCTTTCTCCTGAAGGAAAGATGGATTCCAGTCCAGTAAAGCAGAGCAGGCTTCTTAGAGGCAGCTTGTTGGCGTGTGGCTGGTCAGCTGCTCGGTGGGATGCACTGGGTGGTGGGCAGTGCAGTTAACCTTCTTTCCTTGTCCTCTGTCCACAGCCAAACATCGTGCTGTTACGGGACAGGCTTTGCAGAGCCCAAGGGGAGCTGCCGGTGAGACAGGAGGCCGTCAAGGCACCGTACGACAGACAGCCCATGCCCAAAGGACGAGCTGGCCCTGTGGCAGGGCAGATGCAAGGGCCTCAGGCCGCAGCACAGCAGTATTACCAACAGGTAATTGGTTTTTGGCAGTTGCTGCAAGACATCGTGCTTGGGTTCTGGAGCATGATGCAGAGGGCACTTTGTTTTCCGTTCTCTTGGGCCATGCTGGGGCTCTGAGATGCACCTTCCAAGCAACCTTGGGGGGGGGGGGGGCGGGAATGATAGGTGCTGCTCTTCAATCAGTGCGGATGCCTTATTTATTCATCATCTGGAAATATCCCTCACACCTTGTCAAGTAGCCTGGGTTTGAAGATGAGTTTGAAAAGCCCTCCTGACCATGCTTAAGGGGAGTGTAGGTAGCATGGGCAGGTGGGATGGTAGCAGGCCTGGGCTGAGCGTCAGCTGTGCCAGAAGACAGACCAGGTGAGTATGGGACTGTGGGGGCTGGGAGCTGTGCTGGGATGAAGAGGAGGACTGGGGAGGCAGGTGCCCTGGTTTTACCTGCAGGCTGAGGATGGTGCTCATCAGACTAGGAGGCGGGATGCTGGCCACAGCTTTTTGCAGAGCGGAGTTGCACTCACGGCATGGCTCTTGGCCATGTGCAGAGGAGGCGGGTGCAGGCACAGGCGTGTCACTGCACTTGGAGCACAGAAAAATGGGGGCAGGATGGGAGAACGGCTGGGACGAGGTGGGGAGGTGGGCTTTGTTCTCTCCCTCTTAATGACTGGGGGTGCCTTTGCCTTCTCTTGAGGGTGTTAACAAGGCAGCCTTCTGAAGGGACAAAGCCTTCATCCCGTTTGTACAGCGTTACCTTGCTAACACAATTGTATCTGATGTTAAATGCATTGCTGCTAATAATGAACTCAGCTATTCTGTGCTGCCTGTCTGACCTCCCTTCCTGTAACCAATGAGCTGCAATGAGAAGCGATGCTACGTTTCCCTTCTGGCTGTGGAAAACAGCACCTTGCCTCTAGATGGCATGAGCTTAGCAATGCTTTTCACAACACAGCCCCCCATTTCTCCTCCTGTCTCCCAAATGCCTCAAGCTATTATTTAAGAAAGCTGAGCACATGATTAAAAGCCTGCAAGTATCACAGGCCCTGGAGCACACTGAGGGATTTGCCCTCTGTGCTTTTGGCTTTGTGCTCAGCAGGAGCTACAGGAAGGGCTTGCAGCAGACAGGGCCAGGTCCAAGAGGTGCCCAGTGGTGTGTTGGTGAACCAGAATGGAAACAAATTACATACTTAAGCCTTATTATCTCTTGGTTGATTTTTTTTTCCCTTTTAAGCAAGTGGGTATATTTGACTTGCGGAAAACAGACTCCACAATCAATAAGATTGTAAAGTAGGTATGTTTATTCAGCGCTGGGCAGCACGGGGGGTAGTCCCACCGAAGTCGTGCACACCTGACACAGCAATTTGCTGTGGTTATATGCAGCAAAGAGTTACATACGCATGAAGTTTCACGATGAGCCTATACATATTCATAATCTGTCCCCGCTTCATATTAAAATTAGTTCCAAGGAGTAATTTCCATAAACTCCTCCCGTCTGTGCTTGCACAGTGTATTCTGGTGGTGGTCGTCGGGGGTCATGGGGATGAAGATTGATGACTCTTCCTCGTCACCGCTGGTTGACTTTTTGTCCTTGTGCAGACTCAGTTGCTCCTTGGCTCTTGTCCATCCGCAGGACCAGTTTCTACCAGTTTCTTAAGGCAGGCTCACACTCTTATTAGGAGACTGACCTTGGTAAGGGGCCCAAGGCTTCTTGCTTTAATTAATTTGCACAATGCACCGTAGTTAGCAAAGACACTAAGTAGCATCCTAGTTTAATGCCATCAGTGCTCCATCTCTACTTGATAAGAGTCTCCTAACTCCCTCTCCCATATTCGCTTGTTCCAGCTTGAGGCGGCATTTCTGTAATTGTTGTCCCTAATAGGAACATATCGTTAAACTTCCATTTCTTTTTGTCAGAGGATTTCACACCGTTTTTCATTTTTTTCAAATAAAAATGCACAAATGATGGAGGGTGGACAAATCTTTTAGATAACTCCAGGGTTAAAAGCCTTATGCAAACGTTCACAGCAGCTGTTGTACAGCTGATGGCAGCATTGGCCTTGGCACTGCATGGGGTTAGAGAAAGACATACCAAAGTTGTTTGAGCTTTCCTTCCGCCTGCGCTCAGGGAGAAGCAGTTAGCATTAAGATGTTTGTGCCTGTGCAAGAGCTTAGTTTCAGATTTTAATTTCTTTAATGCATCAGAAGCTCAATTTAAATGCCTTGTGTGAAGCAGTACGTTTGAATGTAACAAAGGATTTGTGATTTCCAGCTGTGGTTAGCGATGCTCAGTGCCATGCAGTAGCCTGATGCACAATAGGATGCAATAGGAGTACGTGATAAAAAGGGCTTAGCAGTAGTCATGTTGTGGGCAAACCCAGCTTCGCTGGCACATGTAACACTGCACTCGCTCCACAGCCTTTTGTAGCTTCCTCTTCACTGTGTTTCATCTTCACTTTGTGATTTACTTCGGCTCCAGTGCATGGTGATTTCAGCAGTCCTGAATGCACTTTTTCTCCTTCCTGTGTGATTTTTTTTGGCTTTGTTGGAAGTGCCAGCATGCAAACCTTTCTCTGTTCACTTCTTTGCATCTCAGTTTGTGAAACCCTTTAGACTTTCTTAATGTTTTGTTTTCCATGATTGGTGTTTCTTTGTTCAATTCAGGTTAGAATTGCCCCTACTGTCACTACCTGGAGTAACAAAACTCCCACTGCCCTTCCCAGCCATCCTCCTGCAGGATGTCCCTCTGACACACAGGTATAACCTTCATTACTCCTCTCTGAGCCCCTGCTCCACCCCGTAAGTCCCCCGGTGCAGGCTGCGTGCTTGATGCAGTCTGGCGCGGATAGGCGGAAGGAGCAGCAGCTTTCACTGTACTCAGGTTTTGCTCCTCTGCATCCTCTGTTGTACATTTTTGTTTTTAAAAAAAGATAATAATTCAGTTTTTCACCTTCACCCAGATGAGTGGCTCTGGCAGGCCTCACATGGTAGCTCAGGGTGATCTGAGTCCAGTCCGTGCCCCACACTGGGATATTTCAAGTGTGACAATATGTTTTTTCTCCCTCCTCTCTCCTGTGACGCGTCAGAGTTAATGTGAAAGTCATTCAGTTGAAAGCTGTGGATGGCAGGGCTCTCTCAGACTCGCTGGGCGGCAGGCAGTGCTGGCGAGGAGCTCTGCCTCGAGCAGGAAGCTGCGTGCTCCTCTGCTGCTGCTGAAGTCGCGCTGCACATGCAGGCTGTGCTTTGTGTCACGCAAGTGTTTGCCCCTGTGTCGGTGGCTTTTCAGGGAAGGTGGCTTCAGGCCTCTTAACTGTGAACTGATGATTTCGTTACGGTTCTGCTTCGGCGCTGCTGACCATCACTGACTAAATCCTACCTCCCCCCACGCTTTTTCCTCGTTTCACAGGGAGACAACCCACCTCCTCCAGGATTCATCATGCCGGGAGCCGTTAACCCCAGCGCGCCGCAGCCAGCCGCGTCCTCAGCGTACAGCATGTACTCGCAAGCAGGGGCCCGGCCTGCGTACCCGCAGAGTGAGTAGCTGCAGCTCCCCTCTCCCTCCCGCCCAGCTGGACTGGCCAGGGGATAATGGGGGACGTTACTGGGGGCAGCCAGCCCCCTCCTTGGCGTTGGGAGGGTTTAGACCAAGCCAGTCCGATGCTTTTTGGCCAGAATCTCCTGAGGTGACCTCAAGAGATGGGTGGAGAAGAGATGGTGAAGTTGAAGAGCTGCGGGGCCCCTGGTGAAAGGCTGTGAGCTTGCATTGGCTCCCCGAGGATGTGGTTCACTTCCTGGGCATAGGCTTGCCATTGATGCAAACCCTTCCAAGAGGCACCGTGGGGACTGCAGCGTTCCAGAACCCTGCTGAGCGGCGTGGTGGCTCAGGGGAGGAGGAGAAGGGGGCTCCCTGCAGCCGAGGCCATCCTCCCCCTTGGCTCCCAGTGCGAGGCTGAGGTTGGGAGCGGTTCTCAGCTGGCTGGCAGTGCTGGGAGCGCCGGGCTTTGGTCTGAGGGTGGAAGGGGCAGGAAGCAGAGAAAACGTGCCCCTTTGTCCTGAATTACTGACTGAATCTCTTCTTTTCTCCATTTGTAGCATATCAGGCCACACAGCAGTACTCTTTCGGAACGGGGGGACCAGCTCTCTATCAGCCTCAGCAGCCTCTCTCTGCCCCTGCTTCAGCCTCTTACCCGAACCCTGCCACTAACACCACCCCTCCCTACCTGCCCTCTGCCCCTGCCCACCCTGCGACCGCCCCGCTGTACCCGGGGCAGCCTCAGCCCTCCCCCACCGGCCCCAACCCTGCCTCTTCCTTCCCCCTCCCTCCTTCTGGTGCATCCTTTCAGCATGGCAGGCCAGGACTTCCAGCAACTTCTGTGGCTTATGCATTGCCTACTGGACCAACAGGTACTCTGCCTGCAGCCAGTGACCTTCCTGCATCCCAGAGAACAGGTCTGCGCTTGGACGGGGGGCAGGCGGGGAGAGGGCGGGTTTATTAGCTCGGTAGCTCACATGCCTGTGTGCACACTGCCTTGTGAATGCTCTGTACCAAGTTGGCTTGTGCCAGTTGAAAGCATTTCTAAACCACGTGTCATCGTCTCTGTGCATCTGGTGATGCTACGGTCGTGTCGCTGCAGCCAGGGCTTCCTGATCAGGCTGGGTCTGCCTTGTGCCAGCGAGACCTCCCTGCATGCGCACAGCTTGCGTGTGGCCCAGGACGTGGTGCTCCAGCATCGTCTCCTTAGGAGGCTGTCGTATCCAGCGGATGGGTGGTGGCGCGGCATTAACCTCCTGAGGCTGGCACCAAAACCTGCCACCTGCTGAGCGAAAGAGAAAAACGAGCGAGTTCTCATAATTGCTGCAGAGCAAGTCCCAGTTATTCCCGCAGAACACTTCTGCAAATGGAATTCGTCAGCTTGTCCCTGTTTTGTGAGCAGCAGGTCAAGCCCAGGACTGGCAGCGTGTTTAATTCAAATGGCATTTCCTGTGGCATCAGCTCACTTTTTTTTTTTTTTTTTTTCCCCTAGCCACATAGCACAGTGGGGTTTACTGTAGCTGTCAATGCCTTAAAAGATAATCAGAAGTGATTTAGAAATGCTTTTACATGGCCTCTTTCCCAAATGTTAATCAGAAGCAGCTGTGCGTGCCTGGCCCTAAGAGCATGTTTGAGCACACACCAAGGTGAGGAGCGATGTCTCCTGGCGGCCCTCGGGACTGCCGGAATGTATTTGTGCTTGCTGTGGGACACGGACCTTGCTGAGTTTAACAAATCTGTCTCTTGGCTGGCAGCCCTGTTAAAACAGCAGCTTGGTGTACATCGGGCCTTGCAGGAAACGTGCTTCACGTCCAGGGGTCCAGCTGGAGAGTCAAGGACCAGACCTAAGAGCAGAGGGGATGTTAGGCAGGATCTGAGGGATGTTTCAGGGACGCTGACTGGCTGGCCCTAAGGACCACACTGTGACTCCCTGTCGTTGGGGTGACGCAGTGCAGAAGAGGCATCTTGCCTTGGTGTTGGCAGCAGACCTGCAAGTAGGTGCTGCTGGAGGCTGGGAGCACACCGTGAGCACACTGCCTTCGCTCACAGGCACGTGTTTTTTGCAGAAATGTGCTCCAGTAAGAAACACAAAGGAACGCAGCCTTCGGGGCTGTGAGGCAGGGAAGAGGTGTTTTCCCTCCATCCTGCAGCCACGCTTGGTGTCCTCTCTGTTACCCTTGCAGATACCCTACTGGGACCTCCCTCGTCCCTTTGTTATGGGACAAATCAGACGTGAATCTCTAAGCCGGAGGGATTAATGAAAATGTAAAGGAAGAGTTGTTGGAAAGGGTCCTGGGCCTAGGGGTTGGAGCAGTACACGATAATGCAGACAGCGTTGCTCCTGCACCTCCAGATAGATGCAGGGAGCAAGAAAACTGTTTGTTCTTGTCCGTTTTACTACTGTGCTTGCGTCACTGGCAGGCACGTTGGAGGTGGTCGCTCACGAGGTTTGTGGCGTTAACGGCGCGGTGCTGTGATCCGTGGTGCGCGCTCAGCAGGGGAGGCTCTCTGCTTCCCCAGCAGTAGAAACAACGGACAGCGAGGATGACACCGGCCTATTTTTAACACCCTTGTGCAATTCACATCGGCTGCGGTCTCACACATCTGTCCTCGGCCACTGTAATAGAAGGGAAGTTGAAGTAGTCATGATCAGCGTTCCCTTGCCATGTTTCCTTCCAAACTGAAGAGCTGACTGCTGTGCTTTTTACACATTGTTCTGAGAAACCGCCAGCGCTGTTTGCATTTCTCCCCATAGCCGTGGTGAGAAGGCAGCCGGCACGAGGCGCCAGGCCCTCAGGAACCCAGTTGGAGTGTGATTTCCAGGGCTGTGTGGCAGGGGTGGGCTTCAGGGCACTGCGACGTGTGCCGGGACCGGGCTACTGGCGCGCAGCCGCTGCCTGCAGCTAGAGAGCCGTCGAGAAGGTAGAGGTACCCAACAAGCACACTCTGTCTCCTTCTCATTTATACATTACTCCTTTCAAAAAAACACACAAATAGGAAGGGGAAAAAAAACTTGCTGCGTAAATGCTGCAATTAGTGTGTCTAGGCTTTATATGCTTCGCCAGCAACACATCTTCCAGAAAAGCAACACTGCTCAGGGCAAGGTGCCTTGGTATAAGATCCCCCAGAACTGCAGCAATAAATCTTAGCTGTAACTCTGTCTGTTGTGATGCAAAGCATGTAGCTGCGCTGGTCATGGCTTTGGAGTGCTGTGCTTCTGGGTTTTGTGGTGGTCTGGTACAGGAACATCAGGTTTCACTTTGCAAATGCGATTCATTAAGGGTGGCTGGGAGAATGATCTAAAATTCGGAGTCTTGAATAGCACCCAGCCTGTGAACTGGTTTGGGTTTAGAGATGCACTTAAAAATAAACAGTTCTATTAAGATCTCAGATTTTTTGCAAGTGTATACAACCTGAGTATGTCAAGCCATACTTAGGCTCCAGTCAGCAACTAAGCCCATCTTTATTTTCATTTTCAGCATCTCTCTTTGAACCTGCTTTGAAGGGAGTTGTAGTTTTCAGGGTCTTGAATCTTGTTTCATATTGTGAGCTAAGGGACGTGTTTGCAGCAGAGCTACAGGCACATCAGACCAACATCAGGGACAAGGATTGTTAAATCCTGGTGTTTCTCTTCTCTTTGAAGTGGTGAACAATGTGTTGGCTCTGTGGTGCCATCTGGATTTGTTGCTTGGCCAGCAGGTAGAGCATCTTTTCGCACAGGTGTAAGGCTCCTGCTTCTCCAAGGTACAAACGAGAGCCTTGACTCAGGAAAATAGGTGACATCCACCTTGAAGTCAAACCCTCAAAACATCTCCTGAAAAACTTTCTGCAATGGTAAAGTGATGGTGAGAAGATGGTTGCTAAGAGTAATGGTCTGTCAGTTGTGCTGGCCTGCGGGAATAGAAGATGAGAACACAGGAAGAGATAAAGAAGTGGGCCAGGACTCCGCAACTTCTCTTAGAAGTGACTAGAAACACTGTTTTACTGCATGGCGAGAGGAAGGGATTTGTTTTCGGGGTAGACAGACAAAAGCAATTTCACAGGGTGGGTTGGTCAAATGACTCCTGTCTCTCAATTGACATTTTAATTAAGTTAGGCGTTTTTCTCCTGACTTCTCATGCTTATTGAAACTAAATTGCTCATTTAAAATTACAGGCAGATTGTCTTATTAGTTTTTAAGAAAAACTTTTTTTTTGGTTCTCTTTGCGTTTTATCTGCAGAAAACCTACCAGCTCAAGACCAGGCCTCTCCCCTGGCAGGTGAACTAGGTACCTCTTACGCTGAAAATGATTACAGCCACTATGTGAAATTAATTAAACAAACATCAATAATGCATACGTTTCTCGGAGAACATTAAGTGCAATGCTGTTTGCCAATTAAAATTTAATCAAGTCAAACTTTAATTCCTTAATTAAAACCAATAACAACATATCTGGAGTTTTTAACCACAGAATCAAATGCTGTTTTGCCCCCCTTTTTTTTTTTAAAGCAAATTATTCCAGGAAATTAATATCAGACTGGGAGGTTTTCTTAATGTGCTAGCACTATCAGCACTGCAGAAGTTAGACTTCCTGTATCAGAAATACGCTGGGAAGGGATTTTGGTGATAGGGAGGAGCAGAGCCCCGGGGACGCTGGTACTGCCTTTGGTTCACAAGAAACCAGATGTGAAAGGGGGTTTAATTTGCTTTTCATTTACCCCACCAACGTGCTCTGGATGTGAAACTTGCTCAACAAAAGCACAGGAGAAAATGAAATTTCAGAACACTTGAACGAATTCTGCAGTGGTGTTATGTTCTGCTGTCTGAGGTGAATTGATCATTTGCTAAGTGAAAAACGCTGTGGTGAAAAAGTCCATTGGGCAAGGGTTTGGTTTGGGCTTTTTGTGGCTTTGTGCAATAAATCCTGATGGCTTGCCGAGCCCACGGTAAAGCTGACAGAAAATGCTGTGGTCCCGATGGCACGTGCTCTGCGCTGAGACGGGACCCATGTCTAACTCGCTAACGCTGAGCGTGGTGTGCTTGAGGAGCAAAAGGTTTGGCACAGAACACCACCCCGGCCTGGGAGTGAATCTGCTCAGACGTCCTCTGTTGTTCTTCAGCTCAAAACAAATTGGCTGTGTTGGACCAGGCTAGATTTGGTCGCCTTGATCCAGCAGCTCTGCTCTGCTTGCAGGGCACAAAGCACCCATAAACCTGCTATCGCTGGCAGGAGAAACCTGGCTTTATGGCTCCGTGTGTCTCCATGGTGGCTGGGTGATCTGGGCTGGAAACGTTTAAGGCTCCCCTTGTCTCTTATGCCTGTAATTACCGTGTTGTGTTGCTGGGGAACATGTATGAAAAAAAGTACCGATGACTAATGTCATATGGGCAGGAGAAACCTTCACAGGTAACCGTCAAATTGTATTAACACAGGCGGTCTGTGTGGCAGAGCTGTGTTTGGGCCATGGTAGGCAAGTGCCTGCCTTTTCACAGGGTCCATCTGTTTAAAGCAGTTATCTGGCAAGAGACATGCTGTTTAAAAACGAGACTCTGCTGGTAGAGCTGTGGCAGGGAGCCAGCCTGGCTGGGCTCAGAGGCAGCACCGTCTCTGAGGTACTCACGGTATCTGTTTTCTTTCTGTCCCAGGGCCTCAGAACGGCTGGAATGACCCTCCTGCCCTGAACAGGGCTGCGAAGAAGAAAAAGGTATTCAGTCTGGGAAGTCCTGCCTCGAAACAATTGAGTGCTGACCATTTCAAAAGCAGTAATTTAACCTGCTCTGGGGAAGCTTGTTGGCAGGAGAAGGAAAAAGAAGGGTTAGCTGCAAACTAAAGCCACGCCTTGTGAACAGAACGTGGCCTTCACGCGTTTGCACTATGTGGTATCTCTCTCAAAATGGTTAGGCCTCTAGAGATGGTGATTTTGTTCTAGAGTTGTTGTTGATAACAGCATTGATTCTGGTTTGAATGAAGAGAATACCTTGGACTGTGTTCAATGCAGTAAAGCAGATGAGTTTTTCCAGGGATGATACTTAAGCGAAATGATGAGGCTGTGCAAATTGTTATAGATTACTGACGATGCTGGAGCTGAAAGAAATTTATTCTGATTAAGGGGTGGACCCTGAGAGATCTGCTAAAAGTAAGATAATTTTCGTGGTACAGACAATGTAGTTCCGTAAAAACAATTTAGATTATAGCAGGACAAAATGACTGGGGATGGTTGGCATAGAGCAGAGTGAGCCTTTTCATCCCCTGGTGCTGCTTTCGTCTTGCCTATCTCCCCAGCAGTCAGTATCACTTGCAGGTGCTGTTGGGAAGCAAGACAGTCTGGAGTATGTGAAGTGTTCGTCACAAGGAAAAAAAGCTGGAGCAGGCAAGATAAGGTCTGTGCCAAGGCGAGGGCAGAAGTCTCCTGTGAGCCTGGGGTTTTGGTCTCTGCGGCTGGTTTTGAAGCTGTTGGAGGACAGTCCAGGGGTGTTTTGAGTGCTCCTGGCTGTCCCCAGTGCTGGGACGTGTCCTACAGGCAGCAAGCTGCCTTTCAGGCCTTCAGATTCTTGGGTAGGAGGGGAAGAGTTGTCAGTGAGAACAACTGCCAGACCTGAGGGCTTGAGAAGAATCCTTCTGCCAACAGGGCCTTTGCTACCGCTGTGTGTGCATCACGGCCACAATTTCTGCCACAGCTGGGGCTTGGGGGTCGGCTCCCCTCCAAAGGAGGAGCCGTGTTTAGTCCCATTGCCCAGGTGAGTGTTGAGCAGCCCTGTCCGAAATGTTCGTACACTTGTTATGCTCATGTCCGCTGCGTGAGGTAGAGATGGGCTATTACAAAATGACACTCTACATAGGCTATCGTAAAAAAGCAGGACTGTCTCGCATTTCATCCAACAGAATAATTTTCAACTGTTTTCTCCCTAACTAAGGATTTACTGTTTTGCTCTCAAAAGTCTGCCGTTGTGATTCACTGTATTTATAAGTGGTGGTGATGCAGTAACGGGAATATGTTTCTTGCTGTCCCAAACCACTAGATTAGTTCTGGCATCATTCCTTCAGGGTCGCGTTCAGTGTTGTGTAATAGTTCATTTTCTCTGTGCGCACCCAAAGAAACGTGCTTATAGGCATGGGAGCTCTCCTTTTCATTTGGATTCCCAGGTGATTTGTAGCAGAGACTAGCAGCTCATTTTCTTGTCTCTTCTCTCTACCAAATGTTTCCAAAATATCCACAAGTAAAGACTGGCTGATGCTCAGGGACAAATCTGAACTGCGCTCATAATCTGTCTCAGTGAAAACCTGTTTGCCAGAAGCTTGAAAGCCTTTCAGAAGCTTTCTCGGTGTGTGTTGCTAGCTGTGACCTACGTACTGCATGGGCAGAAAAGTAGTCTGGAAAGCAAGACACAAAAATCTAAATATAATGACCAATGGTAAGAACGGATACAGGTGTAGGTGGTTCTTTGCATGCAGCTGCCACCAGAGGAAGGGGATTCTGTATCGCCATCGATGCGGGGTATCACCCTGTACCGCAGGGGCTCAGCACCTCACCTGGCTGAGCTCCCAGGTGCTGGCGTGGGGAAGTCGGTGGGAGCTGGATGCTGTGCTCTGCCACCAGCAGTGTTGACGCTGTTCCTTCTTCCCCAGGTCCCCGATAACTTCATGCCCCCGGTCCCCATCACGTCCCCCATCATGACCCCGCTGGCAGACCCGCAGTCTCAGATGCAGCAGGCTCCGGCACCGCCCGCGGGCGCTCCCAGCTTCCAGGCTCCGCAGCTCCCCGCGGGGCAGCCGGCACTGCAGGGCCCCTACCCGCCTGCCCCCCAGCCCCTGGGGCCGTGCATCGTTCCTCCCGCTGTCTCCAAACCCAGCACCGAGGGGGCTCCGGGGGCCCCAATTGGCAACGCCATCCAGGTAACGTGACCCCGCTGTTTGGCGGTGGGGGGTTTGGACGTCAGCAGAGGCCTGTGGGATGGGAGGCTTGCTGTACTTCAGACGTGCTCTGCAGAGTTCTTAAGCACTAGTTTTGTGCCGTGAAGGCCTTTGGCTCCTGTAGCCTCCGCCTAGCTGCTCTCTTTGCAGTTAATTCACTAGTAATATGGAGTAACGAGCTGTTTCCTTTGCAACTCCAGAGGGAGTGGCAGCAGATGCTCATCATGTCACCTCCACGCACCCGCAGGGAAGAGGTAGAAGTTGTGCCAAGCTGGCTAGTAGTGCGACTGGGTTTAGTTAAAAAGGACGTGCGGTAGCAGAGTGATCTGGGAGGCCTGACTTGCTCTGTTTCTTAGCACGTGCAGGCACTGCCAACAGAGAAGATAACCAAGAAGCCCATCCCTGAGGAGCACCTTATTCTGAAGACCACATTTGAAGCTCTTATCCAGCGGTGCCTGCTGTCTGCCTCCGATCCAGTAAGTCTCTGCAGTGTTCCCAGAGTGTCCCTGTGTTGAGGAGCATGCACTGGTAGCTTCAGCTAGGCTGGCCATCACAGCCCGTCAGAAGGCTGCTTTGAGCAGCCACAAGCAATGCGTAGAAAAGCCACGTACAAAGGGCATGTGGGAATTCGGGGGCAGAGCGCAGCCCTGCTGACAGCCCAGCTGCCCAAGCAGCTTCGCTGTGGTTTCTTGTTGTCCTCAGCATGGGCAGAGCACAGTGGTGCTGTTCACAGCCAAGGAGATCCTGTTGGTGATAACCCGCTGCAGGAAACAACGAGTAGCTGAGGAGTGGAAGGTTATGGGCTGTAACACAGCCACTGGAGCTGGACAGGAAAAACATATCCTGTGGCAGTCGGTTCGTTCTGAGCGAGCCATCCATCTCCAAGCTTCTCATTTATCTCCAGCAGTCAGTGAAGAACACACTGCCCCACAGCCCAGGTGCTGACGGTTCACCTCACGCCTGCTGCATGCTGAAAGGTGGATGATGAAGGCTGGGGGTGTCAGGGGGGCCTCCCTGTGCTCGGTCAGCAGCCCAGACTCACTCTTCTGTGCTACCAGGAGCTGAGCTGTCAGAGAGCTCCGTGGCTGTGGGAGTATATTGGGCATTCGACGCCACTAGCGTTAGGTCTACTGTACCATTTCAGCTGGCTCTCTAGTTTTGACTTGATGTTTGCAGGTACTTCTTTCCCCCTTGGGTCTCAGCGCAACAGTTTCATGGCGGACTCACCCGATTCCTCCTTTGCAGAGCTTTTTAGAGGCCATAAACCCTGCTTTGGATGCAGCCCATAAGGTTCAACAGCCTTTGGTTGCTCAAAATCTTGTTTTTAAAAGTTACCCTGTAGAACAGAGGGGTAGAAGAAGCCAGATAGTGCAGGAGGCCCTCTGACCTTTTATTCCTTGAATGAGTCTTCCCTCTTCTCCTAGACACACAACAAAGGCAAAAGCATTCAGTTCACATCTGTACCCAGGGATTGCTTTTCTGCTCTGCCAACACAATTTGCTTCCTTGCTTCTTGTTCAGTCTTTGTTCTTAGGCAGAGCAAGCGTTCCTGGCACGTGGCGCTGAGAAACACTGCCCTGACTGTTTCCATCAGTTGTTGTCAGCACATGCGCAGGCACTGCTCAGTCATTGTATACCAAAGGGGAAAATGGGTACATGAAGAGCGTTACTGCTTAGGGCTGGAATGGGAAGCAGAGAGTCAGGAGAACAAACAACTTCAACTTGTGCCTAATTTCCTGTGGCTGGAGAGATGTCTTGCTGCATGTGGAGCACAAGTTATTTTTCCTTTCCTTAGCCATTTGTAAAATCAAGTAAACTCATGGATCTTTTCACAGGTTTTGAAAGAAACGTAGGAAGGTCATGTATCCGAGGGCATTACAAAGTCCAAAAGGCCATTCCTTAGCCGTTCCTAGCATGCTCTCTCTGTACGTGCCTCAGTCCCTTGACAGCATAGCCACTGCTGAGGGGACTTGCACAAGTGGCACGAGAGATCTGTGGCCTGTGTTCTCCTCTACGCCCTTTGCCATCCAAGCAGCTTCCCATAATTTCTGGCACAGCAGGCAGCCACCAGCCTGTCTTTACACCTGAGCTAGAGCATTCCCTGGCTTTTGTTTTCTCTCTGCAATTACTTAACCGAGGGAAAATTTCCCAGTAGCCAGGCAAGATGGCACTACCCTAGATGAAGATGTATTGATGTGTGTACTGATGGAGGAGAAAGTTCCAGTACTTACATGCACTGATACCATTTCTACTGCTGTTGACCTTCTACTTCTTTTTGCTTTTGTAATTGTAACCTGGATGATTTATTTCTGCTGTTTCTTGTTATTTTGGCCTAAAATCTTTTATTTCCGTAGCTGTTTGTAAAAACAAGCGGATAAAAATGCATTTCCCTAGCAGTTGCAGTGGCACTCCATGTGAAATTTAATGGGATTATTTTAATAGTCTTTTGTGGTAAGGTCATCCCAGAGACACCAATGGGTGGTTCACTCTATCATGGAAGTGGAAAGAATCTTTAAGAACAGGTACGATTAGGCTATTAGTTTTTCTGTTGACAGTGAAAACTTATAAACAAGTTTTTGGTTTTACTAGTCATATAATGAAAAATACAGCTAGAATTTGCTGTAAATGATAACAGAATTGTGCATACTCAGGCTTCAATGACTGCATGTGCCCCTAAGCTCTCCATGACATTATTAGATATTTAATTCCGGTAATATTTTTTCCAACTGTTACAGTGCTTTGCCAGTGAACCATAAAACAGTGCTCCTGCTGCAACTCGTGCTTTTGTCACTTGGCACACCAGCTATATCGGCGGGTTTTGCAAGTGTCCCTTTGGATGTACCTGTAAAGCTTACTATACCTGATAGGTAATGAGAACAGTTGCAGGTGGAGAACTGCGGTCATATCATCTGGTCTTTCCTAGCAAAACCAGGGGAGAAAAATTAAAATTGTGTTAACAAAATGTTTTCAACCAAGGAATTTGATGGGTTACATGGACTTCTTTGCAGTGGAATCAGCTCAGAATGGTGTCCTTACTGTTGCTAGTTTTTAATGTGTTTTTCTTTTGCAGCAAACCAAAAGAAAACTAGATGATGCGAATAAACGCCTTGAATGTCTATACGATAAACTTAGGGAACAAACAGTAAGTTTGTGTTTTGTGTTTTTTGTGTTTTTTTTTTTTTTTTAACATTTCACCCTCCATCAGATACTGGAGGCTATGGCTAGGAATTGTCGTGGCCCCCTTTGCAGTATGTAGCCACTGTGACTGTTCATTTCCGGCAGCGTGCTTCAGATGTGCCTGTGCAGACTTGGCAGTGTTGTGGGGTCACAGTGTTTATGGCCCTGTGCAGGGACTGAGGGCAGAGCCCCTTGCAGTAGGCAATAGGGGGATTGCGTCAGGAGGGTCCCAGTCCCAAGCTGGCAGAATCGGACAACAGAGTTTCCCCACTCCCAGTAGGGAATGTGAGATGCATGCAACCTGGAGTCAAAAAAAAAAAAATATGTTGCAGACATCCGAGGCTCACAGACTTGATTGGAAGTCAGAAGTTTGAAGATCTGGTATCTTTTCCAAAGGCTTCCAGAAGGTCTGTGGTAGAATAACAGACTGGCTTTATATCTCTTAGTACCTCTGTAGTGCTATCTTCTGCTTGAAGGCTGCTGTCGCACTTGTCAGCAGCTGTGCCCAGGGTGGAGCACCTCCAAAGGTTGCTATCCTTAAATCAAGGACCTAATTCCTGCACCTCCTTGAGGGCCAGAGATTGCACTCAGGACTAACTAGCACTGTTACTTTTTCAGGACTTAAGTTGTTCTAGCACTGTTACTTTTTCTCTGTGCTGAGCTGCCTTGTGTGGCTTCCTTACAGCTCTCTCCAACCATCGTCAGCGGCTTGCACAACATTGTGAAGAGCATCGAAACCCGCAACTACATGGAAGGACTGAACATCCACACGCACATAGTCAGCACCAGCAACTTCAGTGAGACCTCGGCTTTCATGCCCGTTCTGAAAGTTGTCCTCACCCAGGCCAATAAGTTGGGTGTCTGAAGAAACCCTGCACTTGCAAAGCCCGCAATGGAGGCTTATCCAAAGAAGTGCATTTCTACAGCAAACATGCAAGAAATGGACCAAATGCTAGTCCTCATGGCATGTTGCAGTAGAGCGCTGACAAATGGCATTACACTCTCCCTGCAGAATATTTTAGGCAGGCCTTGGAGCCCTGGTGCTTTTCTTTTTATTTTAATCGTTTCCTCATCCCTAATGATTGGTCTACAAATAGTGTATTTAATGGATGATACCCTGTATTGTCAGTTTTTAGATGCATGTTATACTGCTAAACGGCGGCTTTTAATAACAGATGTATGTGTGAAAACAAAAAGATAGGTTGTGTATCAGACCCTAAAACAGATTCTTCCCCTGCACCCCACTGTTCCTTATCCACCGGATTAAAGAGTCTGATCCTATTATAAGTGTATTTGGTCTTTCATTTTATGAAGCTGCTTGCAAATCTGTTATAACAATTTACATGTTAAATAGCTTAATTTTGCACAGGGGAAACTGAGCAAAATAGAGGCTACTGTGATATTTTCAATAAACGTTAATTTATTAAAATGTGTCTTGATGAAGTGCAACTTGGAGAGTTTGAACCTGGATTACAGTGGGGCAGCTTTATCTTGCTTCAGAGATACAAGGATATGTTGATCTCGCATGGATCATGAAAAAGCTCTGCTTAACATTTACACTGAGATGTTTACATTTCAAGGATTCTGAACGCATCTGCATGCATTTTTCAAAGGCTAAGAGCAGAAATAATGCTGAGTGGCTTAAGCCACCTGTACAGTGAGGTAGATATTCCCCATTTAACCAAGATGCCAATTGTTTCTTGCAGTCCCCTGCAAGTTTGCACCGCAAGTACGTGCTGTGCTGGGAAACTGCAGCCAAGCTTCTGCTGGCCAGCAACAAGAGCGGTGGGGTGGGTGTTGCAGCTCAGTTGGAGCTGGATTTAAGTTTTAAACATTTCAAACAAGTGTGCCATGTCTAGGAAGAACAGTTGGAGGAAGGGATTGTCCAGTTTGGAAGAAAAAAAAAATTAACAGGACTTGGCCTGTGCAAAACTGCTTCTCATGAAAAATACCTAGAGTCTGTGTCTGTGGAAATCAGATTTAGCAGTGAAGATCGCAAGAAATATTACAAATAATGCAATTCACAGACAATTTCTGTGACTTTAAACTGATAATGAGTTATAGATTTGTCAGGGACAACAGTTCCGTTCCTCTCACAAAATTGAGCTTAATCTTATTTCCTTTCTGGTATTTGCTGACCTCATAAACTCTTATAATTGGGAACATAAAGCATTGAACTGGACTCCCTTTGTTACAGGAGTTTAAAAAGCCATAGGACTAATTTTCTTCTCATTAATCTAGGTTATAGGTTTCTTAGCACCGTTACAGGTAGTTTGTGTTCTGCTCTTGGCATTCAGAAGGGCTTGAAGGTACCCTGCTTAATTTATTCATGCACTTAATAAATCTGGCCGCAGCAGGCGGCCAGAATCAATCCGATCCTGCAACTTTCTGGTGCAGGATCTCGGCTGCTGAGGGGACTGGTGCACTGAGCTTCAGCATCAACAAGTGTCCCTCGGAGGAAAATGGCCAGAGGATTGCTGACCCCTGCACCTCAGTTCGAGGTTTAAAAGAGCCAGGCTCCTCCCAGACCTCTTAGGCTGTCCTGTTTGGTTGATAGGGTAAATCGAGGAGCAAATTTTTGAAAAGAATAAATCCAAAGGGAGGTGGGAATAAAAAAACCTCAGTGTGGCGCAAACCAGCTATGCTGGGCAGTGCTGATACTTCTGTGATGAACTGTTCTGTAGGGAAAGGGAAGCAAAATGGGATCTGGGCAGCTTGGAAAGCTGCTGCCTGGAAATGGCTGGCAGAGAGGGAGCATGGGCTTGGTGGGGTGGGTACTGAAGGGACTGGTGGAGGTGCTGGGGCCTCGGGCTGCTCACACAAGGTCTCTCCAAGTGCCTTCAGGAGCAAACTCGGACAAGAAGGAGCAAAGGTAAGCGGCACTGGGGCAGGGCATACAGACAGCGTACCATTTCTACAGGAGGCTGCCTGCTTCATACACAAACAGCTGGTGGAGAGACTGATGGCACCGGTGGCAAAAGTGGGATGCACTCAGGTAGATAACGTGTGGCTGTGGGCTTAGAAACACACAGCACAAGCACTGCGGTAAATCGGAGGGTTATTGCTTGGGAATTGGAGCAGGAGGACCCGAGAGGACCAGCTGGGACCAGCGTGGTACGATGCGGCCTTGTAGAAGACAAGCTATGGCTAACGGTATTGCACAAAACCTCTCGGACTTCCATCTGTGGGAAAGAGGATGCCAAGTGACAGAGGCTCAGCAAGGCACGCGGCTTGGGGACTGAGGAGTTAGTTTAAAGGAAAGAGGCTAAATAAACATTGCTTGTTCACCTGGTGAATGAGAAGCAGCAGAGCATGAGGTAACCTGAAAATGCAGAGGGCTACAAACACAGAGGCTGACTGGAAGCCAGCGACAAGTAAGAAGACTTAGAAGTAGTGGGAAGAAATGGGCTGTGAGCTGCCGGAAGTAAAGCTGGGCCATCCTCTCAAGCTCACGGCTAGAAAGCTGCACTGCCCCTTACAACACAGGAGTGGATGCAAAAATCTGCTGCTTCTCTTCCGAGAGCAGCTGAGATGAACAGTAGTTGTCCATCAGTTACGCTGCCGTCTGTTTTACCTTCAGGGAATGCCAAGCAATTTGCCACCCGTCTGATATCACAAATGCAAATGGCCAGCTTGGTTTACAGAAGGCAATGAAGCTCTGCCAATTTACACTGGTAGCAGAATTTGGCCCCAAATAGCCCAACTTTCATTTTACCAAGTGAGAACAGATTTATACTGTGGCATTAACACCGATCGGGCTACTTGTGGTTGCTGCGAGTAAAACTAAAAAGAGACAGAAGGAAAATCTAAGCATGTAATCTGCAGGGGTGTTTGTTGTCTGGCGGCCTCTGACAGCAGGCAGTACCTCACTGCCACAGGTATCGCCATCCCCACAAAACCCTTGGCAGGAGATTTTGCAGTAAGGGCAGCGTTAGCGGAGTTTTCTCCCACTGCTGAAGCCAACGGACTGGGAGCTCGGGGGGTGGTACAAGGGTGCGTGCTGGCCCTGGGCAGAACACACAAGTAACGGAGCAAAACCCTTTTTCTGCCTGTAGACCTCTGTAATGGATTTATCTTGTTTTGGCTGGCAGGAGCCCAAGGTCAGCATTAGGCGTGAATGCTGGGGATTGTCTTTTAATCTCTGCAGCACTTGCAGCCCGTGCAGTGTTTACATCAGACTTGTTCTGTGTTGTGCCTTTCAGATCACATCGTTCCCCAACATACAGATTGGGAATGTGGATTTGCAGAAGGGAGCATATGCCAGGCTGCCTGGGCTACTGAGCGAGAAGGAAAGGGGGGCCCCACTGCCGTAGCTGTTTCCCCCAGCACCCAGGAGGTGAGGGAGCACCTTTTGGAGGGCAGCTTGCCTGTGGCCAGGGCCAAACAGGCTGCTGCGGCCGGCTGGCTGCTCCTCCCTCCCCTGCAGGGGCTGCTGGGGCCGCGCTGAGTCGCTCAGCCTTGAATGAGAGCCGAGGGCACCTGGCGAGTACTCTGAGGAACCTACACCGATAGCAGGAAGAGTTTCAATGTGAGGCAGGGAGGTGCAGCACTAAGCCCCTGGCCTTGCCTCGCTGCGTGGCAGGTCAGGTGTTCCATGGGCTCTCTGGGGGTCCTGCAGGTCAGAGGTCTGTCCCCGCATGGGCAGGCAGGAGACAGGGACATGTTTAATGCGAGCCCCACTCAGCAGAGGCGAACCTGATTACAATTCCCATGAGCTTCAGAGACGGAAGTGTGTCTCATTCCAAGCATTTCTCCAGGAGTGCCCCAGGACAGCAGCGACGGACGACCTTGCCCCTAGGTCTGCGACTGCCCTGTACTGTATGAAGCAGGCTTCTCAGGAACCTGCTGCCCTGTGGCACTGGAAGCATTTCAATATGTACATAGTGAACATATATTTCTCATCCCTCCGATGTCCTAGGCTTTGTTTCCTACTCTACCACTTAAGCCCTTAATTTGAAAAATGCTTTGTGGACACTGCTTAATTTTTCACAACAAGAGAGAAGGAAAAAAAAAATGAGGTCAATCTTGTCAATGTTTTAAATAGCAGAAATGTGCTGGTAGCAGGCAGCAGTAGCATTAAAATGACACTCACGGTGTCCCCACAAATCATCTGCCAACTTTCATTGTTGCTGTCCTCTTTCTTCTTTCCAGGCGGAGAATTCTAGAAGAATGTTTAAAATATATCAGAAACAATCTGGGGCTTAATTATATGCTCTCTGCTGATTCAGTTGCCTCAGGAGGTGTAGTTAGTAATTAATTAGCACAGCATGCTCATGTGCTTCATACCAGTATCGCTCACCAGGGTCCGTGTCCCTAGCCTTCGCCCCACAGGAGCCCATGGCTCAGGAAAGCCACTTTCACGGGCTTTCTGTGGGGACCCACAGTGACTCCATCACCAGGACAGGCACCCGCACGCTGCCATGGGGCCCAACACAACACACGGGGGTTTCTCTTGCTGGGGAGGCTGGAGGAGGATATGTGCACAGGGGCAGGAGGTGCCTGTGCTAACAGAGAGGGGCCAGCGTCTTGCTCAGGTCAGCAAGGCACCATTCAGCAGAAAGTCCGGCTGGGTTGCCAGCAAATGCAAGATGCCCAAAGGAGGGGAACGCTCTAACATGTCCCTCTGAACACTGGCCTCAGTTCTCATTTCCAGCGTGTGTGCAGCCACCACATATTTTCCAGTAGGTGCAGCTGACAAAAACAGGCAATTCATATCACAAATTTCTGAATCACACTCAGGCTACTTTGTTTTGTTTTGTGTTTTGTATTTCTTTTGCTTTTGAAAATATGAACCCTGGGGCATTTACAAAGAAAATCCCATTTCATGTGTGTTGCTTTGCTTGCAGCTATTTGGTTTTCTTCTTTAGGTGCTTCTGGCTCACAGAGATGACAGTCAGATTTGCAAAGTCTTTTCTTTGCATCTCCTGCTGTGAGCCACAGCTTAGCCTGGCAGTGCAGGTCTCTGTCTGCTCCACATGGCCCTAATGTCATGACCAAGGCAGCCTGGTAACTTTTTAAAAGCCAGGGGCTCCCAAATTGTACTGCCGCTCACAGTCACCACAGTGAGAAGGGGCTGACACCAAAGCTCTGCTGCTTGAGTGGTGATTTCTGGGATCAGGGGAGCAGTGACATGCTCCACTCACACATCATAAGTAGTTTCCTGGTGTGTTTGCCTCTTGCCAGGGTGGCAGGACTGTTTGTGGTTGTTAGTTGCTGGCCTTCAGGAGCCACTATTCATCTGTGCAAATGTGGAAGACCGACATCCATCCCGAGCCCACATAAGCTGGGTCAGGGCGAATGCTTTCACCTGGGTTCTTAGAGCTGTGCTCCCTGCATGCTGTACTCCCTTGCTGCCTGGTAGCGCTCCCGTTGTGCTCGCCCTGAGTCTGACCTTCCTCCATTAAACACTGATGGCACTGTACCCATCTGCATATGGCATGGGCAGGACACTCTTGGAAGCCTGAGGGTCTCCTGCTGCACCACGGCAGCCAGCACGTAGAGGCTCTTTCTGCTCCCAGCTGCCAAGAGATGGAAAAATCATTGAACGGCTCAGTCCTCCCTCCCGCCTGCCCCCAACCCGAGTCCTGAAAGGATGTCACATCTCCTCTCACCCTCACTACCCACAGCCTGATAAATGTCACCACCCTGCGGGCTTGTGCCCCCTCACAACACCCTGCCCCTCAGCGCGGCCCCTCCTGGGGCTGTTAATTATACCAGTGGCCGTTAGGACCCCAAGGGGCAGGCGTTGGAGCCCTGAGCGGAGGGAGCCTGTTGGGACTCCCAGGGGCAGCCATTGGGACCACCGTGAGGGGTGGCTGCTGGGACCCCGAGGGGCAGCTGTTGGCACCCTGAGGGGAGCCCGCTCGGACCACCCTGAGGGGCAGCCACTGGGCCCCTGATGGGCAGCTGTTGGAGCTCCATGTGGAGACTGTTGGGACCTTCAGGGGTGACCACTGAAGCCCTGAGGGAAGCCCATTGGGACCACCCTGAGGGGCAGCTCTTGGGACCCTCAGGGGCGGCTGTTGGAGCCCTGAGGGGAGCCCGCTGAAACCACCCTGAGGGGCAGCCGTTGGAGCCCCAGGGGGAGACCGTTGGGACCCCCGAGGAGCAGCCGTCGGGAGCCTCAGGGGCACGCGCTGGGACCACCCTGAGGGGAGCCCGCTGCACCCTCAGCGGCGGCCGTCGGGGTCTCTCCCCCTCAGCGCCGCGCCGGGCGGCGGCCATTGGCTGTCGCTATGCGGGGCCGGCTGCCGACTCCTCCCGCCGCCCGCCCGCCCGCCCCCCGCCGCGCGGTGCGGGAGAGCCGCGGAGCAGGGGCAGGAGGAGCAGGAGCAGGAGAAGCAGGAGGAGGAGGAGAAGAAGCAGGGGGGGGAGGAGGAGGAGGAGGAGGCGGCGGCGGCGAGGAGCGGAGCGGAGCGGAGCGGCCGCCCCGAGGCGCCCCTCGGCCGCGCTGCGCGGTCTCCGCCGCCGCCGCCGCCGCCCCCCCCGTGTCGCTGGGAGCGCGGCGGCGAGATGGCGGCGGGCGGCGGGCAGGCCATCGTGTGGCGCAACGTGGTGCTCATGGGGCTGCTGCACCTGGGCGCCGTCTACGCGCTCAGCCTGGTGCCGAGGGCGCAGCTCCTCACCCTGCTCTGGGGTGAGTCCGGCTGCCGGGGGCGGGGGGCGCCGGGGGCCGGGGGCTGCGCGGCGGGGCCCCCCCCCCGGCCGCTTTTGTTCCGCCTTTGTCGGCCGAAAGCCGGCGCGGCTCGGCTGGGGGGGGCGGCAGCGCCGGCCTCGGCAGAGGTGGGGGGCGTGAGGGGCCGGGGGAGTCGGCGCCGACCCGGGGAGAGGGGCTCTGCGGGCAGCAGGCGGCGGGAGGCGACCACCGGCAGAAGCCGACAGCCGCAGGGATCGGGGATGCGCTGCCTGCTTGAAGGATTCCCGATTTTTTTTATTTTTTTTTTTTCCGTGGGTCCGGCTCCTGCCGTTCTGCGCTCCCCGCGGTAAAGCCTGAGGAACTGACGGAGCGGGTCTGTTGCGCCTGGAGATGAAGGCGGCCGTCAGTTACCAGCCGTGCACAAGTTTTCAGCCGGGGAACCATTCCTGGGTCTGTGGAGGGGAGCTGCCTTCCGGGCTAGCCCCCCGTTTCACACCAGCCCCAAACCTTCAGGCGCACACGCTCTGAGGAGGGTTTTAGGGCCATCGTGTCCCCCCCTGCCTTCCGTCCCCCTCCCCGTCACAGCTGGCCTCGGCTGTGGCAGGGGGACCGGCAGAGCCCGGCCGAGCTGCGTGGCTTGGGCGCGTCACCTGCGCGCTGGTTTCAACCCTTTTTGTTCCCCCCAGTGTGTGGCAGGTGGGCTTTCTCTTACCCTTGTGGCCTTTCTGAGAAAATGCGTTGAAGTCTTCTCTGATACTGCTCAGTCTTAATTATGAAGCTCCTAAAGGCAGGAGCCGCAGGGTTCTGCCAGCTGGGAGCCGCAGGGTTCTGACCAGCTTCAGCCCTCCATCCTTCAAGGTATTTTTTTTTCTGGTTGACTTTGCAGAGATGCTAAATAATAAACAGATCTCGACGACTTTGCAACTTAATCCCTTTCTCTCTCCCGTTTCTCGATGCTGTTATTTTTAACAGCCACCCAACAGCAGACTGAAAAGTTTTTACAGGAGCTGGCTGGGCAGTTTCACAGGGGCCCTTCAGCAGGGAGCAAGCATGCTGAGTCCAGCCATCCGGAGCGGTGGGCGAAGTAAAATACAGCACCTCCTGCAGAATATCTACGGCTAAAGTGTGTGCCATCGCGCTGGAGGCAGGGGTAGACAACAGCAGCGTTGTTGTTGCTCAGGTTAATGAACTTGGCCTCATTGGTGCGTGGCAGGATGCGGGCAGCAGTCGGTGGCTCACCAGCGCCTGCCTGGCTTCTTATTTTTCCTCCCCGGGGACGTCTGTAGCTCAGGAAGCACTCAGCTGGGCTGGACTGGGTGCTGCCAGCACAACACAGGGCACACTTTTCCCTTAGCGAACCCACTTGGTTGTCCCTGATGCACCAGCACCACTGTGCCACCTCAAAAACAGCTGTACTAGCCAAAGTGCATGTTCAGCAGGACCCATTTCCACTGGTAATTTATTGACACTTGTCCAGCCATACATAATAGACAACGGAAAAAAAGCTAGCAAGAGAAGGCTTGGCTGGGTGTTTGCTCAGGATTATCTGTGCTCCTCTGTTCCCGTTGCTTCCTGCACAAGCACGTGGAGGCAGGCGTTACAGCTCATCGAACCCCACGCCCAGCTGGGGCTGCAGACGGGATCCCCACTAGCTCTGTGTAATACCGCCATGCTGCCTGGAGAGCACTGGGAATTGGGTTATCTCTCAAGGGATGCATGCTTACACCGCTTAAAACACTGGCTTTTGGGTTTCCTGCTGCCTCCTTGGAACTAGTGCTGCACCTTGGATACGACCCCTGCTCTGCCAGCCCCTTCCTGTCCTTCGCTGCAGTTCCTGGGGCCCCCAGGGGTGTGTTCAGCCGTCGGTGTGGTTTCAGCAGCACTTGCTGGGCACTATCATGTGTGTTTATGGACATGAACTTGTGCGGAGGGGTCCACAGTGCGTGTGGCAGGTCGCATCCCTTCCATAAGCTTGGAACGGGCCATTAAGTGACCAGCCGGCGCTCCCGGTCAAATGCCCAGCCAGTGCTTGGGTTAGTTAAACAGCACAAAAAGTCCCTTTGACATCCTGCAGCAGGGAAAGTTATGGCCTCGTGCCCACGCGGGAGGGGAGGTTTGCCACTGTTTTTCGTGTCGTTCAGGACATCCCATCACGCGGGGGCTGAAAGCCAGTGGGCCCCGGGGGTCAGCGTGGTGCCTGCAGGGCTCTGCCATCATCACCTCCTCCTCCTCAGCCCTTCTGGTAGGCGACCCGCGCGGGGAGGCACATGTTGCTGCTGTGCCCTGCAGATGCAAGTTTTATTGGTCTTCCGAGGTTCAGAAGCCGTGTGTGCTCTTGAGTGCCATCTGCTGGCTCGTCGGGTGTGAACCGGTTTTGGTTGGTAGCGCTTCTGTGCACGGTGTGCTCACGCGGAGAGGCTCCCCTTGTGCTAGAAGCTCCGCACGGATGGTTGGAAATAGAAATGCCGGCTCCAGAGGAGTTGCACTCTGTACCTCCGAGATCTCTCTGGAAGCAGGACATGGAGATGCTGTCTGCGTTTCAGGCGTGGATTGGAGGCGCTTGATTTAAACTTCTGCTGTCTCTCCTGCTGCCGCTCTGCCAGGGGCACCCTGGGGGTTCTGCGGTGGTTATACTCGGGCAATTTCTTGCAGGCAAGATTTTGGGTCAGCAAACAGGTAGTGACTGCTTTTCTCTTAAAATTCTGTGAGGAGGTATCCAAGGCTGCCTTGGTAGGAGGGATTTACTGAGCGAAACAACCTTTCCTCGCCTTCATCTTTCCTCACCTTCATCACCGCCCTGCTCCAAGGTGCGCTGCTGCAGGACATGTTCCTGCCGCTCAGATGTTTTCCCTTCCCCAACATTCGCTCCTCGCCTGCTCTGACTGTTGCTGGAGGTGATTGCTTACAGTCTTACCTGTGAACTTCCCCAGCTTCAGCTTTAAGTGTGTTTGTTTCCTGTCTGGATCTCGCCCCCCTGCACTGTTGATTCCTTTTTGTTTCCTTCTGTTTTGTGTGCTGCGTGTCACATATGCACCGTGAACGTGGTAAAGGACTGGAGAAAGCATCTTGTGCCTGTGTGCATGCTGCGTGGGCCCTCCGTCATTTCGCTCTCAGCAGGAGCGTTTCGGGCGCTCCAAACACGTTCTTGCAGCTGGGCAGAATATGCAGGGCAGTGAGCGATGGAGCTGCTCGTGGGCAGAGCCTGACGTGCCACCAGGCAGAGCGGCACCAGCCACGCAGACTGGCTTGTCTGGGCTTCCTGCGGTTGCTTTCATGGAGGGAGAAGCACTGCTCACTCCTCTGGGCTCACCCAGCAGAACTTAGTATGCATCCTCATCACTGCCGCTGCGCCTTCCCTCCCTGCAATTACGGTTGCGCTTGTAATTAGCACTGATGTTGTAACTGAAGCCAAGCAATTTCTTGTCCTGTAGGGACTGTCAGAACAGTCTGAACAAGGCAGAAACCTGATGTGGGCTGCTGTGGCTACCTGGCAGGGCTCTGAGCCCTCTCTTTGTGGAGGAGAACTGTGTTTTTCCAAGAGGAGGAGGGGCTGGCGGTAGGGCAGTGACTGTAAATGCAAAGGGCTGAGCTTGAGTTTTGGGACAGGCCATAGCGGGAGATGAACCGCTGAATCTTCCCAGCCTGCAGTTGCTTGGTCAGAAAGACTTCCAGAGTGCTGGAAATGGGAAACAGACACCTGCTGGGTCACAGCACCAATTGGCAACGGCAGCACGCCTTACGAAAACACCAGAAACACCTTATTATTCTAGGGGATGGAGGGTGTATGAAGGGTTTTTGCATTTTATTGGATTTCGGTAGCGGCCAGCGCCATCAGGTTGTAACTTCTTTCCAGAGCTCACCATGCTGTTGGTGTGGAAAATGCTCCCCTAGTCCTGAACCGAAGCACGTAGTCATGGTGGTGTCTGCAGGCCGTCGGCTCCCTGCTGCCGTCGGCTGTGCTGCTGCCATAAGCAGGCATCGCTGCCAGCTGCTCGCAGGAGCCGTGGAGTCCTTCGCCTTTGGTGCAGAGGGGGAGGCTGGCGTCCTCTGCCCCTGGTTCCTCAGGGCAGAGCTGCATGCCAAAGGCCAGTCTCCGGAGCCCTCTGCTACTGGCTGGAGTACGCACTTCCTTTCCTTCCATGTTTGAGGAAGAAGAGAAGATCAATGCTAGCTCTTCGTCAGTGTTTCTAGAGTACTTGCAGGCCAGCGGAGCCCTTGCCAGCCTGCGGATTGAGGACAGCAGTGAGGTCACTGGGGGAGAAGTGAAATCTGCCGATGGTTTTGTGATGACGCAGGATCCAGCTGAGCCGAGAGAGGCTACACAGAAGCATCACAAATTTCAGGGAAATCAGAAATCAAAGCATCTCCCAGCCTTCTCTTTTGATCTAAAAATACATAGAAACTGTTCGGCGTCTTAAGGCAATCTTCAGTTCCTGGTGAGTTCAGGGAATCTGTGTGTGCTTCCTAGGGGAATTATAGCGTTCTCTGGAATACTTGCTGTCATCCGCACTTTCCACTGCTCTCTTGGCTTTATTTATGTCACTTTGGCCGCAGCTGTCAATGTGAACGTTTCTGCTATTCCAACCGGAATAAAGCCTTCTGTATACTCAGCCAAAAGGGCTGGCTCTGGGGAGCGTTCCTGAAAATGCGTACGCAGGCACGTGCATCCAGACGGAGGCAAACTGGGTGTCTTGGGCTGGCGATGGTGGGGCCAAGAGGGCGTGACAGACATCTTCTTCTGGAGCTCCTCCACCCTGCCACTGCCAAACTCACCTGCTTCGCAGCTCCAAACTGCCTCCCCTCTTCCTTTTGATGCGTTTCATCTTCTCTTTTTCTCTCTTGGTTCAATTTAGAGCAGCTCAGAGAATGTGCAAATCTAATTTTAGATGAACCCGCTCCTGGCCTGAGATTTCACACGTTTGCTCTTCACACGAATGCGCGGCTCCCCTGAGAGCTGGCGTGCACTTCCCAGCAGGCGGCTCGGGGAATTGGTGCTTTTTAATTCTCGGCTGCTGGTTTGAGTCCAGCCCACGGTGCTTTTGATGCCAGCCTTTGACAGCTGGCAGGGCTCAGCGAACAGCCGATGGCCTTTTCGCTCCGTCTGTACGCAGAGACCCCGGGCCACGGCAACTTAACGCTTCTTGGCGGGGACCGCGGTGGGAAGCTTTCCCCCCTTAGTAATTGCATTTCCAGGTCAGGACACCAGCCTTCCTCAGAGGGTGACGTGCATTAAGTGCTGTGTTACTGCTCCTCGTGTCTCCCTGCTGCAGAGGCAGAGTTCTCCAGGGCTGTCTGGAGAACTGATCCTCAAACCCAGACCTAATAATACAGCGTGTTGGCCTGGCCCTGACAGCAGACACAGCGTTTGAAACACAAATATCCCAAAACTTAGCATCATCTAATGGCGGCGCAACAAACTCTGGTGGTACCAGACTGCGTGATGTGAGTTTACTGGTTGTGTTTGTGGACTGAGCCCTGGTGTTGAGGCAGGGGTGTTTTTGCCCCGCTGTCTGTGTGAGCCGTTAAGTGGTGGCTCTGGGTGACTGCTGAAGTGGATGGCAGCGGGAGCTGGATAACCCCAGTGTGAGCTAGGAACGTCCATGTACTTTCCCTCATTTGGGCAGTAGTTGTGCATTAGTCCAAAACCTGCCCGTGAACAACAGCAGAAACCCACAAGTGAGGAACAGAAGGCGGATGGAGGATATGCAGATGTGATGTAATTTTTAGAAAGGGAAAAAATCCTAACCGTAAGGTACAGAACTGTTACATATTTATAGCGATCAGTCAGCTTTGCAACGCTCACCCTGTGCTTGAGCAACTTGCTGTTTGTATTTCTCATGCAGTTCTCGTAGCCTGATGGAAGACCTTGACTTTTATGCAGTCGATTCTTAAAATTCCCTTGCAAGCAGTTTTGCTCTGGCTCAATAAGCTGAGGTGAATGTCAGCGTGTAAATTCGCAAATGTTGCGTGTCCATCCCTGTTAGTTTTAACCCTCACGTTGCAATTGACGCTAACAAGTCAGGCTGTGGTACCCCTCCGCACACAGCTCTCCAGCCCCCGCAGCAGGCGGGATGAAAACGGCCCGCGCTGAGATGCAAACGTCTTGCCAGGCTTGCTCATGCAGGTTTCCCCAAGGCTTTCCCACAGAAGGCATATTTCCACCAAACGGCATCATGTCACGAGAGGGCTTTGTTGTGCAGCGGCACGGGGAGGCCGGGGCAGCGCTCAGCGGTCCGACAAGTGTTGCTGCCCCATGGGAGCTGTCGCCGAGCCTTGTCCTGCATGCTGCAGCCCATTTCTGTATCGACAGCAGCACCGCTGTGGACACGCTATTGATTGTTGTCTCCCAACTACTATTTTTATATCTGCTGCCGTGTCCCTCAGAGATGATTGCAATTTGCTCCGTGCAACTGGGTTATGTGTGACATTGGCGGTGTGTGGATGGTTGCTCTCTGATGTGGTGCCTTCTTGAAATCTGTGTCTGAGAAGGATGGCCAGCCATTTCACCCCTTTCAGCAGCCAGCGTTGTCTGTTCAGACGTGCAGAGTTCACCCAGTGCCCCTTGGATTTCTTGTTTAGGTTCATTTGCTGTTTTTTTTTTTAACCAGGTAAGGGTCCAAAGCCCTCAGTAATCCTCTGGATTCGCTACCCATAGATACGTGTCCCATCTCCAGTGTGCTTTGGGAAAGAAAACACATTCAAATTGTGATGTTAATCACACAACAGACTTGGAATTCTCAGGGGGAGAGATTTGCTCCTATTTAAGCCACCACTTAGAGCAGAGGGTGGTTTTCTGATGCCTCTGGAGGTGCCACAAACTGTGGCAATATCCCCAGTCTTCCTAGAGGTTGGCCCCTCAGATGCACAGATTTTCAGAGGGGTTTGCTGCTTGATGTAACACAGGTTTTCTGGAAATCTGGCCACGGGAATGATGAGCTGTTCTGAGAAAGCTGACCCAAATGCTTTACACTGCTGGTTTCCCATCCCATCCATTTTTAAACAATTTGCCTGGTGTAGTTTGCTGTGCTTCTCCCTGACTGTGAGATGATACCCCTGCGCCTGCTGTTCTACATCCCATTGATGTCTCGCTGCCCTACCGTGTGGCAAGCTCAGAATATTTTATGTGCCGGTGGTGATCATCCTTGCAGGTGTCTGCTTCCCCAAGCATCTCATCCTCACTGCAGATCCCTGTCTGTGCTTGTGGCCCCAGAGCTTCATCGCTTTGCTTTTTTCTATCCAGGCAGATTCTTTTTTCGAGCCTTTTCTGCATGGATCCTTTTGTGTTTCTTAGCTCTCTCACTGCTGCTCCGAATTTAGCATCCTCTGCAGTTGTAATTAATATGCTGTTTGCCTTTGTTTCAGGTCATTAATAAGCATGTTGAATAAAAATCTTCTGCCTATTGATTCTGGCGCGTTCCCATAAATAGCATCTGTGCAGAGGCACCGCGTACTTGGAGCCTAGCAACCTGCCGGCTCCCTGTGCTCACAGTGCTTGAACCTCCGCTCCCTCTTCATCTCCTGTCCTCTCCTCGGCTTCTCTCCTTTGTCCCATCATACGGCTCACCCACTGCTTGTTATCCTTCCCCTCTTCCGAAGCGTTGTGTATCCACTGCGGTGCACGAGCTCACGGCTGGAAGTGCTCCTGCCGGACCTCCTGCGTGATGGATGAGAAAGGCGATAATAAACCGTGCTGGCCACTCCTTGGCATTGATACAGCAGGGATTAGTGGCCAAGTGACTTTCTCGGGCACCCTAATTCCTGCCAGAACCACAGCAATCTGGTCTCACTGTTCGGTGCGTTTGTCCAACAGGATTTGCGTCTGCTCTGGTCACTGAACTCCTGAGGTGGGTTTTTTGTTATTTTTTTTCCTGGGGACGCTTCAGCCCTTGGGATTTATTTTAGGAAAATTCCTGCTGTTGCGATTCTTCCCCTGCAAAGCCAAAGAAGAGGCATGCTGCGTGGGTACGAAGCCCAGCCATTCCAGCTTCCCTTTGTGCTACGGAAGGCCCAGCAAGCTATTCTTTTTGGCGATACCTCTGTCTCCACTAAAGGTAGGCTAGAAAATGGGATTCACAAGGAGGATGCTCTTGAAACACCAAGTCCCCTGAAAAGAAGAGACAGGTGAAGACAGGGGATTTCAGTCCCTAGGACTAGCATGAGGTTAACAAGCGAAAAACCCACAGACAATATGTTCTTCTGATGATTCAGGACTATAGCCTTAATATTTCTGTGTTGCCTGGATAATGTCAGTATTCAGTGTGTCACAGATCTCTTCCCACAATTGCAGTCATCTGAGCAATTTGAAGGGCTCTATTTTGTGATGTTCCTGCCACATCGTTGCTTCACCAGCCCGACCCGGCTCAGTATCACATACAGAAAATGACAGGATGGGTTTCCCTGCATTGCGTAAGACAAGTCTGTGTCCTTGCCGTGACGGGGCACGTGTCAGAGCAGCGAGAGGAAACCGGAGTGCAAGGTAGTTGTGGTGTCCGCGTCGTTACTGATCTGAGCGTTGTCAAGCAAAAAGTGGAAATACCACGCAGGGAGCGTGTGTGTTTTTCAGTGCCTTTGGGTACCTCCCTTCGGGAAGCAGGCACGAGTCTGGATTTGGCAACAGACTTCAGCGCCACGCTGGCCTGCACAGCTGAACCTTTTCTGGGAGTAGCGCGAACGCTGCAGCCTGCTGGGAAGGGAAATACCTCCTCAGAGACGGAATCGAAAGCAGGTTTTAAGAGACGTTTCATCTTTACTAGGATCTTTCCAACTCCTTTTGTGTGTTGAATTTGTGAGAAAGGCTCTGGTGTGCTGTGCGGGAGATGAATCCTGGACATGTACATAACGTGAGGCAGCCTGGGTAAAGCTGTTTCTAAGGATCCACCAGCAGCGTGGGTAAGGTCCGTTTACTTCTTCAGTCTGCAGGGGTGACAATCGGCATCAAATACGGGTGCCATTTTTTGTACCAAGTGCCTTCTGACTGTATTTTGTCTTCAACACTGTAAGTACAAGCAGTATGAGTTGGGAGTGGATCGAGGGACACAGTAGGCACCCACCTGTGTGGAGATTTTAATTTTCGTTTTGCACAGATAGCTGTTTTACATTAAGTACTGGAAAAAGCTGACTGAAGATTCCTTTCTTTCCACTGTCCGCCTGTCAGGGTTGCCTGCTGCTGTGCAGATGGACACAGGTAACCCCCCCCCCCCTTTCACAGACAGGGTTTCCCCTTTTTGTTCCAGGAACTCTACTTACGTATTTGAATTAGACACATTTTGGTTAAAGCAGCATGTGTGTTTCAGGTGGCAGGCTGCCCTGGCCAAACAGCACGTCACCTTACACCATGCAAACTCATTTCAGGTCACAGTGTGAGAAATCAATGCTTCTTTTGGAAGGAGACATAAGAGTCTACTATCATGGCAGCTGGGCAGCCTAACTGGGAGTAGCTGAAGTGGTCCAGTTCATTTGTGATTTGTATAATACTTCAAGGTGAGCTTGGTCAGCTGGAGCTGTGGGACAGGAAGGGGAGATGCAGCGCTGCTGCCTTCATCGTTGGTGGCGGCGTTATTTTCAGCACGGGGCGCACTGCAGCATGCATGTGCCGTGGCAGTGTCGAGCCCGCAGCCGGTGTGGTGCAGAAGGAACAGAGCTGCTGAAAAAATGCTCAACACAAGTTTCCTTGGCCAACTTGGTAATTACGGAAAGGCAGTTCCAGAAGCTGAGGGAGGCAGTGAATGCTGGTCTTCCTGCTGCGTTTATATGACCGACTGGAGCTCCTGATGATGGGAAAAGTTTTTATTGTGGAAACTCTGACATGGCTTGCAATTGTGGGGGCGGGAGGTGATGCTCCTCAGTTAGCTGGCAGATGGGACTTGAGCAAAGACCTGTCTGGAGGAGGCTGGCAGTGTCCCGTTTGGAGAGCTGTCGCTGCTCTTCTGAGACGAGTGAAGAACCCTCGCTCCCCTGTACTTGGCGAAGGCACACTGTGTGTAAATGCATCGCGGCATGGTGCTTCCATGCTGCCAAACTCCGCTGAGCATCACACCAGAGAAGCGGGAAGGGGTGGAAGGGGAAATGCCGCATCCCAGGGCTGCTGGGGAGAGCTGGGCTGAGATCCTCCCCTCGTCTCCTGAGCGTCCCTGCAGGCGTGGACAAGCAGGGGCAAGGAGCAGCATTACAGCAAAGAATGCAATACTAAGGACAGCTGGCCCCTGGCACACCTTTCCTTTTCTTTTTGTCTTTCAGCCTATTTCTGTTTCCTGGTGACAGCCCTGGGTGTGACGGCTGGTGCGCATCGCTTGTGGAGCCACCGTTCCTACAAAGCCAAGCTGCCCCTGCGGATCTTTCTGGCTGCAGCTAACTCCATGGCTTTCCAGGTGGGATAGTGGTTGCCTGTCCTGATTCTTGGCCTCCTGGTAGCTTTACCAGGGATCCCTTCAGCTTAGAGACATCAAAAGCAATATATATGTATATATCAGCAAAAAGACGTTTGCTGATGACACACGGTGTTGGCTTAGGGGATGCAGAGCCCCTCGCACTGCACACACAATACTTAATAGACAGTCCAGGAGCAACAGTTATTGAAGGACCAAGTCGAATGTGCCCAGATCAGGGTCTCAGCAGCTTCTCTTACCCAGGCCAGGCCCCTTGCATTAGAGGACAATGTAGAAACTTGTGTAAGGGACGACCTCATGCAAATATGTCTGCATAATCAGATCTCTTTGTCCAGCCAGGCAGCTGGAGTTTTTCACGTGCCCAGAAAGGGGAGCGGGCATCCTTTCACACAGTCTTAATTTATCTCTTGTTTGATGCCGCTTTTTTTGGCAGTAGAATGTAAATACATTTGCAAAGAAGTGTGTTACTAGCTTTGTACTTCCTGATAGGCAATATCAGACTTCAAAATCTTTTTGTAACGTTCAGCTGGTGGTAGGAGGTAGCCCAGAACCAGGATTTCCATGGTGTGAATGTAGTTGCTCCTTTGGCTGTTCAAAACAGATATATGCATCTGTGTTAGCATTACACTATCTAGCTCAGCTGCCGTAACCTGTTGTGGCACTGCATACCAAGTTTTTACCTTTTTCCCTCCGATATGTTTGGATGATTTCATGTACCTCAACAGAGGATGAAGGGAGTTCCTTTACCCGCCTCCATACTGCTCTTTTATCATCTTTGATTTATCTTCTTCCTAAGGTGCAGGGTATTAATCCCATTGGTCCCTTTACACCTTACAAAGAGCACAACGCTTTTGTTTGAATATGGGGATATGTCCCATTTGACTCTAACCCCCCGTTTATTCTGAGCCGTATTCCAGCCACTTCGTGCTGCTCTGCTCCTTGCAGAGCTTTACAAACCCTTTGCTCAGTGTGTTAAACAAGCGTCTGGAGTTTTGAAGAACCCCCTGGTACTGTACTCCTGTTTTACAGCAGATCTTATCTTTCATGAGTAATTCCAATGAATGTGCCAAGCTGGATTGCAGTGAGCCTGAACGCTGCAGCGGCATGGCCTTCTGCTCCCCTGGATTTGGCTCTTGGCTCTGTTGGCCTCATCATTGCTTTTGGCTGAGGACATGGTACGGTTCCGAGGCAGTAAGTACTTCAAGGTGGCTTCAAGCTACCTGTGTGCCCTTCATATCAGAAGGAAAGTGGAAGGCCGAGTCACCTGTTCTCAGTTTGAAGTAGTCTGAAGCCCGTTCTCGTTACCGTGACACCAATTGCCTGGCCAAGCCTGCTGGCACCACCACAAACAGGCAGCGAGCCAGTTTTCTCGTCCGTCTCCCTCCTGTTGGCTTTGGGAGGAAGTGGTAGCATTGGAGCAGCCCTGGAGGCTGCCTTCTCGAAGGGCAGGGGCAGCATCTCAGCTGGGACATGGTGGTTTCTCCCCAGCTAAGAGTCGTTGCACCGTCCCTCCTGGCTGTCCCTGTGAAACAAGAGAGCACCTGTCCACAGCTACAGGGGCTGTTTGCGATTTCATGTGAGCGCATCGACGTTGTGATGCAGCCCAAGTGTGTCATCACGTTTGGGTCTGCAGATTTATTAAGGGGCCTGCTAACGAAACCTCATGTCCGTGTCACTGTCACAGCATGATGCTGTCGTGCTGCTTCAGAGGGGGTTTCACTCCTGCGTTTACCTGAAACTTCATCGAGAGTGACACCTTCCTGAAAAATGGTTGCTATTAATGCGCTCGCAGTTACATGCGCGGCGCTCCAGTTATTGGTGTATTTATTGCCAACGGTTCCGGCCTCTGGCCTTTATTTGCTCTTAGCCCTTGTGGTTTTAATTACATGTGATTCGGTTGTTTCACAGCTTCCTTGCGCTTTCATCTGGGGAATCACATTTTTACCAGCCCTGCAGGTGTTTGCTGTGGTGTGAGAAGCCAAGTTAATTTCTCACAGTATCATTGCTTTGACCTGGTTACCTGCTGTGCCACAAATAATTTTATCAAGTGCTCTTACGACAAGCTGATCGATAATCTCATTGGAAATATCATTTCTGGTTAAGAAAGAGGACCTTTCCTAGGTGTGTGCTTCTCGCATAAGCCTAGTTGGTTTTAAACGCCTTGATCTTAGCATCTCCTAGTCCTCTGGATACCCCCCCTGAAGTATACATGTGCCACTTGAAGCAATGCAGTGGCTTTCATTCCCTTTCATTTCTCCGCAAGGGAAAAAATAAAATGGCAGCAAGGTGAAGATCTGCCCTTGCTCTCATTGAGGAGCTTGGTGGCTTCCTTCGGTTCACTTTGCTCAGCTCAATTCGCTTCCTTGGGCAGTGGGTTTCTGTTCCTCACCTGGCTCTTGTGGTCTCTTGCAGACAGCGCCTTTGCAATGCTGCCATCGAACTCTGATGCGTTTGAGCCGGGATATTCGGTTGTTATTTTCAGTTGTTCCTGGAGTTGTTCAGCAGCTCGGGTGGCCTTGGTGCTTTCTCTCAATGTTGGCAGCTGAGAGAATGAGCAGTGATTTCCATTATGCTTTCAGCATAGGGCTTGGGTCTCACAAAATACAAACATGCAGAGCTGTCGTTAGCCTGGGTTTGCTGTGTCCTGCAGTGCATCCTCTGCCTCGATGGCTGCCGCTCTGCGGTTCTTCGCAGACACCGCAAAGGGTTTCCTCAGTTCTGGGAGTGAAGCTGCTGTGGTTGGTGGTTGTGGGTGCTACTCCTGTTCCAACCCAAAGCCTTCTTTCTTTGGGTATCACTGTTTGGGTCCCTCCCTGCCTGCGCAAAGGTGGAAAAAACACAGAAAAGGGCACTCTGCTAAGCATTCTGTGGTTGAAGTTCACAGTGTTGTAGATCCAGGTATTAAATAGCTTTTTTTTTCTTTGTTTGATGCAACTGAATTCACAGATGAGTGTATGGCCAGAGTTTTCCAAGTGTCGCGCATGCTTACGATTCCCTGTGGTAGCAGCTGAGCACCACTGCAAAAGCATCCGGCTCAGCCCGATAGGCAGTGCATCCTGCAGAGCAAACTGGGAGGCTGAAATCCCTTCAGCTGAATAATTTCAGAAAGCCTCGCTCCAAATCTGATCTGGATCCGATGCTGATCTGGTGTTGTGGGTCTGAGGCTTTTATTCCAGCCTAGCTGTAAATGCAAGACTTGGCTTCCCAAAAAGTAGGCACGTTTCCTTTGACGTCTCAGTCTCGTACTCTCGTACATACCCCTGCAGACAGAGCAGTCATTTAAATGGGAGTTTTACTGTGAGAGACTCGTCCCTCCAAACTGGTTGCTGTTCCCATGCATGCAAGGAGCTGGGGCCTCTCTCCTCTCACCCCGCTGTGCTCTCTCTGCAGAATGACATCTACGAGTGGAGCCGAGACCACCGCGTGCACCACAAGTACTCGGAGACGGACGCAGACCCGCACAACGCCCGCCGTGGCTTCTTCTTCTCCCACATCGGCTGGCTGTTTGTGCGCAAGCACCGGGACGTCATCGAGAAGGGGAGAAAACTGGATTTCACTGACCTGTTGGACGACCCCGTTGTCAGGTTCCAAAGAAAGTAAGTGGGAGCGCCTGGCCATCGCGTGGCACAGGGTGGAGGGGTCCTGACCGCCTCATTGTGGCTTCTTCCTTGTTGCTGCCCGTCCTCTTTCTCCCCCAGGAGATCACTGCCACCCTGACGGCAGGCAGCAGGGCTGCTGTCCCTCTGCCTGCAGTTGTGGCTGTGCGCCTCCTGCTTGCGGCCTGTCTTGGCCAGCTGCGCTGCACAAGCAGCGTGCCCTGTCCTCATCCTTTTCCAGAAAGCCAAGGCTGGCTGTGAAAACAGCCACGGCAGAGGCTGCTGGGCTCTTGGCCTTCTCCTTTGATCAGTGGAGTAAAGGCTGTAGTCGCTACTTGCTGTAATGCAGAAGTGCACCTCTCATTCTGCAAACCCATCTTTGGCCAGCGCAGACCGAGTGCTTCCTCTCACAGGACTGTCATCCTGCACAGCATTAGTTATTGCCCCTGAGAATTAGCGCAGACCAGGTTCAGCTTGCTACATGCTCTGTGAGAGGTGGGAATTGAGCAGCGCGCTGTGTTCTCTGTGTGAGTAACTGCATAGTAGGTGGAAATGGAAGACGCTCCCTGACAGCAAGCGTTTGGTACAGGTGCTCTGCAGACCACATTCGCCTATTTGTGAGCGTTTTCTGGATGAGGGAAGCAGCTGGCCGAGTCCTGAAATCTGTCTCGCCTTTGCATTAGAGTAAGCTGTGCACAGGCAGAATGTTCCCTGCATTCGAGGAGCTGCAGGAGGGAGGAATTCGCTGCCCTCTGTTTTGTCATTTGTTGGCTCAGTCAGCAGTAGGTGTTTGCAAAGGCTCCCTTGCGGTTTGCTGCAGCACCTCTTGGCTGTGTTGTTACCTTTACCAAGACAACAGCAGCCCACGAGAAGCAGGCTCTGCTGCCTTGGTTGTGCTGCAAACGTTGCGTAGCGATGGTGGCAGTTTTGTGCAGGGAAGTTGTGTTTCAGCAAATGCCAGGGCTCGGGATTTGAATGCAGGGCTTCCTTTCCCTTAGAAGAAAAATTCAGGTTCCTCCTTTTATGAGGCTGAAGTGGTCTTTTTGACAGCACAGAAAAAACAGCGGGTGGTCTGTTGGCAGCTGCAGGCTCTTAGGGGTGCCTGGGTGCCGGGTTTGCAGCCAGCGCTGAACTTCCCCAGGACTTCAGGTGCTGGTCTTGAGGTTTTTGCTCCGGGAGTGGGCCTCAGCTGTTGAGCCCCAGCGTTACCTGCTGCTTCAGGGTTTGTGGCTCTCTTTGCATTTTGAATTGTAAACTGGTGTCATGCAACAGCAGAGAGTTGAAAATTTCCCTGCTGCTGTGTGGCTCCTTCCCCTGCAGTACCCAGTTCATCCTCTGGAAGCCCAGGCAAGAGTTGGCAGTGTTCATGCTGGCAGAGCTGGGGCACGCTCCGTTGCATGCACAGTCTCTCTCTTTTTATCCCCATCAAAGCCTTCCATTTAGTCCTCCCAGCTGCGGGCAGCACTCCATGAAGGCACATACATTCCTCGCTGACTACTGAGAGCCCTGACAGCTGCACAAAGGCAGAGACTAAAAAGCAGCCCTGGCCCCTGCCACATCAACTGCTTTTGGCGGAAGAGGTGACTTTTCTGATGCCGAGCCAGTGGCACACTGGCCTGGCTGCCGACGAGGAACTCGGCTTTGTGTTCCTCCTTGACAAAGGCTGTTGCAGCTGCGAACTGCCGAGGCGTCTGCCTTCCGAGGCTGGGGAGAGCGGGGTGGCAGGGTGGCAGGACAGCCTCTCAGAAGTGAAAAGCCGAGTGCTGGCTTGCTAGTAGCAGGTTGCTTCCAGGAAGCGTTTCTGGGTATTGCTTGGAAACATCCACAGTGTGAATGATGCTGAAAGGTAACAATAGGGACCACTAGCAACTTTTTTCCCTAACGCTGCTTCTGACACATTAACATAGTTTCTCTTGTAAAACAAACAAACAAATAAAACAAACATCTCAAGCTCCAGAGAACTGGATACAGCAACGGTCTACTGAGACATCATTTCAGTTAGACATGCAAGAATGTTCTTGTGGGTCAAGCTTTTTCCTCCATTTTTGGAGTGGGTCCTGAATTAGCAGCAGTTCTTTTTCTGCCATCTTTCCATAGCATCCTAATAGTCATAGCTGTTCCTTACCTGGCACTTTTCCCTTACACATCTCCTGGCGCTTTTCAGTGCAGGTGAGTACTCGTGTCACTGCTTTAGAGAGGACAAGAATGGCAGCAGCTGTCCCTCCTAGCTCTTGGTAGTTGCCTGTGGCGCTGAGCACTAGCAAGGCTTGGCACGAGAAGGATGCCTGCCCTCAGTACATACCACTCAGTAGATGTGGATGTCTTGGGTTCAGATTGTTCCAGCCTGGCCAGGATTACCACAGCAGACAAATGCTCTGAAGACACTGGCGCCTTGCTTGGAGCAGTCCCATTCAAAGCAGTCTCTCCAGGGCTCCTTGGCTCTGTTCAAGTTCTTCTGCAAAACAGCCACGAGTGCGGAGCTCAGAGAGGTTATGGGGCTGGCCCAGGTTATGCCAGGGGTTTCTGTCGGACCCATGCCTCATGATATCCCCTCGCTCCCCTGCCATCGTCCCCACCAAGGTAATGGTGTCTTTTTGTTTCCCCGCAGGTATTACAAGAGCTCGGTCGTGCTGATGTGCTTTGTGATCCCCACCTTTGTGCCGTGGTACCTGTGGGGTGAGAGTCTGTGGAACGCCTACTTCCTTGCCTCCATCCTCCGGTACACCATCTCCCTCAACGTCACCTGGCTGGTCAACAGCGCCGCGCACATGTACGGCAACCGCCCGTACGACAAGTACATCAACCCCAGGCAGAACACCTTTGTCACTCTGGGAGCCATTGGTAGGTGCTGTAGCCCCCCACAGAGATCTGCAAACTCAGAGCAAAATCTCGTCCTGCTGCAGCCTGGTTGGGGTTTGTGGGCACCTGCAGCTGGTCACTGCTTTGAGCCAGGGCTTGGAGGAGGCTGCACATCCTCAAGGAAGTCTTCCCCTGTTCTACCGAAGAATGCTCTGCTTCTTGTTTGGTTGTCAGTATCCCTTCTTGAAGCAGTTCTCCTTTTCATCTCTGAGTGTTTGGGATGGGAAATGCCCCTTCCTGCCAGGGAGGGAAAGTCAAAAGCTCTAAAATGGAGGCGGTCAGGGGTCTTTCCCATAGATCTCCCGTAGCCAGGGATGCAGCATAACCTGCACGGGGTCAGGACTTTGAAAACAGGGCTTGGGATGTCCCACCCCAGCAGGGTCCTGAATTCATCAGTGTGCTGGCCACACGGTCTTGTAACTCCCTCTCTGTTTCCCAGGTGAGGGTTTCCACAACTACCACCACACCTTCCCCTTCGACTACTCCGCCAGTGAGCTGGGCCTGAAGTTCAACCCCACCACCTGGTTCATTGACTTCATGTTTTGGTTGGGGTTGGTCACCGACCGGAAACAGGCTCCGAAGGAGATGATCCAGGCGCGCAAGGAAAGGACTGGAGATGGCAGTGCTTGAAGAGCAGCGCTTCTCCCTGCGGCAGCGCTGGTGTGCGTGTGTGGGCACCCCCTGCTTGCACGCGCTGGTTGGAGTTCTTTTCCTCTGGTTTAAAATTAGTTTTTTCAGTTGAGCCGAATTTATTCCACGGGTTCGGCCGCAGCTTTTTTGTCTTTATTAGTTGTTTTATGTCCAAACTTCAGACTATTAAGTGTAAAAATGTTCTATATTATTTAATATTAGAGTTAAAACAGGAGAGAGATTTGATTTTAGTCACTGTAGTTCATGTCTGAAATACATTGTAATTTGCTTGTTCGTGGTAAATGTGGCAGGTTGGAGGGACTAACTATCCTTTTAAAGTGCAGTGAGGGGAGAATTTGTTTCTACTCTTAATCAGATATTCTTTTGAGACACGATTCTTGGAGAGGCCGGGGCAGGGCCCAGTGTGCTGTGTCAGCTACAAACTGACGGCAAGGACCAGTAACAGCACCATGGAAAACAGGATGTCCAAGGCGAGTAATCGGCCGAAGATCAGTTTGACGTTAGTTTGAAAATCTGCTTTCTTCTTTTTGTTAGCCCTGTTAGCCAGACCAACGCGCTGCTGTCTTTGCTAAATACGAAAACCATTTATTGCTGAGCAGGCTTTTGTGTTGAAGATTAGTCTCTATACAGGCCAAAATACAAACTGATGCTATGTTGAGATGATTCCTTTGTTGTCGCATATACATTGTAATTTGTAATGGTACAGAGCTCAACAATGTCTTAAGCCAAATAAAGCTTTGGTTTCGATGTTCGGAGACCTGAGTTATATTCTAATCAGTCATGGCCATTGATGCATGCATATTTTAGCTACTTTTGCACAAGAGGCCTCTTAATTTCTTTTTCTGCCTTTGACTAGCAGGTCTTTGAAAACCGACCTTGATCGAAGTCAGTCTCTACTAATGTTTCAGCTGCATGCAACATCCATTGGTTTCTGAGCAAAATATAAAGACAGTTATGTAGCTTCTGAATTTAACATTTAACAGTTGCCTTGATTAAAAAGGAAAAAAAAGCAAAAAAAAAAAAAGCAAAAAAAAAAAAAAAGCATGTGGAATGGGACGTAGAGCCCTTTGTGTTAGATGTTAGCCAGTGCAGGAGAGAGGCTTTGTACTGTCAGCACTGGAGCACTTTCGAAGATAGAGGGCATGATTTTCATTTATAAAGCAGGTCACCGCCTTGTCCCTCGCAGAGGGAGTGCTCACTTCGGGGCCACTCAGCCGCATGCCCCGGGCAAGGCAGTGATCTCGAGCTAAGTGAGACTCGGGCCCTGATATTTTCAGGAAAGATGTAGAATTAAAAAACAAAGCCACGCAATTTAAAATCAATTCTTTTTTTCTTGTTTCTTGTTTTCCAAATGATGCCATATAATATTAAAGAGTTGTCTTTATTCTGTATTTCATCCAGCAGGTGTTTTAACAGTGTTACTTTGCCATTAATGTTGTGTAAACTCTTGAGTGATTTACAATAAACAGTTATGATTAGACGGGCTGCTGTGCTTTGTTCGGAAATGTCTCCAGAAACGAACGGCTTCGTGCAGCATACGTCAGAAGCACAGCAGTGTTTCACTTGGCATTTCCGGGTATTCTCTGGGTGCAGCGTTTCCAAAGTACCTGCCCCCTCCATGTTTGTGCATTCCTTCGCGGGGGAAAGAGGGCTGTTAGCACACAGAAGGGCCCCACGAGACTGGATTGCTTTTGGCTCAGTTGCCACGCTGATAAGGAGGGGAACAGAAATTTAAAGCTGTCTTAAGCTTGAAAGGAGACCATGGTAAGTTCTCACGTGTGAAAATCCCAGTGCAGTTGGGCCGTTTGGTAGAATTACACAGCGTGGTGGGAGGCTTCTCCCTGCCGCCCCTTACTGTGCCTACGTACGGATCTGGGAGGCTTCCCACCTGCTTGTTGGAAACACAGCAGCGTGGGGAGCGCTGCTTCCCTCTCTGAGGGCTTGATGGGCTGGTGGAGAGCGGCATAAAGCCTTCAAACTGATGCCAGAGATGGGCTTGGACATGATGTGTGAGTGTAGGAGCAAAGTGGGAAAGAGGCAAATGCCTCACCTTAATGGTTCTTCCATCATGTTGTTTGTGTAGCTTCCTGGCTGGAGAACTGCAGTGAGTGCGCTTCATGGCAGCTTACATACACATCTTCCTGTTGATCTTTATCATGTTTTAGATGTTTTTTTCTTTTGTGCTGCTACTGCTTGGACTTCCCTAAGCTGATTCTTGTCAAGTACGTGCTGTAAGAAGAGTAACTGTTCCTGCAAAGAGACAGGCTGTTTTCAGTCTGACTACCTGAAATTATACCAAGGTAATACGTGTTTTTCTTGGAAGTGTAAGAGTGCAGTGGCAACACCAGTTCCAGTGGGACTCAGGGATCTGAGACTTTGAAACCATTTGCAAGTTAACCGTGATTTTGAAAATAAATAAACAAATAAATAAAAAACTGGAAGTATGCAAAGAAACGTCTTTCAGAAACTGAAAAGGTCCTCTATCAAATGCCTGAAGTGTGAGCTTGTGCTCCTTCAACTCCAGTTTTTCTGCATGGACTCACATGGTGGAGCTGGTCAAAAAATTGCAGTGCTGGGAGGCAGGAGGGATCCTCAAGATCTTCCTTTAATGCGAAGAGGAGCAGGAGCAGAGCCCAGCGATAAAGGAGCCATTTGCTAACTTGCACCCACGTGCCCCAGATCCGTCTGGCTCAGCAGTGCCCAGTCCCGGAGCTGAAGCCAGCTGGTATCCAGAGCTTTTGGGAAGAGGGAGTGCCTTGTCTTGGAGGGCTGGGATCTGGGGATATTTTGCATGTGAGAGGGGGCATTTTGCAGGCAATGGCCCCTCTGGCAAATCTCAGGCACGCCTGTTGCCACCGTGCAGAGGGTGCACATGCTCAGACGGTGTATGTTTAGCAGCGGGGCATTTGGAGAAATGAAGTCTATCAAAATATTTTAAAAGCTGGATGAAGGAACAGATGGCTTTGATGAGAGATGATCTGGCTAATGAAATAAGGTTTATCACTTAAACTGAGAAACAGTTGCTTGGGCGCTGTATTTAGCCCGTGTCGCAGCTCTGAGCGATCCCTGGCCCCTTCCTCCCACCCCCAGTGCTGAGTGGGCGACGTTTCTTGCCAGGCCCCGTGCCAGCTTCGGCACGGAACGGAGCAGGACAGGACGACCAGTTGGTACATCTATTTTCAGAACACATGCGTTTCCCAGGAATGAAAACAAATGCAGAGCAATTCCCTTTTCTTCCTTCCCTCTGTTTACCCCTTTTCCCTGAAGAAACAGCCCACCAAAACCATAGCAAGTTTGCAATGGTTGAGTTGCCCCTGAGAGGACTGCAGTTAGAGGGGTTCCCTTCGCTTCTTGCTGAGCTGCGGGTGATCTGCCAGGACACATTCACCCTGTGTAAGTCCTCTATTTCACTTGAAAAGTATCTCCCCTCTGTCGTGGGAAGAAGGTGGACGTGCAGTTTGGTCCCCATTGGGAGCACTGATGTGGTTGAGTGTGCATAGGAAACGCCCATACACTGTAAGGCATCGGGAGGAGGAAATATTAATTAATGACAGAGCAAAGCTGTAATTTTGAACATTTGTGTGCATTGGAGCTGGTCCCTGTTCCGGGCTGGGCGACTTGCCAGGCACATTCCCAGTTGCCCAGCAGGGAAAACTCAGCGGGGACTGGGGCAGGACAAGTCCTGCAGCAAGTGGATGCCAAACCCCAACCACAGCGGTTTGGGGGGGGTCCCCCTCTGCCTGCCCCCCTCCACAACCCATGTCTGGAGGTGGGGATCGAGTCAGGGAAGGAGAAGGCCATGGAGGCAGGGCCAGGTGAGCTCGCAGAGGGCTCCGGGACCATTTGGCAAGGGAGACAGGCACTGTGCTGCCGAGGGATGCAGCTCAACAGCAGGGCACCCACGTGCCGCACTGCCCCGGTCACGCTGGTGGCTTCGTTGAAGCCGTGAATTTTAATTTCTGAAAGGTCTTCAGCGAGCCTGCCGGCACCAGCGCTCTGAGGGACGCCATCTGCTCCAGAAAGCGCTCCTGTGAACAAAACGTCTCGAACGCTAAGTTTACTGAAAACGAAGCTGCTTTAACAGCCCATCTGCCGCCTTGTTTTCCTTCCAGCTTGGGCTGGCGGCGGAGCTGAAGTGACTCAGGCGGTTTCTGGTAGCTGCCGGGCTTCCCTTTGTGGCGGAGCCGCCGGGCCGGGCGCTGCCACTTGGTGCCGGCTCCACGGGGCAGTTGCAGCCTCGGCCGCTGCACGCTGAGGGTTGTGCAAGGCCAGGCTCCTCCTGCCCGTGTTAGCCAGCCCAGCGCACTTTTATGTCGCAAGGGGGGCCCTCGCTGGGCCCGCTGCTGGTGCTTTCAGCCCCGCGTTTACCCCCGGGGTGCTGGGGCTGCCCGCCTGAGGGGTGCGGGTCTCCAGCCGCGCCTCATGGCGGGGCCCCGCCTGGCCGGGGCGGGGACGGCACCAGCCCGGCCCCCTCCTTCCCTCCCTGCCTCTTTCCCTGCCTCTTTCCCTGCCTCCCTCCCAGCCTCGGCCGGGAACGGAGTCGCCGCCGCCCTCTCCTCAGGTAGGAGCCGCGGCCGGTGGCAGCGCTGAGGGGACGGGGGGTGCCGGGTGTCTGCTCCTCTGCCCACCACGGGCACCGGCGCTCGGCCGGCCCCGAGGCCGCCGCTGGATGGGGTTCGCAGCTCGTGAAATTGACGAGAAACTGCCAGGGCTGCTTCCCATCGCGACGGTGTCGCGACAGAGAGCCGCCGCGGGGCGAGCCGTGCTGGCTGCTGCTGCCTGGCTCGTCGCGTGGGGCGGGCGGGCGCCGCCTTCTCCTCCTGCTTTTGGCTCCGCGGCCGTTCTCCAGAATGCTCTGTGGCCTGGTGTCGGGGCATGCAGGCACGCTGCTGCAGCTTATCATCATCATCATCATCATCATCATCATCATCATCATCATCATCATCATCGCGCCGCTTGCGTACGGGCCCTCGAAACGCACTGGCGTGTGCTAAACTTCGTAAAGCCGTACCGCTCCGCTACCGAGGTGGCCGTGCCTGCCCTTCCTCACACCCACGTCTGTGGGCGAAAGCAACGTGAGGAAGGGCCCCCGGGTGTGCCTGGCAGATGACACGAGGGTGCTCCCCTTAGCGAGCCCTGATGAGCTGAGCCACCACCCGCTGTAACTGACGGGCGTGTGTTAGCGGGATGGGAGCTTAACTGCTTGGGGGGGTGCCATGGGGCAGCGGTAATAAAAGCAGAGCCAAGGGCTGAGCATTGAGACAGGAGAATGGGAGTGGCGGTGGGAGAGGAAGCCTACGCTGAGAGAAATCTCCAGCACATCCTCCGCCAGTGCCAAAGCCTCTGCAGCTGTGCGCCCTGTCCCGCGGCAGGAGTGCGCCTTGGCAGGATTTTTGTGGTGCTGGTGTGAGGCTGTGTGTCAGGAGGGGTGCCCAAAGCACGTTTGTGGTGCCAGCACGAGGCTGTGTGTCAGGAGGAATGCCCAAAGCATGTCTGTTTCAGCCCTGGGAGTCTGTGGCACCACAAGGCATTTTGGTTGCCGGAGGCTTTCCTTCTCTGCAAGCTTCAAAAAACAGAAGACCAATGGGTGTGTGCAATTCCCAGACACCTCCCAAACATGTTTATTTGGGAAAATATGGGACTGCGGAGATGGCTGAAGTGATGGCTCAGATTTGGCAACCCTGGTGCCGGCAGCAAGGCAGAACAGAGCTGTGGAGGGGAAGGTTGGCTTGGCATCATCCCCACGGAGCAACTAACTTTCAAAGAAATGATTTCTACTTTTCCCAGGGAGAATTTAGGGTTATTTTCCCACTGCTCTTGGCGTTTTATTTTGGCTCAGCTGAAAGGGAGGCTGTCGACTGGATTCCTCCTTCTTACCCCTGATGCTGGTGGAGATGCTGGTCTTAGCATGCAAGGGGGTCTCCCCGCCTGGAGACAGGAACGTGAGACACGAGCGGGTTAACCCGAAGGCAGCAGCTGCGAATGGGCTCCGTTGGCCACCAGCACGGAGCTAGGCGGGGTTGGTGCAGGCCAGCCTTCGGAAGGAGGTGAGGTGATGTGTAATTATTTCTGCACCCAGATAACGCAGCGGGGAGCCAATGAGCCATGTCCAGGTGCAGAGTCCTGAGTTTAAACCGTCCTCTGGGCATGCCGGAATGGCTGAACTTCTCCAGGCACGTGTGGGACATGACAATGGAGGGCATTATAAGGTGTCTGGTCCAACCACTGCCTGCGAGCCCTCCCTGGGTGGGTGCAGCAGAGGGTATGTGTGCCCCTGCCTCGACATGGAGCCTGTCTGGAGGGCTTGGATGGCAGCGACGTCCTTCCCCAATCGTGGAGCGCAGCCCCCATCTCTGCGCGCTGCCTCCCTGCCCTGCCCTGAGGGACAAGCCCTGTGCCACCTCCCTCTCCCTGCGACAGACAATGCTGAAGTAGCTCACGAAGGCTGTGATGCCGTGGCAGGGAGGCATGCTGGCATGTGAGGAGCTGTGGTAACCCGTTAATGAAGACAAGTGTTCTTTCTGGTGTTTGCTTTTATTGCGTACGCGAATCCTTTGTACCTTCCCGAGGGGGAAGAGTCATAAGACCTGCTGTCTCTGACCTGAAAGAACTGTGTTACCTTGCTGTAGTCCAACTGCTGCAGTAGAAAGCGGGAGAGCTGCGTTAGCAGCAATTAACTCACAGAATAAATGAGGGCTGTGATGGGAGCTAACATCTGCCTGCCTGCTCCCCTGCGGCCAGGATGGGATCGAGGAGCTCAGCTGCAGCTACGGGGCACCAGCAGTTCAGAACCGTGCTGCCAGGCTGTGGCAGGGACGCTGCCACCTGCCTCAGGATGCCGCTGCATATTTATGGGCTGCAGGAGAAAAAGGCAAGGGCACCGCTCGCAGAACAGCTGCGGCTGCTGCAGCAGGGACCGGGGGGAAACCGCCCTGCCAAGAGCTTTGCGCGTCCTTCACGGAGGGCGAGGAGCAGAGACGAGATGGGTGGGGGAATCCAGCCCACCCGCACAGACGATTCCTTCTGGTCTGCTGCACCGTGACCAGGATCTGTGTGCGCGCTGGGGCTGCCTGCCTTTTATATTGACGTATGTAATGCTTGCGTGGCTTTGTGCTCTCTGTATGCAATTCTTCCTGCTCCCGGGCTGGGGGGAACCAGCTTGCCTGTCATTTACGTGGCTTGTGTTTTCACCTCGCTTGAGGCTGATGGTTTTGTGCGAGGCTCGGGGTGCAGCGAGCCCCCCGGTGCAGTTCTGTGCCCCCACCAGGCGACGCGCGGGGTGCAGGGAAGCCGGCACAGCCGATGTGCTGCTGCCGCTGTAGGGAAAGAAAAGCAGGCGCTGGAGCAGGGAGCCTCGCGTCATTCACTTTCGGTTTGCGTCCCTTGGCAGCGCCGGTGCCTGGAGGAACACTGGCAGAGGACGGCGGAGCGTGAGGAGGTATTGGGCTGGGTGTCAGAGGCGGGTATGTGCAGCACAGCAACACCACGGCGTTCCTGGATTGCATGTGCTGCAGGAACAGCCCTGTCGTCTCAGATCCTCATCCAGTGGGACTTTGCCTGCAGGATGCGTGCTTCCTCCCGGGAGGTGTGCACGGCATCCGTCTGCCCCGCACAGCACCAACACATCAGGACCTGGTCCTGTTTCTTGTGCCTCCTCCCGGCAGCGCTCTGGTGCTGGTGCTTGGGCTTGGCTCCGCTTCTGGCGCTGCCAAACGCTTTGGCTGTGGCCAGGATGGGAGCTGGCCGTGTGCTTTGTGGCAGTGGGGAGAGAGCACGTGCACCTGTCTCCCTCCACGCCGCAGGCCATGCGCAGACAGCATGTGTGGAATGGGTAATGACCCCGGGAAGGAGGCTGCGCTGCCGTCTGCCTCCGGGAAGGAGCAGGCAGCTAGGGCTGCGTGTCTGCCGGAGTGACCTTGTGCAAGCTGCCGAAGGAAAACACCTGGAAAACCACCCCGGTTCCATAGGCGTGTCTGAAAGTCTCCCCGCCACGCTCCAGGCTTAACCTAAGGAGGTTGATGTCAGGGTGCTTCGGCACCTGTGGTGCCTTCAGCTGGGTGCTCTTGCTGCTTTCAACATGGGGAGGGGGGCAAGGGAGCTGGGTGCCTCTGCCCTCTTTCCTTTGTTTTTACTTTGCACTTTGTTTCTAGCAGGTATGGACGCGAAGAAATGCAGCGTGTGGATGTTTTTGCCTCTTGTGTTTACCCTGTTTACGTCAGCTGGATTATGGATAGTGTAAGTTATCTCCTGCTGGTTATTTGAGATAGCAAGTTAGCCCCGGGCAGTCTGAAGTGCTGCTGTGGTGTGGGCTGCGTTTCAGTGGGGAGTTTTTTGGGGTTGCTTTGTCCTCGAGTTACTGGGGGGCAGGAAAGACATGTGGTAGGGGCAGGGGCCAGTCTGTGGAGGAGCACATGTGTTTCCTTGAGGTTTTGTGCTCCCCGAGCCAAGTTCCTGACCTTGCCTTCCTTTTGGCACGTGCTGCTGGGAGCCACCTGAAAAACAAGAGGCACAAACAGAGACGTTCCCCTTCCTCGCCTTTTCAGTAAATGACTCAGCAGAGCTCTGGGAGGAGCGCTCAGGCCCCGCTTTGGGGCGCAGAGTCCAAATGTACAGCGTGCAGCCCCGTACGGACAGCCTTTTCGGCAGCTTCGTGCCGACACCTTGCTTTCTCGCTAGCCCTTCTTAACAAAAGGCACGAGGCATGCGTTTCCCTGAGCTGGGCTCTCCCCGAGCACGCAGGCAGACAAGTGCAGCGTGAATCCGAGAGCAGTGTGTGATCAGCAGTGGTGCTCAGCCCGAGGGGGGCTGTATCGTAGGTGACAGCTTCGGCCACGCATTGGTGGATGTCGTTTTTCAGCAGCAGGAGCAGCTTAAGCTGCTTGTCTGACCCCTCTTGCTGGTAAAACGGCTTTTGTGCGGGGAGCAGAGTGAACCAGATGAATCCAAGGCTTCAGATTAAAAATGAAAACGTTTCCCTGGGTGGTTATTTTTAATCCAGCTCAGTTCAGTGACCCTGATTCTCTACCCGGCCATGCAAAACAGGTGTAGCACAAAGACGGGCACATAGCTGGGCTGGGAAAAGAGTAGAGAGCAAAACCGCCTGCTTAAGCAGAGAGAAAGGTTTGCCTCTGGCAGCTCCTGGTTTTGCCTGACCTAGTGCCAGTGTGCTCTGAGGCACTCACTGGGTAGTTGGAGTGATATTGGGAATAGAAGCCAGAATGAGGTTTTCATCTTCTTTGTTTTTTGACAGGTACTTTATAGCAGTGGAAGATAACAAAATTATTGCGCTAAATGTACCAGAGAGGTAAGAGGTGGCTGTGGGTTTTACTTTCAGTTAGTTGTTTCTACATGATAATTAAACGATAAAAGTTAAATGGGAAAGAAAATCTTGAATCTTGGTTCCTGTGCACTTATGTCTCGTAGGAAGCCTGGTTCCAAAAGACCACCTTATATAAGGTGAGTGCGTGATCTCCTTCCAATTACTGCTCTGATTAACAGTTGTTATTTGTACGCCTTTGCCGCCCTGGAGTTACAACAATATGCTTTGTGTTTTCAAAGTATTGCAGGTGACGCTCCTCCTGCAAGCTGCGTGTTTAGCCAAGTCATGAACATGGCAGCATTTCTAGGTAGGAATCACAAGGAGAATGTTTCTTTCTCTCTCAAAATTGGTTGTAAGAAGTCATTGGAACATAAGTAGTATCCGAGATGTATTGTTCTTGGATAGGCTGATGTGAAATCCTTTAAGCTGTGATTGCTACTGATTAAGCCAGGGTTGTTCTGTCTTCAGCTGTAGAAAGACAGTATGAGGCTGGACGCATTTGAGATTTATTGGTTTCTGATTTATCCTCGTATTTTTAATTATCTCAGCCTTGAATCAATTGTGACTGTTTCTCACTGTGTGTTGGATTTCTGGTATTTGCTGCACGTGTGAGGTAATGGCACGGGAATACTGGGAAGTGCAGAAACTGACTGTGCAAAATATTGCCTGGGCCGGAGTCTCCCCACCCCACCTCTTCCCAAATTCCGTTACTGAAACAATCCAAGTTGACTGGCTTTTTCCAGCAGCAGGTGTAAGAGTGAAACATCACGAATAGAAGGAATACCTGAAATGTACAAACGCTGGCAAAAGATACCTGCATTAGGGTCTTAAAACTGTTTATTACTTACACTTTTACTTATTTTGAAGAAATGATCCCAAACTTAAATGGGCCAAGAAGTCATTATTTTAACTTGGAAGTGCTGTTCTTTAGTAGCACTTGCATTTATCTTTTCCCTAGATGGGACACTTTTTGGTGCTGCCAGTTTTGCTTTTTCCACCGCTGCTTCCTGTGAAAGGCATAATGTTTCCTTCCGGAAACCTGAGAAATTGGGTTGAGTTGAGCTTTGGGATGAATCCAGTCTTGTGCATGTACAAGACGCCTTAACAACCTCAGTCTGATGTAATGAAAATGAGGCTTATATCACGTAAAACCTAGTGAGATGAGTTCAGTCGTGAACCCTGTTATGAACTTGCTTATTTTCAAATATCACTTCAGGGAGGACTGTATGCATCCTTACCATTTGTTTCTGTGCGTGGTTTCATTTCAAGGTCAGACCTTGTTTTCCACATCAAGCCAGGGTCTCAGTTAGGTGGAGGTGGCTGTCTGACACCAGTGAATAGGTGCCTGCCTTCTCCGCCGCCTCCAGGCAAGGGCCTGCCCGTTTCTGCTGGCCACTTTGTTCAGGCAGCCCCTGTGGGTCTGCACCGGGTCCCACCGGTCCGTGGGCTTTATGGAAGGGTAGGACCTGCCTGTGGATCCCTGTGGTCTGGGTCGGTGTGAGGACAGCAGCCGCCTGAGCGCGAGGGCAGGCTTCAGGCCTCTGCGGGTGCTGCGAAGAAGGGCAGGCAAACAGAAGACGTGCAGCTTTTTGGAGCCCAGCTGCACCGTGCGCTTCCGTTGCACAGCTGCAAGAAGAAATGAAAGCAGGTGGTCTTTCTAGACTGCAAATCTGTTGTCACGGCATCTCTGCTTTCTGGACGTAGCCAGGCTGGCTGCAGCAGGTTGGGTTCCTCTGTTGCGCTGGGTGCTTCTGATAGCTGCCTCTGGCTTGTGCCTCTGTTGGCTTGGGTTGTGTCCAAGCCTTTGCTGCTAGAAGCATTGGCTTTACTGGAAAATCAGAATGACATGGTTTTGCAGGTAAAACAGGAAGGTGACTTTCTAATTCCCTTTTGTTATTCCTGTCAGTGTTTTAGGAGAAGCTCGTGCAGTTTCAGGGGGAGTGATACCTGTTTTGTAAGGGACTTGTCCTGTAGATATAACAGAAAAAGCTCCTGCAGGTGAGCCCAAGTAGTCAGAGGGTGTCTGTCCCTGGCAACGATGAACGCCAGAAAACTTACTTCTGTGGGCAGCAAAGCTCTCTTGCATTCAGGCATTCAGAGCCAATGGTGAGACACTAAATTCCAACATCTTGTGCAGCTGGGATAAAGCTGGGTATTTTTCACTTGCAGCGCCCTTATTTTCCTAAACCATGATTTTGGTTTATACTGTATTTTTGTGGATAGCGTAGGTGTAACTTGCAAACACAGACGATTTACAGCAACATGACCTGCATACCGTCTGTTTGATCGTAGCAGTTAGGTGTTTGGCAGCAACCAGCAAATTTCCCTTCTCAACTACCTTGCTTTGCAGCAGTCTACTTTGAATCCCGGATGAAGGCAGATTGCCTGGCTTTCCGTGTTGTTCCGTGCAGTGTTCCCTGGGGAGGGCAGAAATACGCAACGTGAATATCTCCTGGGGTTATATCATATCCCCTGATATATCATGTATCCTATATATCATGTGTCCTGACATATCACAGCGCTTTGGTGAATTGTGAGTTGGAGGGGGCTGCTCTTCCCGTCTTCGCAGAGAATTCGTGCAATATTCTGGGCCATTTTGCTTTGGTCAGCTTGGGTAACGCTTGAAAGATTTCATGATATTCCTGGCACCTACTGCTCATTGCAGGGGAGGACGAGAGATACTGAAACCCGCAGAAATACCGGTGTGGTGCTGGTGGGTTTTCTCGCAGGGCTGGGGTTTGGTGTTTCTCCTCCAGGAGAGCTCAGTGAGCCCTGCCTCTGGGTGTGAGGAGGCTGAAGGCTCTGCGAGCCCCGGCGAGGTAGCTGCTGCAGCACGTTACGCCGAATGACCCACCTTGCCTTCTCTCTTTCTCAGCACTTGTCGTCGCTGTCCTGCGCTTCATTCAGCTGAAGCCGAAGGTGCTGAACCCGTGGCTGAACGTCAGCGGCCTGGTGGCGTTGTGCTTGGCCTCGTTTGGGATGACCTTACTCGGCAACTTTCAGGTCTGTGTCATGAGCTCCTGCAGGCTGAGAGGATTTGCCCGGGTCCTTGAGTTACACATGCCTGGCTGCACCCCAACCCTCCTTGTACCCGCTCTGCCACCTCTGCCTGCCTAAGGGGGCTCCAGCGATGTGTGGAGATGAAGGGACGTGATTTTTCATGTATTTCACGCATGCTTGACCTGCTGAGAGCCGGTGCAGGGAGCCTCCTGAATCTCCTGAGCCCTGGGGTTTGGTGCAGATGGTCGTGGGTAATCGGACTGAGCTGGAAGTTTGCAGCTGCATCTGTGCTAGCAGATGCACAGCTGCCTGTACAGAGCTAGCAGGCAGCTTAATGTCCTTCACCCAAAACTATGTTGGTTAAATCCATCTCCTGCTTGTCCTCAGACTGGCCGCGAGAGGGATGCGGCAGAGAAACGCTGCCTCTCTCCCTGGTGTGACAGGGGCCTGGCTGAGGTCCCTGTAATTCTCCACCCATTCCGCAACACAATCGTTACAAACAATCAAGCTGTCAGCTCCACAGCCTGCTCGGTGGGGTTGCGCATCCACCGTCATCGCCAGGCTGTGTCTGTCAGAGCTGCAGCGAAAATCAAGGCGGTAGAGCCAGTGGGTCGCGTGGGTGTCCCTGTCCTGCTGCTGTCCTGATACCCTGCCTCTTACTGGGATGCAAGTACAGGGCCCCAGCTGCCGGGAACTGGGAATGGTCAGGGTTGCAGAGAATCTCAACTCTCTTTGTAGGAAGGGAGATGGCTTTCCTGCTAATACAGGAAAAAATGCTTGTTCTGTGAGGGGTGAGTAGCTGTTTGGGTTGTGGAGCAATTGCTGGAACGTTGTGTCATCCATAGTTTTCTCTTTTTTGTCCTTGTTTGTTTGTTTTTGAATGAGGTGTGAGCTCACTTGGTTATTCTGGACCTCTTGCTAACTCCACATCCCAAGCCAAAAACTCGTAGGTTTGCTTTTTCATGAGAGATTCCCAGACAGGAACTGCAAGGCCTTTGTAAGAACCACATCTAGGTGTGAGAAGGATGTCTTTATTGTGGGGATTAGGCACAAGGAAGCAGTTTCAACATCTTGTTCCTTTTTTCTCCCCCTCAGAGCAAATGCTCATTCTTGAAAAGTGGATATTTTGAGTCAGTCATGATTATAAATTTTTGGACTAATAATCCACTTCTTGTTAGCTGTATTCTTTCTTCGATCTTGTGCCAAACCATGAAAGCATATGGTAATGAGACTTTAGTCTGTGTTTTTCCCTGCCTGACTGCAGAGCTGAACGTGGCGTTAAATCACATTGCTAGAAAATTACAGATGGGGTGTTTTAGAGGGACATGAAGGCTACAAGTCCCATGCAGTGCAGGCTGCCTTGGGAAAAACAGCTCTATCCTGTTTTTGCATCTACCATCATTGAACCTGCCCTTTCTGGAGGGGAAAAAAAAACAGGGTAGGGAGGAGAGGGGAGGAATCAGTGGAGGCAGGGTGACTGGTTAGTTATTTTGTAGATTGGGGACTGTTTGATGGGAATTGGTTAAATCACAGAATAGGAATCAAGGCTGCAGGGAGGAATTCAGGGCTGATGGTTTCTTTTCTGGAAGAGCCTCAGAGGGAAGAGGGAAAATGTTGGGCCTAAGCCTTATTCATAGTGGGCTTTCTGAATGTGTTTGCATCCTGGAGGGATCTCTTTGCAGACGTGCTCATGGAGCATGGCTGTTCCTCTCTCTTACAGCACTGCACAGTTACTAAGCCCTGTGAGAGATGGCAGCTGAGGGATGGAAAAGCACATGCACTCCAGAGGGGTTGGGCTCCTGTTGCTTCTAGCCCTAACACTCGAGGGTGGATGGGAGAGGGAATGCCCAGGCAGCCTTTTGGTGAGAGAAACTGTCCCAAACAGGAGTGCAACAGAGGTGACAGGGCTCTGGCCGCCCCCTGCACCAGGCAGCGCTGCCCTGTGCAGCTGGCATGGGGGGCCGCAGTTCCCTGCCGCTGCAGGGAGCTGAACAAGAGCCCAGCGTGTTGTCCTTGCCTGCCCTGGCCGTCACGTCAAGTCAGGGAAGTACGCGGTCCTGAGCTTCGCGTAGGTGGGTCTTGTCAGGGGGCTGCAGAGGCGGTCCCCGGGTGACTGGGTTTTCCACTGTGCCTGGTTTTGGGCAGAAGATCTGCTCGACTGTGACAGCTGTCAACTCATCTTGGTTATCTCACACCACCCACCTCTGCCAGAAGTGGTACAGCATCACTGTCTGACACCCCAGTGGTTCTCGCTCTCCTCTGTCTCACCCTGGCAGCAACCCGAGGTAGCTAGCAGATGATTCCTGTTTTGTCCAGGCGATCACTGTTCTGTTTCCTCCTAGCTTTCAAACGATGAGGAGATCCACAACGTGGGTACATCGCTGACCTTTGGCTTTGGGACTCTGGCGTGCTGGATCCAGTCTGCCCTCACCCTCAAGATCAACCTGAAGAACGAGGGACGGAAAGTGGGGATCCCACGGGTCGCCCTGTCAGCCAGCATCACCCTCTGCGTGGTGCTCTGTATCCTTTGGTTCTGCTCTGTGGCAAGCCGGGTATCGTGGTGTCCGACTCCCCTTGCAGCAGGGAATGCTGGTTCTTCTCACATCCACCCTAGGAGCTCAGAGCATCTAGGAACACTGCTGAGATAGTTTTCAAGGCATGAATCTATGATCTGTTTGTTTTGCCACCTCTGTTTTACAGGGATGCACTGCTTGTCTGATGGGCTGGGTCAACTGTCGTCCTGGTGGCTCTGATGGTCAACGTTTTATTATCTTCCTGTTGGCTTTCTCCCATCCTGGCTGGTATCTCTGCTCCCGCAAGCTTTCCCAGGATGTTTTCCTTGACTTACCTCTTCCAGATTTCATCCTGATGGCTCAGGGCATCCACATGCACGCTGCCAGGATCCAGTGGGGCCTGGTGATGTGCTTCCTGTGCTACTTCGGCACGTTTGCGGTGGAGTTCAGGCACTACAGATTCGAGATCGTTTGCTCTGAGTACCAGGAAAACTTTCTGAGCTTTTCTGAAAGCTTGTCGGAAGCCTCTGAGTACCAGACAGATCAGGTGTAGCCTGTCCTCTGGCAGGGGGGGAGGGAGGCAGGCGCGGTCCCATGGTTCGACATGACCTCATTTACACTTGTTTTGATGAGTTTGTTTTCCACGTGCAATCATGATCGTATTGCCAAAGGGCTCTGAGAGTGGCTGTCTCATTAAGAGCCACACAAAAGCAGCTGCCTGCTGGAAGAGGGTTCTTTCTGAACCACGGTGCCAGAGAGCACGAGGTGTTTGATTAGTGCTACCAGGGACTTTGTCAGCAACTCTGTCGCACTCTTGATGCTGAAGATGTTCAACGGCCAGTCCTCACAATGCCCCTCCGAGGTGGGCACGGCTCCTGGAAAGGAGATGAAGGAAACAAACCTCTCTGGGCGCAGAGTCCTCAGATGTCACTGGTTCCTGAGTCACTGGGCTGCACCTTTCATGTCTTACTGCGTTGTTTTCTTGGCTGCTGAGCTGACAGGCGTAACCTGGTAGCGTAAGAACAGTGGCCGTTTCTTCTGGACTGGGAATCCGACCCAAAGGGACCGGCACTTATGGCGAGCGGGTGGGGCCTTTCTTCCATCCTGGAAAGCAGCGGAAGGCACAGCAGGGTTGGGGAGACACCACGCTGCGACCAGGCGTGCCTGGCAGCAGGGAGGACTGCGGTGCCCAGGCCCGAGGAGGGGGCACACGGGAGCGCTATGCGAGGTGTGGTGTTGCGGACACCACAGTGGGGACTGACGGAAACAAGGTGCTGAAGTAAGATGGGAATGGCTGTATGCTCTAAAGATGACCCGGAAGAGGCTGCTCTTTTAAGTGTTTAGTGTATCCACTACATATCGTGTAATATTTTAAAAGCTTTTTTTTTTTTGGTTGTTCGCAGAGGGGTAAAAGCCTGCAGTGAAAATGGAATCATTGCAGGTGGATTTTATGGGGCAGAGGGTGGCTGGTTGGTGGTGGTTTTGTGTTTTTTTTTTTTTTTTTTTTTTTTTGTCCTCATGGACTTAGAAGTCAAACTTCAGACACGCTTCAGCCCTGCGTGGGATCCAAACCTCTCCATGTGGCCAGTTTTCCTGAGAGGACTTGCAAGGTACTTGGGGGCAGTGCTGCCCTGGAGGCTGGGGGCCTCGGCCTGGGGATGGCAGGTGCTGGATGGAACCCGCACAACTACGCGAGCTTCTCCCTCCTTGGGGACATGGAATTAACTGGACCTTTTCTCAGAGCTGAGTCACCAAAAGCAAGAGTAGCTTTGCTGTGCCCTCCAGGTGGAGCTTGAATTCAAAGGCTGATGGGAATATAACAAGAAGAAACTTCCTACAGCCAAGATGGTCTGTGGGCAAAGAGAAAGCAGGAGCCCAAAGCCTGTATCTGAAAACCCCTGAGCCTGGGAAGGCTGCTGGATTGGCCAGGCAGGGGATGGATGGGAGACATTTTCCATTTTCCTCAGGCTCTCCTGTCTGAGCTGACACGGGGCATCTCACTGCCCCTGCAGGAAAAGAAGCAGAAATGAAAATGGTGGCAGGAAGCGTTTGAAGGGGAACTCTTACCGTACCATGGCATTTCTGACAGAAACGGAAAGGGCACGAGGGCGTACAGTGCTCTGCAAAGGTCGGGGGCCAATCCGGCAAGGAGAAATGGTCAAGAAAAACTTCTGTCTAAACCAGCATAAAGGGAGAGTTCAGCCAGCCCCCTCCTTGATCCTTCTTGGGCCAAAAGCCACATTCAGGGAGGGAGGTGCTGAGGCTGCGTGTCGTCCCCTGACACACTGGATGCAGAGGGAGCACAGAGCAGTGCTTTAAGTGTGTTTTACTGTAAATAGTCCACTGTAGGTTTTTTTTTCCTAAATCAATTACTACTTTCAGTTTATCATTTTATATTTTGTAATAATTTTAACAAAGAAAACATGAGATGATGTTTGTGATTTGTTTTTCCTTTTCCTATATGCAATCCAAACTGAACTTCAGGTTTTTGGTGATAACTCTGTACATTTCTTACAGTATTTCTAAAAGCACATTTCAGTACAACTAAATGACAACCGATATACACTGAAACATGACCACTCAATAAAGTGCTTTTATGGAGAAAGAGAGTTTTATTTTTGTCCCCTATCCCATGCATAGCTTTATGAGGGCAAAGGCAAAACAGAAGGCGTTTACACCGTCATGATGCAAATTAACACTATACAAAGCCAGGGACTACTCAGCCATGCGGGCACACTGATTGTAACGGTGCTAGTTAGCAGGCTCTTTCTAAGAGGAAGATCACGCAGCCCAGCGAGGCAGTCGGACTAGCTGCCTCACAGCTGCCACCGAGAGTTTCAGAAGGGCAGCGCTGGGATGAGGTGGTTCCCTCCCCCAGCGCTTTTCTCTTGCTCATTCTCCCCGCCGCAGCCTCAGCAGGGCCAGCTGTGGATGCGCAGCAGGGCTCGGGGAGGCGGCACGCACATGCCTGCTGGTCTGCTCTGGCCATTTGGTTGCCAGCGCCATGAGGGCAATCTCCAGCGCAGCCGCACAGACACGAGTAAGCAGCAAGCGATGCCCGTGCGCCAGGTGCCAGCAGCAAGGTGTCAGACTGCCTCTGCCCTGGCATGGTTTAACCTCACTGTGGCTCTCTCCAAGTCCCTGCTGAAATCACGAGCTGGGCAGGGAGGTAATGCTGCTTCCTCTGCAGGACAGGCTTGTCCGCCACCACAAAATGGACCAGGGACGGCGAAAGCAGGAAAAATCCCAAAGTGTTTAAAAAAAAACACAGACAACTAAAAACAAACAATTGCCTTTAGGTGCTGGGCTCACTGATGATAGATAGCAAGGCTAAATACTGGAATAGTAAACACAATGAAAGCAAAGATGTGTCTTTATTGGCTACGTGAGGAAAAGCTCCATGACCACTGCTATAAATTGGCACGATTTAGGTAGGGTGGGTGAAAAGATCTGGGGTTTGATTCTCTTCAAATACAGCAGGATATGGCCCTCAACAGCAGTTGTTTGCCAAGGTCTGCTCAGAGCTGACCCATGCTATGCTGAGTGGTGCCGCTACTGAGGAGGAGCTCACCAGTTAGCATTAAGGGAGATGCTTCAGAAACGCAGCCAAGCTGATGTCAGGGCTCAGCTGGTGGGATCCTGTAGCCCAGCACCACCCGGCAGCAGCATGAGGTGGGTCTAGAATTTAGTTTTTAAGGAATGTAATTTTTATTATTCGCTCTGCTTCGGTCTCTAGGCTGGCTGTTTTAGCAGCACCCAGACACAAGGCGTGCTGTTTTGTACCTAGGACCTGCTGTGGGTGTAGCCAAGATTTAAGTCACTCCTGGTCTAAAGAGCTTGCCTGCGCCAAGGGCTGGCTTTCTCTGTGGCAGCCAAAACGTCCTGCACAAGGAACCCCACACCGTACTTTCCATCCATACCTGCACTAGTCGTGGGTCCAATACATGATGTGGGTTTGATAGTAAATTCTGATTAAGGACAGTATCACCTAAAGTTACACGAGGACAATTCAGCTGGAGCACAGCCTTTTCTGCACGCACGGCTTTCCCTAAGTGGAGGAAGGCAGGAAAAGTTCAGTGAAAGATGAGATGAGGCTGTAATAGGATTTCTCATCGTCCGTCAGTCCTGCGTTGCCAGGTCTGATCACCACAGCCACGTGAGTGTCCGCTTCCTCGGCTGCGTTCGCTTCTGAAACAGAGAGTGGGAGCGTGGAGATGTGCTCAGTGCCTTCTCCACATGAGGGTCTTTAAGGCATGAAGAGCCTCTAAAAAAGTATTCTTGAAGGCTGTGACTGACAGAGCAGCGTTTGCACGTGGCACTGCAGGGCTCTGGAGACCGAGCGGCTCCTGGCTGACCTCCTGTGGGCGACTACAGCTGTGGCGTAAGGCGAGGGGATGGAGCCAGGATCTACATTTTCCTGCTGCTGTGCGCGACGTGAGTGGCAGACAGCACCAAGCACTGGGCACGCCACGTGGCAGGAGAGCAGACGCTGTCTGTTCCCAGGGGAAGCCAAGCAGGGCCAAGAAAACTACTGACCCCATTTGTAAATGGGGCACGCCAACAGCTTCAGCAAATGCTCCGCTTTAACAGGCTCTCCTTGCTTCCTGGGGCAAGGGCAGGTTTTCTACCTGACCTATTTTCTCTCATTGCACGGTGTCGCACCCTGCTATCCTGCTGCTGTTTGAGAGCCCAAATGCTTAAGGAAGGAGCATGGCAGTGGCCAGCCGGACGCCCCAGAGGTGAGGTGGTCTGCAGCGTTTCTGGGGTGCTCATGACAAGTTGGCAGCGCGTGTCCAGCCAGCGCCTCCCTCCCGTGAGAGCCAGAGGGGCTGGCAGGCCACCTACCTCGAGGGACGTCGGTCAGGAAGAGGATGTTGTTAGTGGCGCATCCTATACTCGCGGCGATCCTCCTGTAGCTCTCGCTTTCTACCTTGGGGCCTATTTTGGTATCAAAGTGGCCATCGAAGAGCTGAAAGACAAGAGGAAAACAAAGGCAGTTGCTGGACACTGTGCGAAGAGCAGAGCTAAATCTTGCTGCTGAGCGGTGATTCCTTCCCTTCCTGCTGTAGTGACGGCAGGTTCAGCCTCACAGCTCAGCCTGCTTTTTTTCTGCAGGACTTGCCACAGCAGGGACTGTCCCAGGCAGAGGGGATTTGTATGGCACAGGTTTCAGATTTTTTCCATCTGAAACTCATCTGACAAAGCGTTACAGCAAGAGCGGTCCTGGGAGGGGACTGCTCTGCAGGCAGAGAAGCTGCAGGGAAGACGATAAGGTTATCTACCTCTAGGATATCACCTTCTGTAGAGTATCCGAACAGAAGCTTCTGGGCTTCGACGCTGCCTGAGGAGTAGATGTAGACCTTCATGCCGGCTTCCCTCCACTTCCGGATGGCTGGCACCACGTCCTCGAAGACTCTGAAGCAGAACGGGGCGGGAGGTGAGGACAAAGCCAGAGGCACCTGGGGACACACCTTGAGCCAGGCACCATTTCCAAAGGGACTTCGTTTTAAAGGGCTCTGAGTTGGATGTGGCAGATGGATGGAGAGAGACGCCGGAGGAGGAGTGATCCTCCAGGAACCTAGCTTTAATCCAAGCCCAAACAGCAGCACTGCACAGCTCTGCGTGGCCTCCTGAGCCAAGGCCCAAAGGCGCTGTCCTGAAAAGGAGACCTGAGCGCCCGAAAGCCTGAGGAGTTGGGACTCCCAACAGATGCACAAGGAGGTGTGGGATGGAGAGCTGTGCAGGCTTGTGGCAACCAGCTGGCCCCTTCCTCTCCAATTTCTCAACCATATGGTCACTGCCTTGCTGTGTTATCTATTAAAGAAATAAAATAAAAAAAACCAACTTGTTCACTTTTTTTATGGTTACTTATTATTGTGTGTCTGGTACCAGATGAAAATATTTTGAGGCTGCTGTACAGCACCTGCAAACCTCACCCCTTGGATGCTGCCAGGCAGCAAAGCTAAACCCACAGATTTTGGGCCACTTTGAGATAATTCTCCCTGTTTATAAAACAAACCCCAGGATGGCTGTCCCTCTTGACTCGCTTTTCTGTTTTGTGTTACTTTCTCTGGTGGATGTTTACATTTTTGGTTGAGCTATTCTTCCTCATTCTCGCTTTGAGAAAACACTTCATGAACATAAGGGTTTATCTTGCTTCCTTAGGAATTTGAAATGCATAGTTTTAACCAAGCATCTCTGGGCATAAACAAGGAGATTGGCCTTAACTGCAGTGGTACCTACTTCTGCACCCTTGTGTTGTGGCTGAACCATAAAGAAGAGCCTGAAGGCAGTAAGACGTGGAAAGGCAGAAAATGCCCAGGTAAGAGACAAAGCAGGAAGGAAACAGCTGGAAGGACCTCACCCACAGGCAGCCGAGGTTGCTACTCCTGCCATCCCGGCTCGTTCTGGGCTTGTTCCAAAACATAACTGCAACTCACGGCTCAGATTAAGCCCAACAGGGTTGTGTTTCAGTGCCTGACCGGGTTTGGAAATGAAACGCCTGCAGCCGGTTCCACGACAGCGGTGGCCTGGCTCAAGCCACGACTGGAAGCAAAAGCACTTGCCACAGGGCCCTAATCCCGCTTAGGTCCATAGCCGGGGCAGGTAGCAGGACCTTGGCACAGCAACGCTGCTCATAGGCACCCGGGAGCGGGGCACCCTGCGCCCGCAAAGCTTTCGCTCTGGGGTTACTCACTCTCCTTTCACGTGCCCCGTGGTGTAGGCTGCCCGCCACATGTGTCCCTGCAGCTGTTTGAGCGCCGTGGTCTTTCTGTCCAGAGCCATCTGCCAGAGCACGTTGTCCACCACAGCCTGGATCACCCGCTCCAGCTCCTCGTCCCCGCTTCCGCTCTCCAAGGGGATCGGCACGGCTCCGTCCAGGCCGGCGTCCTCCTGGGCCTGCGGGGGGACAAAGAGGGGGGACGGGTTTGTTTTGGGGGGCACCCGAGGCCTCGGGGCCACGCGCGCCGAGGGCACGGCGAGGCGTGAGGCGGTGCGGCGGCCCCACCTGCTTCCTCAGGAGGCCGACGTCCCGCTGGCACTCCTCCTCCTCCCAGTGGGCGCGCAGGTAGTCCCTCAGGTTGTCTCTGACGTAGGGGAACAAGGTCTCCTGCAGGCACACGGCAACCCGCGCCCTCAGCCCCCCGCCGCCCTGCGGGGCTGCGACCAGGGCCGAGCACGGCGCCGCCCCGCAGCACTGGGGCGGTAAACCCGGTACGGCGGGAGCCAAAAAACAGCCAAGTCTCCGAAAATACGCCCGGACAGCCAGAAAGCACCCACATCGCCTATCACCACCCACGTCGCTAACAACCCCCCAAATCGCTAGTGAGCACCGAAATCGCTAAAAGCCTCCAAAACCACCCAGATCGCCCAAACCCCTCCAAACTGCGAAAACCCACCACAACCACTAAAACGCCCCAAATCACTATAAAGCGCTCACATCGCTAAAAACCCCCCAAATCACCCAAACCCACCCAAATTGCTAAAATCCTCCAAAACGACTCAAAACCCCCAAATCCCACCCAAACCACTAAAACCCACCAAAATCACTTAAACCCCCCCCCAAACCACCCAGAGCACCAAAATCTACCCAAACCGCTAAAATCCACAACCGCTAAAACCCCCCAGACTACCAAAAAGCACCCACCTCACCAAAAATCCCCCAAATCACCCCCCAAACTGCTAAAACCCACCAAAATCATTTAAGACCTCCCCCAAATCACCAAAACCCACCCAAACCGCTAAAACCCACAACCGCTAAACCGCTCCAAATTATCAAAAAGCACCCATATCACCAACCCCCCCCAATCAACCAAACCCCCCTCAAACTGCTAAAAACCGCCAAAATCACTTAAAACCCCCCAACCCCCCCGGATCGCCCACACCTCCCCAAATCGCTAAAATCCACCAAAATCACTTAAAACACCCAAAACCACCCAAACCCACCCACATCGCTAAAACCCACCAAAACCACTTAAAACCCCCAAAACCCCCCAGACCACCCAAACCTCCCCAAATCGCTAAAACCCACCCAAATCCCTTAAAACCCCCAAAACCCCCCAGACCACCCGAACCTCCCCAAATCGCTAAAACCCACCAAAATCACTTAAAACACCCAAAACCACCCAAACCCCCCCACATCGCTAAAACCCACCAAAACCACTTAAAACCCCCAAACCCCCCAGACCACCCAAACCTCCCCAAATCGCTAAAACCCACCCAAATCCCTTAAAACCCCCAAAACCCCCCGGATCACCCGAACCTCCCCAAATCGCTAAAACCCACCAAAATCCCTTAAAACCCCCAAAACCCCCCCGACCACCCGAACCTCCCCAAATCGCTAAAACCCACCCAAATCCCTTAAAACCCCCAAAACCCCCCGGATCACCCGAACCTCCCCAAATCGCTAAAACCCACCAGAATCACTTAAAACCCCCCAAACCCCCCCACATCGCCAAAACCCACCCAAACCACTTAAAACCCCCAAACCCCCCAGACCACCCGAACCTCCCCAAATCGCTAAAACCCACCCAAATCCCTTAAAACCCCCAACCCCCCCCGAACCCCCAACCCCGCCCCGAACCCCCGCCAGCCCCCAGCCCCCCGCCAGCCCCCCGCCCCCCCGGCCCCCAGCCCGGCCCCCCCCGGCCCGCCGCCACCTGCACGAAGGCGATGGGGGTGGTGGTGCCCTCCACGTCCAGCAGGATGGCGCGCACCCCGGCCGGCACCGGCAGCACGCCCATGGCGGCGGGAGGCGGCGGGGAGGGAGGGGGGGGGGTGGAGCGCGGGGGGTGCGATGCGGGCGGGCGCCGCCGGGGGGCGCTGTGCGGCGGCGCGCGGCGGGCGGCGCTGATTGGCTGCCGCCGCGGCTATATAAGGGCGGGGCGGGCGGCGCCCGGCTCTCTTCCGCCGCCATTTTCTGCGCCGAGCGGGTCTCCGCCGAGCCTCCCCCTCGCAGCAGCCCCCGCCATGGAGGACGCCACCGAGATGAGCGGCGGCCCGGAGGAGTTCGCCGAGGGCTCCAAGATCAACGCCAGCAAGAACCAGCAGGACGACGGGTACGGGCGGGGGGGCGGAGGCCGCCTCGCACAGCGCTCCCCCCCCCCCCCCCCGGCCCTCCCCCATCCCGCCTCACGCGGGGGGGGGGCGGTGTTGTGGGAGGGGGCGTGGCCTGCCGGGGCGGGGGCGGGGCGTGGGTGGGAGGGGGCGGGGCCTCCCGCTCCGCGTGCCCGCCCTTGTTCCCGGCGCGGGTGAGGCAGTGCGGGGCGGGGCGGCGGGTGTCGCTCAGGCGGGGCGACGTCCCCGGCAGCCAATGGAGGCGCGGGATGCTCCGGTAACCCCGCCCCCCTGTGGCCCCGCAGGAAGATGTTCATCGGCGGCCTGAGCTGGGACACCAGCAAGAAGGACCTGACCGAGTACCTGTCCCGCTTCGGCGAGGTCGTGGACTGCACCATCAAGACGGACCCGGTGACCGGGCGCTCCCGCGGCTTCGGGTTCGTGCTCTTCAAGGACGCGGCCAGCGTGGAGAAGGTGCGTGGGGTGGGCACGGCGCCGCCCGGCGGGTCGGGGCCCGGCCGCCGCCCCCTCCTGAGAGCCTTCTTCCCTTAGGTCCTGGAACTGAAGGAGCACAAACTGGACGGGAAGCTAATAGACCCCAAGAGAGCAAAAGCCCTCAAGGGGAAGGAGCCACCGAAAAAGGTGTTTGTTGGTGGGCTGAGCCCGGATACGTCGGAAGAACAGATAAAGGAGTACTTCGGTGCTTTTGGCGAGGTATGGTGTAGCAGTGTGCTAATAAAAAGCTTTCAAGTGAGCGTTGTCCCTGTCTTACGACAGAAGAATTTTGGCGAGTGAGCAGGGTCTCTCCTTAAAAGGAGAAGGCATCCCTCTCTGTGGTTGTGAAAAGTCTGTGCTCATCAATAGCTCCGACTGGCGTGGTAGGCTAACTGCAGCTGTCAATAGCTGTGATAGCTGTAGCTGTATTAGTTCCCCTGGTGCAACCTTATGACCCTGCAGCTGAATGTCTGTAGTAGGTGGTCTTGATCGTGGTCAGGTAATCCCACCATTATAAGTGCAACTAGTTATTACCGCTAAAACTAGTGAGATAACCTTTGAAAGCTCTTTTTAGCATGGGTGTTGGACTGCTGAATGGCTCTGGTAGCACAAAAAGTTGGTTGCAGATGACGTGTAATTGACATGTACTTGTAATTTCAGATTGAAAACATTGAGCTTCCCATGGACACCAAGACGAACGAAAGGAGGGGTTTCTGCTTTATTACGTACACGGATGAAGAGCCCGTCAAGAAGCTACTAGAAAGCAGATACCATCAAATTGGTTCAGGCAAGGTAGGGATGCTCTCTTTGCAAGCTTGTGAAATAGGCATTCTGTTGGCTTCCCTGAAAGCAGCTGACAGAAGGGTCTTGATATCCTTTCTGAGCATGAGGATTTCTGTCTTAACAGTGTGAGATCAAAGTAGCACAGCCCAAAGAGGTGTACAGGCAACAGCAGCAGCAACAGAAAGGAGGAAAAAGCAATGCTTCTGGTGGACGAGGTGGTGGAAGGGGGCGTGGACGGGGTGAGTAGTTTGGATATTGGAATTCTTGTACATGTATTGAAGATCAAGGTGTTTGCAGCTATGTACAGTTTTTGGGTTGCATGCAGAACTTGTGTTTAAAAAGAAACCTCTTAGTAAATGTGGTAGATTCAATTTTGGTGGTTGTAATAGCTTTTGGAAGCTAAAGAATCTTGGCTTGCATTGAAGCAGTCGAAGGGCAAGTGAGATGTAGGAGACTTTTTAGTAGACCTACTTTCCACAGCCTAGCTCAATGCAAAGTGCAGTTGTCCTCTTGTGTGAAGAGATGCACTGTTGGTCTCCTCCTGGGTGAAAAATCATGCTGGTTAAAGGGGCAGTCACTTTGCTACCCCTTCCAAAGAGGAGACAAGCCAGCAATTGTTACAGGTTGTTGCATGTCAGGTTTCAAAAGTCAAGCAGCCCTAAGTAATGCAGTAAAGTCTCTCGTGTATTATAACTTCGTTCATTTAATTGATGACCTAAAAAGAGAAGGATTATGGTAGGCGCTGCTGTTGTACATGCCTTGGCTTCATTTTGTTTTCTTTTTCTGCTGAATTGTTTATGAGCAGGACTTGCGTGCTCTTTCTCCTAATGTTTTCGTGGGTGATTGTGTCTTAAAACACATCTCTGGTAGCCAACTGAAAGCAATCAGTTTTTTTAGGAAATTTTTTCTGTGTTGGTAGGCAAGAGGGTTCTTGGAAGTAGTAGTTGTGGCACTGAAAAATTGCAAGTAGAAGTGCCCTATGAGAGGAGTGAGAAGTTAGCCAACTTAACAACTTGTACATTTGTTTTCAGGTCAGGGACAAAACTGGAATCAAGGATTTAATAACTATTACGATCAAGGATATGGAAACTACAATAGTGCTTACAGTGATCAAAGCTACAGTGGCTATGGAGGATATGACTACTCTGGGTACAACTATCCCAATTATGGATATGGGCCGGGATACACAGATTACAGTGGTAAATAGTTTAAATCTCCTTCAAGATAACAGTTGCATGGATCTTGAAATGGGGGCCTCTCAAATGCTGTTCTGCAACAGCTCTTGCTCTGAAGGCAGCATGGTTTGAAAAAGAGTAGACCTTTCTGGGGTGGTGGCCTGTACGAGAGGACTAGAGATGACTGAGTAGGATGTTAATTTTCATGGCATTTCCCCCCTTGTTTTCATGTACAGGTCAACAAAGCACGTATGGAAAAGCATCCCGTGGTGGCGGCAATCACCAAAACAACTACCAGCCATACTAAAGCAGTACCTAGTCCTTGAGGAAACAGGTGTGTACATGAGTGCGAGGTCCACTCTAAGTATGCCTAATCTAATTTAAAGATCAATAGACAAATGAAGAGTAAAATCTTGTGTAGCGTGACTTTTTCTTTAATTAAACTTTTTTGTTAACTTAAAATACTTTTTTTTTTAAAACCAGCTTTGCCTACCGTGTCTATAGATCTTTAACTTTGTAAAAATGTGACTTTATCTTCTTTAGTACTTCAGAAAAACATAAGAGTTTTTCTGTTTTGTGTTGTGTACCAGGTGGTCTAGAGGAATAATTAAACTTATTAGAAGTATTAACAGGTAAAGTACTGAAATGGGTACAACTTAAGGAAAACAAGAATGTTGTCTTCTAACTCTGACATTATACCTTGTTTGTACCCGCCAGCGGGAACTTCATTGCAGGCCGTGTGTCACCCTGACCACGTCTATCTCTGGGGTCGCACGTTGCAGGCAGAGCGCAAGGCATACACCAGAAAACGCTGTCCTGTGGTATGGTCTCTTCCAACTTCATGTACCAGCGTAAAGATTAAAGTGGAAAACTTCAGACTTTGGCTTCTTTTTTAATCTTTTTGGAGATTTAAGTGTCTTAACTTAAATGGTTTTTTACAGGAGTTAAAGTACATAAATGCCTTTACAGCTTAATCATTTGGTCTTCTGTTTAGTGTTGTATTTCAATTGTGGAACCTCATTTTAAGTGTGCATTGTTTAAGATTTAATGCTTGCTTTTTTCTTTTTATAGCTAATAGTGAAATCTGCAAACCAAAACGAACTTTTAAATCTGGAAAGACATTAAAGATCATATGCACGTGGACTGTTGGAAGTAAAATGAGATCTGATTTGCCTTTGCGCAGCTGTTGCTGAGGCGGATAAGCACATGATTGGGAAACCCCTTCTTGGCGGTGTTTCCAGTGGAAAATCTGGTTCAGAGCCTGATTAACCATAAAATTGGGATATGTATAGTTCTGGAACAGCTTCCCGAATGGGCCAAGTGGCTAGATTTGGGAAGACAAATTTTTGATGGGTAACAAAACCTTGTGTTACCTTAGGAAATATGCATATGATCTTTAACAGTGACGAAAGGAATATATAGAAGACTTAAAGCAGTTCATGAAAATGGACCTTTTAACGATTCTTGTAGTACCTTGCGGAGTTCTGACATGCATTTTGTCTTGGTTTTTTAGGTGGAGATGCTGCAGCAAAGCCATCTTGCAGAGCATTGTGTGCGAGCGGAGGGTGGTCTTCGTGAGAGGAAATGACTATTTTGTAAAGACTTTTAGTGTATGACACAACTGTGTCCAACTGTATATAGCGGCCGGCTAGTTTTCTTTTATGGTTTTTACTTTCTTTTTGCCATTCATGTTATGACACAACGTGGACGTGTGTTTATACAAACTTTTATTTGTATAATTTCATGTTAAAGGATTCTCTTAATAAATGCTTCCCGAAGTGAATGTAGTCTTGAGACTGGCTGCGGAGTGAGGTGCATGTAGTTATGTATAACCTGATTTTCTTCTTTGTGTAAAAGGGCAAGAGCAGTGCTGGACAGCAGATGTGGCTTAAGACAAAGGTGGGTGTGAATACAGGTGCACTGCAGCCCCTATTTTGAGTATGTCTTAAATGCAAGGGTTGTAGACTTAATTAGCATTATTTAGAGGAGGGGACTAGGTCCCTAGCAGTGCTGATCTCACATCTTTTAAAGAAGGAGTCTGCTTCTGGGCTATTGTGGCAGTGGAGGAGGCTGTACAGGAGGAGAGGCTTTATCTTAAATAGGTGGCAAGAGTTGAAGCTCCAATTGTTGCAGATCAGAACCAATTTTACACTTCTCCTATTTGTGACTGGAGGAAGTAGACTGATGGATGAAGGTGCTGCTTCCCTGTCCACGCAGGGACCTCTTGCGTTTAGAAACCAGTTTCCACCGCTGCCTCCGCCTTCCACCCATAGTGTAAACGCTTTTCTAAGCTTCCTTCGCTCTTAATTCCCCTCACGGTTTCCGAGGGAGCAGCGCGGGCCTTCCTCCCGCTCCCTGGGAGCTCCCTGAGGCGGGCCGGGCCCTGCCGCCGCCATGGCGTCACGTGGGGCGGCGCGGCGCCCCTTCCGCCCGCCATTTTAGGCTGGCTCGGCGTCGGCGCCATTAAGACGAGCGGGCGGAGGGCTCGGGCCGGGGCCGCCAGCGGGGCCGGCGCCGCGGCGGGGAAGCGGAGCCGGGGGCGGCGGCGGCGCCATGTCGGAGCAGCAGTTCGCCGTGGACGCGGCCGGCGGCGGGGGCGGCCCGGCGGAGCAGCCGGAACAGCCTGAGGGGCTGCCGGGGGCCGGCGCGGGGGGCGCCGACGGGGCTGGCGGCGGCGGCGGCGGAGGGGGCGAGTCGGAGGGAGCCAAGATCGACGCCAGCAAGAACGAGGAGGACGAGGGGTGAGCGGCGGCGCCCCGCGGTCGTGGCTCCCCCGGGGCGGCCCGCTCCGAGCCGGGGAGCTTCGGCCCCGGCCAAGTTGGGGGGTTTGTTTATTTCCTCGTTCCCTCGGAGGATGCTGCTGCTGCTGCGGAAAGTTGAGGCGCGGCGCTGCTGGAACGAGCTCTGCCGCGGTGCTCTGTGACGGAGAAACGATTGCCGGAGCAGCGTCGCCAGGCTTCGTGCCACCCTCTGCCATTTCTCCTCCGGCAGCCCTAAAGAGAGGGGAAGGGACCGTGGGCTTGGCGGGCCGTAACGCGTATTGCTCTTCTGGCTCACGCCACGAGGTTGGCTCTTGTCAGAGAGCTCACGAAACTCCCTGCGCAGGACTGTGCCGTAGGTGACGAGGTTAAGCGCAGAACGAATGCGGTTTTTCATCTCCCCAAAGTCTGGCTCTTGGCAGGGGCAGAGAGCAGCCTTCCTACAGCAGTTGAAGTTCATGTAGAATAGATCCAGTTCCAGGACGGGCTGCCGCTCCGTGCTGGTGCCTGTCATGCTGCTGTGAAACTCAGGCAGCAAGTGTGTTTTTTCAAGGCAGAAAATAAAAAAAACCTGAATAAAGGAGCAGTAGCTGTGTGTGTCCTGTCAGGACTTGCAGAGAAGCCTTCCCTTTTGTAATAAACCAGGGTGTTGCTGACAGCGCGGAGACGCAACAGGAACGTGTTTTGAGTGCTTTCCCACTGCTCATGGGAGCCTAGATGTTATCCTCACTACTTCCTACCTTAAGTACCTCACTTTACGTTCTGTCACCATTTTCGTATTTGTTCTGCCTTTACCTATCGAAGGGTTGCATGAGGACGTACCTTTTTTTTTGAGTCAGCACAGCCTCTAAGGAGTTGTCACTGCGTGGTGTGGTGATGCGGGGCACTGAGTACACTGTAGTGTACGGCGGCTTGCAGTTGAGTTCAGTCTTTCAGCCCGTGAAAGAGTAGTTTTTGACCTGCCACTTGTTGTTGGTAATGCTGTATGGGAAACTGTTTTTGACAGCTCTTGGAGGCAGAGGGAAGAGAGTGTGCCCTCAGTAGTTGCTGGATGGAGGTATGATAGTGGTTCCTTTACATTAGGAATTAGAGACAGGATTTTCAGCAACAGAGTGCACCCTCAATTTTTCCCAGGTACGATCTTTGTACTTCAGATATCCCTAAGTTGGCAACTGCTGGGAAACATCCTGATCAGGCAGCTGGAGAAAGGCCACAGTCAGCCACCGCTTCTGTGTATGCTCAGTTTAGCTACGTCTGAAGCTTGAAAGCTTGGCCAGTGCCCTTCTGGTGACCTATTTTGGAAAAACGTGCACTGATGTGACTTCAACCAGCCAAGCCGTGGTTTGGAAAGGACGCATGTTTCACTAGCTTTTGACAGTACGGTGGCACGGCTCTTAATTGTCATTTGTGGTCCTGTTGGTGTCGTAGCCTTGCTTTGGCCTCAGTTTTGCAGTGGAGCTGAAAGACTTTTGCTGTAGTGGAAAGCTGGAGCAATTAGGTTTTGCTGCTCCGTGACTGCAGTCACATATTCAGTTTTTGCACGGTGCTGGGGAAATCCTTCAGAAGGGCATGAATTTCAAACTCCTGGTTTGGGTCGTAAATGTAGTGATAGAAAGCAGGGTTTTGTAGTTTGTGTTAATTGTTCTGCTGACAGCTGTAAAAGGGATGTTTTGTATGGCACGTAGCCCGTGTACGTTCTGCAGGAACTGCTCCAGTGTCAGTATCTCCCATGTGTCAGAAATACGATGCTGCATCCTCGGCGTGTGTTGTGTTTTGCTGCTTAGAAAAAGCACACAACAACAAACAGGATGACTGATAATGATACCAGGCTTTCTTTGGATGACTGAACCCTGCTGGTCGGAGGCTACCGTTTTACTAGCATGGTCTGTTTGTTCATGTCACTCCCGAAAACAGTAAGAGGTCACCAAGGCAGGGCATCCAGTGCTTTTTGGAGAAAAGAGAGCTGGAACTAATGGGAGAGGTGAATAAAGGTACGGGGGATTGGTGCTCCTGTTGGTAGATGGAAAAACTTTATGTGGAAACAGATGAAGCTTCTGAACCCTGCTGCGTCTGGAGGTTCGAGACATTTGTCAGAAGCTGAACCCTTCCTGTTTATTTTGTAAGAGCACAGCCAGTTCAACGAGGCTTGGGGTGAGTTCAGATGAACAGCTTGGGTTTGAGAGGGCTGGACCTGTGGAAGTGCAGCGCGATCGGAGCAGGGATGCCTGTGTGTGTGCGGCACACGCAGGAGATGGAAGCGCGCTTGGGTGCTTGCGCAGGTTGTCTGAAAACGGTGCGTATCATTGTGAAATAAATTGGCAGAGCTTTGGAGAACACGTTTTTACACATCTCAGTGGATCATACCTTTCAGTTCTGAGCCTGTCATAAAATCTTCTTTATCAGCATTAGAAGAGATCATCTCAAAACGAATCCTCTCGGAATGAGAGCATAAGCCTCGTGCCTGATGACTAGGGCATTGCATTCCTGCGCTCATTGGCTTGATTTTCAGTTGATGCAAGTCGTCAAGCATTTCCTTCAGCGGTGCAGCAGTGCCTGAATTTTTTGTGCCACACTGCTGTTTCCAGACGGTCATGATTTGAATCCAAGCTTCCAGCGTGCTTGTGTAATTAAAAGTCATGACTAAAGGTACCTTTTGTACCCGTTTTCCCAGCAGCGCGGCTCCTGTAAACAGTCTGTAGGGAAGTTGTTCTGGGGATTGGTTTGGATTATGCCAGCTGTTTATATCATGTTTTGGAGAGGAAAAGTTAGCTTCCAGCATCCAATACTTAGCTTTTGTACACCTTTCTGGGGAAGCGGACTCGACTGCGCTTTTTTATTTGTTTTTTGGTGTACTCGTACTGGCATGCGTGCATTCCAGGCGAGTGTGTCAGTGCTCCTGGGTACCCCTGCTGCCTTAGACATGTATCGGTCCTGCGTCTGCTTCACAAACAGCTGTCGGGGGCTTCGCAGAGACCCGTGTGGGTTAAGCCTGTGGGTCAGTAGCGACGGGGTTGCAAGGAGGTAGCAGTACACTTTTACATTGCTCCTTGTGGCTTCTTGGGGTAGTGACGTAAACAACTGCAGCGGAAGGCTGCGCAGAGCTGTTGCATGCCTGCAAGCCTGTATCTGTTCTGGCCAGGATCGTTTCAGCAACGTGTCGAAAAGTGCGGGGCCTCCTATGCACGCCTGGGGTGTCACTGATAAAGCCCTGCTACTCCTTACGTAAGGTAGCTGAGCTCGTACGGCTTGATGGCATGGGATCTTAGGTGAAGTGTCTTAACGGGCTAACCTTCTTGTCTCAACAGGAAAATGTTCATTGGCGGCCTTAGCTGGGACACTACAAAGAAAGACCTGAAGGACTATTTCTCTAAATTTGGCGAAGTTGTAGACTGCACTCTGAAGTTAGACCCCATCACTGGGCGATCGAGAGGCTTCGGCTTTGTACTCTTTAAAGAATCGGAGAGCGTAGATAAGGTAGTATTAATGTGATCAAACGGCACCTTAAATTGTAGTCCGCAAAGGTGCAGCACTCAGGTGACTGCACACACAGTTGTTTGCACATAACCTGTGACAGATGATTTTGGGATGCAACCTATTTAAGATGCTGCTTATGGAAATGTTCTTTTCCCACACCGTCTTAGTCGTGCCGCAGTGGCCGGGAGCAGCAGCGGCTCCCAGAATAGGCCTTTGGGTACTTGCAGGGGAACGTGCTGCAACCCACTGGCCTTGTGCAATTCAAAACTACCACGTATAATACACCTGCTGCCTACCGCCAGGGAAGTGGTAATGCTAAAAGTGCACCAAGTCCTCGTGTTCCAGAGCTGCAGGGTGACCCCTGGAGTGGGGTCGGTGGCTTTGACGCATTTGGGCATTGTTCAAGCAAAAATTAGGCGTTAGCCTTTCTAAAGTGCTGCTGATGTAGCACCCTGAAAATTTGTCACCTTCGTTGATCTTTGGTGGTGTCTAAGGCATAGATAAAACCCTTCTTTACTTTATGAGGTGTGAGGAGGGGAGGAGGGGATTGTGCAGTGCTTTCTGGGAAATGTTATGTCCGTATTTCCTTGGGTGATAAGTGGCTGCAGGTTATTCCTTAAAGGCTTTAGTAGAACCGTCTGTGTCAGTGGACAGTGATCAAAATCAAAGAACTGTTTGGGTTTGTGGAACAAATAATCATTGGAATAAAAATATTGTAGCTGAAGTGCTAGCATTACCAAAGCTCAAGTATGAATTAGCTGAGCCTTGCTCAAAACCCCAGTGAAACATTTAGCTTGAACTGTGAATAAGGTCTTGTTTTAATTTTCCACAGGTCATGGACCAGAAAGAACACAAGCTGAATGGGAAGGTCATTGATCCTAAAAGAGCGAAAGCCATGAAAACAAAAGAACCCGTCAAAAAGATTTTTGTTGGGGGCTTATCTCCAGACACACCTGAAGAGAAAATAAGGGAATACTTTGGAGGTTTTGGTGAGGTACGTGGCAAAATAAATTGCTCGGTCTTCATAAATTCGGTAATTAAAAACAGCCCGCAAACTCAGTCTCGTTTGAAGCTACGGTAAACTTAATAGCTAGTGTAATTCCACGTGTTTTGCTTCTCAGAATCTTAACGATCAGGGTATCACTTGGAGGCTGGGATTCGCATGGGTTGGTAATGTGAACGGGGTTATTGGAAGGAGGAGCTGGGGCACATCAGAGACTTGGGACCTGATCTGCGGGATGCCTGAATATCTTGAGCGAGGCAGGCGTGGGAGGCAAGGTTTCGGAGCATGCTGTGTGGGTTAGCTGGCTGAGATGCTCTTCAGCCAGGCCAGCTCGTCTGCTGTGGCAGGGATTCAGGCAGTTTTCTGAAATTC